>NC_060138.1:1033282140-1034532140 GCF_021461385.2 Schistocerca piceifrons
CGACTTGTATTTCTGTATTCCTGAGTTCCCCAGATCATTTTTGTACTTCCTCCTTTTATCGATAAACTGAAGTATTTCTTTTGTTACTCATGGTTTCTTCGCAGTTACCTTCTTTGTACCTATGTTTTTTCTTCCAACTTCTGTGATTGCCCTCTTTAGAGATGTCGATTCCCCATGAACTGCCTACTGAGCTGTTCCTTATTGTTGTATCTATAGTCTTACAGAAATTCAGCGTATCTCGTCGCTCCTTAGTACTTCCGTATCCCTCTTCTTTGCTTATTGATTCTTCCTGACTCATCTCTTAAACTTCAGCCTACTCATCATGACTCCTACATTGTGATCTGAGATCTGCTCCTGGGTACGCCTTGCAATCCAGTATCTGATTTCGGAATCTCTGTATGGCCATATTGTAATCCAACTGAAATCTTCCCATATCACCAGGCGTTGTCCAAGTATACCTCCTCCTCCTGTGATTCTTAAACAGAGTATTCGCTATTACTACTTGAAACTTATTACAGAACTCAATCAGTCTTTCTCTTCTCTCATTCCTAGTCCCAAGCCCATATTCTCCTATAACTTTTATTTACTCCTTCCCCTATGGCCGCATTCCAGTCCCACATGGCTATTAGATTTTTATCTCCCTTTACGAGCTGTATGACCCTTTCAATATTCTCGTGTACTTTCTCTATCTGCTCATCTTCAGCTTGCGACGTCGGCATGTATACCTGAACTATAGTTGTCGGTGTTGGTCTGCTGTCGATTCTGATTAGAACAACCTGGTCACTGAACTGTTCACAGTAACACACCCTCTGCCCTACCTTCCTATTCATAACGAATCCTGCTCCTGTTATACCATTTTCTATTGCTTTTGATATTACCCTATAGTCATCTGACCAGAAATCCTTGTCTTTTTTCCATTTTACTTCACTGACCCCTACTATATGTAGATTGAGCCTTTGCATTTCTCTTTTTAGATTTTCTAGTTTACCTACCACTTTCAAACTTTTAACATTCCACCCCCCCCTACTCGTAGGAATTTATCCTTTCGTTGATTATGAAACCTGTTTCTCATGGCCACCTCCCCCTTTGGCAGTCCTCTAGTCCTCTCCCGGAGATCCGGAAGGGGTACTATTCCGCAATCTTTTGCCAAGGGAGAGATCGTCACGACACTTTTTCAATTACAGGCAGCATGTCCTGTGGATACACGTTACGCGTTTTTAATGCAGTGGTTTCCATTGCCTTCTGCGTCCTCATGCCGTTGATCTTTGCTGATTCTTCCGCCGTTAGTGGCAGTTTCCCACCACTAGGACAAGAGATTGCTCTATACCTCTGTCCGCTCCTCCGCTCTCTTTGACAGGGCCGTTGGCAGATTGAGGGTGACTTCTGAAGTCGGAAGTCTTTGGCCGCAAATGCTGATTAATCAAAAGTTTATCAGTGGTAGGTTTCGAACCAAAGACCAAGGACGTTTTGACTATTAATCAAAGACGCTACCCCTAGACCACGGGTGCAAACCGTATGCACTCCTGATAATCAGTTAGTCAATATAAGCCCATTGCTGCCTTCATGCAAGGCGCTCTCTCTATATGTTAGGAGGGTTATCTAGGGTAGCAATTTTTCCCTCACTTTTTTTGGCTCAAAATGTTCCTTAAAGAGGCAGATTTTAAGATTAATTTATCTAAAGAATAAACGTTAGAATACGTCAAAACCGCGATTTACTGAATGGGGGTCTAGCGCAACGGAGAGCTTGAACGCAGCCGATGTACTACAATAAGCTGGCGCACGTAAAACCGACCACGACCACAGACTGCTCGCCACTTACACACGAATTGTTGGCAGCCATTACCGGATGCAACAGCAAAGAGAAAACATGTAATAACTAGATAATTAATAAATAACAAATAAGATAATGGAAAAGCCTCTATTTATGTAATAGCAACAGTTTCGAAATAATAGATGAGAATGAGCAGTCAAGCATCCGGTGCCAGTTTTTCGTGCGCCAGCCTGTAGAATAGTTACCGAGGGGTCCTCTTAGTTTCGGATAGTATCAGAGAAGGAATTAGTAGTAATTAAAATACTATTCTCAACTAGATTTCTGTCCTTAATGTGATTCGTTTAAGGTAAACAGACTGAAAGCACTTGCTTGTCTCGCGCCTGCTTAACTTGTCATTTCGCTTGTTTTTTATACGAAGTAAAACGTAAGTGCTTGGTAACGACCAACAAACATATTTACATGGCTAGAAAAGGTTCGAAAAATAATCTGAATCGTACAAAAATCGCTTGGATTGATAAATTGTAGCCAGTTAATTGATATAAGTTCGTCAAAATGAGAGTGTTTCGACATCGGCGAAAAGGCCAGCTGTATGGCGCTGGCATTACCGGTTACAGGTTTGTTCAGTTCCAGTATTAAAAACACAAGTTGAAACTGTAAACGCTTCTTTTTCAAAACAAAATTTTTGGAGTTGGCGGAAGATGTAATTCGTGAAATATATATGCAGTAACATTGTACCTTTTTCTGACTTGTGAGTCGGCGTTTTTTCTACTGTAGTACGTAGGATAATTGCGATATATTTTAATTTCGTTTTCTGGTGCACGTTAAT
Source organism: Schistocerca piceifrons (assembly GCF_021461385.2). Taxonomy (NCBI): domain Eukaryota; kingdom Metazoa; phylum Arthropoda; class Insecta; order Orthoptera; family Acrididae; genus Schistocerca; species Schistocerca piceifrons. The sequence continues at coordinate 1,033,284,738 of NC_060138.1, forward strand.
ATAACGAACTTTTGCCGAAAAATTGACTTTTATTTCAGAGTGCTGCCATTCCGTTAAAACCACTTTTTAAAAAAATATCCCTAACAATATCATCAGTTTCAAAGCAGATGCTGAAAATTTGTTCTAGGTTGAAAATTGTGATATTCAGAGCTCCAACAAACCGCTTGCTCACTTCATGAAGGCCTTTCGTCGATGTCACGTAGTGTCCTCTGCGTTTAAGTTTTTTACTTTAGGAATGTCCGCCCCCTGTAGCTGAGTGGTCAGTGCGACAGAATATCAATTCTAAGGGACCGGCTTCGATTCCCAGTTGGGTCGGAGATTTTCTCCGATCAGGGACTGGGTGTTGTCCGGTCCTGTAACTGCAGCTAGACGAAAAACAGACTTTCAACCATCATATAAAATTGATAATTGACAAAGCCTCCAAAATTATGCACAAACTAGCAAGACTAAACAAAACTCATAACAAATTACCTATTATGACGATAAGGACCTACCACATTGCGGTAGTTGAATCCATCGCATGCTTCGCCGCAAGTGCTTTGGCTCACAGACTGAACATACAGATTAACAAGACAATTGCAAGACGAGGTCAAAGTAGTGCACTTCTGGAATGAGGGGAGCCTTCAACACCACATCACTAGAGGCACTTTGCGTTGTGTTGGGAACCTGCCCTATAGACATAACAATACGTTAAAGAGCTGCACTTTACTGGCTTAAGAGGAACAGGGTCGATAAAGTCACCGAAATTACAGTAAGCAACATTATGAACAAAACACAAATGAAACAGTGGCGGGTTCAAACAAGGCAGAGAGTGTGGGATGCATCCGATAAGGGTCGCCGAGTACACACTTTCTTCCCTGATGTACACGAAAGTCTACAACTGAAACATGCCGACCCGAGCCAGGAGATGGTCAAATTTCCTGACAAGCCAAGGGCCGTATCTGGTACATTTAAACCGTATGGGACTAACGATGAAGTATGCATATGCGGTGAAACTGGGACACCAGAATATGTCACATTGCTGTGCAACACGTTAGCACAAGTCAGACCTACACAGAATGACAATGACACCGCCAGAATAATACGTACTCCCGATGACTGGAACACAATAAATAACGTAGCCGATATTGTATCAAACACTCTGCACAAAGAATACAAGCTCCAAAACCCATATGGAAGGAGGCGTAGACAAGCATAAACAACACAACAAACCACATGGGTGGACACAGACACGACCACAGATTCCGAAACCGAGAAGGAACACTAAGTGAACATGACTCAGACAATACAGTCACAAATATCACAACAATCATAAAACAAGTAAACACCGGAACCACGTATTAAGACCGTAGTAATAACGTAATGTCGCTTGGGAGGAGAAGGCTCGAAGAACTTTTATTCCGAGGCTCCTCCTCCCCAATGACATCCTGCATAGTGTTTAAAGTATACTGCACACTAACTGTAATGTATTGCTTGTCTTATTATGTGAAGACAGAAGTATATTCTCTTCTCTATTCAAAGCTACAAGCAATGAATTTTATATATCAGAAATGTATTAAGTTATTTAAGGAATAATGCAATCAGCCGGCCGAAGTGGCCGTGCGGTTCTAGGCGCTGCAGTCTGGAACCGCGAGACCGCTACGGTCGCAGGTTCGAATCCTGCCTCGGGCATGGATGTGTGTGATGTCCTTAGGTTAGTTAGGTTTAACTAGTTCTAAGTTCCAGGGGACTAATGACCTGAAAAGTTGAGTCCCGTAGTGCTCAGAGCCATTTGAACCATTGCAATCAAGTAGCAATGAACACTATTCTATTTCTACTAACAAGTTACAAACATAAGTGTATTTCTCATGTAAAGCTAAAATTAATATATTCCATGTATGAAGTGCTCAATCAGCATTTAATCTGTATAATCTGTGTAAACATACATTAGCACCGAGACCTTCTCATCTGAAAAAGGTAGAAATAGGCCATTATTAACCAACATGCTACTTAGACTGTATTACACATCCAAATACAGCATATCACTTCCCTCTACATATTACAAATTATTTTCATCACGCTCGTTGTGTTACATTTTCCTGTTTTTTAATTTTTCTTTGACATTTGCATTATAGAAATTATATTCTCATCAACTAGGCAGTAACAAATTATATGGAACCATTTTAACAATTGTTAAGCATTCAGTTCGCTGTAATCTCAAGAAATCTTAATGTATTATGTTCTTTATATTATTAAAAAAAAGATTGCAACAATGAGAAGTCTTTGCTATTAGATTCAGAAGCATCCGACCCACCTTACAATTCAAGGCTGCGGGTCACACTGTACTGTTAACGAAATTAAAAAAAATGTCCTAATCATCATTTCATCCCCATCGACGCGCAAGTCACCGACGGGGCGTCAAATAGAAAGATTTTCACCAGGCGAATGGTCTACCCGACGGGAGGCCCTAGGCACACGACTTTAGGAATATATAAGACAATTTTAGGGGTGCACAATGAAGGTCTAATTTCAGTTTTGTAATTTGTTTGTTATTTTATTGAAAAAAAAATCATGAATATCGTGTCCAAAAACGAGCGTCACCCAAGTCTATCGCCTTAATGCAGGGATACTCGTTAACACACTGTATCATACAGAAACAAAACACATCTTCACTCCAGACCAGAACGCTTTTGTTTTTCTTCCGAGTCGGCAAACCCTGTGTAGCAACGACATTCTCGCTAACATTGGCCAAAACTATACTCGCCCCAAAGACCTCAGGCAGAGAAAGAAGTGTAGCTGAAGCAATCACGAATATGCGTAAGTCGATAAAATTGCCACAGATATAACAACAAAAATTGTGAGCAAGAGTACATGGAAGATGGCCGACTATAATGAATACCTTCCAAGGTAAATCATATTATTTTTTGAAAAGCAGACGAGAGCTTCTTGCTTGGAGTCTAAAGCAAATATCTGGCTCCGGGGAGCGACGGAAAGCGACGCTGGCAGAATGGCGATGTTGCAGTCGGAGAAAGAGAACGGGCGGAAGCGGCCAGCAGGACGATAAGGGGAGGGGGCGTGGCAGGCTTGAGCTACAGCGGGCGTCTGAGAGGGGCGATGGCCGCTTCCTGCCGCCTGCTGCATCAGCGCCTCCGGCGACTGCCGGAACGCGACGCGTACGGGAGACAACAGCAGGGCGTTCTGCTGACGTTGTGAGGCGGCTGGGCAAGTTCTGTATTCCTGCACCGCTCACTTAGAAATGACTGTGATGCTTTGCTCTGATAAGAGCATTTCCCAAATTTTGGATAATACACTCCTGGAAATGGAAAAAAGAACACATTGACACCGGTGTGTCAGACCCACCATACTTGCTCCGGACACTGCGAGAGGGCTGTACAAGCAATGATCACACGCACGGCACAGCGGACACACCAGGAACCGCGGTGTTGGCCGTCGAATGGCGCTAGCTGCGCAGCATTTGTGCACCGCCGCCGTCAGTGTCAGCCAGTTTGCCGTGGCATACGGAGCTCCATCGCAGTCTTTAACACTGGTAGCATGCCGCGACAGCGTGGACGTGAACCGTATGTGCAGTTGACGGACTTTGAGCGAGGGCGTATAGTGGGCATGCAGGAGGTCGGGTGGACGTACCGCCGAATTGCTCAACACGTGGGGCGTGAGGTCTCCACAGTACATCGATGTTGTCGCCAGTGGTCGGCGGAAGGTGCACGTGCCCGTCGACCTGGGACCGGACCGCAGCGACGCACGGATGCACGCCAAGACCGTAGGATCCTATGCAGTGACGTAGGGGACCGCACCGCCACTTCGCAGCAAATTAGGGACACTGTTGCTCCTGGGGTATCGGCGAGGACCATTCGCAACCGTCTCCATGAAGCTGGGCTACGGCCCCGCACACCGTTAGGCCGTCTTCCGCTCACGCCCCAACATCGTGCAGCCCGCCTCCAGTGGTGTCGCGACAGGCGTGAATGGAGGGACGAATGGAGTCGTGTCGTCTTCAGCGATGAGACTCGCTTCTGCCTTGGTGCCAATGATGGTCGTATACGTGTTTGGCGCCGTGCAGGTGAGCGCCACAATCAGGACTGCATACGACCGAGGCACACAGGGCCAACACCCGGCATCATGGTGTGGGGAGCGATCTCCTACACTGGCCGTACACCACTGGTGATCGTCGAGGGGACACTGAATAGTGCACGGTGCATCCAAACCGTCACCGAACCCATCGTTCTACCATTCCTAGACCGGCAAGGGAACTTGCTGTTCCAACAGGACAATGCACGTCCTCATGTATCCCGTGCCACCCAACGTTCTCTAGAAGGTGTAAGTCAACTACCCTGGCCAGCAAGATCTCCGGATCTGTTCCCCATTGAGCATGTTTGGGACTGGATGAAGCGTCATCTCACGCGGTCTGCACGTCCAGCACGAACGCTGGTCCAACTGAGGCGCCAGGTGGAAATGGCATGGCAAGCCGTTCCACAGGACTACATCCAGCATCTCTACGATCGTCTCCATGGGAGAATAGCAGCCTGCATTGCTGCGAAAGGTGGATATACACTGTACTAGTGCCGACATTGTGCATGCTCTGTTGCCTGTGTCTATGTGCCTGTGGTTCTGTCAGTGTGATCATGTGATGTATCTGACCCCAGGAATGTGTCAGTAAAGTTTCCCCTTCCTGGGACAATGAATTCACAGTGTTCTTATTTCAATTTCCAGGAGTGTATCTTGGTCATCTTATATGGGATCAATTGTCGTTGTTGGGGTCTTCAGTTCGAAGACTGGTCTGATGCAGCTCTCCATGCATATCTACACTGACGTGGCAAAAGACAGGCGATGGCGATATGTACAAACACAGACGACGGTAGCATCGTGTACACAAGGTATAAAAGGATAGTGCATTGGTGGAGCCCGTTCAGACTCAAGTGATTCATGTGGAAATGTTTCCGACCTTATTATGGTCATACGAGGGGAATTGAGAGACTTTGAATATGGAATACTAGTTGGAGCTAGACACATAGGGCATTCTGTTTCAGAGTCCCTCAGGGAATTCAAATATTCCGAGATCCACAGTGTTGAGTGTGTGCAGAGAATACCAAATTTCAGGCATAACCCCTCACCATGGAAAACGCAGTGGCCGACGGCCTTTACTTAACCACCCAGGGCAGCGGCGTTTACGTAAGTGCTAACATACAAGCAACACTGCGTGAAATAACTACAGAAATCAACGAACGGCGAACGTATCCTTTAGGACACTGAGGCGAAATTTGGCGTTAATGGGCCTGTTGTAACCGACAACTGACACGAGTGCCTTTGCTAACAGTACGACGTCACCTGCAGCGCCTTTCCTGGGCTCGTGATCGTATCTGTTGGGACACAGACGACTCGAAAACCGTGGCACGGTCAGCTGAGTCCCGATTTCAGTTGGTAAGAGCTGATGGTTGGTGCCGAGCGTGGCGCAGACCTGACGAAGCCATGGACCCAAGTTCTCAACCAGACACCGTACAACTGGTGGTAGCTTCATAACACTGTGGGCCGTGTTTACATGGAAGGACTAGGTCCTCTGGTCCGACTGAAGCGATCATTGACTAGAATTGATCATGTTCGGCTACCTGGAGACCGTTTGCAGCCATTCACGGATTTGACAACGCGCCATGTCACTGGGCCACAACTGTTCCTAATTGGTTTGAAGAATATTCTGGACAGTTTGAGCGAACGATTTCGACACTCAGATTGCCTGCATGAATCCCACCGAATATTAATTGGACATAATAGAGAGGTAACACTTTCGCAGTTATGGACGGCTGTAGAGACTGCATGGCTCAAGATTCTACAGGGGACTTACTGGGTGCATGCCACGTCGACTTGCGGCACTACGTGGGGCAAAAAGAGGTCCGACACGATATTAAGAGGTATCCCATGACTTTTGTCGCCTCAGTGTATACTTATGGACTGAGGATGATGAGTTCAGTTTCTCTTCAGGCGCCAGGATACCCCAGTCGTTTTCACACTCCAGAATAAATTCATGGCGGTCGAGATGTGGATGCCCTGTAGGATGAATGTTGCCTTTTGAAAGCCTCCTTTCAGGTCACGAGGGAAAATTGTCTGTATGGGAGATGTTCAGCAGACTGCGTTCTTTAGTCAGTAGAGCGAGGATCGGCATGAGATGAACCATCCGCTTGTCTGCAAGTTGTGTCCAATTACATGTTCTCCACAAAGTGTGTTTGATACTGCCAAGGAAGTATGTGAATTGGGAACATATTCGTCACACCATACTTAATACGAATTTGTGGAGTATATAATTACTCAGTCCAATAATTGTTAGCAAAAATGATAACGATTGTAGTACCGATGTGCTTGGAGTGTTTTTGTTAATGTTTATAGTACCCTGTAACTCACAGTGTATGTTTCTGATACGATTACAGAAATAAACTGTGCGTACAGTCTCGCCTTTTCACCTAACCTGTCAATAAATGTGAGTTTTCTAGTGAAGGTAATATACCAATTAGCTTCCTTTCAGAGTATGCCGATGAGATAGTTAAATTTTTATAGTTCTTATAAGGGCAACCGGAACATGTCGGGGTTGTTAACAAATGATTATACTTTGTTAATTTCGTTGTGAAATAGTATTTCATTTTTGTGTATTAATAGAATAGTTTTTTGTTATTTTCTATCTAGATGTCTTGCTTTTCATTTTTATATGCTCCCAATTATTTTTCCACTTTTACAGATCAATACAGAGGAACGAAATTATGATACTGATAAAAACTGAATAAATTTTGATTGTTTGAAACTATAATGTAGTAAATTATTAATGAAACATCATTATATATTTCTTATAAGCAGTATATAACGAAAGGATTATTGAGATGAATACTAATACCTTTCAATATCAGTGTCTTTTATACCCAGAAATCATTCACAAATTTTCCTCCTTCAAAGCTCGAACCGTCGTTCATGCCACCGTGTGTGGCATTTGGACCACCTTGTCCAGTCTTCTGGTGATCAGTCAACATATATCTTAGCACATCCACGACACGGCACAGCACGTTCTTTGGAGGTTTCCCTTTGTTGCTTTAAATGTTCTTATCCTTTTTTGTGTGCTTTCTTGTCCGTGACGTTTCCTCGATTTTGTACGTGGTTTTTCTTTAAACAGTCACGTGAAATCAGAAATACTTGGGCTCTGTTTCGGCGCTATAGACGTACCACTCATTCAGGTCCGGCCGAACAGTGTTCTAGGAGCGTGAGCTCTCCCGCCGCGCTTGTGAATAGCACTCCGTTCACAGTGGAGGGCGCGGTTGAGGGGCGAAGAGAGAAAGAAAGGGGCTGGCGGTGGATGCCACTAGAACATCGGAATCGCCTTGTAACACGCCAAGCAGTTTGATAGCAGTGATAGTTGTGCTAAATTAGTTTTACGTTTTACATTTGAAATACTATAGCATCTACACATTTGTCCAAAAAAAGGAAAAGTGGAGGGGCTACATCACTCAGTGTGGAATGGGAATTGCTTTACTTGTCGTACAGTTCGCAGGCCATGTAAAGCGTTTACTACGCTCTCGCACTATTATAAGACGGAAAAAACACTCACTGGAAGCTCATTCCAATCCATCCATAAAAACATGATGCACTTTTCTTCTGACAAACGAGAGTGAATACTGGTTGAACAGAAGGCGGCCATTAGGGAATAATTTAAGGATAGGCTTAGTAGAGTGGTGACATTATATGATAACCTCACCAGCTGTTGAAATTCATTACATCTCTTACTAGTAGACGAGAATCATCACTCCTATCAGCAGTATTTTTTTTTTCGTAAAACATTGTATAACTTGGTGGTCTGCTCAGCTTCTTATTTGTCTTCACAGTTCAGGTAATTACAGTGTATGCCTAGGCTTTTTAAGATTTCTTGTTAAACTTCCCAAGTGGCATGCTTTACGTGAAGAAGTATTTTGTAAATCTGGGTTTCATTGCGGCGCTGTGGGACAGCGGGGGTTAGGTTGTTTAGTTTGTGTTGTTTGGTATTGCCTCCCAGGGCAGAACTTTAAGAATTTACTTTTCGCAGAAGTTAGTAAGACCTTTTCCTATTGATTAATTTCGCTAGGATTGATCAAATAGTTAAATCATAAAAGTTTTTCTTAATCAACACTCAGTATTTAATTGCTAGATTTTATTAATTTGATTTGGTTCTAAATTATTTTGAAAGTTTTAAATTTCAACTTCTAAATTGTCTCATTCTTAATTAACAAAATTCGCTTTAATTTTTATAGTTGTAACTTTAATAAATTGTGTTCAATGTATGAGCGTTACCAATGATGTTCTATCTCTTCCTTGTCGAGCATTCAAAACGCAAGAAATGCATTGTAGTTTGGGTTCAATAGATTTTAATCTGCATAACTCCGTGTGTTGACTCTATTACGATCAGTAGTTCGAGATACATTACATATTCTAAAATAGAAATGAGTACAAATTGATAATCACAACATAACACTAAACGCCTATCTGTGAAGCTCGTAGTACTTGCTGCTGACAGTGTTTGCACTATCTAATGTACTTACTCAATTAAGTAATAAAATTATTGCTTTGGCAGAAAAATAAAAAGTTGAAAATGACTGATAGTTATAAAATTCTGTTCATAAAAATAAGCTGCGATATTCGACTTTTGGAAGTAGCCGGACTGTGTTACAAATACGTCTCCCTCAGTTCACTGCATGTGCAGTCTTGGCATACAGCTGTGTCACTCACACACCTACTAGGAATAACACCTTGGAGGGGGAAAACAGCGTACTGGATGGCCTTGGGTGCACTCACGGAGCGTGGGCGAGCCCTGGGAGCACATATCTTGGCCAGACATGCATTTGTTGAAGGTACTCGTACTTCATTTTGCTCTACTTGATTTCCATCAAGAGCAGTAGGAGTAGCTGTAGATTGGCCTTTAGGTACAGCCTTTATTGGAGCTTTTTCAGTTTTGACACGGTATGTGACAAGAACACAATCTGTGTTTTTTCCGCTGTAGATTTATGCTCGTGAAACAGGAGGGGATCATAGGGCTCGATTACATGTTCTTTTAATCTATTAATTGCATTACCGACTGCAGCTGCTTTGCGATAATCAGTGCCCAAACGAGGCGATATGTATGTACAACTTGTTTGAATCACTGTCGCGAATTTCACGGGAAGTTAAAGGAGCAGCCAACTTTGGAAACATGTCCATTGGGTTGCCTATCTGCAGGTGCGAACTAATTCGATACGATAATATGAAGCGGATGATTTGTCTATATGATATAATGTGCCTTTCGCTAGTGCAGCTACATCATGACGTGTATTATGAAAACTTGGAGATATGCTCCATCCACTGACGTGTGCTATTTTTCTGTATTTAACGTAATTTTCGTACAGCCTTAGTTCAAAATCCCAGAGGTACTTATAAGGGGACTTCAAAAAGTAAGTTGCACGTTACTATGGCATGCCAAGGGACTTTTCTTTAACGCCGCAAAACACTTCAAAGTGACACATATTAAAAAGACAGTTGTTCAACGTAGTCTAAATAGTGACCGAGTCTCTGCAAATAACGATCGAGCGTGAGTTCGAGACTCACAGTTTTAATCTGGCAGGAAGTTTCAACGGTCGGAAAATTCTACCAATCGCTCAATTTCTCGATGATGGAAAGCCACTGCTTGGTCACGGCGGCATTCGACATCCACTGTGTGAAAGTACACATCATCAAAAAATGTGCTATTGCTGCTGATGAGTTCGTCGATTGCCTGGACGTTGTCTTCGATGTTGATGAACTTTCTACACGATCAGTATCATCCATTTCTGTGCGACCTTGGTCAAACTGTTAGAACCATTTCCCTACGGCTGAACGCGACACTGCATTTGGTCCACATATCGCCAGAATTTCAAGATGAGTCTCTGCGCGATTTAGACGTTTGACCTACAAGAATCGTACTGTTCCGTGAACCTTAACTTTGGAGTGCCTTTTCAGCTGCCGCGCCATTCGACTGTTTGCTGCACCTGTTATCCATACCGTAGCAGAGTTGTGTCTCCAAGAAACAAAGAATATATACTCTCCTTTGACAATGCGCAACTCTTGTTACGCAATCGTCTTAGGATGCGATGACATATGTAACATAATTTTTGAAGTTCCCTCGCACAAAAAACCTGTTTACTTCAGCGTATATCCCAATGATTGTGTTTTAAGCAGAAATTGGTTCCGCAGCTCTTCATTCTGATAGTCCGAACCGCAGTACTCAATCGATAATGTATATTTTGCTTCAGCAAGACATGTTCCCATGAGAGTGATACCTATCTGCATATTAATTGCAACAACGCATCTGACGATCAGGGTTCACTAGGTTCGAAAGATAAACTACCACCAAAGATAGTATCAGACACCAGAAAAATACTAAATGAGTCTACGAGGAGTAGGAATGATGTATTTACTTTACCAATATAAACAACCTTTACTGGCGAAAACATTCACAAGACAAAGATATAATTTTATACTGTTTATGTCTCGTTGTCAATCAGCGATAACCTCTATAAACAGCGCCTTGCTACAACAATATCCTTGACTCTATTGAAATTTTTCCATAATAAACTACTTTGTTAATCTCGTCTTACGGAATTTAATGGACTAATGTTTCATTTATAATTAATCACTTTTCCATAACACTTGAACTTGCTTTCCCTTTCTAAAGATTAATTACCTTTCTTTTCGTTGCACAGCAGAAACCTGGGTAATAAACAAATATCAGAGAAACAAGTTGTACTAGAGATGTACTCTTGGAGGCGAAGTTGTGTCATCCCCAGGCTGTACCGTGTACCAGTACCATAAGATAAGCTATGGGTGTCGTGAATCAAGAAGATATAGATGAAACGTCTGGAATGATGTGGACATATAGAAAGTATGGGCAATAGCCGATGGCCAAATAAAATGTGGTAGTCGAGCCCGTCGGATAGAAAAGCATGGACGACCTAGAAGGAGCTATAGTCGATAGGTCCAGGACGCAATGGATGCCAAAAAACTGCAAGAAGGAGAGATTTGTTTTTCTAAATTTTGATAAATATACAGAAAGTATCACTAATTTCGCCTTATCGGGAAAAGTGATTCTAAAGCCAAAACACAGCATAGTTTCATTAGGAAGTAAACGTATTTATCTCCGCTGTCATTAGGATTACGAAAACACACTGCAGTTTAGTTTACGGAAAGTGTAGTACTGCTGTTCCACATGAAAACAAATTACCGATGTGTAAGCATGCAGGCTTACATGACCATTACTATCCAAAATAAAATCTTCTAGGAAGTTAGGCCACGTTATGTTTCACTTCATCGTTTTCCACGAAAACAGTATTTGAACCTTTCTGCTGTGATCTTCTTCAGGAGCCTACTCATCTCCCCACATGGCTGAACACTCAAGGAAAAAGGAGACGCGACGCAGACCAGAAGAATTTACCTTAAAATTTGTCCTCATCTTCACGATTTTTGTGATGTGTAATATGTATTGTAAGGTTACGTACGTCGCAGCATGACTTGTTGAGGCGCTGGTTTCAGTAAAAGCTCTTGTGCACCTCCCCGAGAAGCTGTGGTGTATAATTTGCAGGAGCAGGTCGCGCGCTGAGAAGCGCCGCTTAATCCGGGCTCTGTAATTGGCCGCATTAATAACGGGTTCGGCGCGTCGCGACGCTTACCCTCCGCCGAGTCAGCTCCTTGGCGGCGGGCCGGTGCTGCCTGGGTACAGAGCTTGTGTGTCCCACAGCGAGGCCACGCTTGCATAGCTACAGCTGGTTAGAGACCCTCCTCCGTCCCACATTAGAGCAGCGGGATCTGTAGTTAGTTACCTTACGCCAACTAATAAGCATGACATGTTTCCGACGCAGTGCAGTTCCTTGTTAGGAATTAAAAGCACAGGAAAATAAACAAGGGCTGAAGGAGCAGACTGAAGTGGTAGAAGATTGTGACGGAAATGAAATGGAGGTGGATCAGAGCTAGGCTAATAGAACGAGATTTTCACTCTGCAGCGGAGTGTGCGCTGACATGAAACTTCCTGGCAGATTAAAACTGTGTGTCCGACCGAGACTCGAACTCGGGACCTTTGCCTTTCGCGGGCAAGTGCTCTACCATCTGAGCTACCGAAGCACGACTTACGCCCGGTCCTCACAGCTCTACTTCTGCCAGTATCTCGTCTCCTACCTTCCAAACTTTACAGAAGCTCTCCTGCGAACCATGCAGTACTTGCAGGAAGTTTCATATCAGCGCACACTCCGCTGCAGAGTGAAAATCTCATTCTGGAAACATCCCCCAGGCTGTGGCTAAGCCATGTCTCCGCAGTATCTTTTCTTTCAGGAGTGCTAGTTCTGCAAGGTTCGCAGGAGAGCTTCTGTAAAGTTTGGAATGTAGGAGACCAGGTACTGGCAGAAGTAGAGCTGTGAGGAACGGGCGTGAGTCGTGCTTCGGTAGCTCAGATGGTAGAGCACTTGCCCGCGAAAGGCAAAGGTCCCGAGTTCGAGTCTCGATCGGGCACACAGTTTTAATCTGCCGGGAAGTTTCAGCTTCGCTAAGAATTGGCCAATGGATCTAGGGTGTTCTTTCCTGGATCCTCAAAATATGATAGTGCATTGCAGTTGCATTTCCCTTCTACGTGACGTTCACTTGGTGTGGTCTGCTAGGCACCGGGTGAATAAACTTGGCGGAAATTCCCGAAGACCGCCGACACTACCTCACCTTACGACACAACTCACGCGGATACACGTAGGCTGCGAAACTGCAATGTGCACATGCTTGATGCGCTTCCTCTACTCCCTGCGCTGCCTTGTGAATTGCTAAACCGCCACATAACTGAGCCTCACGCACCTGTTGAGTGGCAGTCGCCGAGTGCTCGGCGGCCAGATGGCAGCAAGTAAAACGGATGCGTGCCGAAAGCGAGTGATACGGAACGACTGCCACTCACACTGTAACAGCACAGCTCTGTGGATGATCATACACTTTCTATGTATTTTGCGAAGTTTGTTTTATTAGTTGTATTGAATATTATTCTTGTAAATATGTTGTCAAGTTTTTTTTTGGTCATCAGTCTACTGACTGGTTTGATGCGGCCCGCCACAAATTCCTTTCCTGTGCTAACCTCTTCATCCCAGAGTAGCACTTGCAACCTACGTCCTCAATTATTTGCTTGACGTATTCCAATCTCTGCCTTCCTCTACAGTTTTTGCCCTCTACAGCTCCCTCTAGTACCATGGAAGTCATTCCCTCATGTCTTAGCAGATGTCCTATCATCCTGTCCCTTCTCCTTATCAGTGCTTTCCACATATTCCTTTCCTCTCCGATTCTGCGTAGAACCTCCTCATTCCTTACCTTATCAGTCCACCTAATTTTCAACATTCGTCTGTAGCACCACATCTCAAATGCTTCGATTCTCTTCTGTTCCGGTTTTCCCACAGTCCATGTTTCACTACCATACAATGCTGTACTCCAGACGTACATCCTCAGAAATTTCTTCCTCAAATTAAGGCCGGTATTTGATATTAGTAGACTTCTCTTGGCCAGAAATGCCTTTTTTGCCATAGCGAGTCTGCTTTTGATGTCCTCCTTGCTCCGTCCGTCATTGGTTATTTTACTGCCTAGGTAGCAGAATTCCTTAACTTCATCTATTTCCTGACCATCAATCCTGATGTTAAGTTTCTCGCTGTGCTCATTTCTACTACTTCTCATTACCTTCGTCTTTCTCCGATTTACTCTCAAACCATACTGTGTACTCATTAGACTGTTCATTCCGTTCAGCAGATCATTTAATTCTTCTTCACTTTCACTCAGGATAGCAATGTCATCAGCGAATCGTATCATTGATATCCTTTCACCTTGTATTTTAATTCCACTCCTGAACCTTTCTTTTATTTCCATCATTGCTTCCTCGATGTACAGATTGAAGAGTAGGGGCGAAAGGTTACAGCCTTGTCTTACACCCTTCTTAATACGAGCACTTCGTTCTTGATCGTCCACTCTTATTATTCCCTCTTGGTTGTTGTACATATTGTATATGACCCGTCTCTCCCTATAGCTTACCTCTACTTTTTTCAGAATCTCGAACAGCTTGCACCATTTTATATTGTCGAACGCTTTTTCCAGGTCGACAAATCCTATGAAAGTGTCTTGATTTTTCTTTAGCCTTGCTTCCATTATTAGCCGTAACGTCAGAATTGCCTCTCTCGTCCCTTTACTTTTCCTAAAGCCAAACTGATCGTCACCTAGCGCATTCTCAATTTTCTTTTCCATTCTTCTGTATATTATTCTTGTAAGCAGCTTCGACGCATGAGCTGTTAAACTGATTGTGCGATAATTCTCGCACTTGTCAGCTCTTGCCGTCTTCGGAATTGTGTGGATGTTACTTTTCCGAAAGTCAGATGGTATATCGCCAGACTCATATATTCTACACACCAACGTGAATAGTCGTTTTGTTGCCACTTCCCTCAATGATTTTAGAAATTCTGATGGAATGTTATCTATCCCTTCTGCCTTATTTGATCGTAAGTCCTCCAAAGCTCTTTTAAATTCCGATTCTAATACTGGATCCCCTATCTCTTCTAAATCGACTCCTGTTTCTTCTTCTCTATCACATCAGGCAAATCTTCACCCCCATAGAGGCTTTCAATGTATTCTTTCCACCTATCTGCTCTCTCCTGTGCATTTAACAGTGGAATTCCCGTTGCACTCTTAATGTTACCACCGTTGCTTTTAATGTCACCAAAGGTTGTTTTGACTTTCCTGCATGCTGAGTCTGCCCTTCCGACAATCATATCTTTTTCGATGTCTTCACATTTTTCCTGCAGCCATTTCGTCTTAGCTTCCCTGCACTTCCTATTTATTTCATTCCTCAGCGACTTGTATTTCTGTCTTCCTGATTTTCCCGGAACTTGTTTGTACTTCCTCCTTTCATCAATCAACTGAAGTATTTCTTCTGTTACCCATGGTTTCTTCGCAGCTACCTTCTTTGTACCTATGTTTTCCTTCCCAACTTCTGTGATGGCCCTTTTTAGAGATGTCCATTCCTTTTCAACTGTACTGCCTACTGCGCTATTCCTTATTGCTGTATCTATAGCGTTAGAGAACTTCAAACGTATCTCGTCATTCCTTAGTACTTCCGTATCCCACTTCTTTGCGTATTGATTCTTCCTGACTAATGTCGGGAACTTCAGCCTACTCTTCATCACTACTATATTGTGATCTGAGTCTATATCTGCTCCTGGGTACGCCTTACAATCCAGTATCTGATTTCGGAATCTCTGTCTGACCATGATGTAATCTAATTGAAATCTTCCCGTATCTCCCGGCCTTTTCCAAGTATACCTCCTCCTCTTGTGATTCTTGAACAGGGTATTCGCTATTACTAGCTGAAACTTGTTACAGAACTCAATTAGTCTTTCTCCTCCTTGTCCCAAGCCCATATTCTCCTGTAACCTTTTCTTCTACTCCTTCCCCTACAACTGCATTCCAGTCGCCCATGACTATTAGATTTTCGTCCCCCTTTACATACTGCATTACCCTTTCAATATCCTCATACACTTTCTCTATCTGTTCATCTTTAGCTTGCGACGTCGGCATGTATACCTGAACTATCGTTGTCGGTGTTGGTCTGCTGTCGATTCTGATTAGAACAACCCAGTCACTGAACTGTTCACAGTAACACACCCTCTGCCCTACCTTCCTATTCATAACGAATCCTACACCTGTTATACCACTTTCTGCTGCTGTTGATATTACCCGATACTCATCTGACCAGAAGTCCTTGTCTTCCTTCCACTTCACTTCACTGACCCCTACTATATCTAGATTGAGCCTTTGCATTTCCCTTTTCAGATTTTCTAGTTTCCCTACCACGTTCAAGCTTCTGACATTCCACGCCCGACTCGTAGAACGTTATCCGTTCGTAGATTATTCAATCTTTTTCTCATGGTAACCTGCCCCTTGGCAGTCCCCTCCCGGAGATCCGAATGGGGGACTATTCCGGAATCTTTTGCCAATGGAGAGATCATCATGACACTTCTTCAATTACAGGCCACATGTCCTGTGGATACACGTTACGTGTCTTTAATGCAGTGGTTTCCATTGCCTTCTGCATCCTCATGTCGTTGATCATTGCTGATTCTTCCGCCTTTAGGGGCAATTTCCCACCCCTAGGACAAGAGAGTGCCCTGTACCTCTATCCGCTCCTCCGCCCTCTTTGACAAGACCGTTGGCAGACTGAGGCTGACTTCTTATGCCGGAAGTCTTCGGCCGCCAATGCTGATTATTTATCAAAATTTAGACAGTGGCGGGGATCGAACCCGTGACCGAAGACGTTTTGATTATGAATCAAAGACGCTACCCCTAGACCATGGGTAAATAACTGTTTTCAAGTTACAAATGCTATTTGATATTGAAGAAAGAGAATACACATGGAATGTTAACATTTTGTTAAGTAGACACGATGGCATAGTCAGGGAAAAGATAGTGTCAAAGAGCGTCATAAATTGTAAATGCATTATCGCTGAGCGTGCGAGGACGCCAAAAGAGTAGAAGTTAGGAGTCGCGAGGAGACGATTGATGTCGTTGGTCGTGTGTATTCGCCAATGTGGCTATGCAAAAGTGCGGAGACACGAAGTCTGTTTCCGAAGTGCAGAGCAGTGAAAACTGAAATGGCTGTTTTGGTGGATGTTTAACATGGGCAAGTTATGGCGTTTACTGGGCACAATACAAATGCAGCAAGAGTAATTCGCGTTACATCAAGAGTTTGTGGGCCCTTATTGGCTGTAGTATGTTAAGAAGATCAACCTGTGTCCTATTTGCCGCTAAATGAAGACACTCTACAAAGCAACAGCATCATGAAGTGAAGTAAGATCTAGACTTTTGATAACTAGAAGTGTAATAGGCTGACTAGCGTAGTTGAAATTTTATTGCTTAAATAACATTGTTTTCGTGCATATTGTCACATAAATAATTTTCCTAAGTTATTATCCATGTAGATCAATCCTATCCCTTTGTATGAACAGAGATAATCAGAAAATGAACTGAAAATGAAGTGAACATTAATTTAGTACATTATCAAAACATAATTTTGTCAGCTTTTGGACAATTACGTAATAATGAAATCCTTGGTTCTAGTATGAATAATGTCAGAAATAGAATGATGCAAAAGCCAGTATTAAATAATTTTAAAAATAGAGTAACTTTCATGACAAAAAATTGGTAGTAAAACTTTACGTAACTTGGACACTGAATTTCATTGTCAATGCACAGTTCTAATTTATAGCTTGTGGGATAATTTGTAGCTTTTATTACAAAAGAAATATCAGAGTAACTGCTAGGTAAATGACAGTTTTTATCAATGAGTAAATTCAAACAATCTTTCTGCTTCCTGCAATTGCGAGAGTCAGTATTACGGTGAGTAGCGAACAAAACGTTTCTGTCTACAGCTAGGAAACAGTCTCACTTTAATTGCTCTTTGAAAATTAATATAATATGTTGTATGTGTTTGGTATTTGATTATTATCTGACTACTGTGACTTGTGTGGTGTGAAGTACTAGAAAGTGTGCATTAGATACGGTTCCTATGTCATGACGCCAATAACTATTCTTACGTAAGATTGCTTGCGAGTTTAAAGTTCAGTTTCAGTTTAATTATTCTTGTTCCGTTGAGGAACTGGTGATCGTTGGTTATTTCATTAATGTCGTACTGTGAAATTCTTTCTTCCAAATTTTCTACTCACTACTGTTAGTTAAAAAACTAGTTTATGTAATCAAATACATATAAAGTTAACCGAACTTTGTTTCTAATCGTCATTGCTAAAATACTGAGCAGTGGCGATTCGGTTACAACTTCATCTACTTCTCTCGGTTTTGCATTATTCTTCGGAGTAGATTTCCTTTTCCCCACAGATTAGGGATTTTAGGTACACGCTCATGTAGAAAAACCTAATTAGCTCGGAGAGGTAGGAGGATTATAACTTGGTTTGAACATGCAGATGCAGTGCATTTTAAGAGGACGATCAGAGATGAAGCACAAATTCAGGCTGCGAAAGGATGGGAAATGAAACAGGCCAAGCCCTTTTAGACGGAGCTGTCATAGCGTTTGAGTCATGTATTTTTAGAAGTGCATCAGTCCTTAATTTGATGACTTAGAGTTTGCTTTTGCTTAGGTAGCCTTCTACATTTATTCAAGTTTCCAATAAAGGAGTACCAGTCCGTCACTGTGCATTCTAAAGGATTATGAAAAACATTGTTAATTTTAGGGGCGTATGTCAATGAACCTAGCCCTTTTCAAAAGTAAAGATCAGTTGTGATTCATGCACCTTTGAAAATAAACCTTAGATAACAGCATTGACGACGCTGGACATTATTTAATAGTTCCTACTACAATCATTAGATAGCATTACCAGTAACGCCCACAAGAAAACAATACGCTGCAACTGCCTTGGCTGCTATGCATTGTCTTCTTTCGTATCTACAAACGTTAAATGTTCATTGCACTGTGGACTGACAACAGTGACGATGCTTACAGATTTATTATGGGTAGGCAAATCTTGTATCTTCCCGTACAGGAGATCCATGCGTCTATTCTTCTTCGTTGTAAATTTATTAATCACGTTATCCTTAAATTTATAATCACTTGTAAATTGTTTAACACGGTTTTTTCCATGGAAATTGTGCAGAGAGATCTTAATTTATTATTTGCCTGAATGCCCAAAAGACGATAAAAAAAGATTAATTCAAGCAAAAATGTTCAAATGGGCATGTCAGCAATTTCAGATGTTTCCCAGGTTCATCATCATCAGCAGGTACAATGATATCCAGTGTTGGATAATTGCATTCTCCAGAATCCTTTATACACTGCGGCCTACATTTCTACGTATATATATGTTATCTTGCTTATCCTCTAATGCTATCTGCTCACCTTTCATTACGTCATCTTCTCGTTCTTTTCTTATTTCTAGGAGCCCAAGTACTTCCTTGCTCCACAAATCATCCATTTGCCTGACGATATGAACAGTCGGCCTCCTTTATTTTCATTACTGCTATAATTACATCTTAATCTCCAGCCTGATCCATTTATTTATGTTTCTGTGTCTCATAATGATTTCCTACTTGCATCTCTCTGATTCGCTCGCCAACTCCATCTTCGCGAAGGCTTTATCACTGAGAATCAAAGTCTCACCCTGAGGCGGTGATAAGCGCAGTCAGGACAACAGCTCAAATCCTCGCCCGGCCATCCAGATTTAGGTCTTCCGTTATTTCCATAAATCATGTAATTTTACAAAAAGCATAACAATGTGCTGTCTGCGATAATGTTATTTATTCTGCTACCGGTTTCGGTCTCAAACCATCATCAACGACAGAACAATTATCACAGATTTACCATGTGTCATATTCTGCGATAATATTTCTGCCGTTGATAATGTTTTAAAACCGAAACCGGTAGCAGAATGAATAATATTATCACAGACAGCGCAGTGCTATGCATTTTGTAAAATTTGTACATGCTGTTGACCAGCGCCTAAACTAGATGTTAAATCACTTGAGGCAGATGTCAATATGGTTCCCTTGAAAAGAACGCGAACGATTGGACACGAACGATATTCCTTTCCGTCCTTCGTCTGTCCGAGTACCGGCTCCGATTGCTCCTTTCACGTTACATTGCTATGTCATAATTGGTACAGGGTGGCCGAAAGGAAAGCACCATTATTATAAACAGTACACAGACAATTCATTCGTTTATTGTGAACACAGAATACAGAGTAGTAAGTTATTACTATGAAAAACAACGAACTGAAAATTCGATAGGCCAATAGAACATAGGAGTGCTGAAAATGTACACCATAAACTTCGATACACAACTCAACATATCTCAGCATGTTTCTGGAAACTTTTGCCAGTTCATTTGGTGCGATTTCCACAATCGCACTGAGAATGTTCGTCTTCAGCTCTTCAATTGTATGTCGATTGTTCCTGTAGACTTTACCCTTTAAATTCTTCCACAAATAAAACGCACAGGTAGAGACAGATCGGTTAATCTGAGAGGCCCCAAACCTACGGAAACTGTACGTTTTTCTCAGAAAGCTTCTCTTTGTTCCTTTCCACTGGCAAAATCTCCACTCTTTTCTTAGCAATGTTCTCTCACCGCCATGTAAGATTCACTGTCACCGAGTCCCTCTCATACTGCCACTGTCTCCTTTGCTCTTTCTATATCAGAACCACTGTCTACTACCTTTCAATATTTAATATTTTCCGTCTCCTTCCCAATGTCACTGTCTCGTTTTCTCTCAGAAAAAAAAAAGAAAACACGGATGTGGTCTCATGTCAAAATGTTTGGGAAAATCTTTAAAGTGCTGAAGTAAGTAGGATGAGGTAGGAAGTACACCACTTTTCAGTCAGTCTTTTAAACTGAACATATTCGCCTCTTTGTGCTTTGATAGGGGCATTTTTCTGCTTGCTCCCTTCTTCCCTTCTACAGTAGGGCATGCCACTTATACGAAAGTAACTTCATGGGTAAGTAAAATTTTGATAATTTGTTTATGTGTAACTGAAATAACGGAAAACCCACTTTACGCCTCGGAGCGGGTTTTACGTGCACAAAAATTTTTCCTGTGCCCGGAACCCTTCTCGTCATAACGGAGACGCTTTACAGCATATTTCTACGTGCTCCGTCACGTTACAAACTACGTATTCGCCTCACACCGGATTTTACATGCGTATTTTACGAGTATAAGTAGGATAACTTTGAATCTCCGCATATCGGAAACAAACATATCAAGAAAATTTTCAAGCTTCTTCGAGATCAGCACCTTAGGGATATATCGTAAAAATTTCAGCCATTTGATGTGGATAGTCATCTTGGGATGCTTGGCTCGGTTTTAATAAATCGAAACCATGTGTTTAGAATATTTCTCGATAACGGATAAAGATTTTTGAGAACGGGAAGGTGGCAATTCTAGGTAAAGGCCTAGAAAATATACCGATGAAATTTGAGGAAGTTGCTGCTGTCAGTTCCACATCTACAGGGACACTCTGCAAATCACATTTAAGTGCCTGGCAGAGGGTTCATCGAACCACCTTAACAATAATTCTCTATTGTTGCAATCTCGAACAGTGAGCGGAAAAAACGAGCGCCTATATCTTTCAGTGCGAGCTTTGATTTCCGCTATTTTATTTAGATATCTGCTAATGGTGAAAAATGGTGAAAAACGCCTTTTTCGTTTTTTTTCCAGGAACTGTCCACGAATGAAATGGTGTCTCCATAAATCCCTTAAGGCGATCCGTAGATCACATCTGATGCAAAAAGAACCAGCCGATTTTCTTCACTTACCTAAGCTGAAGGAAGTGTGTAACATTCAAACTTTTATCCTGTACAGGTAGTTACAGTAAGATGATCCTTCTGCTGTGCATACAAATGGTCTTCCCCCGCCAAAGGGCTATCCAAAACACTTCACCCTACCCGATGTATGAGCTCCGGAATTACTAATATGTAAAATTAAGTAATAATATTTAAACCGTTACCCAGTGATAACACTACCAGCCATCTAACATCCAGAGCCGCTGAAATGTGCCCACCAGACTTCCATGCATTACGGCCTTCAGCTGAACGTACCAATGCTACTCCAAGGTATGTGGTGCCCTCTACCCACCTCGCATTAGGTCGTCGCCTCACAGTTTTCTTAGCTCTAGAAACCCAGGAAAGAATTTTCCTGGTCCATCTATGATCTATTCGCCGTTCATCTACATTTAATTTTATATCTGTTTGAGTCAGTTCCCCGATCCTTTTCTTTGTTTTGCTGCCCCTCCTAACAATTCCCAACATGTATGTTCTCATTGCTCACCGTTAATCATAAATTTTTGGATGTTTCTCTCATTAAAGATCCGTGTTTCACAGCTGTAGATCAGAACTGGTAACACACATACTGGTCTCGCATTCGGGAAGACGACGGTACAAACCCGCGTTCTGCCATCCTGATTTAGTTTTTCCGTGATTTCCCTATATAGCTCCAAACAAATGCCGGGATGGTTCCTTTGAAAGAACACGGCCGACTTCCTTCCCCATCCTTCCCTAATCCGATGGGATGGATGACCTTGCTGTTTGGTCCCCTCCCCCAAATCCGCCAACCAACCATCCACTGCAAACCCTTCATTTCAGACTTAGAGGAAGCTTGGTAATGAAAACCATAATCATTGCGTATTGTGTATGATTAAACTTTTTATTTTCGACATTTAAATCAATTTTATCGCTTCAGCGAAGACAAATTTTGTGACCACGTGTTCAGTACTACTTTAGCGTCTTTGAAACAAATTTTTTACTTACTTACGTCAATCGGGGCCACGTATTGTAATTGTTAAGCGGGTGAGCTGTCGTGAAACGTAGGATAGTGTGCATTCAACATGTTTTCCGTGAATTCAACAGCTCTCGCTTAGTGCACGTTTCAAAATGTGGAAACAGAAGTACACGGCAACTGTGTCGCATGGAAATATGCATCACGTAAATTTTCGCTACATTTCATGTTTTAGTAACCTGAAGCCCAATACATGTGTGTATTTCGACGAAGCTGAATAAAATTGCCTCGTAAATCTCCAGAATTTTGGACAAACTACTTTTTGGTTATCTTAGCGCACAAAATACACTACTGGCCATTAAAATTGCTGCAGCAGGAAGAAATGCAGATGATAAACGGGTATTCATTGGACACATATTATACTACAACTGACAATTTGAGTGCATAGATCCTGAGACATCAGTACCCAGAACAACCACCTCTGGCCGTAATAACGGCCTTGATACGCCTGGGCATTGAGTCAAACAAAGCTTGGATGGCTTGTACAGGTACAGCTGGCCATGCAGCTTCAACACTATACCACAGTTCATCAAGAGTACTGACTGGCGTATTGTGACGAGCCAGTTGCTCGGCCACCATTGACCAGACGTTTTCAGTTGGTGAGAGATCTGGAGAATGTGCTGGCCAGGGCAGCAGTCGAACATTTTCTGTATCCAGAAAGGCCCGTACAGGACCTGCAACATGCGGTCGTGCATTATCCTGCTGAAATTTAGGGTTTCGCAGGGATCGAATGAATGGTAGAGCCACGGGTCGTAACACATCTGAAATGTAACGTCCACTGTTCAAAATGCCGTCAGTGGGAACAAGAGGTGACCGAGACGAGTAACCAATGGCACACCATACCACCACGCCAGGTGATACGGCAGTATGGCGTTGACGAATACACGATTCCACTGTGCGTTCACTGTGATGTCGCCAAACACGGATGCGACCATTATGATGCTGTAAACAGAACCTGGATTCATCCGAAAAAATGACGTTTTGCCATTCGTGCACCCAGGTTCGTCGTTGAGTGCACCATCGCAGGCGCTCCTGTCTGTGATGGAGCGTCAAGGGTAACTGCAGCCGAGCTGATAGTCCATGCTGCTGCAAACGTCGTCGAACTGTTCGTGCAGATGGTTGTTGTCTTGCCAACGTCCCCATCTGTTGACTCAGGGATCGAGACGTGGCTGCACGATCCGTTACAGCCATGCGGATAAGATGCCTGTCATCTCGACTGCTAGTGATACGCGGCCGTTGGGATCCAGCACGGCGTTCCGTATTAACCTCCTGAACCCACCGATTACATATTCTGCTAACAGTCATTGGATCTCGACCAACGCGAGCAGCAATGTCGCGATACGATAAACCGCAATCCGACCTTTATCAAAGTCGGAAACGTGATGGTACGCATTTCTCCTCCTTACACAAGGCATCACAACAATGTTTCACCAGACAACGCCGGTCAACTGCTATTTGTGTGTGAGAAATCGTTTGAAAACTTTCCTCATGTCAGTACGTTGTAGGTGTCGCCAATGGCGCTTACCTTGTGTGAATGCTCTGGAAAGCTAATCATTTGCATATCACAGCATCTTTTTGCTGCCGGTTTAATTTCGCGCCTGTAACACGTCATCTTCGTGGCATAGCAATTTTATTGGCCAGTGGTGTACATTTGTAAAAAATCCCGAAAGCGATAATGGTTTGGTTCAAATTCTTTTATACCATTCTTGTGGGATGCTGGTGTTTCAAATTACCAACGTTAAAAGAAACTATTTAGTTGCCAAAATTGCTTCCGTTTGTTTCTCTTGGAGTCCATTTAGTCATTGCTTCAACTTCTCTGAGTGCAAAATCTCATCAAATGGGTCTAATACTTATTTTGTACAGTCGCCTTTTCGATAAGTTGATTAGTATATTATTTTAGTCTAACTGGAATTCAGTTTCGAATTGGCTCTATTAGCTCCTCCATTCGCTGCTGTAGTGTATCTGTGCTAGAGGCAAATAAAGCAGTGTCAACAACTAAAAGAATACTGCTTGTCAAATGTTACTTTAACCTGTATTAGCCTAATCTTGTCCTCGTGATCCGCAATGGAGGATACTTGGAGGATTGTAATATATTGCTAGATTCCTCACTCAAAGCTGGGTCTTGAAAACTGAAATGTTGCAACATTATAAAAATTAATGCTATAATTTATTATGTCAAAGTCGGTTAATAATTGCAATAATCACACTACTTCTTTCGGCAATTGATCCGCCATCTTCAGATGTGATTGATATACTACATAGCAATTACAGTTATGCAATCTGAATATGCCTGAACTACGCATCTTGTCGCCACAGTAAAAGAGGCAGAATGGGACGAAATCCTAGCCTTATTTCCTTATTGCCCTAAAGTTGCTAAGCGCTTTTATACGGACAGTTTATTTGAGAAGCTTATTATTTTGTATTTGAGAAGCTTATTATTTTCACGGTCCTAGCGTGTGGTTAATAGGAGGCTCCAATTTTTCTTCGTGAGTGTACGACTGAAGTTCAGAATTTCTCCTAGAACGGGAAGATTTTGATAGTGACCTCCACGCATAGCAGACTTGTGGCGACCATGCACTGACCCTTGTTGCAGCAGATAGCAACGCGTGGACAGGCGAAGCTAACAGGAATGACGCGAAGGGCAAATTTCACTCTTTGACAACGCCGGAGCGACGCTTACCGAGGGGACAATTAACTTTTGACCCTTTGTGGCGTGACTTTCGGCGCAGTATGATCAAAGAGAGTCGAATGTCGTTACCTTTCATGAAACACAAATTGAGTCTCACGAGAAAGTGGCTATTTGGTGGGCGAGAGGGAGGGATAGGTCAGTTCAAAGCGATCTTTTTAAACGTTTCTGTGTCTCGTGAACAAACGAAGGGAATGGGGTGGGCGAGGCAGTTATTGGAGTGTTACTGCTAACTGGGCAGTTCCGGACACATTGTCGGGGTGGTGCAAAGAGTGAACCTCATTCGCGAAAGCTACGTGCTAAAGCTGAACATCCCACACCGCATTCCGCAGTGTAACAACACTAAAAAGCTTTCTGTATGCGAATGGGAGTAGGTGCGACGGTATGGTACATACGGCACACGAATATTGTCTTCACTTTGACAGTACGCTTGCTGCGGGAAGCTGTTACTTCATATTGCACAAATCGTCCACATAACAATTGAGATCCACATTCTCGAGAGAAGAGTTATTTTTAAGAGGGTTTCGTTTCCTGTTTTACAATGTCCCATTTACTGCCCCCATTGATAGAGAACGAATTCTCAGATGAAAACATTACAGTCCGAAGTCAAACATCCGAAGTAATTTTACATCTACATCTTCGTCTACGTGATTACTCCGCTATTCATAATAAAGTGCCTGGCAGAGGGGTCAATGAACCACCTTCAAGCTGTCTCTCTACCGTTCCACTATCGAACGGTGCGCGGAAAAAACGAGCACTTAAATTTTTCTATGCGAGCCATGATTCCTCTTATTTTATCGTGTTGATCATTTCTCCCTATGTAAGTGGGTGCCAACAGAATGTTTTCGCAATCGGAGGAGACAGATGGTGATTGAAATTTCATGAGAAGATCCTGTCGCAACGAAAAACGCCTTTATTTTAATGATTGCCACTCCAATTCACGTATAATATCTGTGACACTATCTCCCCTATTTCGCGGTAATACAAAACGAGCTGCCGTTCTTTGTACTTTTTCGATGTCATCCGTCAGTCCCATCTGATGCGGATCCCACACCACACAGCAATACTCCAGAATAGGGCGGACAAGCATGGTGTAAGCCGTCTCTTTAGTAGACCTGTTGCACATTCTAAGTGTTCTGCCAATGAATCGCAGTCTTTGGTTTGCTCCACGCACAATATTATCTGTGTGATCACTCCAATTTAGGTTATTTGTAATTGTAATCCCTAAGTATATAGTTGAATTTAAAGCCTTCAGATTTGTGTGACTTATCGTGTAATCGAAATTTAGCTGATTTCTTTTAGTACTCATGTGAACAACTTCACACTTTTCCTTATTCAGGGTCAATTTCCACTTTTCGCACCATACAGATATCTTATCTAAATTATTTTGAAAGTCGTCTTGATCATATGATGACTTTACAAGACGATAAATGACAGCATCATCTCCAAACAATCTAAGAAGGCTACTCAGATTGTCTCCTATGTCGTTAACATAGATCAGGAACAATAGGGGGCCTATAACACTTCCTTGGGGAACGCCGGATATTACTTCTGTTTTACTCGATGACTTTCCGTCTATTACTAAGAACTGTGACCTCTGACAGGAAATCACGAATCCAGTCGCACAACTGAGGCGATACTCCGTAGGCACACAGTCTGGTTAGAAGACGCTTATGAGGAACGGTGTCGAAAGCCTTCTGGAAATCTAAAAATATGGAATCAATTTGACATCCCCTGTCGATATCACTTACGACTTCATGAGTATAAAGAGGTAGTTGTGTTTCACAAGAACGATATCTTCTGAAACCGTGCTGTCTATGTGCCAATAAATCGTTTTCTTCGAGGTACTTCATCATGTTTAGTACAGTATATGTTCGAAAACCCTACTGCAAATCGACGTTAGTGGTATAGGCCTGTAATTCAGCGGATTACTCCCACTTCTCTTTTTGGATATTGGTGTGACTTAAACAATTTTCCGGTCTTTAGGTACGGATCTTCCTGTGAGCGAGTGGTTGTATGTAACTGCTAAATATAGAGCTATTTTGTCAGCATACTCTGAGAGGAACCTGACTGGTATACAGTCTGAACCGGAGGCCTTGCCTTTATTAAGTGATTTAAGCTGCTTCGTTACTCCGAGGATATCTACTATGTTTCTCATCTTGGCAGTTGTTCTTGATTGAAATTCAGGAATATTTACTTCGTCGTCTTTGGTGAAGGCGTTTCGGAAAACGGTGTTTAATAACTCTGTTTTAGGATCACTGTTATCAGTGACTTCACCGTTGTTATCGAGCAGTGAAGGTATTGATTGCGTGTTGCCACTGGTTTTAGTTTACATCCCACGAATCTTAATTTATGTTCCACAATGAATCATTCTGATAGGACAAAGAGTCGACCACAAGCAGGAGCGGCAAATATATTTATTTAGTGTAAAGTCTGTATCCTGACAGAAGGAACAAAGAGCTGTGGAAGTTGAATTTCTGCCGGCACATAAAATATTCAGACAGATTATGGGAATGTAGCTGAATAGCTCGGCGACGTCTTCGAAAACCGCCGACATTTCGAAAGGTGCACGCCCCCTCGTTTTCAGGGTACAAATTCAACGTGAAACCGCTGTGTGAAGACAGTTTAAAATTTTGGTAGGCGGGGTTACACCAACCAAGAACCATGATGAGCCTGTGCTGCGCCAGGTCTTCTCGAGAGATCGTAGTTTATTATAAGTTAAGTGATTGGTGATATGTTCTGTGATTTACTATTGTAAAGTCTACTTGCTTTCTGGGTTAGTCTCTCGTCCCCAGCTTGCTCGTTTGTCTCTCGTCCGCATTTGTTAGGCAGTTAGTGTCTGTCGTTCGGAGCTGCCTGTGTTATGTTTGTCGGATTCGGTGTGTTAACTAATTTATTGCTTGGAGGGTAACGGCCTAATTCCTGAAATATATTTTTATCTTGCCTATCATCTTGAGAGGCGGTATATGTGTACTGTAGAGCATGTTAACTCGTTTGGCCAACCTTTTATAATTTTATAAAAGATTGCATTTCATGGACTTTTATTTAAATGGTCATTTTAGTATATAAAGTTGCCACCCTTCCACCGTAAGACTTAAAATCAAGTTGCACCTTCGGTGGCAAGTTAATCTTTTAATTTTAGTTTTTTGTACCATTTCCATCCCTCCTACGGGGTGCATAGTTGTGTGCTTGTGTGAATTATTAAAACTTTAATGTAATCTGCGCCAGTGTAGTCTTTCAGAGGTTGTTGTGAGCGATCGTGACTACGACCGCGTTAAAAGGGAGCGCCAAGGTTCTCAGTCCGAAAGCTCATACACACAAAAATTTCTTTCTTTCTGCCTCTGAATAAATTGTAACTTAATATTTAGTGCGTGCTTTCTGCTTATCATTTTAAATCTGTTTCTTAAAAAAAAGGCTTTTAGGAACAAAATTCCCATTTGTTAAAAGCAATTTGATTTTGATTTCATCAGTTACTCCCTGGCAACTACTTCCAGGGGTAGGATCGCTGTCATATATTAAACAGGCCAGACAAACAATATCTGGAAAATTTATGTTTGTCTGATTCACTGTTTACCGTTAACTGTCACGGCTCCTATCATATCGACTCCACCTCAGAATGAAACCGCAGTATTGGGCAAGTATGCACCAGTGCAATAAAAACGCAAGATTTCGCGGGACTAAAGTCGGAACGCCCATCTTTCTTTCTATACCGTCCATATTTTGAACCCAGTTGGCCCACTGTGCGTCGCCAGTAGGTTCCAGTGGGTGTCCTGCTATCTACGGGGCTCGTCGTGTTCCTACATAGGGCGGAACGAACCCCCAGCAGCGTACGCTGGCTTCACTTCATCTCGCTACGTGCAAATGTGTCGGTCCGTGCGTCCTTTTAAGACTAACATTTTACAACGTTATTAATTTTCAGCGTCTCTACAGAAACATTTCCTAGACAGTGTGGAACAGAAACAGCCAGCGATCTAAAAGATATGTATGATGGTTCAAATGGCTCTGAGCACTATGGGACTCAACTGCTGAGGTCATTAGTCCCCTAGAACTTAGAACTAGTTAAACCTAACCAACCTAAGGACACCACAAACATCCATGCCCGAGGCAGGATTCGAACCTGCGACCGTAGCGGTCTTGCGGTTCCAGACTGCAGCGCCTTGAACCGCACGGCCACTTCGGCCGGCTGATATGTATGATTTTACTACACTGCACATATTGTAATGAATGTGTCGGTGTTTCGTTTATTGCTAGTTGTTTCGAGTGTTCGCAGCTTGCCCAACCACCTCCTATAAACTATGGACACAACAGCCACTTCTGACAATGAACACGAGATCGCTGCGGATCGGATCTGTGAGATATGATTAAATACCACCAGCTAACTTCAAATGACATCAAGTTAATCAATTACCTATTTCAGCAGTGTCGGAGTACATACAAGCGAAAAATTTTTCTTGCGCCTTAAAGTGTACTAACAGCAATTTTTGTATGAAATGGCAATTACAGGAGAGCAATCGCTCATTGTACTTATTCAGTTTCATAGCCAACGAACACAAACACTAGTATCGAGCATTACCTGACCATTGGAACGACAAGTCCAACAGCTAACTACGGTTGAAGCACTGAATTGCGGTGGCCAAGAGCCAGCTCCTCCCTTTTGTTCCTTCGGTGCAATAGAAAAAGACTGGACGGAATTTAAAATTCAGCAGGAGCAGCTCCTTTCAATCTACCAGTCAGTCAGCAGCAGCTGCCTGAGACACAAGCAAGCCACAGGGAAGTAACCGATTTTGTGAAATTTTACAAGGTCTTACTCAGGAGCCAATTGTATAGTTGTATGTGTTTGCTTTGCTAGTTTAGTTTCTTGAGTTTCTGCGTATTAATTTAATATTTAATAGACACATTTCTCGCGGGTTCGTTTGCGTCAGAAAGTAAACCGATTTTGTGACATATTCAGTTTCCTAATCAGTCAGTTATTTAGCCTCAACTACGTGCTTTTTTAGTTCACGTTTTGAATCTCTGCATGATAATCTAATTTATTCCACACGATTCTTGCGTTGTCTATCGTGTCTACAGTAAAGTTCTGTAGCGCATGTTGACTGTCCCTGCTTGTCTGTGTAGTGTAGTTTTCTACGGTCTTTACATAGATAGGGACCATGATGGCTGTGTACGGATGCAAGCCGAGTTGGTGACGATTAGCTCTCAGCTCCAGGCTGTGATGGCTTCAGTTACGCAGCTTGAAGCTGCAGTGGACTGGCATCACTGTTGTGGGCCGTCCGTGGGGATCCAACGGACGTCCAGCGCGTCTGAGTTCGCCGACCAGCCCGCACAGGTGGCCAGCCCAATTACTCTCACACTGAGGTTGACCCCTCACTCATGATCGAGTGGGAGGTCGCTTCGGGACGTGGCAGGCGGTGAAAGACTTCCCTGTGGGTCGCACGTAATGCTTCCCTATGGGTCTGAAAAACAGGTTCCAGTTACTGTCTGTGGCCAACACTATCCCTCAGCCAGATGCAGTCGCTTGCTCCGTTTCAGAGGGAACCTCTTAGCCTGCAAGATCCAGGCAATCGCACAGAGTGGGGTTGTTGGTAATTGGGACCTCCAATGTCAGGCACGTTATGGGGTCCGTCAGGGAAAAGGCTGCCAAGGAGGGGAAGAAACCCAAAGTGTACTCCGTGTGCCTACTAGGTGTGCTTTGTATCGGAAGAGATTATCTCTGGTTTCAAGCGGCTAACAGAAATAGTAAAAGCTGATTGGAGATGAAAGCAGTGCTCACCACTTGCAGCGTAGTCGACGGTACCGATTGCGGACTTCTGGTGCAGAGCCGAATGGAGGGTCTGAATCAGAGGCTCAGAAGTTTCTGCGGTCTTGTTATCTGCAGATTCCTCGGCTTGCGCCATAGAGTGGTGGGGTTTCGGCTTCCGCTGAATAGGTCAGGAATCCACTACACTCAGGAGGCAGCTACACTTGTAGAAGGGGTAATGTGGCGTGAACTGGGTGGTTTTTTAGGTTAGAGGGTCTCGGGTAAATACAAAAAGGGCTTCGCCTCAAAGGGTGCGGTCGAACATAGGAAGAACGTAGATACAGAAACCACTGGTATAACAGTTGTAAATTGTCGTAGCTGTACCTATTTGTAAATAAAACCGCCTTTTCTTTACATAACAAGTATTTATTGCTTGCTGCGGAGGATGGCCACGCAAACAAATTTGTTACCGTAGCTGTGTTGGGAAAGTACCAGAGCTCCAAGCGCTAATAGAAAATCGTTATAGGCACTGAAAGCTGGGTAAAGCCTAAGATAAATTCAGCCGAAGTTTTTGCGAAGTACCTAACGGTGTTGCGAAAGGATGAGCTAAACACAGTTAGCGGTGGCTTGTTTGTTTCTGTTAAAAGTAGTTTATCTTGTAGCGAAATTGAAGAAAATAGTTCAAATGGCTCTGAGCACTATGCGACTTAACTTCTGAGATCATCAGTCGCCTAGAACTTAGAACTAATTAAACCTAACTAACCTAAGGACATCACACACATCCATGCCCGAGGCAGGATTCGAACCTGCGACCGTAGCGGTCACGCGCTTCCAGACTGAAGCGCCTTTAACCGCACGGCCACACCGGCCGGCAAGAAAATAGTTCCTGTGGGTTAGTATGGGCAGAGGTCATGCTTGACAAACGGAAGAAAATAATAATTGGATCCTTTTACCGTCCTCCCAACTCAGATGATACAATTGCTGAAAGGCTCAAAGAAAACTTGAGAATTTCAAACACATACCCGACTCGTACAATAATAGTTGGTGGTGACTTTAATTTACCCTCGATATGTTGGCGAAAATATGTTTTACTCCGGAGATACCTATAAAACATAATCCGAAATTGTGCTAAATGGGTTCTTTGAAAATGTTTCGAATAGTTACTTCATGAGCCCACGCAAACAGTAAACGGTTGTGAGAACACACTTGACTTCTTAGCAATATGTAATCCTGAGCTAAAAATGAGCATCAAAATGGATGTAGGGATTGGTGAACACTGGGTTGTCGTAGCGAGACTGAATATTGTAACCACCAAATCCTCCGGAAATAAACGAAAAATATACCTACGCGAAAAAGCAGATAAAAATTCACTCGACACCTTCCTAAGAGACAATATCCACTCCTTCCAAATTAACAATGTAAATGTAGAGCAGATGTGGCTTGAATTCAAAGAAATAGTATTGACAGCAATTGAGAGGTTTATACCAAAGAAATTAATGAACGACGGAGCTGATCCTCCATGGTACACAAAACGGGTCAGATCACTGTTGCAGAAACTACGAAATGTTAAATTTAAACGAACTTAAAATCCCCAAGATTGGCGATCTTCTACAGAAGACCGTAATTTAGAGCGGACATCAACGCGAGATGCTTATAATAATTTCCACAACTAAACTTTCTGTAGAAACGTGGCAGAAAATCCAAAGAGGTTCAGCTCATATGTAAAGTATGCTAGCGGCAAGACACAGAAAATGCATTCTCTACGCGATAGCAAATGGAAATACTGTCGACGACAGTACTGCGAAAACAGAGTTACTAAACACGACCTTTCGAAATTCCTTCATCAAAGAAGACGAAGTAAATATTCCATAATTCGTATCAAGAACAGCTGCCAACATGATAAACTTAGAAGTAGATATCCTCGGAGTAGTGAAGCAATTTAAATCACTTAATAAAAGCAAGTATTCTGGTCCAGACTGTGCACAAATTAGGTTCCTTTCAGAGTTTGCTGATGCAAAAGCTCCATACTTAACTATCAAATAACCGCTCGCTTGACGAAAGATCCGCACCAAAGGTGTAGAAAGTTGCACAGGCCACCCCGATACTCAAGAAAGGTAGTAGGAGTAATTCACTAAATTACAGGCCCATATCATTTACGTCGATAAACAACAGGATTTTGGAATATATTGTGTTCGAACATTATGAATTACCTGGAAGAGAATGGTCTATAGACACACAGTCAACAAGGATTTAGGAAACAGTACTAGCACCTCACTTGCACTTAGTGTTTAGTGCTATTGAAAAGGGATTTCCAATTGATTCCGTATTTCTAGGTTTTCAAAAGGCAGTTGACACTGTACCACACAAGCGGCTTATAGTGAAATTGCATGCTTATGGAATATCATCTCAGTTATGTGACTGGGGTCGTGATTTCCTGTCAGAGAGGTCACATTCATAGTAATCGACGGAAAGTCATCGAGTAAAACAGAAGTGATTTCTGGCAAACCCCGAGGTAGTGATATAGACCCTCTGCGACTCCTTCTCAATATAAACGATTTAGGAGACATTCTGAGCAGCCGTCTTAAGTTGTTTGCAAATGATGGAGCCGTTCGCCCTCTACTAAAGTCATCAGAAGATCAAAATAAATTGCAAAACAATTTAGAACAGACCTGAATGGCGCGAAAATTGGCAGTTGCCCTTAAATAATGAGAAGTGTGAGCTCATCGACATGAATGCTAAAAGCAATCCGTAAACTTCGGTTACACGATAAATTAGTCTAATGTAAAGGCCATAAATTCGACTAAATACCTAGGAATTACAGTTACGAACAATTTAAATAAAAAAGAACACGTAGAAAACGTTGTGGGGAAGGCAAACCAAAGACTGCGTCTTATTGACAGAACACTTAGAAGGGCACAAGGCGCCCAGCCAGTTTTCCTGCAAGTGCACACAGTCCGACGTCTTACGTCAAGTGCAACGTGACACGAATGCAAACACCTCTTTTTTTGCCAGTGAACGCTGGCACTGCCATAAGTCAGGTCACACAAAACAAGTTTACTCGCGAAAGAAGCATGAATTAAACTGTTCCACGTAAACCCAGAGTTGAGAAAATGGAAATCAGTATGATCTCACATTCTGATACCGCACCTGCTCCTCCTGGCAACACTCAAAGGAACCGAAGACGCAAGCACAAGATTCACAACGATACAAGCGCAGCGCAAAATTTTGCTCATTCAAACCAGCTCTCCTCAGATAGACAATCAGTAAAACGCTCTAATACTCATAGTCTTCCGAAAGTCGGAACAGCATTTCACAAATTCAGAATTTATTTATCAAGTTTTAACTGACACAGGACTCAAGTGCAGCTTCCAGAAACGTTCAGTTTTCAATAACGAAACTGAATATTTGGCGTCTAATTGACTCCCACGCCAGTCATCCCAGAATAAGCATTTATAGGCCATCCGGAGAATTCAGTTTCCTATCAACGTACGAGAACTATAGGCAGTTCTTGGAAAATTCACCTACTACGAGGGACGTTCATTAAGTAATGCTACACATCTTTTTCGTCGTTAGTTTCGGTTAAAAATGCGGAATATGTTGTGGGTCATCATGGAATATTCCCGCATAAGCCCATATAGTTTCATGGAGCTCCGATAGGTGGCGGCGCTCCAAGTGTCCTTTAAAATGTCGGCTGTAATGAAGGAGCGTTCCAAGAAGAGAACAGTAATTGAGCTTCTTTTGGCGGGAAACCAGAGCATTGCAGATATTCATAGGCACTTGCAGAATGTCTGCAGAGACCTGGCAGTGAACTAAAAACTCAGTGAGTCGTTGGGCGAGGCCTCTCTATTATGGTAACAAGGTTGCACAAACTTGTCCGATCTCCCGCGTGACCGCCGGCAGAACACAGCTGTGACTTCTGCAATGTAGGAACGCAGGAACACTCTCGTTCAAGGTGTTCCACGGATCACAAACACCTCGCTGCTCCACTGGACACTCTGTTGGTAGTGCTGACACACTCGTCGACAGTTTGGTATTCAAAGGTGTGTCCGTTGGGTTACTCACAGCCTAAGAAATTGGAAAGGAAAACACAGGGACAAAGAAGGTAGCTGCGGAGAAACGATGTGTTCCAGAAGAAATCAAATTCACTATGGGACTTAACATCTGAAGTCATCAGTCCCCTAGACTTGAACTACTTAAATCTAGCTAACCAAAGAACATCACACACATCCATGCCCAAGGCAGGAGTTGAACCTGTAACCGAAGGAGCAGCGCGGTTCCGGACTGAATCACCTGGAACCGCTCGGCCACAGCGGCCGGCTCCAGAAGAAATACTTCAATTAATCGATGAAAGAAGGAAGTACAAAAATGCTCGGGGAAATTCTGGAGTACAGAAATAGACGTCACTTAGGAATGAAACATAAGTGAAATAGTTGCATGCAAAATGCGAAGAAATCGAAAAAAGAAATAATTGTCGGTAGACTAAATCAGCATATCGAAAAGTCAAAACACCCTTCGGTGAAATTAAAAGCGTTAACATTAAGAATGCAATAGGACTTCCACTGTTAAACGTACAGGAGAAAACGGATAGGTGGAAAGAGTTTATTTAAGGCTTCTATAAGAGGGAGAACTTGCCTGACGACGTGATGGAAGAAGAGACAGGAGTCGATACTAAACAGATAGAGGATCCAATATTACAGTCAGAATTTAGAGGAGGTTTGGCAGAAGGATAGAGGCAGTTCTAACGTTACGGTTGATAATGGAAGCAAGACTAAAGAAAAATCAAGACACGTTCATAGGATTTGTAGATCTGCAAAAAGCGTTTGACATTGTAAAATTGTGCAAGGTGTTCGAATTCTGGAGGTGTAGGGAATGACGGATAATATGTAATATGTACAAAAGCCAAGAGGGCACAGTAAGAGTGGAAGACCAAGAACGAAGCGTTGGGATTAAAAATGATGTAAGACACAGATGTAATCTTTCATCCCTACTGTTCAGTCTATAAATCGAAGAAGCAATGACGGAAATAAAAGAAAGATTCAAGAGTGGAACTAAAATTTGAGACTGAAGGATATCAGTGATGAGATTCGCAGATGACATTGCTATCCTCGGTGAAAGTGAAGAAGAATTACAGGATCTGCTGAATGGAATGAACAGTCTAATGACCACAGAAAATCGAATAAATTTGAAAGTAATGATAAGTAGAATGAATGAGAACAGCGAGAAATTTAACAACAGGTTTGGTGACCACGAAGTAGTTGAAGTTAAGGAATTCTGCTACCTCGGCTGCAAAATAACATAAAAAGCAGACTAGCAGTGGCAGAAAGGTCATTCCTAGCCAAGAGAAGCCTACTAGTATCAAACATAAGCCTTAACTTGAGGAAGAAATTTCTGAGAACGTACGTTTGGAGCACAGCATTGTATGGTAGTGAATCATGGACCTTAGGGAAACCGGAAAAGAAGAGAATTGAAGCATTTGAGATGTGGTGCTACAGAAGAATGTTGAAAATTATGTGGGCTGATAAGGTAAGGAATGAGGAGTTTCTCCATGCAGTCGGCTAGGAAAGGAATATATGGAAAAAACTGACAAGAAGAAAGAACAGTATTTAGTCATGCATAGCTCGTGTTCGTCCCGTTAATTATTTGTCATCTTCTATTACGGTAGTGCCGCCTCGTTTTCTTATTCCATTTACTGGTGTCTCTAACTTCCTGCCTTACTTGTCCATGAGTGGCAGCAGCAGCGCACTGTCGTACCATCTCTGGAGCGACCGATAGTATTTCTGGGTCGTCGTGTGTCGAGTAGTCAGTTTGTGGGAGACACCAGCAGTGCAGTCGCGACGGAGCAGCAGTCACGGACGGACCAGCAGTCCACTCGGTCGGTTGGCGTGGAGCAGCAAGCAAGCCCCCATCGCACCGAGTCGGGCTGGAGCCGCTGGCGGCGTCCACGCGCAGTTGGAGAGAGAGCTGCTGCTTGCGAGTGGTACGAAGTTCGTCGCCCACCGATCTTGGACATGAATGTTGAGTCCTCACTTAACTTACTATCGAACCTCAACTGTTTACATTTCTTCGTTTGATCCTGGTTGTTGCTTTTGGGACACTCCCGCGAGCAACAACGTGTGTGTATTCGTGTGTGTATTTAAGTCGGCTAAGATTCCAGATGCCTTCCTGTGAATTTTAACTTAATTTATTCCTGTTATGGAAGTTCACTGGCGGTATCTTCTGCCTTGTGGCCGTTGACGTTCTGGTTACTTGCCCTGGTCATTGACGTAATTTTAGGCAGTGTATTTTCCTCGTCGTGTTGTTCCTGTCCAGCGCTGCGTGTAGTTCGAAAGCTGAGGTGTTGTTGATCGTTGCGGGCGCCAATATTCTGTGTGTTGTCTATAGAAATCTTGTGATCGTTTTGGTGATTTCGTGGAGTGGAACTGATTTGGTTGATTGGTCGGTCGACTGTCTGTCGGTTGGTTTGCCTCCAGATTAAGAATAGGTTGGACAGGCTGCCTGCCTCACCTAAATGGGCGTTAGTGCTACAATGCTACAATCCCAGGCCGATCCTTGGAAACTTCAGAGTGCCATTCTATGTGTGACATGTAGTAATCTCCATGTTTGGATTTTAGTTATTTGGGTGATGTGTGGCTTTCAGCCGAGTATCAATATCTTTTAAATTAATGTTCTTGTCTTGACTTATGGCATGAGATTGTTTTATTTTTATATGGGGTTGGGTCTGAGCACTATGGGACTTAACATCTGTGGTCATCAGTCCCCTAGAACTTAGAACTACTTAAACCTAATTAACTCACTAAGGACATCACACACATCCATGCCCGAGGCAGGATTCGAACCTGCGACCGTAGCGGTCACGCGGTTCCAGACTGAAGCGCCTAGAACCGCACGGCCACACCGGCCGGCTTTATATGGGGCCTTCAACCGAATTTTGCTGGAGAGGTTTTAAGATAAGACCTGCTTTTTAGATTGAAACTCTTTCTAGGCCTTAAGCCATTAAACATATTTTGTTGATATATGGCCTTCAGCCGAGTATTAATGTCTCTTAAATTAATGTCTTTGTCTTGTCCTTAAGACATGAGATTGTTATTCTTTATTTTATGTGTAATGATTTAAGATACGGCCTTCTGCACTTTGAAATTGAAACTTATATTTCTAGGGCTTAAACCGTTAAATTATTTGTTGGTGAGCAGCCTTCTGCCGAGTTTTAATATCTCTTAACTTAATCTTCTTCTCTTGCCCTTAAGGCATAAGATTGTTATGCTTTTGAATGAGGCCTTCATCCCAATATGCAGGAAATGTTTTAAGATAGGGCCTTCTGCCTTTTGATTGAAACTTCTCTTACTGCTTAATATGCGACCTGCATCCTAGTTCCATTAAAATAAAATTGCTAAGGCCTTCAGCCAATTAGATTGAAGATTAAGAAAATATTCAAGTTGAAACCTCCAGAAGAACTTTTTATTTCAATTTTGCTTAAGCCTTGTGTCTTGGATTTAGAATGTGGACTTCAGCAGATCTGAAGTTAATCAAAGGAGGTCGATTGAAGTTTTGAGTGTTTTGCATCCTTGTTGTAATATTGTGCATTGGTAAATAAAGTTTGTATTTTGAGTGCAACTGACAGAACTCATTTTGGCCCCTTTCCACAACCTAATCCGCTGTGTCCTGCTAGCCTAGGCATTTGAAGTATGATAGGACATCTGTTAAGACATCACGGAATAACTTCCATGGCACTAGAGGGAGCAGTGCAGGGTAAAAGCTGTAGAGAAGGCAGAGATTGGAATACATCCAGCAAATAAATGAGGATGTAGGTTGCAAGTGCATCGGTGCGAGGTTGCTTGCGCGTTAGAAGGTTAGGAGGTGACAGTGACAATTTTTTGTCGAACATCCGTCACAGGCGATGAAACATGAGTCATGCCTTAGAACCAGAAACAAAAAGGCAATCGATGAAGTGGCACCAAACCATCTCTTCTCTGAGGAAGAATCTCAAAACCGGACCTTCAGCCGATAAAGTTATGGCGACGATCTTCTGGGACTCTGAAGGACGTCCTCCCTCATGCTAAAACGATCAGCACTGGATTGTCTTGTGCTACCCTCAGGAAATTGAAGAAACGACTTCAGCGGGTTAGTCGTCACAAAAACGAGAAACGAACTTCTCCATGACAACGCAAATCTGCACACAAAGCGTTATTGGATCGTTCTTCCTCATCCACCCATTAACTCGGTCGCCCCGGATCTTTCACCTTCCGATTTCCATCGGGTTGGCTTGAAGAAGGATGCTCTCAGCAGAAAGCATGTGAATGATGGGGACGTAATTGTTGCAGCAAGACGTTGGCACCGACGTTGACCATTAGAGGCATACAGTCACTCCCAGGATGTGGCATAAGGCCGTCGCAATGAACGGAGATTAGGTTGAAAAATTCGGTTTTATAGTCAGAAGAGTGGGAAACAATATGGTGTTTTGGAATAAAAAAATCCAACATGCTTTTAGAAAAAAATGATGTGCATTACTTATGGACGCCCCTCGCATATTGAATATATTCCAGGAGCAACGCAAATTGCTGCTCCTTCGCATCGGTACAAGTGTAAATACGTTTGTGCAAATATGTTCGTTTCCCATGGACTGGAGGATGTAAATGATGACCTCAAAGGCTGAGTAATAGATTGTTTAGTCACACATGTCTTACTCACTATGATTCGAAGAAAGTAATATTCCTTGCTGTTGATGCGGGATCATGTGAAACAGGGTAGTTTCATTTCTCAGTGTTGGTATCACTGAACGCCCCACATTCGCGCCTAAGACGTTGAACAAGACCCAAGTCAACTACTGTCAGCTGGAAAACGAAGCCTTAGACATAATGTGTTATGCTCTTACGGAGTTTCATCAATATCCGCATGGCAGAGAATTTTTTGTCAGGACTGATGATAAGCTGCTGACTGTTCTTTTTCATCTGACGAAAGATGTGACTTATCGTACAGCACAGAAGCTGTAACATTGGTCATTACTTATTTCTAATTCCTGGCACAGCCTACAAACACAGACACTCTGCCTCATTTACTTATGGGAGGTGATCCGGAATTTGATGCATCAGAAGATTCTTGTTTTCAGATTGGTCACTTTGATTCGTAAGCACTGCAAGATTTTCCGACTGACTGTCGATGGACCTCACAGGTTACTAAAAACGATCAGTCACGATGCCTGCTCATGTACCACATTGGGATGGGTTGGCTTCGACATTCGAAATCAATTTCAGATCCAGTAGTACGAAAATACTACACGCAGTAAGCAGCCTTTTTCTTCAGGGTGGTGTGACTTTTAAGCCAACTTCTAATGAACAAACGAGAGTTGTGATTTCCGCGTCATTTCAGCAACATGTTTTAAGACTTTTATGTAGACGGAATTAGGGAATTGTTAACAGAAAGCAGCTAACATACCAGTATCGTACGCGGCTTGGTCTTGGCATTCATAATAAACAGATGACTGCCCACTGTGAAGCACGCACGAACAATCATGCAACCTATAATGAATCACCCTCCTCTAACATTATCTTTTTTTTTTTTTTTTTTTTTTTTTTTTGTAGAAATAACCGATACCTTGTATACTATCGATCCTTGCATAGGTTAAAATTATCTCAGCTGTTTCACTAAAAGAATTCATATGATTCTGTATACGATGTATTATATTTCAGGCTAAAATGTATAAAAAAGAAATTAATGTGTTACAATCGATATGTGCTAACAGTTAAAATTACTCTTCTTTTGAAAATAATTGAAATTATAAAATTTGTGGCATACTTAAGATTCATATTATTAATTGCGCAATCTAACACTGATTATTAATTTTATTTTTAGATTGATTTATAAAATAGTGATACATTTTAGCGAAGATTCTTCTTTGGTAAAGAAAGTTTGTAAAGTCTTTTGCTTTGTAAGCTCTTTGGAATAATGTAAGTACCGCAGATTGTAAGGAGTGGTGGGCATCCCTCTGATGGTAGTAGACGTTCTCAAAGTTTGTCACCAACAATGTAATTATTGTTTTTTTTATGTGGAAAATGTAAAAAACGGTATGATGTTGAAAGATGTGACAAAGAATAAAATTCAAAAATAATACAGACAAATCTTCATCAGTTACTTAGTCCTCAAGAACCAACAAAATCGAAATTTCATCTGCAAGAATGTACCCTAGACAAGACTTTGAGCTATCGACAACAACAACGAGATAAGGAAAAGTAAAAAGTTATTTTTTTGTATTCTTACGCCTCTCGAAGCTTTCAAAAATTGTCCTAAGAATGAGAATTTTAGTATTGATGTGAGGAAGGGTAAGATTACAAGCCCCATGCCAAGAATTTCTCAGTTGCCCTCAACCTGATGGTATTGTGTTGTAATGTATGTTAACCAGGGGCCTAGAAACGATGGAGAGGCTCTGTCCCCGCCTCAGCCGCAGTGGTCCACAACCCCACGACGACTACCGCAGTCCACTTCACCCCTCCGCCGCCCCACACCGAACACAGGGTTATTGTGGGGTTCGGCCCCCGGTGGACCCCCTCCCCCCAGGGAACGTCTCACACGATACCAGTGTAACCACTATGTTTCCGTGGTAGAGTAATGGTGGTCTATGCGTATGTGGAGAAGTTGTTTGCGCAGCAATCGCCGACATAGTGTAGCTGGGGCGGAATAAGGGGAACCAGCCCGCATTCGCAGATGGAAAACCGCTTAAAAAACTATCCACAGACTGGCAGGTTCACCAGACCTCGACACAAGTCCACCGGGCGGATTCGTGGCGGGGACCAGGCGCTCCTTCCCACTCCGGAAAGCCGTGCGTTAGACCGCACTGCTAACCTCGCGGGTCAACGTGATGGTACTTGGTAACGCATCCATTCTGATTTTGCCTGTCCGTTCTGGAATACATGGTGGCAAATTATGATGGATGCACACAGCAGATATCCGTTTGTGGTGTCTATGAATTCAGCACCTAGCGCTAGCAGTACAAAAGCAGTCGCTTCTGTTTGTTATTTATAAAGCATGCCTCAGACCGTTGTTTCGCACGTTGGTCTGCAGTTTTCTTCGTTTGTATTCCAACAATTTTGATAAAAATCTGGGTTTTAGCGTGTCCGAATGGCTCTGTTCTCCTCTGAATCGAATGGTAAAGGTGAACATTTCATTACCACTTTAAAGACGCTGTTAACGAGACAACGTTCCTTGCACTCGAGGGAAAATGCTTTGTTATTGTTTCTCAGCACCTTTCACACTCTGCCTTTGCACGACGTTTTGCCGGCAGAATTGTTACAAGGCCTACGTCGCCGCACTTTGCTGCACCTCTTTTTATCTTCACACTCTGTTTCAGATGTCAACTTCGCAACCAAGTTTCACTCGAAGGACAATGTTTCCCATCATGTGTATAGCAAGCCTCGCAACTGGGACGAGCTCATTGTAACATTCGGGACAAAACTGGCTCACGACGACGGCACCAAAGCGAAGTCCTTTTTCGTAACTGTTGTGATCCTCCCGCAGATTTCCATTTTTCAGAAACATTGCATGCAACGTAGAATGATTTCCCCGAGCAGCATTTGTCGGTGACGTTCAGGCTCATGGATCAGCAGTCATCTGTCTGACCCCTGCCCATCTACACAATTGATGGCACAGCCACCGCATCCATTGACGTTCACAGTGACGTCAGTCGTGGACATCGAGCTGGCATCAAACTTACAGTCTTCAGCTTGTTCAGCAGGGCTAATGATTCATCCACTTGTACCACTGTAACGACCTCCTGCCTTCGGATTTTTTGACAGATGTACCTGATGGTTTACAAGGCAAAGTGTTGGGAAAGGTTTGACTGGCGCGCACCGTGACACAAACTTTCTTGATGTTGTCGTCCGTATTCACACTTTGCGACGAACGGTGCACCATTTGAGGGGGATGGGGGCGGGGGAGAAAATAGGTATCGACTGCATCTATGTCGACCAAACACCGCGCGCCAACAACATCTCCAGATAAGAGCATTTAAGCACCCCCTACTCCTGCTTGCGAAGTGATCGCAACAAAGCGACGCCAATGTAGACTCACCACATTAAGCAAGTTTCAACGCTTCAAATAAACTGAAATGGTCTCACCAAACTGTTTATTCATTGCATAATCTCCTCAACAGCATGAACCTCCACAACAGAGAAGCAGTCTTCTCTCAAAACACGGCTCTACAAATTACCATACAACTGAACCCGGAAGAGAACATAGCCTCTAATGCAAAATGGCGAGACGGCCGATGTGGCCAAGCGGTTATAGGCGCTTCAGTCCGGAACCACGCTGCTGCTGCGTCGCAGGTTCGAATCCTGCCTCGGGCATGGCTATGTTTGATGTCCTTAGGTTGGTTAGGTTTAAGTAGTTCGAAGTCTAGGGGACTGATGACCTCAGATGTGAAGTCCCATAATGCTCAGAGACATTTGAACCATTCTTTTTTTTTGAAGCGTTTCAAACAAGAAGGACCTCATGGTCTACAGCCTGCGAACGATTTCCATTTTTCAAGAAGTGTCCCCAAAGAATTAAAATTTCTTCAGTGACCAAGTGAAGAGACTGGTACTATAGTTAATAGAAACTGATTATAGCAGACGTGTGTAAAATATTGCAGAGATAAATATCACCGTCTACTGAAAACAAAATGTAAGGAAAGAAAAGGCAGTGCCGAATGAATAGGCAACTTTCAATGTGTGTTTAATGAACTATATGGGGAGGATGCTAGTGTCGTTAGTGTGTATTTGCTTCCTAAACTGTATCGATAGCCACAGTATGTACTTTCCCCCTCCAATGCATTGTACCTCGTAATTTGGAGTATGACTTTGATGAAATTTTTTGGAAAGATAAAAAAGAGTGTTCTGTGTAGTTTCTTAACAGATCCGTATGCAGGAATACTTGATAGTAGAATAGCCATGTAAAGTTAGGTAACACATGATCTACCTAATCCGTTCCTAATAGAAGTTATCCAGATGATGAGGAGCCTTCCGTGTGGCTTACTAGAGACAGAACAGCACTATAGAGTTGCAGCAAGAGGACCGCCCTGTGAGTTACTGGACACTACGTGGCGCCTGGCTGCCCCAGATTAGAACGGCCCGTGTATTTTTCATTATTACGGGCCAGGGCTGACACGCAGTAATGGTCCTGCAGCTCGGAGCAAGGTACCAACCAGGGAGTCAGGAAGAGCCCTCTTCCGTGATAAACTGAAACAACACCTACATTGGTGTCCGAAGCATCATCTCGGCGTCGCCTAAGAATTAACGTAACACGTGTAAAAGTTTGCAGTCTTTCCCACACACATTCTATTCGATAACGAAATTGAAACGAAGAAAGCTCCTGAATCATATACCGAAAAAAAACGCTGGAATTCTGTGTAAAAGGCAAATCATTTCTTTAGGTTTCCTGTCACATCCTCACCAGTAAAGTCTACAATGTATTTATCTTAGCATTATTAAGGGGACATATGGCCCAAATATGCCATACACACATTTCACTGCCAGCTACATTCTCGTTTTTTTCTCTGTAGCGCAAAATGAGCTGAGTAGAACCCACGAGACAGAACAAAAGTGCAGGGCAGATCTGGATCCAATCCGAGTCTTTGTGTCGCTCCTCTAACCCACTTCAAATGCTGGAGTTTGAAAAAAAAAAAAGAAAAGAAAATTTATGTTGCACCGCTAAGAGCTGCTGGTAAAAATTTCCTTCTTCTAAAGCGTTTCGGTACACAGATCGTCGTCAGGTATCACAAAATATTTACAATGGCTTATAAGACGATAAAAAATCAGTGATGCCAAAAAACACAAAATCATGACGTGTTTGAAATTTTTGCGAGCTATGGTATACCACCTTCTTAAAAGACACTCATGCTTATAAATTAAGGATAGTGCTGATACATGGTGAAACAACAATCTGGTGGGCGATTTGCGGGTTTAATTCACCTCGGAGTGTGACCATGTGGTGCATATGACTGCGGTCGTCGCAAGGTGGCGCCGGCAGCAGTCCACATATGCAGAGGTGTGTTGGTGCATGTCAGAGTACGGTGCAGTGAGTAAGTATGCAGACGTTTTCAGACGTG
This sequence comes from Schistocerca piceifrons, assembly GCF_021461385.2. Classification (NCBI taxonomy): domain Eukaryota; kingdom Metazoa; phylum Arthropoda; class Insecta; order Orthoptera; family Acrididae; genus Schistocerca; species Schistocerca piceifrons. The sequence continues at coordinate 1,033,329,566 of NC_060138.1, forward strand.
CTAATGGTGACTGCGTGTTGAAAATGGCCCAAAGAACACACATCGATGACGTTATGAGGGGTAGAATACTAGGGCGACTGGAGGCTGGTCAAACACAGCAGGTCGTAGCACGGGCCCTCCATGTGCCACAAAGTGTGATCTCAAGATTATGGCAACGATTCCAGTAGACAGGAAACGTGTCCAGACGCTACAGTACGGGACGTCCACAGTGTATAACACCGCAAGAGGACCGATATCTCACCATCAGTGCCCGCAGACGGCCACGGAGTACTGCAGGTAGCCTTGCTCGGAATCTTACCGTAGCCAATTTAACGGTTGACTCCAGAAACACAGTTTACAGATGACTGAACAGGCATGGTTTATTCGCCCGGAGACCTGCAAGGTGCATTCCACTGACTTCTGGGCACAGGAGAGCCCGTAAAGCCTGGTGTCAAGAACACAGTACATGGTCATTGGAACAGTGGTCTCGGGTTATGTTCACGGACGAGTCCAGGTTTAGTCTGAACAGCGATTCTCGCCGGGTTTTCATCTGGCGTGAACCAGGAACCAGATACCGAGCCCTTAATGTCCTTGAAAGGGACCTGTATGGAGGTCGTGGTTTGATGGCGTGGGGTGGGATTATGATTGGTGCACGTACACCCCTGCATGTCTTTGACAGAGGTACTGTAACAGGTCATGTGTATCGGGACGTCTTTTGCACCAGTATGTCCGCCTTTTCAGGGGTACAGTGGGGCCCACCTTCCTCCTGATGGATGATAACGCACAGTCCTACCGAGCTGTCATCGTGGAGGAATACGTTGAAACAAAAGATATCAGGCGTATGGAGTGGACTGCCTGTTCTCCAGACCTAAACCTCATCTAGCACGTCTGGGATGCTCTCGGTCGACATATAGCTGCACGTCTTCACATCCCTAGGACATTTACGGAGCTCCGACAGGCACTGGTGCAAGAATGGGAGGCTGTACCCCAGCAGCTGCTCGACCACCTGATGCAGAGTATGCCAACCCGTTGTGCGGCTTGTGTACATGCGCGTGGTGATAATATCCCATATTGACATCGGGGTACATGAGCAGGAAACAGTGGCGTTTTGTAGCGCATGTGTTTCGGGACGGTTTTCTCATCTTATCACCAATACCGTGGACTCACAGATCTATGTCGTGTGTGTTTCCTATGTGCCTGTGCTATTAGCGCCAGTTTTGTGTAGTGCCACGTTGTGTGGCACCACATTCTGCTGTTATCCTTAATTCATGAGCATGAGTGTATATTGGATGCTAGAATGGTTCCTTCAAGTAGGCCACAGACGATTCCTTTCCCCCTATTTTTTCCTAACTGAAGCACTACTTCACCTAGTATCACAACTATTCTGACTGGAGTTTGTACTCTGAACTCCATTCTTTCAGACTCTTGCCGATCTTCAGAAACAGTTTACAATCCCCAGCCTCCAGATGAATTCAAAGTTTGAGGGGGAATAAAAGCAACATCGTAGAAAACAAAGAAGGTCCAAGCCAATGACTATATTGTTGGATTAAACTTAACATTATTGTAATATTATAAACATGATGATGACGAAGGAGAAGAACATAAACGTGAAGGTGAAAGTAAAGATGAAGAAAATACAATGTGTCGCTGTTTCTCACGCAATTCAAAACCTTGCTCCATCCTGAGATGATGTTTAAGTTGCTCAAGTTTGTTTTGGATTTCACCTTTAGTTTCCAGCAACACGTTGCCAGTCTCTTCGCACAGGGTATCTCAAGCCTTCACGTTCAAATTTATGCAGACGGTAGGGAATCCTATACTGAATACTTTGAGATGGGGAACCAAAGATCAAAAATAAATATTTCGGCTAGTGAGAGGTCTTGAATCATCAATGCGTGTAAAGCATATTTTTGTAAACTGCTGATGTTTCTGTATCGTAGTTGTTGCGCTATCTTGGGAACCGATACAAAATCGTACATGATTTGTCAACGCTGGACTTCTTTTAACGCGTAACGTGAGTTCGTAGAAGTGGTAAACTTAAGCAGAAACTGAAGCGAATTAGCTGGCACGTGATAAACCGGCTGTCTCACTGTACGGCAGGCAACGCAGGTATCAGATAGTGTGGCAATACTTCGAGCGCTGCTGTAATGAATGCACCAAGATTTGCCGTCGTCACCTTGCACAGTGGCTGCGTTGCTGCAAGGTGTAAGTTGTTTGTATCACTAGAAAACTAAATATTTATTCCTACCCTTTACGTTGAAGTCTCCAAGTGCTCCGGTTAGCATCCTATTTCATTTGTGTATTTTAAACTTAAAAAACTTGGACATTCTGCGTGTTGATTAACATAAAACTTCACTGTTTTTAGTGCCTAAACCTTCCTTTCTGAACCTCCAAGATGAGCGCTACGTGATGACTTCAGGTATTTCTTTCTTAACGAAGTACTTGTTCTGATGAGGACTCATTATAGTCCACCAAATGCGATCAAGTCATTTTTGGAATAAAAAGTATTTTTAAAATAGATTACGAGCTTCAAATTGGCAAGAACTTGTTTATTACTTTCGTGAAGTAAATCGTGAAAATGATGTTGAATGACTTTATTATTTTTTCGAGATGTAGCCTATGAACTGTTGTCCCATCCAATTAAAAAAAGAGTGTTGGCATCCTTAATCGTTATTTAAATATACCTTAAGCATCTACCATTTATCCTACTTTATCGTAGGGATCGATGCAACGTGAAAGGTGAGTGGTCAAGGAACCGGCCACATGAGCTGCCTAGTGTGACAAGGAATGATCCAAGACGAGTTAGAATTTTGTGACGTGTGCCTGGAGCGCGTATGCTTACCTCTGACACCCGATGTGAAACTTAGAACGGTTGTAACACTGAACTTTCACGATCTTAGCAGAAATGTCATATGCTGAACTAACTTCGTCCGACCTGGTCTCGGAAGACCAACAGTACTAACCGACCGCCGTATCGTCCTCAGCCTATAGGCGTCACTAGGTGCGGATGTGGAGAGGCGTGTGTCCAGCACACTGCTCTCCCGGCCGTTGTCAGCTTTCGTAACCGAGCCGCCACTTCTCAGTCAAGTAGCTCCTAAATTTGCCTCACAAGGGCTGAGTGCACGCCGCCTGCGAACAGCGCTCGGCAGACAGGGCGTTCACCCATGCAAGTGCTAGTCAAACCCGACAGCGCTTAATTTCAGTAACCTGACGGGAACCGGTGCTACCACAGCGGCAAGGCTGATCGTAGAAATGTCATATAATATGGTATTATTACACATGTAGCGTGACGGTGGCCGATCCACGCTTTGAACCTAGCTACGTAGAAATACGAAGCAACACAATTTCCTGACGGACTGTAATTCAGACCGTCCATATTTCTAAGCAGGTATGACTTTTTTTCATTATGGGAATGAGTGTTGGTTGCCGTTGTTTGTGAAGTTATTACCCAAATTCTTCGGCACTAAGAAGATTCCAATAAACGTGCCCAATTTAATAGACAAACTGTTCGTATTTAAAATGCTAGTATAAGAAGGATGGCAAATAAAGACATTGTACTTATTGTAATGGTAGTAGAAGTATAAGGGGCAATCAAATAAAAATCAGAGAGAAAAGAAGCAAGTAAATGTTTATTGTGACGAAAGTAATCGCCATAACTGTTAATACATTTATCCCACTGTGGGACAAGACGGTCAGTGCTTCAGGGAACTTCCGGCGATTGCCTACGGAACCATGATTCTACCCAGGCGTGCACTTCTTCGTCCCAAGTAAATGGAAGGGCACCAGAATCGTCCTTCCGGGCTCCAAAAATATGTAATTGGAGTGGGGTTATACGGAGGATTGTGAGGAATTTCCAGTCAATATTCTGCAGCCTTGTCGAAACAACCTCGGTGACATGTGGGCGGTCATTATCCTGCAACAGAATGATGCCGTCCGTCAACCTTGCTGCGCATCTGGACTTGATGGCGCGCTTCAATTTTTGCAAAGTAGGGAAGTACCACTGTGCTTTTATTATGGCGTGGTGTTCGAGGAAGTCTATGAGAAACGGGCCATTGCAGTCAAAGAAAAAGATCATCATGAATTTTCCGGAGCTGGCGCAGCTGTTGTTTCGACTGTGCTGCAGAAGTTTCCCTGCCGAGCCCTTTCATATTTTCCATACAGTGACCATCTCTTATCATGCGATTTCCATGTTCTTGGAGCTCTGAAGAAAGATATTCGTGGCTATCCATTTACTTCGGACGAAGAGGTGTACGCTTGGGTGTTAAACCCAATTGTGTTTGTTGAGAAGGGAAAATTGGGGCTTTATTTACTCCGAGGTTGAGGTGAAAATCATTTATTGAAAAATTTGTCTGCGGCAGGCACAGTAACCTCGGAAGCTACAGTGGAGATTCCGTCGTGGCTGTGGGACCAGGAACTTGGAAGGGACATTAGACACCATTGATCTCCCAGTAATGGCCACAGGCGCCTTCCTATAACTGAGACCGGTATGAGAACCACAGACCATTGACAACGTTACCACCCCTCAAATACGACAGACAACACAAGATTTGAGATGAACATCAATATTAAGTAACTATATAACCTTGAAATTTACTCTCTGAAATCCTCAGATTCTCATTTAATGCTATCGTTACTCAAAATACGAAATCTTACTGATAGGATAATACACATTCAAATTTAATTATTAATATCAATGCTTCCTTTTAAGAGATGATCGCATTAAAATGAGGCAAGTGAATTCATTATTTAGCCAGTTTGTCCTCGTTAACACCGGCCGCTGCGGCCGAGCGGTTCTAGGCGCTTCGCAGGTTCGAATCCTGCCTCCGCCATGGATGTGTGTGATGTCCTTAGGTTAGTTAGGTTTAAGTAGTTCTATGTATAGGTTGCTGATGACCTCAGATGTTAAGTTCCATAGTGCTTGGAACCATTTTTTGAACCTCGTTAACGAGAATTAACCAGCAGTACAGTTTATACCACTTGCAACAGCTAATGAAACCTGGTTGCCAGTTACCACAGGACTCAACACACAGACCTAGCAGTGTCCCATGCACCACCCAAATCCCGTACAGACGGAGACATTTCTTGCACCATGACTGGCGTAGTGAGTAAATTGCTTCTTGTGAACGGTTACCCTGTGTGCCATCTGGTGACTTGCCATCGTATTCCTAGAAACCAGCATGCAGTAGAATGAAGCTACTGTATATGCCACGCTATATGGCTGTCATCTGAGTGCATATACCTGATTGTTTTTGCTATCGGTAGTACATTGTGTAATAATGGAGTGGTCTAAGGAAGCTATAGACGTTCTTGTTGAGGCATACAGACACGAAACATGTCTTTATGACACAAAATCACACACATATCATAAAAAACATACAGGGAAATGCTCACTCGACCTCATTTAGGAGCTTAGATTTTCGTTTCATGTCAATATCGTAACGAAGGAGAAATATTTACGATCGATGTTTGCGTGGGAACTTTATAAAATTGAAGCTTCGACGAAGACTGGTATGAGATCTGCGGACGTGTATCAACCCACGGAGTGGTATTTTAATGAGCTTCTGCTTTTGTGAGACCACATTTAGGCAACGAAAGGGAATTGCAGGGCAGAATTCGCACAATAAAGCGTGGAATACACTAATAACATTAACGTCACAGTAAGTAATTTTTTACTCGTCAATTTATCCTATGGTTAATACAGTAGTTGAAAAAATTAAGCTGATAACTGTGGTTTCACAAGATACAATATATGAAGTTGTACGTAATGTGTCTGAAAAGCTCAGTTTTGCGCGCGTCTGGTTTTTAATTCGAATAATGTGGATCGAACCCCACTAGTGCGGCTATTTTTTTATATTTTTTCCTATGTAACTTAAAATAAAATACTAGTGAAGCTGAGCTCGTGATCCACGATCATGCACTGTGTCTCGTATTGGCCATAAACATCCAATCACAAAATGCATAAAACAGACACTGCAAGCCATGTAGATTGTTATCATTATCTTTCAGGATGACTATCTTGTCAGTGAGATCCCCAACTCTCCCGTTGATGTTAGTGACGATTTCATGATTCTAGAGGAATGTGATGTTGCACAAGATGGCCGGTCATTTCAAACAGCATCTCTGTCACCATTGTACAGCAGTCCATATGAAAGAGGTATGATCAAGGGGACAAAAAGAAAAAGTGCTTACAATGAAGAAGAAAATGGCACTTAAAAGAGCTGACAATACACTGACCAGCATAAATAAAACAAAAACTGCTCCAAGTGATGTTGAAGTATTAGGTTCATACGCAAATGTTTTTCTACAGCAACTAAAAAGTAAAGCTCTGTGATGAAAGCCAAGAGAAAGATATTTAACATACTTTGTAATGAACAAGAAGAAGACTTGGGCAGTAATGAGTAACAAGACTGTTTATTTGTTTATTTTGAGTAACAATTGCTTATTTGTCTATTTTCATTAAAATTTAATTGCTTAACATCCAAAAATGCAAGTTGAATGTAGTGAATTATCTTAAATGTGAAATGTAATTACAGGAAATTCAAATTACAACTGAGTTAATTTATGAATATCATACACTCTCCTGCACACCATATCAACATTTCAGTCATGATTTACATTAATTATTTTCAAGTTTCGGTACTCTATCAGTACTGAAATTTTTTTACAGATTACCACTGCCACTGTACATACCCAGTAGTGTTGAAATATTCCTGAAGAATGTGCCTCAGTTTCCTAGCTTCTTTAACTAACTTGTGTTAACCTAACCTTCCTATGCCCCTCAAATTATTTTTCTGCCATTCTCCTGGAATGATAACGCCTTGATTTGCGTCCTCTTTCTTTTCCGGTTGTCCAACACATCTCTTCTCACACGTGTCTAGTGAAAACTTACGTAGCATACAAATAGACTGTATGAGTTCCTCCACAGTTTCAACAAGTAGCTCCATTTTCTTAGGGAGAATTCTGAACTTATTGCAAAGTATTCCAAAAGCATTTTCAGAAGTTCTTTTGTCCTACTCAAACGGGAATTAAATATTTTCTGTTGCTGCGTGAGCTTTCCATTATATCGTTTCATTATATATTTTGATAAGAGAGAATCATCATCAGCTACAGTTGCAGTTTGTGTTCCTGATAGTATCTCTGGTGGAGAAATGTTCGCTGAATTTTGAGCACCAGTAAGAATATCACGGAGTGGCTGTTCTGGAACATTCCTCCATCAGTAACCCTCCCACTACAATCTGCATCCACGCAGGTAAATTTCTACCGTACATTAACAAGTGCCAGTAACACAAGACTGTTCCCATCTTTGTAACTGTGGTAGTATGATCCCATACACCTTGGTGGTTGGAATTACATAGGCTTCCCATTTAAAGCACCAAGATAGTTTGGAAAGTTACATATTTCGTGGAACTATTTTGATGTGTTTTTCCATTTACTTTATATTGATGGCATCTGAAAAAGTAAAATTTAATCTCAATAAGTCAATGGACTGACATACACACTTGACCTGAAAAATAAGTATGATCTTAAACTCTGGAATCACTGTGCATCAGACACATTCCCTCCTAACTAGTGAAATGATCAATTATGAATTACACTGATTCTGTCTGAAAAATCCTCAGGCAGAGGAGAAATATTTTGGGCCCTTAAATTGTAAGGTTCAATTCTTAACATAAACTTTTACGATGTAGGGCTACATTTTGCATGTAATTGCTAAACTATAAAAATGTGTAGTAATACCTGCACACGGGCGGAGCTGAAGGTTGATCAGAGCTGCGTCCTTCCCTCTAAATATTTTCTGGAAAGTGTTAAGAATGCCACTTTAAGGAATTTGCTGCTATTTCTAATGAATTTAACAGAATAAATGGAATGCTAGGGATCGGACAATTAACTAAAAGTAATAAATAAAACTGCATCAAAGCGTTGTCGCGGAGGCATCCAGAACACACCCCCAACCCCGAAATATATTTCTCTCTTGTTAATAACACACACATATGAACAAAAATTTTTCCTTCCTTTACTTTTCAGCTTATTTAAATGTGTACTTTGGTATGTCCTGGAGGAAGTCAACAAAATTAACGTACGTTCATGTATGAATCCTTCAAGCACTGGCAAACTGGGTCACAAGTTTCAGGAATAATTAAGGATATCGTGATTACAGATATTCTGAATGAAAACAATGGTCTTCTTTATCGTTCTCCAGTAGCTAGAAACCTCACTGTTAAAAATAACCTAAAAAAATAATGGAATTAGTTACAAGCTTACGAGTATGCACTATACATACAGCAGCTTAGTAATATTGGGCTTATATAAAGGTTCCTGCTAACCTCTTTGAAGCTGAGATACGCTCTCACATAACTGTGTTTAGCTTCGTTATTTTTGGACTTACTAAGCGAAGCTATGTCAAGAATTCCGTCTTGCCTATTCTCTGAAAATTCTTGTATAACCCCCTGTCCTCCAGCATTAGTTCATCGTGTAATAGACTGTGCATTTCCCGCCCGCCATCGTCACGCCTAAAATCCAAGGTCTATTCCATCGTCTTCTATTACGCCGATGTAAATTTCTTCGTCGACGTTGCCGAGATTTTACTGCAGTAATGACTGCATAAACAGCAGCTGTCACTCTCAGTTCGTCATCAGCGATTTTCTAAAATAATATTGCGCCATCTGCAGTCATTGTGTGTACAAACACAGCTATAAGAAGGCATGCCAGATCTTGGAGCAGGAAGCTGTATCATCCTATTGCACGATTAGTGACGCAACATGTGTGCTCGTATGTACAGAGCTACGGCAGGGCGCTACGCGCTGTGCTTTCCAGATGCTAAAGCCTCAACAGCCCAAACTAGTTACTTCTCGCGCAGCGACAATCAGCTTAGCGCGCCTTCAGATACATTAATTGTAAAGCAGGCTAGTTTAACATCGCTAGATCTCTCTAGATACAACTTCCGCTATGTAACTAATCAGTAAACTTGCTTAAGCGAGAGTGGTGCACCAAATCTAACTTAGAATTAGGACTTTTTTTTAGGAAATTTAACGTAGTTTAAATTTGTACTGAGATATGTTTTCGCCAGAGGCCACATTTTTCGAATTGTTCAAGAAAAACGAATGCTCCCCTACTTCCGTTCATCTCCTACGATACAAGATTTCTAGTATGATGTCAACGGAACATCCTCCTACCACTGTACGAGAATGAGCGACTGCACGAATTATTTTCCGTATTTGGCCGGCTTTCGTCTTCATTAACTGGACTGTTAAGCCATGGGCTTAGTCAGCCATTTGGATATCATTAAAGTTTCCCATGAGGACAATGAAAGGAAAAAAAACTTTTGTAAGTGCAGTGCACAAACTACACACATATCAAAAAAAGTTTTGCATCACCCGGTTCCCAGAACTCCTGAAGACAGACGTTGACTGTGGATACTGTATCACAGATACAGTCCCTTTGACTGTTCAGAGATGTCACAAAACCTTTACAAAGATGTAAACAGCCATGCATGAATAGCGCCTATTAGACGGACGGGGTTCGACAGCCGCTCAGTTCCAGTCGTTCTCCCAGGAAGGAGGTACAGGGCCCGTGTTATCTGTAGTTCAACCATGCCTAGACGGTCAACACCTCGGTTCGATCGCGTCCGCATTGTTACTTCGTGACAGGAAGGGCTCTCAACAAGGGAAGTGTCCAGGTGTCTCGGAGTGAACCAAAGCTATGTTGTTCGGACATGTAGGAGATACAGAGAGACAGGAACTGTCCATGACATGCCTCGCTCAGGCCGCCCAAGGGCTACTAGTGTAGTGGATGACCGCTACCTACGGATTATAGCTCGGAGGAACCGTGAAAGCAACGCCACCATGTTGAATAACGCTTTTCGTGCAGCCACAGGATGTCGTGTTACGACTCAAACTCTGCGCAATACTGCATGATGCGCAACTTTACTCCCGACGTCCATGGCGAGTGCCATCTTTGCAACGACACCATGCAGCGCGGTGCAAATGGGCCCAACAACATGCCGAATGGACCGCTCAGGATTGGCATCATGTTCTCTTCACCGATGAGTGTCGCATACGCCTTCAACCAGACAATCGTCGGAGACGTGTTTGGAGACTACCCGGTCAGGCTCAACGCCTTAGACACACTGTCCAGCAAGTGCAGCAAGGTGGAGGTTCCCTGCTGTTTTGGGGTGGCATTATGTGGGGCTGACGTACGCCGCTGGTGGTCATGGAAGGCGCCGCAACGGCTGTACGATACTTGAATTTGATCCTCCGACCTATAGAGCAACCATATCGGCAGCATATTGGCGAGGCATTCGTCTTCATGAACGACATTTCACGCCATTGTGATTGACTTTCTTCAGGATAACGACATCGCTCGACTAGAGTGGCTAGCATGTTCTCCAGACATGAACCCTATCGAACATGCCTGGCATAGATTGAAAAGTGTAGTTTATGGACGACGTGACCCACCATCCACTCTGAGGAATCTACGCCGAATCGCCGTTAAAGAGTGGGACAATCTGGAGCAACAATGCCTTGATGAACTTGTGGATAGTATGCCACGACGAAGACAGGCATGCATCAATGCAAGCTACAGGTGTGTACAGCAATCTGGACCACCACCTCTGAAGGTCTCGCTGTATGGTGGTACAACATGCAATGTGTGGTTTTCACGAGCAATAAAAAAGAGCTGAAATGATGTTTATGTTGATCTCTATTCCAAATTTCTGTACAGGTTCCGGAACTCTCTGAACCGAGGTGATGCACAACTTTTTTTGATGGGCGTAATTGCGATAACAGCTCTATCTAGACTTACCCCTTACAAGGACAGTAGTTTCGTAATAAGAAGCCAGATAAAGAAAACGATCTAACAGTTAATTTTATGCTGTTAAAGTTTATAAAACTGAGAGGTAAATCTGACGGAAACGTCAGTTTTGCAATTTGGAAGTGGACCACAAAGTCGGTGGCGCAATAGCCCAGTCAATGAAGGTCAAAAAAGGCCGATCTTTAGAAATAATTCGTGGATACGCACATTGTTGTACAATGGTAAGAGGGGTTGCCGCGAACAATATATTAGAAATCATAACTTCTAAGGGTTAAGTATGGGGGTGCGAGTGGGTTGGAAGATTAATATTGTACGTTTTTCTTGAAGAACTGGAAAAACGTAGCGTCTATCGGAAACGTATATCCCTACAAAATTAAACTACATTACATTACCTACAAAAAAATTCTATTATTATTTTTTTCTCTGTGACTAATAGTTTGGGCTAAGAGAGCGAGAGAATATTGAAGTTTCCTGTGACACGCGCATGTAGCTCAGGTGGTTTTTGTAGGATAATTCGAAGTAGTTTTCCGATTAGGCAGACCACAGGAGTCCTATACCAAATTGTTTCTTTTCGACTTCCTCTACATCACTGTGGTACGCTTATCGTTTGCACCCAGTATAAGGTGGATAGTGTTTTCTGCATTAATGCTGTGTTCTGTAGAACTTATTACTTCTATCATTTTTAGGATTGAGAAAAGCTGCACACATTAGTGCGATATGCAAATCCTTACATGCGCATGATCTATAGCGCATTTGTTTGCAGCCTGGGAAACGTTTCCTTCAGCATGTGACGTTGGGCACTGTTGCAGCAGCCTGCCACACAATCGTCGTTCCGCTCGATAACCAGAGAGACATTCCAGATCAGAGGAGATAAAGCTCCTTTTTTCCGAGTCACCATCTGTTCATCCCTTAGAAATATCTGGTTCTCGGAATCCGTTCAGGAGAGGATGGCCCGTCTCTACTCCAACTTCGTCGCACAGTCCATATGTATATTTGTGTTCTACAAACAAGACTATTTCCTGAATCAAGGAACGTGACGTGAGTTTATAATTCTGCGCACCCAAGTGAGCAATACATCTGTCAGCTAGTTTGGCAGTCCCGTGGTGCCGCTTGTATCCTGCATGGCGTTGAATATGGCCTATCCGAACAAACTGCTTCATATTCTAATGGTGGTAGGGGAATGGCACCTAACACTAGCAGTAATACTGCAGAACCCTTGGTTTTGACAGACATGAGACGTATTAGTAGCTGCGAATATGAACCACCTCCAGCTATACAATGGAATGGCGACAATCAAAACACGTGCCAGACTGGGAATCGAACCCGGATTTCCAGCTTTACGCCAGAAGTCGCCTTTAACCGCTTTGGATATCTGAGCACTACTCGTGACCAGACCAGGACTTCCATGTGTCATCCCGTTAATGAAAGAACATTACAACCTATTTCTATACAACCCAGGTACTGCAATTTCGCGTTTCGTATAGTTTTCATAGCACATGATCTTGGCGCTGTGGGAATCCGACACTTGCTGGTGAACTTTTTTTGTCCTTTCACAAGACAAAACACGATTTTTTCCTAACATCCTAAATTCCAATGAAATTTCTTGACGAGAAACCGAAATTTGATATTGAAATACATGAGTGTAGCTCTGTCATAAGTTGCACGTTTTTATTTTTAATTTTTAGTTTCTAATTCATGATGGTGACTCGTTTCAAACCCTTGTGTCCATTTTCAACCATCCGTATCTTAATTGTGACAATACAGGCGAAAGTCTATGTACAAAAACCACCCTTGCTGTGATGATCAGTGCGGCGCTACAGCTAACTCAACAACAGTAAATATACCACTTAAGATGGAAATTTTGGCTTTTTCGTTATTATAATCAAATGTAATTTTTGATCACTGCAAGTGAAACTATTTTACTATGTTTCACATGAAAGTAACACACTCATCAGGGTACCTTCCATTAGGAATGTGGGTTCACTCAGACTATCGTAAGATTTACAAATGACAGACCACAGCAATCAGTCGTCCCTAATTTCGGATTTTGTTTGATAAATCTAGATTTCAGCTAGTATCTAGCCATTATCTATGCTTTATGTCATACTCTCAATGCATGTCAGTTCCCTGTTGTTCAGGCGTCTGACAGTTTTAGAAAGAACTGACATGAATTGATAGTATGAAATAATGCATTGATAATGGCTAGGCACTAACCGAAATCTAGATTTGCCAAATAAAACCCGCTAGAAAGGACGTCTGATTGCTGTGTTCTATCATTTGTAAAGTAACACATTTCTCGTCTCCGTTAGAGGGCTGAATATAAAGTAATGTATTACTGCTGAGATGCTTACTTAGTGGGCAGTCTCCTTGGAAATTGTCAGATTGATTTATTTTTGGAGCGGGTTTTGCCTGACTTTGGTTTTGATTTGTAGTAAAGACATGTAACATTTTAGGACTAGACATAAATTGTGTGTAATGCTTGTAAGGTGGCAGCTTGAATCAATGTTAATTTCGCACCTTATATGAGATTCTATATGCTGCAGGAAGTAGATTGATGTGTCACATGACGTACTTCAGTGATAGTGAGCAGATTTGCCTATTAAAATGTACTGTGTGTAATGCAAAAAGGTATGACACTCGATTAGAGGGTATTAACATACCAAACCCAATTCCTGCATATCAGTGAGCAAAAGGTGAAAAAAAGCTGCTGGAAGAGACGCTTGAGTTTGGGATGGACTCGGGTTGCCCGGCCGCGGCCCACGTAGTGCAAAAGGCTTTTAGCAGGGAGCGCCCGTAGCGAGGGAGACAGCGAATGCACCAGGCGGTCCATCGAAGGAAGCCAGTGATGGGCAAGCGCTGCTTGTGATGGAGAAATTCTTTAGAAAATTACATTGGGGATTTTCCACATGAATACAAACAGGCCTGAGATACAGTTAAATAGAGTCACATTTCCTGATTACGTGAAAGGACTGTGGTGCTTTCGCGATATATGTGTGTAACTTTCAGGAGTGAGGAACGGGCAAAAAATGTCCGGTTGGCTGAAATAGACTCAGAAGGAGTAGAAGTGGAGAAATTATGGCGCAGTTTGAAGGTACGCCCTTTGTGATTGGCGGGGTAGTTTCCACGAGATGAAAGGAACACTCCCACTGGTCTAAAAAGCCGTGACGCGAAGCATGAAAGAACACAGATGGGGGATTGTTTGCTACGAAAGACAGAATACCGAAAACTTCGTGGACTCTCCTCTGAACCAGTGTAGAGCAGGGCGCTCTGCGCGAAGCATAAAGACGAATTTTGGATGAACACTGCGTTCCCATTGGTTGACATTCAGCTAGAAATTAGCTGAAGAGCCGTAGAGCTACGATAGCAGAGAAACGAAACAGCTATATAGTTAATAGTTCTTGCGAGAACTGAGAGGGCATTGAAGTTACACGCTGCTCCATGTCTACATCTACATCTACATTTATAATCCGCAAGCCACCCAACGGTGTGTGGCGGAGGGCACTTTACGTGCCACTGTCATTACCTCCCTTTCCTGTTCCAGTCGCGTATGGTTCGCGAGAAGAACGACTGTCTGAAAGCCTCCGTGCGCGCTCGAATCTCCCTAATTTTACATTTGTGATCTCCTCGGGAGGTATAAGTAGGGGGAAGCAATATATTCGATACCTCATCCAGAAACGCACCCTCTCGAAACCTGGCGAGCAAGCTACACCGCGATGCAGAGCGCCTCTCTTGCAGAGTCTGCCACTTGAGTTTGTTAAACATCTCCGTAACGCTATCACGGTTACCAAACAATCCTGTGACGAAACGCGCCGCTCTTCTTTGGATCTTCTCTATCTCCTCCGTCAACCTGATCTGGTACGGATCCCACACTGATGAGCAATACTCAAGTATAGGTCGAACGAGTGTTTTGTAAGCCACCTCCTTTGTTGAAGGACTACATTTTCTAAGGACTCTCCCAATGAATTTCAACCTGGTAACCGCCTTACCAACAATTAATTTTATATGATCATTCCACTTCAAATCGTTCCGCACGCATACTCCCAGATATTTTACAGAAGTAACTGCTATCAGTGTTTGTTCCGCTATCATATAATTGTACAATAAAGGATCCTTCTTTCTATGTATTCGCACATTACATTTGTCTATGTGCGTGTGTATCGCCATATTTTCCAGACTGGGGATGAGTGCATGTTTTCTTTGATAACGAGAAACATAGGGCAGTTCCAGCTGATAAAACCAGTAAGGCTTTGATTAACTTTTTATAGGATTTTCAGTGGGCGAGGGCAGCCATACAGCCGACAACACGTTGCAGCCGAAGGTAAATGCCACTGGCAGAGGCGTAATAATATTGGATCACCAGCTTGTGACCACTGTGAACACGAGCAACCTCGAGTAATCTTTTGCTTATCTTGTCATAAAAACTAACCATCCTCAGTAGACTTCTTCTCATCCTAAACAGTACAGAACTTAGAGCCTGTAGTCAAATTATTTGAAATAATATTGGCCAACACAGACAGTGGTTCACTGTCTAGATCTAAGAAAAAACTTGTAGAGAACCTTCTATTTAAATTTGATACTGTTGTGTTCAGTGTTATTGCTGCTAATCAGGATATGTTATCTTAACAATTGTCCTCAAATTGTCATGTAATACTCTAGTTAAACCAGTGTGCTTCATTGACAATAATACAGTAAATAAACCAATTCTGCACAGCTAAACACCGATGTGCTCTGTCGTAGAATAACGGTCCACTCCCAACCCATTAATTTATTCTAGTGACGCTAACGCACTCACAGGGTGGTTTTGCTGAGGTCTGGCGAATGTGAAAAGGAGTTTAGTGTCAGATACGTAATGATACAACTACTGAACTTGAAAGGTCCCCTTAGAAAAATTATGAATTACAGTGCTGGTAAACTTCTACGTTATTTGATACAAAGACAGCTGAGTAAAACTGAACGTACTCAGACAGTTCTCCCCTTACTTATTCTGATCATCACTAAACCTACACATATTTTTAAGCACAACGCAATCTGACTTTGAAAAATACCAACAAAAGAATGGCCCTGACTAACAATAACCTTTTCATGAATCACTTACCTCACAAAAATCTTCGTTACTCGAACTACTGCAATACAGCGAGCGCCAATACTGCCAGCTAAATAAAAGATTCTATCTACTGAAGGCACTAACTACTGATAGGGATAGTTAGAAAATGAAAGATTTTGATAGAGAAGAAACAATGTATTTACCTTAATAGTGTTCAAACGTCATCATATATATATCTTTCAATTCATGACATCCATCTTTACAAATTTCCTTTTTCTGGCGGACACACATCCAGATCGTCCGTTCTCAAAACTCTGCCATCTCTCTCTCCACATCCACCACTGCTGGCGGCTCACCTCCAACTGTCCAACGCTACGCGCTGTTCACATTCAACTGCGCAACACTACAATAGCGAATATTCCAATAATGCCAAGCAGCCACAGACTGCACACAGCACAGTCAGTGATTTTCATACAGAGCGCTACGTCGCGTTACCAACATAAAAACCTAAACAGCCTACTTACAAACTTAGCTCATGCAGCTGTAGTGTGTCCCGCAGGTGACGACATGTTATCAGGTAACGGATAGCGTTTTTGTTTAATTCGACGCTCTGGAGACCAATGAGAGTACTTATCAAAAAATATTTTGGTATTGTAGGGCTTTTAAGTCTATATTCAGTCAGTGAAAGAAAAAGAATTTATTATTTAGTCAACGAACATTTTATCTTCCACACTCCACGCTATCAGAGGCTTCTAGCGTTTTACCCAGTTCCCACTGGTGCATCTGCACAGCACTTCTCTAATGTTTGTCCTATGTGGTCTGTTTATTGCTGTTGAGTCTGCTACAGTGCTGCCAACCGAAGTGGCCGTGCGGTTAAAGGCGCTGCAGTCTGGAACCGCAAGACCGCTACGGTCGCAGGTTCGAATCCTGCCTCGAGCATGGATGTTTGTGATGTCCTTAGGTTAGTTAGGTTTAACTAGTTCTAAGTTCTAGGGGACTAATGACCTCAGCAGTTGAGTCCCATAGTGCTCATAGCCATTTGAACCATTTGCTACAGTGCTGGTTTGATCATCATTTCAGGAGCATAGTCTATCGCCTGTAATGTCACCATTGAGTTATGGATGTTTTGAAAATAGGTGTCCGAAACTAGAATTAATAAAAAAAGAAGGTACTTCTCAATGCAAGTTATGGCGGAACGACAACCATTTATCTCAATTATGATACAAGCTGCGGACCTAAGTGTCACCTGCAGCATGCTCCAAGTTCGTAGAGATGTGACATATTTTCTTATATACAGAAAGTGGACGGCGCTATTCACAGCGATTTCGCCGAAATACCTATCATTTAAATGTCGAAGCATGTACTACACTTCGTACTTATATGAGGTTCCTTGCATACTGCCTTCACAGTGTTGCAAGTTTCATGGCAAGCAGTGTAGGGGCGTTTCATGTGGCTGCCATGAAACGACGACCTGTGATCTTCACCACCGACCTTCGTTCAGAAAGGGCGCACTGTGGCAGCTTGCTCTCGTGAAAACGCGGCCGGCCGCAGGGACGATGAGGTCCTGCAAAAGTTGCGCCGCTATCGCCCGCCCCCCGGTGGCTAAATAACGCCCGGATACAGCCTCACCGGCGCCTAAATTATCGTGTTTGCTGGCTCTCTCCCTCGCTGCCTGCTGCCGCAGTACGTATATTTTACAGCGTATAGCATCTTATCAGTGCTCAGTTAAAACACGGCGACTAAATGGTTCGGCCTCAGGTGGCCCACTCGCCCGCCCGACGCTGGCTCTCCCAATCTGCTCTCGTCTGCGGAGCCGATAAAATGGCCTCCAGACAGGAGTGAAATGTGGCTCGCCGAAGATGAGCCGCACACATGGGCCCCTAGGGCGGGCGATACGGGAAGCCAGCGACCTAGGGCGAGCTTCAATGGCGCGTTGTGTGTGCTGTATGTGCGTGCATGCAGTAGGCACTCGGTGTTGGAGAGAACCAATGCATAATCTAGGCACAATCCAAAGCCACTCCTGTTGAAATAACCGACAAGAAAATCTTATGCTGCCACTTTTTGTAAGAGACCTGCTCCTGTCAAAGTCTCCTGTAAATGACTCAGAAGGTCGAGCTAACGATAAAAGTAGAATCTATTGAGTATTCACGGGACGATTTGAACTTTTAAAACAAAGTTGCTCTTTGATTATGTTAGTCAAATGTGATCACAAAATGAAGTAGCAAAAAATAGTTACTTTGCTGTTCAACCCATATTGGCTCTATTATTCTTAGCCGAACAATCATAACAGATTGTCCCTCATGAAAACACACCAGCAGAATTATTAAACACTACTTTCGACAGCATTAAATTAAGTTACCACAGAACTTTGCATGGGGGCTTAATTATATATAATGCAAATAATTTTATTTTTTGTCGTTGTATGTCCGGCTACGAAGTCTCGTAACCGGTTGGCCCTGACCAGTATTACTCAGCAATCTGACTGCATAGAATAACAACAAAGAATGAAAGAAAACTTCCGTTAACACAATTAATTAAGTCCCCAGCAACTATAAAAGCTACGAAACAAAAACTACGGAACAAAAAAACACAAATGTAACTGTTCTGTGTGTGGAAGTGTAATTCAACGTACACATCTGGCACGGTTCTTCCTCAATACGACAAGATGCTTTAAACGCCATCTACAATGAAGTAATTAAAAAAAATACTATAATTGCACATAAAAACCAGAATTACACTCTAATACATGAACACAAGCCAGATGCTTTGTTGACTGAACCTGTGACCAAGAGACATTGTTAGTTAGGACATTTGAAATAATAATAAAAAAAATTTATTACCTTCATATATATTGACGAAACATACACTCTGATCATTACAACATCCGCAATCGAACAGCATCGGCTGTCTAGCCCATCAGAACAACTGCATACAACATGCTCACAACTAGTCACGGCTACATCGGAACTCCTACTGTCCACTTCTCAATAAGCACTTTCCACCACGACTTCTCGACAAGAACTCTCCACTACCACATCTCAGCAAGCACTGCCAGTGGAGGCGGATGAATAATACTCTTTGGCGCAATCTCTGGCGCTGTGACTCAGTGTAGCCACCTTTCAACTTTACCACAAATACTGTATACCAGGAATCCCATGCAAAAATTCCGCACTTTTATAGTTTTCAATATTGACATAATTTGGAATATGTATGTTCGGTAGGACAGGGGTTGTTGTGGGAATGAAGAGAAAACATCTTAAAAATGAAGCGAACGACGTGAAATAATAATCCTCGTATACACACTTCCATGCATCACCGCTTGTAATCTATAACTTCCATTATTTACATTACCTGTTGTCGAAGACAAGTTTAATCAGAAACGCGAACATAAAAACAAAGAAGTAAATAAATGCGAAATTATAGGTTAGAGCGTAGTGTTCGCTTCTTTCCTGGTATATCACTAAGGCCACAGTAACCTCTAACCGTATTTCGAGATTCTAATAGCATGTCGCACTTTATGTAAGCACGTTAGGCCGCCGTGGCAATAGGTTAATAACAATTCTAGGCGATACTGACAAACAGGCGATACTAACAAACACTTTTATCGTTTCGGAAAGTATAGTTACTTAGGAAAGCCATCTTGTACGACGGGCAGAGATAATGATCTACCACAGTGGTAATGATTATTATCTATGATAATGCGTGCAGAAATTATCCAGTTAAAATGTACTTCAAAACAAATAAAATGAGATGCGTTCAAAAATGGTTCAAATGGCTCTGAGCACTATGGGACTTAAATTCTGAGGTCATCAGTCCCCTAGAACTTAGAACTACTTGAACCTAACTAACCTAAGGACATCACACACATCCATGCCCGAGGCAGGAGTGAAACCTGCGACCGTAGCGGTCACGCGGTTCCAGACTCTAGCGCCTAGAACCGCTCTGCCACTCTGGCCGTCAAATGGCATTCGTAGTAAGATAATATGGAAAGGGAGTCTCTTATTCGTGATTAATAAGTCAGCTACGTAAAATATAGGCATAGAGCTGAGCAACTATGACGACCTTTTGCTACGATACTTAGAAGTGACTTTTGTTAAAATTTTCCCAAAATATTAAGTTTTAGAGCAAAATCGGTAGGCATTATCAGAAGCCGATTAAAAAACCTTTCATTCCTGTACTATTAGTACGTGTTGAGATAAGGGATGTTAACGTGAAAAATAACTTGTAGGGTGACATTTGTTGAACTACATGAAAAAAACGCAAGTTAGTTACAAACTACGGCGTTCACACACTTTATCCAATATGTAAACGTCACTATAGATATTCGGATTTAGGTTATGACATGTTCGATAGGCCTCCCATCACTGGCGACGATGTGGCGCAGACGAATAGCTCAAAAATGGTTCAAATGGCTCTAAGCTCTGTGGAACTTAACATCTGAGGTCATCAGTCTCCTAGACTTAGAACTACGTAAACCTAACTAACCTAAGGACAGCACACACATCCATGCCCGAGGCAGTTTTCGAACCTAAGAGCGTAGCAGCCGCGTGGTTCCGGTCTGAAGCGCTTAGAACCGCTAGGCCACAGCGGCCGGCAGATTAATAGCGAAATTTTGCATGCCCCCCTGAAGTGTAGGAAAATTGATGCTCCTGAAAGCCCGTTTTCGGCTCAGCAATGATTTTGAAGTTACTGCTGTGCACCTTGCCTTTAATATAGCCCCACAAAAAGGAGTCGCACGTGTTCAAATCCGGAGGATACGGCTGCCAATCGAGGCCCATGCCAGTGGCCTCTGGGTACCCCAGGTCCAGATTGCGGTTCCCAAAGTGCTCCTCCAGGACATCAAACACACTCCTGCTTCGATGGGATCGAGCTCTGTCCTGCATGAACAACACCTTGTCGAAATCAGGGTCACTTTGGATAATGGCGATGAAATCATCTTCCAGAACCTTCACGTACAGTTCGGTAGTCATCCTGCGATCAAGGAACATAGCACAGATTATTCCCTGACTGGACATTGCACACCCCACAGTCGCCTGTTAAGATCACGGAATGCGGATTCGCAGTCCCCCAAATGCGCCAATTTTGCTTATTGACGAACCTATCCAAATGAAAGTAGGCTTCGTCGCTAAACCAAACCATGCATGCGCATACTAATTCCCAACATGCCCCACGGCCAACAGTGCGATTTGAACATTCTAACGCAAACCGTTCAGGAGTTATCTCGATTTTATTTCTTATACTTCAATAATCGTCGTCCTGTAGATTAGCTTATGAGAAAACACTGACTGTGAAATGTGAGCAAACCTTGTAAAACATACACATACGTGCAATAACATATATCTTCGTGCTGTCAAACTTGATTATAGCGGTTTTGCAGCTCTAAGCTAGTAAACATCAAGTTGGAAATTATAGTAGATTGGCAACCACACCGCATAATGGCGGACAGCAGGTTTTCTGATCTCACATATAGAATTATTTATTACATGCAAAATTTGAACCAGAAGACTTTTTAATCCTTCGCATGCGAGTGCATAGTGTTACAAAATTTACTAGCAAAATTGTGATCAATGAAAGAACTTTGTTGATGTACTGTGTTACAATAATGAAGATGTATAACAATGACCCAGTATTAGTTCGGCAATAGATGGATACACTGAATTATTTTTTAATACTATTGAGCTGTAATCTGACATTAGAAGTATTTAATGGTTGTACCACTGATAGAATTACGTTTACACACTCGAAAAGCCAAGGTTGATCCGTTTCGAATTATAAGGAGAAGATAATTTATATTGCCATGATGATTTGTCCTTTTTAGGTATTTCTTGAATTAAATAAGTTTCTTTAACTACTGTTAATGAATGAAAACAGGGGACATAAAATTTTATATCATTGCGGAACTAACAATTATAACAAAAACAGTCCAAATCGTAATCACGTATTTATTTTTGGTTCCCGAATCAGATTGCAGTCTAGAAAACTATTCAGACCTGAGACTCTAAAGTGTACAACTTTTACAATGGCTTTTACACGTCCACATTAGGAGCTAACATACAGCCAACATTAGATAAAATATAAAATAAAAATGATTTGTTCACCACATGACACTGCAAACTAGATAGCAACGGCTAGGTGTTGTAAAGAGGATGCTCGGCCCACCGTTCCTCACGTGATCTGGAAAAAATAACAACAACAAATACCGCGTGTGTAAAGAGGAAAATATCGTGCGATACGGCATTCCTTTATATGAATTAGAACATTTAAAATAGTTTTGAAAACAGCCAGAATATTAAAAACTGTCAGAGGGCACAAACAACTGAATAGTTCGCACACCTATATATACGACAGTGGATAGTTTTTAATGTTTAAGATGTAAAGATTTCCACTGAGTGTAAGCTTGCTTATACCGAGGTATCAACGTTCCTTCTTGGGAAGTCTTTAATGTGGTTCAAATGGCTCTGAGCACTATGGGACTAAACTTCAGAGGTCATCAGTCCCCTAGAACTTAGAACTACTTAACCCTAACTAACCTAGGGACATCACACACATCCATGCCCGTGGCAGGATTGGAACCTGCGACCATAGCGGTCACGCGGTTCCAGACTGTAGTGCCTAGAACCGCTCGGCCACTCCTGCCGGCGTCTTTAATGTGAACTGTATTATATTAACCAGGGGAAAAATCTATAACATGTAAAAATGACTGTATTTTCTTGCACTTTCTATGTAGTATTCATAGACCCCATGGCCCGTTACTCGTGAAGGAGATAGGACGCGGCCAGTAACTCCAAAGATATTTTTGTATCTAAATCTTCAAATTGAAAACTTCAGCACTCCTTTTTTTGAAGTGACGAATGATAAACAGCATTTAGTTCAAGTTTAAATACATAAAACTCAGGTTTCTCGCACTTTATTTTAAACAAAGAAATAACGAGGCAATGAGGCAGTTAGTAATGCTTGCTTTTTTTAAATTTGGTTAGATGCTGATCAACGAGCACAACGAACGTCGTACGTAATGAGTTCATGCTATGTTGCTGTGTCACATAACCAGTCAACTCTGAGCAAAACGTACTCCATGTTCGTCGGAAATGGTGACATGACGTGACGTGTGACCCAGGTCAAAACAAGAGTCGTTCGAAGCATACGACAGTGGTGTTAGTCAGCGGCATTACCACTGATATTGCCGCGAGTGTCACTAGACAAACTGGGGATACGATGTTAAACTAACGATGTTATTAGAGATCGCGTCGGAGGAGGGACCAAAGACAGCGGCTAATAGCAGGTGGCGCACGTAAAACCGGCTCCGAGTGCAGACTGCTCGCCAATTAAGCACGAATTGTTGGCTACCGCAAGCAGATACAATAAAAAAATAGATAAACACGGAAAACTAGACAATAAAGAAATAATAAGCTAATGCAAATGTCTATATTTACTGAATTGATCTTCTCTTTTATGGGTCGTCCTTAGTGGCCGAGCGGTTGTAGGCGCTACAGTCTGGAACCGGGCGACCCCTACGGTCGCAGGTTCGAATCCTGCCTCGGGCATGGATGTGTGTGATGTCCTTAGGTTAGTTAGATTTAAGTAGGTCTAAGTTCTGGGGGACTGATGACTTCAGAAGTTAAGTCCCATAGTGCTCACAGCCATTTGAACCATTTTTTTTCTCTTTTAGATTACATTACGATAGGTGCCTTCTTATGCTTCGATGCGTTGTTGCTCGGGTCCTCACATGTCAATGTACACCTTGCGCATTTCAGCCTCATAAATTCCCACAATTTCATTATGATTATCATCCTTCAAGTCGTCTGAAGTTATTGGATTACTTGCGTACACTTTTCCTTTTAGACTTCCTAGTCACTAGTGGTTAGGTCTGACAAACGTTGCGACCACGGACTTTAGCTGACAGTCCTTT
This sequence comes from Schistocerca piceifrons, assembly GCF_021461385.2. Lineage (NCBI taxonomy): Eukaryota > Metazoa > Arthropoda > Insecta > Orthoptera > Acrididae > Schistocerca > Schistocerca piceifrons. The sequence continues at coordinate 1,033,353,301 of NC_060138.1, forward strand.
GTTTTGTGAATCTTTCATAAATTCGTTTGACTCGCGTGAAATGTGACAGGTGGCCCATTCTGCTGAAAGACGGCATACGTGCCTTCATGGGGAGGTCAATTGTGCTTAAAATTCCTCAAAGATTCCCTGTTGTTTCAAAAAATATGGGACTCTCGATCGGACCTGCAGACACGGCACACCAGGCTCCGATGTTTCCACCGTGAAGAGATTCCTCGTTACTCGTACAAGGATTGTTTGTCTACAAGTATCTGGTATCCCGGGAGTACGACCTGTCAGATGTAACCAGGTTTCATCACTCATGAAACAGAGCAGCGGATGCAACATTCCACTCTCACTTGTTTGAAATAGTTACGTAGGGTAAATCACACTTTTAACTTATTTTCGTCTTTCAGTTCGTGGACACATGTCATTTTATTGAGTTTCAAGGCGACATGGTGTTGGACTCTTTCGTGTTCGAATATCCGCGACCGCAGCAATGTACTAAGGGGAGGGGCTCGATTCTTTTTTACGTTTGCAACCGACCCAGTAGTTCGCCACTTTGTCACCGATTTCTCTATATTGCTCCTTGCTGCTATGGAAACGCCAGGAAACTTCTTGAGAAATATGTCCTGCGTTTCCTTAAACAGGTAAATTCGTAAGCCACCACTATTGCGATTTTTTTCTTGAAGAGGATACATTTCGCTCAGATATTTACTTCACGGGTCCTAACCAAGTCGCAACTGCTTTCGTACTGGCAACATAAAATGTAGTCCCAACAGCTTCGACACAATTGATGACACTTGGCAGGCGACAATGAGCTGGCCGGTTTTTTGCGCTACCCTGTATAAATCCATTGTAGTTTGAAAACTTGAATGTTGACTCACAGAGATTTACTGTTAATACGTAGATGAACACACTGGCTTGTTTATACATCCCTTGCAGTTTGAGACTTCGTTATGAAAGTCAGTTAACAATATAACTGTGTAGCATTTACCCTGAAACCATCAATGGACAGCGCTACGAAGCCGATGGGAGGTAGAAGTTCTGCGTAAATTGCCATGGGCCGCCGCTGTTCTGCACGGAAGCGGTTGTGCGCCCGCGGTCGACATTTCCCTGTTTGCAGTGCACAAGCCGCTCTCAGCCGGCGGCCTTTGTTCTTCCGGCACAGGTGGGCGGTGCCGGGTCCGTGCCCTCCCAGCGTGCATAGCGACTCCAGGAGCATTTCCAGAGAGGCCGTGAGCGCCATACGTGTTCTGGAGAACCCTTTTGAAGGCGAGTGCGCGGGCGTGTGTAGCTTACGCGGTTCGCGCTATTGATCGCGGGTCGTTAGGGCAGCCGCTGCTAACTACCCCCTCATACGCGAAAGTGAGCAATTCCCTATCCTCGCCGCTGCCTACTCAACCTGCCTCATACCCCCAAACCCTCGCTCAGGCATTTCGCAAACTACGACGTGAATCGATCGTGCTTTGGGACTTGCAAAATCGAGCTCTAAAAATGTTCAGCTACACGGAGGTACGTTCCGTTTCTGCAACTAAATGAAAAGCAGTATGTTTTTTGCCATGCTTCTTTTTTGGAGAAGCATCTTCAGTGGCCTGTAATACATATTTCTTTTTATACGAACAATAAATGTATTATGTAATAGTTATATTTGTAGTAGTTACACTATGATTTGTTTATGAAATTCGAAAATACTTTTGTAGCACAACTTTCGTGAGGTTAAAGCATCTTTAGTGGTAATTACGATTTCCAATGTTGTTAGTCCATATTTGTGGTCCTGGAGATGTGTCCATTCGGTCCGTATAGCTCAGCTCCCTGATTTCCGGTGTTTTTCGACCGCGTTTATTAAAACACACCACTTACATTCTCCACTATGTGATCAACAAACGCCGACCATTGTGGCCGAGCGGTTCTAGGCACTTTAGTCCGGAACCGCGCTGCTGCTACGGTCGCAGGTTCGAATCCTGCCTCGGGCATGGTTGTGTGTTCTAAGTCTAGCATTTGTAGACTTAGAGAAAGCTTTTGCCAGTGGTGATTGGAATACTCTCTTTCAAATTCTGAAGGTGGCAAGAAGGGATCGGTTGGTAGGACATGTTCTGAGGCATCAAGGGATCACAAATTTTGCATTGAAGGGCAGCGTGGAGGGGAAAAATCGTAGTGGGAGACCAAGAGATGAATACACTAAGCAGATTCAGAAGGATGTAGGTTGCAGTAAGTACTGAGAGATGAAGAAGCTTGCACAGGATAGAGTAGCATGGAGAGCTGCATCAAACCAGTATCAGAACTGAAGACCACAACAACAACAACAAGTGTAGGGGACTGATGACCTCAGATGCTAATTCCCATAGTGCTCAGAACCATTTTTTTGATCATGCCTTCCTTGCTGCCCAACTTTCCCTCATTCGCTCGCTGTGTTTCTGTTTCCGGTCCTCTGTCCATGCTTCTTGTCGGCTTCGTGTCTTCAGTTTCATCTTGGTTGGCTTTTTGGTTGTCCGTATTTCGGTTGTGACCTTGCTTGCGTTCTTCGGTCCATTTTACGCCTGTTCGTTCGTCACACTGCATCTCATGTAGTTTACTTTTCTTAATGAAGTTTCTGAATTTAATGTGTCGTTTATTGTGTCTGGTGTGATGTTGAGTTGGTTCAGGTCGTTTTTTACCTCTGCCACCCATTCGTTGTTTCTAGTGGTTACCCAGTCAAAGATCTGTTTGGTCAGTATAGGTGTCCACAGAATTGTAGTCTGCGTTTTCTCATCCCTTCTGTGATTGTCTCCGTATGTTTGTATAGTTCCTTCGTAGGTTTCTTGATTCATATTCCATTGTTAGTTGCACCAAATATTTTTCTAGGTATTTTCCGTTCTACTTTTTCTAATTGTCTGATACGTGTATGCCCTAGGATTAGTATGATCACTGCTGCATATTGTGCCTCCGGGAGCACCACCTAGTGGCATAATTTGGCTTTTTGTGAGATAGACTTCTTGCTGTAATGATTCCACACTATTTTGTATGCCTTGTCCAGTTTAGTTTTTCTTTCTTAGTTTGTGTCTCTGTTATGTCCTCTCATTTGTAGTGTTTCACCGAGGTATTTGAAGTTTGCCGTTTTGTAAATCGTGCCATACTTTGTGTTCAGAGATGAGAGTTTCTTTGTGCTCATGAACTGTGTCTTTTCGTAAGAGATCTGTAGTCCAGTTTTGGAAGCGATTTCGTGTAGTTTTTCAACAGCTTCTTTTGTTTCGTTTATACCTTTCGTGACAATCGCCAAATCGTCTGCAAAAGCCAGGCATTTAATCTGCAGGTTTCCTAAGGGTATCCCTGCTGTGATATTTCCCATTCTTTTATTACCTTATCTAACACTAAATCGAAATGGAGGGGTGAGAGGCCATCGCCTTGTCGGACACCTATGTGAATTTCAAAGGGCTCTGATAGTTCCTCACAGAACTTTACTGCGAGCACAAGAGAAATATCAAGGCAATCAGGTTCAAATGGCTCTGAGCACTATGGGACTTAACATCTGAGGTCATCCGTCCCCTAGAACTTAGAACTACTTAAACCTAACTAACCTAACGACATCACACACATCCATGCCAGAGGCAGGATTCGAACTTGCGACCGTAGCGGTCGCGCTTTAGGCAATCAGGAATTTAACACATGAGTGTTTGGAAAATCCCGAAGTTCCAAAAATTCCATCCATACCATGTATCCATGCATCAGGAACCATACGGCGATGACGTCCAAAACCGTCTAACGTTTTGTCACTCGGCAGTTCAGCGGATGCAAACAAAACCAAAACGCTTTTGCCTGAGTGCTTTTCTCCGATGAGGCAACATTCACAAACCACGGCGAAGTTAATCGCAATAACACGCATTACTGGAGTGAATAGAACGCACACTATATTCGAGAAGTCAACCATCAGCGCCTTGGTCAGTTAATGTTTAGTGTGGCATAATTGGCGACAAACTGATCGGTCCATGTTTTATCGATGGTAATTTGAATGGCAAGCAAATATCGAAACCTACTTGAAAATGAACCGCCAGATGTACTTGAAGACCTGAGCATCGTACTTCGACACAACATGTGGTTTCAACATGATGATTGACCAGCACATTATTCATTAGTAGCGCGCGATGTACTAGATCGACTTTACCTTGGTCGCTGGATCGGCAGGACAAGTCCTGTGAATTGGCCAGCAGATACCTGACCTTACCTCGCTAGTGTTTTTCGTATGGGGTTATCTAAAAGATATCGTCTATCAGGAAACGCCCTACCACTCGTGAAAAAATGATGCAAAGAATAAGAGATACTTGCGCTGCAATTACACCAGACATGCTATCAAGATGTGAGCAGCGATTTACAGCACGAGTCAATAAATGCATCGAATTGGAGGTCATCACTTTGAACATTTGATTTCATAAAACGGTGAGATGTAAGGGATTTACGGACAAGAAGCAGGCCGAAAGTGAGAGGCGACGGGACTCACTGGAAACAAGCACCCCGACATTCATTTACTTGCAAGTATTTGCAAATAAACAACAATAAAACGAAACCAATCGTTCCTTTTCAGGACCACCAAATCTTAAACGGGAATGCGTTCATCTTTAGTTAGTCTTTTCCTCAGTTAGTCTTTTACTTTGTTTACTCTGTTAGTTAATGAGTTCACTCGTTAGTAAGAAGGATGTTTGGTTAGTTAGTTAGCTAATCAGATGATTTGTTTGATAATTAAAAGTTGTGTCGCCTCATGACCACGAAACAAACAAAACTTATCCGAATCTGCGGAAAAAATTAATATAGGGGTCAACATTTGTAAAACTCTAATTCCTCTCTCTCAAACGTCACCCTATGGGGAGAGAGGGAGAGTTTTAGTTTTAGCGAATCAAAATTTAAAGTAAATATGTATTTTTCATTTGTTTGTAACCATTTTAGACGCAAAAATGGTAATATGGATTTTCTTGAATTACAGCGACAACTACCAAGAGTCAAAACAAATGTTTAAGACAAAATGTACGTAGTTTTTTATGTAGAATATGATTCTGCAATAAAAATGGGGGTTCCCAATTGAAATTTTAAAGTTGCCTCCCGCCCAACCCCCAGGGGACTGGGGTGGCGGGCTAATTTTAGCACCAGCAGATGTCCTCCTCGAAAATAATCAACTTTGGATTCTACACATTTTTCCTGTGAATCTTATTTTTCGAGTTATTCTGGTTTGTCAACTTAAAATTTACACCATGTATATACAGGGTGTTCAAAAAAGTATCGAATACTTTGAAATATAAGTCCAATAAATATCGGTCTGGAAGTGAATACTTTGTGATAAATCTAATAGACATGCTTACTTTCCCCAATAATAGCGTATTTACAGGAGGTGTTAACGTGGCGTCCATTCATGACAACTCATCTCTCTGCCCTCCGGTGGAAAAATTGACGCACCCTTCTAAATATACCCGTTTGTTGTTGTTCCTGCTGGCACGCATTGAAGTAGTGTCCTCGTATCGTTAACTGGCATGGCGTAGACCAGTTCCTTCAAGTGTGCCCATAACCAAAAGTCAAGGGGACTCAGGTCTGTGGAAGGGGCAGCGCAAGGTGTGGGGCTATCCTGGACCATTGCAACTATCCTGAAACGTCTGTGTCAGATGTTTGCGCACATTGTGACGGAAGTGTGCTGGTGCGCCATCATGCGTGAACCACATTTGTATTCGTTACTGAAATAGCACAGCCTCTAGCAAGGTAGGCAATACGGTAATGGGGGAGTCCAGATAATGTACCCAAGTTAACCTCTGTGATAGTACGTATGGCCCTATCAATCTATCTCCAAGCACGCCTGCCCATACGTTGATTGAGGTGTTGATGCCCTCTTTCCTGAATTGCTTCAGGTTTTACATGCCCAAACATGCTGGTTATGAAAATTCACAACACTAACTCCTGTGAACGCTGCCTCGTCGATAAAAAAAAATAATCTTAGATGTGAATAGTGGATCTACGGCACACTTACGCTACAGCCATTGACAGAACCGCCGTCTACCTTGATGTCCTGTGGCTTTAGGGCCTGAACGCGCTGTACATGGTACGGCCACAAAAATTCTTCATGAAGTGCCCCCCCCCCCCCCCCAACAATCACCACCAGATGAGAGAGTGAGTCACGCCTTCTCCTGCTGCTAATCGTCGCAAACTGGTCCCAAGGGTTTTTTTTTTTTCCTACAGAACGTAGCACGCGCTCCTCCATGTCAGGCGTGCGGGCTGTGCTGGCCCTTCGACTGTCAGCCTTCCGAGGTGCAAAGGTACCTGTGTCCCTCAGACGCTGGAAAAGTCTGTCGAACAGCTCATCAGAGGGCACTCTGCACTATGGATATTTTGCAGCGTAAATGGCACGGCCTCGCAGCCTATGTTCATTAGCTAAACTATAGCAGAATATCAATTCCGCAATTTCATATTAACATGTGGTACAAGAGAGAAAATGTAAATGTACTACACCGTTTGTACGTACAAACTGCGCAGTAACAGTAAGTACGTAAGTAAATTCTCGTTTGGAAGAACGTAGAACACCGTGATACGTACCCAGGGTTGGTAACACTGTGTAATAAGGCACATTAACACGACGAAAACAAAACTATCCTGCAATACGAGTCGAACCACACAACTGACTGCAGACATCCTAATGGTAGGTGGAGAACTGTAAGTAAGACACCATAGTATCCTGCCAACACATTTGACGTCCACAGCTCGTGGTCTAGTGGCTAGCGTTGCTGGCTCTGGATCACGGGGTGCCTGGTTCGATTCCCGGCCGGGTTGGGGATTTTCTCTGCCCGGGGACTGGGTTTTGTGTTGGCTCATCATTTCGTCATCATTATCATCATCATCATCATCATTCGTGATAGTGGCTAGATTGGACTGAGTAAAACATTGGAGTGTGAAAAAATTGGGACTTTGTACAGGCGCTGTTGACCGCGCAATTGAGCGCCCCACAAACCAAACATCATCATCATCATCATCAACAACAACAATACATTGGACGGAGCCAATGCAACGACTGTGCTAATATCCGCAACCAAGCGTCGTGCAGCCCTTCCAATAAACACGTGTTTATTTCGGAAAGTGTGCGTTTCTAAACCCGTGTTTATTGGACATTTCTCTTGTTTCTAGGAATTTCTGCTAGTCAGACACGTTCAAAGTATTCGACACTTTTTATTGAAAACTCTATACAACATTACATCAGCATTTACTTCGTTTGCAGACTAATAATTATACCTGTTGCCTGTTTTGTAGATTGCATGCAGCGCCTAGTGATGCGTGGGTGGCTCCACGTTGGCAACACTGCCCCCAATCCGACGCCTCCCCACGGCACTGTAGTCTGTCAGTCACAAAGTAATTTTGATTGGATTACATAGGTTTTGAGAAAGCGAGAAAGAGAAGTTAATACAGATATCTCCGTAATCAATGCAGCTGAGAAGAGAGATAATACATCTCTTCCGTCACTTAGGGAGAAGTATTTCATAATTTTTTGGCTGAAAACCATATTACGGTATCTTTAACCACAGATACACAGAACGTCGCCAACAGGCCGCATGCGGCCCACCATTGATCCGATGGCGGCCCGCCCCTCACTGTTATTTCGTCGCGTTATTTCTGAACTTGCGCACTTGAGCAACAGTGCAGTCGCTGTAACAAGAGCGGCATGTGGGTCATACTGGAAACGCCTTGTGTACTCGTCTGTGGTTCGTGTATTCTACAGTACATATCTTCCGTTAGTGAGTTTCACCAGTCCACGTAAACTAATCAGTTGGAACATTATGACCACCAAACCACTATCGATATAAACCCGTCCAGGCGATAGCAGCATCACCTGGCGAGGAATGACTGCTAGTCAGACACACGCGCCCGCCGCATGCACTATCAGTGATCTTGCTGTCCGTGTGTAGAATGGGGGATGTGCGCGATGTGTCTGAGTTTGATCGAGGGCCGATTGTGACGGCTTAGAGGCTCGGCACTAGCATTTCGAAATCTACACGACTTGATGGACGTACGAGGAGTGGTGGGGTGGGCGCCTTCAAAGAATGGTGAAACCAAGGTGAAACCACCTCCAGATGTCGTGGGCTCAGGGGGCCACCCCTCATTACAGATGTCGGACGTCGTGGGCTGCGCAGACTGGTAAAAGAGGACAGGCGACGAACTGTGGCGGAACTAACATCAGACTTTAATGCTGGGCACAGTACAAGTGTGTCCGAACACACGATGCACCGAACACTCTTAACGATGGACATCAGAAGGCGACGACCCATGCATGTACCAATATCAACACCAAGACATCGGCAACTACGACTGAAATGGGCAAGTGACCATCGGCACTGGACGTTAGCGCAGTGGTAGAGTGTTGCGTGGTCTGACGAATCCCGATGACTTCTTCATCATTCTAATGGAAAGGCGCGAATCCGTCGTCTTACAGGTGAACAGCTGCTTGCCACCTATACTGTGGAAAGGAGAGAAGCTAGCGATGGCTCCATTATACTCTGTGGAACCTTCACATGGGCATCCATGGTCCAGTGGAGCTCGTGCAAAGCACCACTGGTTACGGACCCCACGTACACCCCTTCAAGACGATAATGTGGCATTTTTCAACAAGATATTGCGCTATATCACAAGGTCAGGACTGTGATGGAGTGGTTCGAGGAACACAGTGGCGTGTTCCAATTTATGTGCTGGTCTCCCAACTCGTCAGATCTAAACCCGATCGAAAACATTTGGCAGGTGATTGAACTTGGCGTCAGGGCTCATCCCCCCCCCCCCCCCCCCAAGGCGCACTTCTTACAAAAACTAGTGTTTGCACGTTTCACTGATGCTCCACACAATTTACAGGATGTGCATGACGGTGACCTAAAACGTTGTGCACCTCAGGCTGCGCGCGACGTAAATTACAGTGATTTCAAGGGAAGCTGTGGGTGGTTGCATAACTCCAGTGCTACAGTATTGGAATGTGTAAGACAGCGAAATTTCAAACAAAATGTCAACTTAACGATGCATAGCAAACTGCAGAATCGGCCCAAAAATTTGTGAGATAAACAAACTTCTCCCATCGTTCAGTAAGGAATTTGTTTTCAACTCCGACCAGTCGGGATTTGAAGAGAAAATGCATAAGAAACGAACCCTGGAAGTTAGAGGTACCAAGAGAGCTGTATCAAAATCAACTTACACCAATGCCTTAAAGTATTCCTTACAATTATGCCGACTGTCGATCTGCATGGTAAATTGGCTGGAAAGTTATTTATTGTGCTGCAAGAAGTTGGAAATGCTCTACCCCCTACCATTCTTTCTTAAGTGCATGATCTTCCAAGGATAGTAGGGAATATTCATGTCGCAGCAAACAAGAGTGAGAAAAGGGGCGTAAGAGAACTACAACTATGGTGTGAACACTGATTTTGGCCAACAGTTGGTCAAAATAACTTGCTTTTGCTTCATTCCTGGCCTGCGTATAAAAATCATACTCCTTTAGAGCAAACTATCCCCCCTGAAAAGTGTGTGACATTGCAGTTCATAACACCTGGAACCAATGGAAAAATTCAGCCTCTGAATGTTTGCTTTTTTCCGTGCCCGTAAAACATATTAACGCACTATCTGCAGCTACGCCTTAAAGGATAGCCAGTTTCACGATAAGCCCCACGACAGAATGTTTCGATTGCATGCCATCACATTCCATCAGTTCTCATCATCCTGTTACACCAACGTGATTCTATACGCATTCTTTAAGAGTGGATCTTAGCTGAATTTCCAAGGAGATCACTTTCGATCTGGATGGTGCGAACGTTTGTGAACTGTGGTGCGCCACTTTTCATTCGGTGTTCATGATTCAAGTTATGGTTTGTTTTGAACATTTCTTGCCTATCGACGATGCCCATTTTGTGAAGTGTAATACATACATCCAGTAGAAGGTTAATCTTTGCACCTCCCAACAGTCATTTTCTGTCGCCATCCTGATGCACATGCAGCTAATATTTTTCCTGTCATAATTTTTGACAAAACTCCCTCAAATGAGCCTTACTAAAGACTGAAATTGCGACCCCGCAGGGTCAAGGGGTTCCTTGTGAGCAGGTCGCAGGTTCGAATCCTGCCTCGGGCATGGATGTGTGTGATGTCCTTAGGTTAGTTAGGTTTAAGTAGTTCTAAGTTCTAGGGGACTGATGACCATAGAAGTTAAGTCCCATAGTGCTCAGAGCCATTTGAACCCTGTGAGCACGCTGATGTCTATCGGAAAAAAATTACCGCGCTGTGAAGAACACAGTGAGAGTTTGTTAATTGGCAAGAACTTACCTTGTTCTAAATACACGTGTTGTATTAACATGTACAAACATCTCCATCCAGGTTACTAGCAATAGATTTCTTTTTCTTTAAGTGACTGTTTTGGTCTTTGTGTAGTAACGTGCCGGAAAGGCCATTCATTAACTGTACAGGTGACTGTGCAAGAAGTATTCTGCAAATTGTTACTGTTGTTTAGTTTTGTTAATTAAGCCGATTTACTGTGGATAGTAAACTGTGGTGTCAGCTGTTGGTTATCGCTGATGTGTTATTTGTAATTGCTGTAGCTATTCGGTGCAAGTGTTGACTAAAGCACCGGTAGCACGCAAGATACTACTGCACACTAAGTTGATTATTATATTTCATTCTCGGCTTCTTTTCTTATTAATTAATAAACGTTCTTGGTGACTTAAAATGTGGGTTGTCAATCAGTAAACTACGCTAAGCCCTGTTAGTTTCGAATATTAAAAGATTGTATTCTCATTCAAGTTCCCTGATTATTGTAACTGCTTAACAGCTTTTATGTTGCAGGGGATATTGCTATGTGTTGCAATTTGTAGTATTAAATTGATCTAAGGGCCAAGTGGCATCCATAGAGGTGGCATGTATAAGTGAGGTGAACAGGGGCTCAATCTAGCGTTTATGTTGCCTTTTAAAGGGCCACATTTTGGATACGAGGTGCTTTACTTCCACTTGCTGTCAAAGTGGTTGGCCTTGTTTTCATATCTTTATCTTTCAAATGTATTTATCCTTTTATATTAGGTTGGTAGATAAATTCGTAGCGTTTTTCCGTAAGTTTAATAAATACAACAGGTACACATAACAGAAACTTGAGTCATCTATAGTAAATAATATTCTCCTTCACTATTTACAAAGTCAGCCAATGCTGGGGTAACTTTCCAGTTCCGCGATTACAGAAGTCGCATGGTTTTGAGGCGAAGAACTCGTCGAGTCACGTTCGGAGCGCTTTTTCATCCAGAAATAAAATTCGTTGAAGGTTGTTCGATAGGGAGTGGAAAAGGCGGAAATCTGAGGAGGGAAGATCAAGCAAATAAGGTGGGTGCTAAATTACTTCCTAACCCAGCCCCTGTATAGTAGTTCTTGTCAGTCTGTTTGTATGCGGGCTGGGGTTATCGTGGAACAGCATCACTTGACGCAGTCTTTTTAATTGTTGTTCTTGTATTGCATCTGCAAAAGTCTCGTTTGTTGACAATAAATACCAGCAGTGGTGGTTACACCTCGGGAAAGGAATTCGTAGTAGGCCGTACCGTCGGTGTTCCAGCAGACGCGTAACATTTTATCTTTTGTGGATGGACGCAGTTCTTTGTACAGGGAGTTTGTTCTGTTTAGGCTCAACCATTCCGCTATTTTCCTTATGTTAGTACGAAGACACCATTTCTTGTCATCAGTAACGATACACGATAGAAACGATAGGCGTTGTTCACGAGCCAATTAATGACGAGCAAGCAGAGATGCCCTGACGGCCACCAGCTGATTTTTGTGAGTTTGGCTTAGAGCATGCGGTACCCGCACACCCAATTTTTGAACCTTCCCCACTGCATACAAAAGTCGCACGATGGTGGAATTATCATAGTTCATCACATTTGCCACTTCTCGAGTACTGTGGCGTGGGTCATTGTTGATCAGTGCGTTAAAACGATCTTCGTAAAACCCTGAAGGTCTACCTGAACGTGGAGAGTCATTAATGTCAATACGATCAGCCTTAAAACTAGAAAATTTTTCTTGCCGTGCTCTGTCCAATGGACGGCGCTGATTTTTCTGCCTGCCTCCGCTGCTGTGTTGTTGTCCCCATCCCTCCCCCCGCGTCTCTCCTTCCACCTCCGCCCAACTGAACTCGAACAGAAGAATATGTCGGAAATGTTCCGATTTCTCCACGTGGTACCCCATTTTCTAGCGTCCATAGCTCCACTTACTATCTCCAAATCACAAAATGACAAAGTATAAACCTAAATAGTAACAGTGAAGTAGAAATAAAAAATGACAATCGATAAATAAACCGGAATACCAACGTGCCAAACAAAAACACTCCGAACTTGTGCGCTAACCTAATATTTTGAAATGTCTTTTTATTTTTGCTTTTAATTATTGTAAAATTTTATTAAAAGATTTTAAAGTTACTATTTTTTTAATTTTGACTCATTGCAAGATTTTACGTAATTTTAAAAGTTTAATTAAATTGTCATGGTTTTGTAGTAAAAGTGAGTGAATGCATTGCCTAAATTGCAAGACATTTCAGAGAGCTATGATCTTTGGTGTTTAGTACAATAATAAGTTATTTTAAAGTAGCAGTTAAACATTTCTTGTCCCGACACCTCTCCTACTCCACAAGCTTCTATCTGCCCGTTTGATTCAAACTGATTAAAATGTCTACTTAAAAGTTTGTTTAAACATATGCTGAAGATGTGGGACAAAAAATAATGGACCATTGCAAATTAAATACGACGAAGTAAATCTGTTGAACGTCTATCGTTATCGACAGAAACACAAGGTATTGGCAGTTGATGAATTAAAACGCACTAGCGTCTTTGGGTAGAAATACTCTAGTAAGGCTTAGTATGCGCGTACGGGATAACGGCCAGAAATGAAAAATCGAAATATAGCCAAATGACAATACTATTACAACCCTTGAGCACCCCTTAATGCAAATGTGAAATAATATTACATTTGAACAACTATTGACGAAGTTATTTATCAATGATCAAAAATTGCACTAAGTCCCATACGGATTTCCATGTTGACGGATTTTAACTCGCGGCGCTTAATCGAAACGCGACTTTTCTAAGTCCCAAAATCGTCAAATTTCAAACTTCATAAATCAATCAAATAATCATACCATACGATGTACCCTTGTCCACACATGTGAAACATGAAATATTATCATCATTGATCAAGTCATTGATCTGTAGCGTAGCTGAGAACCGGACAAGGGTACATCACGAACCGGGGTGCTCAAGGATGCAACAGCTTGTCTAATCGATGATACTGATCAATATTCATCTCAAATAGTCTGTGGGGGGTTGGGGGGGGGTCGATATACTACCCCCACACCATATTTTGTATGATGACGCAATCTCATCTAACGTGACGAACATTCTGGCCGTACGCGCAATACTCTAATAGCCCTTCCACAACGAATATGAAGAAATAAAAAATTCGGAGCCCTTTGAATAATGACAATTTAGAGTCAATGTTGCGCTTGCCTACGACTAATCTTTAGCCTAACTGTGAAATGAATGAAGTTTCGTATTTCAAATTGCAACGCGTAAATATTTTTTCTGCGAAAAGAAATTGTTGTAATTATATTTGTTAAATAAAATGAATATTTGTGAAACGAATGGCAGGTACTAATTAAGCATTTTTGCGGCTCTTACGCACTCACAATAAAGAGTTTGTGGCCGTTGGTACTAGCATGTCTGTATATCCCCATCTTAAACAATTCGCGAAATATTTAAGGTAATAGCTTATCTGTATCAATTTGTATAACCATCTTTTGCGGCCCTCAGTCGAAAGACAGAGTCTGGTTTGATGCTGCTCTGTGTCTACAACAGAGTTTTCTGTCTTTTAGAAATGTAACGGCTGTAGTTTCCCTTGTTCCAACCGTCCGTAGCTAATTATACCGATTAGCGACTCCATATGGGGTAATGTTACGAGCCAGATCGGTCCATCATCCTGTCTCTTGCCCCTGCAAAAAATGAAAAACTACTACCCCTCGTCAGGACCTGTATCTTAGTATCGCCTCTTCTGAAATACCTCTATGATGTAGCTGCATCTACAGTACGGTTATCTGTAGCATTGAGTTGATGAGTTGGTGTATTTTGCCCACTTGAAAAGAATGACTGGCTGGACAGCAAAAGAAATGGCCAGAAGCGCTTTTGGTAACAGAGACAGGAACTTTGTTAATCAGTGTGTATAACTAGTTGTTAGCTAGGCCAGTACGATTAGTACTGCGGAAAACTAAGAGCTGCTAAACTAGCTACACTGCTGGCCATTATAATTGCTACACCACGAAGATGACGTGCTACAGACGCGAATTTTAACCGACAGGAAGAAGAAGCTGTGATATGCAAATAATTAGCGTTTCAAAGCATTCACACAAGGTTGGCGGCAGTGGCGACACCTACAACGTGCTGACATGAGGAAAGTTTCCAACCGATTTCTCATACACAAACAGCAGTTGACGGGCGTTGCCTGGTGAAACGTTGTTGTGATGCCTCGTGTAAGGAGGAGAAATGCGTACCATCACGTTTCCGACTTTGATAAAGGTCGGATTGTAGCCTATCGCGATTGCGGTTTATCGTATCGCGACATTGCTGCTCGCGTTGGTCGAGGTCCAACGACTGTTAGCAGAATATGGAATCGGTGGGTTCAGGAGGGTAATACGGAACGCCATGCTGGATCCCAACGGCCTCGTATTACTAACAGTCAAGATGACAGGCATCTTATTCGCATGGCTGTAACGGATCGTGCAGCCACGTCTCAATCCATGAGTCAACAGATGGGGACGTTTGCAAGACAACAAACATTTGCACAAACAGTTCGGTGACGTTTGCAGCAGCATGGACTATCAGCTCGGGGACCATGGCTGCGGTTACGCTTTACGCTGCATCACAGACAGGAGCGCCTGCGATGATGTACTCAACGACGGACCTCGGTGCACGAATTGGAAAACGTCATTTTTGCGGATGAATGCAGGTTCTGTTTACAGCATCATGATGGTCGCATCCGTGTTTGGCGACAACGCGGTGAACGCACATTGGAAGCGTGTATTCGTCATCGCCATGCTGGCGTATAACCTGGCGTGGTGGTATGGGGTGCCATTGGTTCCACGTCTCGGTCACCACCTGTTCGGATTGACGGCATTTTGAACAGTGGCACGTTACATTTCAGATATGTTACGACCCGTGGCTCTACCCTTCATTCGACCCTTGCGAAACCCTACATTTGAGCAGGATAATGCACGACCGCGTGTTGCAGGTCCTGTACGGGCCTTTCTAGATAGAGAAAATGTTCGACTGCTGCCCTGGCCAGGACATTCTCCAGATCTCTCACCAACTGAAAACGTCTGGTCAATGGTGGCCGAGCAACTGGCTCGTCACAATACGCCTGTCACTACTCTTGATGAAATGTGGTATCGTGTTGAAGCTGCATTGGCAGCTGTACCTGTACACGCTGCCATCCAAACGCTGTTTGACTCAATGCCCAGGCGTATCAAGGCCGGCCTTACGGCCAGAGGTGGTTGTTCTGGGTACTGATTTCTCAGAATCTATGTACCCAAACTGCGTGAAAATGTAATCACATGTCAGTTCTCGTATAATATATTTGTCCAATGAATACCCGTTTATCATCTGCATTTCTTCTTGGTGTAGCAATTTTAATGTCCAGTAGTGTGTATACTATACGTATTTAGAGTTACTAGCCCATCCACTTGACGCCATAATGACAGGCCGGGCGGTTACCAGAAGAAACAGCGATGCCCTTGTTCTAAGCCGGCTTTAATGTACGGGTGATCAGCGTGCTGACCACTTAGGCACTGATGCCTAAGGCAAAGGGTGAGGCAGCAATTCGCTGCAGTGTCAAAGAGCGTGGTTTTTCTTGACAGCACTACTTACATAAATAGTAGCTGTACTGTATAGAATATGATCACCCGGGCAAACCTGAGTCTGTCTGATGACATACACACTAATGGAACCTCAACACATAAACTACGAGATTTTTAAAGAGGAGGGAAGGATTGAAAGATGTCAAGGTGGTCTTTGAAGACATGGGTGTTACTAACCTAGGGCACGTATTTAGTCTTGGGTTTAATGTAATTTGGAATTTTATTCTCTGTAAACTAAAAGGAATGTCATTGCAGCAATATAACACAAATTATTTTCAATTTTATAGCACAGTGCAGCGACTTCTATGGGCTGTCGACAAAACAGTGGTAAATAAATCACTGTATTAGATGATAATCTGCTCTGTTTCAGGGTTGTCTGTTAGACTGGTTGTACAAAGTCGCCATCTCTTCCTTCTATACCCAAAAACCCGTCTTAAATCATCTTTATCTGCCGCTTCGTACGTACGCCCCAGAAACTGTTTCTTCTTGTAAGTTTTTCCCACATACTGCTATTCCTTAAACTCCTTATTCCCCACCCCATTACGCAACGCAAGTTCCAATAATCTCCCCTAACATACCCAATTCAAATAATCTCAGTTTCTTCTTCTCCATTTCCCCTGCATCAAGTGCTTCGTTTCAGACGGATTCTGAAACATGTTCCGCAATTCCAACATGTGACAGTTTGCAAGAAGAACTTTTCCAACGTAAGTCTCCTCCTGGTATCTTCAGAAATGGATCAAATGGCTCTGAGCACTATGGGACTTAACATCTCAGGTCATGAGTCCCCTAACTAACCTAAGGACATCACACACATCTATGCCCGAGGCAGGATTCGAACCTGCGACCGTAGCGGTCGCGCGGTTCCAGACCGAAGCGCCTAGAACCGCTCGGCCTGGTATCTTCTCTGTATTCTTTTTTCAGTATCGAGTATAACACAAGTGATATCTGGGGTTTCCCTAGAAAGTGAAATAGGCCCTCTGCAGTTCTCATTCTACATGAACGATTCAGGAGACAATATGAGCAGCCCTCGTACATTATTTACAGAAGATGCTGTCGTCTTACCTTCTAGTTAGTTAATTCGTTAGAAGATCAAAGAGAATTGCAAAATGATTTAGGCAAGATAACTGCATGGTGCAAAAATGTCAGCTGATGCTAAACAATAAAAATTGTGCAGTCCTCCAATGAGTATTAAAAAGTACATTAAATTTCGGTTATTCGATAAATAATACAAATTTAAGGATTATCTGTTTAACTAAATACCTAGTGATTATAGATGTTTTAGGAAAGGCGAACCAAAGACTGCCGTTTATTGACAGAAAACTTAGAAGACGCAACAACTCTGCTGAATCCCATCTGCATAGGGAGAAGTTCAAATGTGTGTGAAAGCTTATGGGACTTAACTGCTAAGGTCATCAGTCCCTAAGCTTACACACTACTTAACCTAAATTATCCTAAGGACAAACACACACACACCCATGCCCGAGGGAGGACTCGAACCTCCGTCGGGACCAGCCGCACAGTCCAGGACTGCAGCGCCGTAGACCGCTCGGCTAAGGGGAGAAGTGACCATCATAATAAAACAAGAGAATCCAGAACTCGTAGGAAAAAATTTGTTGTTCATTTATCTCACTAACCTTCGTGAATGCAGTAATCGTGAAATAGTCTACGAGGGTTTGCTGAAAAGTAATGCCTCCTAATTTTTTATGCGAAAGCTCTTAAAACTTCATTAACAACATTCTATGTCTTTATTCTTCATGTCTAGGTATTTACTTCGCACGTGGCGACGAACACAGTACTCCCGACAGGAAACCAGTTTATTGAAACCGTCACTGTAGAATGTTCGAATTTGTCAAGGGAGCCACAACCTCACCTGTGCTTGCACCGCTTCATCACTATCAAACTGTTGTCCTCGAAGGTGTTCTCTAAGTTTTGTTAATAGATAATAATCGGATGGGACCAACTCGGGACATTATGGAGGAAGATATATGAGTCAATCGAAGCCTTCGGTCTGACGCAGATGTCGCAGCGCTCGTGTGTGGTCTGGCATTTTCATGCCGAAGGTGTGGGTGTTCTATTTATGTTTCGTATTCGGAACTCGATTACAGCAAGCTGTTTCTCACGCACGCACATACATACATACATACGTACATACTTTACATATACAGACATAGTTATGTTACGCACCTCCATGGTACTCACTACAATTCGGAACCCTTTAGCGGCAAGGACTGCAAATTTATGGACATGAAGAATAAAGAACTAGAATGAATCTAACGTTGCTTTATTTATCAAGCTTTGAGAGTTTTCAAGTAAAAAATTTGAAGGCATTACTTTTCACCACTCTCTCGTATGGTTCTTTGACCAAGTTCTCAAGTGTAAACCGTAGAGCAGTCCTGTTGATGTAGATGTATAAGTAGATAATAAAAATACTTCTTCTACTGCCTCACCAGCTTTCATATTAATCAAGTTATTTTTCGCACCTTTTCTCTCCAACGTTTTCTTCTCCCATTCATTCACCCCTAACCCAGATTCTCAGAAATAGTCCTCCATTCGATTCAACAGTCCTCTTAAATCACAATAAGGACGAATTATCCAAACGATCTCCTGGAACGGGGAAACGAGGGAGGGGTTCATAGCAGTGTTGATCACTACCTAGCCGTTTGAAACACTCGGTTTCTGGCCTGTGGCAGTCTAACCCACCGGCTTCGTTCACTCAGTTTGATTAAGCGTACTTGTCGTCCACTGTGGTTTCCCATACTCCGAAAACATCTCAGGAGGCTGTCTTCAAAACGATGTCTCCTTCAAAGCTTCGTTGAAAGAGAGAGAGCTTTAAGTCAATATGATACTTTTCGGCCATAAAGCCGTTGGACTAAGAGTCTCTCACAGCACTCTCTCCAATCAGTTTAATTGAAGGCGGTTGCCGTGCGCTCACCATCGATCTCTCGCGATGGCGCCAGGTTTTCCAACATGGCAGTAAGGATCTGGCCAGGAACAAACAGATGGTAGTCTTTCACTGACTGTTCCGCATTTACTAACTGCCTCAAATTTTCTGATGCATTCGTTCCACTAAGACATGGGAACTGATAATCTATTATCAAACACTCTTTACTGTAATGCCACGGTGGGTAAGACATTTGACTCGTATTATTTACGTTCCGTGCAAGCAGTTTTTCTCCATTCCAGTGAGATCCACATTTGTATTACCTTCATGATGCCCATAACGATAATCTCAACGTTCCTTCCCTTATTTTCCCCTCAGAAACTCTTTGTGTGACTGTTTTCGGGTTCCGCTATCACGTAGTCAAAGGAGGGAGAAAAAAGTGCAGAGAAATCCAAATGAGACACTTTTAAGGCGGGGACGTTGATGAAATTGACCAAAAATGTCAATTTTGGATTTATTTTTTGTTTGTTAGTACAACTCGTGGCCAATATGTTCCCAGAGTTTCAATGTTGAAATCGCATCCGAAGTGCCTGAAAATTAATTAAAAGTGTGACGCGGACTCCCTGCCACGCCCACGTTTTGAAGCAGCACTTCAATACCAGCTCAGTGAACAACGATTCTGTGTATTACTTTCAACCAAACATGTGTATGGGATACATATAGAAGGCCGTGATACACACTCTTTGGTTTTATAGATCACCTTTGGCCAATCCTGCACATCTCAAAAAGTGTGTTCATGGCAAAACCAATTCCAAATGAGTCTCTGAATTCACTCATATGGAAACGATGCCCTAAAAACACATTTGCATCTGCTACAGGTGTCAGAATTGTAACTTATGATGCAGTTATTGTATTTAATGATGGGAACGTCGGGAGGATAAGGTATCAGAAAGAATGCGCTTCAAGATAGGAAATTTTACTCAAGACATCCTGAGAAATATAAATTTACAGCGCGTCTCTGCAGCTGAAAAGTCAGTTGAAGACCTGGTAAAGGAAAGAAGATAGACAACAAGAAACCAGAAGAGAAGCCTTGAAGGGAAAGACGACCCAGAGTAAAAATGTGGTGCCTTCTGAAGAAGTGACATAAGGAAAAAAGTTAGGTTGAACTTTAAATGGTGTTTCTTGAAAAGTTTATTTTTAAAGTTTATGTACCTTTTCCTCAGATTATATAAATGCTAGAATTATGAAATTTTGTTCACACATTTCTGTAAATATAATAAACGTTGACTCAAGAGCAAATTTTGAAATTCTGATTGCAGGCTAAGATATGGGGCAAAGTGCTTGGAATTTTGCATTAATTTAAAATTGTACTTGTGGAATTATAATTAAAAATTATGAAAATTCTCCTATTTAATCTACTGAAAAAAGACCTCATGAGAGAAGCTTACAAAATATAAAGAGATGAAACAGGGAAATTTTTGTAGAAATCTCTTTAATATTTTCTGAGGAAAAGGAACATACATTATTTTTTGAAAATAAAACTTCAAATTTAATTCTAAAAGGAAGTTGAATATACATAATCAAAAGATTTTATATGTAAATGTATTACTTTCATGTAAAGCGTGGTACAAAATTTCATTGCCATATCTCCAAAACTGTGGATTTGCTGCATTTTTGAAATAGTGTGTGTTTTTCACCAACGTCCCCCCATAAAAAGAGAAAGGGAGGTTCACTAATTCATTGACTACGTCATTAGAGACTAAATAGAGTACGGACTTGACAATGGCGGGCAATCGATCGACTGTCGGCTTGCAACGTAACACGTAGAATGTTACTACACTGAGGTGACGAAAGTAATAATTCCACGTAACATCGTGTCAGACCTCCTTTTCCTCGGAATACTGCAGCAGCTCGACATGGCATGGACTCAACAAGTCGATGGAGGTCCCCTGCAGAAATATTGGGCGATGCTGCCTCTAAAGCTTTCCATATTTGCTAAAGTGTTACCGGTGCATGATTTTGTCCACGAACTGACCTCTCTATTGCGTCCCATAAATATTCGATGGAATTCACATCGGGCGATCTGAGTGGCAATACCATTCAATCGAACTCTCAAGAATGTTCTTCCAACCATTCGCGAGCAGTTGTGCCCCGATGACACGGCGTACTGTCGCCCATAAAAATTCCATCGTTATTTGTGGAGATGAAGTCCATGAATGGCTGCAAACGCTCTCCAAGTAGTCGAACATAAACATGGATGATGGGGAATCTATTGATACAGCAAGACATTGGCTCCGGCGTCGACCAGTAGAGTGATACCATGCAGTCACACAAACCCTCCCAGTAAGGTGGCGTAAGGCCATCGCATTGGATGGGGATTATTTTGAAAAAAAAAAAAAGGTTTCATAGCCAATAGAGTGGAGAATAATATGATGTTCTGGAATCCTGATTAGGACCAACATGCTTAAAAAAAACGAAGAACTAAAATCCCAATCTTCTCAAAATCAGAAATACACAAAAACTCATTGATGAGTTATTCAATTTTACATCGGACAAACAGGTAGGAACTTCGAAATTAGCTTCAAAGAACACTCTCTAACCTGCGAAAGTAATCAGTAGACATTTCAAATGCACTTGCGCAATCACAAACACAAAGCAGAGCGAATAGAAAATGCAATGAAAATTCTACATCATGTATCAAAGGGACAATAATGAACATCCTGATAGAACTTGAAACGTATATCCAGGCGAAATTCTTAATGAACAAGCGGAACTAAACCACAAACAATATTTAGAAGACTTTATTGACCTTTTTTTTGAGATGAACTGAATGTGAAAGGGTAAATTTCGGCGCCTCACATCAGGAAATAAAATTAAAACAAAAGATCTCTCAACGCTAATAACCTATTTGCACGACACATGAAAACATACCTTGATCAGGCAGAAAATTATGATCACCGATCTAATAACCGGCATTTCCACCTTTGGCACGGATAACAGAAGAGACGGGTCGTGGCATGGAAGCAATGCGGCCTTGTTACGTCTCTGGTCAGCAGGGGGTCCAGCACATAAATTGCAACTCCCACTGTGTTCCTCGAACCATTCCTTGTGACATGGCGCATTATCTTGTTGGAAAAAAAATGCTTCTGCCATCGGGAAACATGATCGTCATGATGGGATGTACGTGGTCTGCAACCACAGTAAGATACTCCTTGGCCGTCAAGGTGCATTGCACGAGATCCACTGGACCCACAGATGCCCACGTGAATGTTCCTCATAGCATAATGGAGCCGCCACCAGCTTGTGTCTGTCCCGCAGTACAGGCATCAAGAAGCTGTTCCCGTGGAAGATTACGGATTCGTGACCTCCCATCGGCATGGTGAAACAGATATCGAAATTCAACCGACCCTGCAACGCTCTGACACTGCGCCAGCGTCCAGTGCCGATGGTCACGTGTCCGTTTCAGGCGTAGTTGCCGATACCGCGGAGTTAACTTCGGTACATGCATGGGTCGTCGACTGCGGAGGCCCATCGTTAGGAGTGTTCGGTGCACTGTGTGTTCAGACACACTTGTACTCTGTCCAGCATTAAAGTCTGATGTTAGTTCCGCCACATTTCGCCGCCTGCCCTGTTTTACCAGTCTGTCTAGCCTGTGATGACAGACATCTGTTATGAGGGGAGGCGCCCAACCCCACGACGTCTGGACGTGGTTTCACTTTGGTTTCGCCACGTGTTTGAAGGCACTGACTATACCACTCCTCGATCACCCGACAAGTCATACAATTTCCGAAATGCTAGTGCCGAGGCTCCGGGCTATCACAATCTGCCATTGGTCAAACTCAGATAGACGGCGCGCCTTTCCCATTCTACACGCTCACTGATAGTACATGCACCATGTATGTGGCTGAATAGCTCTCACTCCTTCTTCCCCCTGTCCCTGTCCATCTCCCCCTCCCCCTTTCTTTATCCATCTCCTCCTCCTACCTCCCATCTCTGTCCATTACCTCTTCCCAACTATCTCTCCATCTTCTTCTGCCCCCTTTCTCGCACGCCCCTCTGTCAGTCACCTCCTTCCCCCTTTACCTGTACATCTTTCCGCCTCTCTCTCTGTCCACTTCTCCTCCCCCTGTCTCTCCACATCCTCCTGATTTCTCTCCTCCTTTCCGTTTTTTACTTCCATTTCCTCCCCCATCTCCCTTTGCCTCTCTTTCTGACTCCGAGCCTTGTTTATTGTTATTATAACTTCAGATTCTGTAGCAGTATTCTAATCACAAACAACTTTCCTGTTTGATAACAGCGTTACAAGCAACGTGCGTCATTGAATTTTTCGCTGCAGAGAAAGAATATATGTAACAGGAGTAAAACTCACGCCCGAATTATAAACGTTTCCCCTTTCATTACACATATATTACATACACGAGGGTGGCCCAGAGAGTAATGCACCGCATTTTTTTTCTCAGCCAAAAACAACGCTACGAATGCGAAACATTGCTTATGTATTACTTGAAGTCTCCTGAGAGAGCGCTCCAAGTTTCCGTCACTTCCGACAGATAGTGTAGCTGCAGGACAGTTTCAGAATGGCGTCAGTAGGTGTTGCACGTTACAAGCAACGTGGCATCATTGAATTTCTCACTGCAGAGAAAGAAACTGTGAGGAATATTCACAGACGCTTGTGCAAAGTCTATGGAGCATCTGCTGTCGACGGAAGTACAGTAGTTAGTCGCTGAGCACGGTGGGAGAGGTCGTTAGAAGGCGGTTCGGCTGTGTTACACGATTTGCAGCGATCGGGGAGACCATTGGAGTTGTTACACCTGATGTGTAGCAGCGAGCTGATATCTTTCACGAGGACACACGCGCTACGATTCGGCAGTTGGCTCTTCATCTGTCGATCAGCAAAGGATGTGTGGATGTAATTATCCGCACTTTGATATTCAAAAGTGTGTGCAAGATGGGTCCCACAGTGTCTAACGATGGATCACAAATGGCACAGAAAACACATGTTTCTTGATTTTTTGCAACGTTTTGAAGCTGAGGGGGAGGCCTTCTTGTCCCGGATTGTGATAGTTGATGAAATCTGGTTTCACCATTCTGAGCCCCAAACAAAACGACAGCCCAGAATGAGATTTTCACTCTGCAGCGGAGTGTGCGCTGATGTGAAACTTCGTGGCAGCTTAAAACTGTGTGCCGGACAGAGACTCGAGCTCGGGACGGGTCGCGAATCGTGCTTGGGTAGCTCAGTAGGCAGAGCACTTGCCCGAGAAAGGCAAAGGTCCCGATTTTGAAAATCGGTCCGGAACACAGTTTTAATCTGCCGGGAAGTTTCATATCAGCACACACTCCACTGCAGACTGAAAATCTCATTCTGGAAACAACCTCCAGGCAGTGGCTAAGCCATGTCTCCGCAATATCCATTCTTCCAGGGGTGCTAGTTCTGCAGGGTCGCAGAAGAGCTCCTATGAAATTTGGAAGGTAGGAGATGAGGTACTAGCAGAATTGTAGCTGTGAGGACTGGTCGTGAATCGTGCTTGCGTAGCTTAGTCGGCAGAGCCTTTGCCCGCGAAAGGCAAACGTCCCGATTTCGAGAATCGGGCCAGAACACAATTTTAATCTGCGAGGAAGTTTCAAAACGACATTTGATTGAATGGCGCCATTTCCACTCCCCACAGAAGAAAAATTGAAAGCAAGTGCTTCCGCCGGTAAGGTCATGACCATCGTGTTCTGGGACTTTGAGGGTGTGATTCCAATTGATGTGATGCCAAGACGCGGTACCGTTAGATCAGAAGCATGTTTCACCACACTAATAAAACTCAAGACGCGCTTCCGGCGACTTTGGCGCCTCAGCAACCTAGGAGATTGTAACCTCCCCCCTCACTTATCGACCTTAATGACAGTGAAAAATGAAACCGCGTGTACCTAATGGGAATTTTGGAAAAGCAATCGTCACCGAAGTTAACCTGTCGGTAAAGAGGGAGGAAAGGGTTACATCTAAATGAAAGGAAAAATGCAAGTGAAACTGGTGGAAATTAATTTTGAAATAGGGATAAAGTTAATAAAGAAAGTAAATGTGCGGCCGTTACGTCAACAATCAACTAGCGGTAATTAGATATTTGAGATTTGGGGGAAATTACGGTCGCCAGTCCTATGGACAATTACTATAATAACTGAAAAGGAAAGGTTATTACACATATAATTAGCACTAGAAGCGTGGCAACTGAAGGTTGACACGTGTAGTGTGAAAACTGAAAGTTTGTCAGAAGTAATAAGTTTCGCTACACTTAATTTAGCAAAAGAATTAATGAAAACGGAAAATCGAAAGTTAATTTAGTGACTGAAGTAAATAGTGAGCTTTCTTTCTGAAGCACATCGAAATACAGTTAGTCTTGGACTACCTCAACAATCATTTCTAAAGCTACTTGAATCTACGCAATTTAGAAAGAAGAGATTTAACTTTGAACTTGAATTAAACGATTCTGAACAATTAACAATAGTAAAATTTAGTACGTACCAAGCTGAGCTGCAGTCACAGGTAAGCTAAAATACGGTAACAAAACTCGCACTCTTAATTTGTGCTTGTGTAATCTAACTATTGTAGCCAGCTAATGCTTGAATTGAACTTTGAAATTAAAGCAGTGAAATGGAATTATGCTGGCGTTTGAATTTCAACGACACTCGGGTTCATTTCGGAAAAGGAAGGGACCCTGCTTGGCAATGCAATTGGGACAATGAGCAACAAAGGTTCATGCTAAGTTGCTGTAATTTTGCGAGGCAAATGGAACAATTTGAAAAGCTGAGGTCTGCCATACAGTTCTGAAACTTTACGTGCTTTTAGTCTTCCTTGTTGGTTGATTGAAGGTTTGAAGCCGTCGATCGAGGAGGTGGCGACAGCCATTCATTGTCGGCCGTCGCTGTTGCAGAAGCTGGATGTTGGCGCGCCTTCTTCTCGACACGGTCACCAGGCGAAACGGGCTCTTGATGTGCGCCAGCTAATGCTTCCCGTCCGCGACACCATGTCAGAAACTATCATCGCGAGTCGAGCGCAATTACATACTGCCAAACCCCGAAAGCGCGGCAACTCGCGGGAGCGTCACACAACACACCTGCTCCACTCGCTACTCCAGCCAGACTCTCACTGCCCTGCCCGCGCTCCACGCGGCAGAGTTAACACTACCAAAGATCCTACACACTTTGAGTCTTCACACGACCTATCGATGTAATCGTTCGATAGCAGTTTTCCCTAGGCAAGACCCAGCGTAAAAATACAAATAATCTTTACACAACAAACCAATTATACATCGACATAAATCGATAAATATATATATACAAATAGTAAAACAATTACAATATGTGAAGACACAGAAATATCATATATTCAGGTAGCAATAATAAGGAAAAAAATAATAGTACAATAGATGGAAATAGGAGGATATGCATTTCCGGCGTTACACGTGCCCCACATTGTCTGAGGATGTTCGTGTAACGTAAACAGACTCAGAAAATGTCCCAAAAAAGAAACAGCGGAAATGCATATGCTCAAAACATCAACAAAATTTAGCATTCGTCTAATCAACCATAAATCAATTTTTAGACCATAATAATTGAGTGGAGACACTCCTAATCTTATTCCACTCTGTCATCTTGCACAAAATAAAACAGGTTGACAACATATTAAAATTCATAGAAAACATTGAAAATGGTTTAGCCATTCTAAAATTGTCAAAATTCCCAACAGTATCAAGAAATGGAATACTATTTACAAAATTAATCAGAGTACATGGTCATAAAACCAGGTAGATCAAAATACGCAAATAAATAATTAAATAGACTACACATTTTATATAACCTTTTCATAATTAATATTCTCGTCACGAGAATCTACTTAACGCTAAACAAGAAAATAATACACATCAGATCGAAAAAAACATAAATATTGACAGTAGAATTCTTTCAGCTGTCCAGGAAGAAAAACAATTCCGCCTTCCGTACTCGCAAGTACAAAGAATGCCGACAGCGGCCCAAGAGCCAACAGCGGCACAAGAGCCGACAGCGGCTCGCCTCGCCAGTATTGTTGCGCCCGCGTGGGCGGCACGCTTGATCTCACTCGCCCTTGTGACGGCGTTTCCAGAACGTCCGTTCCACTGAATTCTTTCGGAAAAACTCACTCCCGAGTAATCTCAAGGAGTCCATAAACACTATCACAGTGGATAACTCAACACTGTCCATCATCACACGCATGTACTAGCCTGAAACTTAAAACAGCGTCTAAGTACATCGGCAATGACTAGTAAATCACATATTTATGGAATCTTACAGCTATTTACAAAATCATATTTACATTCCTTAATCTACTGTGACTCAGCTGAAACTTAAACTAGCAGCTTGGATTTTTAAATTGATTAATATTCAGTAACTTTTAAATCATTTAATCAACATAAATTACTTATTAATTACAACTTCTTTAATGACCTCTAGGTCAGGCAAAAGCATCGCCACATGGCACATCCTTAAATCTTACACTCTATATCTACATACTGTACAAATTACCCTATCTGTGGTACTAATCAATCCTTGGTTGGTACAATTTCAGGTCTACAATGGTCCATTATAAACAAACTTAAATTTGGAGATTTCATTGTCTATCTCGCTCGATTTCTCATGAGCTTTTACAAGTACTAAGTCTCCGATTGCAAACTTAGCAAAACGCACTTTAGCGTCATTACGACGTATGCGAGCATCGGCTTTTAGCTTCATTACTTCTCGCAAACGATCGTTTTTCACACCAATACTAATGTCAATCCGTGGAGGGAATTTGATTATCTCTTCCAATTCACTTTCTACACTTTTGTCAATGCCAAACTTCCTCACATTACGGTAGTTCAAATTCATACCTACATCAATACCATTCGGCCAGTTAACAATGTGTATAGGCTGGTATTGCCTATGCACACCGTCTCCTGCCTCGTCAAAGCTAACTACTATCGTTTTATCTAGTGACATACATGTCAAAGTTTTGCTTTCGCAGTTAATCACTGCACGGTACTTTAATAGCCAATCTAACCCGATAATTACTTCCGTAGTTAAGTCTGGCACGACGACAAACTCTTGCTCAAATCGTGCCCCACATATCTCGAAGTTGACAAAAATCTGTTTTGTGACCGGTTTACTGGCCTTCCCAGTAGCACCGATAATTTTCACTCCTGTTACTGGCATAACTACGATGCCAGGTCTGTCTTTCAGTAACTCAAATATTTTCCCAGATACAGCACTCAATTCTGCACCGGTGTCAATCAACACGTTTAGTTGTAGGTCGTGCATATTAACAGACACTACTATCTGTCTACACTTGTCCTCGACTGTTTCTTTATTTTCCCACAGTAAATCCTCGTCTATATCCAGGTCATTCCAGAAAAAACCATCCGGCTTTGATCCTAAATCCGGTTTATCTGGCGGCTTTTTCAGCCTCTGCTCACATACAGTTTTAATTTCAACACGTCCGTCCTGAGGCTTAGTCTGTAGCTTCGCCTCCAATACCGAAACCTTTTCCTGTAACTCGTCAACTAGTGAGTGTTGCTTTGCTATCGATTCACTAATTGTCACCTTCGTTGATTCCTCTTTGGTCAGATCGATCTCATCTGCCAATCTACCTGGAAGAATGTGCCAAGTCGCATCTGAAATTACTTCCTCTGGATCTGCGCAACCCACACTGCTACCGTCTGACCGCATAACGTCAGCTCTAACCTCATACACACTGTAATCTATGTGGTTTTCTACCAATCGTGTCCGGCTATCACTAAAATTTTCGTAATCTTTCTCCTTAATACTCTCGCAATGTTTAAACTGGATGTTCGCGTCGGATGGGTCGGCTACTTCTACCATTACAACTTTCGGTAAAGTCTGCCGGTTAGGGCCAGAACTTTCCGTTACTACTTCAACATTCAACTCCTGCGGGACGAAACACGACGCATCTTGCTCGTGCTCCCCATTAACATAAACTATTTCTAGTAAAGTCTGCCGGTTAGGGCCAGAACTTTCTATCACTTCACAATCACTATCTTCCTGCGGGACGAGACGCGGCAAATCCTGCCCGCGCTCCCCATAAACACTTCTCCCGTACAGGCCCCTATAATCTCTTAGTTCGTCGTATAAGCGACCGAACTGCCTTAACCAGACCTCATCCCTCTCTGCATCTCCTAGCTCGATGACGGACGTTTTATCCGACATCTGATCTTCTCTCACCACTTGCGAATCATTCTTAAACTCAATCTCCAGTTCCGCTGTGGGTATTACAGCTGCCACTTTATAATCGATTTCCGGAACACTACTTAAATTGTTCTCACTGACAGTGAATGTATTTTCTACTGCCGTGTCTACAGCTGATCTACTACTTGTGGGTGCACTCCTTTCTCCTAACACTGGCACACTCTCCCGCCGTTGATTATTCCATACGGAATTTTCATAACGACGACACCTGGGTTTTCTCCTGTTATTGGGCCGCCAAAATTTCTCCACGACCGGTCGGCCCCTCACCGGCGCGGCTAATGGTTTCCCTGTCTCGTCCCAGCAGATACGCTCCCCGGATACTGCTGAGGCGGCTGGTCACACCCTCTGGCGTTATTACTATTCTGCGCAGCCCGTATCACGCTGGTATGATACTGGTTTCCGTCATTCCGGTTATTATTTGCATTGTACCGATTGTCTTTACGGCCCGAACCATTATTGTTATTGCTGCCAAGATTGCGGTATGCATTATTCCCATAGTTATCGCTGTTGTGGTTCCTGTTGTTGTTACCACGGCCTCCACCACTGTCGCGATTATTGCGCCAATTGTCCTCGTCCTCAACTCTTTCCAGGAAATCATTGATTGTCCTGTAATTGCTTCCTACGTACCGTTTTGTATCATCTGGAAGCTTCTTGTAGAGTTCCCAGACTATTTCGGATTCCGTGCGGCGATCACGCAAATATTCCAACTTGCGGATCCAGCCCTCACAAAACTCCTTCATCGAAACGCGCGAATTCGCATCGAAAGGCCTCGATACGACAAATTCGCGCCAGACACCTTGCTGTTTCTGCTCTGACCAGTATTCAGCCAGAAACAAATTTTTAAACTCGTCAAAAGTCAGGTTCGTAATGTTGAGGTTTAAGCCCCAACGCTTGGCATCACCAGCCAATACATCAATAACCGCATTAATTTTTCTCTCATTAGTCCATGATCTGGGTAAAACTCTTTCACAATTTTTAATGAAATCCGTCGGGTGTATACCGCCTTTTTTCAAGGGGTCGAACCGCTCCTCTTTCGTCAACAACTCCGAACTATGTGCACAGATTGGTACATAGCTCTGTTTTTCGTCAAGTTTCTTTTCTAATTCCGACACCCTCGTAATCACTTGGCAAGTGGTTGTCGCAAGCGTTTCCACTTCCCTCTTTTTCTCTTCGCAGGTATTAGCCTGCTTCGTCACTTTGGTATCTACTTCGGATACTAAAGCCTTTAAAGTTTCCACCTTCTGATGATCCTCTTTTCTCACTAATTGAATTTGTTCCGTCACCTTATTCTCGATGATCGGAGCAACTGCGTCTCCTACACTTTTCTCGATTCTGCTAATTTCGGAATCAAAACGAGTATTTATGCTCGCAATTTCCGCCTGAACGCCTATCATTTCCTGTTTAAGATTACCGATTTCGGTATTAATTACAACAATATCTTCTTTGATTTTATCAACTTTTGTGTTAACAACTCCAACATTGTTGATAACAACGTTAATAGCTTTGTTCTGATTGTCTAGCATCCGTTCAAATTTTTCAGACTGAGCTTCTTGCTTGGCAGCCTGAGCTTCTTGTTTGGCAGCCTGATCTTCTTGCTTGGCCGATTGACTCTTGATTTCGTTAATCAAAACATTCAATAAATCAGTTAAATTCCCGGAAACTACCGGTTTTACTTCCGTAGCGGCTTCCTCTTTAATTGTCCCCCCGTATTCGTCATCAAGGGATTCAGATTTGATTTTCACTTCTGATTCCAAAACATTTTCTAAACTTTGGAATTCCATTTCTGCTCTTTGTTGCGTTTCGGCGGTCGCGTCTTTCATGCTAGCCGCCTGCCCCTGAACAATGGGTACCGCGGCGCGCGTTTCCCACTGTTCGACCGATTGTTCCGTATCCAAGTCCACCAAATTTTGGCAATTGTTGCCTTCACTCATTTTAATAATTTTCAATATAACTGCCAAATCTCAAATATAATTAGGATTCCTCCCATTACTTAATCTCGCTGACGTATCGACCATTTCGTAACCAGTACTTTGTTACGAGATTTGCACAATGCAAAATTCGTGTCCAGAACAACCTCAAATTTGAAGATTGTCCTGTCACCAGGTCGCCACGTGTAACCTCCCCCCTCACTTATCGACCTTAATGACAGTGAAAAATGAAACCGCGTGTACCTAATGGGAATTTTGGAAAAGCAATCGTCACCGAAGTTAACCTGTCGGTAAAGAGGGAGGAAAGGGTTACATCTAAATGAAAGGAAAAATGCAAGTGAAACTGGTGGAAATTAATTTTGAAATAGGGATAAAGTTAATAAAGAAAGTAAATGTGCGGCCGTTACGTCAACAATCAACTAGCGGTAATTAGATATTTGAGATTTGGGGGAAATTACGGTCGCCAGTCCTATGGACAATTACTATAATAACTGAAAAGGAAAGGTTATTACACATATAATTAGCACTAGAAGCGTGGCAACTGAAGGTTGACACGTGTAGTGTGAAAACTGAAAGTTTGTCAGAAGTAATAAGTTTCGCTACACTTAATTTAGCAAAAGAATTAATGAAAACGGAAAATCGAAAGTTAATTTAGTGACTGAAGTAAATAGTGAGCTTTCTTTCTGAAGCACATCGAAATACAGTTAGTCTTGGACTACCTCAACAATCATTTCTAAAGCTACTTGAATCTACGCAATTTAGAAAGAAGAGATTTAACTTTGAACTTGAATTAAACGATTCTGAACAATTAACAATAGTAAAATTTAGTACGTACCAAGCTGAGCTGCAGTCACAGGTAAGCTAAAATACGGTAACAAAACTCGCACTCTTAATTTGTGCTTGTGTAATCTAACTATTGTAGCCAGCTAATGCTTGAATTGAACTTTGAAATTAAAGCAGTGAAATGGAATTATGCTGGCGTTTGAATTTCAACGACACTCGGGTTCATTTCGGAAAAGGAAGGGACCCTGCTTGGCAATGCAATTGGGACAATGAGCAACAAAGGTTCATGCTAAGTTGCTGTAATTTTGCGAGGCAAATGGAACAATTTGAAAAGCTGAGGTCTGCCATACAGTTCTGAAACTTTACGTGCTTTTAGTCTTCCTTGTTGGTTGATTGAAGGTTTGAAGCCGTCGATCGAGGAGGTGGCGACAGCCACTCATTGTCGGCCGTCGCTGTTGCAGAAGCTGGATGTTGGCGCGCCTTCTTCTCGACACGGTCACCAGGCGAAACGGGCTCTTGATGTGCGCCAGCTAATGCTTCCCGTCCGCGACACCATGTCAGAAACTATCATCGCGAGTCGAGCGCAATTACATACTGCCAAACCCCGAAAGCGCGGCAACTCGCGGGAGCGTCACACAACACACCTGCTCCACTCGCTACTCCAGCCAGACTCTCACTGCCCTGCCCGCGCTCCACGCGGCAGAGTTAACACTACCAAAGATCCTACACACTTTGAGTCTTCACACGACCTATCGATGTAATCGTTCGATAGCAGTTTTCCCTAGGCAAGACCCAGCGTAAAAATACAAATAATCTTTACACAACAAACCAATTATACATCGACATAAATCGATAAATATATATATACAAATAGTAAAACAATTACAATATGTGAAGACACAGAAATATCATATATTCAGGTAGCAATAATAAGGAAAAAAATAATAGTACAATAGATGGAAATAGGAGGATATGCATTTCCGGCGTTACAAGATGTTTAGCTGCAACTCGATAACGCTCGGCCCCACACAAGTCTGAGGACTGCTGAACACATCGCAAAACAGGGCTGGACAGTGTTACCACGTCCATCCTACAGCCCTGACCTAGCCCACTCGGATTTACACTTGTTTGGTCCGTTAAAGAATGCCATTCGTGAATGACATTTTGAGGACGGTGATGAGGTGATTCACACAGTGAAGTATTCGCTCCACCACCAGGACACGCGCCCTTGTTTTGCACTGGAGATAATAGGGTGTGTAGATAAAACAGCATTCTTTTGTGTGTGTAAATCTCATTATGATCAGTAAAGAAATGTTGCAGAAAAAAATGGGGTGCATTACTTTCTGGGCAACACTCGTATATCAGATAACGTTCCTGCAGTGAGTATTCGAATGCAATGTTGTGTCAAAATTTCAAAGTAAGCCATAAAGAACTTTCGGAGATCTGAGATTTTGAAGAAACGAATAATTGCGTTTGTGCTTATATAGAAACTGTAAATGTTGCATCAGAAATCTCCGAATGTTTTTGACCGTACGCTGTGAAATTTCACACAACGTGGGATTTCTTCACGCCTGTGTTTTTATATACTTATTTCTTTAGTGGAAATGAAATGGAAATGAGCGTTTGGCGTCTTTAGCCGGGAGGCCCCTTGCGGGGCAGGTCCGGCCGCCTTGGGGCAGGTCTTATTACACTACTGGCCATTAAAATTGCTACACCACAAAGATGACGTGCTACAGACGCGAAATTTAACCGACAGGAAGAAGATGCTGTGATATGTAAATGATTAACTTTTCAGAGCATTCATACAAGGTTGGCGCCAGTGGCCACACCTACAACGTGCTGACATGAGGAATGTCTCCAACCGATTTCTCATACACAAACAGCAGTAGACCGGCGTTGCCTGGTGAAACGTTGTTGTGATGCCTCGTGTAAGGAGAAGAAATGCTTACCATCACGTTTCCGACTTTAATAAAGGTCGGATTGTAGCCTATCGCGATTGCCGTTTATCGTATCGCGACATTGCTGCTCTCGTTGGTCGAGATCCAATGACTGTTAGCAGAATATGGAATCGGTGAGTTCAGGAGGGTAATACGGAAAGCCGTGCCGGATCCCAATGGCCTCGTATCATTAGCAGTCGAAATGACAGGAATCTTATCTACATGGCTGTAACGGATAGTAGGGCCACGTCTTTATCCCTGAGTCAACAAATCGAGACGTTTGCAAGGCAACAACCATCTGCACGAACAGTTCGACGACGTTTGCAGCAGCATGGACTATCAGCTCGGAGACCATGGCTGCTGTGTCACAGACAAGAGCGCCTGCGATGGTGTACTGAACGACGAACCTGGGTGCACGAATGGCAAAACCTCATTTTTTCGGATGAATTCAGGTTCTGTTTACAGCATCATTTTCGTAGCATCCGTGTTTGGTGACATCACGGTGAACGCACATTGGAAGGATGTATTCGTCATCGCCATACTGGCGTATCACCCGGTGTAATGGTATGGAGTGCCATCGGTTACACGTCTCGGTCACCTCTTGTTCGCATTGCCAGAACTTTGAACAGTGGACGTCACATTTTAGATGTGTTACGACCCGTGGCTCTACCCTTCATTCGACCCTTGCGAAACCCTACATTTGAGTAGGATAATGCACGACCGCGTGTTGCAGGTCCTGTACGGGCCTTTCTGGATACAGAAAATGTTCGACTGCTGCCGTGGCCAGCATATTCTCCAGATCTCTCACCAATTGAAAACATCTGGTCAATGGTAGCCGAGCAACTGGATGGTCGCAATACGCCTGTCACTACTCTTGATGAACTGTGGTATCGTGTTGAAGCTGCATTGGCAGCTGTACCTGCACACGCCATCCAAGCTCTGTTTGACTCAATGCCCAGGCGTATTATCACGACCAGAGGTGGTTGTTGTGGGTACTGATTTCTCAGGATCTATGCACCCAAATTGCGTGAAAATGTAATCACATGTCAGTTTTAGTATAATATATTTGTCCAATGAATACCCATTTATCATCTGCATTTCTTCTTGGTGTAGCAATTTTAATGGCCAGTAGTGTACATTCGACACCACATTGGGTGACCTGTGCGTCGGATGTTAATGAAATGATGATGAAGACAGCACAACACCCAGTCCCTGGGCGGGGAAAATCACCAAACCAGCCGGGAATCGAACGCGGGCCCGTAGGACGACAATCCGTCACGCTGACCATTCATCTATGGGGGGGGGGGGCATTTCTTTATTATAATTAATATATAGTTTTTTATAAATTTAATATTAAAGAAAAGCTGTTAGAAAAAACTCACAAAATATGTGTAAATATAGTAAAGAAATAATTACCTAAAATTATACCTACACAATAATGCAATGTTGTGTCAAAATTTCAAAGCAACACAACAAGAGCTTTAGGAGAGACATGAGTTTCAGGAAACGAACATTCACATTTTTTATATGGATTTCGGAATACTGGTTACAAGAGCTGCAAACGTATGTCGCTGAACGCTGTCCATCTCATTTGAGCATGCGTAAAAAATTTCGTCTTGTGAAAGCAGTTTTCGCAATCGCATCAAAAGCTTTCCCAAATGTCCACTACTCGCAGTAGAGAGATGATTCAAAGGAGCAGTGAAATCTGCTATCATATCTTGTAGTATCTCAATGGAACTGGATTCATTACCCATTCACAATGACGATCAACTTCATCCAGCGTGGAGGGATAGTTCTGATAGGCAGTACGTTTCAATGTGTCCCACATAGAGTAGTCAAAAGAAGTCAGACTGGGTGAATATGGAGGACATTCCATTCCTGCTCCAGTAATTTAAAGGGAAATGGTAGCGAACAGTTTTTTGTTTCAGTGACTAGCAAACCTGGTCAGTTTTGAAAAGAACTCGGCAGTATGAACCAACCTATCAGTATGACTTTGCATCTTTTCTGGCATTGATGCATGCGTTGGTTAGGAAGGGTGTCATGATGCCATTGTATCCCCTCCTGAGGCAAGAAGAGCCAGAATTGGTGTAACGAGTACTCGATAACCTGGATACGGGCTCTGGGAGGGAATTCACGTCTCCTGTGGGCGCTGAAAGGTTCGTTTAACCAACACTGTGCTTTACTCCACATCTAATGCTACTGGGTGTGGTATACTCTTTGTCCTGATCTTCCTCTGATGCTAGAAATGGTTCCTCGGACTACGTGCAGGGTGGCAAAGATTTTAATGTGGAACCGAGGCACGATTAAAGTATTTTCCACATTTATAAAAAGATTTTGTGAGAGTAAAGCTCCACGTAGGCTTTCAGAAAAAGTCCCTGACAATAGAATTATCCGTCTTTAACGTTATTTTTGTTTTTCTTATTTTTAAATTATACACATTAACGCGTTTCGTCCAGAGCCATCATCAGAATTTGTCAAGTTAATCGAACAAATGATATGTCATACAAAGGGCGTTCAAAAAGTTTTGCACAGTCGTCTCTAATTTTTTTACTTTTTGCAGGAGGAGAATGAAATTTTTTTTGAGCATACTTGGAACATTTAGCTATAAGTTGGTGTATAAAAGTATTTTCTTTTATTTACAGGTGAGCCATAATGGACCGTGAAGTAGATGTCAGGTTGCGACAAAGGTCGATGATGGAGTTCCTCTTCAAGATCGACGATGACTCTGCCACATCGATTCACAGGAAGTTGCTCCCTGTATATGGGGAGGACACAGTGGATCGGAGCAGTATCCAGCGGTGGTTGCAGAAGTTTAAAGAAGGTGATTTCTCTCTATTGGACAATCCACGATGCGGTAGACCATCGACGGCAGTGAGTGATGTGCATAAGGAGACCATTGATCAAATCATCCAAAATGACAGATGTGTGACGACACGACAGCTTGCTGAAATGACTCGTTTGTCATTGGGTAGTGTGGTATCACTGGTGCAGTCACTAGGGTACAGAAAAATCTGTGGACGTTGGGTTCCTAAATTATTGACAAGAGAACTCAAAACGATGAGGAAGAATGTGTGCGAGGGCCTCATGAAGAGTGGAAACAGTGTTTTAATGGCGTCATTACGCAGGATGAAACATGGTTGTTTTCGTCCGAACCTGAGAGCAAAACCCAATCCATGGAGTGGCGTCATCCGGGTTCCCCTCGGAAGAAGAAACCAAGACTTACACGAATAGCAGGCCGAAAGGTGATGGCCTCCTTCTTCTGGGATCAGTGTGGTGCCATTTTCACTGACTTTTTGGAACCTGGCTCCACAGTTAACCGGGACCGTTACTGTTTGTCATTGGACAAGCTGCGGCGTGCCATCAGGATCCACAGACCACAGCTTCAGGGTCAGCTCATCAGACTACACCATGACAATGCCAAACCCCATACAGCCCTTATGACGCAGGAGAAAATCAGGAAAATGGGTTGGAAAATTGTTCCTCATCCTCCCTACAGTCCGGACTTGGCTCCGTCTGATTTTTAGCTCTTTGGTCGTCTGAAAGCCCACCTGCGCGGTAAAACATTTGATAGTGAGAAAGACCTTATTTCCTGTGTCAAGCGATGGTGTAAAAGTCAGTCCCCAGGATTTTACCAAACTGCATTTACATCATAGAAGGAACGTTGGGCCAGATGCGTCACAGCTGATGGAGCGTACACTGAGTAGGCTCAATATGTAGCTAAATATTCCAAGCATGTTCACAAAAAATTTCATTCTCCACCTACAAAAAATTAAAAAGTTAGAGACGACAGTGCAAAACTTTTGGAACGCCCTTTGTACATTTACAATTAGTAGGATAACACACATTTAAGATAAAGTGAAAACATACCATATTTAAAATCTCTATACTCTGTATTCTGTCATTTAACATGAACAAATGTGCTACAAACTAGCGCTGCTTAATGGGGCAGCCTACATTAAGCAACAATCTGTGGTCATTAGGTGGCGTTTAATACATTTGGACCTTATCACATCAAAATTTAAAACAACACCTACACATTCAGTGCACAGTCATTTCGTATAAATGAGCTATAAATAATAAAGTGGAAAACTGTGACGATGAAAATATACAGAAGCCTCAGGGTATTTTTTTTTCTTTTTTTTTGGTCATCAGTCTACTGACTGGTTTGATGCATGCGGCCCGCCACGAATTCCTTTCCTGTGCTAACCTCTTCATCTCAGAGTAGCACTTGCAACCTACGTCCTCAATTATTTGCTTGACGTATTCCAATCTCTGTCTTCCTCTACAGTTTTTGCCCTCTACAGCTCCCTCTAGTACCATGGAAGTCATTCCCTCATGTCTTAGCAGATGTCCTATCATCCTGTCCCTTCTCCTTATCAGTGTTTTCCACATATTCCTTTCCTCTCCGATTCTGCGTAGAACCTCCTCATTCCTTACCTTATCAGTCCACCTAATTTTCAACATTCGTCTATAGCACCACATCTCAAATGCTTCGATTCTCTTCTGTTCCGGTTTTCCCACAGTCCATGTTTCACTACCATACAATGCTGTACTCCAGACGTACATCCT
The DNA here is from genome assembly GCF_021461385.2 of Schistocerca piceifrons. Classification (NCBI taxonomy): domain Eukaryota; kingdom Metazoa; phylum Arthropoda; class Insecta; order Orthoptera; family Acrididae; genus Schistocerca; species Schistocerca piceifrons. The sequence goes on from NC_060138.1 coordinate 1,033,391,527, forward strand.
CAGAAATTTCTTCCTCAAATTAAGGCCGGTATTTGATATTAGTAGACTTCTCTTGGCCAGAAATGCCTTTTTTGCCATAGCGAGTGCTTTTGATGTCCTCCTTGCTCCGTCCGTCATTGGTTATTTTACTGCCTAGGTAGCAGAATTCCCTAACTTTATTGACTTCGTGACCATCAATCCTGATGTTAAGTTTCTTGCTGTTCTCATTTCTACTACTTCTCATTACCTTCGTCTTTCTCCGATTTACTCTCAAACCATACTGTGTACTCATTAGACTGTTCATTCCGTTCAGCAGATCATTTAATTCTTCTTCACTTTCACTCAGAATAGCAATGTCATCAGCGAATCGTATCATTGATATCCTTTCACCTTGTATTTTAATTCCACTCCTGAACCTTTCTTTTATTTCCATCATTGCTTCCTCGATGTACAGATTGAAGAGTAGGGGCGAAAGGCTACAGCCTTGTCTTACACTCTTCTTAATACGAGCACTTCGTTCTTGATCGTCCACTCTTATTATTCCCTCTTGGTTGTTGTACATATTGTATATGACCCGTCTCTCCCTATAGCTTACCCCTACTTTTTTCAGAATCTCGAACAGCTTGCACCATTTTATATTGTCGAACGCTTTTTCCAGGTCGATAAATCCTATGAAAGTGTCTTGATTTTTCTTTAGCCTTGCTTCCATTATTAGCCGTAACGTCAGTATTGCCTCTCTCGTCCCTTTACTTTTCCTAAAGCCAGACTGATCGTCACCTAGCGCATTCTCAATTTTCTTTTCCATTCTTCTGTATATTATTCTTGTAAGCAGCTTCGATGCATGAGCTGTTAAGCTGATTGTGCGATAATTCTCGCACTTGTCAGCTCTTGCCGTCTTCGGAATTGTGTGGATGATGCTTTTCCGAAAGTCAGATGGTATGTCGCCAGACTCGTATATTCTACACACCAACGTGAATAGTCGTTTTGTTGCCACTTCCTCCCATGATTTTAGAAATTCTGATGGAATATTATCTATCCCTTCTGCCTTATTTGACCGAAAGTCCTCCAAAGCTCTTTTAAATTCCGATTCTAATACTGGATCACCTATCTCTTCTAAATCGACTCCCGTTTCTTCTTCTATCACATCAGACAAATCTTCACCCTCATAGAGGCTTTGAATGTATTCTTTCCACCTATCTGCTCTCTCCTCTGCATTTAACAGCGGAATTCCCGTTGCAATCTTAATGTTACTACCGTTGCTTTTAACGTCACCAAAGATTGTTTTGACTTTCCTGTATGCTGAGTCTGTCCTTCCGACAATCATATCTTATTCGATGTCTTCACATTTTTCCTGCAGCCATTTCGTCTTAGCTTCCCTGCACTTCCTATTTATTTCATTCCTCAGCGATTTCTGTATTCCTGATTTTCCCGGAACGTGTTTGTACTTCCTCCTTTCATCAATCAACTGAAGTATTTCTTCTGTTACCCATGGTTTCTTCGCAGCTACCTTCTTTGCACCTATGTTTTCCTTCCCAACTTCTGTGATGGCCCTTTTTAGAGATGTCCATTCCTCTTCAACTGTACTGCCTACTGCGCTATTCCTTATTGCTGTATCTATAGCGATAGAGAACTTCAAACGTATCTCGTCATTCCTTAGTACTTCCGTATCCCACTTCTTTGTGTATTGATTCTTCCTGACTAATGTCTTGAACTGCAGCCTACTCTTCATCACTACTATATTGTGATCTGAGTCTATATCTGCTCCTGGGTACGCCTTACAATCCAGTATCTGATTTCGGAATCTCTGTCTGACCATGAAGTAATCTAATTGAAATCTTCCCGTATCTCCCGGCCTTTTCCAAGTATACCTCCTCCTCTTGTGATTCTTGAACAGGGTATTCGCTATTACTAGCTGAAACTTGTTACAGAACTCAATTAGTCTTTCTCCTCTTTCGTTCCTCGTCCCAAGCCCATAGTCTCCTGTAACCTTTTCTTCTACTCCTTGCCCTACAACTGCATTCCAGTCGCCCATGACTATTAGATTTTCGTCCCCCTTTACATACTGCATTACCCTTTCAATATCCTCATACACTTTCTCTATCTGTTCATCTTCAGCTTGCGACGTCAGCATGTATACCTGAACTATCGTTGTCGGTCTATAAAAGTTGAAGATGTCAATACAGCTATGTCAAGCATTCCCTGTCAACGTGTACAACAGGTTCAAGAAAATACATCTGAGAATCCATACGACGATACAGCATGTAAAATTCAACAAAACATGCAAAAAGAATGATTTCATTCCAAGTTACATTAATGTAAAGGTTAAAAACAGTTCTACAGTGGCACAAAAGTCGAAATCATTTGCAGAATGATATTGGTTACTACATGAAATTAAGATGCTCTATTCGAAAAAACAGCACCTAAACATGATGCTCTATGAGACTCATCTAGAATTGGCAAAAAACGTAGAAAACGCCGCAGTTTTCATGGCACTAGTAGAAAAAACTTAACACAACACATACACAACAATGAAACATTTACAAACCAAACATAAACACAACATAATGAAACTAACAGTAAAAAAGACGCAAAAACACATTTACATTTTAAATGTGAAACCACATGAACACCAACACACATTCCATCCACGCTTAGTTAACCTAACAGAGACAGAACTACACGAAAACGAAAAAATGCTCTTGGAAAAAGGTTTGAAACACTGCACCAATAGCAAAGTGAACAATCAATACATAGAAAATCTCATAGCAGAAACCGAACACATCCTTACACGTGAAGAACAACAAAATAATTGTGAAATAAACATAAGACTGACAAGAGAACTACTAAAAGAAGAAATAAAAGGCATAATAAAACAAACACAGCAGACACACAATAAGAACAACCAAACAGAAGCAGCTACTATGAAAAGGTTAAAACAAAAGTTAACAGACAATAACGTATTAATAACAAGAGCAGACAAGGGAAATGTAACAGTACTCATGGATAAAGAGCAATACATCACAAAAACCAAGGAATACATAAACACCAACGCCATACAAAAACTGAAGTCAGATCCAACTACACGATTCCAGGCAAATGTGAAACGAACACTGAAAAACATTGAACACACACTCACAGACAAACAGAAATACTACTTAACACAGAAAAACCCACAAGCACCGACACTCCCCAGTCAACCGAAAGTACATAAAGACGGAATGCCAATGAGAGCTGTTATCAACTTCAAGAAAGCCCCAACATACCACATAGCCAAACACCTCCAAAAGTTAGTTACAAAACACTATAAAGTAGAAAACAACAGAACAGTGATAAACACAGAAAACCTAATAGAAAACATACAGAACATACAGGTACCACACACAGCATCACTGATTTCATTCGATATAGAAAATATGTATACCTCCATCCCTATCACAGAAACAATAGAAATCATAGAACAAAATCTCTCATCCCACAGCAACCTCACCACAGATGCAATAAAAGAAATAACAGATATGCTCAGACTGACAACTGAACAAAACTACTTTCAGTTTGAGAAAGACTATTATCTACAAACTGATGGACTGCCCATGGGATCCCCAATATCAGGAACACTAGCAAACATTTACATCAGTCACCTAGAAAATCAGATATTTGATAAGATAACCACATATGAAAGTTTCAAAATCATATATTGGTACAGATACGTGGATGACATTATTTGTCTGGTAGATGAGCCAAGTGAAAAAATAGATGAACTCCATTCAGAAATAAACAAAGCTCATCAGAACATAAATTTCACACTTGAAAAAGAAAAAGAAAACGAAATAAATTTTCTTGACATTACAATTAAAAAAGAAAATGGTAAACATACATTTAACATCTTTAGAAAACCAACAGCCACAGACACAATAATACATTCCACATCCAACCACCCCCACAGCCATAAACTTGGAGCACTAAGACACATGTTACATAGATTAAACAGAATCCCACTCAGCAAGAGAAACTTTGAACAAGAAATGAGTACAATCATACAAATAGCTAGGAACAACGGGTATGACACATATGTGGTACACAAGCTCAATCAAAAAATAAAAACACAAATAAAAAACAAACACAACAGTTCCACAATACAAAAGAACTCACAAGCTGAAAACTTACAAACACACTCAACAAACACACACAATGACAACACCACACAGAAAAGAACCAGATGGTACACATGACCTACACACATAAACTAACACACAGAGTTGCAAACATCCTAAAGAGACAGGGCTTCAAAATAGCATATAAGCCTGGGCAAACCCTTCAATCGCACCTAAGCCAGCCAGCTACCAAGAGAGACAAATTTCAACAATCAAGAATATATGAACTTGAATGTCAAAGTTGTGATGCGGTATACATAGGCATGACATGCAGGAATTTTCAAACAAGATACAAAGAACATATCAGATGTTGGAAGTATGAAACAAACTATTCCACATTTGCAGAGCATTTAAAACACTACAACCATCATCCTACAAACATGGAACAAGAAATGAAAATAATGAGAATAAGCAACCATGACAAACATCTTATACAAATGCAAGAAAACTTCCACATCCAGAAAGCCATAGCAGAAAACAAACATGTGATAAATGAACAAACACACATCAGCACAGGCTCCCTGCTACACTTAGTAAAGGAAATGATAACATAAAACAAAAAATAATAAAAAAAAGAAAACTCTTCCCCACATCATCTGGACACACACACACACACACACACACACACACACACACACACACACACACACACACACACATACATACATACACAAACGCACACAGAAATGCATACACGAACAGACCACAGATACTTCAATAGTTACACTCATAAGTTTGGCAATAACATTCGATCTTTGGTAAAAACATTTTTTGACAGTCGGCAACAGAAACCAAAACATTGCTTTAAAACAAGCGTTCAGTGCATAGTGTTGTGGAATGGGGAAAAAACCGCAAATTGGCATTCATAAGAAGAAGAACAACACCAAAAATGCAACAGGAAAGTAATATGTAGGAAATTGTCCACGCAACCTGTAAGTACAGTTCAAAACATTACTACTTAATAGGAAATACCAACCACCAGAACTGTTTATAACCTGTAGGCACAATGACAAAAATGTAAATAAAATAGCTAACATATGTACTATTCCAGGCCACTGATGATGCCTTGCAGAAAATAAAGGCGAAACGCGTATGGCACTAAAATTGTGTTTTATTCAGTTGCTGTCAGACGGTCCATAAGTAAAAATTATTAATATACCGTAATATCGTTGTCGGTGTTGGTCTGTTGTCGATTCTGATTAGAACAACCCAGTCACTGAACTGTTCACAGTAACACACCCTCTGCCCTACCTCCCTATTCATAACGAATCCTACACCTGTTATACCATTTTCTGCTGCTGTTGATATTACCCGATACTCATCTGACCAGAAATCATTGTCTTCCTTCCACTTCACTTCACTGACCCCTACTATATCTTGATTGAGCCTTTGCATTTCCCTTTTCAGATTTTCTAGTTTCCCTACCACGTTCAAGCTTCTGACATTCCACGCCCCGACTCGTAGAACGTTATCCTTTCGTTGATTATTCAATCTTTTTCTCATGGTAACCTCCCCCTTGGCAGTCCCCTCCCGGAGATCCGAATGGGGGACTATTCCGGAATCTTTTGCCAATGGAGAGATCATCATGACACTTCTTCAATTACAGGCCACATGTCCTGTGGATACACGTTACGTGGCTTTAATGCAGTGGTTTCCATTGCCTTCTGCATCCTCATGTCGTTGATCATTGCTGATTCTTCCGCCTTCAGGGGCAATTTCCCACCCCTAGGACAAGAGAGTGCCCTGAACCTCTATCCGCTCCTCCGCCCTCTTTGACAAGGCCGTTGGCAAAATGAGGCTGACTTCTTATGCCGGAAGTCTTCGACCGCCAATGCTGATTATTTATCAAAATTTAGGCAGTGGCGGGGATCGAACCCGGGACCGAAGACGTTTTGATTATGAATCAAAGACGCTACCCCTGATTTATTTAATGATGGATTTCGATATAATCATCAGTAGATAATCAAAATATGAACAGGACCCACATGCAAGTAATACGGAGCCATGTAACTCATACACATGCCAAGATGACACAAGAAGCGACTGTTATCTTGGCATGTATTTAAGTTTCCGTTCGACCATGTCTGACCAGCACAAGGGAGGATGGTCATACTGTACACCTAGCACATCATAGCCCATTCACGCCTGTGTGTGTCATCTGTGAACAGTCCGTGCAATATTCTGTGTCATCACACACCATTCGTTGAAGATGAGTAGAAGCTTGAATAGGAAATTACCGGCCGATACCTAGGATGCCGCTAACATCATAGTACAAACGGCTGTGTTTAGAGAGGTTCCGTGACCGGGAATCATAGACTGCTGGTGGACTGTCTTCAGGAATGAATCACGGTTCTATACTACCCCGGATAATCATCGTCGGCGAGTATGGCGCCGATCAACGGAGAGGTCCCATTCCGTCTGCGGTTTGGAGAAGCAAGCTACGTTATTCAAGGCGTCACGGTGTTAGGACCCGTCGGGTATGACTTCAGGTCACGGTTAAAAGTAAGAGACGCTGTCTGAATCACGGTTGTTACGGACATCTCGCTTCCTCATGTGTTACCTCTCATATCATAGAATCGTGGTGCCACTTTTCAACAGGATAACGTTCGTCCACAAATGGCACGTGTCTCAGCGAACTGTCTGCATGATGCTGAGGTAATCTCGTGGCTCGCAAGATCCCTAGCTCTGTCCATGATAAAATATGAGCCTGCCCAGTTCGCACGTCAATTCCACCCCAGTGCATGTATCTAGAACTGTTGTTGTTGTTGTGGTCTTCAGTCCTAAGACTGGTTTGATGCAGCTCACCATGCTACTCTATCCTGTGCAAGCCTCTTCATCTCCCAGTACCTACTGCAACCTACATCCTTCTGAATCTGCTTAGTGTATTCATCTCTTGGTCTCGTATCTAGTACAGGGTGATTATAATTAAAGTTTAACTTTCAAAATGCTGTAGAAATAACACCACTGGTCAGAATGACGTCAAATTGCACCTTATTACTATCAAAAAAGGGGGAAAAATAAATAGTTACAAAATGTAGAAATAGATGGCGCTGTAAGCATCATAATTTAATAGCGGTCGACTACAAATGACAAATGAAGCATACAACAATGCCTAATGCATACTTTTGGCGTTAAACAAACTGTACTACTCAGTCTGCATGGGCGTACAGGTGTCATATTGTTAGTTACGCAACCCATCCACCACGGCAAAGTCATATCACATCGGCTGGGAAGAACTGGTTTTTATTTGTCCTGAGGCCAAAACCCGCATAAAAAGCATTAATCACAATGGGTTTTAATTGTCCTGAGGCCAAAAACGGTATAAAAAGCATCAATCAAAATGAAATCGGATTATTAATTTCCGTAAGACTGGTGCAACGCAATGCGTGCATTCGATGCAGCTAAGTTTGCAAATGGAACACTGAACACAACATCTTTCAGATAGCCCCACACCCAGAAGTCGCACGGATTAAGATCAGGTGATCGGGACGGCGAGGCTGTGGGGAAATGGCGGCTGATAATTCTAGCATTTCCGAAATGGCGCTTCAGCAGCTGCTTAACTGGATTTGCAATGTGTGGAGGTGTACCATCTTGAATAAAAATGATTCCGTCCACATATCCACCCTGTTGGAGAGCTGGAATGACGTGGTTGCGCAAAGGACACTCATAGCGCTTGCTAGTGACGGTACAGGTAACAGGACCGGAAGCACCTACAAAAATATGACCAAATGATAAATGATGCCGTAAACCTGCTCCACACAGTGACCTTTTCAGAATGAAGTGGTACTGGTTGATTTGCGTGTGGATTTTCCGTTGCCCATACTCGACAATTCTGTGTATTGACATATCCTCTCAGATGGAAGTAGGCTTCGTCTGTCCACAAAAGCTTCCACGGCCAGTCTTTGTCCAGTTCCATGCGAGCAAGAAATTCTATAGCAAAGGTTTCTCTTGCGCATGGGTAATTTTGAATGGACAGCAGAAAAGGATGTTTTGTAGGATTTTACGCACCGCGCTCACGGGTATGTCCAATGTTCGGACGATTGTCCGTGCACTACACGTTTGCACACCACCACTCGTCTCCTCCTGCATTGCTGTAGCCACTGTTTCCACTGACGTCGAATCAATTCCTTTCCTCCCGCTACCAGGTTGCACACCAAAAGAACTCGTCTTTTCGAATTTCCGAATCATTTTCTCCAGTCCCACTGCGGTTGTCGGACCAACGCCTTTTTTCAAACCCTTCAGTGTCCGGCAGAGAGACGTGTGCACGGTCACCATTATTGTAATACAGCTTTACAAGCAGAGCGCGATCCTGCATTGAGACAGTCATGGCGATTGTCTCAGACGTGAAAGGAGGAAAAGTCGTGTACCCGGCGTGTTTATACCAGCTTCAATGGATCGTGCGCATGACAGGTGTATTCATTTACGTATTCTGACACATATAGCGCCATCTATTGATCAATTTTAACACTTCTTTCTTCTGCTATATGTTTCCCCCCTTCTCCGATAATATTCCGTTGCAATTTGACCTCATTCTGACCGGTGATGTTATTTCTACAGCATTTTGAAAGTTTAGCTTTAATTATAATCACCCTGTATATGAAGAACCAGTTATAACAATAATGGGCCATCTCGGCTTAGGAGAATATACAACAGCTTTTGACACTGTTCCTGACCAGAGATTTCTAATCAGATTGCATGCCTACGGAGTATTGTCTCAGCTGTGCAACTGGATTCGTGGTTTCCTGTCAGAAAGTTAGTAGTAACTGACGGACACTGATCGTGTAAAACAAAAGTGATACCTGGCGTTCCCCAAGGATGGGTTACGTGCCCTCTGCTGTTTTTAATTTGTATAAAAGATGTAGGAGACAGTCTGAACAACCCTCGTAAGTTGTTTTCAGATGATGCTATTATTCGCCGTCTAGGAATGTCATCAGAAGATCAAAACAATTAGTAAAATGATTTAGACAAGACATCTGTATGGTGCGAAAACTGTCAATTGTCTCTAAATAATGAAAAGACTTAGAGCCTACGATTACGAATAACTTAAAGATAATTTTGTCGAGCAAGTGAACGAATATTTGCATTTTATTGGCAAAATATTTAGAAGATGCAACAGATTTATTAAAGTATCTGCCTACACTATGATTTTCAGTCACCTTCTGTAACATTGCTGGGCAGTATGGGTTCTGCATTAGATAGGATTGATGGAGGACATCGACCAAGTTCAAAGAACGGCAGCTCGTCTTATATTATCGAGAGACATGGGAGAAGGTATCATGGACGTGATACCAAACTTGGGGAGGCAATCATTAAAATAAGGACGGTTTTCGTTCCGACGTGATATTTTCATCGAATTTGAATCATCAGCTTTCTTCTCCCAAATACGAAAACATTTTGTTGCATCCAGCTACATAGGGAGAAGCGACCATCGTAATAAAGTAAGAGAAATCAGAGCTTGCACGGGAAGAATGAAGTGCTTACTTTCCCTGCGAGCTGCTATAAATTGGGATGGTAGAGAACTTGTCTGCTTGTGTTTCGATGAATCCCCTGCCAGGCACTTCGTTATGAATTGCAGTGTGTTTATGTACAGGGTGATCAAAAAATTTGAAAACTTAATAAACCACGGACTAATGTAGATAGAGAGGTAAAAATTGACACACATGCTTGGAATGACATGGGGTTTTATTAGAACAAAAAAAAAACAAGGTTCACAAAATGTGCGACAGATAGTGGGTGAAAGATCTTTTGCGCGCGTCGTTTGGTGATGATCGTGTGCTCAGCCGCCACTCGGCATGCTTGGCCACCCAGGTCCCCAGACGTCAGTCCATGCGATTATTGGCTTTGGGGTTACCTGAAGTGGCAAGTGTATCGTGATCGACCGACATCTCTAGGGATGCTGAAAGACAACATCCGACGCCAATGCCTCACCATAACTCCGGACATGCTTTACAGTGCTGTTCACATTATTCCTCGACTACAGCTTTTGTTGAGAAATGATGGTGGACATATTGAGCATTTTCTGTAAAGAACATCATCTTTGCTTTGTCTTACTTTGTTATGCTAATTATTGTTATTCTGATCAGATGAAGCGCCTTCTGTCGGACAGTTTTTGAACTTTTGTATTTTTTTTGTTCTAATAAAACCCCATGTCATTTCAAGCATGTGTGTCAATTTGTTCCTCTCTATCTACATTTTTCCGTGATTTATTCAGTTTTCAAGTTTATACTGACTTTTTGACCACCCGGTAGATGTAGCGTTAGATGTATGGCACCCACTCCAACAGAATCAGTGCCTACATCATGGCCAGAATGGGAGCAACATCATGCTGATGAGTGGGCATGTTAACACCAGTTTGAACTGTTAGGCGTTTGTTCCACCAAGTAAATATATCCGGACAGGCAAAGGACGCTGTTGTCAAGTCTAGATATGAACGTGATACGTAGGGAAGGATGACTTGACAGTGCTGTATCATTGATGCTACGGGGACTGAACAGCCGTGGTTTCCTCCGAGTAGCTGGAGGGTGAAACGAGCATCGCAGCAGATACACCACCGACTTAGTGACAGGTTGGCTGTGCGGTGCGACGCCTCCTTCCGCACCAGCGCGCTACGACGCCCTCCAGGCCGGCATTCCCCCCCCCCCCCCCCCCCAACACCCTTTAGTCACGCGCCCATCTTCGCACTGCGCGGTGACAGCGTGCGGCCCTCGTTTCCATGGCTCTTCCTCGCTGCGACCCTAATTGCTGTCGAAACCGCGTTACATACTTGAGTGGTCGGCTAATCCAATTCCGACAGGCGGATCCCGCTACCGACCCGGCTCGACGCAAAAACGCGTGGCCCGCCTGTACGCGAGAAGCGGTCTTGCATCAACCGAATTTTCGCGCTCCTCTGCTCTGTTCCACCAGGCGGAGAAAATTTGCTGGCTTACTCCCGTACGGTTTATTTATATCTTCAGGATAAGTAGGTGTCTGTGAAATGGAAGGGGTGGGGGCGGGGAGAAGCGGGAGAGTCAAAACTGCTAGAGATAAATTAATTTGCTAGGAATATAGCACAAAATTTTATTGGTAATTGTTTAAGACACAGTTACAAAAATTTTCACTCAAAAGATCAATAAACAACTTTTAAAATTAGTGCAGAAAATTCTCAAATCTTAACAAGAAACGCACAAGGCTTTTTAACACACAGTTAAAAAGTTTATTAGCAAAACATCATTAGATCACTGGTTCAAAATTACTGAAGACAATTCGACAATAATAACAGGAATCACAGAAAGAATTTAAAGTTACAGTCACAATCAAAATATCATTCTCCATCCGAACAGGCCTCAGGAAGTCCAGCGGGACCAACCGACCGCCGTGTCATCCTCAGCCGATAGGCGTCGTTGGATGTGGATGTGGAAGGGCATGTGGTCAGTACACCACTCTCCCGGCCATTGTCACTTTTCGTGACAGTTCCTCAATTGGCCTTACAAGAGCTGAGTGCAACGCGCTTGCCGACAGCGCACGGCAAACCCAGACATTCACCCATCCAAGCACAAAAGCGCGTAACCTAGCTGATCTGAAGGGAACCGGGGCTACCACTGTGGCAAGACTGTTGGCAAAAGATCTTTGATGCCTCTTTTAAAGTTACTGAAGAAAAATTGAAAACAGGATAACAGAATACGCAGAAGGCGATCAGGAGCCAGAAGGCTGTGCAATTTATATACAGTCACTATTTGGCAAGATTGTGCAGAAGGCGACTTATTGCATTTACAGAAAAATAGACTTAGGAAATTTTTAGTCGAAGTGCACCAATAACAACAAAACAATTTAGCAACATGCATGAAGATCAAAAGAAAACTTAAGGACTCATAAGCTGAAGTTTCTTAATTAAGTGGAAGACACCGTTATTCAGTCACAATTGTGCAAGGAATGCTATTTTAACAGAAATATACGTGCAAGACACTACTCGAACACATTGAGCGAGGTGGTGGAGTGGTTAGCACACTGGACGACGGTTCAAACCTGCGCCCAGCCATCCAGATTTAAGTTTCCCGTCTTTTCCCCAAACCGCTACGGGCAGATACCGGGATGGTTCCTTTCCAGGGGCACGTCCGAATTCCTTCCCAATCCTTGACACAATCCCAGCTTATGCTTCGTCTGTAATAACGCCGGTGTCGATGGGACGTTAAACCCAATCTTTCTTCCTTCAAACTGCATAGAAGCCAATTTACAGCGTTAAGAAATAACATTACGAACATAAGGAATAAAACAGAAATGCCAAGTTTCAGCGAACTGGATGTTAAATGCAGTACAATGTACATATACAGTGGCAACTAGTAAAATTAATTTTATTTTAGCGGAAGGCGTTCAAAATCTAGTCCCCATAGCTTGCGCCCGCTCATTGGTGACAATTCTAAATTTTCAGTGAACTGCCTGACTTCCATCCCATAGCCTTTCACAAGCTTACCCGCTCTAGCAGCATCAGATAAAATGTGGTCGAATGGCCGACCAGAAAAAGTCTCAAAAACACTAATTATAGGACAGACGACAGTGACCAGTACTACAGCAGATAAAAAGTACAACCAAACACTGCCTTAAAATATACTCTTAAACTCTATACAGTTACGAAGGCAAATCCGGGGAACCACATATGTCCAATTAGTACACATAAGTCTTATTAACGCCCCAGCAGAAAACAGTACCATTAGAACAGCCCAACTGCAGTATTATTTTTTGCTTTAGCAACTTATGCACTCATATTGATGGTGAATCAGCTGTTTTTCCGGTGATAGAAACTCCAAATGCTTGACTTGCCGCACATTACAAATCAGTGAAACTTCCTGGCAGATAAAAACTGTGTGCCGGACCGAGACTCGAACTCGGGATCTTTGCCTTTCGCGGGCAAGTGCTCTACCAACTTGGCTACCCAAGCACGACTCACGCCCCGTCCTCACAGCTTTAATTCCGCCAGTACCTCGTCTCCTACCTTCCAAACTGGGTAGCTCAGTTGGTAGAGCACTTGCCCGCGAAAGTCAAAGGTCCCGAGCTCGAGTCTCGGTCCGGCACAGAGTTTTAATCTGCCAGGAAGTTTCATATCAGCGCACACTCCGCCGTAGAGCGAAAATTTCATTCTAGAAACAACCCCCAGGCTGTGGCTAACCCATGTATCCGCAATATCCTTTCTTCCAGGAGTGCTAGTTCTGCAAGGTTCGCAGAAGAGCTTCTGTGAAGTTTGGAAGGTAGGAGACGAGGTACTGGCGGAATTAAATCTGTGAGGACGGGGCGTGAATCGTGCTTGGGTAACTCAGTTGGTAGAGCACTTGCCCGCGAAAGGCAAAGGTCCCGAGTTCGAGTCTCGGTCCGGCACACAGTTTAAATCTGCCAGGAAGTTTCATATCAGCGCACACTCCGCTGTAGAGTGAAAATTTCATTCTATTACAAATCAGCCTTGTTAACCACCTTCGACAACAAAGGCAGTCAAAAGTTGACAAATTGCTGACCGTGCAGCCTTTTCAGTCCATAAGACAGGCTGCGTTTCCTTCTGAGAGACAGTTCCATGTAACCAGTGCCTCTCGAGTGTGAACACCAAAGTAGACCAAAGTCCTCCGCGCGATCTCACATGCGATCATCGGCCAAGCTGACTCGAGGTGTTGAAACCATCCAGCCAGCAGCCAGTAGGAGAACTGTCCATACATAGTCTGGAGGACTAGATCCATACATAGTCACTACAGTCGGCCACTTCCTTCTCCTCGCCGGCGGAGCCGCTTAAGTCGCCTTCCACGACCATGCCCTCTCTCGGTCTGCCAGGGAAATCACAGAATTTATGGGCAAAATTTGAGGGAATATCTCATAACTCTCTCTTGGCAACACACGCGCCTACTGTTCAGTGAATTCATCCTTTAATGATCTACATCTGTGAATTCACAATTCATAAAAAAAAACGATGGAGTGCTTCGATACTATACTGGCTCGACTCAAACCGACTCCACTTCTTCACCCTAGAAATGCGATGACGAACTGTGCGGTACATGTATAGCCCCGCTGGTGCAAGAAATAACCATGAAAACTGCAGCTTTGAGTTTAGTTGATCTAATGTATCGTTGCAGCCGTTTGTCCAGTTTCACTGCCATTTCCAGCATTACCTCCAACACAAGGTCATAGCAAGGTACACATGCACATGCATTTTTTTCAATGTAGAATACAAACGTTCCTTATCTCTAAAAATCCAGAGACAGAAGATGTGTATTACTTTTAAATACATTGTGGGAGCAACCAGTGATCAGTGTTATTACTAATATTTACTATCAAAAACAGTCTTGATCACAAATTATTTATTCCGGTGACCGGTTTCGACCACAACTGTGGTCATCTTCAGACCAGTGAGCAAGAACTTCCTTCTGGTGGTAAATCACTACTCAGTTGATCTGAGGATGACTACAGTTGTGGTCGAAATCGATTCCGGAATAAATAATTTGTGATCAAGACTGTTTTTGATAGTAAATATTAGAAGTTGTGTACATCACATGGTAAGAGTATTACAACTGGAAGTTATATGTTTGTTATGTTCATGCACCAGTCCTTCATTCAGACTTACTGGTCGTCCATCAGTTTATTATTCCGCAATGACATACGTCAAAACCCTTCACTTCGGCAGCCGTACAAGGACTAAGAGGTGAAACCATAGTACCTTAGTCATATGTGAAAAAAATTACATATTTGGCATTTCTCTGTGTCATCTTCCTTACCGGTATCTTTGCCGGGCTATTGTTAAGGTTAGTTTTGATCCCTTTACTGGCTTTGTCAAAAACTTTTGCGATGTTTCGTCAGATACGTGAGTAAAATTTTACTTTAGGATTCATTGACCGCTTAGTATTCAGATTACGGTCAGGTGGGGTATCAAGAAAATTTGTGACTGGGCTTAGGATTTCTTGATAGAGCAGCATACCGTCTCTGAGGCGGTGCCATCGACTTACGTAAAGGTACCTTAAAGCATCTCCTAGGAAGTGTATTGGAACTGGCCATCACAAATGCAGAAACGTAGTACTGTTTGATTACAATGACAATGCGACACGATTGCAATCTGTCAACTTATACAAATACCTAGATGTAAAAATTTGTGGCGAAATGAAGCGGAATGATTATACAGGCTTAGTCGTACGGAAGCTGATGTTAGGCTTTGGTTCATTGACATAGTGCTGGGAATACGCAATCAGTGTACTTGTGCGACACATCCTAGAATATTGCTAAAGAAAGTGAGTGCAAGATTCATATCAAATACGGGTAAGAGTGGATAGTGAAAAAACGTTGTAAAACAAGGGCGACGCTCGGCATACAGCCCAACAACAGCCTCAACGCTTCTTCTGCATTTATCTGTAAATCAGGATCATTTCAAGTTTTTCTTCTGTGGTTGTAACAATCATCGTCCACTTGCACGTCTGTTCCCCACATGAAAGTTAGCTGTGCAGGTAATAAATATTGCACGTTTTTGTAGTGTTTAGAGCCTCTATCTGTTCTATGTCTGCACTATACGTAAGCTCTGTTCGCAGTGTACTGTCTATGATACGTCGTAGTTCGCTACACGGCCACCGTGGCTCGTCGAGTAGTCGTAGTCCTCTATTCGCTATGTCGGAGAAATAAAGCATTGTGAATGAGATTTCCAATTATAAGTTATGGAATACTGGCCTGTCCTATCCTCCCATTAAGTAGTATTTCGTAAACCACGATTGTGTACCCATTTTTGTTCCTCTGATTACAGCACCATCTGTGGTGAAACGAAGAAAATGCTTCAGACAAAATGTATGTAGATCTTTCCGTAGAATCTTAATCTGCAACAGAAAACGGGGGTTTCCTTTGAAGATTTCAAAGTTGCTCCCCGCCACAGATGTACGGGGTAGGGTGGAGGGTAGATTCTGATATCCAGAATGAGATATCAGAAGAGCTTCTGTAAAGTTTGGAAGGTAGGAGACGAGGCACTGGCAGAAGTAAATCTGTGAGGACCGGGCGTGAGTCGTGCTTCGCTAGCTCAGATGGTAGAGCACTTGCCCGCGAAAGGCAAAGGTCCCGAGTTCGAATCTCGGTCGGGCACACAGTTTTAATCTGCCAACAAGTTTCAGATTCTGATATCATTGGATGTCCCCCTCCGAGACAAACAAATTGAAATAATAACTTTTTTTGATCCGATGTGTAGTTTTCTAGATATTTCAATGTCTTCAGTTAAAATGAACGCTCTGTATGAGGAATGGGAGTGGACCCAAAACTGATCCTTGTGGGAGTTCGTTATTTTTTTCCCCCCCTGCGACTAAAGTTTTCTACCTTTCTAGCATTGTTTGAATTATTCAACACCGCCTTTTGCATTCTCTTGTTAAGTACGATTAAAACCAGCTGTGCATAAAGCTATTTATTCCCTAAAACTTGAGTTTCTTATGAGAGTAACATGATCTACACAATCAAAAACAGCTTGGAAAGATCGCAAAAAAACCAACAGGCGATATAATATTATTTAAGGAGTATACTATTTGATGAGTGGATGTATACTCGTAAGTGGCATTTTAAATCCAGCAACCTCCCTGGAATCCAAACTATGATACGCCAAGTAAATGGCCTGCTAAGTAAATAGTCTTAAATATTGTTTTTTTACACATTGGCGAAGCTCGTTTTGCCTCTGCAGTTAACTACAGCGGTTTACAATACGCCACTTTGTTCAAACCTGGCGAAGTTAAGAATTAACAGCTGCACAAGTAGGAAGAGGCAGCTTGTTCTAAACATGGATGAGTATATTTCTTGGTCGAGTTGATGCATCTGGATATAGCGAAACTCAAGTCTTCCTACATTTCTGAGAGTTGTAAACATAAACACTGTCTTTAGTACCTCCTATCCAGAAGCGTCTTCAGCTTGCCCGACGAGTATTACTTTTTACGATGGGCGTCTCCGCGGACAGAATTGCTACCGCCCTTACTCGCGACTTAAGAATACTGCTGATCTGTACGTCTGAGTGTAGTTGGGAGACTTTCCATCAGTACTCACTCAGCAAACTCTTCCGCTCTCGGGAAGATAGGTCCCGCATCCTGAGTGCTTGCAAAAAAAGGAGGCGGCAGGGTTGGGAAGAAACTTTCAAATTTCAAGTGTTCCACTCCTCTCTCTCTCTCTCCTCCGTTGGCGAAGTATGCTGGCGCAACATAAACAAGTTTTATGAAACATAAGATATTTTTTTTACGCCGCACTTTACGGTAGATGTGCTGAGAGGAGAGTGAGTTACATTCATTTATTACCTCTTATTCGAGGGCGGCGGGTATCGTAGCGCCCCACTTGGCCGATATACGAGTCTATCTCCTCCCCCCTGCCCTCAGGCACTTTCTCCCCTCTCTCGCTTTTCAGGGTCGCCCGCGCAGCCGCCGCCAACTCGTTCTGACCGGCCGGTGCTCAGTGCGTGCGGCGAAAGTTGCAGCGCCCGATATGCTAATGCTCTTTATCACTGCATAGAGACTGCAGAAGCACATAAAATGTTACGACGATGTGGCGCTCCGAAGCGGGACGCCTGCTCTCGGCACGGCGCGGCAGCGCAGCCTAGGTCGCGTTTCTCGATCCCTCGATATGCGCGCGGGTCGACCAGGCACAGGGTCGATAAGCGCAGTCCGAGCGCCTTATTGGCTCCTCCGGGCGCGCTGATTCGGTCACCGACGTCGCCGCTCTTCACGCACGCCGGGCGGCGCCGAATACGCTCCGTGAACTATGAATAATAACGAGATGCCGGCCGGAATCGATAATCGGAGCGTCCGCGCCGCCGGCGGTCGACTGCCGACTCCGTAAAGGTCTCTGCCATTCAACCTGAACGCTTTCACCTTCACTTGAGGGAAAGAGCTTCTTTACTTTATTACGAGGTTCAGTTAGAAAGTACTGCATCTTAAGATATTTATTTCCTAATACACAAGAAAATAAAACGGTCTTTAGCCATATGCTCAAACTCCAACGTCTGTTTGTGCACTCTGCAAACCACTGTGAATTGCGTGGCAGAGGGTACTTTGCATTGTTCCTGTTATTACGGGTTCTCTCCGTCCCATTCGCGTATGGGGCATTGGACGTATGATTGTTTAACCTAATCTTGTTTTCGTGTTCCAGACGGTTCTTGAAAAATTTTAAGTAAGCTTTCGCGATGCAGTTGGCACCTATTTTCAGACATCTGCTGGTTCTAGTTTTTTAAGCATCTGCGTGGTGCTCTCCCAGTGCTTAAATAAAACTGTGAACGTATTTGCTGCCCTTCTTTGCATGCATTTCATATTCCTTGATTTTTTCATACAGTTGAGTCCCACACACTGATCGATATTCTATGATAGTTCCCATGCGTAGTTTATGAGCAATCTCCTTTGTAGACTGCATTTCCCCAGTATTCTAGCGGTTAAGGGAAGTCTACCACCTGTTTTACCTCATTGAGAGTGTGTGATCATTCCATTTCATATCCTTACAAGTACTTAAGTAATAGTATGCATTGACTGACATCCATTATATCTCACTGATATTGTAATATCTGCAAAAAGTTTGAGGTTGTTATTATGTCACGGCATTAATCTAGAAGGTAGTGCTGTAATGATTTTACGAACTTTCAGGGACGATGTATTCTGTGGCCGCACACTTCGAACATGGTAGCGCCTACTGCATCGGCATCCCAGATTACGTCCAATCATCACGAGATGCCTGTCTCACAGGGTGTATATTCACCAGAAAAAACTACGTAGAAGACTTACCGGCGGCCACAACACAACACACCACACCACCAGGTCTCCACCAACGGCCAATAGGGACCATCGTTACCCGTTCGCGGAGCCTGCAGAACAGCTTCATCAGTGGTCGCAGATAGTCTAGGAACTACTTTGCTACACCAGGTAGGTGACCGCAAATAGTTCCGGCAGATACTTCCGCCAACGGGCTTTATAAGGCGGCACACTGCCGGCAAAAGACAGTTCGACGCGCCTCTTGCCCCGGTAGCCACGGTCAGACGCCTCTTCTAACTGGCCGAAAAATGTTCAAATATGTGTGAAATCTTATGGGACTTAACTCCTAAGGTCATCGGTTCCTAAGCTTACCGATAGAGGTACTCAAGGTACCCTCTGCCACACACCGTCAGGTGGCTTGCGGAGTATGGATGTAGATGTAGATATGTCTCCAATCTCGAAAAAATGGATCCTATGTAGTGCGTTCACTCCCGACCTCACGCCCGTGAAAATGAAATATTCGCAACATCCCTCATATCTCCTAAACCGCTAGAGACATCGAAACGAGGTTTTGGCGAATGACGGCACACAAGGAGGAGAGTATTTTGTCAGTTCGTAAACACACTGAACTTTCTTATTTATGGCGACATATCAGAAATTGTACTTTCTATTTTAGTTTTTGCACTCCAATGACTAATTTTTTTAAGATTTATCGACAGCTAGTGTAACAAGAGTTTCCTAGTATGAAAATAAACATTAAATTTCTTCTCTTATGTTACTGCGAACCAACAGAATGAGGTTTTTCGTAAGCTATTCAGCTCTCTGGTCGCCAATTACTTGTTGAAAAGAACACTCTATTGAATTTTGGTTGAATCCCCCATAACTCATCCTATTTTTAACACACAACGACTGGATTGGAAACTTATCAAAAGATTTTATTCTTTTTCTTCACCTGAGCAGGCGGAGGGACACGCACATATGCCAGATGCTGGTTAGTCACCTACGGTCTGCCAAACTGACAACTGTGATTCGCGAATAAAATATTTGGTATTGAGAAAAGTAAAAAATTGATACGTCGCACTACACAATGGTCATTGTATAGTCAACAGTTGAGAATAATGCGCGCGACAGGAATGTGAAAGCTACCTAAGTGTGCCTCGTGAAAGGAAGAGACCACGTCGTTCGAAAAACATTGTCGTGAAAGTAGATCTGCATTTCAACAAACTAAATATATCAAATCACCACACTCTTTCAGGATACTGATACCTTCGGAAAAATACCGACCATTACTTCATTTGTGTAGCCTGTTGCGTAATTAGTTTATTAATGCTGATAGTGTGTACGCAACCAAAACCGGGCGGACCTGTCATATCATCCTCCTTGCTCCGTTACCATTCCTCCAGCTCACCTAGCCGCAACATGCCCTCTGCCCATCAACAACCTCGGGCAAAGATCTTAATGGCGTCAAACCAGAGGGACATCACGCGACACATCGAGCTAGTGGCGCCAGGAATTCGAAAGGCGACGCCAGCAACCCCGCCATGGCTCAGACATATGTGGAGGTAATGTGAGATGTCTCACGTGAAAGTGTTCTGGGACCTTTGCTGTTAATTTTGTATTTTTAGCAGTCAAATAAAAAAGAGGCAGGTGGAAAAAAGTAAATACATTATTATTTCAAGAATAGTCGCCATAACTGTGTCATGAAGACACAGACCGTTTGTCTCAGACAAGACGGTCTGTGTCTTCATGAAAAAATGTTTGCAGTTGCCTGCGGACGGTGATTTTACCGAGTCTTGCACCTCATCGCCAGAAGCAAATCGACGTCCACGAATGTCTTTCCCCAGGATAACAG
The DNA here is from genome assembly GCF_021461385.2 of Schistocerca piceifrons. Classification (NCBI taxonomy): domain Eukaryota; kingdom Metazoa; phylum Arthropoda; class Insecta; order Orthoptera; family Acrididae; genus Schistocerca; species Schistocerca piceifrons. Next base: position 1,033,412,193 of record NC_060138.1, read on the forward strand.
AAATTTGGTAATCACATGGGGAGAGATCAGAACTGTATGGAGGATGTGTAAGGACTTCTACAGCGTGCCCCTTCTCACATGTTTTCAATGGTGTTTGACTACGTTGCAGAAGTTTCGCTGGGGAGCCCTTACATATTTTCCACACAGTCACTATCTATCCTCAAATGTACCTTATGAGTTATGCGTAGATGTTCTATACTGTGAAACACGTCTCTTCTACCAAACAAGTGCTCATAGCTCGTAAGGTATGCATTTTAGAACCCGTATTTACTGGCTCTTTTTGTTTTTACTATTTTGGTCCGCACTAACGCCTCAAGAAATATGGAAACCAAATCAACTGCCGTAGGAAATAAGATGAACAAGTGATCATAGATCTTAAGGTGGGCGTTTTAAATCCCATGTCTACTAGATATTTTTTTCTCGCTTTGGTTCAAACTGCCACCGTTAAACGTTGTCTGATTTACAGTTTGAGCAACAACGGTACTGGTATATGCATTCCACTGTCAGAGGTATCAGAACGATTTTGCTGATAATTTTCGTTTCCGGACCACGGTCCCTTACATTTATCCTTTTACAAATTCAAATGGTTCAAATGGCTCTGAGTACTATGGGACTTAACTTCTCAGGTTATCAGTCCCCTAGAACTTAGCACTACTTAAACCTAATAACCTAAGGACATCACACACATCCATGCCCGAGGCAGGATTCGAACCTGCGACCGTAGCAGCAGAGCGGTTCCAGACTGAAGCGCCTAGAACCGCCCGGCCACCCCGGCCGGCTATCCTTTTACACTGAAGTATCTGTGCTAGCAGAATAGATAAGCGGAAAAAATTTACTGGACTCACCAAAATGAAAAATAATTCAATATCCAAAAGGACAACTAACTATCCCAACTGCGGATCGACACAAGTACAAAATAAATGATAATAAAGACACGATTCTTCACGGGGAGCGAACACAAAGAGTTCTAAAAGTTGAAGAAGTTCGTCGACTATACCAAGAGATCGTCCAGTTAGATTAGCCGGCAGGTCTAAGGCGCTGCAGTCATGGACTGTGCGGCTGGTCCCGGCGGAGGGTCGAGTCCGCCCTCTGGCATGGATGTGTGTGTTTGTCATTCCTTTGCTTGCACACTGCATTTCCTTAGGATTCTACCAATGAATCTCAGTCTGGCGTCTGCGTTACCGACGATTAATTTTATATATATAAAAACCTCCTCCCAAATCCAATGAAAAATTCGATATGGTAGCTAAATTTCACACGCAGCAACATATGGCGTAAAAAGCACCAAACGCGAATCATAGGGACCCCTATTTTTCCACTGCCAACTTATCGAATTTTGGGTAGTTTTTTTACTGAAATGGTCCGCAGCTCGTGGTCTTGCGGTAGCGTTCTCGATTTCCGCGCACGGGGTCCCGGGTTCGATTCCCGGCGGGGTCAGGGATTTTTCCTGCTTCGAGGTGACTGGGTGTTGTTGTGTCGTCTGCATCATCATTCATCCCCATTATGATCGGAGGAAGGCAATGGCAAACCACCTCCACTAGGACCTTGGCTCGTACCGCAATGCGGGTCTCCCGCATCGTCCCCTATGCTCCTCGGAGTATGGGACCTCATCATCATTACTAAAATGTGTATATCGTAAGTATGAACATTAGCGAGATGATGAGCACTTCAGCACTAAGCTGACATATAACTCTACAAGTCAGGCAGAAATCAAAAATTTTTGCTGAATGGTTTCTGTAAAATCGTTTGAGAAAGATTAAAGGGTGCGCGCGTTCCGGTTATGTCAGCGTGAGCGACGCCAGTCGGCGCGTGCGAAATATGTGTACGCGTCTCAATATGCCCAGCAGCCGCGAGACCTTCGAAACGTGCGCGTCAAGCTCTAGTGTCGTGTCACGTCACACGTGCTATACGCGCCTCAATTTGCGCTTAGCTAAGACGAGCACTCGAGTAAGCGTTACGGGCACGGAGTCCGGCGAGTGGTTGCCGGGAATATTTATGGGCCGATTTGAATCCGTGGCTGACATCGAGTGCCGTCTTCGTGCGCCGACTGGCCAGCCAGCCAGCTCTGCGACGTGGCACCGACGACAGAGCTGAAGTCAGTTTCGCTGTGCTGAGTTCCGAGCACCCTTTGGAACACGAAAGCTTCAGCTTCGATTCGTTAACTTCAGGATTTTGAGGTCTTAACTGTTATTTTCTTATTGATACCTAGTAGAAATCCTTGGGTGACAGAAGAAATATTGAATTTAATTGATGAAAGGAGAAAATATAAAAATGCAGTAAACGAATCAGGCAAAAAGGAATACCAACGTCTCAAAAATGAGATCGACAGGAAGTGCAAAATGGCTAAGCAGGCATGGCTAGAGGACAAATGTAAGGATGTAGATGCTTATCTCGCTAGGGGTAAGATAGATACTGCCTACACGACAGTTAAAGAGACCTTTGGAGAAAAGAGAACCACTTGCATGAATATCAAGAGCTCAGATGGAAACCCAGTTCTAAGCAAACAAGGGAAAGCAGAAAGGTGGAAGGAGTATATAGAGGGTCTATACAAGGGCGATGTACTTAAGGGCAATGTTATAGAAAGGGAAGAGGACGTAGATGAAGATGAAATGGGAGATATGATACTGCATGAAGAGTTTGATAGAGCACTGAAGGACCTAAGTCGAAACAAGGCCCCGGGAGTAGACAACATTCCATTAGAACTACTGACAGCCAGTCCTGACAAAACTCTACCATCTGGTGAGCAAAATGTATGAGACTGGCGAAATACCTTCAGATTTCAAGAAGAATATAATAATTCCAGTCCCAAAGAAAACAGGCGCTGACAGATGTGAGAATTACCGAACTATCAGTTTAATAAATGGCTCTGAGCACTATGCGACTTAACTTCTGAGGTCATCAGTCGCCTAGAACTTAGAACTAATTAAACCTAACTAACCTAAGGACATCACATACATCCATGCCCGAGGCAGAATTTGAACCTGCAACCGTAGCGGTCGCTCGGCTCCAGACTGTAGCGCCTAGAACCGCACGGCCACTCCGGCCGGCAGTTTAATAAATCACGGCTGCAAAAAACCAACGCGAATTGTTTACAGACGAATGGAAAAACTGGTAGAAGCCGACCTCGGCGAAGATCAGTTTGGATCCCGTAGAAATATAGGAACACGTGAGGCAATACTGACCTTACGACGTATCTTAGAAAATAGATTAATGAAAGACAAACCTACATTTCTAGCATTTGTAGACTTAGAGAAAGCTTTTGACAATGTTGACTGGAATAGTCTCTTTCAAATTCTGAAGGTGGCATGGGTAAAATACAGGGAGCGAAAGGCTATTTACAATTTGTACAGAAATCAGATGGCTGTCATAAGAGTCGAGGGACATGAAAGGGAAGCAGTGGTTAGGAAGGGAGTGAGACAGGTTTGTAGCCTCCCCCCGATGTTATTCAATCTTTATATTGAGCAAGCAGTAAAGGAAACAAAAGAAAAATTCGGAGTAGGTATTAAAATCCATGGAGAAGAACAACAACAACCTATAGGTCTGCTGCGGTCATTGCAATTTCTTAGCTGATCTATTTCACCACCAGTTGGTTCCTTGAATTGTGGCTGTTGTTTGCTTTTCCTGAGTCGATACTGACCTTGGTTGTTGGTTAACAGGACATCTTGAACTGTGTGAGCCGAACGGTGTTTTCTGAGCCGGAGCGGTAACGTGTATCTTCTACGCTGTGGCCGGATCCCCCGTTGTAACGCAGTACCTTGATGGTTGGGTTTTACTCGACCTCCCTGCCAAACGTCCAGATAAGTACGTTTCTCTTGTAATACAGCCGGGTTCCGGTTTCGAGATACCTTCGGGCACAGCAGACGTAATCGCCCTGTTAATTATATTGACTTATGACGCGCCTGCATCTCAAAATTTGCAATTGCTAAGGCTATGTAATTGGGTTAGGCAGCGTAGTTTTCTCTCGTTTTCTCGCCGTTGTTGTAGAGGCGTTATCTTGCGTTTGGCTAGTTATTGTTGCTTTCACGTAATTAACCTTGCTGTGCCAATATTTATTTTGCCGATCGGTACCCAACGGAAAGGGTTTTGAAAGGCCGGTCCTCTCGTCATAGCCTTTCTTGTCCTCCCTATTTGGTGTACTCTTGTGCTCCTTGCGTATAAGCCTTCTGGTGCACCCCTTGTGAGGAGGCAGTTCAAACTCATCGTTACTAAACTGAAGTAGTTATTCATGAAGGCCTACCTGTTTTCTATTTGGTAGTCCTACTAAACTGAAGCTGTTATTACTGAAGGTCCGCCTGTTTTCTATTTAAATATTTTCAACATTTCGCGGCCCTGTCAGCAACTGTATAAACATTAATTTTAATAACCAACAGCACCAGTTGCAAAGTTTACCTAGATTTACCTAGGTTTCAATCGGGATAACCCAACCTTCTTCAGAATAAAAGGAAATACCGTTTGTCCATAGTGGACATCGTCAAACTAAAACAACAAATCCATAAATTATCGTCAGACTGTAAAAACTTATCTCAAACTGCCTCGGCCCCACTTCGCGACAGCGATGCGGCAGTCACGAGTAGTTACTTTTATTTCGAAGAATGTTGAGTTAGCCCGACTGAAACCTAGGTAAATCTAGGTAAACTTTGCAACTGGTGCTGTTTGTTTTTTAAATTTAAATTAATGTTCTCTATTTGATAATTTTAATTAACCGAAGATGTTATTGTTGAATGCCTGCTTGCTCCCTTTTAATTAAATTAATAGCTGTTTCAAAATTTGGGTTAGCTGAAACTCTTATTAATCAAGGCCTACCTGATTTTATTCCCCTATTATTGTACTCTTACTCAATGTGTTGTAATTAACTGTAATTATGACTGCCAAAGGCCTGCCTGTTTCAGTGGTATTTATGTCAATAAGGTAGTAACAGGAAATGACACATGATGGTACATGGGCCCTAACATTTCGCCTCACATTCCTTTATCCATAATTGTAGGTTTCAACTGGTGTTCACTCTCAAGATATGGGTCCTTGCAGCGGTGGCGTGAATTCTTCACAAATCAGAACTGGCGCCCTGTGAACTCGCTACAGGCGCGGAGTTCCAAAACAAACGACAACAAAACGAAAGTCTGCGTTTTAGGAAGCTTTCTATCCGCTGTAGACACAAACGCTTCATCAGTATAATCAACAGGAATCATATGGTGCACCCCTCCGCCATACCCGGCTCAATGGGATCCCAAATTTTACTAAGCACTACGACGGAAGTTCTAGCTACACGGGTTGTAAATGAATATCAATATTCAACTAACGCAAGCTGTATAATAGAGACTGGAAGGCAAAAATATCACAAAATTACCTAATTAACTTAATTGTACTCTATAGTATGGATTCCTACGATCTAATACTATCTTGCTCCATGAGGGATTTCTGGTAGTTGTGCGGTGAATGACTACAGATTTCACTGTTGATAATTGCTCTTAAGATTAGGTGGGTGGCTTTCAGTGACCTCCTCTTGTGTACTCTATGTTGTCATTGTGCCTGAATGTCTCCCATTATCGTTTTGGCGGTAGTACTGGCTGATACAGCCTCCTGTTTGGTGGGGGTGCTTGCTGTTACGTCCGTTGTCCCCTGTGGTTCTATTGTGATTTCCCCAAATTGATCCAGGCAAATGGTTCCTTTGAAAAGGCAAGCCGATTTCCTTCCCCATCCTTGACAAAGTCAGAGCTTGTGTTCCATTTCTAATGACCTCGATGTAGGTGTGTTATTAAACCCATTCTACCTTTCTTCTGTGAGGTTTTGTCTCTATTTGTGTGACCTTCTTTGCAGTTGTTTCTCTTCTGCCAGGTGTTGCCATGGTGATCAGACCCCGCATATTCTTTCCCTCATACTCTCTTCATCCAGCGTGAATTCAAATTCTTGCAGGGTATCTTAACATATTTATTTATTTAGCGTGTGGCTCATAACATCACAGTAAAAATTACAGAAACAGCACGATTTTAAAAAATATACATATGTATAAGCAGAACAATAAATAACAGTTTGTATATAAGGGCACCACCAATTGTAAATTTACACTCACAGAAGAGCAATCACAAACAAACGTCGAGCTTAGATAATATATAGTCGATTGCCTCTTGGGTCGCCATTAGGAAATCCTGTGGGTCACCCTCATGTGCCCTTAGTGGGCATTCCTGCACGATGTGTTTGACCGTCTGTCTCTCAGCGCCACAGTCGCAAGCGGCCGAAGGAAGTTTACCCCATCTGTGTAAGGAGTCGGCGCATCTCCCACAGTTGGTTCTGATGCGATTAAGAGTTGACCAAACTTTGGGAGGGCAATCAAATCCCTTTGGTTTACTAAAGATGCATGGCATACTGTGGCTGTTTACTGCTGTTCTGCTTTCCCATTCCTCTTTCCATCAGTAATCTACGTATTTTAAAGTTGGTTTGGTGCAGCGCCTGTGCGGTCTTTAGTGGAGGGTGCCTAGACCGGAGTCGGTTTCCTTGGATGTCGTGAGTATCTTCATGGATTTGTAATTGAGGGTTGGTCATGATTTTGTGAAATTCTCTAATCAGAGCGTGTTCTCGGCGCAGGTTAGGAGGGGCTATGTTACTGAGAACGGGCAGCCACACTGTAGGAGTTGGCCTGATTGTGCCTGATATAATACGCATTGTTGCATTAAGTTGACTATCTACCATGTGTGTGTGTTTGCTGTTGAGCCACACTGGGGCACAGTATTCTGCCACTGGATATACCAAGCCAAGTTCGGATGTTCTTAAGGTAGATGCTGTGGAGCCCCAAGTGGTGCCACAGAGCTTCTGCAATATGTTGTTTCGTGTTTTAAGTTTCGCTGCAGTTTTCATCAGGTGTTCTTGGAATGTTAGTGTCCTATCTAGGGTAAACCCAAGTTACTTTGGGTGTTTGTTGTGATTTAGTATTTTCCCGTCTAGATATACATGTAGTTCTCTGTAAGCCATTTTTTTGTCCAAATGGAAGGCAGATACTTCCGTCTTTGTAGCACTAAGTTGTAGCCTCAATTTTATAAAGTACTCGGTGAGAATCCCTAGGTCACTCGTAAGGATATCTTCGGCAGTTTCTATATTTCTGTGGGCTGTTGCCAGAGCCCAGTCGTCAGCATAACCAAATTTGCGCGATCTGGTTGCAGGCATGTCAGCGATGTAAAGGCTGAAAAGAAGGGGCGCAAGGACAGAGCCTTGTGGGAGTCCATTATTGAGTTTCATCTGTTTACTTCTCTCATTCCCCATTATTACTTGGAAGGTACTATTTGACAACATATCGTCAATGAGGTTGGTTATCTTCTTGCAGGGGACGGCACAGATTAACTTGTACATGAGTCCCTGTTTCCAAAATGTATCATAGGCTGCTGTTAGGTCTATGAATGCTGCAGCTACTTTATGTTTCTTCTCCAACCCCGCCTCTATATATGTTGTCGGTGATAGGACTTGACCTGTACAGCAGCGATAGGGACGGAATCCTGCTTGTTCGATAGGGATTTTTTTGAGTATAGTTTGGCCTATTCTGTTGAGGAGCAGTCTTTCCAGTAATTTATAGACCATACTGAGAAGAGCAATGGGGTAGTAACTCTCTGGTCTATCGCCTGGTTTACCAGGTTTCACTACTGCGGTGATCTTTGCTCGTTTAAGTGAGGGAGGAATGTTACACACTTGGAGAATGTCTGTAAATAACTTAGCCAGCCATTGTTTTGTGTAGGCTCTGACATGTATGATGAACTCAGGGTGGATACCATCGAAACCCGGAGCTTTGCCTGGTTTAACCTTCTTCAGGGCATTGGTAACCTCCTCGATACGAATATCTGATGAATATTGTGAGTCCATTGCACGAGTCCTTTTTAATGTTTTTAAGTCCTTCTTCACTTTTGTTGTGTGCTTTCTATCTCGTGGGGCTCTGGATGCAGAAACTATGTGGGATGCAACCTTGTTGGGACATATTTCGTCCTTTCTATGTTCAGGTGGATTTGGGCCTCCAAGTTTACGCAGTAGGGACCAGGCTTGTCGGCTTGACTTTGAAAAGTGTAGATTTTCAACAGTATTTTCCCATTTTTGTCGTCTAATAAAGTCGATGTTATGTAATAGTTCATCCGCTGTTTCCCAGTCCCCATTCTTGAGGAACTCCGCGTACAGGTCATCGCATATTCAAGTCCAACCGGGAATGTGTTTTTTGCGGTACCCTCTTGGGATCGCTGTTTTCGCAGAGGTAATGACCGCTCCCACAAACCTCTTGCTGGTTGGAGGGATCCAGCTCAAGGTATAATAAAGTTTTTCAGAGAATTTTGTTTAGTCAGATTTTGTAAAATTCCATCTTGGTCGAGGGTAAGACCTTATTATCGGGATGGATATACTGATATTAATAAGCACAGGGCGGTGCTGGCTATGAGGAAAGTCCGTCAGGACCCTTCTGGAGGCTGTCAGTGGTTTATCGTTTGTATCCCTCGAAACAAAGCACAGATCCTGGTTATAGTCGCAGTTCCATGCGGCTGATCTGAATGTCCTTCGGTCGTTGGCATCAAAGAGCAGATATGTATTTTGTTCCTCGGACCAATCGACCAGCATAACTCCATTGCTATCATTCGTACTATATTTCCACTCTTCATGGTGACTATTATAGTCCCCAACGTATACGCTTGGGTGTGGGTGGATCTTTATCACTTTAGCCGGCCATGTAGTAGCAGGAGGTTTATAGATGTTAGTTACTGTAACTTCTCCTATTTTGTTGACAACTTCATGGGTATCATTTGCAATGGAGGCCTCAACTAGAAAGGCGTCCTCTGTCCCCACACACGTATGTCGCAACGCCATAGTGTCTGTCATACGTGGCTCCAAGTAGATCATATCCCAGTTTCCTTCCTCTAGCTTCAAGTTGGGCTCTATTTTCAGCATGAGTTTCCTGTATGGCTACCAAGTCAATGTCGTTATCGTGTAAAATTCTCTGCAATACTTGACATTTTGCTCTGGTTATGCCCTCAATGTTGAAATGGCAGATTTGGATGCATGGTCCGAGATCCTTAGTCAGTTAGTCCATATTTGCCAAGCAATATTTGTTTGTGGCATGGTGGTAGCTTCATATTGCAGAGGCGAATTTTTTCAGCGTTGTTACTCGGATCCTCAAGAATCTTTTTGACTATAGCCTCAAAGAATCTGAAAGGACTCTTAAACCCTGAGGCGACTAGATTCTTCAAAAACATGATTTCGTGTTTGACGCGTTCTTGCGTCTTGTTCAACCAGTAGTCCACCAAGGACGCATCCCTGAATTCTTCATACGATGTGCACGTTGCAGCGATCGTATGCATTTCTCTCTGCTACACTGTCGTTGAGTACCCACAGACGAAACCTAATTTACATTTGAATGGCCACTGTGGAGGTTGTGAGATGAAAGTCTTGGGTTGCTAGGTGTTCCCGTTATCTTTGTAACTGTGAAATTTTCTGACGGACACAAAGTGTCTGAAGTCAAATATGTCGTCCATTCGTCGGCGCAGCCTCCTCTGAAATTCCATCCAGTGCTGCTTCCATTCTCGCAATAACGGCGTCGCTTACTACAGGACTCGCCACTTTGTTCACGTGCTCGTCAGTTCTGAATAGTGGTTTGCAACTGTCTTCGCCACTTCTCGTTCGTTCATCTCGCGATATCTGTTCTACACACTCCTGTAATTCTGTAAGATCGTTTGGAATTACGTCATAATGGGTTATGCATTTCACGCTCGCTTCCTCTACTGCTTGCTTTAACAACTCATAATCCTGCTCAGCTTCTTGATATCCACGTGAGCCTTCTTTTTCTCATTGTTTGCTGTCTTTGCTAACAGTTTAGCCTCCTGTGATTCCTACAATGCATGTATAACTAGTTTTCGGGTCTTTCTGCCTTCCTTTTTCTCTTCCGCTCTAATTTTTCCAATCAATGCTTGTAGCCTCTGTGTTGGCCTTCCTTATGCTTCCTTTCCCCTCTGTGTTGCCCCTCCTACTTCCTTTCCCCTCTGTGTGACCCTTTCTTCCGCTTCTTTTACCATATTCTTTAGTGTTACCTTGAATTCTAGTTCCCTCTGGACTACCCTTTCTTCTATTTTCATCAAGAATGCTAACAGATCTTCCCCACTCTTTCCGGTTTCTCTTGCGTGTGGATGTGTGTGAATTTGAACATCTGACTGGTCGGCTAGGTAAACCAGACCCCGATTTGTTTTGGGCCTCACCATTTGGTCTGCCTTCTGGGTCATTCTCGCATAGTGATGCGACTTCTTCATCTTCCTCGTCTACGTTATCATAACATAACTCATCTTGGATCTCTCCCACTCAGTCGACCCCCTCATTTTGCATGCATTGAGCATCTCTAACATATAAATAGTAAGTGTCGGATGCAACAAAGTGGTATACCTCCTTCAGGAGATGGCATCGAATTGCACATAATCAGATCTTGCAAATGAGGTACCCAAAAATTAGAAATATACAGCCCTGGTTTAATAAGACAAAATATGTTACGTAGCAAAGTAGTGCCTCATTGCCTCGGACCCCTTTTAAAATTACTGTGGGCCTCACCACCTTTTGTTATTATTATTATTTGCGTCACTGAGGATCAAAAACTTACGGTCCCAATAAAAACTTAAGCAACCAAAACGAAATATGTATACCAAAAACTTACATTTACCACTAAGACCCCTTCACATCTGTTCCTCTTCTTTCGACGTGCCCCTGAGCTTGCTCAGTGCCTTATCTATCCACGTCTACCTGTTCTGACTCTTTACCTACGACTAAATCCTCCATGCTAATGTCTGCCTCTGCGTGCATGAGCACTCTTACGTGCTTCATGACTACCTTACCGTACTTAATATTTGCTATTGCATCAACTTCTACTCCCCGGTCCTCATTATGCGTGATAATAAGCACTGCATACTAATATACACGATTTTAAAATTTGCAGCATGACACAACAGATTTTCCCAGTAACTGATAACCTTAGAGGTACCTTGTTACCAAAAATGAATAGAGAACGATGACAAAATCCTTCAAAATCACAACGCCGCTATTAATGCCACTAAACGACGTAGAGACGTGGTGCAGAACCCACGGAACAAGAATACATAACAAAAACAAACAAATGAAAAATAGGAGCCATTAAATTAAGACTAATCTAATATTGGCGTGGATCTAATAAAGGTTGCCACAGTTGGTAGAAAAATAGAAACAATAAAATGAAAAAAATGAACTGTACACTTGACCTACTAAGTGACATTGTAAGAGAAAAAGAAAATCTGCCGACAGAGAAGACTGAGTATGGTTCAAGAATTTATGTAAAACACCACAGTTGTGGAAGTGAAATATTACCGGAATGGTGGTACTCCCAGGCTCCGTCACAGATAACCTTAGAACTGGCGTAAAATTTTAATTGAGCAATGGAATCGCTACCTCAAAAATGATTCTAACATGGAATTCTAAGGCGGAAAATTGCTGGATGACTATTTTTACTCAGTCGACAAATAGTAATAACAATTAATTGAAGGAAAGTATAAGTTACTTCAAATGAAATACAAATACAATTAAATTGGGACTCACAATACCCGACGTGTAAATCTAGCGACCTGTCGCCTTTCATATCCAAACAAAGAGTGTCTTTTCATATGTCCCTGTTCCCGACTCTGCTGTTTGCGTCTTTAAGGCTGAGCCCTCCAAGCCGGAAAAATGTTACTTTTTCCCGCCAACAACGTTAAAACCGCCACATTTATTAAATTCTCACCACAGAATGCCTCAAATTGCGGGCCAATCACAGCACTTCTTGAGCACCAATGTGCTCTAACAATTCCCTTCTAACGTCAGTAGGCGATGGGCGTTGTTTATACACTTTTGAATGTCCAGAAGCCTAACGTACGTGACGGTAACTCTGCGAAGACTGTCCCATCACGTAGGCCCAGACTTTCAAAACTTGTGATTTTTTACCAGCACTTGAGACGGCTTCCTCCAGCATTCTACACAGCCGAACTGTGGAAACACCGTGAACCCCTTCTTAGCTTGACTGATAGGGTTGTTCCGTGATCCCTCTCAGGTCGCTCCTTGCCACCCGAAAGCCAAAACAAAGCTTTCGAATGCCCCTGTAGTTCAAAAGAGCTCAGTGTGAACTGAGAGGTTCTCACGCCTTCTTAGAATGAAGCTACACATCTCGACCGACAACCACTGGAATTTTATAAAATACATTCCACAACATTTAATAACATTATGTCGGCCTCGATAGCTGAATGGTCAGCCTGGCGATCTGCCGTCCTAAGGGGCCCGGGTTCAATTACCGGCTGCGTCGGGGATTTTCTCCGCTCAGGGACTGGGTGTTGTGTTGTCTTCATCATCATCATTTCATCCCCATCCGGCGCGCAGGTCGCCCAGTGTGGCGTCGAATGTAATAAGACCTGCACCAAGGCGGTAGGACCTGCACCGTAAGGGGCCTCCCGGCCAATGACGCCAAACGCTCATTTCCATTTCCAATAACGTTATGAGACTTTTAGCAGGATGAAACTAAAGTGTCTTGCATGTCGCCAGTCGTGACAAGGGGCAGATGAATTTAGCACATAAATGGAAGGAGGTAAGCCAGACGGCCTGAAACCTTTCAAATGAATAGAAGCCTTCGTCCAGCTTAGAGATTTTGCATAAGACCAGAGGAATCCTGCTCTCTCGGTAAGATCTTTTGCTAAAGTTGGTAGTTCTTGTATGCTTCGCGCATCGATCTTTTTACTGCGGTACGCGAATTTCTAATAACTTGTTTGTCGTCATTTGTGTGTTCTTCTTCAAACCGAGAGTGCAACAGTCTCTATTCCTCAATATTTTCCGAATTTTGTTGTTAAACCACGGTGGTTCTTTTCCGACCTTAATCTACTTCCCTGACACACACACACCTTCAGAGCGCGATTTACACTCTGTTTAAACTTTGCCCATAACTCCTCTCCGCCCATCATATTGGAATTAAATTATGTCAATTCATTGTCTAAGTTGTGTGCTAACAACGGCTTATCTGCTCTTTCTACCAGAAATACTCTCATAACCTTCTTCATGGATTTATTAATTTTAACAACTATCGTCGCTATGATGACGTCATTATCCCTACTTCACAAGAATGTCTGGCCGAGGAAAATACAACGAACAGTCAATACTATGAAGTTTAATGTCATTTCCAACTAATATTGCGAGACATGGGTATTTCCACGCTATTGAGCGTTCACTTTCTTTGAATCATTCTAAAAATGACACGACGGAATTGTGTGGCCGATAACAACATCCGATAACTAGATTTCACCTAGGTCTGGTACGTCCAGATAAGTTCACAGTTAGAATTGATTTCGACCTCAAGAGGCACACTACGTTTGTCAGCAGTGATGTACACTTCACCTGCTATGTTGTCTAATCTCTCTTTTCGGTATACGTTCCACATCTCGCTTAACACTTCAGGACTTTCTACTTCGGGTGTCAGCCAGCTGTCGGTTCCGAGAATAATTTGAGAGTGACATCTTTCTTGGAGAGTAGTAAGTTATGGACTTTTCTTCCTAATACACTCCTGGAAATTGAAATAAGAACACCGTGAATTCATTGTCCCAGGAAGGGGAAACTTTATTGACGCATTCCTGGGGTCAGATACATCACATGATCACACTGACAGAACCACAGGCACATAGACACAGGCAACAGAGCATGCACAATGTCGGCAGTAGTACAGTGTATATCCACCTTTCGCAGCAATGCAGGCTGCTATTCTTCCATGGAGACGATCGTAGAGATGCTGGATGTAGTCCTGTGGAACGGCTTGCCATGCCATTTCCACCTGGCGCCTCAGTTGGACCAGCGTTCGTGCTGGACGTGCAGACCGCGTGAGACGACGCTTCATCCAGTCCCAAACATGCTCAATGGGGGACAGATCCGGAAATCTTGCTGGCCAGGGTAGTTGACTTACACCTTCTAGAGCACGTTGGGTGGCACGGGATACATGCGGACGTGCATTGTCCTGTTGGAACAGCAAGTTCCCTTGCCGGTCTAGGAATGGTAGAACGTTGGGTTCGATGACGGTTTGGATGTACCGTGCACTATTCAGTGTCCCCTCGACGATCACCAGTGGTATACGGCCAGTGTAGGAGATCGCTCCCCACACCATGATGCCGGGTGTTGGCCCTGTGTGCCTCGGTCGTATGCAGTCCTGATTGTGGCGCTCACCTGCACGGCGCCAAACACGCATACGACCATCATTGGCACCAAGGCAGAAGCGACTCTCATCGCTGAAGACGACACGTCTCCATTCGTTCCTCCATTCACGCCTGTCACGACACCACTGGAGGCGGGCTGCACGATGTTGGGGCGTGAGGGGAAGACGGCCTAACGGTGTGCGGGACCGTAGCCCAGCTTCATGGAGACGGTTGCGAATGGTCCTCGCCGATACCCCAGGAGCAACAGTGTCCCTAATTTGCTGGGAAGTGGCGGTGCGGTCCCCTACGGCACTGCGTAGGATCCTACGGTCTTGGCGTGCATCCGTGCGTCGCTGTGGTCCGGTCCCAGGTCGACGGGCACGTGCACCTTCCGCCGACCACTGGCGACAACATCGATGTACTGTGGAGACCTCACGCCCCACGTGTTGAGCAATTCGACGGTACGTCCACCCGGCCTCCCGCATGCCCACTATACGCCCTCGCTCAAAGTCCGTCAACTGCACATACGCTTCACGTCCACGCTGTCGCGGCATGCTACCAGTGTTAAAGACTGCGATGGAGCTCCGTATGCCACGGCAAACTGGCTGACACTGACGGCGGCGGTGTACAAACGCTGCGCAGCTAGCGCCATTCGACGGCCAACACCGCGGTTCCTGGTGTGTCCGCTGTGCCGTGCGTGTGATCAATGCTTGTACAGCCCTCTCGCAGTGTCCGGAGCAAGTATGGTGGGTCTGACACACCGGTGTCAATGTGTTCTTTTTCCCATTTCCAGGAGTGTACTTCTACAACTGACGGTTAAAGTTTTTACGGTAGAAGTGTCTTTACTTCATATGGGGTTTCATTTCCCTCTGTATCTTAAACGTAGTGGAAGATAGAAACAGAGTTAATATTTAAATTAATATAGGACTACGAAGTATTTATTTTCAAAGGAATATCAGATTTTTATGAGTATACCCTGTACACGTATATACATACAATCTTGGGGATACTTCTTACAATCACCTATGGGACCTAAGTTACCATTTACCTTTCACAAACGCGCAATGTGCACTCAGTCGTATGTGCTAAAAATATCTACACAATGGCCAAACTCGTCCCATCCTTTTGCGAACATGATGGAGTCACATCATTCGCTTCTGCTGGCATTCGACGTTCAAAACCGCTGAAAGCTGAGGCACATAAACAGAGCCTTTCAAAAAAAAATCCCACCAAAGAAAATCACGCATCGAGAGATCAGGGTCTCTTGGAAGCCTGTGGGCAATGCGACCTACCTTACGACTGGTCCATCATTAAGGCAGCTCATTGCCTTATCTCTTGCAACCACACATGAGCATTAACCCATTCTAAGGAGACAATGACATCGTTTCTGAACTCCCTTATGTAAGTCTCAATAGACGCGCCCGTCTCGAGGTAGTGGTCCCGTCCCAAAACGAGTCGATGGATAGGTTCTGCCGGGGAACTAGTGTTGCGTGGTACAACATCTCACCTTCGCCCAGGGAAACGAGTGAAGACCACACGGGTGTTGAAGGAGGAGAAGAAGGACTACCGTTTGACGGGCCCGGCTCGAGTGACAACCATTCTTTTAGGGGTAGTATAAAAACACCTGGAGGATGGCACCACAACCATTCCGAAGTGCGCAAGAACTGATTTTGGACCAGTTAATGACTGGAACTTTACATACATGACTGTAACAGTTGAAATGACTGTGCCACTCCATCTTTTCTCTAGTAAAAATCATTATGACTAAAGTAAACACAAATCTAACCCACAGCCCCCAACAGACCCTTAGTGATCTGTTGATGCTCAGAGTCCCTGGGTTCCTTTATAAATTAACTACTTGGAATGTTCAAACTACGTTCCGAACAGGTAAACTTTACAACGTCGTTAGGGAACTGACACAACTAGGCATAAAAATACTAGACGTGGCCAAATGAAGTACGCCTCAGATACGGAGTGGTAGTGTATTTATAAAAAAAATGGTAAAATCAATTATACATACAGTACAATTAAATTCACAGAACATCAAGATAATTATAAGCACCCATTGCCAAAAAATCTGATAACCTTTACACGATTCTTAAAATAACGAAAATAAAAAGATATTACAATGAATGTAGGTGACTTTAATGGCAAAGTCTGACAAGGAAAAGTTGGTGGAATGTGCATGGGATCATTAGGAGTCACGAACGAATGTGGCCAAAGATTGAGTTCTCTCAATAGTATAGATTTGTAATAACGAATTTGTTGAACAAACTGCCCAAACGTCGATTATGAGCGTGGACATCACCAAGGCATATACTGAAAATATAATCGGATATCAAATTGACTTCATCCTCTTTAAGAGGACGTCGTTATCAGGAGATAGGAAACTGGCGTTCTACGGATCGGAGCGTGGAATGTCAGATCCCTTAATCGGGCAGGTAGGTTAGAAAATTTAAAAAGCGAAATGGATAGGTTAAAGTTAGATATAGTGGGAATTAGTGAAGTTCGGTGGCAGGAGGAACAAGACTTTTGGTCAGGTGAATACAGGGTTATAAATACAAAATCAAATAGGGGTAATGCAGGAGTAGGTTTAATAATGAATAAAAAAATAGGAGTGCGGGTAAGCTACTACAAACAGCATAGTGAACGCATTATTGTGGCCAAGATAGACACAAAGCCCAAGCCTACTGCAGTAGTACAAGTTTATATGCCAACTAGCTCTGCAGATGATGAAGAAATTGATGAAATGTATGATGAGATAAAAGAAATTATTCAGATAGTGAAGGGAAACGAAAATTTAATAGTCGTGGGTGACTGAAATTCGTCAGTAGGAAAAGGGAGAGAAGGAAACATAGTAGGTGAATATGGATTGGGGGGAAGAAATGAAAGAGGAAGCCGTCTGGCAGAAATTTGCACAGAACATAACTTAATCATACCTAACAATTGGTTCAAAAATCATGAAAGAAGGTTGTATACATGGAAGAATCCTGGAGATACTAAAAGGTATCAGATAGATTATATAATGGTAAGACAGAGATTTAGTAACCAGGTCTTAAATTTCCAGGGGCAGATGTGGACTCTGACCACAATCTATTGGTTATGAACTGTAGATTAAAACTGAAGAAACTACAAAAAGGTGCTAATTTAAGGAGATGGGACCTGGATAAACTGACTAAACCAGAGGTTGTAGAGAGTTTCAGGGAGAGCATGAGGGAACAATTGACAGGAATGGGGGAAAGAAATACAGTAGAAGAAGAATGGGTAGCTCTGAGGGATGAAGTAGTGAAGGCAGCAGAGGATCAAGTAGGTAAAAAGACGAGGGCTAATAGAAATCCTTGGGTAACAGAAGAAATATTGAATTTAATTGATGAAAGGAGAAAATATAAAAATGCAGTAAATGAAGCGGGCAAAAAGGAATACAAACGTCTCAAAAATGAGATCGACAGGAAGTGCAAAATGGCTAAGCAGGGATGGCTAGAGGACAAATGTAAGGATGTAGAGGCTTATCTCACTAGGGGTAAGATAGATACTGCCTACAGGAAAATTAAAGAGACATTTGGAGAGAAGAGAACCACTTGTATGAATATTAAGAGCTCAGATGGGAACCCAGTTCTAAGCAAAGAAGGGAAGGCAGAAAGTTGGAAGGAGTATATAGAGGGTCTATACAGGGGCTATGTACTTGAGAACAATGTTATGGAAATGGAAGAGGATGTAGATGAAGACGAAATGGGAGATAAGATACTGCGTGAAGAGTTTGACAGAGCACTGGAAGACCTGAGTCGAAACAAGGCCCCAGGAGTAGACAACATTCCATTAGAACTACTGACAGCCTTGGGAGAGCCAGTCATGACAAAACTCTACCATCTGGTGAGCAAGATGTATGAGATAGGCGAAATACCCTCAGACTTCAAGAAGAATGTAATAATTCCAATCCCAAAGAAAGCAGGTGTTGACAGATGTGAAAATTACCGAACAATCAGTTTAATTAGTCACAGCAGCAAAATACTAACGCGAATTCTTTACAGACGAATGGAAAAACTGGTAGAAGCGGACCTCGGCGAAGATCAATTTGGATTCCGTAGAAATGTTGGAACACGTGAGGCAATGTTAACCTTACGACTTATCTTAGAAGAAAGATTAAGAAAAGGCAAACCTACATTTCTAGCATTTGTAGACTTAGAGAAAGCTTTTGACAATGTTAACTGGAATACTCTCTTTCAAATTCTGAAGGTGGCAGGGGTAAAATACAGGGAGCGAAAGGCTATTTACAATTTGTACAGAAACCAGATGGCAGTTATAAGAGTCGAGGGGCATGAAATGGAAGCAGTGGTTGGGAAGGGAGTGAGACAGGGTTGTAGCCTCTCCCCGATGTTATTCAATCTGTATATTGAGCAAGCAGTAAAGGAAACAAAAGAAAAATTCGGAGTAGGTATTAAAATTCATGGAGAAGAAATAAAAACTTTGAGGTTCGCCGATGACATTGTAATTCTGTCAGAGACAGCAAAGGACTTGGAAGAGCAGTTGAACGGAATGGACAGTGTCTTGAAAGGAAAACGAGGATAATGGAATGTAGTCGAATTAAATCGGGTGATGCTGAGGGAATTAGATTAGGAAATGAGACACTTAAAGTAGTAAAGGAGTTTTGCTATTTAAGGAGTAAAATAACTGATGATGGTCGAAGTAGAGAGGATATAAAATGCAGACTGGCAATGACAAGGAAATCGTTTCTGATGAAGAGAAATTTGTTAACATCGAGTATAGATTTAAGTGTCAGGAAGTCGTTTCTGAAAGTGGTTGTACGGAGTGTAGCCATGTATGGATGTGAAACATGGACGATAAATAGTTTGGACAAGAAGAGAATAGAAGCTTTCGAAATGTGGTGCTACAGAAGAATGCTGAAGATTAGATGGATAGATCACATAACTAATGAGGAGGTATTGAATAGAATTGGGGAGAAGAGGAGTTTGTGGCACAACTTGACAAAAAGAGGGGACCGGTTGGTAGGACATATTTTGAGGCATCAAGGGATCACAAATTTAGCATTGGAGGGCAGCGTGGAGGATAAAAATCATAGAGGGAGACCAAGAGATGAATACACTAAGCAGATTCAGAAGGATGTAGGTTGCGGTGTTACTGGGAGATGAAGAAGCTTGCACAGGATAGAGCAGCACGGAGAGCTGCATCAAACCAGTCTCAGGACTGAAGACCACAACAACTACAACAACTCTTTAACCAAAGCTACAGAAATGCCATCAAATTTACCAAGGAGTCGCAGACCATAATCCTGTCGAAGCAAATCTTTAAAAACTGAAAAAGGAAACTCTGTTGAAGATAATTAATACAGAATTACTTAAAGAAAAGGCGACAGGAACAAAGGTAGAAGATAGTAGAATGGCGAAACTAACTCTCACATCAAAAGGCTACAGTGTTAACGAGGACTGAAAACCGTAAAGGAGGGCCTACTTGAAGCTAGGAAAGGACAATACACAACAAAGTGGAAAACAAAAATTTCGTTAGAGAGGATACACTTATTTGCCAAGATCACTCATAATAACCTTTATTCTAGATTTCTGCAAAGCGAGAAACTTGTGTGCTTCACTTAGTGCCTGGCATGGTACGGTAGTCCTTAGTTTACTCGTTTTGGGAAGCAAGGTGCGATCTGTGCTAATACATTAGAAAAGGTTCAAATGGCTCTGAGCACTATGGGACTTAACATCTATGGTCATCAGTCCCCAAGAACTTAGAACTACTTAAAGCTAACTAACCTAAGGACATTACACAACACCCAGTCATCACGAGGCAGAGAAAATCCCTGACCCCGCCGGGAATCGAACCATTAGAAAAGGTAAACTTCTTTGGGAATGAAGGTCATTAATGATCTCGGCAAGGAAGTTTATCTTCTCTGATGTATTATCACAGGTCCCCTTGCATCTCAAAATGAATAAAATAAAAAAATAAAACAAAACACATGATACACTGACTAAGGGGGCGAAATGTAAAGTAATTAACAAAGAAAAATAGAAAGAAATAGTTCAACGTATCGAATTGTGGATAATTCATGCTAAAGAAAATCATATAAATAAAAACATGTGAAGAAACAGAAGAGGAGGATAAAACATGATTCTTTTGGTGTCGAAAAAGATCAGTGAAGTTACAGGGATGAGAAAAAGGAAAGGAATGACAATTTAATCAAATATAAAAAAGGAAACGTAATCCTGGATACTTCACGGAAGCTTAGAGGATGGGAAATATACATAAAAGATATTTTTGAAGACCACAGCGGCGAGCTGAAGGACGAAGTACCAGTGGGCCTATATTCTCTATCCATTACAAAAAGTGCACTGGAATAGACATTAAAATGGGGGAAAAAGGAGGTAATCACCTTGTTCACATTCCTGTTTTCGCTTACAACTTGCGACTTGTTCCTTTCCGTTATAGGGACTCATACCTCAAACTGATACATTTATCCTTCTCCATCATCCTTGAAAGTTTGTAACGTCATCACAGAATCACCCTGTATATACATACATTTAGGCGCCGGCGCCTATAACTTTGAAGCTCTGTAGAAACCTTGGATGAAGTTTCCAGACAGTGGTTCCTATGTGAAACGTGATGTACTAAATCCTCTCTACAATCTCTAAAAGTGCGTAGCATGAATTGCGAAACATTATACAGCCTCTACACTAGTGGTAGATGCTGGTTTCGTACTCTGAGAGGGTGTTGAAGATGAGGAGGGGGTGTTAGACGTCCTTTACTGCTGTCTGCTTTATTTCTTGACATTTGTGGAAATAGACGTCCGCTATTAGTGTTTGATTTCTTTCCTGCGAACGGAAACAGTCGAATGAGGAATAAGCGGCATCTGTCACGTAGCACTGCTTACCGGATGCCTAAAGCCAGCTGAGGCGTACCAGCACTACGAGTGCCTGCGGCCGCTATTGTCTCCGCCACGACGGTGTGGGTTGGTTTGCGAACGCTGTGTCCCCCAGAGATATTACTGCTGGCACTCAAGGCGCTAGAACTCTGCGCCCGTCTTCTCTGTTCATATTGGCAGATCGCTTAGCTATTTCTATCGACTCTCTAAGCTTCTTCCTCAAGGTAAGTGGCTGTTTCGCCAGTACGAGAGCTTCTCGAAATACTGGGTGTCCCAGAAGTCTTTCCCTGCTTACAAACATTCATGAGGCATAAAATATGACACGTGCACAAGTAGTTTTTATCTTGAATTATCGGACATCATATGCAAATAACATGTTCTCAACCTGTGTTTACTCTGGTATCACGAGACACAGTTACAGAGACAGTCCAGTCAAAATTCCAGGCAGCATACCATTGACAGCCACTATATTTTAAAAGCATCAGGAAATGGTATTCGAAATTTAAGAAAACAGGTAACGTCTGTGAGCCGTGTTGCGGCTCGCTCTGGTGCCGTTGGTAGGTTGGCGTCATCTAATAGCGATAATGGCGTCTCGTTTTCTTCTCGTGTTTACTGGCGCCACTACGTTTTCTAGAGTTGTCTGTCTGCGAGTGGCAGCAGCAGCGGTTATCGATGTCTAGTATCCTAATACTATCTTTGGAAGGGCGTCAAGTGTTTTCTGGGCCGGGAGTTCGGTTGGGACGGAGCAGCAGTGAGGTCTGGCAGCACGAGGACATGCCAGGACTGCTGGAGGCACGCAGGCACTTCCGGATCGAGGGGTTGTAGTTTAGAGGGCCACAACCTCGCTCTCCACTGGACCCAGGACGTTTGAGTTGAGTGAACATTAACCTAGTTGTGACAGCTCCACTATTTTCAGATCACGCCGTTTGTTCACGCATTGCTGCTCGCAGGGTTGCTGAGATGAAGAGCAGCTTGTGGAGTGCTTGGAGTTGGCGAAATTAATTAGCCATCCTCCACTTTATTATTCATCATTGAATTCTTGGTGTTTATTGATGAAGTTCAACCAGTGGTATTTTTCTGCCTAGTGGACGCTAACGCCCCAGTTAACTGCCCTGGAGGTTAGCGTATTTTTGCTGCAGTGTACCTTTCCTCACCTTGCCACTGCTGTCCGGTAAGGCATGTAGTTCTACAGCCTCCTTGATTGTGGTTCGGATATTTGTTTCTGTTGGGCTACTCTGGTCGTAGTGGGTCATTTTGCTTCTGAATGTTCTAAACACTGGATTCTGATGACAGTGCTGTCCGCTGGTTCTGCCTTGCCTGGGTTATTCCATCGTTAGATTGGTGATCAGACATTAAGAAGATGTTGCAAGAGTGTTGGCCTGCGTTTAAACTGTCTCTAGTTTGAGTTGCCATCTGGTTAAGTGAATACAACTCTTGGCTGACTGTCTCATCGTTTACGAAGTTGAGCCACTTTCCCAGGTCGATCCTTGGAGCACTGTCTGAGGCCCACTTCTCTCTTGATTTGGTCAGATTCTGATGATTGTCAATAAGTCCTTCAGCCGTGAATGCAATTTGTCTTAAGAATTTTTAATTATATATTGTCTCTTAATAGTGAAAATTAGATGATTGTCCTTTTTTATGATATTCTAGTACTTCTTGGAGAAGTTAACTCGTTCTTAAGAATTTGGTA
This sequence comes from Schistocerca piceifrons, assembly GCF_021461385.2. Lineage (NCBI taxonomy): Eukaryota > Metazoa > Arthropoda > Insecta > Orthoptera > Acrididae > Schistocerca > Schistocerca piceifrons. The sequence goes on from NC_060138.1 coordinate 1,033,434,919, forward strand.
TCTAGGCCTTCAGCCGTCAAATTGTTTTTGAGTTATTAGTATTGGGGCCTTCAGCCAACAAATAATTTGAATTTCTTGCCAATAAGGCCTTCAGCCGTGAGTGCAACTTGCTTAAGAAATTTTTTATTAGACATTGTGTCTTAACAGTCAAAGTGGATGATTGTTCCTCCTTGTCGACCTTATTTGCAATTGTTTCCAAATAAAGTGTACGTGATTTTTAAAAAGAACTGAGCAACCAACGGTAACTGAGTACGACCCTGTCCACACTGAATCCTGCCTTTCCCCAAGTACCACGTCTCAGTCTGCAATGTCCCTAGAACAAAGCATCAGTAAGTATGCACGTACACAAAAGTTTGAATGTGTCACATACAATTCAAGATGGAAAGTGTTTGTCTATGTGTCATATTCTGTGCCTTGTGAATGTTTGTAATCAGGGAAAGACTTCTGGGACAACCGATATTATCGGTTTGCTGCATTCGTTCCAGTGTTCCGGAACCGCTGACTTAGTGTCTTGTGTCTTTAATGTTCAGATATCCGTGTGCTAATCGGTCACCCTGTCTCGCCTGCATACACTAGCCCACTCTCACAGATGACATCATAAACTCCAGCGGTATGTAGCTTATTTTGCTACAGCTTCGTAACATTGTCTTGATACCTGCTCGGAGGAGAATTTTGACCGTGTGTTCAGTGACCGCTTGACGTATGGTACAAGGCGATGATTCGTGCTTCCTTCTGCTTCTCCCTATTGCCTTAATCCTTTGTCGCCATAGTTTTATTTATCATCTTCATCCCATAACGACTGACTCCAAACATGGAATTAAAGTTTTGTAATTTACTCTTCAGATGTTCTTCATCGCTCATCTTCTCAGTGCTCCTGCGGAGGCTTACAGTGAATGAGCACTTACTGGTTGTGACATAAAGGCGCTGAAACTTCTAGTGCCATCGTAGAATGCTTAGAACTGTAGAGGGTGGAGTGCCGTACTTTCAAGGACAATTATGCTGTACAGTTTTTGAATATTTCTCGGGTGTTCAGCTGGATGGCGCTTTCAGGACGACGCTATTCTGACGGATTCCCGAGAAATATTCAAAATCTTCCTGCACCGGGAAAGTCTAAAATCTCATACGTTGTACGTTCGTTACTGAGTTGCACCTATTGCTGTGTTATCGCCATCTCAACTCGACTCCCGTTGGGTAAGGAACGAGCGAGCTAGCAGTACCAGGGATAGCCCCTGCTGGGAACCACACGAACCAGCACTTACAACCGGTCCCAAGGAAAAACTGTTGGTTTCGATGCGGAAGTTCACCTCACTGTAGTGAAACGAGAATTCTTTGATCTGTTGCATAAAAGGACATGCAGTTCACTAATTTTATTTCCCCATACTGGGCTCTAGAAATGTAGTGAACTGTGAATACTTCTCATCTCTTGCATAAAATGACATAGAGATGTGAGCCAAAAATTAAGTGACCTCAATAATTAAATAAAATCAAACCCGAGGGACTGATAAGAGAATCGAACGGATTTTTTAGATGAATAAAACATGAAATGGCCGCCTTTATTTCAGTAACTTTTACACACAAAACAAAAATCAGGGCCGGTTTGACGGCGTGGACGCGACTCAGCTATTAAAGGGAACGAGGGGGTAATTTTGGTAGGGTCTTATGGGGCCAAACGGCTGAGATCATTGGTCCGAAAAAGGGGGGAATCAATCATCTTACACTCGTGATCATTCGACGCGTGGTAATGTCGGTGGGTTGTACTGCATCAACACGGCGCGTGTCCTCGAAGGTGCGTTGTGCGAGTCGATTGCTCTCATCGGCGACTCGTGGCTTTAAGGCGATGCCCAGGTACGATCTCCGCATTCTATGCTCGTTATGGGTGGTGTGGCGGAAGCTGCGATATCACGGTGTCGAAAGGCTGATCTTGGCGACCGACGGAAGAGCCACTTGCTTCCGCACAGTCACAGCAACTATCCCTATGCGAATTCTTGGCGCTTTGCGTGTACGCTCCCTCCCAGTGCGTGTGGGATGCCTGAATTCTCGACACGATCTCTTTGTTTAAGGGGAGACGGAAGGCAGTTTTTATCCCTATTCTGCCAATGCTATTTTGCCCTTTGAATAGGTACACTTTTCAAAAGAACTATAAGTGATAAAACAATGAAATTTTTACTGTATATATATAACATATATGCCCCAATTTTCAAGTAAAATGAACATAGTACCTCTTATGCTTTTGAAGAAAAAATAATTTATTCTTTCACTAGTAAAATTCAACTTCCTTTTGAACATTAATTATTATAAAACATAATTACTATTAAAAACAGTCTTGACCACAATTTATTTAATAAGGTGACCGGTTTCGACCACTACTGTGGTCATCTTCAGACCATTGAGTAGGAACCTCTTTGTTGGAGTAGTGATTCTCCAGCAAAGAGGTTCCTACTCAATGGTCTGAAGATGACCACAGTAGTGGTCGAAACCGGTCACCTTATTAAATAAATTATGGTCAAGACTGTTTTTAATAGTAATTATTTATAAGACATTGATCACTGCTGTTCCCATAATGCATTCAAAAGTAATATTATAAAACAGTTTCTGAGGGTTTGGTGGTTCTCAATTTATTTGTAACAACTTATTACCATCTGCAGTACGAATTGACCAAATTTCATGTTTCTAACCCCATTAGTTTATCAAATAATGGTACCTGAAAGTAAAAAAAAAATGTATTTTTGAGACAAATCTGTTTAAAGTTTAATATTGCAATTCTAGTATAGTTATTGATGAGAATTAATTACCACTAATATTTTCCTGCACCATACTGAGCACCATCTGAATCATACTGATCTTCTTTTCTTCTCTTGGTCCCTCTTCTTTTCTGTCTGGCTTCTTTTGTGCATTTTAAATTAGTGATATCTGGTTAGCGGATTCTCTCTTTATCTGTTTGCACCGAGGATTTTGCAGTATTTCCGCTAGATTTTATGCACAACAATTCCAAAACGTCCAGTTTTCTATATTAAACTATCATTGAAGTATAATATAGCATCACAAACACCAAATTTGATGGTTGCAAGCTGAACAAATACAGTTTTCGGTAACCGGTTCCAAATGACAGAATTCACACATTCATTTAAATTTTGGGTTTTTCCATGAAGGTAGGAAACATTGAAGCACTAAAACAATAGAAGCATGATGTAATATACAACGAGTAAAAGAATGCTGTGCATTATCTCTGCATGGGGCAAGAAGGAAGGCGTGGCATTTACATGCCACATTGCACACAGTGTCAGGAAAACCATCATATCTCACGAAAAAATTGTCGTATGTGCACCACTGGCAATTAAAATTGCTACACCAAGAAGAAATGCAGATGATAAACGGGTATTCATTGGACAAATATATTATGCTAGAACTGACATGTGATTACATTTTCACGCAATTTGAGTGCATAGATCCTGATAAATCAGTACCCAGAACAACCACCTATGGCCGTAACAACGGTCTTGATACGCCTGGGCATTGAGTCAAACAGAGCTTGGATGGCGTGTACAGGTACAGCCGCCCATGTAGCTTCAACACTATACCACAGTTAATCAAGAGTAGTGACTGGCGTATTGTGACGAGCCAGTTGCTCGGCCACCATTGACCAGACGTTTTCAGTTGATGAGAGAGCTGGAGAAAGTGTTGGCCAGGGCAGCGCACGAACATTTTCTGTATCCAGAAAGGCACGTACAGGACCTGCAACATGCAGTCGTGCATTATCCTGCTGAAATGTAGGGTTTCGCAGGGATCGAATGAAGGGTAGAGCCACGGGTCGTAACACATCTGAAATGTAATGTCCACTGTTCAAAGTGCAGGCAATGCGAACAAGAGGTGACCAGGACATGTAACCAATGACACCCCTTACCATCTTGCCGGGTGATACGCCAGTATAGCGATGACGAATACACGCTTCCAATGTGCGCTCACCGCATGTCACCAAACACGGATGCGACCGTCAAGATGCTGCAAACGGAACCTGGATTCATCCGAAAAAATTGCCATTCGTGCACCCAGGTTCGCCGCAGAGTACACCACCGCAGGCGCTCCTGTCTGTGTTGCAGCGTCAAGGTATAAAATAAATAAAATAAATAAAAAATATATTGTTATTTAAATATTAATTATTCTATCTGTATGATGGTGATTGTGATTGCAATTGTAATTAATGTTTTGCTTATCTGGAACGTGGACGTTTAATTATTCGGTATCAGACGCTTGACAATGGCTTTTTCGTAAAGGCAATGTTACTCGTAGTTGACCGTGAAATAAAACTGAATAATCGGACTTCGTAATTAAATCGTTTCCAAAGACTGCTGCGGTAGGTGCGGACTCATAATCTAAATCTCAATATTACAATAATTTGCCAGCCATGCCAATACGTCGTACAGAGGTGATTGTCTACTAAACATAAAAAAGTTACACAGTTAGTTAAATCAGATATATTCAATGAATACGCCTACAGTTCATAATCCTGCTTACTTTTATAAATATAAATTCTGTACAGAATCGAGTGCCTAGTGTGGTTGCAACTCGCAGTATTCTTCTATAACATGAAATATGGCGGTGTGCCAGACAATAAAATAAAATACGTGCTTCTCGCACCACCTCTACCAGAGCTCTCTTTCTTAATCAAACATAAGAGTAACGTAATTGTGCTTTTGTTTTATCAGCGACACAGCGCTGCAGTTGTGTGCCATAGGCTTTATTTATTTGTCACTGATCATTTATTTAATTAGTATTTCGCGTTTCCGCGGAAACTCACGCTCGGCATGCAAATGTGCCTTTATAAAGGGTAACCGCAGCCGTGGTCTCCGGGCTGATAGTCCATGCTGCTGCAAACGTCGTCGAACTGTTCCTGCAGATGGTTGCTGTCTTGCAAACGTCCCCATGTTTTGACTCATGGATCGAGACGTGGCTGCACGATCCGTTACAGCCATGTGGATAAGATGCCTGTCATCTCGACTGCTAGTGATACGAGGGCGTTGGGATCCAGCACGGCGTTCCGTATTACCCTGCTGAACCCACCGATTCCATATTCTGCTAACAGTCATTGGATCTCGACCAACACGAGCAGCAATGTCGCGATACGATAAACCGCAATCGCGATAGGCTACAATCCGACCTTTATCAAAGTCGGAAACGTCGTGGTACGCATTTCTCCTCCTTACACGAGGAATCACAACAACGTTTCACCAGGCAGCGCCGTCAACTACTGTTTGTGTATGAGAAATCGGTTGGAAACGTTCCTCATGTCAGCACGTTGTAGGTGTCGTCACCGGCACCAACCTTGTGTGAATGCTCTGAAAAGCTGATCATTTACATATCACAGCATCTTCTTCCTGTCGGTTAAATTTCGCATCTGTAGCACGTCATCTTCGTGGTGTAGCAATTTTAATGGCCAATAGTGTATATAAAACAGAAACTGTTTCACGCAGGAAAGACTAGGAATTTCAAATATGCTAAAGTCTAAAAATCGAATTTTTGAAGCCCACTTGCCTTCCGTCTCCGCTTAAGGTAGGTAAAAACGGCTGCTCTCAGCGAGGCGAGTAGGATTCACCTTCACGTGTTCATTCTTGATAATCAGTCACAGTGGCTGCAAGGGTCCATCAGTTTCCAGCACACTTCTCATTGTCCACCAGGATAATTACAGGGCGTCCATTCTTAAGCAAGGGAAGAGCATCCTCACGCCTACCTTTTCTGGTTGCAGAATGGCTCCAGTGCCCTCGTTTGGGGCGCACGCCCTATAGGGTCCGGCTCGCTGCTCGTCCTGCGTCGCTGGTGTTTTGAGTTTGGGAAACTCGCCCCCGACAGAGATCTCACACCATGTTTCTGTCTTCATTCATACCGAACGTTTGGTCTTAAGAAATCATATTAGTTTTTGTTTAAATACCCTGTTCTGTAAAATGTTTGTAGTGTTTTCGTTGCTGTCAGTTGTAATATGTAATCGAACAAGTTCTTTGTCAATAGAGTCAAAAGAAGGAAGCAACTCTTCTATAGGATTCCTCCGCGGGATTTCAGATTCTGGTGTGCTGGTGCACATTTCTGTCTCGATAGACAGAAAATCTCGGATGCAAAGACGCAACGGATGTGGCTCCGTCCGTGCTAGTTAATTAACATACATTCCGCGGTCATTTTGAAAAGAGGTCGCCTAATTAAACTAACAAGCAGCCACTTTCTCTTTCGTCTCAACAAGAGTTGCTGAAAAAGCCGCCGCCATTGTGAAACAGAGCATTTTCACATATCGGAGTGCAAACGTCCGAGCGAGCTACTGAGGGGAGATTGTACACCTGCCTCTTCTGTTCTGTAGGATCTCGGTGCGTAAAAACAGTAGGCCGGAAGTCGGCACGTACAGTGGCAGGGTGCCGAGAGCAAGTAGCAAGTAGCGGGGCGGGAGGGGGGGGGGGGAGGCCCAAATGAGCGGCCTCAACAAAGCGAGCCGGCGTCGGCGGGCCAATTAGCCGTCCGCGGTGGCGGCTGGCGGGCGTATCAATGGTCCGAGGCCGTAATTGGCAGTAAGCGAGTTTCTGGTAATCAGTGACTGACTGCGGCCGCGGTTCTCAGCTGCCACCCCCCCCCCCCCTCACACCCCCTGCCCTCTTATTGTGTTAGTTGCACGGCGCCACCGTCTTGGCCGGCGGCTGTCCGCTCGTTACGGGCGTTGATTGTGTGCCCGCCGCGGCAGAGTGACCGCCAGCTGCGAAGCCCCTCCTCCGGGCGCCACTTTCTCCTCCCTTTTTCGGCGCTGGAGCAGTGATTTTTCACTGTAGCCCACTAGGTCGTGCCGGCAAAAGTGCTTAATCCTAGCATTACCAAAGTATTTTCCACGGCGATCAATAACAAGGGGGGGGGGGCGGGGTACTTTGTAAACACCGGAAAAAATTTAAAAAAACATTGTTGTTGAATTATATTAGCAACATAGTTTTTAAATAACTGCTGATGTGTAAGTATGGTCCAGAACTTGGATATATCTTTTAGCACACTCTTAGCAATATCAAAGCACTTTTAGTACTGTGTACTACAGACTTCTTCACTTTTTAAAGAAATGCTGATGTGTAATCAAGGCCCTGAACTTCGAAATGTTGAATACGACATTCACTGTAAAAAAGTAAAAACTGCTACTGTGACTTCAACGTTTGGGTTAAGTTTTACAGAAAAGTTTAAAAGATATGTGGTATCTGGTAGAAGAGATCATTAGAAATAATAATTTTTTTTTCAAAATTGTAAAATAAAAGATAACTAACCTAATTATATATTTTCCGTAAGGTGAGCATAAAGTACCCCCCACTCCCTTGGTATTGAGAGGGTCGAAATGTTTACGACATAGGCGGAATACCGGCCATGCTACCATCAATGACGTTACAGTAAATGTCCCAAATATCGCCTACCCTAACTATGTATTTGCTATGTGCCCTCAATAAATTTTGCAATATTTGTCGTCAATAAATAGCACAATCGACTCTCCTAGTTTAGTTCACACGAATATGATTTCTTCTAGCATTTTCCTACATTATATTATTAAGCAATGCTTGAAAGAAATGATCATGTGGATATTATTTAAAAAAAATATTCATAATTACACATAGTCGTCTTCCTCACAGTACGTAATATGAATAAATAGAAATCAACAGCAGCAGATGGTGTACTGTGTGGTGGCCAGCTCATGAACATTACATGAATCTTCTCTAGCAAGCTTTGTGAATTCCAGGTTTAACATTCATGAATACTGACCATAAAACGGAGAAATAACTGAAGTTTAAGAAACGAATGAAAATGTATCACTTGTTGTTGTTGTTGTGGTCTTCAGTCCTGAGACTGGTTTGATGCAGCTCTCCATGCTACTCTATCCTGTGCAAGCTCCTTCATCTCCCAGTACCTACTGCAACCTACATCCTTCTGAATCTGCTTAGTGTATTCATCTCTTGGTCTCCCTCTACGATTTTTACCCTCCACGCTGCCCTCCAATACTAAATTGGTGATCCCTTGATGCCTCAGAACATGTCCTACCAACCGATCCCTTCTTCTGGTCAAGTTGTGCCACAGACGTTTCTTCTCCCCAATCCTATTCAATACTTCCTCATTAGTTATGTGATCTACCCATCTAATCTTCAGCATTCTTCTGTAGCACCACATTTCGAAAGCTTCTATTCTCTTCTTGTCCAAACTACTTATCGTCCATGTTTCACTTCCATACATGGCTACACTCCATACGAATACTTTCAGAAATGACTTCCTGACACTTAAATCAATACTGGATGTTAACAAATTTCTCTTCTTCAGAAACGCTTTCCTTGCCATTGCCAGCCTACATTTTATATCCTCTCTACTCCGACCATCATCAGTTATTTTGCTCCCCAAATAGCAAAACTCCTTTACTACTTTAAGTGCCTCATTTCCTAATCTAATTCCCTCGGCATCACCCGACTTAATTAGACTACATTCCATTATCCTTGTTTTGCTTTTGTTGATGTTCATCTTATATCCTCCTTTCAAGACACTGTCCATTCCATTCAACAGCTCATCCAAGTCCTTTGCAGTCTCTGACAGAATTACAATGTCATCGGCGAACCTCAAAGTTTTTATTTCTTCTCCATGAATTTTAATACCTACTCCGAATTTTTCTTTTGTTTCCTTTACTGCTTGCTCAATATACAGATTGAACAACATCGGGGAGAGGCTACAACCCTGTCTTACTCCCTTCCCAACCACTGATTCCCTTTCATGTCCCTCGACTCTTATAACTGCCATCTGGTTTCTGTACAAATTGTAAATAGCCTTTCGCTCCCTGTATTTTACCCCTGCCACCTTTAGAATTTGAAAGAGAGTATTCCAGTCAACATTGTCAAAAGCTTTCTCCAAGTCTACAAATGCTAGAAACGTAGGTTTGCCTTTCCTTAATCTTTCTTCTAAGATAAGTCGTAAGGTCAGTACTGCCTCACGTGTTCCAGTGTTTCTACGGAATCCAAACTGATCTTCCCCGAGGTTGGCTTCTACTAGTTTTTCCATTCGTCTGTAAAGAATTCGTGTTAGTATTTTGCAGCTGTGACTTATTAAGCTGATAGTTCGGTAATTTTCACATCTGTCACACCTGCTTTCTTTGGGATTGGAATTATTATATTCTTCTTGAAGTCTGAGGGTATTTCGCCTGTTTCATACATCTTGCTCACCAGATGGTAGAGTTTTGTCAGGTCTGGCTCTCCCACGGCAGTCAGTAGTTCCAGTGGAATATTGTCTACTCCGGGGGCCTTGTTTCGACTCAGGTCTTTCAGTGCTCTGTCAAACTCTTCACGCAGTATCATATCTCCCATTTCATCTTTATCTACATCCTCTTCCATTTCCATAATATTGTCCTCAAGTACATCGCCCTTGTATAGACCCTCTATATACTCCTTCCACCTTTCTGGTTTCCCTTCTTTGCTTAGAACTCGGTTTCCATCTGAGCTCTTGACATTCATACAAGTCGTTCTCTTAATTTTCCTGTAGGCGGTATCTATCTTACCACTAGTGAGATAGGCCTCTACATCCTTACATTTGTCCTCTAGGCATCCCTGCTTAGCCATTTTGCACTTCCTGTCGATCTCATTTTTGAGACGTTACGAACAGAATAAATTCTTATTGATTCGTTAGTGGAATGCTGTAATACATCTAGGAAAAATAAATTAATAACGTTCAACTTTTTTTTGTATTTTTTGGGAGGCAGTATAATACAGGCTTCTGGCAGAATTTGGCACCACTATCGAGGTTTTCTCAGTTCTACATAAACTGCATCCATATCTTCCAAAATAATCCTGTTTTATCACAGTTTTAAAAATGCAGGTTTTACTCAATTTTGCTGCTCCACAAATCCCAAAACTTACAAACATTTCAACTTAACTTGAAATCAATAAAATTTACATGTTTTTCAAACATTTGAGGAAACTTCAAACAAAATCATAAAATATAAAATACTATAAAATCTGTTAATTTATTAAAATTCTGCATTTTCCATATTTTATTAAAATTGTGTAAATCAGTGAAATTGTAAAAAATTATAGGATTATCATCAATAATGAACCAAAAATAATATTCCATTTCTCGTTATACAATTGGACACTACAGTCAGCAGTAAATATTTTTATAATCGGTTTAGCTCATTTTCATCACTTTAATGCCGGGAAAGATAGATGCCTATCATTATGTGAAGAATACGTGTATAAATATTATAAAATATTACATAGAGAGAATTATTAAGATAAAATTCAGAGAATTACTAAGATAAAATACTTCATGGTTACAGAAATTCTACAACTCCACCAGCTACAAAAGTACATTTAAAATCAACCAAAAGAATGGTAATTAATTAACAGTGAAATACTTGTGAATATGTTAAAATACTATTTTTAATTTCAAAACCATGTTTGACAAGGGATAAAGAAATAGATAAATACTAAAAATGTTATTGAAAGATCTAGAGAAATGAACCAAAATTAAGAAAACCAAGGAATTTTAGTGGGAGAATTGTAGGAAAGTGTGGTTCATCTGTAAAGCAGACCACATAGAGATCATACTGATCGAGTGTTAGAGATTCCCATCATATCAGATCAAAGGAAAGCATCGAAGGAATTCAGAGGTGGGCTGCTAAATTTCTTCTGTGTTCAACCAATACACAGGTGTTATGGAGATGCTTCACGAACTCAAATGAGAACTCTGGAGACGAGACGACGACTTTCTTTCCATTAACCAGTACTGAGAAAATTTAGAGAGCCAGCAACTGAAGCTGACTGCAGAACCATTCTATTGATGCTCACATAAATTTTTCGAAAAGTCAATGAAAATAAGATAAGAGAAATTGGGGCCTATACAGAGGCATATAGACACTTGTGTTTTGTGTTCCTCTGTCTGTGTTTGCGAATGGAGCAGAAAGGGGGGTGGTAAAAGGTATCCTCACTATGCACCACACAATAGCTTATTATATATATATATATATATATATATATATATATATATATATATATATATGTGTGTGTGTGTGTGTGTGTGTGTGTGTGTGTGTGGATCTAGATGTAGATGTAGACAGTAAGCCTGCAGCTTTGTTTAGAATTTAAAGAAAAGCATACAGATATGTTTGAAATCTAATGAAAAAGAAGGTTTTAAGTGATAATTCCAGGTAAGAACATCCTTATCCAAAATTCAGTTTTTCCTCTCTAAATAAATGGACATCTATTTCTACACTCCTGATTTCTGCATGATTAAAGATGTGGAACTCATAGCTCTAACTAAATCTGTTGGTATAAGAAGTTGTTATAAAATGAGGGAAGAAGACTTCATTACAGCTACTTGAAAGTAGTTCTATAATAAAGCAAGAAGAATAAAATAGAATTAAATTTATTACCATTTCACAAATTAAATATAGCAGAAGAATGTGGTATGATAAGAAATTAAAGTGAATATTCTTATTCTCTACAGCTATATTAGAAAAACATAACGTACATAAATGTAACATATATAGAATTTACATTGCTGACTGAGCTTTCCAAAACAGACTTAAAACAATTAATATAGAAAATTTTAGAAGATCAATAGATGCTTCACATTTCCTAACTCCTCTAAAACATGTTATATCCAAACTGATTGAAAATAATTTTTTTTTTGTCGTCAGTCTACTGACTGGTTTGATGCGGCCCGCCATGAATACCTTTCCTGAGCTAACCTCTTCATCTCAGAGTAGCACTTGCAATCTACGTCCTCAATTATTTGCTTGACGTATTCCAATCTCTGTCTTCCTCTAAAGTTTTTGCCCTCTACAGCTCCCTCGAGTACCATGGAAGTCATTCCCTCATGTCTTAGCAGATGTCCTATCATCCCGTCCCTTCTCCTTATCAGTGTTTTCCACATATTCCTTTCCTCTCCGATTCTGCGTAGAACCTCCTCATTCCTTACCCTATCAGTCCAGACATTCGTCTATAGCACCACATCTCAAATGCTTCGATTCTCTTCTGTTCCGGTTTTCCCACAGTCCATGTTTCACTACCATACAATGCTGTACTCCAGACGTACATCCTCAGAAATTTCTTCCTCAAATTAAGGCCGGTATTTGATATTAGTAGACTTCTCTTGGCCAGAAATGCCTTTTTTGCCATAGCGAGTCTGCTTCTGATGTCCTCCTTGCTCCGTCCGTCATTGGTTATTTTACTGCCTAGGTAGCAGAATTCCTTAACTTCATTGACTTCGTGACCATCAATCCTGATGTTAAGTTTCTCGCTGTTCTCATTTTTACTACTTCTCATTACCTTCGTCTTTCTTCGATTACTCTCAAACCATACTGTGTACTCATTAGACTGTTCATTCCGTTCAGCAGATCATTTAATTCTTCTTCACTTTCACTCAGGATACCAATGTCATCAGCGAATCGTATCATTGATATCCTTTCACCTTGTATTTTAATTCCACTCCTGAACCTTTCTTTTATTTCCATCATTGTTTCCTCGATGTACAGATTGAAGAGTAGGGGCGAAAGGCTACAGCCTTGTCTCACACCCTTCTTAATTCGAGCACTTCGTTCTTGATCGTCCACTCTTATTATTCCCTCTTGGTTATTGTACATATTGTATATGACCCGTCTTTCCCTATAGCTTACCCCGACTTTTTTCAGAATCTCGAAGAGCTTGCACCATTTTATATTGTCGAACGCTTTTTCCAGGTCGACAAATCCTTGCTTCCATTATTAGCCGTAACGTCAGAATTGCCTCTCTCGTCCCTTTACTTTTCCTAAAGCCAAACTGATCGTCACCTAGCGCATTCTCAATTTTCTTTTCCATTCTTCTGTATATTATTCTTGTAAGCAGCTTCGATGCATGAGCTGCTAAGCTGATTGTGTGATAGTTCTCGCACATGTCAGCTCTTGCCGTCTTCGGAATTGTGTCGATGATGCTTTTCCGAAAGTCAGATGGTATATCGCCAGACTCATGTATTCTACACACCAACGTGAATAGTCGTTTTGTTGCCACTTCCCCCAATGATTTAGCCGGCCGAAGTGGCCGTGCGGTTCTAGGTGCTGCAGTCTGGAACCGCGAGACCGCTACGGTCGCAGTTTCGAATCCTGCCTCGGGCATGGATGTGTGTGATGTCCTTAGGTTAGTTAAGTTTAACTAGTTCTAAGTTCTAGGGGACTAATGAGCTCAGAAGTTGAGTCCCATAGTGCTCAGAGCCATTTGAACCATTTTGAACCCAATGATTTTAGAAATTATGATGGAATGTTATCTATCCCTACTGCCTTATTTGACCTTAAGTCCTCCAAAACTCTTTTAAATTCCGATTCTAATACTGGATCCGCTATCTCTTCTAAATCGACTCCTGTTTCTTCTCTTTCCTCTGCATTTAACAGTGGAATTCCCGTTGCACTCTTAATGTTACCACCGTTGCTTTTAATGTCATCAAAGTTTGTTTTGACTTTCCTGTATGCTGAGTCTGTCCTTCCGACAATCATATCTTTTTCGATGTCTTCACATTTTTCCTGCAGCCATTTTGTCTTAGCTTCCCTGCACTTCCTATTTATTTCATTCCTCAGCGACTTGTATTTCTGTATTCCTGATTTTCCCAGAACATGTTTCTACTTCCTCCTTTGATCAATCAACTGAAGTATTTCTTCTGTTACCCATGGTTTCTTCGCAGCTGCCTTCTTTGTACCTATGTTTTCCTTCCCAACTTCTGTGATGGCCCTTTTCAGAGATGTCCATTCCTCTTCAACTGTACTGTCTACTGCGCTATTCCTTATTTTCAAATGATTGAGTTTCTGTCATTATCATATGTTGCAAGACATTAAGCTCAAAACTGGCCATAAATTAAGAAAGATATGCGCTCTCCACGAAATGCCAGATGTAAAATCATCATCTCGTAAAGATATCAGCAAATAAGTGTGTGAGGACACCATATTTAATAAACCTGTTTTTATTTAACAGAATTTAAAACTACAATTCAGGTTAGGAAACATTCACAGAATTCTAATAATACACAAGAGAGAACAAAATGGCAATAAAAGTATGATAAAAGTATCTACAAACTGGTGACTCCACATCTTTATCTATACTCTGCAAAGCACTTTACAGTGTGTGGCAGAGAATACTCGGTGTACCACTGTCACCCCAACCCTCCCCCACACTTCATCACCACCACTTCATCACCACCTTCCCTTTCCCAGTCACTTATCGTTTGCAGGAACAACGAATGTTGGTAAGCCCCCATGAGAGCTTGAACCTCTGCAATTTTACCTTCATGATCTTTTCTCGAAATATTCGTAGAAGGAAGCAAAATACTGATTGACTTCTGTAAGAACGTATATTACCGGAATTTTAACAGTAAACGACACTTTTGTAGTGTCTGGCACATGGGCTGCTCTTCTGTACATCTTCTCTATCTCCTTTATCATTCCTACCTGGTACATATTCCAGATTGACGAGCAATATTAAATATATAAGAAGATGGTGCCTGTTCTTTCGGACATGTCTGAAAGATACCATTTGTGATTTTGCAACTCTCGAAGAATGAAATTACTATGAAATCCAGACCATTAGCTGCTTACAGGCGTTGATAAATATCAGCGGAGACGGTTAAAAATATGTGCCCCAACCGGGTCTCGAACCCAGAATCTCCTGCTTTCATGGCACACACTCTATGTGACATTTTTTTAGTTTCATTTTGTTCGTTTTCGTTCGTTGCATTTGCTCGGGGCGGACGCCGCAAGACACTCCTTTAAGTTCGTCGCACTATCCTCTGTGTCCTCATTGGGTCACTTGGATAAAGCGTCTGCCATGTAAGCAAGAGATCCCGGGTTCGATACCAGTCGAGACACACATTTTCAGCCGTCCCCGTTGATATTGATCAACGCCTGTAAGAAGCTAATCGTCTGGATTTCATTTCAGCAATATTAAAGCTATCTTGTTTGTAGGTGCACTACACTTCTCAAGGAATATTTCCAACGAATCTCAGTATGACACCTGTTTACCTGCATCGTGTCGTTACCCTTTAAATCAATCTTTATGCATACTCATCGATATTTTATGGATGTGAATGCTTCCAGTAACTGTGTAATTATACAATAGTGAGTCCTTCCCCCTGTTTGTGTGCACTGTGCAATGTGATACGTTTGTTGACGTTCAGGCTCAACTGCCAGTCTCAGCACCAAGAATAGGTTCTTTGCAGGTCACCCGCATTTCGCTACTACTTTCTAGAGTTTGGACTTCTCTGTAAACAACTGCATCAAACGCGGAACGCCTCGTGGAACTACACACAGTATACACTGGGTCATTTAGAAATACAGGTATATTTGAAATAAATGGTTGTAGCTCAGTCATAAGTTGCATTGAGAAGCTTCTTTTTTTATTTCTTGATGGTGACTACTTCGGACACCTGTGTCCATTTTCAAAACTTCCTGCAAAGAAAATTACAGTTGGCGTTGTAGGGTTTTTAACTATACATTAAGTTAATGAAAGAAAAAAGAATGTATTGCTTAGTCAGTAAATATTTTATCTTCGACGCGCACCGCTGTCAGCGGCCTCTAAAGTTTTACCTGCTAACAACTGGTGACTCTACACAGCAGTTCTCTAACCTTCGTTCAGTGTGGTGTATTTACTGTTGTTGAGTCGGCCGCAGTGCCCCTCTGATCATCACTGCAGGGGCAGTTTTTGTACATAGGCCTGTATTTGGCACGTTTACGATACGGTTTTTAACTAGCAAGATAACTCGTGAAACTACATAACCATGAAAAAATTGTATACCCTACACGTATATTGGTTTACTGTAGTTGTGTTGCAAATATGTGCCTCATTTGAATAAAATTGTTATGTCAACTGCAAATTTATTTTTAGGGTGGTTTGAAAATGGAGACAGGTGACCGAAACTAGTCACCATCAATAAATAAAAAAAGATATTTCTCAATGCAACTTATGACTGAGCTACAACCATTTATTTCAGTTTTAAGACCAGTTGCGCGCCTATTTTTCACGTGCAGCATGCTGCAAGTTCGTACAAATATACTGCCAAAAGTAATGGTCCAATAACACTCCCATAGGATACGCCCGATGTTACTTTTACATCTGAAGATATCTCTCCGTTCAGAATGACATTCTGTGTTGCGTTTCTTTTTAACCCTTCAATCTCACCATGCAGCTAGTCTGATATTCCGTGCGTTCTTAATTTGCTCGTTAGACGACAATACGGAACTGCAAGGAATACAGCATCAACCTGGGTGTCGGAATCTACTGCTTTCTGGATCTCTTGGGAGAACGGAGCCGAGGTTGTCTTCAAACGATAAGTGTTTCCGAATATCATGTTGAGTCTTACAATGGAGATTTTCAGTCTGAAATTCACTTCCTGCCATACCGTCCTACTCATAACGAATTCTACTCCAGTTATTGCTGGAGATATCGTCCTATATTTGCCTCACCGAAAATCATTATCTTCCTTCCATTTAACGTCACTGATCCTCATCGTATGTAGATTCAGGCTTCATATTTCTATTTTCAAATTTTTTAGCTTCTCTACAAAGTTCCTACTTTTGACGTTCCATGTTCTGACTCTAGAATATTTTCCCTTCCTTGGTTATTCTGTCTATTTCTCATGGTCATTTCGTCCTTGACAGTCCGCTCTCGGAGATCAGAATAGGAGACAAATTAGAAATCTTTTGCCAGTGAAGAGACCATCCCAACACTTTTTCAGTTACAGGCAACATATCCTGTGATCATCATTATGTGTCTCTAACGCAGTGGCTTCCATTGTATTCTGCTTCCTCATGCCGTTGATCTTAGCTTTCTTCCCGTCAGGGGCAGTAATTTCCATCCCGAGGCCAAGAGGATGTCATGTGAAACTAACTCTTTAACTGTTTTTCTTTGATAAACACTGTCTAACAGAATTTTCCCTGACAAAGACAACTCAAACTTAACCTATTCATTTACTACCCACAATATACAAGCCCAACGCAGTCTGACTGCTATACATTGGCAACATGACTTCCAATAATTAACACAAAAGAATAGCCCTGAACTGCAAGAAATCCTAACAATAATACAAATCCAAAAATTATGAAATTAAAGAAACATGAAACTACCTCCAACTCTGTTAATTGCCTAAACTCATTTCAATCACGAATCCCGATAGTGGAAACCCCCATTCTGTTTCATAAGTCACTTACCTCACGGAAAATCTTCATAACACGAACTACAGCAATTACAGCAAGTAGCAACAACAGCCAGCTAAATAAAAAGATTCAAACTACCGTAGACTCTAACTACTAGGAGGTATATGTTGGCAAAAGAAAGATTTTGTTGAAGAGCAAACAATGTATTTAGAAAATTTTACCTTATTCATGTGACATCCAGTTCCAAAAATTATATAGTTATCAGTAATTCCACAATTCAAACATTATTAACGATACACCCATCCTCACACATTCGTTGCGTCTCACTTTACAATGCATTTCTCCACTAAGAATCTCATATCCATGCACATCCCAATCCACTCGCCAACTACTAGTCCGTCAACCACAGAATCTCTTGCCGAAGGCGCAGAGTGCTGTCAGCGATGTTAACAGAGTCTGTAGCGCTGCCAACATACAAACAGGCTACTTACACACTGACCATTTTCCGCTCGTTCCCCCCTCCCCTTCGACAAAACCTTTGACAGAACGAGGGAGTGTCCTTATGCGAGTATCCTTCAGTTGCTATTGATGATGCTTCTTATTCAAAAATTGAGCAGTGGTTGTGATAGAATCCAGAACCCAGGGTATTTTGATTACTAGTCAAGGACGCTACTTCTAGAGCACGATGTGTTCGCGTACCTGCTTCTTACTGTGTTATAGAATATCAGTTTCTAAGTTTTTATGACTATGTTTAAAAGGTGGTCTTGTAGAAAGTTGAAACCTCAATGAACTGAAGTAATAAATGAACAGTTGCTGTTCAGAAGGGACGGAATGATAAATGTGTCAAGAGATGAGTGAATCATTTCGGTAGTACTCGAGGGAGATGTAGAGAGGATTAAAATTGTAGGGGAAGAGAGAGATGGGAATATACCCAACAAATACTGGAGCACGTCGGGTGCAAGTGTAACTCTGAGATGAAGGGATGAGCACAAGAGAGGAATTCGGGGCGGTCGGCATCGAAACAGCAAACTAACTCAACAAAAATTAGTGTGAACTAGGCACAACTAGGGTTTTGACTGATCGAATCTGATGGTATGGTACTGTTACGGAGACACCTAAGCTACGTAAGTATGTATTGTAGAAAAGATGACTTTTTTTCCTCGAGACTGGCCCAGAAGCCGAAGTGACTAATCTCCACTATGCGTTTATTTTGACTGCTCAGTATACAGGATCAGCCCGAACGCGTGTGGAGTCGTGCTCTTTAATTCGTTCTTTCATTCTCCTCCCAGCACGGCCTGTATATTCGCCCGTTTCCGCGATTTTGTAAATGTAGTAGCATGGCTCAAGACAAAATTGTAACACATTGTCGTAGATAAAATCTGGTAACTGTACAAACAGTGGCATGTATAACAATTTAAGGGAGCTGGAAAAGAGAGTTTTAGTGGAAGACTGCGTAAGGGACGACTGGGACAGCAGGAACGTGGGCTGGCGCTCGCTGCTGGAGCCGCTCGTACCCGGAGTGACCTTTTTATGCCGCTCTATTGGAATTTTATACGTTTGCTCCACATACATTACTTTTATTTGAGTTAGAAATACTTTGTTCTATACGCAACGGGAGCGGCCAACCCTGCAACTTTGTGTCGTTTGAAAGGCAGTTCTCGAATTTGGCTTCGATAGCAGTCTCCAATCGAACCCGCATAAACAGCTGGAAAAACAGAAGAAGTCACAACATCGCCGAATTATGACCAACATCTGGAAGTTCTTACGGCTAGGGCCTCCTGCCTTCATTTAATACAGCTTGTGTGCCTGTAATGTGTTTGCTACAAACCCTTCTACCTTCGGCATCAAAGTGCGTTATTTTCAAATACTCTTAGGTACAGCAAGAAGAATATACACTGAGGAGCCAAAGAAAAAGGTACACCTGCCTAATATCCTGTACAGACCCAGCGAGCACGCAGAAATACTGCAACACGACTTGGCATGGATTCAACTAGCATCTGTAGTAGTGCTGGTGGGAAATGACACCATGAATCCTGCAGGACTGTCCATAAATCCGCAAGAGTACGAGGGGGTGGAGATCTCTTCTGAACAGCACGTTGCAAAGCATCCCAGGTATGCTAAATAATGTTCATGTCTGGGAAGTTTGGTGGCCAGCGTAATAGTTTAAACTCTGAAGAGTGTTCCTGGAGTCTCTCTGTACCACTTCTGGACGTGTGGGGTGTCGCATTGTCCTGCTGGAATTACCCAAGTCCGTCGGATGCACAATGGACATGAATGGAAGCAGGTGATCAGATAGGATGCTTACGTACGTGTCACCTATCAGAGTCGTATCTAGACGTACCAGGGATCCTATATCACTCCAACTGCACAAGCTCCATACCATTACAGAGCCTCCACCAGCTTGAACAGTCCTCTGCTGACGTGGAGGTCCCATGGATTCATGAGGTTGTCTTCATACCTGCGCACGTCCATCCGCTCGATGCGATTTGAAACGAGACTCGTCCGACAAGGCAAGACGTTTCCAGTCAGCAACAGTTCAATGGCGGTGTTGACGGGCCCAGGCGTAAAGCTTTATGTCGTGCGCTCATCAAGGGTACAAGAGTGGGCCTTAGGCTCCGAAAGCCAATATCGATGATATTTAGTTAAATGGTTCGTACACTGACACTTGTTGATAGCCCAGCATTGAAATATCCAGAAAATTGAGGAAGAGTTGCACTTCTATAACGCTGACAGTCGTCGTCGGTCTCGTTCTTTCAGGATCTTTTTCCGGCAGCAGCGATGTCGGAGATCTGATGTTTTACCGGATTCCCTGATATTCACGGTGCACTCGTGAAATGGTCGTAAGGGAAAATCCCCACTTCATCGCTACCTCGGAGATGCTGTGTCCCATCGCTTGTACGCCGACTATAACACCTAGTTTAAACTCACGTAAATCTTGATAACCTGCCACTGTAGCAGCAGTAACCGATCTAACACCTGCGCCAGCCACTTGTTGTCTTATATAGGCGTTGCCGACTTTCTTGTGCTTGTGCCGTTTTTCCCGCGGATACGCAGGGTCGGCACGGTTAATCGTATGTGACAATGTTAGTTGAAGGGGTGGCCGGATGCCCTTCCTGCCGCCACCCTGTACCTCCTGGGAAGGAATTAGTGTACCCCAACTGTCAGGGTCTAGTGTAATCCATGGAATAGTGCGAAAGTGTTCCAATGTCTGCGAGCTTTGTAACTGAGGCGGGAAGTAGGGACCAGCCCGGTATTCACCTAGGGGGATGTGGAAAACCGCCTAAAAACTACAACCAGGCTGGCCGGCATACCGGCCCTTGTGGTTAATCCGCCGGGCGGATTTGATCCAGGGCCGGCGCGCCTACTCGAGTCCAGGAAGAAGCGCATTAGCGCGCTCGGCTAACCTGGCGGGTATAGGCGTTGCCGACTGCAGCGTCGTATTTGCCTGTCTACCTCTCTCTGTATTTGAAAACGCATGTCTATACCCGTTCCATTTAACTAATCTGATAAACGTCCCAGTCTGATAAGCGATACTGAAGCCACTTATTTAGCGGAAGAAATACATTTCCAATGATTTTCAGCCTGACATTTTGTATGGCAGTGCACGTCACACAGGGCCTCACTTACGTTGTTAATTACCATGTTGTAAGACAGCATCTCAACTACTTTCCGAGTGATCCCTGCAAAAGAGAACTCCATGAAATGGACATTTTGAGTCAAGTTCCTTGGAAAACTCCATTGCTCACAGTGGCACAGCTCCAAGTCTCCAATCGGCCAAACGGAACCGAAACTGGAGGCCTGTAACGCGGTCGGACAAGTGATGGTTTTGTTCATTTCAAATAATGCAGGCCGTCGACTGCGCCTACAGCCCCATGACTCATTTAACGTGCATTGTGTGGCGGAGGTGGTTTTGTGATGTATTGGAAGTGTTTTTCGTGTCTTCGTTAGGGCTCACTCATTCAGGTGACCCTACACATGAATTGCAATGTTTATTTTCGTATTCTCAGTTATTGATCAAGTGTTGCCTCTTTCTTATACAGCTTCATGATGAGTAAACTGTGGATACTCCCCTCTTCTGACAACAGTCGTTTTCAGAGGACAGTCTGCATACGTTAATGGCTGACGAATTCTGGGGCATCCTTTCGCACGTCCAGTGGCCACTAAATCATCGAAAATGTACTGGATTGTCTTGATGAACAGCTGAAACATAGCATTCAGCATCCTCAAAATTCGTATAGGTCTTACGAGATTTAATTATCAATGAGTACATTGAGGTTCATGTCACGTACTTGAACAAACATGTGGACTCTAAATGGTTCAAATGGCTTAGAGCACTATGGGACGTAACATCTGAGGTCATCAGTCCCCTATAACTTAAAACTACTTAAACCTAACTAACCTAAGGACATCACACACATCCATGCCCGAGGCAGGATTCGAACCTGCGACCATAACGGTCGCCTGGTTCCAGACTGAACCGCTCGGCCACAGCGGACGGCCATGTGGACTCTCTTCGTCACCAAAATGAAGCCATTATTAAGATTAGAAGCGGTGGTACACGGTGTTAGTGTGATGTCTCTTAAGGGTGAAGGGGTGGCTGCTATTTTGTGCAGCGTGTATTAACAATATAGTGAACTGCTGCCCTCAGTTTTACGATGTTTCACACGAGAACGTGAGAGATAGTATACTTAGTGAGACACACACAAGTGTTAGTTGGATTGCTCATGGTGAATAAAAGACACTTCAACCGTAATTTCAACCGCTACGGTTGCAGGTTCGAATCCTGCCTCGGGCATGGATGTGTGTGATGTCCTTATGTTAGTTAGGTTTATGTAGTTCTAAGTTCTAGGGAACTGATGACCTCAGAAGTTAAGTCCCATAGTGCTCAGAGCCATTTGACCCAACCGTAATATCAAAATTCCTTGGTTTGGATAAAGGTACGTACACTGCTCAGGTTTCAGGAAAGTAATCCCATCTTCAGGTGCTATACGCAAGTATGCAGCACCTGAAGATGGGATTAGTGTCCCGAAAGCCGGATAGTAAATATGTGTTTATCTAAATGAAAGAAGTTTGAAATAAAAACTGCAAAAGATTTTATTCATCATGAAAAGCGGGGGGATGCCAAATTTCTCGACATTTCGTAAAACATTACAATGTATTTTTTATTTCTAACGTTATCAGTCACGTCAAGTTGTTTGTCCCTAATCACAATGTGAACGCCGCCTTCCGCTTAGTGCGGCTGGAAGAGCGCCGGGCAAACCGCGTGTAGTGGGTGGCCTTGGTGCGGCACAAAGGAAGCGGGCTTTGGCGGGGCGCCACCCAGCAGCATGTGTGACTCAGGCCCGGGCGGGTTTTTTGGGCAGGCTCGCCGACATCTGAACATCTGGTGCGGCGGCGGAGGCGGCCGGAATGTGGAGCCACCGCGTGAACGTCCCAAGTGGTGCAGCGGAGGAACAACGGGCAGCCGGCAGCGTCCGCGTTTCCAGCACGCGTGATCATCTACATCTACATCCACACGGGTACTCTGCAAATCACATTTAAGTGCCTGGCAGAGGGTTCATCGAGCCACCTTTACAGTTCTCTGTTATACCAATCTCGTATAGCGCGCGGAAAGAACGAACTCCTATATCTTTCCGTAAGAGCTCTGATTTTCCTTATTTTATCGTGGTGATCGTTTCTCCCTATGTAGGTCGGTGTCAACAAAATATTTTCGCGTTCGGAGGAGAAAGTTGGTGATTGGAGTTTCGTGAGAAGATTCCGTCGCAACGAAGAAGCCTTCCTTTTAATGATGTCCATCCCAAATCCTGTATCAGTTCTGTGACACTCTCTCCCATATTTCGCGATAATACAAAACGTGCTGCCCTTCTTTGAACTTTTTCGATGTACTCCGTTAGTCCTATCTGGTAAGGATCCCACACCGTGTAGCAGTACTCTAAAAGAAGACAGACAAGCCTATTGTAGGCAGTCTCCTTAGTAGATCGTTACATTTTCCAAGTGTCCTGCCAATAAAACGCAGTCTTTGGTTAGCCTTCCCCACAACATTTTCTATGTGCTCCTTCCAATTTAAGTTGTTCGTAACTGTAATACCTAGGTATTTAGTTGAATTTACGGATTTAGATTAGACTGATTTATCGTCTAACCGAATCTTAACGAATTACTTTTAGCACTCATGTGGATGACCTCACACTTTTCGTTACTTAGGGTCAAGTACCAATCTTAGCACCATTCACGTATCTTTTCTAAATCGTTTTGCAATTTGTTTTGATTTTATGATGATTTTATTAGTCTGCAAACAACCTAAGACGGCTGCTCAGATTGCCTCCCAAATCGTTTATATAGATAAGGAACAACAAGGGGCCTATAACACTACCTTGGGAAACGCCAGAAATCACTTTTGTTTAACTCGATGACTTTCCGTCATTTACTACGAACTGTGACCTCTCTGACAGGAAATCACAAATCCAACCACATAACTGAGGCGATATTCCATAAACACGCAATTTCACTACAATCCGCTTGTGTGGTACAGTGTCAAAAGCCTTTCGGAAATCCAGAAATACAGAATCTATCTGAAATCCCTTGTCAATAGCACTCAACACTTCATGTGAATAAAGAGCTAGTTGTGTTTCACAGGAACGATGTTTTCTAAACCCTTGGTGACTGTAAGTCAATAGACAGTTTTCTTCGAGGTAATTCATAATGTCTGAACATAATATATGTTGCAAAATCCTGTTGCATATCGACGTTAACGATATGGACCTGTAATTTAGTAGATTACTCATACTACCTGTCTTGAATATTGGTGTGGCTGTGCAACTTTCCAATCTTTGGGTACGGTTCTTTCCCAAAGACTGGAAAGTTGCTCAGGTCACACCAATATTCAGGAAAGAAGTACTGATCATCTAGTAGTTTAAATTGTGTCAGAATACAGGAAAATCGTTTGGTATACTTCAGAGCTGCCAAAACTGTACCCCCCCTCCCCCACCACACACTCCACTCAAGAAAACTACTTCTAGGCCAATATTTCTACGTATTTTCAGCAAATTTTAATTTCTATGTATATTTAATAACATGAAGCACAAGGAAACCCAGCGTCCCGTGAGATTTTAGAATTAAGTACATGGGATAAGCATTTTGGAAAGCGATTAGCAAAAAACATTAGCGTTTTAGATGCTATACCATGAGTCACAGTTTCAGTCACAACAACCACAAAACTGCTAATATGTAAATAAGGACTTCCTTCAGTCATCTTATTATGCAAGATGCTTGTGTACTGCAAAAAAATGGTTCAAATGGCTCTGAGCACTATGGGACTGAACGTCTGAGGTCATCAGTCACCTAGAACTTAGAACTACTTAAACCAAACTAAACTAAGGACATCACACACACCATGCCCAAGGCAGGATTCGAACCTGCGACCGTAGCGGTCGTGCGGTTCCAGACTGAAGCGCCTATAACCGCTCGGCCACTCTGGCCGGCTGTGTACTGCAGCAGATGATTAATGGCAGATCACACGTTCGTTTGTAGGAGTGTTCAACGCGGATGAAGAGAACAGATCTGTTATAGGCACCACCACTGGCAACTCTTGTAATATTACTAATCAGCCACAGAAGACTCATTTGTGAAATCTTTTTATTTACACAGCAGTTTGTACCAAACTAATCTTTAGAGCAGCAGAAGTGAAGCGTGGGGGGACGAATAAAATACATACCGTACCCACTAAACCTTTTCTGCTTGCTTCCTACAGAGTCACGTGTGGCTCCAGTGCTCAGTCGACAGAAAACGGCATAAATCGGAAGCCATAGGTAGAATAACGTATTTGATTCATCACCAACGCTCCGAGCTTTGAGCTCCTACAATGCCGTAGCGAAGTAGCAGCAAGAACTCCATTCTTGAACATAAGCGAGCTCTGAAGGCAGCAGCTGTGTGAACCGAACGCTCAGGTGCCACAGAAACCATATATGCGACAGACGCCTGTTCTGTAATAGTCATTTCCTCCTGTTACGCTACTTGGACGAAATGGCACTAGAAATTACACTACGCACTTACAGTCGCGGGCCTAGGGAAAGGCTCATTCTCCAAGGCAGAAGATACGAATGCGAGAGATAGCAGAACTGACGTACCTTTCTTTCGCTTACGCCATAGTCCCGCAGCGATCGCAGGGTCGGCGTGGTTACAACAGATTTGGCAGTGTTAGTGTAAGGGATGGCCGCATGCCCTTCCTGCCGCCACCCCGTACCCCTCAGGACGGAATCAGTGTACCCCAACTGTAGTGTAAATCGTGAAATAGTGCGGACGTGTTTGAAATGCCACGCCTGCGACGCGTGTAACTGAGGCGGCAAATGGGAACCAGCCCGGTATTCACCCAGCGGGATGTGGAAAAGCAGAACTGATGTACCTCTCCCACTTAATTCTCAGATAGCCTTTCTTTCTTTTTGCTGATCAGTTTGTGTGGCCCTTCTGCGCCTATGCCATTGGCAGGAGCCTAACTAGCTATGCCTCTAAATGGTTCAATTGGCTTTGAGCACTATGGGACTTAACATCTGTGGTCATCAGTCCCCTAGAACTTAGAACTACTTAAACCTAACTAACCTAAGGACATCACACACATCCATGCCCGAGGCAGGATTCGAACCTGCGACCGTAGCAGTCGCGCGGTTCCGGACTGAGCGCCTAGAACCGCTAGACCACCGCGGCCGGCGCTATGCCTCTGCTTCAAATGCAGAAACTGACGACAGCTCATGCGAATGTGATAGTGGCCAAACTGTGGTGGAGCAATGTTGCACCTGGTTAAATGGTTCAAATGGCTCTGAGCACTATGGGACTTAACATCTATGGTCATCAGTCCCCTAGAACTTAGAACTACTTAAACCTAACTAACCTAAGGACATCACACAACACCCAGCCATCACGAGGCAGAGAAAATCCCTGAACCCGCCGGGAATCGAACCCGGGAACCCGGGCGTGGTAAGCGAGAACGCTACCGCACGACCACGAGATGCGGGCTGCACCTGGTTAACAGCGGGAACAAAGGAGATCACTGCTTATTTGCTCTATAGCGTAATTATCATGTATCGAAATTTCGGCTACTGAGAGTGTCACCGTTAAAAGTCGATATAATTTAAACGTTCATGACTCGTCCCGGGCCGGCCGAAGTGGCCGTGCGGTTAAAGGCGCTGCAGTCTGGAACCGCAAGACCGCTACGGTCGCAGGTTCGAATCCTGCCACGGGCATGGATGTTTGTGATGTCCTTAGCTTAGTTAGGTTTAACTAGTTCTAAGTTCTAGGGGACTAATGACCTCAGCAGTTGAGTCCCATAGTGCTCAGAGCCATTTGAACCATTTTTGAACTCGTCCCGGAACCTGCTTTATAAGCTAACAGCTTAGCACACCGCGGGGAAGTCTCAACTGTTTCGGAATAGCCGATCATATGATATTTAGGTTCCGCAATTCGGTCGGCAGAAACGAATCCCTTATAGAATAACTTTGCCCGTCGGTATGTCTGACCGTCTCGTAAGCCCCCTTTTCATCACAAAGTGGTGCAGATATCAAATTGAAATTTATGTCAAATATTAAGGTCAACCGTCCCTTACAGGTGAGAAAAATTTAAGTTTCTAGGTCAATGCACTCAATACTGCCAATTATTTCACATATCTTGATACTCGCAATCCAACTCGTCAAAACCTATAGGGTACTTACCATTGAACTGAATCTGGAAAATAGGAAAGAGCAAGAAGTAACTATATAAGTAAAGGAAAAATATCCTAAAACTGTTAACTTGTAATTATATAACATAAAAATATTTTTGGGCATTTGTTGTTCGTTTGTCTGTCAGTCTGTTAAGATCCCTATTTCTTAGGACGAATAGAGGCATCAAGCTGAAATTTATGTCAAATTCTAAGGTCTGTGGTCTCTTGACGGTGCAAAAAAAATTAAAGCTTTTAAATCAATGCAGTCAAAAGATACGGCCATTTATGTCACGTACTTTGAGAATTCGCAAACTCACTCATAAAACCTAAACATGAATAAGACTTCACAGGATACGAAATTTGTAACACTGTTGACAAAAAAATATTGTTAGGTATGTTCATAGTAGGAATGGAAGTATCGGGAATGATTCACGGTACTATGTAAATCGTTTTCCAGACACATTAATCATGGTACCTGTTCACTTGCCGCTAACAGAAGTGTCAGAACACACCATATTCCAGGAGGGAGACTGTTCAACGCACTATCAGTGGAACATTACTATGTGGATGCTGTGGCCTATAATTCGATGACTGTTTAATGCTGTCTTCACGCTAGGGTGTCCTGTATGACATCTGCGTTCTACAACCATTTGCACCTTTTTACCGTATTAGAGTATCGGTTTACCACTACAATTTTTATCCGTCCCCACCAACATTTCCTCCAGTACAAGTTCACGATTCCATTATGCTGCAAGATCTGTCCAATCAGCTTATCTCTCTTTTTAGCCACGTTGTGCCATAAATAACTATTTTCCTCAGTTCTGTTCAGTACCTCAACATTAGCAATTCGAGCTACTCGTTTCAGTATTCTTCTGCGGTTATATATTCTAAAAGCTCTGAACAACAGATTTAGGGTTGGTCACGAAGGAAGCACACCAAAGAAGCTTACAAAGGTAAGTGGAATATTGCCCCAAAGTGCCCGAGCTGGCAGTGCTCACACCAGGGGTTCTTGTAGGTCGTATTGTAGAAGCGGTCATCAAAATAAACATTAGGGGAAGTCGTCGAATTTGAGCCAATAGAACCTTGACAGTGCATGCAAAGCCCAATCGATGCGTCTAACCCCAGCGGTCCTACAAACACGAGTATTTTTGTCTCTCAATCGACACGGACTCGGCATCTCAAACCTAAACTGCTTTGACACACGTTTCGTCAGTTAGACGTTTTATAATGAACAGCCTTCAATGTCTGCACATCAAACCGCTTATTTGAGGATTTTAACAACTACCGTGATTTTTTCACGCGTTTCTGTGTTTCACGCTCTATTTGTGCATGGTTTTGACCTACTAATGCCCTTTTAATCTTCCGTCTACTTGAGTTTTAACACATCCATGATTACCGTAACACACATAGAGGATATAGGCTTTCAATAATCCTTTATTCGAAATTGTCTTGACTGCACTTGGTGGACTTATAACAGTTAACCAGTTTCGACTGAAATGAGTCGTCATCAGAACCAATATCTTGCTTCCAATGAAACACGCCAAGTCGTCATCTATTGCTCATAGTGGTCACTTACAGTCAGCGAGTTACTGTGTATTTACGTAATTGTACTTCTCAAGTTTTCCCATGACAAAAGTAATACTGCCAGTTGCTACGCAGTAAAACTTATAGTCTATAACTTAAAGGTGATCTGTGCTGATGTTAGATTTCTCATGACATATGGTAGCGAACATTTGTCTAATAATTAATATATCTACATCTAGATTTACATTTATACTCCGCAAGCCACCCAACGGTGTGTGGCGGAGGGCAATTTACGTGCCACTGTCATTACCTCCCTTTCCTGTTCCAGTTGGGTATGGTTCGCGGAAAGAACGACTGCCGGAATGCCTCCGTGCACGCTCGAATCTCTCTGATTTTACATTCGTGACATACTCGGGAGGTATAAGTAGGGGGAAGCAATATATTCGATACCTCATCTAGAAACGCACCCTCTCGAATCCTGGACAGCAAGCTACACCGCGATGCAGAGCGCCTCTCTTGCAGAGTCTGCCACTTGAGTTTGCTAAACATCTCCGTAACGCTATCACGCTTACCAAATAACCCTGTGACGAAACGCGCCGCTCTTCTTTGGACCTTCTCTATCTCCTCTGTCAACCCGACCTGGTACGGATCCCACACTGATGAGCAATACTCAAGTATAGCTCGAACGAGTGTTTTGCAAGCCACCTCCTTTGTTGATGGACTACATTTTCTAAGGACTCTCCCAATGAATCTCAACCTGGTACCCGCCTTACCAACAATTAATTTTTATGATCATTCCACTTCAAATCGTTCCGTACGCATACTCCCAGATATTTTATAGAAGTAACTGCTACCAGTGTTTGTTCCGCTATTATATAATCATACAATAAAGGATCCTTCTTTCTATGTATTCGAAATACATTACATTTGTCTATGTTAAGGGTCAGTTGTCACTCCCTGCACCAAGTGTCTACCCGCTGCAGATCTTCTTGCCTTTCGCTGCAATTTTCTAATGCTGCAACTTTTCTGTATACTACAGTATCATCTGCGAAAAGCCGCATGGAACTTCCGATACTATCTACTAGGTCATTTATATATACTGTGAAAAGCAATGGTCCCATAACACTCCCCTGTGGCACGTCAGAGGTTACTTTAATGTCTGTAGACGTCTCTCCATTGAGAACAACAAGCTGTGTTCTGTTTGTTAAAAACTCTTCGATCCAGCCACACAGCTGGTCTGATATTCCGTAGGCTCTTACTTTATCAGGAGACAGTGCGAAACTGTATCGAACGCCTTCCGGAAGTCCAGGAAAATGGCATCAACCTGGGAGCCTGTATCTAATATTTTCTGGGTTTCATGAACAAAGCGAGTTGGGTCTCACGCGATCGCTGTTTCCGGAATCCATGTTGATTCCTACAGAGTAGATGATGACGAACTGACAACCTCAGCTGCCGACAGGTGTTGTTGATATACCTCGATGTGTCAGTCATCATTTATTCTAGGGAAAAGCTGCACGGTCATCAACAGTAACTGTTCTTTCTAGAACAAGTTACTGTCTTCGTATATTAAGTATTTTAAACATAGCTGCACAACAGCAACGGTTCCACGTATTAAAAATTATTAACAGCCGACCAGTTGCAATGGGTAAAGAATTCTTTACCTAGGTTTCAACAAATTTAAATTTGTCTTCTTCAGAAGGTGGCAATTTTACTTTAGTGTGGACTGATGTATCATCGCCGTTTTTAGAAATGTCGGCATAAGTCCATTTGTCAAAATTAAAATATAGCCCTAGATTTCTAGGGCTATAGGGTTTGTCAAATAAATATAAATTAGTACATGGATGTTGCAGAGCTCACAACCGACTCGGTTCTGCGCATCTGCTCGACGACCCTTCTTGAAAACTGGAACTACCTGTGCTCTATTCCAATCATTTGGAACCTTCCGTTCCTCTAGAGACTTGCGGTACACGGCTGTTAGAAGGGGGGCAAGTTCTTTCGCGTACTCTGTGTAGAATCGAACTGGTATCCTGTCAGGTCCAGTGGACTTTCCTCTGTTGAGTGATTTCAGTTGCTTTTCTGTTCCCTGGACACTTACTTCGATGTCAGCCATTTTTTCGTTCGTGCGGTAATTTAGAGAAGGAACTGCAGTGCGGTCTTCCTCTGTGAAACAACTTTGTAAAAAGATGTTTAGTATTTCAGCTTTACGCGTGTCATCCTCTGTTTCAATGCCATCATCATCCCAGAGTGTCTGGACATGCTGTTTCGATCCATTTACTTATTTAACGTAAGACCAGAACTTCCTAGGATTTTCTGTCAAGTCGGTACATAGAATTTTACTTTCGAATTCACTGAACGCTTCACACAAAGCCCTCCTTACGCTAACTTTGACATCGTTTAGCTTCTGTTTGTCTGAGAGGTTTTGGCTGCGTTTAAACTTGCAGTGAAGCTCTCTTTGCTTTCGCAGTAGTTTCTTAACTTTGTTGTTGAACCACGGTGGATTTTTCCCGTCCCTCACAGTTTTACTCGGCACGTACTTGACTAAAACGCATTTTACGATTGCCTTGAACTTTTTCCATAAACACTCAACACTGTCAGTGTCGGAACAGAAATTTTCGTTTTGATCTGTTAGGTAGTCTGAAATCTGCCTCCTATTACTCTTGCTAAACAGATAAACCTTCCTCCCTTTTTTTATAATCCTATTTACTTCCATATTCAGGGATGCTGCAACGGCCTTATGATCACTGATTCCCTGTTCTGCACTTACAGAGTCGAAAAGTTCGGATCTGTTTGTTAGCAGTAGGTCCAAGATCTTACAGGTGCTTTAAAAATGACGTTTGTTGTGTCGGGTAATATTACTGACCTGGTATTCGAGTAGTGCGAATATAATAGGACAAAATTTCGCTGACACTGGTGAGGTGTAGCCTCCGACTGAGACACGCCAAAGATGTGGTCGGATGTCACTTCACAGCTTGTGGAAAATACGAATATCAAAAAGGTGGCGATTCCGCACTCTGGGATAAAGACAGCTGAACTATCACACCTGAATGAGTGTGGGTTTTACAATTTTCTGCACCAGTAGAGGAAAATATATTGGTGTAGTTTCCCATCTACACCCCACCGGGAAACACATATCCATTAAAAGATTTTTGTTGCTTGTACTCCACAGTTTTTGTTAATTTAAACTATAACATCGTGCAAAAAGCCACCGTAACATGCTGTTAGCGTAATACTTAATTAAGAAACCGATTTCAGTACAGCTATCAGCTGCTAGAAAATTCTTGGCTGAAACTGGTTGTCCAGTAGAGCAATATTTAATCAAGCGGTAACCACAAAAACAGGCAAAATGCCAGAAAAGAGAGTATGAAGGTGGAGAGGAAATTGAAATTGAATGGAACTACCGTCAAATGTTCCTTGTTCGCGTGCCAAAGCCTGCATGTTTAGGATAAATTGTGATTTTTAGCTGCCCATTAGAAAACAATTTCAGGGTTTAACGCACTACCAACAACTATGTCAATCCAGGCAGGCAGAATCTCAGGCACGATAAATGTGGGAGAGGAAATCAGAAAAATACTTCCCTAAAGAATATTTCTTACACTTACGTTAAGCGATTTAGGTACTCCAAGGTCAGAAACCCTAATTTTCTGAATGAATGACGGACTTGTATGCTAATCAAATGGTTCAAATGGCTCTGAGCACTATGGGACTTAACTTCTGAGGTCATCAGTCCCCTAGCACTTACAACTACTTAAACTTAACTAACCTAAGGACATCACGAACATCCATGCTCGAGGCAGTTTTTTGTTCTTTTTCTCGGAACTCCTTAGTAATGCACGTTTCATGTGCACGTGAAACTATTCAGTGCGTAGTGTCTGGAACCTGAGACACTTATTTTATTTATTTCTTCTTCCGGCGATCATCGGCTACAGTACAAAATAAAAATCTTCTAAAAATTAAGTGCGACCTGCTTCCAGGATCGCAGTTCATATCGACCAGAATTTTGCATTGAATCGTAGACAAAAATAAAAATTCTTGTTTAATTTGTCATATATGTGTCGTGCAATATGTTGTCACATAATATGTTCGTCACAAGGTCTTACAAAATATTAACATACAGGATGTTTCAAAAATGACCGGTATATTTGAAACGGCACTAAAAACTAAACGAGCAGCGATAGAAATACACCATTTGTTGCAATATGCTTGGGACAACAGTACATTTTCAGGCGGACAAACTTTCGAAATTACAGTAGTTACAATTTTCAACAACAGATGGCGCTGCAAGTGATGTGAAAGATATAGAAGACAACGCAGTCTGTGGGTGCGCCATTCTGTACGTCGTCTTTCTGCTGTAAGCGTGTGCTGTTCACAACGTGCAAGTGTGCTGTAGACAACATGGTTTATTCCTTAGAACAGAGGATTTTTCTAGTGTTGGAATTCCACCGCCTAGAACACAGTGTTGTTGCAACAAGACGAAGTTTTCAACGGAGGTTTAATGTAACCAAAGGACCGAAAAGCGATACAATAAAGGATCTGTTTGAAAAATTTCAACGGACTGGGAACGTGATGGATGAACGTGCTGGAAAGGTAGGGCGACCGCGTACGGCAACCACAGAGGGCAACGCACAGCTAGTGCAGCAGGTGATCCAACAGCGGCCTCGGGTTTCCGTTCGCCGTGTTGCAGCTGCGGTCCAAATGACGCCAATGTCCACGTATCGTCTCATGCGCCAGAGTTTACACCTCTATCCATACAAAATTCAAACGCGGCAACCCCTCAGCGCCGCTACCATTGCTGCACGAGAGACATTCGCTAACGATATAGTGCACAGGATTGATGACGGCGATATGCATGTGGGCAGCATTTGGTTTACTGACGAAGCTTATTTTTACCTGGACGGCTTCGTCAATAAACAGAACTGGCGCATATGGGGAACCGAAAAGCCCCATGTTGCAGTCCCATCGTCCCTGCATCCTCAAAAAGTACTGGTCTGGGCCGCCATTTCTTCCAAAGGAATCATTGGCCCATTTTTCAGATCCGAAACGATTACTGCATCACGCTATCTGGACATTCTTCGTGAATTTGTGGCGGTACAAACTGCCTTAGACGACACTGCGAACACCTCGTGGTTTATGCAAGATGGTGCCCGGCCACATCGCACGGCCGACGTCTTTAATTTCCTGAATGAATATTTCGATGATCGTGTGATTGCTTTGGGCTATCCGAAACATACAGGAGGCGGCGTGGATTGGCCTCCCTATTCGCCAGACATGAACCCCTGTGACTTCTTTCTGTGGGGACACTTGAAAGACCAGGTGTACCTCCAGAATCCAGAAACAATTGAACAGCTGAAGCAGTACATCTCATCTGCATGTGAAGCCATTCCGCCAGACACGTTGTCAAAGGTTTCGGGTAATTTCATTCAGAGACTACGCCATATTATTGCTACGCATGGTGGATATGTGGAAAATATCGTACTATAGAGTTTCCCAGACCGCAGCGCCATCTGTTGTTGAAAATTGTATCTACTGTAATTTCGAAAGTTTGTCTGCCTGAAAACGTACTGTTGTCCCAAGCATACTGCAACAAACGGTGTATTTCTATCGCTGCTCGTTTAGTTTTTATTGCCGTTTCAAATATACCGGTCATTTTTGAAACACCCTGTATATAAATTTTTCATACAACATCGGTGCATTCACGACGCCTCAAAGGGTAACATTCGAATTAGTACCATCACTCTGTGAAATCATGCGATCGATACAGTCGTGTATCATTGTTCTAGAGTTCACGTTTTGCCTTACCAGAATTTCAGCGTAAAACGACAAACGTTCGCTAAGAACGAGTATGTTCTAGAACTCTCTGAAACGCTCTAGAAAGTGTGGTTCAAATGGCTCTAAGCACTATGGGACTTAACATCTGAGGTCATTAGTCCCCTAAACTTAGAACTACTTAAACGTAACTAACCTAAGGACATCACACACATCCATGCCCGAGGTAGGATTCGAACCTGTGACCGTAGCAGCAGCTCTAGAAAGAGTGTTAGGGTCACGTGCATGTTGCATAGACACTCATTTCACACAGAAGAGGTCCTACATCGTCCTATGGCTGTACAAGGAGACTCTGCCTCGAAGTGACAGGACAGTCCGACAGATACCTTTGTTGCAGTATGGCAGGATGAGAGCATTGGCTTATTTACGTATCCATGGCAATGGAATTAGTCATATTCGGATCATGTTCGTAATAGTGAAAGTTACACCGAGACTACCAGCCGATGAGTAACGACAGCAGCGATGGCGCTCTGAGTCTTCGGGAGTTGTGCCATAGGGACTTAACCCATAAGACGACACCAAGTAAAATTTCATTACCGTAGCCGGAGTAAACTGTCATTCGTCAAGTTTACGTCTGCTAACAAATACAGATTACTTTGCTGCATGCTTCACCAGCTCTTTGTAAATTCTTATTAAACGATGCAGTAGGCTGCATTTATATACCAAGTAAAGACCTCTTAGACTTATCCCAGAATTTTGAGCTACGACTCGTTCCTCTTCCTCCCTGTTTATTTCTACCCTTTTTACCGCTATTTTGCCTAGAGCGAATTGTTCCTTCCAGCCTTTACTGGACTCCGACACTGCAGTGCGAACACCGGAAGACCTAGTTGTAAATAGTGAGACGAAGAAATGTTCGTCCACCAAACAGTGGACCAAGTCAGATAAAATCTTTTGCATATCCAGATAGTGCGCTAAGAGAGCATCTCCGTGTTATGGCAAGTCCCAAATGCGTGTGAACTCCTAAGGGACCAAACTGCTGAGGTCATCGGTCCCTAGACTTACACACTACTTAAACTAACTTATGCTAAGAACAACACACATACCCATGCCCGAGGGAGGACTCGGACCTCCGGCGGGAGGGACTACACAATTAGTGACATGGCGCTATGGCAAGTCTCACAAAGTATCATACAGGAACGATGTTAAAAATTATTTTGATACGTTATATATCGTATTCTGCAACTGTGATGAAACAGCTTATTTAGATCAAACGAGTGTCGCTTTTATCTCAAAGCATCTTCTGTAGTTACAGTAACAAAGTAACATTTTCTTATAAATCTGTTTGCCAAGATTGTAAACATTTCTCATGTTTTGAATTACTACTGTTCAACAAGATTCACTTCATTTGTACTGTTCTTCTGCACACAGATGTTCAATTTGAATTAGACTGTATAGAAACAAAGTATAAAACGACTGACATCCATACATAACACAAAATATGTATGTGTATGTGTGTCTGCATGCATGTATGTACGTTCCATATCTTCTCCTAAGCCACTGTACCGGTTACAACCAGACCTGGTTCTCATATCCCTTATTGTCAGGCCACAATCACTGTGGGAGTGAGAGCCACTGGGATTGCTGAAGAACGGGATACAACCCGTCGGCTTTGACCAATGACGTCAGAATTTGCCAGGGAAGATTTATTACACAGATTTAACAGCATAGACGAGTGTTCATAAACAAAGGAACAGGAGAGAGAAAACAGGTCGTAGACATATATCACGTGCATTAATATTTCGACCATAACCCCCGCCGGCCGGGGTGGCCGAGCGGTTCTGGGCGCTACAGTCTGAAACCGCGCGACCGCTACGGTCGCAGGTTCGATTCTTGCCTCGGGCGTGGATGTGTGTGATGTCCTTAGGTTAGTTAGGTTTAAGTAGTTCTAAGTTCTAGGGGACTGATGACTTCAGAAGTTAAGTCCCATAGTGCTCGGAGCCATTTGAACCATTTGAACATAACCCCCCATAAGGATATGGCTTGTTTGAGTCCTAGCACTTCTGTAAAAAATAAAGAAAGAAAGGGATAGAAGTAACGTTAGCACGGAATACCTCAGTTGACATATATATGAGTTGTATCTCGAACTTCAGTCGATCTGTATAGGTTAGCTGCAGTACGGGAAACAAATTTAACGTACGTCGGTTTCTTCGTTTTCTTTAGCATTAGTATCCTATACTTCAGATGACCTATATAGGTAAATGATAGCAGTGCTACATACGTCGCTTTCTTCGTCTAGATAGCACCAGTATCCCGTACTTCAGTTGACCTGCATACGAAGACTGAAGTACCGGATACGAATTTTACGTAAGTCGGTCTTTTCTCGTTCAGTAGTGCTAGTATAGACTCGAAAAATCGTAGTGATACTGGTAATAGGAAAGGAAAAAAGAGCAAAAACTGCAAAATTTGTATTCTGTACTGCTGCTGACGTACCCATACTTAAAGCAGAACACTATAATACGACAAAGAAATACATCAAAATATTCAAATTCAGTAAGGCTAAACTTAACCAGACGTAAACTCCTCCGCAAAAAACCAAAGCTCGCCTTGAAAGACGTCAACACAAAACACACACATACATACCAATCTGTAAACCCAGAAGTTCACATAAACGGAATGAGATAAAATAATTTAAAAATATATCTACAGAAGAAAATTACCTAACATAAGAAAATGAAGAATGATAGATGAACCCCAAAATATCCAAGTCAATAATTCAACCATACCGATCAAACCAACCGTTTTCCTTAATTATCAGTCCCCTCCCCCTACGCCCCCCCCTCCGAACCTGAAATTAACTAACAAATTTTGAGGACACATTTGCCCAAGACATTTTAGGAAACACTTAAACGGGCAATATGTATCGGGTATTCTATGCCTCCATGAGTATTAATCTTAATGCTTCTGTAGTCTCGACATGCGTCGTTTGCCCCTTCCCTACAACAGATTTTATAGCTGACCAATAACCTTCAGTACTATTGGTACAATCCCCAGTTGATGAAGATCTGAATTCAGTATTGTGATTGACAACAAGATGGTGATAGCCCCTATTCCCCAAATCCGTATATGAATAAAAACATCGGAAATAACTACAGAACCCTCTGCAAAACATGATCTTCAATTAATTTCACCCACACTTTCCTCGTTCGATTAGGAACTACTTCAAAAACTACATCACATGCTGGGCCTGAAATTATACTCGGCCCCCACAGACGCCCCCTATACTTTGTATATTCCCCACAAACAACCCTAATAAACTAATACCAGTCTAAAACGGTAAGCTCACTCATCTGACATTCATGCACAAACAACCACACAGGATACCTCAAACAGCTTCGATTTCTCAACCGATGTTCCTCGTCTCATTGAGCGCCATAGTCGATCCTTGCTACACCTCCATATGAATAAATCGTGAGTACGACGAGCAGACAAACTTACCATGCGCATATGTTCCCGACATCGAACGTAATCATCAAGAAGGTGAAACATTTGCAAAAATTGAAGCGTTGCCATCATGTCTAGGCACAAAGCCTGCTTTAAGTCTTCCATATTCATGGGAATAGATAAATTCATACCTACGAACGAAAATCAAAAACTAAAAATTCTTGTAAATGAAAAACTGTTCTCCCAGACTATCGCAAACTCATTAAGAATGAAATTAAGTTCTGAATGAATTGGAAAGAACCAATTATTTACATCTATTCAAACGAAAAAAATCTTACGCAATGTCTAGTGCTGTCTTTTAAAAACACTCATTTATTTCAGTTTACAATGATGGCGCTTATACACAGTAGACAGTCGATTTATTATCTATGGCTTTAAAGTAAAGACATCAATATCTATGAGTAACCTATGACGTCATTGTCAAAGCCGACGGGTTGTATCCCGTTGTTCAGTTGACCCGAACCACTTACCTGTCATAGTTTAGGTGATACGACGTCGTAACAGATGAGATACATAAAAAACTGACCATCATGCATGACAAAAAGTTTATTTCTTCTGAGCTAAAACTCAATGCACAGTAAATTTCACAAATGGTATCCACATATGCCACCAAATGCACCTACAAAATACACTCCTGGAAATGGAAAAAAGAACACATTGACACCGGTGTGTCAGACCCACCATACGTGCTCCGGACACTGCGAGAGGGCTGTACAAGCAATGATCACACGCACGGCACAGCGGACACACCAGGAACCGCGGAGTTGGCCGTCGAATGGCGCTAGCTGCGCAGCATTTGTGCACCGCCGCCGTCAGTGTCAGCCAGTTTGCCGTGGCATACGGAGCTCCATCGCAGTCTTTAACACTGGTAGCATGTCGCGACAGCGTGGACGTGAACCGTATGTGCAGTTGACGGACTTTGAGCGAGGGCGTATAGTGGGCATGCGGGAGGCCGGGTGGACGTACCGCCGAATTGCTCAACACGTGAGGTCTCCACAGTACATCGATGTTGTCGCCAGTGGTCGGCGGAAGGTGCACGTGCCCGTCGACCTGGGACCGGACCGCAGCGACGCACGGATGCACGCCAAGACCGTAGGATCCAACGCAGTGCCGTAGGGGACCACACTGCCACTTCCCAGCAAATTAGGGACACTGTTGCTCCTGGGGTATCGGCGAGGACCATTCGCAACCGTCTCCATGAAGCTGGGCTACGGTCCCGCACACCGTTAGGCCGTCTTCCGCTCACGCCCCAACATCGTGCAGCCCGCCTCCAGTGGTGTCGCGACAGGTGTGAATGGAGGGACGAATGGAGACGTGTCGTCTTCAGCGATGAGAGTCGCTTCTGCCTTGGTGCCAATGATGGTCGTATGCGTGTTTGGCGCCGTGCAGGTGAGCGCCACAATCAGGACTGCATACGACCGAGGCACACAGGGCCAACACCCGGCATCATGGTGTGGGGAGCGATCTCCTACACTGGCCGTACACCACTGGTGATCGTCGAGGGGACACTGAATAGTGCACGGTACATCCCAACCGTCATCGAACCCATCGTTCTACCATTCCTAGACCGGCAAGGGAACTTGCTGCTCCAACAGGACAATGCACGTCCGCATGTATCCCGTGCCACCCAACGTGCTCTAGAAGGTGTAAGTCAACTACCCTGGCCAGCAAGATCTCCGGATCTGTCCCCCATTGAGCATGTTTGGGACTGGATGAAGCGTCGTCTCACGCGGTCTGCACGTCCAGCACGAACGCTGGTCCAACTGAGGCGCCAGGTGGAAATGGCATGGCAAGCCGTTCCACAGGACTACATCCAGCATCTCTTCGATCGTCTCCATGGGAGAATAGCAGCCTGCATTGCTGCGAAAGGTGGATATACACTGTACTAGTGCCGACATTGTGCATGCTCTGTTGCCTGTGTCTATGTGCCTGTGGTTCTGTCAGTGTGATCATGTGATGTATCTGACCCCAGGAATGTGTCAATAAAGTTTCCCCTTCCTGGGACAATGAATTCACGGTGTTCTTATTTCAATTTCCAGGAGTGTATATCACTCTACCAGACATTGTTCAGGAGATATGACGCCATAAACTTGAAACGCGTAAAAAAATTCCGCGTCTTTGATAAAGTTTTAATGTATTTATTCTTTATTACTAAAACACTCATAGTCAAGTTAAGTAAATCTCTGACACCAGGCAGCGCTTTTGACAACTTTCAGTTCCGAAGGGCAAACGGCTGTAGGCTAAAACAATAGCCGCCTTTAGAGCTATGAGGAGGCGTTGCCGTAGAGATGTTTACAAAATTGTGTTGTAGGCACGCGAAGCAACTGTATCTATACATTGTACGATTATTTCATCATTTCAAAGGTGTTTTCACGAATACACAGAAACGAAATTTTTTCGATATTGCAGTAGAAACACAGTTCGGTTTTTTTTATCGTTTCTAACAGAAAATAAGAGGAATGAACACCCAGACAATGCTGGATTTGTCAGCTAACTGGACCTATTTTTGCTTTCGTGTTGTGTATATATCTTTATAACTCTTTTATTTAGTTTTATTGCGGGATGCGATCGTGTATTGCGTTTTCTCCTTCTTTCTTTTTGTGTCTGTGGAAGCGTTGCTATTCTGTGTTTATACACTCATCAAAAAATGGCTCAAATAGCTCTGAGCACTATGGGACTTATCATCTGAGGTCATCAGTCCCCTAGAACTTAGAACTACTCAAACCTAACTAACCTAAGGACATCACACACATCCATGCCCGAGGCAGGATTCGAACCTGCGACAGTAGCAACAGCGCGGTTCCAGACTGAAGCGCCTAGAACCTCTCGGCCACTGCGGCCGGCTACACTGATCACCTAGAGCTTTATGACCACCTTTGGCACTGATGAGAGCGGCGACACGTCGTGGCATGGAAGCAGTGAGGTCTTGATAGGTCGCTGGAGGGAGATGGCACCACGTCTGCACACACAAATCACCTAATTCCCGTACATTCTGGGGAGGGGCGATGACCTCTGACGCCACGTTCAATCACATCATAGATGTGGTCGATCGGATTCAGGTTTGGAGAGGTGAGGAGCCAGCGCATCAATTACAGCTCGCCACTGTGATCCTCGAACCACCCCATCATACTCCAGCCCTTGTGACATGTCGCATTATCTTGCTGAAAAATGCCAATGCCGTTGGGAAACATGATGGTCATGAAGGTGTGTACGTGGTCTACTCCTTGGCAATCATGGTGCCTTGCACGAGCGCCACATGGATGCCCACATAAATATTTCCCAATGCATAATGGAGCCGCCGCCAGCTTGTCTCCGTCCCGCAATGCAGGCGTCAAGGAGTGGTTCCCCTGGAACACTCCAATCGACGTGCTGAAGAAGGTATTGCGATTCATCAGGCGATGCAACACTCTGCCACTGCGCCAATGTCCAGTGCCGATTGTTACGTGGCCAATACAGTCTTAGTTGCCGATTTCGTTGTGTTAACATTGGCACAAGCATGAGTAGTCGGCAGCGAAGCCCCATCGTTAGGAGTGTTCAGTGTACTGTGTGTTCAGGCGCACTTTTACCCTGTCCAGCATTAAAGTCTGCTGTTAGTTCCACCACACTTTGCCTCCTGTCCTGTCCTACGACGTGTGACATCTGTAATGAGCGGTGGCCGCCCAGCCCCACGACGTCTGGACGTGGTTTCACTTTGGTTTCGCCACGTGTTGAAGACACTCACCACAGCACTCCTCGAACACCCGACAAGTCGTGCAGTTTCCGAAATACTCGTGCCGAGCTTCGAACCATCACAATCTGCCCTCGGTCAAACTCAGATAGAGCGCGCCTTCCCATTCTACACACGGACAGTACACTCACTGGTATTGTATATACCGCGCGCGCGTGTGTGTGTGTGTGTGTGTGTGTGTGTCTCGCTAACAGTCATTCCTCGCCAAGCGACGCGCTGCTATCGCTCGGACGTGTTTATATCGACAACGGGTCGGTGATCATAGTGTTCTGGCTGACCAGCGTATTTTGCTACGTGTTTGTGTGTGTGTGTGTGTGTGTGTGTGTGTGTGTGTGTGTGTACGGGTAAATTATAAGTCATAACTTCTGTAAGCACAAAAAATTGGTTTTTGAAAGCCACTTTACTAGGGGTCTCAGATGGGTGATCATGAATATGTATGTTGGCTGGTTTATGTGATACTGCTTTTGTGGTGGCCAGAAGGATGTTTATAGATAAATATCTTTCATCAGTGTAAATAAGGTTTGGTTGCTGATGTTCGTTACTTCATTCATCAAATGGTTCAAATGGCTCTGAGCACTATGGGACTTAATATCTAAGGTCATCAGTCGCCTAGAACTTAGAACTACTTAAACCTAACTGACCTAAGGACATCACACACATCCATGCCTGAGGCAGGATTCGAACCTGCGACCGTAGCTGTCGTGCGGTTCCAGACTGAAGCGCATAGAACCGCTCGGCCACACCGGCCGGCGTTCATTCATTATGTGTTTCTTTTCTGTGACTGCCTTTTGAATTGGAAATTTTCGTGTAATGTTGGAAGTAATTTGTTGTTACTGACTCCCATCACTTCCGCAACTGTATTTATTGTGGTAGGGTTGTGGTTTTCTTGTCGCAGGTATTCTGCAAATGTTTACTAGCTAGTCGGCCGTTGTGGCCGTGCGGTTCTAGGCACTTCAGTCCGGAACCGCGTGACTACTACGGTCGCGGGTTCGAATCCTGCCTCGGGCATGGATGTGTGTGATGTCCTTAGGTTAGTTATGTTTAAGTAGTTCTAAGTTCTAGGGGACTGATGACCTCAGGTGTTGAGTCCCATAGTGCTCAGAGCCATTTGAACCTTTTTTTTTTGTTTATTAGCTGGTGCCATATTTTCATGTTTTTTTTGAGGAGAATCATCAGTCTTCTGACTGGTTTTTTGCACCCCTCCACGAATTCCTTTCCTGTGCCAGCCTCTTTATCTCAGAGTAGCACTTGAAACCTACGTCCTCAATTATTTGCTGGATATATTCCAATCTCTGTCTTCCTCT
Organism: Schistocerca piceifrons; assembly: GCF_021461385.2. Classification (NCBI taxonomy): domain Eukaryota; kingdom Metazoa; phylum Arthropoda; class Insecta; order Orthoptera; family Acrididae; genus Schistocerca; species Schistocerca piceifrons. The sequence goes on from NC_060138.1 coordinate 1,033,477,566, forward strand.
ACAGTTTTTACACTGTACAGCTCCTTCTAGTACCATGGAAGTTATTCCCTGATGTCTTTACACATGTCTTGCCATCCAGTCCCTTCATATTGTCAGTATTGTCAGTGTTTTCCATATATTTCTTTCCTCGCCCACTCTGTGGAGAATCTCTTCATTCTTTACCTTATCAGTATACCTAATTTTCAACATTCTTTTGTACCACCAGATCTCAGATAATTAATTCTTTTCTGTTCCAGTTTTCCCATAGCCCATTGTTTCACTTCCATACAATGCTGTGATCTCAGAAATTTCCTCAGAATAAGACCTATGTTCGTTAGTAGTAGATTTCTCTTGACTAGGAATACTCTTTTTGTTAGTACTAATCTGCTTTTTATGTCCTCCTTGGTCTGGGGTTATTTTGCTCCCCGAGTAACAGAATTTCTTTACTTCACCTACTTCGTGACCATCAATCCTAATGTTAAGTTTCTCACTGTTCTCATTTCTGCTACTTCTCATTACTTCCGTCTTTCTTCAGTTTACTCTCAGTCCATATTTTATACTCATTAGACCGTTTCTTCCATTCAAAAGATCCTGAAATTCTTGTTCGCTTTTACTGAAGACAGCAACGTCATTACCGAATCTTATCACTGATATTCTTTCACCCTGAATTTTAATCTCACACTTGAATCTTTCTTTTACTTCTGTCATCGCTTCTTCGATGTAAAGAAATAGGGACGAAAGACCACATCCTTATCGTACACCCTTTTTACTCCGAGCTTGGTCTCCTACTCTTATTGTTCGCTCTTGACCCTTGTACATATTGTATATTACGCGTCTTTTCCTGTAGCTACCGCTATTTTTCTCATGATTTCGAACATCTTGCATCATTTGACATTGTTGAACGATATTTCCAGGTCGAAAAATCCTATGAATGTTTCTTGATTTTTCTTTGGTATTACTTCCATTATCAACCATCTCTCTGCCGCCTTTCGCTTTTCTAAAGCCATAGTGATCATCTAACACATCCTCAAATTTCTTTTCTATTCCTCTGAATATTATCGTTGTCAGCAACTTGTGCGATAATTCTCGCATTTGTCAGCTCTTGCAATCTTCGAAATAGTGTCGATGGGGGTTTTTCGAAAGTCAGATGGTATATCTCCAGACTCATATATTCCACAACAACGTGAGTAGTCGTTTTGTTGCCACTTCCCCCTATGATTTTAGAACTTCTGATGGAATGCTATCTGTCCTACTGCCCTATTAGATCTCAACTCTTGCAAATCACATTTAAATTCTGAGTAATAACTGATCTATCTCTTCTAAATCGACTCCTGTTTCTTATTCTATCACATCAGACAAATCTTCGCCCTCACAGAGGGCTTCAATGTACTCTTTCCACCCATCCGATCTCTCCTCCGCATTTAATAGTGGAATTCCTATTGCGTGCTTAATGTTACTACCATTTCTTTTAATTCCAACTGATGATGTTTCGATTTTTCTCAGCCAGTCTTTCTGACAGCCATTTCTTTTTCAGTTTCTTCACATTTTTCACCCAGCCATTTTACCTTAGCTTTCTTGCACTTCCTGTTTATTCCATTCCAAAGCAACTCGTATTTCTGTATTGCTAAATTTTTCTCAGCCTTTTTGTTCTTCGTACTTCCATCGATTTCATGTATTAACAATGCTATGCTTTGCGGTTATCTTCTTTGTACCTATGTTTCTCTTTCCAACCTTCATGAATGCCATTTTTAGAGATGTCCATTCAACTGAATTGCCTACTGAGATATTCCTTATTGCAGTATCTATAGCCTTGGAGAACCTCAAGCGTGTCTCCTCATTCCATAGTACTTCCGTAACTCACTGTTATGCACAATGATTCTTCCTGACTAGTCTGTTAAACTCCATCTTGCTCTTCAAAAACAGTTCAAATGGCTCTGAGGACTATGCTGCTGATGTCATCAGTCCCCTAGAACTTAGAACTACTTAAACCTAACTAACCTAAGGTCATCACACACATCCATGCCCGAGGCAGGATTCGAACCTGCGACCGTAGCGGTCGCGCGGTTCCAGACTGTAGCGCCTAGAAACGCTCGGCCACTCTGGTCGACAGCCTGCTCTTCATTGCTACTGAACTGTTATCTACACCTGCCTCGGGGTACACCTTACAATCCAGTATCTGCTTTCGGACTCTCTGTCTGACCATGACGTAATATAACTGAAATCTTCCCCTTGGCCGGCCAGGGTGGCCGAGCGGCTCTAGGCGCTACAGTCTGTGACCGCGACGGTCGCAGGTTCGAATCCTGCCTCGGGCATGGATGTGTGTGATGTCCTTAGGTTAGTTAGGTTTAAGTAGTTCTAAGTTCTAGAGGACTGATGACCACAGCAGTTAAGTCCCATAGTGCTCAGAGCCATTTGAACCATTTTTTCTTCCCCTTATCTCCAGGGCTTTTCGAAGAACACCTCCTCCTCTCGCGTTTCTTGAACGGAGTATTTGCTATTACTAGCTGAAATTCATTTCAGTCATTCTCCTCTCTCATTCCTTGTTTGTTTTTTTTTGGTCATCAGTCTACTAAATGGTTTGATGCGGCCCGCCACGAATTCCTTTCCTGTGCTAACTTCTTCATCTCAGAGTAGCACTTACAACCTACGTCCTCAATTATTTGCTTGACGTATTCCAATCTCTGTCTTCCTCTACAGTTTTTGCCCTCTACAGCTCCCTCTAGTACCATGGAAGTCATTCCCTCATGTCTTAGCAGATGTCCTATCATCCTGTCCCTTCTCCTTATCAGTGTTTTCCACATATTCCTTTCCTCTCCGATTCTGCGTAGAACCTCCTCATTCCTTACCTTATCAGTCCACGTAATTTTCAACATTCGTCTATAGCACCACATCTCAAATGCTTCGATTCTCTTCTGTTCCGGTTTTCCCACAGTCCATGTTTCACTACCATACAATGCTGTACTCCAGACGTACATCCTCAGAAATTTCTTCCTCAAATTAAGGCCGGTATTTGATATTAGTAGACTTCTCTTGGCCAGAAATGCCTTTTTTGCCATAGCGAGTCTGCTTTTGATGTCCTCCTTGCTCCGTCCGTCATTGGTTATTTTACTGCCTAGGTAGCAGAATTCCTTAACTTCATTGACTTCGTGACCATCAATCCTGATGTTAAGTTTCTCGCTGTTCTCATTTCTACAACTTCTCATTACCTTCGTCTTTCTCCGATTTACTCTCAAACCATACTGTGTACTCACTAGACTGTTCATTCCGTTCAGCAGATCATTTAATTCTTCTTCACTTTCACTCAGGATACCAATGTCATCAGCGAATCGTATCATTGATATCCTTTCACCTTGTATTTTAATTCCACTCCTGAACCTTTCTTTTATTTCCATCATTGTTTCCTCGATGTACAGATGGAAGAGTAGGGGCGAAAGGCTACAGCCTTGTCTTACACCCTTCTTAATACGAGCACTTCGTTCTTGATCGTCCACTCTTATTATTCCCTCTTGGTTGTTGTACATATTGTATATGACCCGTCTCTCCCTATAGCTTACCCCTACTTTTTTCAGAATCTCGAAGAGCTTGCACCATTTTATATTGTCGAACGCTTTTTCCAGGTCGACAAATCCTATGAAAGTGTCTTGATTTTTCTTTAGCCTTGCTTCCATTGTTAGCCGTAACGTCAGAATTGCCTCTCTCGTCCCTTTACTTTTCTTAAAGCCAAACTGATCGTCACCTAGCGCATTCTCAATTTTCTTTTCCATTCTTCTGTATATTATTCTTGTAAGCAGCTTCGATGCATGAGCTCTTAAGCTGATTGTGCGATAATTCTCGCACTTGTCAGCTCTTGCCGTCTTCGGAATTGTGTGGATGATGCTTTTCCGAAAGTCGGATGGTATGTCGCCAGACTCATATATTGTACACACCAACGTGAATAGTCGTTTTGTTGCCACTTCCCCCAATGATTTTAGAAATTCTGATGGAATGTTATCTATCCCTTCTGCCTTATTTGACCGTAAGTCCTCCAAAGCTCTTTTAAATTCCGATTCTAATACTGGATCCACTCTCTCTTCTAAATCGACTCCTGTTTCTTTTTCTATCACATCAGACAAATCTTCACCCTCATAGAGGCTTTGAATGTATTCTTTCCACCTATCTGCTCTCTCCTGTGCATTTAACAGTGGAATTACCGTTGCAATCTTAATGTTACCACCGTTGCTTTTAATGTCACCAAAGGTTGTTTCGACTTTCCTGTATGCTGAGTCTGTCCTTCCGACAATCATATCTTTTTCGATGTCTTCACATTTTTCCTGCAGCCATTTCGTCTTAGGTTCCCTGCACTTCCTATTTATTTCATTCCTCAGCGACTTGTATTCCTGATTTTCCCGGAACATGTTTGTACTTCCTCCTTTCATCAATCAGCTGAAGTATTTCTTCTGTTACCCATGGTTTCTTCGCAGCTACCTTCTTTGTACCTATGTTTTCCTTCCGAACTTCTGTGATGGCCCTTTTTAGAAATGTCCATTCCTCTTCAACTGTACTGCCTACTGCGCTATTCCTTATTGCTGTATCTATAGCGTTAGAGAACTTCAAACGTATCTCGTCATTCCTTAGTACTTCCGTATCCCACTTCCTTGCGTATTGATTCTTTCTGACTAATGTCTTGAACTTCAGCCTACTCTTCATCACTACTATATTGTGATCTGAGTCTATATCTGCTCCTGGGTACTCCTTACAATCCAGTATCTGATTTCGGAATCTCTGTCTGACCATGATGTAATCTAATTGAAATCTTCCCGTATCTCCCGGCCTTTTCCAAGTATACCTCTTCCTCTTGTGATTGTTGAACAGGTTATTCGCTATTACTAGCTGAAACTTGTTACAGAAATCAATTAGTCTTTCTCCTCTTTCACTCCTCGTCCCAAGCCCATATTCTCCTGTAACCTTTTCTTCTACTCCTTCCCCTACAACTGCATTCCAGTCGCCCATGAGTATTAGATTTTCGTCCCCCTTTACATACTGCATTACCCTTTCAATATCCTCATATACTTTCTCTATCTGTTCATGTTCAGCTTGCGACGTCGGCATGTATACCTGAACTATCGTTGTCGGTGTTGGTCTACTGTCGATTCTGATTAGAACAACCCGGTCACTGAACTGTTCACAGTAACACATCCTCTGCCCTACCTTCCTATTCATAACGAATCGTACACCTGTTATACCACTTTCTGCTGATGTTGATATTACCCGGTACTCATCTGATCAGAAATCCTTGTCTTCCTTCCACTTCACTTCACTGACTCCTACTATATCTAGATTGAGCCTCTGCATTTCCCTTTTCAGATTTTCTAGTTTCCCTACCACGTTCAAGCTTCTGACATTCCACGCCCCGACTCGTAGAACGTTATCCTTTCGTTGATTATTCAATCATTTTCTCGTGGTAACCTTCCCCTTGGCAGTCCTTTCCCGGAGATCCGAATGGGGGCCTATTTCGGAATCTTTCGCCAATGGAGAGATCATCATGACACTTCTTCAATTACAGGCCACATGTCCTGTGGATACACGTTACGTGTCTTTAATGCAGTGGTTTTCATTGCCTTCTGCATCCTCATGTCGTTGATCATTGCTGATTCTTCCGCCTTTAGGGGCAATTTCCCACCCCTAGGATAAGAGAGTGCCCTGAACCTCTAACCGCTCCTCCACCCTCTTTGATAAGGCCGTTGGCAGAATGAGGCTGACTTCTTATGCCGGAAGTCTTCGGCCGCCAATGCTGACTATTTATCAAAATTTAGGCAGTGGTGGGGATCGAACCCGGGACCGAAAACGTTTTGATTATGAATCAAAGACACTACCCGTGGACCACGGGTCATACCAAGCCCATATTCTCCCTTAACTGTTTCTCCTGCTCCCTCCATTACCACCGCATCCCAATCCCCATTAACATCAGATTTCCATCTCTCTTTAAATAGTGAATTACCCCTTCAATATGCTCATGTATTTTCCCTGTCTCTTTATCTTCTGTTTGCGACGTCGGCATGTGTACCTGAACTATCATTGTCGTTCGTTATATCTTATTTCAAACTGTCTGCTGGTCTGCCTTAAGTACAGTATATCTCTGGAGGAATGGTCAATATTCAGAAATATGACAGGGACGCTCATTCGAACCAATAAATTCTAGTAAACATGGTCTCTGTAATGCTTGTTTTAAGTGCTACAAGCACTTCTTCATCTTCAGTATGGTGCAACAAATCTGTTCTACTGCAAGCTCTTTGTTTTCCGTATTTTGGGAGAAAATACAAATATGCGAAAGTTGTCTAGTAACTCTGGGCTCTGAAATGTATACCTTCAGCGCTATCAGCACTTCTTCGGTAGAAGAGATGTGTTTCACAGTAGCGAAGATAAACAATTGTTTACGGTTCTTAAGGTACGTACTTTAGAGCTATTGTTTATCGGACTTTTTTCCCTGTTTTTGATCATACTACCATCTCTTAAGATATGGAAAACAAAGAGCTTTCAGTAGAAGAGAATTGCTGCACAGTACCGAAGTTGAAGAAGTGTTGATATCTCTTAAGTATGCATTTTAGAGGCCATGTTTACTATACCTTTTTGCTTCGAAAGTTCGTTCCTGTCATATCATTGCGTATTGATCGTTCCTCCTGGGACGCCCTGTACAGAATATCATAACTGTTACTATGAAGTTGGTAAAGGCATGTTTTTGATATATGACAGTGTCATCCTTCTTCTTTAAACCTTTCTGTATAGAGATACGACAGAAACAAAAAGGCAACACGAATTATTTGGATGGATATTTTCAATGTTCTCTTCCATGGGTATTCGCTGCGTCTAACAGGCGCCGCACCATTTCTGGGTGCGTGAGGCACGGCTGCTACTTGCTGCCAGAGACAAGTGCTGAGCACACCCGAAGCGGGGGGAGCGGCCGACCCCAAGAATCAACAACTTCAGCCAGGCTCCCAAAACAAAGCAGCGGCAAAAAGCCCACCAGTGGGGAGGCAGGCGGCCACATGTAGAGCGCTCCGTGGCCGACACACGGGCGTCAGGGCCAGCCACTTCTAAGCTGCCGTCAGGTCGCAGCAAACCAAGTTACTACCGCTGCGCGCGGCTTCCTGTCTTGCTGAAGCTAGAGGCACGGAGGGAAGAAGACACATGTGAAGAGACAGAACTATCTACATGGCTTATTTGGAATTAAATGAACGAAAAATTAATGAAAACCGCCGCAGGAGTTACTGAATTGTGAATGAGATTAGGTTATACCCGATGGCTATAATTAAAGTCCAGCTACTCACGAAGGTCCAGTGTGGACTTAATTATTGTATGTCAGCGAAACTTCGTAGATTTGATAATGCGTTAAAGCGGAACAAAAATTAGTTCCAGTTTTGACCACCAGGTGCAAAACTGGCGCTGTACACTGTATGATTGACTGTATGACATCTCTGTTTTCATTTGAAAAGCCATAAAGTGAGTGAACGTTATGTCTCTCGAGAAGAGAGACTGTGTGCTATTAGTGAAACTGTTTTATGTGAACGGCAGAAATTACAGTGCTGCATTGAGAGAGTATCACCCACTGAAAGATCTGAGGAAGGGACCGATGCCATTAAATGGTTTGAAGAAGGTGATGATGAAATTCGGAAACACGAACGAGCTTAGTGTGGCAGCTGGAAGAGGAAGTCGTCCTATCCTGGTGGAAGTTACTGACGAGGTTGCTGTTGCTGTAACTGACCATGCAGCATGTGCTGCGGGTAGTGTTAGTGGTCGTGCAATGTCATCCCGTGGTCAATAGTACGGAAAGATTTGCGGTCTATTTGGCACTGATACCCGCACAAGACTCAGACAGAGCAGCGTCTGAAGCCTCATGATCCGCAGCAACGTTCTGAATTTGCTGGCGGTTTTTGGTACGGTGACACGTGGCCTGGCAATATTTATTCTGTGGAGTGACGAAGCACATTTTACACTTCAGAGTTCAATGAATACACAGAACTCGCGAATTCGGCGTAATGTTAAACCGTGTGTTGTAGACGAAGAGCGACTGCACTCGTCGTATGTGACTGTGTGGTGTGCGTTCAAAGCATCTTTATTCTCGGTGCGTTCTTCTTTGAAAAGAATACACCCAGAGGGCCTGTAAGGTGTAGCGTGACGGCTGCACTTTATCGAGACTTGCCTGTTCAGCATAGGGTACCTGCTTTGGAAGGATTCAGCTGTGTAGAAAGCACTGTTTTCGTGCAAGATAGGGTAACAGCTCATATTGCTCGCCCAGTGAACATTCTTCACACATTCTTCCATGAAAGTGTTTTTGCAGAGGTTTTCCAGATGCTTAGTCTGCAAGACCACCTGAACGGAATCCATGTGAATTTTCGCTTTGGGGAAAACTGAAAGAACGCGTTTACCAGGGACACGTTCGGCCTCTACCTGATCTGAAGGCCAGTATACAGGAATATGTTACGTTACTCAGATTTCACTGGAACTGCTACGGGGAACTGTTGATCGCGTCGTTTACAGACGCAGCAGCTAGCTGACGTCTCCGGTGCTCATACTGAACAAATTATGCAAGCGGCGATTAACAATAAAATGAAAATTATGCCTTTCTCTCTTGTCTGACCGTCTCTACCCACGCCCCGTTCCTAATCCATTACATATGGAAACATTTCTTGCATTCACAGCTGCAAAATTGGATCTTTTTTTTCCAACTTAAATCGGTTCCGCATTAATAAATTAGCGGACGGTAATTATAGCCCACACTGGACCTCTGTGAGCAACTGCAGTTTAATTATAACCACCTGGCATTACCTTCGCGCATTGAGACTTAGCCTACGATCGAAGATGATACGATTCAGATTGGGTATACATCCGAATACGACAAGGACGCTGAGCGTGAAATCGGAAGTTACCTTACCAGAGGATCCCATTCAGTAATCGCCGGAAGTGATTTAAGGAAACTCAGTAGCGGATATTGATGGAACGTCCAAATTTTCCTACATAACGGAATGATCAAATATTCTGTGTGCTGGCAGTACGTTTCGCTTTCAAGGTGTGGTTTCTTGCAGACTAGTCTCTTTATGGTTGTTAGTCGCTTGATACCCAATGATGGCCGACAACCGTTTAGTAACGAAAAATGTTATTGGTGCAATATGTAATTTGTTCAGTTTTCACCCTTAAAATGGTAAGTGTTACGCAAGAAGCAGGGAGGTAGCATTCCTATCACTAGTGTATCACTCATCTTTCAGATGAAGCACTGAAATTCATGGGTTTTATTTATAATAAAGCATTGTTTCTTCATTTTAGAGGGGCGGTTATAAATACAGACTAATTGTACAATGTGAACGAAACACAGCGATGAAATTTTGGACTTTGTTCGGAGACATTTTCGGGGTATTTGTATAAAGAAGCTGTGGTCTCCAGTGACTCGTTGCAGAACAATACTTTAATTATGATTTACTTGCTTGCTGTTCTGGCAGTCCAGTAAATGATATTCTATTGTGTAGGTCATATATTTTGGAAGTCGAAATCCTTTCCTCTCGTGCCCTCTCCTCACGTGATTCCAAGAGAGTGTCATCCGGAGCTCTAAATTGCTGCCCATTTGAACTAAGCTTTACAATCTTTGGTCTTAAACATTCCTCGTCAATAAGCTAATTTCTTTTTTGAACAGTGCCAAATCGGAGTCCCATCTACTTTGGACCGTGACTCACTGGGAGGGTTTTTGGTGTACGATGACACTCAGGGTGCAGGTAGGCTGTAGCTTAGTGCCCAGGACTGCAGGGCTCGAAAGTCACAGATTTTTAGGTAGGCTTAAATTTCATTGGGCACAGTTTCCATACATATAATGCTTGTGACGTATCAGACCGCCTTCGCATCTACTGTACTGTACTGTATGTCTCTGTGGAGTTAGCGGACAATTGTCGCACGCTTGTGATTTTGACTGCAGTGTGATTTATACCGGTACAGAAATCGGAAAGAAAGCGATGCTATACTATGCCTTGTAACCAGTAAACCAATGGAAATTGGTCCTGACAACTGGATTACCCAAACCTTCACATCTTCTAGTGCAAGTCATCCAGTACTATCTGGATGAAACAACGTAACACTCAGACAGAAGGTCAGTTTTAATAAGAAAAAAACAAAGTTGCGGTGGCAGGCGGCACGCGATGAACAAGCGCGAAACAAATCTTCAATTCAGGTCAATAAAATAGGAGGAAAGTGCGAGCGCACAATTCACACGCAGCAAAATTATATTTGAATTACTTTAAATTACAAGCACACGTTTTTATCATATCTCGCATATAATTCACCCCAGATTAAGCATTCAGGAAGCAAGGAAATCTCTTGCCATAAATCGCAAAGCCTACACATACTTACTACGAAGGCCTCGATGCAAGTAACCACAATTGCCGATATCATATGTGAGAGCATCCTCATCTTGCAAAAGCCGCATCGATTATGACCTCATTAGCCATGGAAAAACTAGTAGAAGCCGACCTCGGGGAAGATCAGTTTGGATTCCGCACAAATATTGGAACACGTGAGGCAATACTGACCCTACGACTTATCTTGGAAGCTAGATTAAGGAAAGGCAAACCTACGTTTCTAGCATTTGTAGACTTAGAGAAAGCTTTTGACAATGTTGACTGGAATACTCTCTTTCAGATTCTGAGGGTGGCAGGGGTAAAATACAGGGAACGAAAGGCTATTTACAATTTGTACAAAAACCAAATGGCTGTTATAAGAGTCGAGGGACATGAAAGGGAAGCAGTGGTTGGGAAGGGAGTGAGACAGGGTTGTAGCTTCTCCCCGATGCTATTCAATCTGTATGTTGAGCAAGTAGTGAAGGAAACAAAAGAAAAATTCGGAGTAGGTATTAAAATCCATGGAGAAGAAATAAAAACCTTCAGGTTCGCTGATGACATTGTAATTCTGTCAGAGATAGCAAAGGACTTGGAAGAGCAGTTGAACGGAATGGATAGCGTCTTGAAAGGGGGATATAAGATGAACATCAACAAAAGCAAAACGAGGATAATGGAATGTAGTCGAATTAAGTCGGGAGATGCTGAGGGTATTAGATTAGGTAATGAGACACTTAAAGTAGTAAAGGAGTTTTGCTATTTGGGGAGCAAAATAACTGATGATGGTCGAAGTAGAGAGGATATAAAATGTAGACTGGCAATGGCATGGAAAGCGTTTCTGAAGAAGAGAAATTTGTTAACATCGAGTGTAGATTTAAGTGCCAGGAAGTCGTTTCTGAGGGTATTTGTATGGAGTGTAGCCATGTATGGAAGTGAAACATGGACGATAAATAGTTTGGACAAGAAGAGAATAGAAGCTTTCGAAATGTGGTGCTACAGAAGAATGCTGAAGATTAGACGGGTAGATCACATAACTATTGAGGAGGTATTGAGTAGGATTGGGGAGACGTTTGTGGCACAACTTGATTAGAAGAAGGGATCGATTGGTAGGACATGTTCTGAGGCATCAAGGGATCGCCAATTTAGCATTGGAGGGCAGCATGGAGGGTAAAAATCGTAGAGGGAGACCAAGAGATGAATACACCAAGCAGATTCAGAAGGATGTATGTTGCAGTAGGTACTGGGAGATGAAGAAGCTTGTACAGGATAGAGTAGCATGGAGAGCTGCATCAAACCAGTCTCAGCACTGAAGACCACAACAACAACAACAGCCATGCAAAGAACTTGGGAATCACTACACACTACGTGGTAAATAAAATCTTTAATTTGCCGAGAACTGCCTCTCCAAGAAGTTACGAGTAACAATAGTTATTTAGGAATTATGTTGCCCGGAAGTAAACGCAATAACAATATGTGAACTCTCACAGAGGAACTTGGCAAAAACTTCCAAGCACAGTCCTGGGACGTTACTGCTTGTGCAGCAACACATAAAACACTGCAGGGCAGTTACAGAGAACACATGAGAGCCTGGAAATATGGGACAAACCACTCCACATTTGCAGAACACCTAAGTGAAAATGACCACAAACGAACCACTAGAGAAGATGACATGAAAAATAATTAGAATCAACGATAAAAATCACCTAACCACGCAAGAAAATTACCACATACAGAAAACCAAAGCAGAGGGGAAAATCCTGTTAAATGACCAAGTACACATGCCATGCAATTCATTATTTACACTAATAGATAAAATAATAGAATAACGTTCGCAAAAAAGTATTAATACAATTATACTGTCCTATATAATAATAATAATAATAGGACCCAACAGCTTTACACTAACTCATCAATGAACCCCTCCACAGAATACTGAAACGAATAGACAAATTTGGTGTCACCAAAGCTTTTAACCACTCGCTAACAGCTAGTACACCAGCCCCCCCCCCCCCCCCCCCCCAAAAAAAAAAAACAAACTCGTCGCCTCTATCACCTTATCTCTGTCACTCATACACACACACAGTATAAACGTCATAAATAGAAGTTAGTCTCAAACATATACTTCGTTAGGTTGGCAACAAATAGGTAAATATACCAAAGAAGACGAAACACGTAATGGAGTCGTAATATTTACATTGTGAAAAACAGTGTACGACGAAATAGTTTATCGAGTGACGAAAGAACAATAGTCCACCACAAAAAAGAGAACAGTGTGTGGAAGTCGAGGACACAAAAATGTGATTATATGGCAGTGACAAAAGTGGTAGTGCGACTTCCAGACCAGATGTGAGGAATCGCAGATCAGCAAATCGTAAGTAATTACTTTTTTTACAAAAAAGCGTGAAGTGAACTGTTCAATAATGTAAAACTAACAAAACTGTATCGTTATAGACCCCACTGATGATGCCTTAGAACAGGAGAAGGCAAAATGCATATGGGATAAATAAAGTAACTAGCAGCAGGAAACGGCAGGCTTCATTTACAAAACAAGTAGTTATATGATTCCCTGTAGAAGCTAAATTTTTATTTAATTCACCAGCAATTCTCAGAAAATGATTGTTAAATGCTGTACATACATCTGATTTATCAGTGAAACCTCCCCTTAGAAAAGTTTATGAATTACTGTGCTGGTAAATCCGTTACGTTATTTGATTTTCAAACAGCTGAGCAAAACTGAACGTACTCAGACATTTCTCTCTTTACTTATTCTGATCATCACTAAACTGACACACAATATTTTTAGCGCAACGCAGTCTGACTTTCAATAATCCCTAAAAAAGAATGGGCATCACTAACAATAACCTATACTTTTCATGAATCACTTACCTCACAAAAATCTTCGTTACTCGAACTGCGGCAATACAGCGAGCGCCAATACTGCCAGCTAAATAAAAGATTCTAACTACTGAAGGCACTAACTACTGATAGGCATAGTTAGCAAATTAAGGATTTTGATAGAGAACAAACAATGTATTTACCTTAATAATGTTCAAAAGTCATCAGTTCATGATATCCAGTATTGCAAATTTACTTTTTCTGATGGACACATGTCCGGATCGTCCGCTCTCAAAATTCTGCCATCTCTCTCCCCACATCCACCACTGCTGGCGGCTCACCTCCAACTGCGCAACGCTATGTGCTGTTCACATGCAACTGCCCAACAGTACAGTAGTGAATATTCCAACAATGCCAACCAGCCACAGACTGCACACAGCACAGCCAGTGATTTTCATACAGAGCGCTACGTGACGTTACCAACATAAAAACCTAAACAGCCTACATACATCAGTAACAGAAATATTTTTACTACGAACTGACTTTATATCGCTGACCTTGTGCTGCTGACCAGACACTTCCTTCAGAACTGACCATATGGTTTTAATTTTATCCCGTGAACTAGCTATTCTATTTGCGTACCACATACTCTTTGCCTTCCTAATAACACTTTTAAGCACCTTAAAATACTATTTGCAGTAGTCTACTGTAGCTTGATTGTGACTACTTCTAACATTTTGATATAATTCCCGCTTTGTTCCACATGATATCCCTATTGCACTAGTCAGCCACCCAGGCTGTCTTTTACTGCTAATACCCCGTTTAGAGCGTTCTAATGGAAAGCAACTCTCAAAGAGCGTAAGAAATGTGTTAAGGAAAGCATTATATTTGTCATCTATGTTGTCGGTGCTATAAACATCCTGCCATTCTTGTTCCTTGACGAGTTTTAAAAAACTCGTCCATTGCGTCGGATTAGCTTTCCTACATAGTCTGTAATTACATGTGACATTTGGTTTGAGTACAAAAACCTTTTAGTGTTAAAATTTGTACATTATGGTCTGAAAGGCCAGTTACACTTTTACTACCAGAACGCCCATCTAGTAACGAAGAATGAATAAATATATTGTCTATGGCTGTGCTACTGTTCGTCTGCATCCTAGTTGGGAAAAACACAGTCTGCATCAGATCATATGAATTTAGGAGATCTACCAACATCATTTTTCTTGCAAAATCATATACAGAAATAATATTGGAGTCACTACACATAATTAATTTCCGGTACTTCCTATAAAGCGAATCATGAACCCCCTAGCTTGAACAGAAACGCTCTGAAGTCAGAGTTAGGGGACCTATAAACAACAAAAGTTAGCAGTTTAGTTTCACTAAATTCAACTGCTCCTGCACAACATTGAAATATCTGTTCAGTGCAGTGCCGTGATACGTCTAAGGACTCAAATGGAATACTGTTTTTTAATTACATGGCCACTCCCTCACCTCCTTGAAAAACAGCCAGCTAATCTGTATCATAAACGATTTGGGAGACAATATGAGCAGCCGTCTTATGTTGTTTGCAGGTGCTGCTGTTGTTTATTCACTAATAAAGTCATCAGAAGATCAAAACAAATTGCAAAAAGATTTAGAAAAGGTATCGGAATGGAGCGAACATTGGAAGTTGACCTTAAATAACGCAAAATGTTAGGTCACCCACATGAGTGCTAAAAGGAATCCGTCAAACTTCGATTACACGATAAATCAATCAAATCTAAAGGCCGTAAATTCAACTAAATACTTAGGAATTGCAATTACGAATAACGTAAGTTGGAAGGAACACATAGAAAATGTAGTGGGGAAGGCTAACCAAAGAACACGTTTTATTGGCAGAACACTTTGAACTTGTAACAGATCTACTAAGGAGACCTCCTACACTAACTTGTCCGCCCTCTTTTAGAATACTGCTGCGCGGTGTGGGATTCGTACCAGATAGGACTGTCGGAGTACTTCGAAAAAGTTGAAAGAAGGGTAGCACTTTTTGTTTTATCGCGAAATATGGGAGAGAGTGTCAATGAAATGATACAGAATCTGGGCTGGACATCATTAAAAGAAGGCGTTTTTTCTTGTAACGGAATCTTCTCACGAAATTCCAATCACCAACTTTCTCCTCCTAATGCGAAAATATTTTTTTGACACTGACCTACATAGGGAAAAACTATTACCACGATAAAATAAGGGAAATCAGAGCTCACGCGGAAAGATATAGTCTTTCGTTCTTTTCGCGCGGTATACTAGGTTGGAATAATGGACAATTGTGAAGATGGTTCGATGAACCCTCTGCCAGGCACTTAAATGTGATTTGCAGAGTGTGTATGTAGATGTAGATGTATCCTGGTAAAGGAAGCCTCTGGATTGTCAAATTTTTTGAGTGGTGCTCCGATATACCAATAATTTCACAGTCAACATCTATAAGCAGTTCACTAACTTAATCTCTAAAACCTCTTATATTTTGATGAAATATGCTAATTCCTTCTCTACTTGGAAACATGACGTCCTCTGAACATGATTCTTTAGTTAGAGGGACTTCCTCTAAGCAGGTATAGCTATCAGCTGACTTCAATCTAGAAAAAGATGCACCTCTAACACGAGGTACTGCAGGAATTTTTCCATGAGTGATCCCACCACCACCCACTGTTCTGTCACCTATAAGCTTTGCCAGACTCCCCTTTCCATACCTACCAAGGTGCATGCCATGCCAAGTGAAACCTGATCTACTGATAGACTCAACTGGTACCAATGCAATGTTACCCAAGCCTTCTACCATCATTGCATGTTAACGCGTCTAACAGTCACACTAAAATGAGGCCGATCATGACGCTGGAAGAGTTGCTCGAAATGCAATTTAGTGCCACCAGTTTGAGAAGCTATCTTTACCAGGTCACCACCAATATCATATTCCCCGTCCCTATCAAGACTATTTCCTGCTCCACCCACTTTCACTTAGTTATAATAAGACATCGATCAAAGCTGCGCCTGTAGCTTGTTAGTTGGTGGATAAAGCGAATACCATCCCTATATCACTCTAAATATACGTTGGAGTACACTGAACGATCTGGTGTGAAGCAGTGTATACCCTGACGAACGCCAAGAATAGAAAATTTTTAACTATTTCTTAAAGTTTTCTTGACGTTCTGGAAATAATGGGAAAATACCTGAAAAAATTTAATTTGTTTCATTTCATATGCAGTTTTTGCTGCTGTGATATTCTTCGTTGAAGCTGGTTGCACCTAAGCTTTGAATATCATCTACCTTTCATCCCAGTATAATACATTTCCAATGAACAATCGTAGGCCTATAACTTACCCTCATACTGGGGAAATTCAGAAAATTGACATTAGGAAAACTAAAAATAAGTAAACGGCAAAACAGTTTAACAAAATAGCTGATATTCGAGAATGAAATATATATACTTTCTACACTGATACCGCAGCAGTAGTGTTTGACAGGTAACTGATTATCCAACCTATATACACTAGCAATCTATTCGTTGTCAGATCTATATTCCTTACTCTTCAATTACTACAGCCAATAATGTGCCCAGTGACTGTCAATAAACATCATTTAAAATTATCAATCTGTAAATAAAAAATATGCGCTCTGTTATGTGGATATATTACTGCAAACATCTCACTACACGGCAACTAAATTTCTACCGGAGATGAAGGAACAGGTAATTGAAGAAAAAAAGAAAAAATTAATAGGAACTGACCGAGGATTAGGCACATGGTCTTTGAAATGCGAGTCAGGCTTTATATCACTTAGCTACAAAGACATATACTAAAATAAGGGATTAAATACTAAAGAGATTGAGTGTGTTGCACTTAAGATTTAATTTGAATTATGTTTGTAGGATAACTAGTAAAATCATTCTATAATAACTGTTTGCTAGTAAAAATGTGACTTTTCTATTCTTTCTTGTACAGGCAACATACAAATGACACATTGCAACACTGAGTAGTTTGGAATAATAGTAGATACAGCGAAATGTTATTGTTCAATTTTTACTAATGGTATATCATACCACAAAATACATATTTCACACAGAAAGGAATATGCACAGAAATCAAAATGCATTTATGATTCCGTCTTCGGGGTTAACTACTACTGCCCACTGTTTGCATCTTCCTTCATTAATCGGAAATACACTTTCTACCGTCAATGGCAGAACAGTGCGGACTTTCTCTTTATATTCCTTAAAATTCACGTAATCCATGTTCGACATATTTAAGCCGTGCGTGGCTCGTGTTTCCACCATCATGTGTTTGACACCCTGTTTTTAACGTACTTCCACCTCACTACGTTAATTTAAATTACTATGTCACTGAGTTGCTGCTTTGCCTGACCGTGACCAGCGCTACCAGCGCGTATCGATGTATCCCCTCTCGTATTTACTCGACTGCTATTACTTCCCGGTCGTCGTCTGTCGTAAGGGAGTTCGGGTCGCGAGTTAGGGCGGCCAGTCAGTTGGAACGCGTCTGGAGCGCAGTCCGGACCTTCCAGTCGGGGAGTTGCAATGCAGGGGTTGGAGCTGTGAGGTCTGCTTCGACACTGCCTCCACGCACCACTCGAGCCAGGCCACGGTCTTGGTGGATCGCCGGTCGGTCGCCCTAACGGACGATGCGTTTTGGCTCGGCGATCGTTCATGAGTCGGCTGTGTGTATGCGTCGACTCCCAATTTGTTTTCGTGTGTGCGTAGTTACTGTTGGGTATTGTTCAGGTCTTCGTGCAAGTGTTTGTCAGGTTGCGTGTGTAGTTGGCGTTATTTCCACTGCCAACTATTTTAGATGTTGTCGGCATTCTAAGAGGAACCGGTCGGTTGCGGACCAGGGAAGTTATCACCGCGCGATGCAGTCGGCTGTATCCGCTGCCGGTCCCTGCGCAGTGTCGGAGCGTGTATGGAGCTGTCCGATCGCTACGAGCTTCGTGGTTTACCGACCCAGGACGTTAAGGTTGAGTAGTGGTTTCAATTACCCAACCACGTGCATTCATGTTGTGTGGTTCGTCTCGGTGGTTCGCTGTTGGGCAGGTTTTCCTGTGAGCAACACTTAGTGTTCGTATTGCTGAAATTTAGCCGCCATGCAGTGGAGTCAACTATATTGGTTGACTACAATTCAAGTGCACCAGCGGAATTTTCTGCCTTGTGGCAGTTAGTGTTTCTGTTACCTGCCCTGGTCACTAACGTAATTTCAGGCAGTGTCCTTTCCTCACCTGTTATCGCTGTCCAACACGGTGTGTAGTTTTGACAGCTTAATGCATACACATATATCATTGTGGATAACTACCCCCGTAACATTCTGTGGTTGAATTCTCATGTACCGATTGATAGCAAGCAAGTCGTTTGTCGGTAGGTCCGTGGCTGTCCTTTGATTGGGTTCCGACGAATCAAGTGTAGTTGGGCTCACCACCTGTCTCACCTAATTGAACGAGGGCAGACCGACACCTTGGAGGCTTCTGAGTGCTGGCGTCTTTACTGTCTTTCTCACTGGTGCTTAATTGTCTGTTTATAATCTCTCCAGGCCAATGATGAAAAAAAGTTCTTGTTTTTACTGTGTTTTACGTAAGTAAGTTTGAATTCTGACAAGTGGATATTTGCTGAAAGGTTATTGCCGTTGTGTTGTCTTTTCTTTTAGTCCGGTTTCAGCTACTTAAAACTTAAGGCTTATGATTTTTTTTTAAATTTTGGAAAACTAATTGTGGGGCTTCAGCCTTGGAACCTTGTTCTTAAAATTACCTTTCAAGCTTAAACATTGCGGCCTTCTGCCCTTGAAAGGTTATGGTAATTTATTTTAAAATCTTGAAATTTTATTGTGGGCCTTCAGTCGTTTGTATTGCATCTTGTTTATGTTTGTCTGTCCACCCTTGCCTTGAGGCTTTCAACTTAGCTGTGTTATGTATATATATAAAAATTATTTTATGTGTAATTGTAACTGCGTGTTTTCAGTCACTTGAAATTTACCTTGTTGATTTTTAAGATTTTTTGTTTGGAGGCCTTCAGCCATGAAAGATTTGGAGTCTGAAACATGTAGTTGTAAAAGTTCGTCTATGTGCCGCTTTGGTTGTAAATGTGTTATTAAATTACAATTTTTAGGTGAAACTGACCTCAACCTTATTTGGCCCTTTCCACAATCCTAATCATCTGTTCTGCCCAGCGGGTTTAGCGGGTGTATCAACATTCATTAAATTAACATCAGTAATTTTTTAGAGAGCAAACGTTTGTGTGAAAATCTAATGCGACAACCATCGCCTCTGATTCGACATGCATGATTCTTTCGTCGATGTTAGGCTGTGTTGACGGAACCGAGAAAGGATGTGCAGAAGCTTATAAAAATCTGCAATATTTCTTTCTGCACATAATTATACCACGAAATAGTTATTGGTAGCTTTAAAATCGGTCTGCACCAGGAGCATGCAGACTACTCGAGCCACAGTAAACACAACACAGCGAAAAACATGGCGTCCTGAGCTCCTAGCCAGTCAGTGTCGATATCACTTGGATACTCTTTTTCTAAGTAGGATCTCTCTGCTGATGTAACGTATAGCGCCACCTATCGGGCACTCTTGCTGTTAACTTCATATGACGTCAATGTGCACAGAATTCATAAGCAGTTACAAAACCCTAGTTCGTCCAATACTTAGGCGTTGTTCGTCAGTTTGGGATCCGTACCAGACGCCTTTGATACAGGAATTAGAGAACGCTCAAAGAAGAGCAGTGCGTTTCCTCGCAGGTTCATTTAATAAGTGTGAAAGCTCAGCTAGCTCCAGTGGCAGACTCTACAAGAGAGGCGTTCTGCATCGCGGTATGGTTTACTGTTTGTATTACTGGAATATACGTTCACAGAAGAGTCAGCGGAAATACAGGGGATAGGCAAAATAATGTGAACAGTGGTAGTAATGGGATGGATGTGTTTGACGGTCAACAACACGGGTAAGGCACGTGTCGCACTGGACTGTGCGTGTTCATTGCGGACTAGGCATCAGTGCAGGTTGTTTACGAGTAGTGCACACTTCGTATTTGCATTCAGAGGCCGAGGTAGACGTGCAATGAAAGTCTGTACAGAGTTCCAAAGACGCCAGATTGTGAGGGCCTGATTAGCTGGAGCACCAGTAACCAAGACAGCCAACTTATTGAATGTTTCAAGAGCAACTGTTCCAGCAGTCATTCCAGCGTACGCAAAACGCGGAAAGACATCATCGTGTAAATGTAACAGTGGGTCCAAATTAAAACTAAACGACAGAGATCGTCGTACGATAACCCGAACTGTGTCAAAACAACACGAAACTGCAGCGGCTAAGATGACTGCAGAGCTCAACAGCCATCTTCGGCGCCCCGGTATCTATCGACACTGTCCGCCGAGTACTCCGTAAAGTGAATATTCAGGGACGAGCTGCTGTACAGAAAGCAGAAGTGATGACAACCAACTCAAAGAAGCGTAAAAAATGTTGTCACGAGCATAAATACTGGACAGCTGATCTGTGGAAACACGTCATATGGTCCGACAAGCTAACGTTTCCGTTATTTCCAACGTCGGGCCGGGTTTATGTCTGGAGAACGCCAAAAGAATCCTACAATCCTGACTGCTTGATTCCAACGGTTACGGGGATCACACCGCGGTTCAGGTCGCAAAAATCGATTTTCGGTTTTCAACATATTTCGATAGATGAAGGTTTTATTTAAGTACTCTGAAGAGGATTTTGCTGAAATTTTTTTTCTAGCATTTAAAGAGCATTTTCCTACCACGTGTGTTTATGTGCCATGCCCACTTTTCTGTCACCCACCTTCCTGCATATATTTTAGATCTTTATATCCCCTGAATTGCACGTTAGGGATTATTTTTACTCCCGAGTGTATTGGCTATCCTTGGAATGCAACGGTCGGTATTCTTTTGTTTCTGCTGTTTGTAAACAACACGCTTTCATACACACTGTTAGTTTTGTTCGAGTGTGATTGGGAGTAGTTGTTACAGAAACCTGCAGGTATACTATGGGCAGGCAATTAGGAGAAATAAAGAAAATCTGGAGGCAATGAAGAGAGATGTCTGGGCCATATTCTTCCATAAGTTCTCTACTGATGATAAGCCATGTCATGGATTGCGTCCATCAGGATAAAATTCGTGGTGCAAATACAATAGGGCTCAGGCAACTAGAGAATCCTATTCTCACCAGCATTGTCTTCCTGGTGCTGTTATTACAGCAATTAAACCTATTTTCAGAGACTTGGCTCATCCCGGGTTTCTAAAGAAATGTCTGCAAGGGCAGACACTGAACCCAAATGAATGTTTCAACAGCATAATTTGGAACCGCCTTCCTAAAACTCTATTTGTAGTCATGCATACAATGAAACTAGGAGTTCATGATGCTGTCATTACATTCAGTTGTGGTAATACAGGAAAGTGTTGAGTACTGTAAAAGCTGGGAATTAATCCTGGTGAAAAAATGATCACTGGGCTGCAGCAATGCGGATAAAATGGGGATAGCCGATGCAGACAGGTCTGCATCTAATATGGCCAAGAAAGCAAGACAAACATCCAGGAAGGTGAAAAAGAAGCTGGAAGACCTGCTAGAGGCCAAAGAAGGGCCATCATATGCAGCAGGACTGTTTTAATTAACTGTAAGTAACAAATTTCAAAAGTGTTTTCTTTAAAGTCAATTTCCCGTAAACTAAAATTTTCAGTACATATGCCCCATTATATGAGAAACTATCAAAGATAAATGAATGAAATTTTCAGAGACTGTGCATAACATAAAAAGCCACCTCTGGTACTACATTCATTAATATTCCCCCACTAGGAACTTCACAAAAAAATATTTTCTGCAGAAAATACTTAATATTTTTTGTTGATAAATTTAAAAAAGTATTTCTTAATAACTATAAAATTGATAAGGTGGATTTTAGTACAGATGACTATTAGCATCGTGTAACATACAGTAAAAATATTAAGGTCCTGCATCAAACAGGTTTTTCAGAAACGGGTCAAATACTTGCCTAAATTAACACGGGTTAGATAGGCAGAGTGTGGTCCCCTTAAGCATGGAGGTGGAAGTGTGATGGTATGGACAGCCATATCATGATGCTCTGCAGGTCTCATCATTACTCTCAAAGGCTGTGCTACGGCCAACGATTATGTGAACATTTTTAGGTGATCAGGTGCACCCCATGAATCAAATGTTGTTCGCCAACTGTGAATCCATATTTCAGGACGATAATGCACCCATTCACACAGCCAGGACAGTACAGTCTTGGTATGAGAAGTGTGCAAGTGAACTGCAGCGTCTTCTCTGGCCAGCACAGTCCCCGGACTTGAACATTATCCAACCCTTGTGGGCGGTATTGGAGCCCAGACTCCGGAGCAGATTTTCGCCTTCCTCGTCACTAGAGGAAGTGGCACAACATTCCACTGGAGACTATACAATCATAATATGCCAGTATTCCAAGAAGAATCACAGCTGTATTAAGGGCAAATGGGGGTCTAACGCCTTATTAATAAACGATTCCCAAGTAAGTGCAGGTGTTCACTTTATTTTGACTATCTCCTGTACTTCTCCCCGTCTTCCGTTTCCTGCCACCCATCGTCCCACCCGTATATTTCGTAAAAAGACTGAGGCTTAAGAACTGTCGTTCTTCTTGCGGACTATTTGCGACTGGAACAGGAAAGGAAGGGAGGTGACAGTGGCACGCAAAGTACTCTCTGCCACACACAAGAAGGTGGCTTACGGAGTACGGATGAAGAGAGCCAGAGCGTAAGATTCACTTTTTAGATATTCACCTGACGGTATTAAATATATAGCGTCCCGTTATGCGTGTAATTTTACAAGAGTAGGCCTGCACGGTCCGGTGGCAGAACGCAAGATGAGCAGAGGGTTTTCCGGCCGGGCTGGCAGCTCGCGCGGCTGGGAAGCCGGCGACCCCCGGGGAGGCCGACCGCCGCGGTGGAAGGCCGTGTTTGTTCCGGCGCCAATCAGCGGCCGGGCCCTGCAGTCTTTAGCGACGTGGCGCGCGAGGTGCCCGCACAGCGCAAATATTTGCACGCGCGCTCGTCAGATCCGCCCGATCGCGTCCGCCGAGTCCTGGCGAGAGAGAGCCGCCCAAACACGCCCTCCAGGGGACAGCGGCGGCCGGACAAAGGACCGGCCGCCCCGCAAAGCGAGCGCCGACACCTCGCCCGCACACACGCGCCCCTGCACCCCACTTACCTATACACCCAACTCTCCGCTCTCCCAAGATCTCTCCACTCGTACACCATAGCAGCTTCTACGTCTCACTCATCTACGTCCATACACCACAACGAGGATACTTCAAGTACCACTATCTGATCTCTCTTTTGAACCATTGCCGTTCGTTTTTGATTTGCTTCTTTGCGTTTAGTTACGTCCGACTGTACTTTATTTGGCTCTGAGCACTATGGGACTTAACATCTGAGGTCATCAGTCCCCTACAACTTAGAACTACTTAAACCTAACTAACCTAACGACATCACACACATCCATGGCCGAGGCAGGATTCGAACCTGCGACCGTAGCGATCACGCGTTTCCAGACTGAAGCGCCTAGAACTGCACGGCCACACCGGCCGGCTGTCCTTTATTTCTTTGCGTCGAACTTAAACGGAGATCTTCGCCAGACTATATGCACTTGCTTTCCAATGAGGATATTTACTTTTGCTACCTTCCTTGATTTAATTCTTGGGATTTCCTAAAAAGATTCGGTCCAAAATACACTGATGACCAAACTTAAAAAAACGGAAACTTTGCAAGATTGCGATTATTTTGTCACAAATCAGTACAAACAGGTGATAGTAAAGTAGAAGAATTTGAAACACGAACTGCTGCTAGCATGAGTGTCTTAGAAGTAGATACCTTAGGGGTTGCGAAGCAACTCAAATCGCTTGATACGGGCAAGCCTTCAGGTCCAGATTGTATACCGATTAGGTTCCTTTCAGATTACGCTGATACAATAGCTCCCTACTTAGCAATCATATACAACCGCTCGCTCACCGATAGATCTGTACCTACAGATTGAAAAATTGCGCAGGTCGCACCAGCGTTTAAGTCCAGTCCATCGAACTACAGACCTATATCACTGACGTCGGTTTGCAATAGGGTTTTGGGGCATATGCTGTATTCAAACATTATGAATCACCTCGAAGGGAACGATCTATTGATACGTAATCAGCATGGTTTCAGAAAACATCGTTCTTGTGCAAAGCAGCTAGCTTTTTATTCGCACGAAGTAATGGCCGCTATCGAAGTGGATCTCAAGTTGATTCCGTATTTCTAGATTTCCGGAAAGCTTTTGACACCGTTCCTCACAAGCGACTTCTAATCAAGCTGCGGGGCCTATGGGGTATCGTCTCAGTTGTGCGACTGGATTCGTGATTTCCTGTCAGGAAGGTCGCAGTTCGTAGTAATAGACGGCAAATCATCGAGTAAAACTGAAGTGGTATCAGGTGTTCCCCAGGGAAGCGTCCTGGGACCTCTGCTGTTCCTGATCTATATAAATGACCTGGGTGACAATCTGAGCAGTTCTCTTAGGTTGTTCGCAGATGATGCTGTAATTTACCGTCTAGTAAGGACATTCGAAGACCAGTATCAGTAGCAAAGCGATTTAGAAAAGATTGCTGTATGGTGTGGCAGGTGGCACTTGACGCTAAATAACGAAAAGTGTGAGGTGATCCACATGAATTCCAAAAGAAATCTGTTGGAATTCTCAAGGCTGTCAATTCAACTAAGTACCTGGATGTAAAAATTACGAACAACTTCAGTTGGAAAGACCACATATATAATATTGTGGGGAAGGCGAGTCAAAGGCTGCGTTTCATTGGCAGGACACTTAGAAGATGTAACAAGTCCACTAAAGGGACAACTTACACTACACTCGTTTGTCCTCTGTTAGAATATTGCTGCGCGGTGTGGGATCCTAACCAGGTGGGATTGACGGAGGACATTGAAAGGGTGCAAAAAAAGGGCAGCTCGTTTCGTATTATCACGTAATAGGGGAGAGAGTGTGGCAGATACGATACGCGAGTTGGGATGGAAGTCATTAAAGTAAAGACGTTTTTCGTCGCGGCGAGATCTATTTACGAAATTTCAGCCACCAGCTTTCTCTTCCGAATGCGAAAATATTTTGTTGAGCCCAACCTACATAGGTAGGAATGATCATCAAAATAAAATAAGAGAACTCAGAGCTCGAACAGAAAGGTTTAGGTGTTCGTTTTTCCTGCGCACTGTTCGGGAGTGGAATGGTATGGAGATAGTATGATTGTGGTTCGATGAACCCTGTGCCAAGCACTTAAATGTGAATTGCAGAGTAATCATGTAGATGTAGATGTAGATGTAGGGAATACAGAACGTGAACAACTGCAACGTGTAGATCTGTAGACGAAAATGTTCTTCATTTTTTCCAACTTAAGGTGCTCCGGAACGCCCTATACTTGCAATGTTAGAATAACGCTTATAAATTACATCTTTCTTCACGAAGTATTTGAGGTATTTTACAAAATTTTAGTTCAGTTATTAAAGATGATTTTTTTTCAATTGTAATGAAAATTCACAACATTTTTTTGCAATTTTTTATTTATATATTCAAAAATATACAGTTCTTTGTAAAAAGGCTGTGTTAAATTATGCAGAAGGTACTGTGTAACATTTACTGAAAGTTTGAAACAAATATGTTTGGAAGATCCTTAGAAAACATGTAATTAGTATGAGAAAATAAAAGTTTTGGGAATCGAGCGACAAAGATTGGATTAACTTTTTAGTGCATTCCAGGTCCATAGGATGGATTATCTTCATCCTCTGCAAACTCCTCCTCCAGCTTCCTCTTGTTCCTCCTCCTGTTTACTCTTGTATTTCTAGACTCTTTACAGCCCTGTCTGCAGCCCGAAGGCGTTCCTTGTCTAAAGCAAGCATCGCTCGTTGTTGTGTTCGTAGATTTTGCTACCATTTTCTTCAGTTGCAGTTACTGCAACACTGTTCCAAAAGGTGGTCATGTATGAACACTTATCACATTTCAGTTGTATTTCACTAGCAAGTCCAACGTGCTTTATTATGGAGAGCTCCAGACCAACTTCACTACAATGAATACTTTTTACACAGTTTGAAAAAATTCCTTTGAGAACGGACATATCAAATATTTCATTCACATCCGATTCGCCCATAAAACATTCATAGTTTTCACTCATTGAACCAAGCTTCTTCTGTGAAGTGTTTTCTTTCCCACTTTCACTGCTATGGGCAGGTGCACTTGAGAGGTTAGGTTCACTCACTTGGTTATCGTCTTTATTATTTACAGTAATAACACATACCTTTGGCTTTCCAACATTTCTCCTTTTCTTAAAAGCCTTCAGAGGATTTCTAATAACTTAACTTTTACTCATTATTATACTTCAACAAAACAGAGACTCAAGAAACAGAATTAATTACGAATATTTTCGAGATAACGACAGAGTAAATAAACATGAAACAATCGACAATCACACCAGCGATATATATTGAACCATCACAGGTTAGCCACAACACATACTTTATCTCACATCACTAAAATGCACCTGATGAACACGGACGTTAGTAATAACACCATTTGACAGCAGTTTAACAGCGCCACAGTGGGTCACGCCCATGTAGAACACATTTCAAAAAAAATTTAAAAATAGTTGTAATCTTCGGAATTGAATAAATTATACATCTATTAAAAGGTAATAATCTGCAGATTCAGAAAACGCAAAAAAGTAAAAATTGAACTTTTCATGATTTTGAGCCTTTCCGGATCCCCTTAACAGATTTGCACACACATTCCGACAACTGGTTAATGTGCTCACTATTACGTGAGACCTGACAACGACGGAACTTGCTGTGAATAACGTCATCAGTGTCATGTTGAGCTGCTCGCAAGTCTTGGTGAGTGGTCGGTGGATGTTGGCGTGATACTACCCGTCTCCCTAACACATCCCAAACATGCTCTATGGGATCCAAATCTGGAGAGCGAGCAGGCCACGCCATGCGTGCAGTGTCTTCCGTTTCCCAGAGAACATCAACCACTCGTGCTCTATGAGGTTGATCATTATCTACCATCAGTACGAAGTCTGGGTGGCCAGCACCGCGTAGCAACCGTGCATGCTGTCCCAAGACCTCGTCACAGTACCTGGCAGCAGTTAAACCTTTCCGATTCACCGATAGATTTTCATGAAAACGTGTTCGAGTGATCGCCGGCCGGAGTGGCCGAGCGGTTCTAGGCGCTACAGTCTGGAACTGCGCGACCGCTACGGTCGCAGGTTCGAATCCTGCCTCGGGCATGGATGTGTGTGATGTCCTTAGGTTAGTTAGGTTTAAGTAGTTCTAAGTTCTAGGGGACCGATGACCACAGCAGTTAAGTCTCATAGTGCTCAGAGCCATTTGAACCATTTTTTTGTTCGAGTGATCAACATAATCCCTGCCCAAACCTTTATCTACCCTCCCCGATATCGGTCTCTTTCCTCAATGTTCGGTGCTCGAAATCGTGTTCCACGTGCCTTTCAGATGCGAATCCCTCGAGAATCACTCTCCAAACCAAATCGGGATTCATCTGTGAAAAGAGCTTTGGCCCACAATTCGACTGTCCAAATGGCATGTTGACGACTCCACTCTAGACGTTCCCTTCCGTGAAGACGCATCAGAGGCATACATACAGTAGACCTCCGACAATCAAGGCTACTCTGTCAAAGATTTCTTCAAGCCGTTTGCCTCTCTACAACGCGTCCAGTGGATCCTGCGAGGTCAGATGCCAGTTGCTGCGCAGTACTAAGCGGTACCGCTGTGTTTTTACAGCCAGATAACGGGCCTTTCTCTCTGATGAAACTTCATGGTAGATTAAAACTTTGTGCCGGACCTAGACTAGAACACGGGACCTTTGCTTTTCGCGGGCAAGTGCCCTACCATCTGAACTACCCAAGCACAACTCACGACCTATTCCTCACAACTTTACTTTCGTCAGTACCTCGTCTCCTACTTTCCAAACTTCACAGAGGCTCTCCTGTGAACGTTGCAAGACTTTCTGAGGTCACTCGTGGTCGGCCCTGCCCTGGTTCAAAATGGTTCAAATGGCTCTGAGCACTATGTGACTTAACTTCTGAGGTCATCAGTCGCCTAGAACTTAGAACTAATTAAACCTAACTAACCTAAGGACATCACACACATCCATGCCCGAGGCAGGATTCGAACCTGCGACCGTAGCCTGCCCTGGTCTTTGAGATACAATTTCGGTCTCTATAAACTGTCGCCATATCCGAGAAACAACAGAACGATTCACATTAAGCCATAGAACCACATGAGTTTTCGACTCTCCTGCTTCTATTCCCCCTATGTCCACCACAGACAGCCTGGTAAACGTCTTTTCTGTGCTATATGCACCGTCTGTGACTGTGTACACAGCGACTGTGAATGTGGGACTACCAGCCAAACACTATTCCGTTGGACACGTGCCCTGATGTCATCGTTGGCGTGGTTTTCCGTTGACCGAAATGCCATCTTCCGCGCATAACACGATTGTACTGACGTCTGTTGATAGTTTGCATGATTATATCGTGAATTGGATTCAGGACGGGGAAATAGCGGTTTGTTGCTTTAATTTTGGACACCAGTGTAATTATTTGACTGTTAAGTGAAATACAAACTGCCAGTCTATGCCCAACGGCTAAGGTATGGGAGGGCTCAAGCAACTAAGGTGGTTAGCGGGTATTTCCCTTACAGTCAGACGCGATCTTTCTTCCATTGATTTTACCAAAACTAATTACTGATTGTCTATAATTCATGTATGTAACAACTACTACGGCTTCTGACATCAAATGTAACAATTGTGTTACTCAATGTGACACTTCTGTCACTCAATGTAACTGTGTTTTCTCTTTTGATGCTGTCAATTGTCAGGATGAGCATTCTAAAGCATTCTGTCAGGGTGAAAATATTAAATAAATTAACTTTTCTCTCTTAACAACATGTGGGCAGGGTGGGTTCTTCCTTGGCTCGGGTATGAGGTCGAATGAAACATCATTCTTACATAAGTTAACTTTTATTGAAAGTTTCGTACAACTGTATCTTACTGGGACGTTCTGGTTCGGAGAGCGGCAGCCGTGTCGTTTGCGTAGCCTTCTGCTGCGACAGCGGCGGCGGCGGCGGCGGCGGCGGCGTCTGATTACGCGTAGCGGTGTGTATCTCGTGTCGCCGTCTCGCCCAGCTGACCGGAGACGCGCAGCGCGAGGTGGCCCGTTTAATTATTGCGAGCGACGTCGTGCATCGGATGGTGATACCTTGAATGTGGCGTCCCAGTGTTTCTCTTCTCTAAGCGGCCGCGTGTGTTGTGCGTCGACCAGCGGAGCGGCGCGGCGGTGGAAGGCCAGTGTCCCGAACTCGAACCACGGACTCCCGCTTGCCAGTCTTCGGCTGTCAGGTCTTCATCCCAGCTCACAGGTAACTACTGATGTGAGGCCGTCCCCTTCCCGTCCTCACGAGTCACCCGGGTATGTAAAAACCAGACTTCCAATACCTTTTAACTTCTGTCTTCTGGCGCCGCGGCTGCTGCTTGCTATTCCATTACAGCGGCGGACTTGGTGCGTCTGTGCATGATGCAGTCTCTTCTTGCATGACGGTCTTCAGCACCGAAACTGACTGAAAGCTACTGCTACTCTTCTTTTCTTCCTTCGTCTCTCGTCTTCGTCTCCGTCTGTCTTCATCTGTCTTCATCCGTCTTCATCTGTCTTCATCTGTCTTCATCTGTCTTCATCTGTCTTCATCTGTCTTCATCCGTCTTCAACTGTCGTCACCTGTCTTCAACTGTCGTCACCTGTCTTCAACTGTCGGGCCCACCGCGTCTCGTGTATTTATTCACTTCAGTTTACTGGAGGTGAACGACTTCACGGCCATTGCCTCTTCTGTCACGTTGAAAAGCTTCTAGAAGAATCTTCTTGACCTCGGTCATTGGCTCTTGGAATGTAGGCGGGGGCCTCTGATCGCATGTGACGACTGAGAAACACGTGAGCCGGTCATTGCCTCTTCCGTCACGTTGAAAAGCTTCTCGAAGAATCTTCTTAACGTCGGTCATTGGCTCTTGGAATGTAGGCGAGGGCTTTTGCTCATGCGACAACTTAGAAACACGTGAGCCGGTCGGGCGATGCCCTGACGGCTGAATCGACAGCGCCCGCTTATGTGGAGCTCGCTGACTCCACGGTCATTGTTTCTTCTGTTCTGCCCGCTGAATGCCAGTATGTAACTCTCTAAACTAAACCAAGTTTTCCATTTATATTCTAATTTCTTAGTTCACTTTGATTTCACTAATTTATTTACTTAATTAACACTCAACATTCCTTCTCCCTTCGGAGAAATTCGCCCTCGAATTTACCACTCAACATTCCTCCACTCTTCACACGGAAAAAGCACAAGCACTGAAAACTCTCGACTTAGAAGATTGCACACGCTTCACATTAAGTACGTGGAAAATACTTTATCACTTTACAAAAGCACTGTACGGTCATGAATCACATAGTTCTTACATAAATGGTTGTAATAAGTGTAACAAATCTTGATGACAATGAATAAACTAAAAACAGATTTTGCACTTAGAAAATTACATAGCAACAGCTGTTTAATATACCCTATACTAATGCAAGAATATCTATTCTACAGTATTGTTTATTTTAACAAGAGACTGTTTAATAAAGAATGAAGTACAATAAACAAAATTAATACACTAATGCTCAAAAGTAACTGCTGAAGTACACCAGTTAAGAGTGTGGTATCCAGTTAACAGGGATTTGATGAAGTGGTATATTATTATTTGGCTTATTTTTTCGTCTTAAATAACAGGAAACTGTACAAAGCAGAAACACCAACACAAAGGTTCCAGATATACCCGTTCCTAGCATTATAATTTTAGTTTTGTGTTCACCTTTTAATTTTAAGACATGTTGCATCATAACATTGGCATCAATTTTGCCTTGCTGTGAGTTTGTGAACATATCTAATGACTTCAGAAGGGAACTGTCAAGGGAGTCATTGAGGTAGGACAGGTTTTGTGTAGGAAATGCTTGCATGGCGTTTTCTGGCCAATAAATTAGAGGGAAGGATGAATTAACATTAGTTGTACCAGTGATTGTTGCGGGTAAATGAAAATTCGCTCCTGAGATGGAACATAACGTGCCGTTAATTATTAGCCCACTTCCATGAAGTTCAAAATGTTGTAATGGTGTAGCTGCACCGTTCTCGTAACATTGTGCAAAAATATCAGTTGGATTACTGACCGCATATAACCAGTGATTTTCTACTTGCTCGAAAAAACCTGATGTGGAAGTTAATATATCGCGTGGGCAATTGATGGCGTCAGATTGTTCGAAAAATAATTGAGATTCACAACTAGTGGCATGTAATTGGATTGCGCGAGATGGACATATAATAACTTGTGCGGATGTGCAACTATTTAATTCGGAAGTTGTCATTACCGTGCTCGTATTGCTTGTTTGGGAGATTAAAAATACTTGGTGTGTTCGGAACTGTACAAATTTATTTATTTTGCCCCATTTTACCGGAAATGAGTGTACTGTGTAACAGTCATATATACCCATTTTATCTGTAACCGGGAAAGATATACGAACTCGTATTCTTGCATTATCTGTGTCAACTAGTACTGTAGCTAAGTGGTAATACTGTGGTAAATGTTTCTTATCTGCAGGAAATATTAACTTAAGTGAATCTGGCAATTGTTTTTCAATTTTAACTAATAATGAGATGAATTTAACCGGCGATAGTAACGTGGGTGACAAATGTCCCTGTACTGCATAGTGGATGGCTTCCTTTAATTCCTCCGCTGCTAGCCGTGCATCTATCACTTGATCAGTGAGTAGCCTAAGCGATCTTCCTACTGCAAGTTTCTTATCCACCATATCGAGCCTTGTTTGTATGACCTTTAGGTCTTTATTCAGCGTAGCAGTAGTAGCTAGGAGATAATCGTTTAATTCTTGGGTAAGGTTCCTGATGACCTTGGTATTAGTAAAAACCGTTTGCTCCAATCCGTTTAATCTTGTCGTGTGCCATTCTATAGTGTCTTTATTTAATTCCGCGGTACTCTCTATGTTCTGTAATGAATTATTTAACTGATTAATATCTTCGTTATCCGCTGTACCGAAAATGGTCTTTAGTAGTTTACCTCCTGCGTCCACCCATCCACGTTTAGCTCGTTTAACGGTCTGCGGAAGTATATCTTGTAACTGACGCAACTGTCCTCTCAACTGTTCGTATGAGTAGTGTAATGTTTTAAATTCACTAGATATTTCTTCAAAAATCTCTGGTGAACTTGCCCTTTCATGTAGTGTATCAAATTCTAATTCAAGGTTCTTAAGTTCATTACGTAAGGCCCATAAATTATACTCTAATGAAATAGTCCACTTGTGATTGGTCAGAATGACAGTACCCTGTTTTACAAAAATTACACCACTCATCAACTGATTGATCTGTTGTCCGTTATTCGTATTAGTCAATAATGCAATTATGATGAGCAGTACAGTCACAATGTAGTTGTCCATTATGCTAGAGGCGTTACCTGAAAAAGGAAACAACATGGTTATGAACCTACAAACCTAGTAAAAACAAAAACAAAGAAAAGAAGGAATACATTGTTAACTACAAGATCTACATGTTTCTACGTTCAACTTTTCTTTCTTAAAAAATAAACCATTATAATTTATTAATTATTTACATTTGTATACTGTCCATAGTCTACTAAGATTCAACTAGGACATTCGCACCCTTGAACGAAGATTGTAAGGTGCCATGTCTGTATGTTGTGCTGGCGTGGCCACTCTTTTTCCTTGTCGGGTACTTCCTCCACCCTTCGGAAAAGCAGACACTATTGTTGAAGGAATTACATCTGGAGCGCCCTTAAAAGGTTTTAAACGACTTGCATGGACAATGGTAGTTCGGGTGGGCAGTTGCAATTTAACGTTGACTGGTGACGTGATCTCAATAATTTGATAAGGACCTCTGTAGTTTGTTACAAATTTCTTCGTTTTTCCTTTAGCTATGTAAGGAGTTGAAAGCATAACCCACTGACCGATTTTGTAATTTGGATATTTAGCTTGGGTATTACCTAATCTTTCCTGTCGTTCCAAAGCCTTTGTATTAGATTTTTGAACCTTTTTCCATACCTCCTTCATCATTCGACTGAAATCTCTTACTGTTTCTCCGACTTTTCCGTTTTTCTGCCTGATTACATCAAAAGGGGACGGCATTTTTTTTCCCATAGACCACTTCATAAGGTGACATGCCAGTTGCTTCATGCGTTTTGGCGTTGTATACCGACACGATTATTGGTAAATACGTATCCCAATTAGAATGTTGTTCGTTAATATAATAACTAAGCATCTTGCCAATTGTCCGATGAACTCTTTCTGTGCGCCCGTTGCACTGAGGGTGTAACGGAGTTGTGCGTAATTTGCGTATTTTTAATAAGTGGCATAGCTGTTTCATTAATTCAGACATAAAATTAGATCCCTGATCTGTGATAATAGCTTCAGGTACTCCAAATTTAAGTATCCAGTTGTTAACTAAAGCTTGGGTAACTGTATTTGCTTGCTGATCTGGGAGACTCACCATAGCTAGATAGCGTGAAAAGTGATCGATAATTGTAAGAACATACTTATTACCAGCAGGTGTTTTATGAAATGGCCCGTAGAGATCGACTCCGCAGATTTGAAATGGACATGAAGCCTCGGGGAGCCTCTGTAAGGGTATTTTTGAACGAGAAAGTTCAGCTCGTTGTGCGCACGCAATGCAATTACGAACGTACTGCGCAACATCCTGCTTTCTGGTTTGCCACCAAAATCGTTCTGCTACTCGTCTTTCGGTTGTCCGCTGTCCACCGTGTCCTGCAAGGATATGATCGTGGGCCTCTGCCATTATTTCTTGTCTAAGGTGTTGGGGAACAACAATTCGCGGTCCAAGTTTTGTTTTACGGCATAATACACCATCTTCAAAGCAAAATTGTTTTTGAGTTGCGTATTTTTTACATTCTGTATCCTCATCTTGTGCCTTTCTCCAGTCCTCAGTATCTCGGCCTGTTGCTTCCAAAAGTGCTATTTTCCGACTTAGGCAATCTGCATTCGTGTGTTTTTTGCCTGGTTTATGGATAACTTCGAAATCCATTTCGGAAAGACATAGGGCCCAACGGGTAAGACGACTAGATGGATCCTTTAATCCAAGCAACCATTTTAAAGCTGCGTGGTCTGTAATGACCTTGAATTTTCTACCATACAAGTAGCATTTAAAGTATTTGATACCATAAATAACACTTAACAATTCTTTCTCCGTTGTGGAATAATTTCTTTCTGCCGTTGTTAGTTGTCTCGAAGCATAGGCTATGGGGTGTTCCGTGCCATTAATATTCTGACTCAAAACAACTCCTACTGTATGACCACTTGCGTCACAGGATAAAATAAATTCTTTATTGTAATCTGGGTAGGCTAATACAGGACTGTGTGTTAACTTATCTTTAAGGGTTTGAAATGCAGATTCACAATCTTCAGACCAATGAAATTTTGCACCCTTTTTCAACAATTGGGTTAAGGGTCGGGCAATTTCAGCAAAATTTTGAACATATTTTCGGTAATACGATGCGAGACCAATGAAACTTTGTACTTCCTTAACGCGTTGTGGTGTTGGGAAGTCCTTAACTGCCGAAATTAATCGAGGATCTGTTTTAATTCCTTTTTCACTAATGACATGCCCTAGGTATGTAACCTCTGTCAATGCAAAACTACATTTTTCCATATTTAATGTTAATTTAGCTTTTCTAAGTCTCTGAAAAACATTACGCAGACGCACAGCATGTTCATTAATGTCTCTGGAGAATACAATAATATCGTCTAGATATACACAACATTGCTGAGTTTTGAGTCCTCGCAATACTCCATCGAGTAGTCTTTGAAAAGTTGCTGGTGCATTTTTCAAACCGAAAGGCATTCTTTTAAATTGCCAGTGGCCTCCAGGGGTAGAAAATGCTGTTTTATGCCTATCTTCAGGTGCAACTTCCAATTGATGATATCCACTACGTAGATCGATTGTTGAAAAGTATTTACTGTTACCCAAACTGTCAATGATATCTGTAATGTTTGGAAGAGGATAAACAATGGAGATAGTTTGTTTGTTAAGGTGTCTGTAGTCACAACAAAATCTATATCGTTTCGTACCGTCGGGAGACTTCTTTGGAATAATTACAATATTTGAATTATAAGGCGAATCAGAATATTCTATAATTCCATCTTTTAGATGCTGTTCTATAAATTCATCCAGTACTGGCTGTAAGTGATGCGCAACTCTATAAGGCTTCCTATAAACTGGGGGGCTATTTCCTGTTGGGATCCTATGCTGTGTGATGTCTGTTGCTGGCAATGGACCTTCTGCATTAAATAAATCTTGGAACTCAACTAAAACTGCTTCTATCGTGTCTCTATCCTTTCCTTTCAAATGCTCAATCTTCTGGCGCAATGCGGTTTTATAGGCGTCTGGTTTCTGACCATCATTAATATCTGACCAAATGAAATCTTCTTCTTCAAAAGTACTGACTGTAGCTACTAATATTCCCTTATGCAACTCTTTGTCCTCCACTCCGAAATTGTCAATATGTACCGGTACTTTTCTTTCTCCCTCAACGTCTTGAACCCGTACAACACTCCTACGTACAAAACAATGTGATACATCTAATTCCTCATTTTCCTCTAAAGGCTCTATTAGACACACTGTATCTGTAGGTACTTCGTGGTCAACGGTCATCCAGAGAAGTTTTCCTGAGCCAGATGGTATCTGATCCCGCGAATCAACCTTCAAGGACGTTGCACGCAGTATAGTTGATTTCGCCTTCCGGTTAGGGAAATCTTGCGGCAGAGGGCCCTTTGCAGCGGTGTCACCTAGCTGAAACACTATTCCGCTAAGTTCTACAGTTTGCTGTCTGAGGTCGATTTTAGCGTGATGTTTATTCAGGAAATCCAACCCTAGGATCGCGTCGTACCCGTCAGTTACCTTTGTTACCACTTCTACATCTTCCTGAAATTGTACACCGTGAATATAGAAAATCAATGATGTACATCCTAATGACTTCACTGTACCTCCTCCTACTCCACTCAATCTATACCTTGGAGGGTCATATTTCTTTTCTCCCATACATTCATTACTTACTATTGATACGTTTGCGCCTGTATCCACCAGTATCTTTGCCTCTTTATCCTGTATGGTAGCAGATAACCAGCATTCCGCCTTCACATTCGCCTTAATGGCATGAAATTTTATTGGGAACGCCTGGCGGCGGCTCCGACATTCCCGTTTGAGTTTAACTGATTTCTATTTCCAAAAACTTTCTTAGACCGGCATTCCTTGAATGTGTGACCTATTCTTTGACAATTAGTGCATTCAGGTTGTCTGCAGTTTTTTGCTATATGTCCGTGTCGATCGCACCTAAAACATCGTACTCCTGCTGAAAATATATTTCGCTTCTCCTTGTATCTGGTGGCAATGTCAATTTCTTCAAAAGCTGTCGCCACAGATACAGCTTCTGCTAAATTTTTAGGAAACTCTGCCCTGACACGACGGGACGTTTCAGGAGGTAACCCACGTAAACATGTATCCAGAGCTCTATTTTCTGCCTCTTGTAAAATAAATTTATTTGCTTCATCACTAGTTGTCAATTGATAGGTGTTAATATTAACTTTTCTAATCCTATCTACAAAGCTTTCTAACGACTCGTTTTGCCTCTGAGTGATAGTGTTTAACTGTTCCCTATAAAATCTACAGCTGTTCTGTTTTTGAAAACGTTTAAGCAATCCTTTCTTCAATTCCTCAAATGTTGGAGCATTCCGTAATTCTTCATGGTATAAGACGTGTGCTTTAGCCTCTCCTGTCAATCTTAACTTTGTCATTTGTAAGAGCTGTTCATCTGCCCATGATCCTAACTTTGCAGCTGCTACTAAATCATCAAAAAAGGCTGTTATGTCCTCGCCAGGTTTACCTGAAAAAGGATTTACTAAGGCTGCTGCTGAGGAATCTAGGGTGGGAGGGATTGAACTGGTTTGCCTAACCTCACTCAACTGTTTAAATAATGCAGTATTATCATTTTTAAGCTGAGCTATTTGATTAACTAAGCTCTGAATAGCTTCCTCAGTAGAAACCGCTTGTGGTGCTGACTCTGACTTTGTACGATTTCGTGTCATCATTTTACAAACTGTTAGTTACACTATCTTACTATACTGAATTTAAAAGATGTTTAAATATTTCCGACAAACTCTTAAAATCATGAGAGAAAATACACTTCTAAATAAAGAAAATATTACGACTGCTATGCAAACCTCTATCCCTTCACACATTAAAAAAAAACTAACTGTGGACCTTTAGTGACTGTCATTCACACCTCATATTGAGCCAAGGGTTTTTTCTCTGACACCAATTGTAACAACTACTACGGCTTCTGACATCAAATGTAACAATTGTGTTACTCAATGTGACACTTCTGTCACTCAATGTAACTGTGTTTTCTCTTTTGATGCTGTCAGTTGTCAGGATGAGCATTCTAAAGCATTCTGTCAGGGTGAAAATATTAAATAAATTAACTTTTCTCTCTTAACAACATGTGGGCAGGGTGGGTTCTTCCTTGGCTCGGGTATGAGGTCGAATGAAACATCATTCTTACATAAGTTAACTTTTATTGAAAGTTTCGTACAACTGTATCTTACTGGGACGTTCTGGTTCGGAGAGCGGCAGCCGTGTCGTTTGCGTAGCCTTCTGCTGCGACAGCGGCGGCGGCGGCGGCGGCGGCGGCGTCTGATTACGCGTAGCGGTGTGTATCTCGTGTCGCCGTCTCGCCCAGCTGACCGGAGACGCGCAGCGCGAGGTGGCCCGTTTAATTATTGCGAGCGACGTCGTGCATCGGATGGTGATACCTTGAATGTGGCGTCCCAGTGTTTCTCTTCTCTAAGCGGCCGCGTGTGTTGTGCGTCGACCAGCGGAGCGGCGCGGCGGTGGAAGGCCAGTGTCCCGAACTCGAACCACGGACTCCCGCTTGCCAGTCTTCGGCTGTCAGGTCTTCATCCCAGCTCACAGGTAACTACTGATGTGAGGCCGTCCCCTTCCCGTCCTCACGAGTCACCCGGGTATGTAAAAACCAGACTTCCAATACCTTTTAACTTCTGTCTTCTGGCGCCGCGGCTGCTGCTTGCTATTCCATTACAGCGGCGGACTTGGTGCGTCTGTGCATGATGCAGTCTCTTCTTGCATGACGGTCTTCAGCACCGAAACTGACTGAAAGCTACTGCTACTCTTCTTTTCTTCCTTCGTCTCTCGTCTTCGTCTCCGTCTGTCTTCATCTGTCTTCATCTGTCTTCATCTGTCTTCATCTGTCTTCATCTGTCTTCATCTGTCTTCATCCGTCTTCAACTGTCGTCACCTGTCTTCAACTGTCGTCACCTGTCTTCAACTGTCGGGCCCACCGCGTCTCGTGTATTTATTCACTTCAGTTTACTGGAGGTGAACGACTTCACGGCCATTGCCTCTTCTGTCACGTTGAAAAGCTTCTAGAAGAATCTTCTTGACCTCGGTCATTGGCTCTTGGAATGTAGGCGGGGGCCTCTGATCGCATGTGACGACTGAGAAACACGTGAGCCGGTCATTGCCTCTTCCGTCACGTTGAAAAGCTTCTCGAAGAATCTTCTTAACGTCGGTCATTGGCTCTTGGAATGTAGGCGAGGGCTTTTGCTCATGCGACAACTTAGAAACACGTGAGCCGGTCGGGCGATGCCCTGACGGCTGAATCGACAGCGCCCGCTTATGTGGAACTCGCTGACTCCACGGTCATTGTTTCTTCTGTTCTGCCCGCTGAATGCCAGTATGTAACTCTCTAAACTAAACCAAGTTTTCCATTTATATTCTAATTTCTTAGTTCACTTTGATTTCACTAATTTATTTACGTAATTAACACTCAACATGTATTAGAAAAACTAATCAGGATTCCTATCAGGAGTGATTTTGGAGCTGAAATTATTAGACTACGAAACCGAAGATTCTCAATTGATATGCAGTTTTTTGTGACGTGCAAGCCATGACTCTTTTAAAAACAAAACATTATTTATTGTCTTTTTTCGCGCTGATTTCGCGTATCTCTGACGTAGCTATCTCGTAATTTAAAATAAAGGTGGGAACAGGGAAGAAATACTATATTGCTACTGTTCTTTTTACTGCCCTCACATGATCATCATGCTCATTATTCATTCTCATTCTACTGGAAGTGCTTCGAATTGAATAGCAGCTGAGCTCTATTTGATTTTGACAGGAACACGCAATGAAATACCATAATGTGGGACGTGGGGCTAAACAGACAGACATATTCTTAAATTAGGCACATATAAAATTTATTACATCGTACTAAATTACTCACACATACGTATTTGTTCTAATATGAAGTCCAATAAGAAGAATTATTATGCAAGGATTGTGCAGCCAACACCACATTGGAAGCTAAAACAATACGCTAGAACTCGCTGAGAGCTGCTTTCTCAGGATGGGCCAGGATAAGGTTACGACTGTGGATGGGGCCGTAATCAGTTACTCTCGGTTGCACAACAAATACGTAAACTTTATTTAAAGAAATTAAAATTTTAAAACAATCTCTTAAAAAAACACAGTCGACTGTATGACGGCTGAGGGCCTTAACACAGAAAAAAAGTCCTCTATTTTAGGGCCGATGGCCACCAAAAATAACCTCAAACCACAAACGGCTGAAGGCCTGAATTAGAAGTCAGGAAAACAATTCCAAACAGCACATATCTCAACAAATACTTTGCTTTCAAAACAAGTTTGCTTAAAAAAAAAAACTTATTGTAACACAGCTGAAGGCCTTATTATGAAAGAAATGAAATTATTGTTCGGCTGAAGGCCACACACAACTTCAAATCACAAACGGCTGAAGGCCTGAATTAGGAGTCACGTAAACAATTCCAAATAGCACTTTAAAATAAATCCCTTGGTTTTTAAAACAAGTTTGCTTAAAAAACTTACTGTAGCACGACTGAAGGCCTTATCACCAAAGAAGTGAAATTATTGCTCGGCTGAAGGCCACATCAACACTCATTAGAAAATTACAAATATCCTAAAAACATATACCATAGTCTAAGGAATCAGAACAAGCGGTTCTTAACAATTGTTCCAAGGGTCGGCCTGGGGAGTTAACTCAAATATAAGGTAAAGTGACACAGGCAGCCAAGAGTTGTACTCACGTAACAGGATGGCAACTCAAACCAGGGACAGCTTAAGCGCCACCGACCGACTAACCAATCTGCCAAACGTCCGATCACCGGTGCAACGATGGAATATTTTTAGGTAAGGGTGAAGAGACAGTCAGCACAACGTCTTCAGAAAATACCCAAGGCCGAAGGAAACACTAGAACCAAGGTAGACCTCCCAAAAAATATGCACAGTACAAGAGGCTGTCGAACTACACGCCGTGTTGGACAGCATCAAGTCGACGAGGAAAGATACACTGCTGGAAAAGTACGCTAACCTCCAGGACAGGTAACTGGGGCATTAGCAGCTACAAGGCAGAAAATACCGCTGGTTGCGCTTCACTAATAAGAATAATACTAAATTCAATGACGCATAAGAAATAGAGAAAGAAGGCTGCAATATTTCACCGCCTCGAAACAGTGCATTCGTTGCCACCCGGCTTAGCGGCCCTGGGAGCAACAACCCGTCGACCAAAGGCGAGAGCTCAGAATAGTCGAGGCTGCATTAGCAGGTAACTCTTGACTCAACTTAAAGGTCCAGGGTTCGGTGTGCAACGAAGTCGCCGCTCTCGCAGCAACCCCTCCTCGATCTGGCAGTGGCAGCACGCCGCCAGCGGCCCTGGCTTGCCCTAGCACTGCACAGACCTGCTCACTGAACGCCCCCAACGGACCCGATGTCCGTCCTCCACCCCTCACCAAGTCCAGTACGCAGACAGCATTAAAATAATTGCTCATTCAAAACCGCAAGATACACACGGATCCGGGAAAACAAATCCACCAACAACTCACAATACTAAAACCAGTCACTGCGAACCAACACGAACAAATTATAAGTCGGCACAAACACAGAGAAGCCAGAAGTGGTCGGAAGACCAAACGCACGTCGGTCGCTGCGACGACCGACCGAACGACCAACCAACGGTCGTCCCCACTCAAGTCAGGTAGGGGAAAGATCCCAGTGTAAATCGTCGTCTGACAAGTTATTGCCATGAGGTCACTTCGACGGGCGGACACACACACACACACACACACACACACACACACACACACACACATAAGTGAAAGTTGCACTACTCGAATATCACGGTCCATTCAACTAAAACTCACTGAATCCGGTCCTTGATGTAGACGTGCACTCTCGCGACCACATCCTTTTGTGGGACAGTGCATGTGTGTCGCCAGCGGTCGGGCGAGTACTGGCTGCCCGGACATCACTGGAGTATACTCGATGTTTTACGGTAGTTACTGTTTTCAGCAGTTTGTTATCAGTTCCGTAGCTGTACGGTAGAGGATTTCTTTTCCTAAGTATGCGCAATATGTTACATTTATTAACGTTCAGGATCAAGTGCCAGTCACTGCACCATTCATCAATCCTTGATAGGTCCTTCTCCAAACCGATAGCGTCTCCTGGCGTAGGTACCTTCTTACAACTTATACTTCCTGCGATCATTCTACCAGATCATTTACGGACATTGTGAACAGTAACGGTCCTATTACACTTCCTTGGGGTTCTCCAGAAATTACCTTGCACATCTGTCGATTTTGTTCCGTCAAGAGCAATATGTTGAGTTGTGTCTGCAAGGAAATATTCAACCCAGTCGCAAATCTGGTCCGACACTCGGTAAATTCGTATTTTTTTCACTAAACGACATTTCGGAACGGTGTCAAATGCCCTCAGGAAGTCGAGGAACACAGTATCAAAAACTGAACATCGATAACTGCAGCACTGTGGATCTCATGGAGGAACAGCGCGAGCGAGAACAGAGCGAGCTGAGTTTCGCAACATCTATGTTTGCGGAATCCATGTTCATTTTTATTTCCTAACACTATCCCTAGGTTTTCATTATAGTAAGTAGGGAACTTTTTTTTTTTACATTTAAGAACGTACTTGTTAGATTT
Source organism: Schistocerca piceifrons (assembly GCF_021461385.2). Taxonomy (NCBI): domain Eukaryota; kingdom Metazoa; phylum Arthropoda; class Insecta; order Orthoptera; family Acrididae; genus Schistocerca; species Schistocerca piceifrons. The sequence goes on from NC_060138.1 coordinate 1,033,519,956, forward strand.
CTTCTTAGAAGGAGGGCATATCTCCCATGGCTCAACGATCTTGCTCATCTGCTACACGATTCTACTTCATACTACACTCACGCTCATAAATTAAGGATAATGCTGATACATGTGAAACAACGCTCAGGTGGGCCGTTTGCGAGTTTAAATCACCTCGGGGTATGATCATGTGGTGCATTTGACCTGCGGTCGTCGCACGGTGGAGCTGGCAGCTGTCCACATACGCAGAGGTGTGTTGGTGAATGTCAGAGTGCGGTGCAGCGAGTAAGTGTGTAGACGTTTGCAGACGTGCTAGTGGTAACTGTGTGTTGAAAATGGTTCAAAAGACACATATTGATGACGTTATGAGGGGTAGAATACTAGGGCGACTGGAGGCTGGTCAAACACAGCAGGTCGTAGCACGAGCCCTCCTTGTGTCACAAAGTGTGATATCAAGATTTTGACAACGATTCCAGCAGGCAGGAAATGTGTCCAGGCGCTACAGTACGGGATGTCCACAGTGTACAACACCATAAGAAGACCGATATCTCACCATCAGTTCCCGGGGTCGGCCACGGAGTACTGCAGGTAGCCTCGTTCGGGACCTTACTGCAACCACTGGAACAGTTGTCTCCAGAAACACAGTCTGCAGGCGACTGAACAGACATGGTTTATTCGTCCGGAGACCTGCAAGGTGCATTCCACTGACCCCTGGTCACAGAAGAGCCCGTAAAGCCTGGTGTCAAGAACACAGTACATGGTCATTGGAATAGTGGTCACAGGTTATGCTCTCGGACGAGTCCAGATATTGTCTGAACAGTGATTCTCGCCGGGTTTTCATCTGGCATGAACCAGTAACCAGATAATGTCCTTGAAAAGGACCTGTATGGAGGTCGTGGTTTGACGGTCTGGGGTGGGATTATGATTGGTGCACGTACATCCATGCAAGTCTTTTACAAAGGAACTGTAACAGCTCAGGTGTATCGGGATGATAACGCACGGCCCCACCGAGCTGCCATCGTGGAGGAGTACCTTCAAACAGAAGATGTCAGGCGAATGGAGTGGCCTGCCTGTTCTCCAGACCTAAACCTCATGGAGCACGTCTGGGATGCTCTCGGTCGACGTATCACTGCACGTCTTCAAACGCCTAGGAAACTTCAGGAGCTCCGACAGGCACTGGTGCAAGAATGGGAGGCTATGCCCCAGCAGCTTCTAGACCACCTGATCCAGAGTATACCAACCCGTTGTGCGGCCTGTGTACGTGTGCATGGTGATCATATCCCATATTGATGCCGGGGTACATGCGCAGGAAACAGTGGCGTTTTGTAGCACATGTGTTTCGGGACGGTTTTCTCAACTTATCACCAACACCGTGGGCTTACAGATCTGTGTCGTATGTATTTCCTATGTGCCTATGCTATTAGCACCAGTTTTGTACAGTGCCACGTTGTGTGGCACCACATTCTGCGATTATCCTTAATTTATGAGCATGAGTGTAGATGTAACTGATCGCTTACGAAGAATGGATAATACCAGATTTCTCAAGTCAACGTTAGATTACATTCCGAGAAGAAGGAAAGATGGGGGACGTCACTGAACACACTGGAGCCAACTGTGAAGCCGGAACACCAGAGAATGCCTAATCCATGAAGCATAGAAGAAGAAGACGTAGCTGCAACAAAGTCTGCTATAGGAAGATGACCCCTTCAGCAATTTCCAAGATATCGAGGTTCAAAGTTTACAAACTGTACCACACGAGAGCACCAGCTATCGAAAGCAGCGTTGGTGCAACTGGCAAAAAGCGGTCATCACACGGGGCGTGTTCCTCATCGTTAAGCACGCCAGACGTGGTCTGCATGGTGGTTGCTGCAGGTTTAGGAAAGAACTGGTGCATTACACGCAAAGTGCTCATCTTGTCGGCTGAACCTGGCTAGCAAATAACGCAGTTTGTTTACGAAATTGGACGGATTCCTGCGTTGGCTCTCTCAAAACGCACATTTCCTCCTTCGTCTATATGCTAACCACTATTTTCTGTCTACAATAGACATAAAAAACTACAATATTCATGAATGTATATAACGAAAGAAAGTTCCAGTCGGTAAAGATATCAGCCTATGAAATTTGCTTTACAGATAGTGTGATACAAATTGACAGCACTCTTCTACATAAGATATAAATTATTTCATCATTCTCACATTTTAGTAAAACCTAAAGATCATTCGTACTTGACCACTGTTTTTATTTACTAAAAGAGTTTTTAGAACATATGTAATACAAAACTTTGAATAAGGAAATTCTAAATAACCTGCTGCAAATAGTGCAAGCTCTCCAGTAGATGGAGCAAAAAACTCAACTATTTACTGCAATATTACATTTTCTGACTTAATGTAAGTGTGTGTGAGTGTGTGTGTGTGTGTGTGTGTGTGTGTGTGTGTGTGTGTGTGTGTGCGTGCATGCACACAATCATAATCAATATATCTAAATAAATTCATTTCTGGAGGGGTCAGCCTTGAACAAAACACAATTAATTCTTTTCTTCTATTACCTAGACATTTTTCTGATTTAAATAATGAAAACATCACCAGTTACTTATTTTTTGACACTTAACACAACGCATTTCGATAACTTCTTCTCATTTTAAGTGCATTTGTTCATTTGTTTACAGGAATACGTTTGACGATGTTTGCGTGTGTGATTTTCCGCCTCTCTAGTGTATTTTTGTAGTTAGAAGGTATTGTGGCTCCTCATTATACAGAATATCTCACACACACCTAAATCATCACTTACGCTATTTCTTTTCTTTCTTTTCTTTTTTTTTCACGAAACGTACTAGAAAGATTTACGTAGTATCTTCGCAGCATGTTTTGTGAACAAACGATGTGTGATATTCTGTATAATGGAGTAGGCACAATACATTCTAACTTCAAAAAGACGCAAGAGACGCAGAAAATCACATTCACAAACATCACCAAACATGCTCATGTAAGCAAATGCATTAATGCACTTGAAAATAAGGTTAAATTCTCTTAACGCGTTTGCTAAATATCAAAAATAATTAACTGATACGGTTTTCATTATTATTTTTAGGTCATGAATGACACGGCTGCAGGCTTTCCTGAATCATCTAATATGATGAACGAAATGTGACAAGTGTCGCTGAAGTTTCGTCCGTGAGCTTCTATTTTCTTTCTATTGAACAGGATAAATCTTCTTCACTTCTTTTTTGTATTTAATTTTGAGTTTTTAAGTACTTACAAATTTGAGAAAGAAGCGAAGTTTGTATTTATACACGTATGGAAATAAATCACAGCACCAAGGAGCAGTTCTGCGACATAAACGGAAGTTCGTAGGTGTGTTTCTGCATCTGGAAGATGGCGTCTATTCAGATTTCACGCCAGTCGCATATGAGTGGCGCTAGTAGGACGATAAAAATCAGGTTTGCTTTAAATATACGCTGTAGCAGTCGTGAACGTTGGTTACGTTTGAGATTGAATATGGTGTGCTGATTTCAAGAATGCCTCTAAGGTGTTGAATACGCCATTATCAGCACCTCACTGAGTTGAACGAGGTCGTGTAAGAAGCTGTATGTACCTTCTGCGACACTGCAGAAAGACTTGGCAGGAATGTAGCCACTACCCATTATTGCTGGCAGCGGTGGTCAGGAGAATGGACGGTCGCAAGAAGGTCGGCTCCTGGATTGCCACGAGGCAGTACGGAGAGGGAGACCATAGTGTTCGGTGTATGGCACTGGTACATTGTACTGCATCTGCAACAGCAGTGCGAGCAGCAGTTGGCAGCTCAGTGACACAACGGACTATTCCAAATCGGATACTTCAAGGACAGCTCCGAGCCAGAGGCCCTATAGCGTGGATTCCACTGACCCCAAACGACCGCCTTTTGCGACTACAGTGGTGCAAGCGAGAGCTCATTGGAGGGCAGGGTGTAGGTCTTTTGTATTTTGTGACGAAAACTGCTTCTGCCTCGGTGTTAGTGACAGCAGTGTGTTGGTTAGAGGGAGGCCAGATGAGGGCCTGCAACCAACCTACCTGCGTGGTAGGCACACTAGACCCGTACCTGGAGTTCTGGTCTGGGATGCAATTTCGCATGACAGCGGGGGCTCTCTTGCAGTTACCTCACCCGCCCCGACTACAAATTCGTACGTCAGTCTGGTGATTTGACATGTTGTGCTGCCATTCATGAGGCATTCCAGGGCGTGTTTCCTAACAAGAAGAAGCTCATGTAAGTCTGCAGGCTTCCATGGCCGTTGTCACTGAAGTTCAAATCTTCTGGGTTATTAGGCCGCGTTTCTTCTAAAATGATCGAGGTTTAGACCCCTCTGCTGGGATCTTCCTCATGATCTTCTGGTGTCCACTACTGCTAGAACACTGTCAGAGGCGAGTGTCGCGTCCTCTTATAAAGGGGAGTTTTCATGCGTTCGCGCTGGAGAAGTGATAGTATTGGTTAAAATTCATAGTTATAGGCTAATATTCCCGCTCTGATGCAGAAGGGGCGTTGTTAGCTAATCTCCTGTGGATACCATTGGCGGCCCAACGTCATTGGACAGAAAGGCACTATTCCAGACTTACGCTGGAGAAGGCTTATTGGTTGAAATTTTTGCTACCGCTATTGGTTGGACGTATCATTGGCTGGATTCGAAACGGACAGAGCAAGAGATGGGGAATGTTCACTAAAAATATTATTGTCCGCCGAGGTGACTTGCAGCGCGCTGTTTATGCCGCTCACACAACGCGGCCACGTATTTACTTCCTTGATGGCGGGGAGCCACGATGCTGGAAGCCTATAGCCGTCCTTTCTACTGAAATTAGATGCATTCTTAGAAATTTCAACCGCTTCTCGGACCTTCCTTCAATAAATGTTTGTTTCCTTAGCCAGTACATGTACGTTGTTAAAATCGATGTCAGAGCCACAGTTCTCATGATGTTCCGCTACTGCCGACTTTGCACTTCCTTTTAGCAGTGTGTTCCTTAATGCGTTCTTTAACAGTTCTTCCTGTTTCGCCTATATACACTTTGACGCAGCCACATGTCACTTGACAGACGTCTGCATTGTGGAGGCAATCAGGTGCTTTTGTTTTCCGCCAGTTGCAGCTGACGTTTTATGGAACATTTTGAGCAGGAATTCGGCGTTCCAAAACATCCTAAAGGTATTCTACAGGATTCAGGTCAGGACTCTGTGCAGGCCAGTCCATTACAGGGATGTTATTGTCGTGTAACCACTCCGCCACAGGCCGTGCATTACGTGCAGGTGCTCGATCGTGTTGGAAGATGCAATCGCCATCCCCGAATTGCTCTTCAACTGCAACTGCACATCAGTGTAGGTCTGTGCTGTGATAGTGCCACGCAAAACAACAAGGGTTGCAAGCCTACTCCATGAAAAACACGACCACACCATAAAACCACCGCCTCCAAATTTTACTGTTGGCACTACACACGCTGGCAGACGACGTTCTCCGGGCATTCGCCCTTCCCACACCCTGACATCGGATCGCCACATTGTGTACCATAATTCCTCACTCCACACAACGTTTGTCCACTGTTCAATCGTCCAATATTTGCGCTCCTTACACCAAGTGTGGAGTCGTTTGGCATTTACCGGCGTGATGTGTGGCTTATGAGCAGCAGCTCGACCATGAAATCCAAGTTTTCTTACCTCCTACCTAAGTGTCATAGTACTTGCAGTGGATCCTGGTGCAATTTGGAATTCCTGTGTGATGGTCTGGATAGATGTCTGCCTATTACACATTACGACCTTCTGCAACTGTCGGCGGTCTCTAGCAGTCAACAGACGAGGTCGGCCTGTACGCTTTTGTTGCTTACATGTTCCTTCACGTGCCCACTTCACTATCACGTCGGAAACAGTGGCCCTAGGGATGTTTAGGAGTGTGGAAATCTGGCCTACAGACATATGATACAAGTGACACACAATTACCTGACGACGCTCGAAGTCCGTGAGTTCCGCGGAGCGCCCTATTCTGCTCTCTCACGGTGTCTAATGACTACTGAGGTCGCTGATATGGAGTACCTGACAGTAGGTGGCAGCACAATGCACCTAATATGAGAAACATATGTTTTTGGGGGTGTCCATATATCTTCTGGTAAACCTTCCGGGATGTAAGGTCGTGGTCCATGAAACTCTTCAGCTCCTAACGTTTCGTCCAGAGCTGCGCTGGACATCTTCAGAGGGGTGTTTCTCCTCCGGTGAGTCTTGCCGACTGACGGGTCGGACGTCTGAGAGCGACTTATGTATCGTAGAAAGTGGGCGTGACCAGAGTTACACGTGATATGCAGAGATAACCTTTGTCAGAGATAAAACTTAACTATCGATCGTAATCTCGTCACGGATAAAACTCTCTATCAATTCTGTAGTGCTACTGTCCAAATATCACTAAGTTTCATGGTCTCCCTATGTTTATATATTTCAATTGCTTCTCTACAAAGCCGTGGGTAATAGTTCGTCGTCGTAGATAAAATTTTTGTTTCGGAAAACTTCACTTGATGATTTCCTGGCTGAAAAGCGTGTTCTGCTACAGCCGATTTATCTGTTTTTCCTAATCGGCAAAGACTTCTGTGTTCTTTTAACCGTGTATTTACGCTTCCTTTTGTTGTTCCAACATAAACTTTACCACATGTACACGGACTTTTATATACGCCACTGGCTGATAGAGGAGCGCGTTTATCTTTTACAGATCGAAGAACATGACAAATTTTCTTCGTTGGTCTAAAAACAGGTCTAATATCATGTTTACTTAAAATCTTTCCAATCTGATCCGTTACTTTCTTTATAAAAGGGAGAGAGACTGTATTCTTCCATCGTTTTTCGGACTTGTCCTTAAGCTTTTTGTTGTTTGGGTGCAGAATTCTGCTTACTTCTTTCTTTGAGTAGCCATTTTTTTTTTCAAAAGCGTGCTTCAGATGTTTTAATTCCTCGTCTAGATACTCCGGCGTGCAAATCCGTCTGGCTCTGTCAACTAGACTTGCAGTTCCGAGCGTTCGAAGAAGAAAGTGCCCGTTGTTAATAGATGTAGTAGTGTGTGATCCATGATCGGTCGTTCTGGAGTACATTAATTAAAATTCCATTCTACAGTTTTCTGTTGAGGTTAGCGACTGGAGTCAGTTATCAATTAAAATTCATGGAACTTCAGACATTTTGGCACGCAGCGATTGTGCACAGTTAGCGCTCAGCTGCCCGAAGTCCTTGTTATAAGGTGAAGTGTTGTTATAGAAGGCTGAGTTCACTTTTAACGGATAAGGAAATAAGTAAGTTAGGCATGTATACTATCACCGTTTGATTTCAATTCGTATAGTGAATACGTAATGAGAACTGCAGGTTTAACGTATGTGGAAAGTAGAAAAATTAGGGACATACATTTGACACAATGGCGGCAGTGGAAAAGACCTTAGAGATAAGCTGGAAAAAAATAAGACAAGGAAGTGAAAAGTTTGGGCTAAGTCTAAATTTGAAGAAAACAAAATTTTGAAAACAAGAATGAAGGCTAATGCGGCGACAGAAGGAGAAATCTTTGAAGAAGCCGATAAATGTAAGTTCTTACATTCTATGATGGAGAGAGGGAGCTGCGGCAGTGTGGAACAAGTTGGAAAAGCCATTACAGTTAAATAAAGATAATTAATTTCGCATTTTTGCGGTTCACAGTTACGTAGAACCTTTTCAAAGACATCATACTCGCCACTGACGGTAGAAAGTATTTGACAATTGTAATTTCGGCCTTAATACCATTACTAAGTGGTAAAGTAAAGTTTGATATGCGATGAAGCACAGTCGCTTGCTGTATTTCATTTGACAGTGGCCTTGAGGCCAATACTGCAATTGTGAAAATAAATACATTCCACAGTCAGTGTCGAATAAGATGTCTTCTAAAAAATAAACGAAGCAAGTTGATAAAGAAAAAGAAACTCTTAGTACTCATCGAAATAAAAAACCTTGATCCCAAACTGTTCTATGGATGTGAGTGGGTTGCAAAATAATCGATTCTATTTGGTTAAAATATTGCCAACGACATTACGGTGCTTTGGGCATCGTGTATCAAGAGAGTAGAAGACTAGAAAAAGATGTAATGCTCGGAGGAACAGGTCAAAGACACAGACAAAATCGAACAGAAGATGGGCAGAGGACATCAGAGGAAGCGTGCGAATGACCCTGGAAGAACTCAGTACATAACAACGTCAAAAAAAGAAGTGCAGGGAACCAAAAATAATTTTGGAGGTTAAAATACTGCAGATGATATTAAGGTATTTTGGACACATCAGCAGAGCTGAAGACTAGCAGAACCTGTAATGCTCAGAGGAACAGAATGTCGTAGATACAGACAAAAATCGAGGACAAGATGGGCACAGGACATTAAAGAAAGGATCCGAATGAACCTGGAAGAATTCAGGACGGTAATAACGACAAAAGAGAAACGCATGGAGGAACATGGTTCACTATGTCACCAGGAGCCAGAGACGTTGGAAAAGAAAAGTTCTCTGTTTGTCAGAATATAGTGTTACTACAGTTATACCTCAAAACCGAAGCAATAGGGACACGTTTGCGTCTGTATACGTGTATCTACATTCTGTACATCAATACAACATGTAATGTATGTTCGTGTACCTGTAAGCGCGTCTCACCTTTCTCCAGCGACGCGAGGTCGACGTTAGGCTAGAATCTCGTTACTGACGCATCTCACGTCCGTACGCACGGGCACCTCGTCACCCCCGCCGCCGCAAACTCGGGCGGCGGTCGCGCCATATTAGAGGCAGCGTCCTGATGGGCTGGGCGCGCCACTCTGCTACCTGTTGCCAGAGCTCTCCGCCTCGCACGCAGCACGCGGCGCACGCAGAGCGCGTGGTCGTGGCGGGTCACGCACCGGCTTTGCGAAGTGCGTGTCCGGCGTGTAATCCCCGCGGGCGCCGCAGGCCTCATTAACCCCGCGCAAACCAAATACCGCGCCGTGTCTAATCCAGTCTGCCCGCTCCATTCCGCTCCACTCCAGTCTCCCGGTGTTTGCGTTGCGCTGTGTTACGGTCCGCCTACCTGCGGTCGACAGCACTCGCCTGCGCAGCGCCCTTCCGTGGACACGGGATTGCCTTCGTCCTTTGTCCTTATACCACAGACACAAGGGTGTCGTCACGAGTGCCGCAGGAAAGTACGATAGGATCGCTCTTACCGTCTACATACACTGACGGAAAAAATCGCAACAGCAATATAATGTACAACAATGAAATTTTGAGAATACATTCTTCTAGACCAGGGGTTCCCAACAAAATTTTCTCGAGGACCCCTCTCATCGAGCATGATTGGTACCTAAAAAACCCAAATTAAGAGTCTTTTTATACGTTTTCTATTTTTGGTACTTATAAAAAACATTGACATATTCATTATTGAAAAAAATATTGAGTGGCCAAAACAAAAAAAATCTGTTATCATACGAAATATATTTAATATATTTTTTATTCTAATAGCATCTTGCGGACCCCTCTGACATAGCTCGCGGACCCCTGGGGGTCCGCGGACCACCTGTTGGGGACCATTGTTCTAGACAACAAATTTAAATGATTAACGTGGCAACATTGCAGATTAATGTACGCGCGAGAAAAGGCATTGCGAATGAGGAATGCTAGTACGTTAATAACCAATGTATCCGAAAGAATCTTGAATGCAAGCACCTAAACGTGTACGAATTGTGTTGTTACAGATGTCAGTTTATAGGATGGAGTTCCATACCTGCTGCTCTTGGTCCGTCAGTACAGGGACGGTTAATGCTGGTTGTGGATGATGCTGGAATTGTCCAATGAAGTCCTATATGGGCTCCATCGAAGACAGATCTGATGATGCAGAAGGCCGAGGCTACATGTCGACACTCTATAGAGCATGTTGCGTTACAACAGCGGTATGTTGGCGAGCGTTAGCTTGTCGGAAAACCCCCTTCAACGCTGTTCTTGAATGGCAGCGTAACAGGTCGAATCACCAGACTGACGTACAAATTCACAGTCAGGGTGCGTAGGATAACCACGAGAATGCTCCTGCTGTCATACGAAATCACACGCCAGATCGTAACTCCAGGTGTTGGTCCACAGTGTCTGGCACGCAGACAGGTTGGTTGTAGGTCCTCAACTGATCTACTAACCAACAGACGGTCATCACTGGCAGCGAGGCAGAACCAGTCTTTATCAGGAAATGCAAAGGACCTACACCCTGTGTGATTCGAATAGGTTCTTGCAGCTCTATCAAGTCCTGTTGTTAATGAGATTTTTGCTTCGTTATTTGGTCCTTCAGAAAACAATGTAATGGCATTACGCACAACTGCACGTGCCTGGCTGTGAAGAACTTTCCCTGTACCTGTGGTGCATCAAGATTGCAGTTACATGTTGTACAGTAAATCGATGCAACGAGAACGCTTAAAGAGTTTCACCGCCGGTGGCGTATTATTCTGTGGGAGCTCTACGAAAGTGTCCCGTGAGTGGTTCCTTTGGTTTCCTTGGCCGCAATACCGTTTCTCGCCCCTATACGACTACCAAAACTTCACTCGTAGCAGACAGAATCGCCACAATCAGCACCGAACCTGTAAGACTAACATATATAGTAAGACTAACATATAAAATACACTACCTGACAAAACAACTGAAGCACTCAGAAGGTGAAGAAGATACAAAATGAAGCTTCGCCAGCTGGCAGAGTATGTGATGTTATTTCGGTGATAACAATACAGAGTAATATCTAGAAAAAAACTTTGCAGTATGAGCCCTCTTACCAGTTTGACGTTCCATATCCTCTGTCCAGGATGAATACACTGATTCGGTTGGGAAGTGCCTCATAAACAGTTGTAATCTCTCTTGAGACAAACTACCTCACAGCTATTGTATGTTATCCTTGACGTCCTACATACTGGCACTGGGATGGATTTGACGCCCAAGTTGGTCCCATATCTGTTCTAACTGAGACAGATCTGGTGGTATTATCGCTCAGGGGATTTCGCCATCACGCAGTTCATAGGGACACGTATCATACTTGGATGAACATCGTCATTTTGAAAAATAGAGCCACGATACTGTCGGTTTAGAGGTAGCACATGAGGACTCAGAATGTCCGTGGCTCATCGTTATGGCCGTCATAATTTTCTCAGTCATTACCAGCCTTAATCTAAAGCCATACCCAATGGCTGTCCACACCATGACGTCAGGAATAACACCGCTGTGTCTGTCCAGAACATTGGAAGAATAGAACCTCTCTCCAGATCACCGACCCACTCACTGTCGATGATCATCTGGAGTAATTCAGAATACAAAAAGCAGTTGTGCGTGTTGTAATGTTAACGGTAGACTACGTATGGGACAGTAATTCTTTAGTCCTGCTGCTAGTCTCCGGTCACTTGTGCGGGATAATACACAACGTTACATATTCTCCGATGGCAGCCGCAGATATGAAGGAGCTACGATGTGCTTGTGGACAGACGTGGTCGAGTGGAACCTTAACATCGAGGCCCGCCCTCACGTTCCCATCCAGCTTAACATCGGGCCACTCTCTTGCCCGAATGTCCCAGAGATCTGGATACACGGAATATATTGTGAGCCTTTTTTGAAAACAAGCGTGTGCCACTGATTCAAGGGACTTGCTGTTGGCGACAGTAACGCCAACTTTACTCTTCGTCCTGAAGCTTGCATTCAGTATTACTCGGTTCCATCTCAGTTATCTTTTTCCGACAGTGTTAACTGCATGTTAACAGAATACAAATGGTGCTAATCCTACCTGCTTTGTGCGGCTGCGCTGAAATGCTAATTCACTTGCGTACCCGGGCATGTCGATTGCGTATCTGACATTTGTCGCTTACCGCCTTCATGCGGTTGCAATGTTAATGACCGGCAGCATATTTGGTGTGGATGTAGCTGATTTCAATACTGTGCCTGGTGTTTACAGAAGCTACTTTTACTTCCATTTTGGTTTCCTGACATTTTACTATATTCCTTTTTCTTTACTACTCAGGTGATCTGATAGTGATGTATTAAGTTATTGAATCTAATATTTAGTCCACCTTAGTGAACCAAGGGTGAGAAAATATAATAAAAAGTCGTTTTCTGTACGAAAGTTGTATGGCCCTAAGGAGTACCCCTAGTCTGTTTAATTTGTAATCTGTGCTGCTGCCTCCAGCTGAAAATAAACACAACGAAATAATGTAAAAACTTAACGAAGAAAGTTTGAAAATGATCTTGGAAATCAATTAGCATTATCATAAAAGTAATACAATTTATAATCAACATCTCGAAAATAAACACTTCACATTAATATTTAAGTCATACTGTATAACCAGTGGACTATGTTCAAGGCAGCTGAAGTTAGTGAGTGGATGGAGAGGAAAATGGTAGTAAAATGACTTGGACTGTTTTTGGTAAAGGAATTAGCGTTCCTAAGATTCCGAAACGTCAGATAAAAAAAGTTTGGGCAGTGTGAGTTGCTAGTTTTGACTTAATGCAGACAGCCTCCCAACGTGAAAAATCATCAAAAAATTGAAAGTTGCTCAGACAGCAATAGGGTGGTCAGTGTTCAAATTACCAGGAAATACTGGAAATTAAACAAAGCTTTCCAGGAGCAGACTGCGTCAAAAGACGTAATTATGACACGTAAATTTAGTGGAGGTATTCGAGCCGCAGAGTCGACCGAATGGATAATAAACAGAACAAGAAAGTTATTTTCTGGGTTAATAATACCATGCCAGACTATGGTCACGTGTGATGCAGCACATAATTAGGTACAATCGATATAAGAAATGCGACTTTGCGCGCTTGGTTAATATTAACGGGGTATGGCATATCGTGCACGAATGCCTATTGTCAAATCTGTTGGAAAACAATAGTGTTACGCACGATGGTTAAGTCAGTTATTTAATTAATATATTTTGGTGTAACATTCGAGCCTTTGCTTACAGTACCTCACGTGTCACACTGTCTCTTAAAATTTATGTTGCTACATTACACAAAATGTTCTCGTGTTCCCAAATGTATGAGTTAAAATATTCTTAAAGACGTTACATTATGAAACCCACTTTGCTGCTAAAATATTTCAATATTTTTATTGTCATGGATTCATTTCGGCTAGATCTCCATCTTCAGACCATCTGCGAAAGTTACATAATATTTCTTATTTTGAAATAATGTTGGTTAATCGTATTTTTGGACATACAAATTGGTACGTACGTATATCATCAGAGGTCGCTGTCGCTCTTAATTGCATTACAACACAGAGTCCATTTAGGACTCTTATGGTATAAGCTATTCTGTGGTTTGCTGCTGTTGTCAATCGTAGTTTCTCTTAATGTCTGTAATTTGATACTTTATCGCCAGATAGACTGACAGCTGTCGCAGTTGGGCAGAGTTTCTGTATGGTTACAGTTGCTATGATGTCTTAATGTTATAGTTTTGGGCTGTATGTATGAGCTTTGTAATCGATGTCTCTGCGGATAGTTGTTTGTGTCTATCCGTTATCTTTCGTTAGGGTCCAATAAAATGTTTGTATTTGCGTAACCTTAGCGTGCTGGCTGATGTGGGATTGCAATACACTTTTGACTGTGATGCAAAAATAGACAGTTGCAACTAAATTCGATCTTTATGTCGTCGCTGATCGGTTTCAAGCTATGCTCATCCTCAAACCAACCAACGTTTGCCAAGTACTCGTAATGGTTGGTCTGAGAATGAGCGTAGCCTGAAATCGGTCACCGACTAAATAAACATCCATTTTAGTTGCAAATCTTCCTGTCTCTTTTTACATCTCAAAATTTTGTATGAAATGTTTATGTTTTAGATCAGTTTATTCACTTAATAAGTCATAAGGGCGATGTAGTGTGTGTATATAGATTTCTGTCTCTTCAAGTACACTTATTATTAAACCTTTAGCTAATATGTGTAAACTTTTCGTTGCTAACTCCATTCGTCTTACGTTGTAGTTATTGTTCTTTAAGTGGTTGAAGAATGTATATGGATTATTTTCGTTAATTCTCGGGTGCTCTCGATATTTTATACTGAAGTTGCGCCCTTCCTGTCTTACCCAAAATTATTGCAATCCTGTCTTTCGATTTTGTGTATGCCTGGGTTTGTATATATTGGTGATTTTGTTTTTCTTGAGTGAAATCTATGGGATATATTGTGTTGGTTCTATATGCGAACTGGATATTTGTGTTCATTATTTTCCACCCAGTCGTAACAGTGCAGACATACAAAAGGAAAACTATACCCACGTAACCAAAAGCTTCACAAGGACGTAAAATTGTCCAGAGAAACCACAAAAAAGACTAAACCAACATGTGTACCTATAACATACACTATGTGATCAAAAGTATGCGGACACCCCCAAAAACATACGTTTTTCATACTAGGTGCATTGTGCTGCCACCTACTCCCAGGTACTCCATATCAGTGACCTCAGTAGTCATAAGACATCTTGAGAGAGCGTTACTCACGGACTTCGAACGTGGGCAGGTGATTGGGTGTCACTTGTGTCATACGGGTGTATGCGAGATTTCCACACTCCTGAACATCCCTATGTACACTGTTTACGTTGTGATAGTGAAATGGAAACGTGAAGGGACATGCACAGCACAAAAGCGTGCAGGCCGACCTCGTCTGTTGACTGACAGAGACCACCGACAGTTGAAGAGGGTCGTTATGTGTAATAGGCAGACATCTATCCAGACCATTACACAGGAATTCCAAACTGCATCACGATCCGCTGCAAGTACTACGACAGTTAGGCAGGAGGTGAGAAAACTAGGATTTCATGGTCGAGTGGCTGCTCATAAGCCACACATCACGCCGGTAAATGCCAAATGACGTCTCGCTTAGTGTAACGAGAGTAAATATTAGACGACTGGACAGTGGAAAAACGTTGTGTGGGGTGAGGAATTACGGTACACAATGTGGCGATCCGATGGCAGAGTGTGGGTATGGCGAATGCCCAGAGTACGTCATCTGCCAGCGTGTGTAGTGCCACCAGTAAAATTCGGAGACGGTGGTGTTATGGTGTGGTCGTGTTTTTCATGGAGGGGGCTTGCAGCCTTTGTTGTATTGCGTGGCACTATCACAGCACAGACCTACATTGACGTTTTAAGCACCTTCTTGCTTCCCACTGTTGAAGAGCAATTCGGGGATGGCGACTGCATCTTTCAACACGATCGAGCACCTGTTCATAACGCACAGCCTGTGGCGGAGTGGTTACACGACAATAACATCCCTGTAATGGACTGCACAGAGTCCTGACCTGAATGCTATAGAATACATTTGGGATGTTTTGGAACGCCGATTTCGTGTCAGGCCTCACCGACCGACATCGATACCTCTCTTCAGTGCAGCACTCCGTGAAGAATGGGTTGCCATTTCCCAAGAAACCTTCCAGCACGTGGTTGAACGTATGCCTGCGAGAGTGGAAGCTGTCATCAAGGTTAAGGGTGGGCCTACACCATAACTGAATTGCAGCATTACCGATGGAGGGCGCCACGGACTTGTAAGCCATTTTCAGCCAGGTGTCCTGATACTTTTGATGACATAGTGTATTTAGGTACAACATCAAACAAATTAAACGCACTAATGAAGAAATGAATTACCCAGTTGTCATACAGAACGAACATCAGTACCCGCCATAGACTTCACTGAGGAAGAACAAAATTACCAGTAAAGACAACTCCGACCATATATAAAATAGCAAGTAAGGATTGCAATAAATTTTACATGGGACAGAAAGGGGAATCTTCAGTATAAGTTATCGAGATCACACGAAAATCAACGAAAGTAATCAGTCAATGTTATTCAGCCGCTTAATGAAAGATAACCACAAGGCAGAACAAATGGAATTAGCAATGAAAATTTTTCACATATTACCTAACGGTTTAACAATGTTCCTACCTGAGGAGTTAGAAATCTACATACACACAACACAACGTCTTGATGACATTTTAAATGAATAAACGGATTTAAAACGTAAACATTTCATACAAAATGTTAATAAACCCCTAGCTAAAGATATCGCTTACACACAAACAACTACCGACAAGAACATTGATTACAAAGCTAATACATACAGCCCAAAATGATAACATCAACACACCGTAGCAACTGTAACCATATATCATCTATGGCAAACTGTCACAACTGTCAATCTGTCAAATCTGATAATAAAACGTCAAATTATAAAAATTAAGAGAAATGACAGTTAACAAAAGCAGTAAACCACAAAACAGCTCTTAGCAAGAGTGCTGAATGCACAGCATATTCTAGTGCAATACAGATTGACAGGTTCCACTGATAATATATGGACGTAAGTGTCAAATTTATGTTTCCGAAAATACGGCTGACTAACATTATAATAAAACAAAAAGTATTATTTAGCTATCGTAAATGGTCTGAAGATGGTAATGTAGCCGAAATGGATAAATCAGGATAAAACTATTAAATTACTGAAGCAACAATCTAGATTTTATCGTTTAATTCTAAGAGATATCTTCAACGCAGAGGCTTATTGGATCAAGAGAAGACTTTTTGGCACTGTATTCAGTAATGTCATACACTAAAGAAAGCTGTCATAAATATGGAGATTGTTTTGACCACCGCAGTGCTTTACTAGGCATGATACTGTCGGAGTTTATACGCTGTTGCTTTCCTCCAACATTAGTCCTGACTCAACCAGCCAATTACAGGTGAACATACATTTTAATGTGGGTTCCGAACCACGGTGCATCTCGGCATTTTTCACATCAACTGTATTTTCAGATACGAAAGAAATGGTAAGTGACAGACAAAAATCCGACGGTGGATCTAGGCTCGAACCCAAGTCCTTTAGAGTTGTAATCTGGCACTTTAACACCTAGCTAATGGCTCTCTCCAATTCACTACAGAAAGAACTAAAACATGTTACGCGGAGTCGCGAGAAATTGAAATAAACAGATCATATTACATCAGTTTCTGCTGTGTTAGGTGACGTATAGTGAGCGTCTGCAATCAACCATGTTGATTTACACATGTGCATCACCGTATCAAGCGATTTGGAAAAGAGAGGTAAATTTAAACATGTTGTATGGTACACTGAACAGAAATATTTGTGAAGTGAGCATTCAGCTACACTGAACAGAATTTTTTAAGCCAACATCCCCTGCCTCCCAGGTCACGTGATTTCAGTGCACCGTAAGGTATGTCAATAAATGCTCTGCAGGTATTGATTGTATATGTATCGATTGTACTGGCACTTCCCATTAAAATGTACCACAGCTTTTCTACACGATTTTCACAGGCATTTCAACAACTTGCGGGGGATATCTCGAACGAACAAGTATTAAAATGTTAAAGATGTTGCAACCAAGAATGAATTCTACGTGCACGCCTAAATATGTTGGAGGTTTCTACTCGGCTAGCTCAGAGCCAAGCAGGCCAGCTCGGAACTAGCGTGCTAGTCGGAATGTCGGCGCGGTGTATCGCCAATGTAGGAGAAGGCAAGGCACTAGTCAGACGTTGCCACACAACCTCCGAGCGAGGGAAGCAAAAGAGCAAATACCGCAATACATCATAACACGACAGTCCGTAACGCCAAGCACTGGAGCGCCACTTCAGAAGTCAAACGTTGCAGAAAGACCGAGCTCCTCAAATGAGAATAGTTACTGAGCTGCCAAAAAAGACAAAGCAGGCTGACGAATCTAATAAGCCAGGCCCAATTCGCTCATCCCTATGCGCGAGCTTTGCAGGTTAAATAAAGAGGCATTTGGAGCTCACCGACACATTCAGTCGTGCCTCAATTCTGTCTGCTTTTCTCCAGAGAGAATGACAATCTATAGGGTTTCAGTGAAACCATGACAAGCCGATGATGATGGTCTGCCTGCTACGTGCTTTCTGACGTCAACGCCGAAACGCAGCAGTTCCGATGCAAACCACAGTAGTGGTCTGCCGTTGCAGCCCACTTGGACAACACGCGTGATCGGAATACTGGTGTGCTGTCAGTCCCTAATCTACTGAGGATCGTCCATGGGTGATCTGCAAGGTGTCATCCCTACACCGTCTAGGCGTGGCACGTCCACTGACGACTCGCGTCAGCGGTTCTCCCAAGTGCACCCCCGCACAAATCAGTTACATTATTCTGTGTATCCACCCTGATAATAAAATTTCAACCCAGACTTCATTGCGTACTGACGCCTCCGGGTGAAGCAACCGTCCAGTCTCTCACCACCGCTCGGTTTCCTGACCCGTAGCGGCCGTTGCCAACGCGGATCGCTACAAAGAGGTAAATGAAATGCCATTTCGTTTGCTTGTGGCACCACAGCTCAGATACCACTATGTTTTCGTGTTACAGGAAAAGAAGAGAACCACTGCTATTTTTTCAGCTTTCGTACTGTTCTTGTTATCGCTGACTCTCAGCGTTGTATTGTATTGGAGTGTATGTTAACGAGGGACCTAGAAACGACGGAGAGGCTCCGTCCCTGCCGCAGCCGCAGTGGTCCACAACCCCACGACGACTACCACAGTCCACTTCACCCCTCCGCCGCCCCACACCGAACTCAGGGTTATTGTGCGCTTCGGTCCCCGGTGGACCCCCGCAGAAAACGTCTCACACCAGACGAGTGTAACCCCTATGTTTGCGTGG
This sequence comes from Schistocerca piceifrons, assembly GCF_021461385.2. Classification (NCBI taxonomy): domain Eukaryota; kingdom Metazoa; phylum Arthropoda; class Insecta; order Orthoptera; family Acrididae; genus Schistocerca; species Schistocerca piceifrons. The sequence goes on from NC_060138.1 coordinate 1,033,538,559, forward strand.
TAGAGTAATAGTGGTGTACGCGTACGTGGAGAACTTGTTTGCGCAGCAATCGCCGACATAGTATAACTGAGGCGGAATAAGGGGAACCAGCTCGCATTCGCCTAGGCAGATGGAAAACCGCCTGAAAGCCACCCACAGACTGGCCGGTTCACCGGACCTCGACACAAATCCGCCGGCGGATTCGTGCTGGGGACCAGGCGCTCCTTCCCGTCGGGAAAGCCGTGTGTTAGACCGCGCGGCCAACAGTGCGGGCGACTCTCTGTTTTAATAAATTATGCTCTGGTGGCGTTGCCAAATGGCTAAGGAGTACGTTAAAATCAAACCGTTCTAAAAAAAGGGTGCATTTTAAGCAATGACATGCAGAATATTAGCGATTTAAGTTTATGTACTATATTTTATCGAATTTCCTATGCTAATTTTTTTGTGATCTCTCAGGTTTTCTCAGTGCGATGTGTATTACCGAGCTTTTTTTCATTGTTTTCATACTAATTTTGCCGGCCGAAGTGGCCGTGCGGTTAAAGGCGCTGCAGTCTAGAACCGCAAGACCGCTACGGTCGCAGGTTCGAATCCTGCCTCGGGCATGGATGTTTGTGATGTCCTTAGGTTAGTTAGGTTTAACTAGTTCTAAGTTCTAGGGGACTAATGACCTCAGCAGTTGAGTCCCATAGTGCTCAGAGCCATTTGAACCATACTAATTTTTCTGTTATTGGCAACAAGTTCGCAACAGTATATTACTTTCACAAACTGCGACATGGTCGCGTATACAAACAGTGATCCAATACTGTCAATGTCTTTTATTCCAGTCTTTGATCACAATATGAATTCTTTAGACGATGACCGGTTTCAGTCCATAATGACCATCCTCAGATCTGTTTTACACCATGTCCTAAAGTGATAAGGCCATAATGGCATCGTCAAAACATATGAACATAATAATATGACGATGCTATGCTGATTATATTTATATGTTTTGATGATGCCGTTATGGTCGTATCATTTTAGGACATGGTGTAAAAAAGATCTAAGGATAGTTATTACGGACTGAAACCGGTCATCGTCTAAAGAATTCATATTGGGTCCAAAGACTGGAATAAAAAACATTTGACATATTACTTTACTTATTTTGCACAATTTATGTACAAGCGCACACTACATAAGGAATAAATTTTTCGTGAACAAATTCATAGAATTGAATAAATCTACTGAAAAGACAATTAATACCACACACACACACACACACACTCAAAATTCTCCCTGCAGTGTTTGTAATCTCCATTACTCATTTGGGAAAGTGAAATGTTAATCGTGAATTATCCTTCACGTCACAGGTACCAAATGTATAAGTTACTATCCTGACTGCTTTAATATAAGGTGGTGGTGGTGGTTAGTGTTTAACGTGTAAGTAGGCTGTTTATGTTTTCGTTATGTAAGTAGGCTGTTTAGGTTCTTATATTGGTAACGCCGCCGCCACGTAGCGCTCTCTGTATGAAAATGAAATCACTGGCTGTGCTGTGAGCAGTCTGTGGCTAGTTTGCATTGTTGTCTTTACTGTAATATTTTTTCCGCTTGAGATTTGTCATGTTTGCTGCTGCTGCTTGCCAGGCATAGTGCTGCTAAATTTAACTTTGTATTACTCTGTTAAGCTTTTCTTGTTGCTGCACATTGGCTCATATTAGTTGTAATTTTGCATTTTTTCTGTTAATTTAGATTTACTGTAGCTTGCTTTGCAATTTTCCATTTTTTTGGTCATTGCTGTTTGTGTTACTTGTTTTGTGCTGCTGCATTGCCTCGTCCCTTAGTTTAGCATCTGAGCTCAGTAGATTTAAGTTAGCTTAAGAGGGGGTAGACTATATAAGAGAATGAGTTGCGATGAATTGGAAGAAATGCATTGAGAAGTTAAACGAAAAAAGTACAGAAAGCAGGTATAGATAGTACTTTTGGGAATAATGATGAACAAAGGGAGATCTCCATGCAAAATACTGTAGTAAAACAAACCCTGTCCTTTCCTTTGGTGTCATCCCTCTATATGTTTGTGTACTCTTGTGTATTTGTGTTTTTCCTGTCTTTATGTGTTTATCTGATAAGAATTGTAGAAGTTTTCCTAGTACTAAGCTACATTCACTATGATGAGGAATACTGTTATCCTCAAATATAATTGGCATTAATAATATGTGATTTACCTTATAAATATGCTTACACATTATTTATTCTGTTTTGTTTTAATGCTCATGTGTGAAATTGATGTTTCAAAAGTTATTCTGATCTTTTATGTATTTACTAATGTCATAATTCCTGTAACACTGATGTATATGTTATTTCGATTCTTTTGTAAAGCCCATATTACTACAAATGTTATCTGTATTATTATGTTTTTAATGATGTATTTTGTACCTTTGTTATTGTATTCTCATGTTGTTGTTGTTGTTGTTGTGGTCTTCAGTCCTGAGACTGGTTTGATGCAGCTCTCCATGCTACTCTATCCTGTGCAAGCTTTTTCATCTCCCAGTACCTATTGCAACCTACATCCTTCTGAATCTGCTTAGTGTATTCATCTCTTGGTCTCCCTCTACGATTTTTACCCTCCACGCTGCCCTCCAATACTAAATTGGTGATCCCTTCATGCCTGAGAACATGTCCTACCAACCGATCCCTTCTTCTGGTCAAGTTGTGCCACAAACTTCTCTTCTCCCCAATCCTATTCAATACTTCCTCATTAGTTATGTGATCTACCCATCTAATCTTCAGCATTCTTCTGTAGCACCACATTTCGAAAGCTTCTATTCTCTTCTTGTCCAAACTATTTATCGTCCATGTTTCACTTCCATACATGGCTACACTCCATACGAATACTTTCAGAAATGACTTCCTGACACTTAAATCTATACTCGATGTTAACAAATTTCTCTTCTTCAGAAACGCTTTCCTTGCCATTGCCAGCCTACATTTTATATCCTCTCTACTTCGACCATCATCAGTTATTTTGCTCCCCAAATAGCAAAACTCCTTTACTACTTTAAGTGCCTCATTTCCTAATCTAATTCCCTCAGCATCACCCGACTTAATTAGACTACATTCCATTATCCTTGTTTTGCTTTTGTTGATGTTCATCTTATATCCTCCTTTCAAGACACTGTCCATTCCATTCAACTGCTCTTCCAAGTCCTTTGCTGTCTCTGACAGAATTACAATGTCATCGGCGAACCTCAAAGTTTTTGTTTCTTCGCCATGAATTTTAATACCTACTCCGAATTTTTCTTTTGTTTCCTTTACTGCTTGCTCAATATACAGATTGAACAACATCGGGGAGAGGCTACAACCCTGTCTTACTCCCTTCCCAACCACTGCTTTCCTTTCATGTCCCTCGACTCTTATAACTGCCATCTGGTTTCTGTACAAATTGTAAATAGCCTTTCGCTCCCTGTATTTTACCCCTGCCACCTTTAGAATTTGAAAGAGAGTATTCCAGTCAACATTGTCAAAAGCTTTCTCTAAGTCTACAAATGCTAGAAACGTAGGTTTGCCTTTCCTTAATCTTTCTTCTAAGATAAGTCGTAAGGTCAGTATTGCCTCACGTGTTCCAGTGTTTCTACGGAATCCAAACTGATCTTCCCCGAGGTTGGCTTCTACTACTTTTTCCATTCGTCTGTAAAGAATTCGTGTTAGTATTTTGCAGCTGTGACTTATTAAGCTGATAGTTCGGTAATTTTCACATCTGTCAACACCTGCTTTCTTTGGGATTGGAATTATTATATTCTTCTTGAAGTCTGAGGGTATTTCGCCTGTTTCATACATCTTGCTCACCAGATGGTAGAGTTTTGTCAGGACTGGCTCTCCCACGGCCGTCAGTAGTTCCAATGGAATATTGTCTACTCCGGGGGCCTTGTTTCGACTCAGGTCTTTCAGTGCTCTGTCAAACTCTTCACGCAGTATCATATCTCCCATTTCATCTTCATCTACATCCTCTTCCATTTCCATAATATTGTCCTCAAGTACATCGCCCTTGTATAGACCCTCTATATACTCCTTCCACCTTTCTGCTTTCCCTTCTTTGCTTAGAAACGGGTTTCCATCTGAGCTCTTGATATTCATACAAGTCGTTCTCTTATCTCCAAAGGCCTCTTTAATTTTCCTGTAGGCGGTATCTATCTTACCCCTAGTGAGATAGGCCTCTACATCCTTACATTTGTCCTCTAGCCATCCCTGCTTAGCCATTTTGCACTTGCTGTCGATCTCATTTTTGAGACGTTTGTATTCCTTTTTGTCTGTTTCACTTACTGCATTTTTATATTTTCTCCTTTCATCAATTAAATTCAATATTTCTTCTGTTACCCAAGGATTTCTACTAGCCCTAGTCTTTTTACCTACTTGATCCTCTGCTGCCTTCACTACTTCATCCCTCAAAGCTACCCATTCTTCTTCTACTGTATTTATTTCCCCCATTCCTGTCAATTGCTCCCTTATGCTCTCCCTGAATCTCTGTACAACCTCTGGTTCTTTTAGTTTATCCAGGTCCCATCTCCTTAAATTCCCACCTTTTTGCAGTTTCTTCAGTTTTAATCTACAGGTCATAACCAACAGATTGTGGTCAGAGTCCACATCTGCCCCTGGAAATGTCTTACAATTTAAAACCTGGTTCCTAAATCTCTGTCTTACCATTATATAATCTATCTGATACCTTTTAGTATCTCCAGGGTTCTTCCATGTATACAACCTTCTTTCATGATTCTTAAACCAAGTGTTAGTTATGATTATGTTGTGCTCTGTGCAAAATTCGACCAGGCGGCTTCCTCTTTCATTTCTGTCCCCCAATCCATATTCACCTACTACGTTTCCTTCTCTCCCTTTTCCTACACTCGAATTCCAGTCACCCATGACTATTAAATTTTCGTCTCCCTTCACAATCTGAATAATATCTTTTATTTCATCATACATTTCTTCAATTTCTTCGTCATCTGCAGAGCTAGTTGGCATATAAACTTGTACTACTGTAGTAGGCGTGGGCTTCGTATCTATCTTGGCCACAATAATGCGTTCACTATGCTGTTTGTAGTAGCTTACCCGCATTCCTATTTTCCTATTCATTATTAAACCTACTCCTGCATTACCCCTATTTGATTTTGTGTTTATAACCCTGTAGTCACCTGACCAGAAGTCTTGTTCCTCCTGCCACCGAACTTCACTAATTCCCACTATATCTAACTTCAACCTATCCATTTCCCTTTTTAAATTTTCTAACCTACCTGCCCGATTAAGGGATCTGACATTCCACGCTGCGATCCGTAGAACGCCAGTTTTCTTTTTCCTGATAACGACATCCTCTTGAGTAGTCCCCGCCCGGAGATCCGAATGGGGGACTATTTTACCTCCGGAATATTTTACCCAAGAGGACGCCATCATCATTTAATCATACAGTAAAGCTGCATGCCCTCGGGAAAAATTACGGCTGTAGTTTCCCCTTGCTTTCAGCCGTTCGCAGTACCAGCACAGCAAGGCCGTTTTGGTTATTGTTACAAAGCCAGATCAGTCAATCATCCAGACTGTTGCCCTTGCAACTACTGAAAAGGCTGCTGCCCCTCTTCAGGAACCACACGTTTGTCTGGCCTCTCAACAGATACCCCTCCGTTGTGGTTGCACCTACGGTACGGCTATCTGTGTCGCTGAGGCACGCAAGCCTCCCCACCAACGGCAAGGTCCATGGTTCATGGGGGGGGGGGGGGATTCTCATGTTATAAAATTGTAATTGACACCAGTTTATCAAACTAAGTAACTTGTAAGCATTCATTTCACTGCACACATTTCCGTTGGTCATAGTATATGGACAATATGTGAGAAGTAGGGACTGATAGTGTTTGCACGTGTGTTAATAATTCAGCAAGGGACTGGATAACAGCATTGCTGGTTCTAAGGACAATTCCAAAAACTTTGTGAGTGCACAAGTGGTGGTTATGGACTTGCTATATTCTGCGCAAGACTCTTCGATGGTGAATGTGCACCTGCACAATCGCAACAGATGGCTGCTGGCCATCGCTACAAGGACTACAGTGGGTCTGCATCTATGGTGACCCACCAACGCCATTATTTCTACAAGGACTACAGTGGGTCTGCCTCTTTGATGGCCCACCAATACCATTATTTCTACAAGGACTGCAGTGGGTCTGCACCTCTGGTGGCCCACCAATACCGTAATCTCTACCAGGACTACAGTTGGTCTGCTCTGTGATGACCTACCTACCAATATTCTTCAAAACTTCGACTGATTCTGCTGTGGGTTTGCTCCATTGTGGCCCATTACCTATCTGCATGTCAAGAGTCAGCACTGTCTTTCCGTTGGAAGGACAACACTACTTTTTCAAGACTGCATGGAAATCCATTACTTCCGTGTGCATTTTCTTTTACTGCTCAGACATTGAGAAAAACACTGCAATGTTACTGTGATGAATGATCAGGACTGTCTTTGTGGACTGTGAGAAAATTTTAGCTTTTGACCAACGTTGTATCAATAAGTGTGTGCATTTTATATCTTTGTTAGTGTAATTGCGAAAAATTTTTGTCAAATCTGTATTGGCCAGTGCCCAACACCATTTGTAAAAATTTTTTGTGGGGAGCATGGGGGCTATGTAAGTAGGCTGTTTATGTTTTCTTTATGTAAGTAGGCTGTTTAGGTTCTTATATTGGTAACGCCGCCGCCACGTAGCGCTCTCTGTATGAAAATGAAATCACTGGCTGTGCTGTGAGCAGTCTGTGGCTAGTTTGCATTGTTGTCTGCCATCGTAGAGCGGCAGCTGGATGTGAACAGCGCGTAGCGTTGCGCAGTTAGAGGTGAGCCGGCAGCAGTGGTGGATGTGGGGAGAGAGATGGCGGAGTTTTGAAATTTGTCATGAACTGCTATATTTATATATGATGATATCAAGGTAAATACATTGTTTGTTCTCTATTAATATCTTTCATTTGCTAACTATCCCTATCAGTAGTTAGTGCCTTCCATAGTTTGAATCTTTTATTTAGCTGGCAGTAGTGGCGCTCGCTGTATTGCAGTAGCTTGAGCAGCGAAGATTTTTGTGAGGTAAGTGATTTGTGAAAGGTATAATTTAATGTTAGTCAGGGCCATTCTTTTGTAGGGAATTTTGAAAGTCAGATTGCGTTGCGCTAACAAAATATTGTGTGTCAGTTTAAGCACAGTCATGTATAATTGTTCAAAGGGGACGTTTCAAACGTCCCGTCGACAACGAGGTCATTAGAGACGGAGCGCAAGCTCGGGTTAGGGAAGGATTGGGAAGGAAACCGGCCATGCCCTTTCAAAGGAACCATACCGGCATTTGCCTGAAACGATTTAGGGATATCACGGAAAACCTAAATCAGGATGGCTGGAGACGGGATTGAACCGTCGTCCTCCCGAATGCGAGTCCAGTGTGCTAACCACTGCGCCACCTCGCTCGGTCTAATATAAGGGCAATGGTTTCAGAATCTGTGTCATACAGAGGAAATCAGTCGGACGGTCATACATAAATATTATCTGCAGACGAATATGTTCTAAGTGTGAATTCATTCGACGTACCGCCTTAGAGAACACTCCCGCACTACTGAATTTATCTAGAACTTATGTAGAAAGTATTGTCAATTTGCTACATTTTTTCTCGATTTCTTCAGCACATAAAGCGCCTCTTAAACTAGACTTTTGTGATACTTACATATGAACACTATCATTTCTTCCTTTGACGTGTTTCTGTTTGCCTCAGTACCAGCAACAATTACTCATTACTGACGTTGCCAATAAATAAATTTGTAAAACCACGATAAATACATGTAATATTAAAATATCTGTCCCACTGTAAAATGTAAACAAACAGCATTATATTGACGACAAGCGACAGTCCCGATTTTGATGCTGATGACATTCGCAGTCTCCCACTTCCACTCCACAGATTTTCGTACTCTTGGTGTGACAGCAGAAGGTAAAGAAGCTCTAGCACTCCCCCTGACTCTCCAAAGCTACTTCGCTCCTTGTACTGAACCAAACAGAGAGAGGTGCGAAGTTAGTGCGTGTCACTTGAGTAGAGAAAGGGGAAGTGGAGGAAGAAGCGCAAAGGGAAAGTGCGAGTAGTGCCGGGGATGCAGGGAGTGAAGAGAGAGAGAGAGAGAGAGAGAGAGAGAGAGAGTGAGAGAGAGGCAGAGGGAGCAATTTAGGCTGTGGACAGGCTGCGTCGTTAGGAAATTGGGTGCGCCCTTCCGCGCCACGCGCCGCACCTCCAGTTTCAGGAGGTTTAGGGCGGTAACAGCTAAGCGGAGCCAGCTCGCTTTGTGCGCTGAAAGAACAACCACAGTAAATTTCTTTCAGGTAGCATGCCTCTTCCTGGAGCTACAGCTTCCTTATCAGTCACGGTAGTCAGTTTTAAAAATTACTTGTCACTGTGTTAGAGAATCAAACAGTAGCACATAAATTTATCTTTCATTTCTTACAATGGTTCAGTAGTACACTCTGCTCGAAAGAGTGAAAAAATATAAAACTGTTTTCTTTAATTCCAGTCAATAATCACAAACAAATTGTCGTGAAAGTATCGACTTCGGTACAGAACGACCATCTACATATCTGCCAGGAAAAATGAAACCAAATATAACTGTGGGACTATTTACGTCTTGTAAACAGTAAGTTGTAACACAGTGAAAAGGTCTCTAATGTGATCCTCGCCTTGTCGTGGTAGAGGGCTTAGTATCCACTCATTCAGACGTCTGTTCCAGGGAAATCAAGTTCGCTAGCTTACTGGACGGAAAGTGGTAAGGGGAAGCTAAGATTGGCTTACAACATTACAAAAGAGGGTTAGCAATATGTCAGTAAGCTTACTTACTAATAAAAAATGAACGAAGTTCAAGCTTCAGCGAATAAGTAGCTGGACGGGTGAACATTACGTCAAACGCAGCATGAAAAGGCAGAAGAGAAGAAGAAAGGACAAGGAACACAGGAAAGCTTAAAGATACTAACTTGTAATGTCAGAGAACTCGCCAACAAAGAATCTGTATTATTTCAAGAAACGAAAGCAAGAAAGTAAGTATACCAACTGCCACGGAAGCAAAGAGAAACTGTGTGATAATGTTTTACAGCCGAGTATCACAAGACACCAGAGCTCAAGCAGGACTAGCAGTTCTTGAGGAAAAAATGAGCCACGAAAATACGTTCATATACTGAAATAATGACGACTACAAGATGAAAGTTGAACAGAGGCAACGTGACAATAATGGCAACATATTCACCAGGAGAAAGAAAAGAAGAGAAAACGAAAGCATTTTATTCTATTTTGCAAAGTTAAATAGACTATGAAATGAAGAGTGATTTAATGATCCCACTTGGAGACTTTAAGGGAACCAGCCTACAACAAATGTTCATTTTCTTCTGTCACAGTCTCAACAAATTTTGAAAATGGATATAGTTGCATTCTGCTACGCAGGCTGAGTTTAAAATATTTTATTTTCACCGCTAGATTCGGGCACTGCCCATTCACGACTGCATCACTATCGTTTCGTTAAGAAAACGCATGCCATACATGTTTGTCCAAGGTATGGCATTTGTAATGTTTATTACTACTCACTACACTTGTTTGTTTAGCTTTCGTTTGCTCCAACAAATGTAAAAGGAGGTATTTTGATTAAAATGGACAAGAATTAAGAAAATTAGCACATTTTAATAACTTGAAAATCGCTAATTTCTAAAATGAATAATGTATCAAGGTGGAACTACAAGACAATGTCATACAACTCTTACATGGAAATAGACTAAATAAACAATTGCTAATGAAACCCACCACTGAACATATTAACGAAGAATGGAAGAATATAAGCACTGGTAACAATATGTAAGAGGTATAATAGGAATGGATTAACAACACGGAACGAAGAATTTGGAAAATAATAAGAGAGAAAAAGGAAAAATATTAAAATATCTACAAAAATGCCTGAGTTAAGACCGACCGAAAAATACTTACTGCTAAACAAGGGTGTAAACATGCACACAGAGAAAATTGGGACAAATATATGCGTACCATAGAAAATGACATTCATGGTCAACAAGAAAAAGATAGTTTACATATTAACGCAATAAATGGACAGCAATGTATGAAGATTATAACAAGTTGTGGTATGACCAAAAATTAATAAAGCAATCAAAAATGTACAAAGATGGAAAGTGATACTTACAGTAACGATAAAAGAAATAGAAGTAGCTTTAAAAGCAATGAGAAACAGAAAATCACCTGGTACAAAGCACATTAACAGCTTATTATTAAAATACATCAGAATTCTCCTTAAACAAAGAATTTTACATTTCCTAAATTTATGCTGTGGGAAAGTCAGAATACTGGAAATCAGGTTAATAAATGTTCTGTGCTCAATTTTTAAGAAAGGGACTAGAAAAGTGTGTGATAATTACAGGGAAATAAGTATTGTAACAACTGGGTATAAAGAACGTGGAAAAATTTTAACTTTGATGTTAAAATCAATAACAAAAGAAAAGGTTGGATACAAATTTGGACGAATAACAATGGATAATACATTCACTTCGAATATATTAATAAATAAAAAAAGGATTTAATAGTGAGTCACACATAGGCTATATGTCAAGGCATTTGCAGGTTAAACAGGTCAAAATTTGGGTCAACACCAGAAGATAATGGTATTCCGCAATACTTGATATAATCCATAGAAAGCTTATAAAATGAAACTGAAATTGTAATAAGAACAAAGGACAAAATAAGTAAATAGTATAATTAAGCGAGGATTTAAACAAGATTGCACGGTTTCCCCACATTACATTCAATTTACATATAAATACATTATTAAAAAGGGAAATGAGGAAACAAAATACAACAAAGGAACAAATCTAGATAAGGAATATTATATAAAAACATTAACATGTACTGACGACCAGACTATAACAGGCATTTCAGAAGAAGAAGAAATGTTTTTAATTTTAACCAAATTATAATTTCAAAATATAAATGCAGATTATCCCAACATAATTAAACCACAGTTACTACTGTTCGCAGCAATCTAGCGTGTGGCTGCGAAACACAAGCACGTTTTGTGACTGAACTCGTGAATTGTCACTACAAATATGAGTGTGCAATCACGTGAAAACAGCACAATCAGGCAAAAAACGTATCGTAGCTCCTTCATATCTGTGCCTGCTATCTGAGAACAAGTAATGTTGTGTATCATCCCACACAATTGACAGAGGACTAACAGCAGGAGGACTAAAGAATTAACCATCACCACTGTTCTGCAGATATAATCAATGCACTACTGATAAAAGGTAAACCAGGGTAAGAAACCAAGCGGAATGAATTTAATATATAACGAACTACCACAGACTATTGGTCACTTATAACACAATACTCAGAAAGTATCCCTACACACCCTCCAAAATTTTATCTGGGGAGTTAGATTTCACCACAGAAGGACCATTCAAAAAGTTCTGAGAGTGATTTTATTCCTAGCATATAAACGACATTAGCACACCGACTATAGTGGCTGCTTGAACTAACACAGTAAACAGTAGTTGTGCATTCATGCAGTCAGTTGTGAGCAGATAGTGTTAAGCAGTGGACATGCGGCCATAGTAGTAATAATAATAGTAGTAGTAGTAGCTTTATTCATCCATAGATCTCTTTTTACAAGGATATAGGACATGACAAAGTGTTTACAAACTTAGATCAATTTAAAATTAGCTAATTCATATACACAAACATTTACAGGTTTCTATCTAGAGACAATCATTAGATTTACTCCTGGTATACAATACTTTTTTTTTACAAATAACTTATTAAATAATGTAATGCCACATTGTTCACTCATATCTCACAATAAGTCACTGCACACACTATACACACATTGTTTCATTACACTTCACTCACTACACACACACACACACACACACGCACACACACACACAAATGCACACACACACACACACACACACACACACACACACACACACACACACACACACACACACATACACACACACACTGGTGATCCCTGGGCCATTTCTGTACTGCAACTTCCCATTTGCTATCCTGAAAAACTGAGTCAGCATCCCTCCATAATGAGTGAGATGTTGAGCTCAGAAAGACGAAGAGGTGTTAGTACTGTGCCATGCATAGCTTGGGGGTAAGTATTTCCAGAAAGAAGGAAAAGAAGAAAAAAACATAAAGTGCAAGTGTTATGTGGAATGTTGGATATTTTATAATCATTATTATTATTATTTATGTGTATAACATTTTTCATCAAACCCCTACTCTGTTTTAGCTACGTAATCTTTCAGTCTATAAAATGTATTGCACAACATGTACTTTTTAGATGCCTTTTTTAAATAAGTGTATTTTTGCAATTTCTTTAATCTCTTTTGGTAATTTATTGTATAGTTTTACTCCTTGGTAGAAAATGTTGTTTTGAATTTTATGTTTAGTTTTTATTGGTAAATGTAAGTTTTGTCTATCTCTTGTTCCATGGTCATGGACAGAGCTGTTTGTGCAGTAGTTACCAATGTTATTCTTGCTGTGTACAGCTAACTGGAAAATGTATTCACATGGAGTAGTTAAAATCCCCAGTGTTCTGAAGAGATCTTTACAATGAGCTTGACCGGTATTTTTGGTTACTATTCCTATGGCTCTTTTTTGGAGTTTGAAAATTGTGTTCATATTTTGTGCATTTGTTACCCAAAAAAGAATGCCTTAGCTAAGAATTGAGTGTACATATGAATAATATGTAACTAAAAGACACTGCATGTTACACACTAATGATAGCATTCTAAGGGCATAACATGCTGATGACATTCTGTTTGCAAGTACCTTTGTGTGTTCACACCACTTCAACTGAGAATCAATATTCATTTCTAGAAATTTTGCATTTGTTACACAGTCTATAGAGGTGCCATCTACATTTAATTTAATATTGTCATTTTTCCTCTTCAAACTGAAATTCATGGCATTATTTTTCTTTATGTTCAATGTCACTTTATTACTTATTGACCAATCATAAACTTCCTTCAGAGTTTCATTTGTTTTCTCAGCAAGGAGTTATCTTGTTTTCTCAGTGACTATAATGTTGCTGTCATCAGTGAAGAGGATTTTTTCACCGTGAGTAACACTACTGGGAAAGTCATTGATGTATATCAGGAACAGTATTGGTCCTAATATGCTACCTTGCAGAACCCCTATATTAATGTATTTTAGTTCTGACGTTTTACCAAATGTTTAGATCTATTTGAAGTATGTGTTATCTCTACTCTTTGTACACTATCTCTAAGGTATGATCGAAACCGGTCATTAGCTACCCATCTTTTTCCTAATGCTTCTAATTTATTTAATAGAATCTTGTGATCGACTGTATCAGACGCTTTAGAAAGATTTAAAAATATGCTGGTGACACACTCACCTTTATCAAGAGCATCAAGCACAACTTTTGTGAATTCTATTATGGCTGGCTACTTATTTTTGCCACTTTGGAAACCAAACCGTGATTCGCTTGAAAGATTGTATTTATTCAGGTAAGTCATTAATCTGTCTTTCATAATTGCTTTTACTATTTTTGAGATTGCTGACAGCAGGGAAATGGGCTGGTAATTTTGTATGTCTTCTGCTGCATTACCTTTCTTAAGCAAAGGTACAACTCTTGCATGTTTTATCTGCTCTGGAAATGTCACTGATGTGAAGGATTCATTTATTATGTTAAGGGGCCTTGTATAATCCCTACGCATTTTTCAGTACACACATTGGTACTTTATCTAAGCCTACTTATTTCTTATTTTTTTGTTTTTGGATTGTTTTACTGACTTCATTCTCTGTGGTTGGAAGTAACGTCATTGTATTTAGTGCAATATTATTTACAGGTGTTATATTTGTTTGGGGAAATATTTGCTCTAACGTCTCTGCAATAGTTGAAAAATGCTCGATTACATAGTTTGCTAAGTGCTGTGGATCGTTTATCACTTTATTCCCCTCTCTTAGCAGTATGTTATTCTGCGTTTGTTTGCCTCACCCGTTTCCTTTTTTGTAACATCCCAAACTTCTTTGCTTTTATTCCCTGCACTATATATTATTTTGTCATTAAATGACTTTTTTGCAGCAGTTAGCACCTTCCTATAGATCTTTTCGTACCTGTGACAGAAATTTAAGAATTCTGGATCATTGTGAATCTTTCTCATGGAACTGAGTTGTTTAAGTGTTTGGGAGGACTTCTTAATACCTGCTGTTATACATCTGTTTTTGTGGGATGTTGATACAGATATGCATACTTTTGGAAATGCCTTTTCAAAGTACAATTTAAACAATGTGGAGAATTTAAAGAATTTCATATTTACATTGGTTTCCTTATACACTTCATCCCTGCTTTGTTTTTCTAGCTCCTTTGAGAAATCTTTTATTTTGATTTCTGATAGAAGTTGTTTGCAGGCTTGTAGTTTAGGGAATGATTCGAAGCCCGACTTTACTGTTGTTATTTGACAGAGAAGGTCTGATAATCCGAGATCTTCTATAGCTACATATCATTTTTCCCTGTCCATATTTGTGGTCACAAGGTCAATTACTGATAAAGTCGTTGTGGTAACCTTTGTTGCAATATTGACCAATAGGGAAATGCTAAAAAAAATGGCTCTGAGCACTATGCGACTTAACTTCTCAGGTCATCAGTCGCCTAGAACTTAGAACTAATTAAACCTAACTAACCTAAGGACAGCACACACATCCATGCCCGAGGCAGGATTCGAACCTGCGACCATAGCGGTCACGCGGTTACAGACTGTAGCGCCTAGAACTTCACGGCCACTACGGCCGGCGGGACATGCTAAAACTTTGAAGGATGTTTCTGAAGGTGCTTCTGGATTCATTTATGAAGTTAGTGTTGATATTAATGTCCCCACACAGAATTATGTTGACCTTTGTACTTGAGACTTTATCTAGAACTTCTGTTAACTTATTGAAGAAAGTGTCCACACTACCACTGGGACATCTATGCACTCACAAAATGATTAATTTCTTGGTGATATCAAGCCCTGTAAATTCAGTAGCCGATATTTCAAAGTGTTTGTCTGCACTTACGGTACTGAGACCATGTCTTGATTTGAACTGTGTTCCTTTTCTGATATAAACGCATAATCCTCCACCCCTTGAAGTAGTTCTGCAGTAAGTGTTTGCCTTCTCATACAATGGTAGTACTACATCTTGGATTTCTGTGTCTCTACACCAGTGCTCAGTAATGCAAACTACTGTGCAGCTCAAAGATTGGAGCTCAACTTCTAATAGTCGTATTTTATTTTTTATTGATTGCATGTTTTAATGCAGGATTGTTAAGTCTGTGAAATGCCCCATGGTTTGTTTTTCTTTGTGACATTTGGTATATGTGATATTTGAGGTGTTAAAACCTGTCTTGTGAGGAATTTATTTCAGTATCTTTTAACGTGCTGGAGACACTCTTTAGGCAGGGGAGCCTGTTGTCTGGATTTATCCTAAAAAGACCTACTTTTTCTACCTATGAAAACAGGTGTTTGGCTATGTGTGGCCCGAAATCCACCCCCTGTACTTTCATGAATCAGCTGTACCAATCTCCCCTTCTCAGTCCTGTTTAAGTGTAGGCCATGCCTAGTGAAAATCCATCTGTTGATAGTCCCGTCGGGCAGCAGAGAAACATGACGAAAGTTGGCTGTCCTCAGAGCAATCCCTAACACCACATTCATTCACCTCACAACTCCATCAAGGTGTGATCGATCATGACGCTGGAACAACTCAACAATGGTGCCATGAGTCAGGAAAGCTTTCTTGTCCAGGTCACAACCTATGTCACATGTCCTAGCCCTGTCCAAACCCTTTCCCACCCCACCCACTATCACTACATGGTCCTCTTTTGTAAAGTCCTTATATAAAGACCCTAGGTCCTCTATCACATGACTTAGCATTTGGCTTGAAGATACTGGTGGCCTGGTACGCTTCACCTAAACTTTCCTGTAGCTGAGGGCCTACACCTCACCCATGGCTACTACCTAGCAGCAGCACTTTCTTCTTCCTAACACTTTGTACGTTCCTAGGCTTCTTGGCCTCGGTTGAAGTGTAATGCACATTTCCTGCTCCTCGTTCTACCTGAGGCTCTTCTCCACGTAACTCTGGCCGTGGTAGATACCTGTTGTTGGTGTTGATGATAAATCTGTCAGATCGCGTTCTCTTTCTTCCATGTCCTCCTACCAGCTGCCAGTTCCCAACCACCCTCCCCCCCCCCCCCCCCTATCTCCCATGATCCTTATGAGTTCCTTCCTTGCTTCGTCCCTTCTGCCCTTCAGGCACAATTTTCCTTCCCTGTTCCCCAATCAAAATGTTCCTACTGCATACTCTGCAGTTACAGGAGAGAGCCTTTTCTGTTCTTCCAACATTCTTCTCAGTGCATCCCCCCCTCCCCCCCTCCCAATGAAAATATTTCCTACAAGATTGGCAACAAATCTCTCTACTCAGTACCCTATAACAGCTCACACATTTCTCACTCATGGTCAGTTTCGAAAGAATAATTAAGTTTCAACAATGTTTTAAATTTGTCAACGACGCGACATTGGCTGTGTGTAAACAAAAAATGACAGAAAGGCCTTATGTGCGGTGGTTGTTTTTTTGTACTGATTTAGAGATACAGTGAGAGAAGAAAGAATTTGTAATTAATTTGCTTTTAGAGAATTTACGTTATCAGTCGTGTTTAGTCAGGATTTTAAACGTTTATAACTCGGAAAATTTAGGTCTAGACCGCGTCTAACTAGTAAACAATACGAAATGTGTTAGTTAAATACGATTGAGAAACGTTTAATTACACTTTCATTGCGCCAATAGACACTGACGAAACTATTCGCAGTCTTTTTTAAACGAATTTTGCACTATCAAGAAAACTTGTATAGAATTTTTTGTGTTTATGTCACGCAAAATTTCGGGTTATGTCGTGATTATCGGGACTTCAGCTAAAGAACAAGTTTTTTCAAGAACAACCGCTGCTGGGACGCTAATATTCACTTGTGTGACAACAACGGACACTACAGCAAGTATACAAAACAAAGAAAATTTAAATTTGACACTATTTCCTCTTAAATAAGTTCTTTTAGCGGACGAAGAAAATACCTGTGATCTCACTCGGCGACCATCTTGGTATTATATGTCAACGTTGCAGTGTTATAAACCGCAGTGTAGCAACATCTTTAAATCAATTCTCCAGAATGATTTGAAGAAGAGAAAAGTGAATGCAATGTTTGTAAAGCAAACCTTGACTCTTGAATAAATACGACTAGTGGATTCCTGCCGCGACTGGACTCAAGTGCAAAACGCGGACAATTCTTTTCCGGAAAAAATCTTCACGCTTGACGAGACTTGGTGTTATCAATACGAACCTACCATAAGGTGACACAGTACAGAAATTCACATGAATGGACATCTCTTGCCGCGCGGGATTAGCCAAGTGGTCTTAGGCGCTGCAGTCATGGACTGTGCGGCTGGTCCCTGCGGAGGTTCGAGTCCTCCCTCGGGCATGGGTGTGTGTGTTTGTCCTTAGGATAATCTAGGTTAACTAGTGTGTAAGTTTAGGGATTGATGACCTTAGCAGTTAAGTCCCATAAGATTTCACACACATTTGAACATTTGGACATCTCTTTGACGACACAACCGACTTTCAGGCCAACGTCCTGCGCTAGTTGAACAATATCCCAAAGAACGATTCTTTAGCAGTTTCACATGCTTGTGCGAACGTTGTGTGCACTGTACTCTAATGGTGAGGGGAGAAAGGTAGAGAGAGATGACGTAGACAGATGTGGCTTTGTAACCACCATCTTAACGGTTCTGTATTTTTTTATTCCTCCCGACTAAAAACATTTTGAACTGTCAGTGTATGCAGCGATGAGCAAAACATTAAGGCCATCAGATTGATAGCATGTTGAGCCACGTTTGGAACACAGTACAGAAAAGATTCTTCGTGGCATGTGACAAGTCCTACTTCAGATATCTTCACACAAGTTGCGCAATTCCTGTAAATTACGCGCTACTGGTTTGATAGCGCCCAACTGGCGCCAGATAAGAGTGCCAGATTTGTTTCATCGGTTTCAAATCAGGCAAATTTGGCGGCCAAGACATCGACACGAATTCACTATCGTGTTCTTCTAACCCCTGTTTGACGATTCCGGACTTGTGATACAGTAATGTTTCTGAAAGGTAACATCGCCTTTGAGGAATACGCTAAGAATGAAGGGATGCAGTTGGTCTTCAATAATGTTCATGTGGTTCATGGACACCATAGTACCTTCGATTTCTAGCACAAGTCCTATGGGAACATAGCTGAACGTCCACTCGGCCTTCTTCCATAACTTGGTGCATGTTTCAAGCATTCATTCGCCTGGATGGCGAGATATCTGGACACTACAGCCGCCCTCGCGTAGCAAGGTACATGTTTCATCCGACCAAGAGACACGGACTATACCCTCGCTCCAATCTCGACGAGCTAGTGCTCACTACATTCCTAATTGACAATGCCGTTTGATCAACATGGTAACACCTACAGGTCGTCTGCTGCGTAATCCCAAGTTGACACTGTGCGTTGAACTAAATGCTCGAAATACTTGCGCCTGCACCGACATTGTACCCTGTCGTCAGATCTACCACAGTTAACCATTTATCCTGCTTTAGAGATCGGGTATACTCCAGCCTTTACGTAATGTGATGTTGTTGGGAGTGCAACACCTTGTCACCTACTCGTGGTGAAATCGTCCTACAACCATTTTCATAGATATTAGCGACAGTGGCACGCGAACAGCGGACCAGTTCGTCATTTCCGAGATGTTCGTTCCAAGGCGCTGGGCCTTAACAATGTGCCCTTTTTCAGCGTCTTTGTCTGTGGATTTCCTCATTTGCGGCCCGCATCGGTGTTAGAATGGTTCCTCATTCGTCTTTGCTCCGCTTAAATACTTTCGTTATAGCGTCATGTGTCCGCAGCGCCTCAGTCTCGCGGAAGATAGTGGTCATAATATTTCGGCTCAACTGTGTGTAGTACTGCCTTTAACATCTTTGAAACGTTCTTCTGTTGTACATGTTACCTTGAAGGATATATCTATCTTTATGAATATAGTAACGATTCTTTCTCCCTTCATTAGTTCATTTGTAACGCTGCTGTGTCTTACAGTCTCTAGGTGGTAAATCATGCAGTTGGTATAATTAAGTCTTCTTGCTCGAAATGTGTTTTATCGGAGATCCACGGACGTAATTAATTTCTCTGCATTGGTCGGACTTTCATTACAACTAGTGGCAGAGAATTTTCGTAGAACTGGTGCCGAGTGTTAGGCTTAAGAGTAACCGACACTGAAGGGCTGCGTTACCGGTTTGTGAGTAAAATTCCTTACGGCTGCTACTCTGCATTCCTAAGAAGTCCATTCTTTGTCACCGCCACAGAAACTAAGGCATGGCGTCAGCTCCTTCTCACCATCACTTATTCTGAACTCGCCCTCTCAAGCCTCTATCGCTAACATTTTGCAACGCTACCTTCGCTTAGAAACCCTGAAGACGACTGGGGTATAGCCGGTGTTGTTCGATGTCTACAATAGGAACCATCCGTATGAGGCCAGTATAAAGAATGGGGGAATATGGTGTTGTCAGTATAAAAGCAGTAACTGTAGAATGGGTCGGTCAGGAGAGTTCACTGTCTTCGAAAGTGGGTTAGTCATTATGTTTGACCTGAGTAAGAAATCCATCAGGGACATTTCAACGCTCCTGAAGCTGCCCAAGTCGACTGTTGGTGTGTGACTGTGAAGTGGAAATGTGAAGGAACAACAACAGGTAATCGAAGATCAGGCAGATCTCATGCACTCATGGGCAGGATCCCTCGAGCATTGCGGACGGTGGTTGTAAAAATTCGCATGAAATCAGCAGAAGGAATCCGTCATGAGTTCCAAAGTGCCACTAGCAACCCAGCTATCACCATGACTGTGCATAGTGAGACAGAAAGAATGGGGCACAATGATCGAACCGCTCCTCACAAGCCACACATTTACGCGATCAATGCTATGCGATGCTGAAGGATGTACTCTGTGCAAAGTTCTAATCCTTATAAACTACAACACTGACACAGAACACTATAAGAGTGGCAGCGAGGGAAGCGAGGAATATTGTTTCTTTATCACGTCTGCGAGGTCAATTAAAAATTTTGTTACTATTAATTATTTTTATGCTCATGTAAACGTGTATTCGGGTTCCCGATGGACATTGCACACATAGTAAAGAAACAATATTTCTTCTACCTCTCCTTGCCACTCATATAATGTACTATGTTACTTTCAACCGTAACAAAGGCTGTGCACAGAGCATGTCTTTCCACTCATGCTTATCTCTCATCAGTTACAAGTTTTAGCTGCCAGTTCAATACTCCCTCGCACATAACTATGCTGCGCAATTATTGTTTTCGTAGCACCTGGTGTTGAGCCGATCAGGTGGTTAAATATTTTATTGTATTATATTCTCCATTTCTGTATATTTACCGCATTAAAATTACCATAATTTCTGTTTATTTTATTGTACGTCCGTCTCACCACAATCTGGTTCTAAAATTGTCTGATGTTGAAAAGTACGTTGACTTCGCCCATAGAATGTGCATTTAACGGGTCATACTCGCTGAGTTCCTTCTTTTCTTCTTTGGACTAAACAAACAGTGGTTGCTTTATACATCCTATCTTCATTCTATTATATCTGATTATTATTGCAGACATTTGAGAACAATTTCACAGCTGAAAGTACATAGTAGTGAACAATATGAAAAGAAAGCATGGTTTAATGTTAAAAACAATAAAATGGCGTAATGGTAGCTGCTTGAACAGGACTGAAGATAAAGGTTCATACCCATGAAACTTGTAGTACGTCGGGGGAAGATGCTATACTTTCTGTTTCTACACCGGATTATGTCGAAAATTTTGAGATACTCAAAACGAAATTAATCAGACTCAATTGGCAATGTTTCTTCAAATCGAAAACCGATGTATATGATAAAAATCGTAACTTTCATGTGCTGTAGTACTTTATTTTTACAGGTTCGACTGGCAGGCATTCCACACCCAAGATCGGGATAGGAAGACAAAATACATTCGATTCCATCACCAATTTTGATATACATTTTACTGTCAAATAATACAAAATAAAAGTCTGTATTGCAATTACCGACCTTCTCCTGTTGATATTCACTGTTTTACAGCATAGTCGTTATACATATCTGCTTCATCTGTGTATGTTTTATGAAGCCACATCTTAAAGCAAATGAACTGAATCAAGCGCACTTACGGGCAGCTTATTTTTCTAAGTAGCTTCTTTTGCACATAAAACAGGCATTGAATTTAGCAGTTGACTTTATTTTTCTATCTCGTTTGGTGGCTGGTTGGAGGACTGTTTTTGGCGTCTGTCCGTTTCCGTTGCGCTGCTTTCAAATTTTACTCATATACGGTTTCCTGGTCTGTCAACGCCGATGCGGTTCTCTTCCTCCTTTTCTCTGGGGTTTCCAAAATTGATGTGGGTGCAATCTTTTTAAACGACATAGAGGTCGTTGCTTTAGGTGTAACACGGGCATTAGGGGCCATTTCTGCGCATAGAGAATCATTAGCAGCGTTGGGTTCTGAGTTGCTAGATCAGGAAAGAATGTTTGTTCCGTTAGGATGCTTCTCCATACTTTATAGGTACAGCATGCAAATAAATAAACGTACAAAAAAAGGCGGTACGAGTCACCATCTTGACCCCGAGAAATTATGGCGTCTTTCCCAGGTTTAGGGGTGAGATGCAAGATGAACTACGCGTTCCAGTGTGGCAGCAAACGCTGAGCACCTGGACGCACTGCCACACGTATAGTTGAAAACACAGGTTACGTGATAAACAGACCGTTAGAACTGGTAAACATGTTTAGAAATCACTGTTATTGTTTTTAAATATCTGCAATTATTGTACAGTGTAAACTTTAATATATACCATAGTTTCTTGGCTCCCAATGACGAAGCTAATTGGTTCCAATTGCATCTACTACTTGGCCCTTTAGGATTGGACTCAAGGAAGCTACGCCCTTGTAAGCAGGCTGTTTAGGTTTTTATGTTGGTAACGCCACGTAGCGCTCTGTATGAAAATCACTGACTGTGCTGTGTGCAGTCTGTGGCTAGTTGGCATTGTTGAAATATTCTCTATTGTAGTGTTGGGCAGTTGGAGGTGAGCCGCCAGCAGTGGTGGATGTGGGGAGAGAGATGGCAGAATTTTAAGAGCGGACGATCTGGACGTGTGTCCGTCAGAAAAAGTAAATTTGTAATACTGGATATCATGAACTTATATATATATATATATATATATATATATATATATATATATATATATATATATTAAGGTAAATACATTGTTTGTTCTCTATCAAAATCTTTCATTTGCTAACTATGCCTATCAGTAGTTAGTGCCTTCAGTAGTTAGAATCTTTTATTTAGCTCGCAGTAGTGGCGCTCGCTGTATTGCAGTAGTTGGAGTAATGAAGATTTTTGTGAGGGAAGTGATTCATGAAAAGTATAGGTTATTGTTAGTCAGGGCCATTCTTTTGTAGGGATTATTGAAAGTTAGATTGCGTTGCGCTAAAAATATTGTGTGTCAGTTTAGTGTTGATCAGAATAAGTAAAGAGAGTAATGTCTGAGTACGTTCAGTTCTGCTCAGCTGTTTGAAAATCAAATAACGTAAGAGATTTATCAGGACATTAATTCATTAATTTTTCAAAGGGGACATTTCACCCTCTCTAAACACTGCAGCAACATAAGCAAATAGGCATCATACCCCGATTACCATCTTCCCCCCGATTCACTCTAGAACAGCGTAATATTCAAGTTCTTATAAATGACCAGCATTTATCCATCCTACAAAACTAATTATAATATCCGATAAACTCATTCCATACTATTACGATTAAAAGAAAATTTCTCAGATGACCAATGGAATGTAAGTGCAACTAACTTTTCATCAACGCAAACACTTGATAAGACGAAAAATCGGCAAGCATGCCAGCGTGGACACATTTCGCTTCTCAGAGTCTGAACTGGGCGTTCGTACCTCCTTAAGAAATATAAGGTTACCAATTTACCTCGTTTGATTACAGGTTTTTGAGTAAATACGCAGTTAAGACTACGTGTCAATTTTCCAGTCGTGTAATTTACTTCATTTTGCAACTTTTTGGAGGATAACGGATGTTTCAACCTTAACAGACCTACCTGTACAGTCGGTTTCACCAGCTCCTCTCCCCGGCACGCAGTACTTCTCTTTTCGGTGACGTTTGGGCGGCCCTGCTGTGTTCATTATCAGCAACCGCCAGCGGGATTGTCGCCCGGCAGAGCCGCCACGCGCTGCCAGTATCATCATAACGACCAACACACGCCGTCCTCCCCATTACCCGGAGACCACCTATTTGCGGCCGACTATTATCCCTGAAAAATGGCAGCCATTACTTTGATTTAGTTGTGGCACATTATCACCTCGGCCTGCCCCATCGTCGGCTAGGCTCCACCGTGATCGCCTATCGTCGCCTCGTCGCCTGCTTACTGCGCCAATACGTCGCTGCTGATTGTAGCTTATTGCTCCTTATCGGCGAAAGTGCCTCGTAAACAAATGAATTCTGGTGGCCGCAGCGTCTGATCGCGTCACCTGCTACAGGAATCCCTCCTATATAAATTTATTGCGCCTCGAGAATCACGTAATCCTGTAACAGATATAACATTATCAGCCCAACGACATTATTTTCGACATAACCTGTTATACAGCCTATTAGCTTCCACTGTGCCTTTTATGATTCTCTCTTGGTGCGCAGCAATCCTACAACAAATGTGTGTTGCCACTGTAGCGCCGTAAAACTCGCTATAAAGTCTGTCTCCTCCCGCTTATAACCAGCAAAAAGACTCACGTAGTGGTCGGAACGGAAAGCTGATGGAAACCAGGTGTTCATAGCAATAAATTTTCAAATTCTTATCGGGCAGTGTGACGCACTGATAAACTGAACGCCGTTGGTTGGAGGGGTGTTCATAATCTAAATTCCGGCCGGAGTGGCCGAGCGGTTCTAGGCGCTACAGTCTGGAACCGCGCGACCGCTACGGTCGCAGGTTCGAATCCTGTCTCGGGCATGGATGTGTGTGTGATGTCCTTAGGTTAGTTAGGTTTAAGTAGCTCTAAGTTATAGGGGACTGATGACCTCCGAGGTTAAGTCCCATAGTGCTCAGAGCCATTTGAACCATAATCTAAACGATACTCTAGTATATATTGAGTTTAACACAGACTCCGAAAGCTGAATAATTTCGATAAAGATAAATATTAAAAGAGTGTCAAACTTGGTAACTGGATGATTTTATGGGGCCCCTGCCTCAGGAGCAGTAAAGGCAATACATTCCAGGAAACATTTGCACAGCTTGCGCGTAAATTTCTTGATCGTGTTATAACATTAAAGTGAAATTTCAAAATACCACGTATGAAATAGGAAATACAAGTGGTTAGGTTTTTGGGGTAGATAGTAAGAAGAGTACTGCAGGGAACTTTTCTAAATCCCTTATCAGTGTGGCCGAGCGGTTCTAGGCGCTACAGTCTGGAACCGCGCGGCCGCTACGTCGCAGGTTCGAATCCTGCCTCGGACATGGGTGTGTGTGATGTCCTTAGGTTAGTTAGGTTTAAGTAGTTCAAAGTTCTAGGGGACTGATGACCTCAGAAGTTGTCCCATAGTGCTCAGAGCCATTTTTGAACCCTTATCAGTAAATCACCTAGAGTAGCTGATCTGTGAACCGACATGTGAGGGAAACAGATTTCCTGATTAGAACTCGAGGTTGAAACTGTTGCACACATTTAAGAGAAAATAAGGATTCTGTGGTCGTAAGGCCCTTACAACAAGACAGGTGCCAATAGCAATACAAAAAAAGGTAGGATGATTTTGCTGCGCAGTAAATGTGACAAGAAACAAATTTCAAATTTTCCGAGGAGTCGACATCATACGTTCATCTTTGAGACAGAAAACTTTGAGTATAAGTGGGTTAAGATAAAAGAGTATTGAATAATACGCCTTAGACTCGCGCATACCAACCAAAATTATGATGAATGTCGAAAACTCGCCGTGGTTCGATAGCCTATTTAGAAAGCTTCTCTTTACGTTTTAACTACTGTTTGTCCGAGTCATCAGTCTCATGACCGGTCTCTACTCCGGTGCCCTCCTTTTCATCTCACAGTAGCACTTGCAACCTACGTTCTCAATTACTTGATGGCTATATTCCAATCTGTCTTCCTCTACAGTTTATGCCCCCTACAGCTCTCTCTAGTACCATGCAAGTTATTCCTTGATGTCTTAACATGTGTCCTATCATTCTGGCCCTCCTTCTTGTCATTGTTTTCCACATACTCCTTTACAGGTGAATCTGCGGAGAGTCTCCTCTTTCATTACCTTATGAGTCCACCAAATTGTCAACATTCTTATGTAACACCAAAACCCAAATGCTTCGATTCTCTTTCGTTCCAGTTTTCCCACTCTTCACGTTTCCCTACGAAGCAGCTCTGCTCCAAACGCACATTCTCAGAAATTTCCTCCTCAAATTAAGAACTATGTTTGATACTAGCAGGAATGTCCTTTTTGCCAGTACTAGTCTGCTAGGTACCAGAATTCCTTACCTTCATCTACTTCGTGATTACCAATTTTGATGTTAAGTTTCTCACTGTTGTCATTCTTGCTATAACTTTTTACTTTCGCCTTTGTAATTTACTCTCAATCTATTTTCCGTACTCATTATAGTGTTCATTTAATGCAACACATCCTGTAAAAATTCTTCACTTTCACTGAGGATAGCAATGTCATCAGCAAATATTATCATCGATTTCCATTCACCTTGAATTTTAACCCCACTGTTGAACATTTATTTCATTTGCATCAATACTTCTTCAATGTTTAGACTGAATAGTAGGAGCAAGAGGATATGTCCCTATCTAAAACTCTTTTTGTTCTGAGCACTTTTTTCTTGGTCTGCCACTCTTATTTTTGCCTCTTGATTCTGGTACATACTCTGTATTACCCGTCTTTAGTAATAGCTTATCTCTGTGTTTCTCACAATTTCGAACATCTTGCACAATTTTACACTGTCGAATGCTTTTTCCAGGTCGAGAATCCTATGAACATGTCTTGAGTTTTCTTTAGTCTTGCTTCCATTATCAGCTGACTCTATGGTGCATTTACCTTTCCTAATGCCAAACTACGTACTTAACTTAAAATTCAAATACATTTTTATCTTATATGAAAATAGGAAACTGATGAAAGCCATCTGTTCACACACTCTGTAAGATGGCGGTGTTTTGCTTCCTTACATGATCAATTAATGTAATCAATTTGGTCGTATAAATTAACACATTTCTATAATTGGGGATAGAATATTAGGTGGGGCTGTCAGTTGATTCATCATACTAATTGATAATGTGCAGCTTCACGCTAACATCTGTAACACAGTGTGCTTCACAAGAGTAATTTTTGCACCAGCGAGAGGGACTGAAAGAGCAACGGACCGTAGACGGGTTGGGAGCAAGTTGGGGGGGAGTTTTTGTGCAGTGTCCAAAGGGCAGAATTTTTACAGCCCGTCACAAAGCCGTCATTTGGAGTGGGCCAGCGAGCACCACCTCCCGTTATCAGGGGCTTTGGCGAAAGCTGCAAGGAGGCAGTGAAGAGCAATCTAACAAGAATCGCCTACAGTCTTTTTCCGCTCCAGTGGAATGCGTCTCCCGTCGCAAAATAAGCGCCCTCGAGCCAATAGTTAAGCATTCTTCCCACGCAGGACGAGTAGCACTTTCCTACCGCTGCTTCCAGGAAACCTTGTGATTGGCTCAGCCCTTCGACCGCACGTAGCTTCAAACTATTCGAGAAACTTCTAACATTTTTCTATAAACTGCTCTGGATTGGCCAGTGGTTTCATATCTACAAAGATTGGGAGTTAACATCAGTGTGCTAAAGTTGCAAATAGTGAGGCAGAAGGTGTCTTGGAGTCCCTGATGGGTGTGCAGCCAGCACACATCACTGGAGAGCATATAATTTGTTTGAGACATTGCTGGCAAAGTGTCCAGTGATGACTCTCATATTTAGTCTGAGAAAGTGCCAGTCGTGCCACTTGCAGAGGAACAAGTCAGTGCTTCTCCATGGAGTTTTGGTAATTCCAAAGTGCTTACTTGTGACTGCACAATTGAGTCAAGTGCCTGCTCCTTGGCAAGCGTGCATGAATGGACTCCATACGTGAGTAACCCGAAACACAGGAGTTTGCAGACGCGACAACACATCTTCTGTGTACTTAAATTCTCATCTACACATCATACTTCGTCTCCGCACCGACTGCAGACCTCTACAGATCAACGCGGCAGACGTGCTCTCCATTCGACTATTTATGGTGATATACGATAAATGTGTTGAATTCCATTAGATTGTTCTCTGAGTTCTCTGTTGTCAATGCCTGTGGGGGTGAAGGTTTCTACAAACGAAGAGCTTAGACAGTATCAACCATTGAAGTGTTCCTTTGGTGAAAACGAGCGGTGCGATTTTTGCATAGAAGATAGACGTTGTGCCAATCTTAAATTTAGGCTGACAAGTAGGATTAATTGAATGTCCCAATTGTAGAGATTATATTTTACAATTTCCTTGATTTTTTGTATTAATTGTCTTGATAGCTGCCTACCATTCTTATTGAACTAGGATTGGCTTTTAGCCCACTGAACCCGAATAGGTTATTTAAAGAACCAGTCAGGATCAATTAAATAATTTTTGTTTAATGTGGGTCAACTACAGCAGGGCCTGTCAGATCATAACAAGAACATAACAAAATCGCCCCCCAACTCGTGCTACAACTCAGTGAGCATAACAGCATGGGCATGGAAAATGACAGAGAGAAAGCACAAATACTAAGAGATAGAAAATCAACTCAAACCTCTCAGCAGAAGAAAGGCGACTGCATTTGACAGAATTTCCATACGATTCCATGTAGAGCAAGCAAAAAGGATCCTCATCTAGCACCAGACCGCCATAGGTCGCTGGAGGAGCGAAGAATTTAGTGATTGGAAAAATATGTAGATCATACCCGTTTTCGAAAAATGTTGATGAACACAAAACTATAGGCCTGTACTGGGGATGTTGTAAAATCTTGGAACACATTTTATGTTCACTTATGACGGCTCTGGATTGAGAAGTTCAAATCAAATACACTGTGCAACATCAATAAAGACTCATTTCTTTCGTATCCCCGTAATTCGTTCGCATTGTGACGTATAAGTTTGGAATTTGGCTCAAAGTCGCCTACAAGCTTCCTGCGTAATGATCCTCAGACTCAGACATGAAGATGTCAAAACATACGAAATAAAAGGCCGGAGCTCAGAAGTTCATGTGAGGTGTAAATGTGTTAATGATGTTACAGTGACGCCAAATTTCGCCACAATTCTGGCCAATGCCAGCGTGAATACGTCACACAATGAGATGGTCATTGCACTCACTCCCTCTTACTCACACTGCACCCGCTTTTTGGCGTCTCCGTGATGGAGGTTAGAACTGTGACAACCAGCGTTCAAATGGTGAGGTTTTCTTTTGGGTGGCTGAGGAAAACATTTAGAATCGACACAAAAAGACTTCAGAGTGTCAATGAAAGCACCTCTTCCTTTTAGCTGTTAATTACTAAATATTTCGCGGTCTGAATCGACAGTTCGCAGTGCGATGAGCAGCGGGATGACATTCTTGACAATCTTTGGCAAAAGCTTCAACCAATATCTAAGGAAACAGTGGGCGAGCAGCCTCATTGCAAGCGATTGCTCCCATTGGGATTGCAGTGCGACCACAATTTTTTCTCTGCTGTACTGCGTGGAATCACTAGGGATCGTTCGAAACCATTCGACGTAATTTGAACGCGATCCAAAGCTCCGAAGTGTGTTTATGTTTTTCCAGCCCTCCTGTTTCGCGTCTTCCTGTGGCGTGATCACAGAGGGGTACGACATTGACACACGTGTGAATAAAACGTCAAACGCTCCCTCTAGGTCATCCCCTCCCGCCACCTCCACCAGTTCGGCAACGCCATCAGTGCCCACGATTCTTGAGCACTTTAAAAATGTACCTGTACATGGAAAACCAGTGACAAGAATCCTAGGCGCCTGCTGGTAGGCAACCCCTTGACAAGTATCCGATCCCGCATGTCCACTAGCAGGTGGTCTGGGCATTGTCACTTTATTAACCCAACTTACACCTCACACGAACTTCTGAGCACAAACTTTTTGACATCTGTGTCGATCACCATCCTGATGGAAGCGTCTTGTGACCCCCAAGGAGACGTCGCAGTGTGCCACGCTTTTGCACCATTACAGAGGAAGGTTTCAGGCACCTTTCAGCCAAATTTCAAATTTTAGTATCGCAATGGGAGAGAATGACGGGGTTTCGAAAAAGTGATCCTTTAACTGTTTTGCACAGTGTAGAACACTGTGTGTCATTCTTAGCAGAGAAAAAGGTCGAACGTAACAGTAACTTCATGGAGACCCCATTACTGTTCGAAACATGCGGAAATGACATAACGTATAACGTCGTAAGTTCCAAGCAGCTGTTTGCAGTTGGGAATGGCAGCGAACTGCGGGAAGATCCGCAGAGAATGGTCACTTTGTGCTGGGACTAGCGTGGAACATCAACATAAACAAATTAACGTATTATGCATAAACAGTGGTCCCTGTTATTGTATGATAGTAGTAGAACAAAGCAGGTGTCACTCCACTCTCGATTATTGCCAGATGTATTCAAGATGGCAGCGATGACGTCATCCAAGATGGCGGCCTGTAGACTTGGCGACAGTGCATCATGTCATCCAAGATGGAGGCTGTGATGTCATCCCAGATGGCGGTTTTGGGGCAAAGATAGGTCAACTGGGCTGCCTCCACTGACCCAAACTCCCACCCTCCCCTCCCCTCGCCCAGGAAATGGCGGGAAGTTCAAATTCCATGAGGACAATGCAACACACCTCGACCAACCTATGAAAATAGTCGGAAAATAGATCACTTGGGCTGCCTTCACTAACCTAACTCATCCAACCACCACCTCATCCTAGGAAACGGTGGGAAGAGGAATCGACCTATGCTGGATGTAAGTCTTTATTTTGCATGCAGTGCCGGCTGCGGTGGCCATGCGGTTCTAGGCGCTCCAGTCCGGAGCCACGCTGCTGCTACGGTCGCAGGTTCGAATCCTGCCTCGGGAATGGATGTGTGTGATGTCCTTAGATTAGTTAGGTTTAAGTAGTTCTAAGTTCTAGGCGACGTATGACCACAGCAGTTGAGTCCCATAGCGCTCAGGGCCATTTGAACCATTTTTTGCATGCAGTATTTATTTAAACAATTTGAGGCACTACCACCATCCAGTGTGTTCACCATGAGGTCTGGCATCAAACTGATCTAGTACACTGTATTGCCACCAGATGGCTGTGTCGTTTGTTCTGTGATATAAAGCAAGATGGTAGGGGTGGAAACGGTGGGAACCAATAGGAGCCCTTAATCCAGTTACATGCTAGACTTCAGCCAGTAGGCTGGCAGTATCTGGTAACGTCGTTGGGTGGGATATAGGGCTGGCTCAGCAGTTCTGGGACCTCAGCCTTGCTCAGTCATTCAGCAGCAGCAGCAGCAGAAGAAAAAAAACTATGAAGTGTCAACAGCAGTCACAATCCAATACGGCCCTGCAGAACAGGAGGAAACGGAGAAGTAATTACCCCTTATCATATCTTTCTCTGTGGTTAGCATTATTATTATTATTATTATTATTATTATTCATTGTTTCTGTGTATTGGTCCATGTGTAATTAATTCTTGTCTTTGTTCAGCAGTAGCCCTCAATGCATCCAAGCCAGCAAGGTGGAGCACCAACCTGCCAATCTCTGTCGCATTCGGACCTGTAGGAACCTCAGCTGCCATCTTGTTGAGACCTGCAGCGACCTCTAGACGTATGACAACAACAACCTCCAGCATGTCTGAACCCATAGCGACCACATGGGATCCTGTAGCGCACATAGCCCACTCCCTGAAGCAGGACAAAGAGCTGCTGTTGTCAGTCCCACTCATTGATTTGTGTGATGAGGACATGCGATCTGCCCCCAACACAGCGAACGCTGCTAGTGGACCTAAACAACATCAAGATGAAGGACAGTACTGGTCACCTACATATGACCCATCCCAGTGGAACACCCCTGTGACTGTTCAGATGCTGTGGATAAGAAGGCATTGAGTGTACCCATGCTTTTCTCTTCCACGTACAATTTAACTCCCAGTGCAACAAAACGTGTAAACGTTGGTATAGAAGAACATCATGTCTGGGGCTTGCATGCAAGTATGGAAATTGAAAATTTGTCGAAGGGTGTTAAAGTGGCAATTTCCGAGTTCGACTGGGACGAAATATGTCGTGGAGAGCGCTACATCAATCAGCACATGACTACAGAGTATTATCCAACCGACTCTCCCCCAGACATTTGCCTTGTCGGTGTGGCACTTTCTATTACAAAACTGTATGATGACTGTGCACTATGTGTGAAATCGGGTGACAACTGTGGTTTACCTAAGGAACACCTCAGTTATGAAGTTATACGATCTGGATACTGCACTACATCTTGCATTGGAGAGACTGAACCGTTGGCTGCCGAGCATAGACTTTGCATACAATGATGTTGTAAACTCCCTACGTGTGCATAGTGTACATGTTGATGATTTGAAGCGGCACCTTTGTTTGCACATGAATGCTGAATCGAAAGAGGAACAGATTAAATGTGCATGTGAAAAACCTAAATACTGTGAGGCATCCATTCGCCTGAGTGAGATATGAGCCGAATTTATTGCATGTGAAAAAGCTTTGTTTGGGAAATACTGTATAGGTGCGAAGAAGAAGATACACAAAGAGTACAATGGTTTTCCTGAAATACTACAACCTATGTATGACACTTAAATAAATAATGTATGTATGCATAATCTAAAACCGTGTTTCTTTGTCATTATAGTCAAAGTATTAGAATTATTAATATTTTTTTCAATGCTATATCAATTATTGACATAATGGATTATCAGCTTACTCGTCACGGGTAAAATATATGTATGTAGCTGTTTTCTCTGTGTAGTCAGTATAGCTCAGTCGGTTGAGTGATGGAGCTATAGTGGCTACACATGCTATTACTGTCCCTCCAAGTGTATCTTTCTATATATGTCAACAACTTGTCAGTATATGGGCACTTAGTATCATGACACGGTGGGTGAAACATCATCACAAGGACTTTGTTGTTGGTGACTGGTCCTGTGAAGATGCAAAAGAAGACCTGAAGAAGAAGAAGAACGGAATTCTTCTTCCTGATAATATACGAGTAATTATTGTAGGTCCATCCAATTGTGGGAAGACTAAGGTCCTCATGAAGCTGCTAACACACGTAGGTGGAGTCCGATTTGAGCATGTTTGTGTATTCGCAAAAAAATTCTTTCAACCCAAGTATTAGCTATTGCAGGAGATATTGCATGGTGTAGTTGGTGTTACATACACGACATTCAGTGAAAGCAGTGATATCCCTCAACTTGAAAAAACAAAGCCAAACACTGTCTCCATATTTGACGATGTTGCTGTGGAAAACCAAGACCAAATTCGAAAATATTTCTGTTTCGGTCATCATTTGGGTGCTGCTGTATTTTATCTAAGCCAGACATATTCCAGAATTCCGAAACGGTTGATTAGGGATAATGCAAACTTCATTATAGCCTTCAAACAAGACAATCTGAATTTAATACACATTTACCAGGCACATGTCGGAACTGACATGTCGTTCAATGATTTTGTAAAGATATGTGCTGATTGCTGGAATCGTTCACAGTATGGGTTTCTCGTTATTTATAAAACAAGAAAACTGACTGATTGTAGTTACAGGCGAAACGTTCAAGAGTTTTTGCATGCATAGCACGATAAGAGAGTTTAGTACATCAGTATACGCTGCACCATGGACAAATTCGCGAATATGTCTAGCTCTCAACCCAAGAGAATGGGTGTACACAGACAGAACATTCGCCTGTACATGGATGCGAAAATTCAGGCTATTGTGCATAAAGTTGGATGTATGCGCAGGGAACTAGAGACGTATTACCAGAATATTCTGAGAATGGTGAATGCGTTAAATGAGTTAGTTAATGATGTCGGTAAGAAAGTAGCCGACTTAACTGTAAAGGTCGAGGCTGTTGATGGAAAAACCGATGTAGAATTCCTTGTTGTTGAGAAGGGGGAGCAGGTACATAGTGAGAGGAAGAAGAATATGAGCGGATATATAAAGCCTAAAGCTGCGGAGATGTGTGATTAGTACCTACCGAGATGTCAACGAAGGAGAAAGTGATTCAAGCGCGGAAAGCAGTTCGTGAGAAACTGACGGTTGCTGAGATTAGGGCATATGGATCGACAGCAAACACTTAGAGAGACCTTTAAGCCGGTTAATGAATCTCTCCGACTGCTCTCAGCAAAAACAAGAACACACGATAACGATGTTGTTAACATTGACGAATTCATTATCCATCACGCCCCTGGCCAGATAGATAGAACATTCGGCGTTAGCAGGGGAAGACCGTACATGTCGGGTACACAGCCTATAACTGTAACTGATAACACAATACAGATTGGTGATAAACGGTTTGAGAGAACACCTGCCTTAATGAATCTTATTTTCCTAAGACCTACCAAAAAACCTACAAATTATTCAGTTAATGATAGGGAAACGTACCGTGAAATACTGCACATGACTGATGTACATAAGATCGCGAAAAGCCTGAGCAACAAGCAATATTAAACCATTATAAAACCAATACTTGGTGGTGAAAACAGCAACAACAACAGCAGTAGCAGCAGCAGCGGTGATGGTATTGACAATGAGCATAAAGCAGTGAACAATCGAATCCCGCAGTAGATATATTATGACGACCACAACGAGCTAATATATTGACTACGGTTGCTCATGGCATCAGCTGGGGTAGGTACCACAGCTCGTTCGAATGAGAGAGGTATTATCGAATAAATATGGAGACAGTAGTACAAACCAGCACGCAAAACATACCCTCATAGGCATGTTATGATTAAAAGCAAGCTGATCTTGTAGATATGAGAGAATATTCACATGAGAATAATGGATTCAAATATATTTTAGTGGTTATTGATACATACGCCAAATTTCCTTGGGCATTACCTGTTAAAACAAAAACGGGTAGAAATGTCGCGGACGTTTTTGAGCGTATGCTACAGACAGTAATGAATCAATGCCCAGACAACCTCCAAACGCATCACGGCGGACAGTTCTACAATAAGTATTTCAAGATCGTGATGCAGCGGTATGGAATACATCACTAATCGACGTTCACTCAACTGAAGGCAAGTGTCGTGGAGCGTCTGAACACAACAATAAAAGGTCGAATGTGAATGCGTGTTAACCTTCGCGCCTCATACAAATGGACAGATATCCCGCCAGAAATAATTGTTCAGTAAAATCGAACCAACCATATCACAATAAAAATGAGACCAATCGATGTTCGTGATAATAGACTCATGGATACGATGTACTATCACATTAAAATGCTGGATCCACGCGCACAGAAATTTAATGGAGGTGATTTGGTTGTTGTTGTTGTTGTGGTCTTCAGTCCTGAGACTGGTTTGATGCAGCTCTCCATGCTACTCTATCCTGTGCAAGCTTTTTCATCTCCCAGTACCTACTGCAACCTACATCCTTCTGAATCTGCTTAGTGTATTCGTCTCTTGGTCTCCCTCTACGATTTTTACCCTCCACGCTGCCCTCCAATACTAAATTGGTGATCCCTTGATGCCTCAGAACATGTCCTACCAACCGATCCCTTCTTCTGGTCAGGTTGTGCCACAAACTTCTCTTCTCCCCAATCCTATTCAATACTTCCTCATTAGTTATGTGATCTACCCATCTAATCTTCAGCATTCTTCTGTAGCACCACATTTCGAAAGCTTCTATTCTCTTCTTGTCCAAACTATTTATCGTCCATGTTTCACTTCCATACATGGCTACACTCCATACGAATACTTTCAGAAATGACTTCCTGACACTTAAATCAATACTGGATGTTAACAAATTTCTCTTCTTCAGAAACGCTTTCCTTGCCATTGCCAGCCTACATTTTATATCCTCTCTACTTCGACCATCATCAGTTATTTTGCTCCCCAAATAGCAAAACTCCTTTACTACTTTAAGTGCCTCATTTCCTAATCTAATTCCCTCAGCATCACCCGACTCAATTAGACTACATTCCATTATCCTTGTTTTGCTTTTGTTGATGTTCATCTTATATCCTCCTTTCAAGACACTGTCCATTCCATTCAACTGCTCTTGCAAGTCCTTTGCTGTCTCTGACAGAATTACAATGTCATCGGCGAACCTCAAAGTTTTTATTTCTTCTCCATGAATTTTAATACCTACTCCGAATTTTTCTTTTGTTTCCTTTACTGCTTGCTCAATATACAGATTGAACAACATCGGAGAGAGGCTACAACCCTGTCTTACTCCCTTCCCAACCACTGCTTCCCTTTCATGTCCCTCGACTCTTATAACTGCCATCTGGTTTCTGTACAAATTGTAAATAGCCTTTCGCTCCCTATATTTTACCCCTGCCACCTTTAGAATTTGAAAGAGAGTATTCCAGTCAACATTGTCAAAAGCTTTCTCTAAGTCTACAAATGCTAGAAACGTAGGTTTGCCTTTCCTTAATCTTTCTTCTAAGATAAGTCGTAAGGTCAGTATTGCCTCACGTGTTCCAGTGTTTCTACGGAATCCAAACTGATCTTCCCCGAGGTTGGCTTCTACTAGGTTTTCCATTCGTCTGTAAAGAATTCGTGTTAGTATTTTGCAGCTGTGACTTATTAAGCTGATAGTTCGGTAATTTTCACATCTGTCAACACCTGCTTTCTTTGGGATTGGAATTATTATATTCTTCTTGAAGTCTGAGGGTATTTCGCCTGTTTCATACATCTTGCTCACCAGATGGTAGAGTTTTGTCAGGACTGGCTCTCCCACGGCCGTCAGTAGTTCCAGTGGAATATTGTCTACTCCGGGGGCCTTGTTTCGCCTCAGGTCTTTCAGTGCTCTGTCAAACTCTTCACGCAGTATCATATCTCCCATTTCATCTTCATCTACATCCTCTTCCATTTCCATAATATTGTCCTCAAGTACATCGCCCTTGTATAGACCCTCTATATACTCCTTCCACCTTTCTGCTTTCCCTTCTTTGCTTAGAACTGGGTTTCCATCTGAGCTCTTGATATTCATACTAGTCGTTCTCTTATCTCCAAAGGTCTCATTAATTTTCCTGTAGGCGGTATCTATCTTACCCCTAGTGAGATAGGCCTCTACATCCTTACATTTGTTCTCTAGCCATCCCTGCTTAGCCATTTTGCACTTCCTGTCGATCTCATTTTTGAGACGTTTGTATTCCTTTTTGCCTGTTTCACTTACTGCATTTTTATATTTTCTCCTTTCATCAATTAAATTCAATATTTCTTCTGTTACCCAAGGATTTCTACTAGCCCTCGTCTTTTTACCTACTTGATCCTCTGCTGCCTTCACTACTTCATCCCTCAAAGCTACCCATTCTTCTTCTACTGTATTTATTTCCCCCATTCCTGTCAATTGCTCCCTTATGCTCTCCCTGAATCTCTGTACAACCTCTGGTTCTTTTAGTTTATCCAGGTCCCATCTCCTTAAATTCCCACCTTTTTGCAGTTTCTTCAGTTTTAATCTACAGGTCATAACCAATAGATTGTGGTCAGAGTCCACATCTGCCCCTGGAAATGTCTTACAATTTAAAACCTGGTTCCTAAATCTCTGTCTTACCATTATATAATCTATCTGAAACCTTTTAGTATCTCCAGGGTTCTTCCATGTATACAACCTTCTTTCATGATTCTTAAACCAAGTGTTAGTTATGATTATGTTGTGCTCTGTGCAAAATTCGACCAGGCGGCTTCCTCTTTCATTTCTGTCCCCCAATCCATATTCACCTACTATGTTTCCTTCTCTCCCTTTTCCTACACTCGAATTCCAGTCACCCATGACTATTAAATTTTCGTCTCCCTTCACAATCTGAATAATTTCTTTTATTTCATCATACATTTCTTCAATTTCTTCATACATTTCTTCAATTTGGTATGTATCTCAAAACACAAGACGAAATCATACTTACCGAACTGGTCAACAGAGATATTAACAGAGTCAAAGGTGCAAAGAACGAATCCTAGAACTTATTTATTGAAGGATAGTAAAGGTGAAGAAATTGCAGGCTGCTTCTACACCGAGGAGATGCAGAAAAGCTGAGAACCGGATGTTTTTCTCGTGGAGAGAGTCATGAGACGTCGTGGAAATAAAGCACTATTCAAATGGCTGGGTTTTCCTCCTACAAAAAACAGTTGGATTCATGCTGACTATTTGCTATATAATGGGGGCGAGTAGTTCACAACCACCTCAGCAGCATAACATGCGTGCTAGGAGACGCATTAGAGAAGGTGGTGGTATTCTAGACAAACTGCCAGAGGAATTACATATCCCTCGGTATAACTACTGTGGACCTGGGACAAAGTTTCAGAAACGCTTGGTACAAGGTGATAAGGTTGTTAATCTGCTCGACGAGGCGTGTATGGAAAATGAATTTGCATACGCTGCAAATAAAGGTCTATAAAGTCGTCACATTGGAGATAGAATTTTAGCTGATAAGGCTAAGGCGATACGGAGAAGAAAGGATATTGGTATAGGTCAACGCATCGCAGCATTTGCAGTTGATAAAACCATGCGAGGAAAAATTAAGTTGGGCTTAGGAGTGATGAATTTCAAGCGAATTATGAATGCTGCAGGTTGTGCACTATACAAGAAGAAGGACAGGGGCGGGAAGCAGAGGTGTTTGAAGAACTGTATCCTGACGGCAATGTATGCAGCTAAAACCGCACTGAAGCATAAAGATGTGGGAATAAGAAGAAGAAGAATAAGAAGACAAAGAGGATCGGTTAAAGCACTCCAAGTTCTACCAATACCCAAGACATCTGGTGATTTACTTCCATTTCTCATCCCAGCCCTCTCCGCGCTCTCGGTGGTAGGTTCCCTCGCTGGTGGTGCCGCAGCTATCGCTCGAAAGGTCAACAAGGCGCAAAACTCCCAAGCTCAGTTAGAAGAGGCAAGAAGACATAACCGCATGATGGAAGCCGCAGCCATCGGAAAAGGACTATACTTGAAACCGTACGGGAAAGCGCTTGGTCTATTCATAAACAAAAAAAAAAACAAAAAAAAAAAAAACCATTAGCGGTCCTACCATATCGACCACTCACAAATACTGATATTCTTAAGTTTGTTAGAAACAAATTCAACCTACCAAGATTTCGTGATGTGTTTATGTGGGATACATTACCGAAGACTGTGGAAAACAAGTGAATGTGGCATTATGAATTTAGATATTGCTGGAGGCCCCGACACCCACTGGGTATCATATGTTATGAAAAATGCGGATACCGTCTACTGTTTCGATTAATTTGGTGACCTGTAACCACCAGAAGAATTATAATACTTACTCACAGAAGTCGTGTGTTCTACAATTATCGGCGCTATCAGGACTGTGAAACATACCTCTATGGGCATCTATGTATCATGTTTCTCTTGACATTTACAAAGAAGAAGAAGCATGCTATATAAGGAGGAGCCTTAAACATTCCTTCATCAGTTGAGGTTCAGATGCAATGTCTTACACTTAGACGTTAAAAGAACATCATCTGTATTGCATGCAAATTACTTCTCGTTAATTGATTTTAGCGTTGGTGAATGGAATATTGCACTGATTGGACTGGAGACGTACAACAGCATCCCAAATATCACCGAGACTAACAACAAACTGCATCTGGATATTAATGGTGAAAACGATATTGTGGAAATATAACCGGTTGCATACGATATGGGTCTGAGATTGACTGTACACACACTCTCGGCATAACATCAACCCTTAAAAGATACATCTCTGCATCACCTGCAGATTTGCATAGTTTAGAAAATGCAGGATGGTTCATAGACGATCCAGAGAATAGAACAGTTGGAGAGTACAAGCGATTTACTGCATTCTTACCTCTAAATATGCTTATGGGATACTTCGAGGACATGAGACAGATTATTATGAATGCTAAACAGGAACTCATTCTGGTACAGAGTGTGACATACAATAACTCAAACATTCAAGAAGCTCAAGAGGACAATATATTCACCATCAGCAATATAATATGGAAAATGCCTCACATCAGTGTATCAGACGAGGAGAGTTCGAAGCTTTTAAAAGTCCTGAATTCCGATACATTTCTGTCACTGACATTTCGCACGTGAGAGGTTTTCGAGTACCCAGTGTTACCGACTGGGAGCAGACAAACAAGGGCTATTAAAACCTCCTTCCATCTAGGGACACCTAGATTCATCGTAATTGCGTTTCAGACTGATAGAAGAGGTAGTATAGCAAATGATTCCACCGTGTTCAACAACTGTAAGTTAACTAATGCCAAAGTCTACATCAATTCAGAATTCTACCCATATGACAATTTACATATGCAGTGGAATCAAAATGTATACAGTCTGGCGTATGACATGTATGCAAGGTTTCGTGTTTCTTAGTATGAAATTGCCGAAGGAGAGGGAAGAGGGTGTCTATTCAGTCAGCGTAAGTTCAAGGAGCTTTCGCCAATCATCGTAATTGACTGCCCAAAACAGAATGAGATAATTAAGTCTGGACCTATAGATGAGCGAACTGAATTTGAATCGTCGACTAATTTCCTAGAACACACTGCCATGTATGCTCTAGTTCTACATGACGGTGTGATCAACTATTGCTCGCTCACCAGTGTGGAGCAACGAGCTGTATAAATGAATAGGTGCTGCACGGTACCTAGAGCATTTCACAATGGTGTCTCAAGGTGTGAACATCATTGCGGATGCTCAAGGTTTCTATGATGGTAAGTGTAGCCAGTTCATATTCAGAGATGTTGCGTTTATAGCGTACACACTATACGCTGGAATAATAGAGACATTCTCAGCAAATATTGCATCACAAAGGTCTTTCAGGTATGTGAAGTTTCCTGAGACATAGAAGAGTGCAAAGTGGTTAACACATTTCTACCATGGAATTCATTGGGATGATCCTGGTATACTCTATAAAGATATGGTGACTGCGCTTAAATTATTCAGTCACATGGATACCATCGTCTACATGAAGGGGGAGATCTCATGGATGCGTCGAATATTTAAGTTTGCTTCTATTCAAGACCTGGAATTCTATGGGTGTACTTCTCTCCATTGACTCAAGAGCAACTATGAAAAAGGTGTTGCTGTGTCTGCTTATGAAAATGTAAAATTACTTTTAAGTTGGATGAGAAATAAATGAATTTTTACCTCAAAACCTCTGTGTCCTTCTTTCTCAATCCTGTTCCCACTGTGACAGTGTACAGTTTTTTTAACCACATGCTATGTCTGTGCTTTTCTTCAAGCACAGGACATATAATTTTAGACATGTCTGCTATATATCTTTGGAAGTGGACACAGTCATGTGCCACCTGCTCCCATAACACAATTCGTGCTGTATGATAGGCATAATTCCATGTAACTATCCTATATATTTTGTTACCTCCCATGTTAGACTTCACTTCCTTAATAGCATTCATCTTCAGCAAAACTAATGTCATTTGAGACATGCACAGCCTTTATAAATACATAATGCAATAGGGATAGGATGTTTGTAAATAGCAACAAAGATGTATGGTAACTAATTTTTTTCTTGCTTTATTCAGTTCACACAAAAACAATTTAGTAGTGTTGAGGTGCAATATAGTATTCTTGAGGCACAGTATAGTATCCTTGGGACAGATATTGACTCTGCTAGTCCAATGCGGAAATACTTTTAACTTACATGCTACAACAGTAACACTGGTAGGAAATTTTTTTACAAATCTATGCTGGAAACTAAAGAGGAGATACTTTCTTTACTACTATAACTAAATTCGACAGCCCCAGTAGCTTAGCTTTTACAATAATTCTGATGGACTGGACATGCTTAGATTCTAATTTCAAGAGTCCACAGTAGCAAAGGTTTTTACAATAACAATTCTGATGGACTGTGAGCTCTATATACACTTAAAAATTATTCTGACTTGGATGGCTAGCAGCAGGTGAAAAACTTAAAAGCTATGCTATTTAAAAAAAACCATGCACATGGTGCACAGATATATATTTATATATATTTACAGCTTACACATACGTTGGGTATGAACAAATAAATGAATATGTAATTTTTTCTATTCTTAGGGTTTTTTAATATTTTTTGTGCCTCTTTCTTTCTTTGTTTCACACACATTGTGTGTATATATAAATATTTTTTTCCCCGTTTTATACTTTCTTTTCCTCTCTCTCCCTCTCTCTCTCTCCCTCTCTCTCTCTCTCTCTCTCTCTCTCTCTCTATCTCTCTATGACACACATGTAAATAGGACACAAAAATATTTACACAACACACACACACACACACATACACACACACTTACACTATGATAAATGGGTCATACTAGTACTCTGCAGACTCTCTC
Source organism: Schistocerca piceifrons (assembly GCF_021461385.2). NCBI lineage: Eukaryota > Metazoa > Arthropoda > Insecta > Orthoptera > Acrididae > Schistocerca > Schistocerca piceifrons. The sequence goes on from NC_060138.1 coordinate 1,033,580,220, forward strand.
TCTCTCTCTCTACATACATATATATATCACTCAATCAGACTCCCCCACCCCTTCTCTCACTACAAGTGAGTAGTGTGAGTACAGGTGAGTTTCAATCACGCCATTACAAGTTACCCTTTAATCGTCATGAGGTGACAGACTGATTTTAGACTGTAGCACAGTGTACACCTTGTGTCCTCTCGATCAAATACTGGTCCGCCGTACCATATGCGGTGGCTGCAGTGCAGCACTGTGGACAGCACAGCACAGGCACTGCAAATAGTCTTCGATAGAGGATTATCGGCCGTATATGAGGATGTGTCGAATTTATTACCATGGCACATAATTACTTCATATGGACTGCAGTTCTTCACCCACTAGATGAAGCTATCTATGTCCATATAAAATAATTTAGGATCTGCGAAATGAGCTTTCGCAAACTCATAATGAAAGCAGTACATGTGGAGTTTGGATAAGTCTAGTATGCACATCCCCACATAAATAGGTTTCGTAAACTCTACTGCAGTCTTCGCCATCTCCACAGCAACAAAGTTCTTATTGGATATGGTGACCCGCTTAAAATTTGCTCTGGCAATGCATTTTATTACGCCGTAACGCCAATCCCATTCAGTTCTAGTAAAAATTTTATGTCGTCCCCTCAAATTCTCCATTGTTTTACCGAAAATTCAATTATTCATTAATTTATAAAAATCTTTCTCAAAGTCACACATTGCGGAAGCTTTCTGTCTCATATTCAAATCAATATACTTCTTCAACCAAGGGGAGTGTTTGAAGGAGAGAGCCTGGGTGATTCTAACCAGCTCCATACCCAAGCTGACGCATTGCTGGAGGTTACAATAACGAATAATGTATCTCCACTTATCCGCCAGCATTGTCACCAAGTTTGGTGTGGAGCCTCTTCAGAGAACTTGCTGCTCTGGAATCAGTGGCAGATTGGTATGCACATCATGCAGACTAATAGGGCATGTGAGTTCTGCCTCTACCACATACCTTACATCAGAATCAGCTGGCATATCCCCCATGATTTTTCCACCTAATCCCTTGTATTCGTCTTCGGCCACCCATCGAAACTCGCCAATCGGCAGTGATTGCTGCATGGCATGCCTATATAAGTTATTCACTTTCAGGTACATTATATAACTCGAATCAAGGGATGCATTGAACCTGTCACCCATCCACGGTTATTTTCCTTCACATGCCTATGGACACATTGGCAAAGTCTTCCATAGCTCCCTCACTCAACGAAAAGAAGCATGTCAGCATTGGTCAATAATTCGCTAGTGCACTTCGTTTTCTTGTGCATTGCATCCCAAGACAACCCCGGTGCTGTGCAATAAAAGGTGGGATTCAGAGAATATATGGTCATACATAGACTCCATAATTTCTCGAAAACAACCGCAAGCAATCGCACATCTGTGTCCATATAAAGCCGTGTGTACTCTTCTAAAGTGGAAATATTGAATTCCCGCCAGACATTCACGGCATGCTTATACTCTGAATCCGTTACGGCACCGCCTGTAAGGTTGCTGGAGAATGTAGTTATGTTGGGTAGCCTGGTTTTGTTGAGTTTCGCCATACTATCGGCATACTCATATGGGAAAACTCCCTTCCTAGTTACAAACTGAAACTCTTCCTCCGCAGGAAATGCAGCCTGAGTGATATGCATATCCCCCCGGTTTCACCGAGTTTGGGGACTGGCGCCTGCATAAAACGTAGCGACTCAAGGAAGTGGGGCATAATTCTTGGCATCATTTGTTTAGATATTGAAATATCACGGCTCTCAGGTAGGATACTGACCTCAGTTTTCTCCAAACCAAAATAAGCCAAGTGCTCAACTAGAAAGTGAGCATCATACCTGCTTAAATTGTGGAAGAAAAATGGGTATGTGTCTAGGTAGCCGCTTCTTCAAATTGCACACTTTGTGGGCTGCGCCACAGAACTTCCCCATATGATGACAGTGGTCCCTACGAGGAGTTTTCGCTTTTCCATCTAATGGCATCCCACACATATGACAATCAATCGCGTTATTGTACAAATCTTCATTCTCCTTCGATTTAGTCATGGGAACGTTGCTACTGTAAAGCAACCAAACCGCAGGGATGTCCCTGACGTAAGATTTGTAGCAGTTAAGACTGGAATCATATGACGATACAATCTGATATGCTGCCACATATGGTACGTGTTTTTCTGTAAAGCTTGTATGTGAGGCTGTAGGGTCACCTCCTCAGCGGGTCACAGGAGCGAGGACGCATTCAAAGTCAGCGTACACTACAAACGGGCATTGGTAAGCATTCTTAAACTGTATGAATTTGTTGTCTTCAGTAGGCATATTAACATGCACGGGATCCTTGGAAGTGTAGTCTACTCAATGCATGGATAATAACTTGTCTGAGGAGAAATAATCAAGGCACCTTAAGGAAATATGTTTTAGATGACGATCAGATGATAGTTGGGCGGAAAGGAGACATGTCTCTTTGATCCAAACATAGTGATAATTATCACCTTCAGAGAAGAGCACCATGTTTACATGCAGCTCAGGCTCACCAGCAAATTTTGAGTAACGGAGGAGGTCGATGACGATATGCTTGTCTTGCTCATCCAACTTGCTTTCCTTCTCCAGGTCATAAACATGAACTGATATGCCGGTATTCTGCCCCTCAAATTTAAGTATGTCCTGGATCATGACAGGGAACTTCAAAATGGCTCTGAGCACTATGGGACTCAACTGCTGAGGTCATTAGTCCCCTAGAACTTAGAACTAGTTAAACCTAACTAACCTAAGGACATCACAAACATCCACGCCCGAGGCAGGATTCGAACCTGCGACCGTAGCGGTCTTGCGATTCCAGACTGCAGCGCCTTTAACCGCACGGCCACTTCGGCCGGCCATGACAGGGAACTCTGCACCATAAAAGTTATAACATGAATGACTATTTTCACCTACATGATGTGTACTGGGACGCTCAGGATGATCTCGTTAATTGTCCTTTCTTTCTTAAGCCAAGATTTACCGTGTAAAACAAGCCTGATCCTTTCTATTTTTCGACATTAATGCATGTCCTCTTGTTAGCTATATCTTTAGGTAGCATGATATAGCTAGACCCTCCATTTACTGGATCGTAGGCATGTGTATTGATGTCCAGGTGTAGAATTCTGCTGAGTGCTTTAGCTGAGCCTCTCACTTTCATCTCAGAAAACTGGCCAAATATAGCACTCAGGGTGGATTTACGAAATCACTTGGCGGTTGATGTACTCCGCATTATCATGCCATTTTCCCCACAAAGATAATGAATACTCGTTTCTTAAACACCAGACTCAACTTTTTTTTTTTTTGGGGGGGGGGGGGGTGGTTGCAAAGCACAGCACTGCATTTAATGGCGGGATACCGCGGATCATTAACTACCTTGAGGAGCTCTGATTCCACGACAGGAAGGCACACGCTTAGAAATCCAACAGGGTCATGGTATCCTCCTGCCAGGCTGTCGATTCTGGTCAACGAGATTCGCTCCTCAAAGGCGTTGGTAATCACTGAGTACTCTACCTGCGGTGTGGTATCACTGACCTGATGTCCTTCACCAAAAAGGACAGGGGAGGGAACTGCCACTAGCCACAGGATCTTCTCTATTACTAATACTATAACTAGAACTAGTTAATGGAGTTGGCGAGGTGGATAGCGGTGCGCACTGTACCTCATGTGATGGCGCAGGAAGAGAGGCTGCTCAATCAAGGTGCTGCGAGAGGGCGGCCCAAGGAAGCCAGAGTGATGATGTGGCTGCCGTGGAGCCAGTGCACATTCGGGAGGCCCGGGGTAGGGTCTGGTCCAGGGGCGGTGGCTGTGGCCGCTGCCGCTTGCGCTTCCCACGCAGCGACTAGCGGCTTTCTTATAGGCGAGGCGTGCCTTTCCAGATGCCGCTTTGATGATGAGGATGGTGTAGCTACCTCCGGTATGCGCACCACGCTGTGTTGAGACGTACTGCTGTAGAAGAACAAGTAGAGATAACATAAATTTTAGGTAAGTACATTGTTTACTGCTAATGGCGCGGTGAAAGAATGAATTCTGATGATCATTTGGTTATAAGCAGAGTGAGTAATTACCTTTTTCGCTCTGGCTCCAGGGCATAAATAATGAACATCACGTGACTCCACGACACCCTCAAAAAATCATTGTCATTATCGTGAAGGAGAGAGATATATGAGCGATTTTGTTGTTCCTCGCCTAGAACAACAACAACAAACGATATATATAAATCGATTTGTTAGAGAAAAAGAACTTTCTATACTACTACTACTACTACTACTAGCACTACTATTAGAGATAGGTAATCTTTTTTTTTAACTTACAAGTATGCTGCTTGGCCATCTCATTATTTGCTGGAGGCTGTCCAGCAAATCCAAGTCGTGTAGAGCTGCTCCTATAACAGGATGAGACAAAATTTTGCTTATTTTGAATGCCAAATTACACCGAAAGATCACACATGCATATTTTTCTCTATACTTTCTACATCTACATCTACATGATTACTCTGCGATTCACATTTAAGTGCTTGGCAGAGGGTTCATCGAACCACAATCATACTATCTCTCTACCATTCCACTCCCGAACAGAGCACGGGAAAAACGAACACCTAAACCTTTCTGTTCGAGCTCTGATTTCACTTATTTTATTTTGATGATCATTTCTACCTATGTAGGTTGGGCTCAAAAAAATATTTTCGCACTCGGAAGAGAAAGTTGGTGACTGAAATTTCGTAAATAGATATCGCTGCGACGAAAAACGTCTTTGCTTTAATGACTCTCCCCTATTACGTGACAATACAAAACGAGCTGCCCTTTTTTGCACCCTTTCGATGTCCTCCGTCAATCCCACCTGGTAAGGATCCCACACCGCGCAACAATATTCTAACAGGACGAACGAGTGTAGAGTAAGCCGTCTCTTTAGTGGACTTGTTGCATCTTCTAAGTGTCCTGCCAATGAAACGCAACCTTTGTGTCGCCTTCCCCACAATATTATCTATGTAGTCTTTCCAGCTGAATTTGTTCGTAATTTTAACACCCAGGTACTTAGTTGAATTGACAGCCTAGAGAATTGTACTATTTATCGAGTAATCGAATTCCAACGGATTTCTTTTGGAATTCATGTGGATCACCTCACACTTTTCGTCATTTAGCGTCAACTGCCACCTGCCACACCATACAGCAATATTTTCTAAATCGCTTTGCAACTGATACTGGTATTCGGATGACCTTACTAGACGGTAAATTACAGCATCATCTGCGAAAAACCTAAGACAACTGCTCAGATTGTCACCCAGGTCATTTATATAGCTCAGGAACATCAGAGGTCCCAGGACGCTTCCCGGGGGAACACCTGGTATCGCTTCAGTTTTACTCGATGATTTGCCGTCTACTACTACGAACTGCGACCTTCCTGACAGGAAATCAAGAATCCAGTCGCACAACTGAGACGAATCTCCATAGGCCCGCAACTTGATTAGAAGTCGCTTGTGAGGAACGGTGTCAAAAGCTTTTCGGAAATCTAGAAATACGGAATCAACTTGAGATCCCCTATCGACAGCGGCTATTACTTCGTGCGAATAAAGAGCTAGCTGCGTTGCACAAGAACGATGTTTTCTGAAACCATGCTGATTACGTATCAAGAGATCGTTCCCTTCAAGGTGATTCATAATGTTTGAATACAATATAAGCTCCAAAACCCTATTGCAAACCGACGTCGTCGGTGCTGTTGTCGGGTATCTACAGCTGGCTGAAAACAATTATCTACTGCAGCAGCAGCAACGCTACGTGGAACAGCGCCCAGCTCTGCCTCCAATTGAATTTTAATTGGGTTCAGGTGATCTAGAAAAAAAAGAAGTATGAAATAAGAAAAAATTTTGAATGGTCCGCAGCTTGATTAGAAGTCGCTTGTGAGGAACGGTGTCTAAAGCTTTTCGGAAATCTTGAAATACGGAATCAACTTGAGATCTCCATAGGCCCGCAGCTTGATTAGAAGTCGCTTGTGAGGAACGGTGTCAAAGCTTTTCGGAAATCTAGAAATACGGAATCAACTTGAGATCTCCATAGGCACGCAGCTTGATTGGAAGTCGGTTGTGAGGAACGGTGTCAAAAGCTTTTCGGAAATCTAGAAATACGGAATCAACTTGAGATCCCCTATCGACAGCGGCTATTACTTCGTGCGAATAAAGAGCTAGCTGCGTTGCACAAGAACGATGTTTTCTGAAACCATGCTGATTACGTATCAAGAGATCGTTCCCTTCGAGGTGATTCATAATGTTTGAATACAATATAAGCTCCAAAACCCTATTGCAAACCGACGTCGTGGGTGCTGTTGTCGGGTATCTACAGCTGGCTGAAAACAATTATCTACTGCAGCAGCAGCAACGCTACGTGGAACAGCGCCCAGCTCTGCCTCCAACTGAATTTTAATTGTGTTCAGGTGATCTAGAAAAAAAAAGAAGTATGAAATAAGAAAAAATTTTGAATGGCCCGCAGCTTGATTAGAAGTCGCTTGTGAGGAACGGTGTCAAAAGCTTTTCGGAAATCTAGAAATACGGAATCAACTTGAGATCTCCATAGGCCCGCAGCTTGATTAGAAGTAGCTTGTGAAGAACGGTGTCAAAAGCTTTAAGGAAATCTAGAAATACGGAATCAACTTGAGATCTCCATAGGCCCGCAGCTTGATTAGAAGTCGGTTGTGAGGAACGGTGTCAAAAGCTTTTCGGAAATCTAGAAATACGGAATCAACTTGAGATCTCCATAGGCACGCAGCTTGATTAGAAGTCGCTTGTGAGGAACGGTGTCAAAAGCTTTTCGGAAATCTAGAAGTACGGAATCAACTTGAGATCTCCATAGGCCCGCAGCTTGATTAGAAGTCGCTTGTGAGGAATGGTGTCAAAAGCTTTTCGGAAATCTAGAAATTCGGAATCAACTTGAGATCCCCTATCGACAGCGGCTATTACTTCGTGCGAATAAAGAGCTAGCTGCGTTGCACAAGAACGATGTTTTCTGAAACCATGCTGATTACGTATCAAGAGATCGTTCCCTTCGAGGTGATTCATAATGTTTGAATACAATATAAGCTCCAAAACCCTATTGCAAACCGACGTCGTGGGTGCTGTTGTCGGGTATCTACAGCTGGCTGAAAACAATTATCTACTGCAGCAGCAGCAACGCTACGTGGAACAGCGCCCAGCTCTGCCTCCAGCTGAATTTTAATTGGGTTCGGGTGATCTAGAAAAAAAAAGAAGTATGAAATAAGAAAAAATTTTGAATGGCTAATATAGAAGAAGAAGAAATTACTATGAAAATTAAACTCACAATTCCGACTGTGCGCCGAACATAGGAGGCTGGATTTTCCTCTCAGTGGAGGACAAAATCCGAGAGTTGTGCTATAACAAGAAGACAGAATTAATAAGGCGAATTTAACATAAACATCAAAATTTAGACTGAAAATAGAAATTATATACTCACTTGGAAATTCCGTATCCTGGGCTCTAAGTCTCTTCCCACTAGACTCTGAAGTGTTGCTGGAGTCAACTTCTTTTCATCTTGTGGTGATGAAAGAACTAGTGAACACAGAGATACACACACACGAACGAACACTGAGACAAACTAAGTACGAGTGATAAAGACTGTTAGAGAGCGATTCCTTATATAAATGTGATGATGTAGCATCACATGATCGCAGTGTGAACCAATGGGTGTTGAACATTTTTGGCGTGGGGGTGGAGGGGGGCTCGCTAGCAGTCCTTGTAACTGAAAGCTGAACTAGCCAAATGCTTCCAGTACCTTGAGGAGAACTGAGTCCATGATAATTTACGCATTTACAGCAAAAGAATTCATACTGTGAGTGAAGGTGCTTTTTGGAATACACACTGGATGATATTGAATTCAGCCTCTGAATCTGAAGTCATTGTGCGTATATTGCGAACTTATCTGAGGAGAATGCAATTAGATATATTCTTGATCAAGGAAGGGAGGTGTTTTTATTGCATCTCGCGCAGAGTCTGTGAGCTTAGTGGTTTTCGAATGTGGATGCTATACACAGGTAATTCTAGGTTGCTAGTATTAAGACTAGTGTTTCTTACATTTAGCTTAGCTTCGCTAATGGTGAAGAAAATCATTTAGAAAGTCTTGAGCTGATAAAATAGAGAATTTTTTTAGTATTTAGAAATGGTGTACAGTGAAAAAGATGAAATTGTGGGCTATTTTGGTAAACAGCTCATTTTAGGGCAAGAATTTTTCCATCAGACAAGCTGAGACATCAAGACAGCGAATGTTAAGTATTTGTGGGATGCTATACAGTTTCTAAGGCTTCGACTTGGTTCCTATTTTTACATAGCTATGTGACTTTAGTATGACATTCAGAATCTTGTTAGGTGCGGTGATGCATCAGCTAAACGTCACGCATGACCAGTTACAATCGCAAGTGGCAGAGCAGATTTCTACTGCACAATCTGTGACATCACTATGGGCCTGGGGGCTAGACGCTGTGACGTCAGTATGCACGCACATGGGCTAGACACGTCACACTTGTCCTATTAGAATTGCGAGCAGTGGAGCAGATTTCTAGAGCACGATGTGTTATGTCACTATTCGCGCACACGGGCCAGATACGTCACGCATGAGGGATGACGTCGGTCTGTGGTGGTGGTACTGTGTACTAGGCCTAGACTTCATGGCGAACACATTGTTTACCTCCATTTCCCCCCACCGTATTGGATTACGACACAGCAGGGAATGGACGACAGTGCCCTCTGGTGGTGGCACTGTGTACTAGGTAGGCTGGATTCTGGACCTCGTGGCGAAGACACTGGACGGTGGTAGTGTTTCAGATTGTTTAAATAAAGACTGGTGAATGATTTTGACAGTTGATGAATAGCAAGCATGTTTGCAAAGTCTTTTAGATGGATTATTATTTTGACGATTTACATGTTGTTTGGCTCTCTGGATATAAATGTATTGGTTTATTTATGAGTGGTTTGCAGCTCTATAGGCTTTGCAATGCATTATTTTGACAGTTTACAGTTAGCAAGCATGTCTGCAGAGCATTATACATGGGTTTTTTCAGTAATTTATGAATAGTTTACAGGTCTGTAGGCTGTGTGGCACGATCCCAAGCATGTCAGAGTGTGTGTTTTGTATCAGTGTAATAAATATACTATCTCTTAAAATCCATCCCTAAATAAATTGTTCCAAACTAAGTAAAGTACACTCCTTCCTCTCTCCAGCACCCCAGTACAGGCTGAGTCATCTTCCGACCATTTCCTAGGAAGAGGTGGTGGACGGATGACTTAGGTTACTGGAGGTAGCCCAAGTGCCCTTTCTTTCCCACCATTTTCTTAGGTTAGTAGAGATAGCGCAAGTGGCCTTTATTTACCGCCAAAATTCAAATTTCCCTCCAATCCCTACGAAGAGGTGGCGGTCAAATGACTTAGTTAGTGGAGGTAGCCCAAGTAACCTATTCTCCAGCCATTTTCTTAGTTTAGTAGAGGTGTGTTGCATTGTCCTGGTGGAATTTGAAGTTCCTGCCATTTTCTGGGGGAGGGGAGAGGGGGGGTTAGGTTAGTGGAGGTAGTCCAATTGACCTATCTTCCCGCCAAATCCGCCATCTTGGACGACGTCGCAGCTTCCATATTGGATGTCATCATGCACTTTTGCCAAGTCTACAGGTCGCCATCTTGGATGACGTAATCGCCGCCGTCTTGGCTACATCTGGCAACAATGGAGAATGGGGAGACTGCTTTGTTCTACTACTTATGATTACACGATTGTCAAACATTCAGTAACTATCTGGTTGTAAGCATGTGGAATTACTGAAAATGGAAGGACGATTGAAAACTAAATGTAAAAAACGTTGATGCCAGATTAAAATCTTCAGGAAATGTAGTCAACCCACGTAGAAGAACCCATGTAGTTTAGCATGGGCGACAGCGTAACTTTATTGCAAATTCCATCTCCAGTGACAGGAGTAACATGAGAGGCATAGTGCGTCACGGTGTGGCTTACTGTTTAAAGTACACGTTCCTAGAAGCGACAACCAAAATATTCCTTCCTCCTACGTATGTGAAGGAAGGGGGGGGAGGCAGGTGGCAGTGCTACAGACACTTCCCCTCCCCCCCCCCCCCCTTCCTGCCATTCACCGTAAGATATCTTTTGGAGTATAGACTTAGATACAGACTACAAATATCTTAATTTTCTTTGAATGTTGTATTTTACTGCCGGAAGACGATTCTTGGCGTGAGTTCGTTTTATGATACCGAAGGAAAACCAGAATTTGGGCTTCTGCTACAGATAGTCTTCACTCTGATGACGGCAGCGGCAGCCAAATGATCTGCTTCCACTGTTTGCATGTGCCACTTATCACTAAGCATTTTTCTATTATTCTTGTAAAAGTCTGTGCCTCAATACAAGTAAATAAAAAAACCTCTGAAAGTTACCATCAGTTTCTATTTACCGTGAGTTTCTGTTTTCCTTCGAACTTTAAGGTACGACGTAGTCGCACAGGAGGCCTGAGATCACGACGGAAGCTTCAAGAGACATGCCATTGCTGAATAGGTTGCTGGAGTGAACGGGTCACTAGCTTTAAGCAAAATAAAAAAATAATATTTGAGCAACAAGTGATCTGTTTATTCTAGCAACCTGTTCAACACTGGCATAGGTCTTCTCACGTCCTCGAACTTCAACACTTTTGTTCACAGCCACAGACATTTGCTGTGCAAAATTCTTGCCACACCACATTTTCAAAAGGACCAGCAAAGAGGAGGGATATTCATACCAGAAGTACCGTCCCTCACACATTTTAACGCGCCTTGCAGAGTGTAAATGTAGATGTGAATAACGATAAACCTGTAATTTCAGATGACTTATACAGGCCGCGGTATATGGACGTTCAATGCAAATATTAACTGAGAAACTGAGCACTGTTCGGAGTGCAATGCGAGACACATTATGGGAATTAAGGGCTGAAGATGGAAAATAAGTAAATGGGACAGAGAGCCATGGAAAACGTAGCGAAACGAAAAAGAAATTAAAGTGGAAGGACATGTGTATAAGTGAAAGGAAGTTAGAGGGACCAAGGAGTGCGAGTGTTAAGAATAGGTCGATGCGTCGAGCTAACTGAAGATAAGTAGAGGACATGAGAGAATATGCAAGAACAAAATGGATTTGCATAGCAGTACATCTAGCTTAACTTATATACGGTTAACAGGGTATGCCCTTAATATTACTTCGGATTGCTAAAACACAAGAATCCACTTGCTATAAAAACTTTACTGACGAGTTTCGCGCAACATCTGAAACAAACTTGATAAAAAATATCGTGTCAAATAACTTTCTGAGCACCGACGTTAGTGGAATCACTGCTTATATCAAGTTAATTTCTAATATTCTGATGAGCTGTGCCCGAAAGGCGTCAACAAAGTTTTATTCTCGTTATACAGCGACCTGAAGTAGTGTCGAGGGGTGCTTCGTTAACAGCTCTGTAAGAGTACTGTATGGAGACGGCCTTTATTTAGCAGTGCATCTAAGTTGAGTGATGGCGATCGTTACCAGTAGTAGTTTAAGATAGTTTTACTTAACAGTGTCTCCTTCCAGAGATATATTCGCTACTTCGATATTACTTTTAATCGTTCCTGCTAGCAGCACTCTGTTCCCAGTTCCATTTACAGGAAACACGAGGAGGAAATGTCTCCTGAGATGTATTCCAGTCGATAATTTGACGATTTTATAAATGTTTCAGTCATCACATGTCACCGCTGCCCATCATATCAAACAATGCCCTCGACCATTCATGCAGGATATCCTGTCCAAATCTCACCTATAAATTATTTAAATCTGTCGAATACTAGCCACATTGGTGAAATCCAAAATGTCAAAGAAAGGAGAGAAATGAGATATCCCCAAGTGTAGGTCAAATTGGAATCGTATCGGGACAAGTGGCGCTGCCATGCGCCTCCCATGCGCTTTGGAAAACAAATAATGTTCACTCGTTACAAATAAAGCACTTCACAGCGCGAGGCTTAAAGCCAGCGCCACTGTCACGGACGAATCGTTACGTACTGGAGCTCTTTTGAAGCTCATCCTCTGTTCTCGTGGCCTCCCTCTGTCCGGACATAATGGTCACAGCGGGAAAGCGCGTATTTGCGAATATTTCGCGTTCAAGTGAACAGTGAATGGCCATTTATTCGTAATATAATATAGGCACACGGGAGCTCTCTTTTTTGCGTGTCCCCCTGTTGAACCTGGAAACATACAATAACGCGGCCGTGTGCAGTAATTGCGCGGTCATGTGCGTATTTTTTGCGGGCTCGCTGGTGGCCGGTGCGTATACGTGCACGCGGGTTGTGTTTGTGTGTGTGTGTGTGTGTGTGTGTGTGTGTGTATGTGTGAGAGTGTGCGAGCGTGCGTCCGTGGGCGTGGGTGCACGCAGTGAACGAATGGGCGAGCAGATTCGATTCTAGCAGCTGGTGGTTGGACGGCAAATCGCCCCACTTCCTGAAGCCTGCTTTATCTTCTCGTAGCAGGTGGGCTCAGACGAAACCCCGCAACGAAAAACATACAGCCTCAACAAGGCAACACGGAAGACGGGAGAAAGGTATCACTTCTATCTCCAGAAGGCTGATACTGCACAGTAGCCAACGAAACGGTAGTTATGGTGCATACTTGTGGGTCAAATAACCGGAGCAAATGCTATTAACATCCTCTGTTGTAACCTTACACAAAATGCATGTTGTGGGATATCTTGTAATATTCCCACTTCAGCCTTTTTAGTTTCATAAAGTTCCGATAGGTTGTGGCAGTATACGTAATCTTGAAAATAGCGTCTGTAAACGGGGGTGCGTTCCAAATAGAGAACTGTCATTGATTGTCTTTTGGTGGAAACTAAGAGCTTTGCAGCCATTCATAGAAGCTTGCATAATATCTATGGAGACTTGACAGCAAACAAAAACACGGTGAGTCGTTACGGGAAGCGTCTGTCATCATTCCAAGGTCGTACAAACCTTTCCCATCTCCGTCGTGCCTGCCGGCCGTACACGCTTGTGATTCTACAATATTAGAACGTGCGGACACACTTATTAGAGGTGATCGACGGGTAACAAGCATCTCATTTCTCAACTGGGCGTCTCTACTGGTAGCTCTGAGACACTCGTCCCTACTCAAAGGGTTTGAGGCTGCTGGGTTCCTCGCCGCCTAACAGGAAAACACAAAGAGCCACGATGGACGGAATTGATCGGGCGTTGCGAAGTTGAAAAATGGTTCAAATGGCTCTGAGCACCATGGGACTTAACATCTGAGGTCATCAGTCCTCTAGAACTTAGAACTACTTAAACCTAACTAACCTAAGGACATCACACACATCCATGCCCGAAGCAGGATTCGAACCTGTGACCGTAGCGGTCGAGCGGTTCCAGACTGAAACGCCTAGAACCGCTCGGCCACACCGGCCGGCCGTGCGAAGTTGATAGTCATAATTTTTTGTCGCGTATCGTCACAGGCGTTGAAATATGGGTTCATCACTTCGATCTAGAAACAAAATGGCAATCTATGGAGTGGTGCCACACCACATCTCGTCCGAAGAAAAGTTCCATTGTTTTCATAAAGGAGGTTCAACAACTGTTAAGATCTTTTAATATGCATTTTAAACATCAGGCTTTTATCCAATTAATCATCTGACGGTTTCGGTTACTGACCATCATCCAGGATTTAGGGCACAACAGATTAGTTAAAAGCATCCCATATTCCTTTGAAGCTGAACAATATGGAAATTATCCAGTGAAATAGTACAAATACCTGGCATAATTTGTCTTAGAATATTGACAGTCGTATCTCATGTCGAATCGATAGACATCACAGGAAAAATAAGGCGAACAATGTTGTGACGCTAAGGCGAGCCTTCAGTTATGAATATAGGTCGTCCCTAGTCCAAGGGCTAATCAGAACACTTAACCATGCCTTTTTATCACCTATAGAACCCGAGGTACGAGCACCGGAAAAATCCTGTTTTTGTGCGCGGCGTTTTGGAACATACACTCATGTTCAGAAAATAACGGAACACCTTGAACGACTAGAGATAGGCCGTTCAAGGAGATATACGCTAGTATGTTGTGTAGAAATAATTACCATTTTAGTCATCTCGGTTCAGCTTGTGTCTGTTGCCTAACAGGCACAGAGTCCGCCATGGGCCTTGGTAACTTATTCCATAACCAATGGCATCGACGCATATGAGGCACAAATGGCGTCCTGTGGTATCGTTGTCCAGGCTGCATCTACCTGATTCCAAATTTCACCTGTGGTGGTTGCCACCGGGGCTGCATCCGTCTTTCACCATATCCCACACATTTTCGATTTGTGACAAGTTTCGTGTTCTGGCGGACCAGGGCAAAACGCTGACATCCTGTAGCATAAGAAGGCAGGTATTCTTGCAGAAATATGTTGTCGCACATTGTCTTGCTGAAAAATGACGTTTGGATGTTGTGCAGAAAGGATGTGGCTACGGGGCGTAGGAGGTCATGCTGCTCACAGAGCCCTGGACACGCACGAACTGTAATTTGTGGTTGTACCCCACACCATAAGGCCTTCAGTTGGCGCTGTATGTCCTGTTCGAATGCAGTCAGATGCCGTTCCCCCTGTCTGCGGCGAACCAAAATGCGATCATAATTTTCAAACAAGCAGAACCTGGATTCGTCCGAAACCACTATGTGCTGCCAATCCTATTCCAAATGACGCCATTCCATACACCGTTTTCGTCTAGCATGTTTCTGCAAATTCGTCAAAGCTGGCGGAGAAGTGGATGATGCGCACGTAACCCCTGCCGTAATAAACGGGAACGGACTGCCACCCCGATAGTTACGATGTGTTATACTGTTCCACTGTTGCGACAGACCCGAGGAGGACGCGGATTTGTCCTGCAATGCATTTCGGTTGAGGTGTCGATCTTCTCGGGGGAAAGGGGGGGGGGGGAGTGGCCTGGGTAGTACGACCTCTGACCCATCTCGTCGTGTTCTGTGGCCTACTTTCTGCACAGACTCGCTGAATTGCCGAAACACTCAGTCCCACACGACCAGCTATTTTCCCCGATGGATGCATCACGTTCACTCATGGCGATAATGTGCCTTCTTTCAAACTCACTAATTTGACGGCACGATTCACATATTTGTCTTCGAGGAATCCTGCACGTCTTCTCAAGTCACAGTGATCTATTACTTTCGATTGATAGCGACATGCTGCCACATGCACACCAATCAGCATTCTGTATCTTTATTCTTCATGTCAACATAGCTACTGCTCAGCATATGCATCCTGGTGATGATCACATTTTTCCCATCGAGGAAACAGTTTTTCGATATCGTCGCTGTAGAATGTTTGACTTTGTTGACAGAGCCACAACCTCTCCTCTGCTTTCACCGCGTCACCACTGTCAAAGTGAAGTCCTCGAAGGTGTTCTTCAAGTTTTGGAAACAGCTGTTAATCGGATGGGACCAAGTCGGGCCTGCACGGAGGATGATCGATGACAGCGAACACAAGGCGTCGGATAGTTGCAGATGTCGCAGCGCTCATTTGTGTTCTGGTATTGCCTGCCGACGGAGAGGGTGCTCCACGTGTGGACGAACTCTTCTAATTCGAAACTCGATTACAGCACACTGTTTCTCACGCACCGACAAAGTTAACATTACACACCGTCCTGTTACAGTCTACAATTCAGAGCCCTCTAGCTAGGGCAGAGGGTTGCAACTTGCGTCAGCGAAACGGGATAGTCGACCGAGTAATACACACGACTTGTAATACCTCAACCAATATAGAATAAAAAATTCGAAGACATTACTTTTCAGCACTTTCTCGTGTTTTCACACGACTGAGCCTAGTGACTCCATCGTGAAATCCATTCGTCTTGATTTTTTTAACCCACCATTTTCACACAAAAACACGAATTCCTTGTTTTCGAATACGGCTTGTCCTCTACAAACCTATCTATTTGAACTCATAACGACTGTCTCTAGCTGTAGAAGAAATTTTAAATCGCGTCACACTTAATGTGTGCTGATGGCCATTAATACAGTTTCACCAGGAAGTATAGCAAAAAAAAAGGTTTATATATAACGTATAGGTATATATACGAACACAAGAGAAATATCAAAATCACGTTCAAACTCGGCTGTGCAGAGGAACATAACTCAGTGGCAACAATTTTAAATTCAGAGCACTTTATTACAATATTTTACTTCAAATAAGTAGAACCGACGTTCTAGGCAACCTTTTGTAATAAAAAAAAAACTGAATGAATGGATCGACAGTGAGCTGGTGTAATGTGGCCCGTACCAAATGCAAACAACAATAACGAACAAAATGAGAGCAAAAATAAAAGGGTAACGTCTTTGATTAGTAATGAAAACGTCCTTGGTTCCGTGTTCGAAACCCGCCGGTGCTTAAATTTGGAATAATAATCAGCATGGTCTCGGAAGACTTCCACGTAAGAAGCCGCATTCAATCTGCCAACGGTATTGTCACAGAGGGTGGAGGAGCGGACAGAGGTTCAGGACAATCTCTTGCCTTTCGGGTGTGAAACTGCTCCTAGAGGTGTAAGAACCAGCAATGATGAACAGCGTGAGGATGGAGAAGCCAACGGAAATAACTGCATTACAGACGCATGATGTGTATCCAAAGGACATGTGGCCTGTAATTGAAAAAGTGTCATGAAGATATCTGCATTTGTAAAAGATTCCGAAATTTTCCCCCATTCGGATTTGCGGTAGGGGACTGCCAAAGAGGAAGTGACCATGAGAAAAAGACTGAGTAATCAACGAAACGATAACGTTCTACAAATCGGCAAGTCGGGACGTGGAATTTCAGAAGCTTGAACATGGTAAGGAAGCTAGAAAATTGGGAAAGGAAATGCAGAGGCTCAGTCTAGAAATAGTGAGGTTTAGTGACGTGAAATGGAAAGAAGACAGGGATTTTTGATCAGATGAGTGTAAGGTAATGTCAACAGCAGCACAAAATGGTATAATGTGAGGAGGATTCGTTATGAATAAGAAGGTAGGGCAGAGAGTATTTTACTGTACACAATTCAGTGATAGGGTTGTTCTCATCAGAATCGACAGAAAACCAACGCCTACAACGATAGTTCAGGTGTACATGGCGACGTTGTAAGCTGAAGATGAAGAGACAGAGAAAATATGTGAGGTTACTGAAAGGGTATGGCAGTACGTATAGGGAGATGTGGTTACTGGGGAGGGAGTAGAGGAAAGAGTTACGGAGAATGTGGGCTTGGCACATGGAATGATTGACGAGGAGGACTAATTGAGTTCTGTAATAAATTTTAACTAGTAACAGTGAATACTCTGTTCAAGAATCGCAAGAGGAGGAGCTACACTTGGAACAGGCTGGGAGACACTGGAAGATTTCAGTTATACAACATCATGGTCAGTCAGAGATTCCTAAATGAGGTATTGGATTGCAAGGCATACCCAGGAGCAGATGCAGATTCAGATCACAATGTAGTAATGACGAAGATTAGGCCGAAGTTGAAGAGATCAGTCACGAAGAATCAATGCGCAAAGAAGTGGGATACGGAAGTATAAAGGAATGAAGAGATACGTTTTCGCCTATAGACACTGCAATAAGGAGTAACTCGGTACGCAGTACAGTTGAAGACGAAAAGACATCTCTAAAAAGGGCAGTCACAGAAGTTGGAAAGAAAAACATAGGTACAAAGAGTGTAACTGCAAAGATATCACGGATAACAGAAGAAATACTTCGGTTGATCGATTAAAGCAGGAAGTAAGAAAATGTGTAAGGATATTTAGGAATACAGAAATACGTGTCGCTGAGGAGTGAGATGAATAGGAAGCACAGGGAAGCTACAATGAAATGACTGAGTGAAAAATGTGATGAAATCGAAAAAGAAATTATTGTCAGAAGGACTAACTCAGCATATAAGAAAGTCAAACAAATCTTCAGTGAAACTAAAAGCAAGGGCTGCAACATTAACAGTGCAACAAGAACTCCACTGTTAAATGCAGGGGACAGAGCAGATATGTGGAAAGAGTACATTGAAGGCCTCTATGCGGGGGAAAATTTGTCTGATGTGACAGAAGAAGAATGCAGAGGACAGAGCAGATATGTGGAAAGAGTACATTGAAGGCCTCTATGCGGGGGAAAATTTGTCTGATGTGACAGAAGAAGAAATAGGAGTCGATCTGGAAGACAGAAGGGATCCAGTATTAGAATTAGAATTTAAAAGAGCTTTGGAAGATTTGAGATCAAATAAGGCCAAAGGCGACAACAGCGCGAAACTTGCCGTCAGGATAGATAGTCACGGATTAGATGAAGTTAAGGAATTCCAGTACCTCGGCAGCAAACTAACCAATGATGGACGGAGCCAAGAGGACATCAAAAGCGGACTAGCGCTGACAAAAAGGACATTCCTGGTCAACAGAAGTCTACTAGTATCAAACATAGTCCTTACTTTGAGGAAGAAATTTCTGAGAATATACGTTTCGAGCACAGCATTGTATGGTAGTGAAACATGAACTGTGGGAAAACTGGAACAGAAGAAAATCGAAGCATTTGAGATGTGGTGCTACAGACGAATGTTGAAAATTAGCTGGACTGATAAGGTAAGGAATGAGGATATTCTGCGCAGGATCGGAGAGGAAAGGAGTATATGGAAAACACTGACGAGGAGAACGGACGGGATGATAGGACATCTGTCAAGACATGAAGGAATGACTTCCATGGTACTAGATGGAGTTATAGAGGGCAAAAACTGTAGAGGAAGACAGAGACTGGAACACATGCAGCAATTAGTGAAGCACGTAGGTTGCAAGTGCTGCTCTGAGATGAAGTAATGGCCGGCCGGGGTGGCCAAGCTGTTCTAGGCGCTACAGTCCGGAACCGCGCGACCGCTACGGTCGCAGGTTCGAATCCTGCCTTGGGCATGGATGTGTGTGATGTCCTTAGGTTAGTTAAGTTTAAGTAGTTCTAAGTTCTAGGGGACTGATGATCAGATGTTAAATCCCGTAGTGCTCAGGGCCATTTGAACCATTTGATGAAGAAACTGTCACAGGACAGGAATTCGTGGCGGGGCGCATCAAACGACTCGTAAGACAGAAATAAAAGAGCTGTGACTGTAAAAGACATTGTTAATTACAAAGGCTGTTAGAAACGGGCACAACGCGGGCCGTGGCCCAACATTAATCCAACAGCGGCCACCTGCCGTATCGCGAACATTCTGATGAAAGACTGGTAAAAGAAACTTCTAGAACAATCAACGAAAACACATGTACGAACGAATATAATGATTTAACAGGCTCACAACCCGGCCAGAGCTCACTATTGTAGCACAATGGCAATAATTATAGTTAATAATTACTTTAAATCAAATGTAGACGTCGTCAGTTAAGGGCGCCGCAAAATTACTCAGCAATTACTTGAAAAAGCAATATCCACTCTAGCAATAACCGTCTAATAGTAAACAGTTAATGAACGGGCACTGTGATAAATTAATTGGCCAATGATTGCGTATTTAAGGTTGTTAAACAAGAGAGTATTTTGGACAAACTCGGCCCACTTACGATAACTCACTTGTTTAGGTGTCTCACTAGTTGAAAACATTAGGTCATGACGCGCTGCGTGGAAATCACACCACCACTTATCAGTCACTACAGTTGACGAACTCTGGCGTATAGCTGAAGCAATATTGAATACTGGGTCAGTATCTGTCATCCAAGCTCTGTTCGATTCGATGTCCATACTAGTTAGAGTACTGCGTTCTAAATTCCGCAGCATGGTTTCCCCTTACACCTACATATGTAAACATGTAATCTTCCTACTAAACTTTATATACATGAGACTGTTTGTAGTCTTGCTGTAGGCCCGCGTTGTATCGCTGGCAGCGAGTTGACGAGCGTACAGCACGGAAGGTTAAACAACAAAAGCGCGGACCGCTGGAGACAGTTGGATGTGTTGGTTCACCACTGGGTGGACTGCAGTGCCTCGTCGAAGCTGAGTTTGCGGCAGGCATGATGTGGTGTAGCGCCAAAGTGTACTTTAAGACCTGTATTACACAGAAGTGGAAACCAAGCAACGCTGAGACGTGTTACAAACTCAATAAAATAGAAATCATACAAAAGCACATTGACATACCAAATTACAACGAGACTAATAAAGCTGAGTGTGCCGGCCACGGTGGGCGAGCGGATCTAGGCGCCTCAGTCCGGAACCGCACGACTGCTACGGTCGCAGGTTCGAATCCTGGCTCGGGCATGGATGTGTGTGATGTACTTAGGTTAGTTAGGTTTAAGTAGTTCTAAGTTCTAGGGGACTGATGACCTCCGATGTTAAGTCCCATAGTGCTTAGAGCCATCTGAACCAAAGCTGAGTGTTTTTAGGAGCAGGTCAAAACACACTAAACAGTTAAAGCACGGGAAATGAACAGTTTTACAGATTTGCAGATGCTCACCCATACCATGCGTGTGACACCAACTAAAGACGGTTAGCACTGATCGTATTCCACTTCCAGTGGGTCACGAAATGCCGCAGCCCAGTAGATTACAATGGGCAGCTCGATCCGCTGCAACGAGGAACTTCGTTTACGCCGTGCGCCGCATCTGTAAGACCGTACACGACGGCTTAATAGCACGTCTCAACATCGCTTGGTTTCCACTGCTGCGTACCACAAGTTTTAAAGTATACTTTGGCACCACACCACATCATGCCTGCCGCAAACTCAGCTACGACGAAGCACTGCAGTCCGCCCGGTGGTGAATCACCACATCCCATTGTCTCCAGCAGTCCGCGCTTTTGTTGTTTAACCTTCCGCGCTGTACGCTCGCCAACTCGCTGCCGGCGATAAAACGCGGGCCAATAGCAAGACTCTCTGCAATCGACTACAAACATTCTCATGTATGTAAAGTCCATTAGGAAGATTACATGCTTACTTATGTAGGTGATTAAGGGGAAAACATGGCGGGAAATTTAGTACACAGCAGTTTAACAAGTATGGGCACCGAATCGAACTGAGTTTGGGTGACAGATACTGCCCCATCATTCAATATTTCTTCAGATATACGACAGAGTTCAACTGTAGTGGCTGATAAATGGTGGTGTGATACCCTCGCAGTACGTAATGACCTAATGTTTCCAGTTGGTGAGAGACGTGGGTACGTCCTGGTCAGAGCGTTAGTCAGTTCCCTCCTTTCGTAGGTAGGTTCACACATGAGGGGAGAAATGCTGTTTGTGTTAACTCGTTGACGGATTACGTCTCAGAGTCTTTGAAGTTAGGACATAGCTAAGACACTGCAGAAACCTAAACCAGCTATACAAACCACACGGGATCGTGTCGTGTACCCAGTGGTGGCACACGCATCACATCGGGAGCTTTCCCCATGTGAGTACGACGAATGAAATCTGGCAACGATTGTTCTCTTCAGATCATACATACTATATGGTCATTGTGACGTACGATAAATCGTTGTGAGACCCTGTGCCGCCGAATGAACAATATGTCCATTCTGTTAGGCAGTAGTCGAGTTCACCGTTTTAGGGGCTCCGTAGCACTAAGTAATTTGTTATTTTTATTTAATTATTCCTTTTCATTGTCACTCTTCTGTGTGGTTTGATATAGCATCATGAACTGCTTTCCTGTGGCAACATTTTTACCTCAGAGTAGCACTTAGACACAACTCAATCATTTCGTGAATATCTACAGCTACATGACTACTCTACAATTGATACTTAAGTGCCTAGATGAGGTTTCATCACACAATCTTCAAATTATTTTCTACCGTCTCTCGAAGAGCGCATGGAAAAAGAACACTTAAATCTTTCGTAAGGACTCTGATTAGTGTAACTTCATTACGATGATCATTTCTCCGTATGTAGGTTAACGTCCATAAAATATTTTTTCACACAGAGGAGAAATGTCTGAAATTTCGTGAAAAGTTCTCGCAGTAACGAAAAATGATGACTATTACTCCAATTCGTTTATCAAGTCCGTGACTTTTTTTTGTCGTGGTTGGTCTGAAGTGGCCCGCAACGAATTCTTCTCCTGTGCCAAACTCTTCGTCTCAGTGTAGCACTTGCAACCGACTTCCTCAATTAATTTCTGGATGTACGTCCAATCTCTCTCTTCCTCTACAGCTTGTAACCTCTACAGCTCCCTCTACTACAATGTAAATTGTTCCCTAGTGTCTTAACGTATGTCTCATCATCTTGTCCCTTCTCCTTGTCAGTGGTTTCCCACATACTCCTTTCACGACAGTTCTTTAGAGAACCTCTCCTTACTTACCTTATCAGTCCTCGTAATTTTCAACATTCTTCTGAAGCACCACATCCCAAATGCTCCTATTATCTTCTATTCCAGGTTTTCCCAAAGTCCATGTCTCACTACCATAAAACGCTGTGCTCCAACGCATATCGACAGAAATTTCTTCCCCACATTAAGACCTAAGTTTGATATTAGTTCTTAATTTGGGGAAGACTTCTCTTGGTCAAGAATGCTTTTTTCGCCAGTGCTAGTCCGCTTTCTAAGTCCTTCTTGCTCTGTTTGTCATGGGATACTTTGCTACCTAGGTAGCAGAATTCCTTAACTTCATCTATTCCGTGAAGACCAATCCAGATCTTAAGTTTCTCGCTGTTCTCATTTCCGCTACTTCCCATTACTTTAATCTTTCTTCGATTTACTTCCAATACCTATTGTGTACTCATTAGGTTGTTCATTCCATTCAACATAGCCTGTAACTTTTCTTAACTTTCACTGAGGATAGCAATGTCATCAGCAAATACTAACATTTATATCGTTTTGTTTTGAAGTTTAACGCCAGTCCTGAAACTTTATTTCCGTCGTTGCTTTCCCGACGTATAGACTGAGCAGTAGAGGAGGAAAACTACATCCCTATCTTACATGCTTTTCTATCCGTGCACTTGGTTCCTGGTCTTCCAATCTTATTTTCCCTCTCCGTTCTTGTATGTATTGTTTATTACTCGTCTTTCCCCACAGCTTATCCCTGTTTTTCTATTTCGAACATCTTGCACAATTTTATATTGTGGAACACTATTTCCAAGTCGACAAATCCTAAGAACATTTCTTTATTCTTTAGTCTTGGTTCCATAATCATCTAAAACGTCAGAACCGCCTCTCTGGTGCCTTCACATATCGTAAGGACAAACTGATCATTCTTCTTTAAATTATTCTTGTCAGCAACTAGGATTCATGAGCTGTAAGGCTGATTGTGCGATAATTCTCACACTTGTCGGCTCTTGCAATCTTGGGTATTGTGTGGATGACGTTCTTCTCTAAGTCTTTTCCAAGTATACCTCCTAATCCTCCTCCTCCTCCTTTCATTCTTAAAGAGAGTATTAGCTACGCTACGCCCATTTGAAATTTATTCCAGATCTCAATTAGTCTTTCTCCTCTCTCACTCCTAGTACCAAGCCCATATTCTCCCGTAGCCATTTCTTTTACTCCATCCCCTACATAAGCATTCCAATCACCTATGACTACTGGATTTTCGTCTCCCTTTGAGTACTGACTTACCCGTTCTGTATGCTCATATACTCTCTCTGAAGTTGGCATATATACGTGAAATATTGTTGTCGGTATTCGTTTGCTGTCTACTGTGATGAGAACGACTCTATCACTGAATGTTGACAGTAACACTCTCTGCCCTACTTTCCTATTCAGAACCAATCCCACTCTCGTTGTACCATTTTCTGCTGGTGTTGATGTTACCCTATATGAATCTAACCCGACATCCTTATCTTCTTTCATTTCACTTCGCTGCCCCCCCTCCCCCTCCATACCTAGATTGTGCCTTAGCATTTACCTTTTTAGATTTTTTGTCTCCCGTAACTCTTTCAAACTCCCGACATTCCACACCCCCAACTCGTAGAACGTTATCCTTTAGTTGGTTATTCAGTCTTTCTCTTATGGACACATCCTCCTTCCACAGATTCGAAAGGGAGACTATTCCGGCAATGGAGGGATCAGCTTGACACTTTGTCAGTTACAGGCCATAATCCTGTGGATACACATTATGTGTCTTTAATGCAATGTTTTCCATTGCCTTCTGCATCCTCATGTTGCTGATCGTTGCTGATTCTTCCGCCTTTTAGGAGTAGGTTCCAACCCCAAGAGCAGGAGAGTGCCCTGAAGCTCTGTCTGCTCAGTCGCCCTGTTTGACATGAGGATACGTGTTAGGCCGGAATTCTCTGCCGTCAATGCTGATGATTTTTATTTAAAATTTAAGCAGTGTCTTGGTTCGAGCCAGCAAATGAGAACGTTTTGATTACTAATCAAGTACCCTACCCGTATTTCGACATAATTCAAACCAAGCCTTCTTTGGACTTTTTTCGATGTCTTCCGGTAATTCTACATGGTAAGGATTCCATACGGTACGCAGTACTCTAGAAGAGAACGGATGAGCGTAGTTTAAGCGGTTTATTTAGCAGACCTGTTGCGTCGTCTAAGTGTTCTGCCAATAAAACGCGAAATTTTGTTTCCGTTCCCCACAATATGACACACTGACGGAAAAAGAACCACAACACCAGAAAACAATTAATGCAGAGCAACGAAATTTCTGGAATACAGTTCTCAAGATGAAACATTTAAGTGATTAACATTGCGATATCGCAGGTTAATTTTTAGCGCCAGGTAACCATTACAATGCTGGTACATTAATAACCATTGTAACAGCCAGAATGTTGAAGATAAGCATGCAAATGTGCACACATAGTGTTGTGCAGGTGCTGTACGTCAATTTGTGGAATGGAGTTCTATGTCTGTTGCACCTGTTCTATCAATACAGGGACCGTTAATGCTATTTGCTGATGATGCTAGAGTTATCATCCGATTGTGCCCCATATGTGCTCTACTGGAGGCAGATCTGCTGATCGAGCAGGACTAGGCAACATGTCGACACTATGTAGAGCATGTTGGCGTACAAAAAAATGGTTCAAATGGCTCTGAGAACTATGGGACTCAACTGCTGTGGTCATCAGCCCCCTAGAACTTAGAACTACTTAAACCTAACTAGCCTAAGGACATCACACACATCCATGCCCGAGGCAGGATTCGAACCTGCGACCGTAGCGGTCACGCGGTTCCAGACTGAAGCGCCTAGAACCGCTTAGCCACCACGGCCGGCTGTTGGCGTACAATTTCGGTATTTGTAGGAAAACGCCCTGTGTAATGCTGTTCATGAATAGCAACACAATAGGTCGGATCACCAGACTGAAGCACAATGTTGTAGCCAGAGTGCTCTTGCTGTCATTCGACACTGCATCCCAGGCCAAAAGTCCAGGTAAAGGTTCAGTGTGTCTATCACGCAGACAGGCTGGTGCAGGCTCTCAGCTGACCTCCTAACCAACACACGGCCATCCATGGCACGGAGACAAGAACCGACTTTCATCAGCAAAACACAACAAGCCTCCATCCTGGCATCCAGTGAGCTCTTACTTCACGACACTAAAGTTCAAAATGCCGGTGGGTTGGGGCCAGTGGAATGCATGCTACAGGGAGTCTCGTTCGTAGATGTCCTTGAAGTAACCCATTTGTAACTTTTACGTGTGTCACTGTGCTCAAGCTGCTGCTGTAGATACAGGATTAAGCGCCAGAAGCCGAACACGATGGTCTTTTCTCTCGGTGGAGCCACGAGAGCGCACATTCTGTGACCACCGCTACCAGCAATCATGTACAGTGGCTTCGTTCCTACTAAGTCAACATCGCAACATCGCAACATCGCAGAAGGAACATCCATTTTCTTGTAGCCCTATTGCTCGACCTCGTTCAAGTTGCGAAAGTGGGTCTCACGGGGAGCGTGCAAACGATAAGTCGCTGCAGTCGCACTATCCGCTCTGTCCTCGGTGGCTCAGATGGATAGAGTGTCTTCGATGTAAGCAGGTGATCCCGGGTTCGAGCCCCGGTCGGGGCACCCATTTTCAATTGTCCACCCTTACGTATATCAACGACTGTCGACAGAGAAGGGTCTTGATTTAATTATCATTTCATTCAAATTCAGTGAGATTTTGCTAATGGCATTTTTGCCGCATTCAAGGATTCTTGACTAATATCAACTTCAGTCTCAAAGGTAATGAACGTTAACGACCGCTATCGTCAAACCTCCTTGCCTAGGGATGCCGGATCAAAATTGATGTCGTCAAGCCCTGAATGAAAATTGCACAATGGATAATTGGGGAGCGGAGCTTGAGAGCGCTACCTAGAGAGCGTTCCCTATTCTGTACGATAGTAGGCAAGGGGCTGGAAGGCTCACACACTGATGTGTGGGCCCCTGCATTCTATATCTTTTATTTTAAATGAATTCCTTTAACTTGACTTCTTTGTAATTTTTAAGGTATGTTAAAAACTGATGACAATTGATTATCTATTTATTTTAAACATGATCACTCGACTTTACAGCGATTGCAGCAATTGCTCCAGTTTACAGATATTATAGTTTCACAACTTATAGCTCGGGTATGTTATATACTAATCTCCACGCACATTTCTACGGGCAAGAAGGAATTGCGTTGTCCAAATGTATACCACCAAAGTCTCCCAATACTTTACATGGGGCATCCACTATGTGAGGAGGATAACGGGCAAACTGGGGACCAGATACATTAACACAGGGGGGGGGGGTCAAATTTACGAAATTAAACGAGAGCATTCGTTTCCTTACACAATCCGAAGCTGAAAATAAAAGAATTACTGCAAATATTCTAATACCTCTCTTCCATGCGTGAGCATTGAGAAAGACGCACCGAGGGCACGTCTGCTCACTTACCCGTCTTCTGTAACACTCCTCGAATATGGCGGGCACCCGGAGGTCTTCCTGGGCCCCGGTTGAGGGGATGGTCGCACCACTTGGCCGTGACCAACCTCTCCACCCCAAATCTTGTGACACTAGAACGTCTTTGACTTTTACCTGCCTGTGCTGTCTCTCTGATCCCCTACCCAGAGTAAGGTTGGTACTACTATACTACAGAACTACTTCCCAACTAAGATTTGGCCACGCTTTATGGAAATGTGTGAGGAAGTTTAGGAAAGTTCACGTGCAGATTCACATTCACGTACAAGAAATGCATAATACACGACACATATAAATACGTAGTATGAAGCCCCACACATTTCTTTCCAGCCGTCCACATGGGTTCTGTTGCACCCGCGGCCGGCAGCGTCGTGCAATAAAATTGGAGGGGGAGCCGCCTCCGTTTGTATTTTCCGGTGCCAGCGAGAAGCGAGATCTGCTGCTTATGGAGCGGAAACTACTGTACCGTTTCAAAATCATACCTGATTTTTATTGTCGCAGAGACACTACTATCGCCACTCTTATGCGAGTGGTACAAAATTTGAATAGACATCATCTTTCAGATACAGAAATACGCCGTCAGTGTATATGTGATCGTTCCAGTTTATAATTTCTGTAACTGCAATTCCTAGGTATTTGATTTGGATTTGGCTGCTGTATCGTGTAACACGCCCGGGAGGAAAGGGGGTAGGTATGCAGTATTAATAAAAGCTAACCTTTAGCACTCGAGACTGTACAACTCTCCCTAGACACAGGAACGGGGCTGGATATTTAACGACCGTCCGCCTAAACCCCGTACGTAACTGGTCGTTCGCGCGGAGGTTGATCTGCTGCTCTCTGCACTGCCTGCTATGATGTGTCCTGTAATAATTATTGTCTAGCAGGCAGGGGAGCCACTCACCCAACGTACCAAGTTGATCTGGTAGAGTTCACTGTATTCTGCTAAGCACTCACACAGGGTGGGTCTGCAGTGTTCACAATTAACGTTAATCCACAATGGACGTGATCAGTATTTGTACTCCAAGTACGTGTCCGTTGTGACGTATAAGGTTGCTGTCTAAATGATGGCATTCAATTAAAAAACACGGTACATAGAACACAAAATAATCACTGTTCAACGGATGTTTTATCAATCGACGACTGGCACAGTTCTTCCAACAGTACTAAATAATTCAATAGCTCATAACACGAGCGTGCGCGTGACCGAATAGCAACGCGGATGCTCCATAAAATTTCGGTTACGATACACGAACGAGAAGGTACTTGCACTCGTGATATTCAGCCAGACAAAACGATATGTGTTTCTTTTACTTAGAACTTGCAATTAGGATCACAGCAGCCCTCATTATTTTTTCGTAATCGCCGCGACACGGCTGATTGTTGTTCTCCCGACATGACACACGGAACCGAGAAACATCACTTTTTGGATAAACATTGATACTGCATCGTGAATACTGAAATTAAACGCAAAACTTGTGTGGCAAACATTTTCAATTATTTCATCATAACTTGTTAGATATGTGCTGCAGCCACGGCATCAACACAACACTCCGCCCACGCTCCACGAAAGCTACGCCACGACTCCCCAGTGTTGTTCTGCGCTCGACCGAGATGCGACTAACGCTAGTCAGCGACACAGTTCTATGCTTACAATCGTGTAACCGAAATTTGACGGATTTCTTTTACTAAAAAAATGACTCTGAACAGTATGGGACTTAACTTCTGACGTCATCAGTCCCCTAGAACTTAGAATTACTTAAACCTAACTGACACAAGGACATCACACACATCCATGCCCGAGGCAGGATTCGAACCTGCGACCGTAGCGGTCGCGGGGTTCCAGACTGTAGCGCCTAGAACCGCTCGGCCACCCCGGCCGGCCTTTCTTTTACTGCTCATGTGGATGACCTCACACTTTTCTTTATTTAGAGTCAGCTGCCACTTTTCACACCATACAGATATCTTGTATAAATCATCTTGCAATCGGTACTGATCTTCTGATGACTTTACAAGACGGCAAATGACAGTACCGTTTGCGAACAATGTAAATCGACTGCTCAGATTGTCTTGTAAATTGTACATTAGGAACAGCAGAGGGCCTATAACGCTTCCTTGGGAAACACCGGATATAACCTCCGTTTCACTCGGAGAATTTCCGTCGATTACTATGAACTGTGACCTTTCCGACAGGAAATTACGAACCCAGTAGCGCAACTGAAAGGCTACTCCTTAACTGCGCAGTTTCATTAGAAGTCTCTTGTTAGGAACGGTGTCAAAAGCCTTCTGGAGATCTAGGCATATGGAATCATTTTCAGATCTCCTGTCGACAGCACTCATTACTTCAAGCGAATAAAGATCTAGTTGTATTTCACAAGAACGTTACTTCCTGAATCAGTGCTTTGTGTCAATAGACCGTTTTCTTCTAGGTAATTCATCATGTTTTAAAGTAGTGTGTGTTCGAAAATTCTACGGAAAATCTACATCAGTGTAAGCTATGCAATTCACAGGATTTATCACATACCCATTCCTGAATACTGGTGTGACCTGTGCAATGTTCTAGTCTTTAGGTACGGATCTGTACGCATCTTTCGTCGAGCGAGCTGTTGCATGGGATTGCTAAGAATGGAACTGCTGCATCAGCATACTCTGGAAGGAAATTAAATGGTACACTCTCTTGACCGCAAGATATGCCTTTATTATACGATTTAAACTGCTTCGCTACACCGGCGATATCTACACTACTGGCCATTAAAATTGCTACACCACGAAGATGACGTCCAACAGACGCGAAATTTAATCGACAGGAAGAAGATGCTGTGATATGCAAATGATTAGCATAGCAGCGCATTCACACAAGTTTGGCGTCGGTGGCGACACCCACAACGTGCTGACATGAGGAAAGTTTCCAACCGATTTATCATACACAAACAGCAGTTGACCGGCGTTGCGTGATGAAACGCTGTTGTGATGCTTCGTGTAAGGAGGAGAAATGCGTACCATCACGTTTCCGACTTTGATAAAGGTCGGATTGTAGCCTATCGCGATTGTGGTTTATCGCATCGCGACATTGCTGCTCGCGTTTTCGAGGTCCGATGACTGTTAGTAGAATATGGAATCGGTGGGTTCAGGAGGGTAATACGGAACGCCGTGCTGGATCCCAACGGCCTCGTATCACTAGCAGTCGAGAGGACAGGCATTTTACCCGCATGGCTGTAACGGGTCGTGCAGCCACGTCTCGATCCCTGAGTCAACAGATAGGGACGTTTGCAAGACAACAACCATCTGCACGAACAGTACGACGAAGTTTGCAGCAGCATGGACTATCAGCTCGGAGACCATGGCTGCGGTTACCCTTGACACTGCATCACAGACAGGAGCGCCTGCGATGGTGTTCTCAACGACGAACCTGGGTGCACGAATGGCAAAACGTAATTTTTTCGGATGAATCCAGGTTCTGTTTACAGCATCATGATGGTCGCATCCGTGTTTGGCGACATCGCGGTGAACGCATATTGGAAGCCATATTGACTTATCACCCGGCGTGATGGTATGGGGTGGCATTGGTTACACGTCTCGGTCAGCTCTTGTTCGCATTGACGACACTTTGAACAGTGGACGTTACATTTCAGATGTGTTACGATCCGTGGCTCTACCCTTCATTCCATGCCTGCGAAACCCTACATTTCAGCAGGATAATGCACGACCGCATGTTGCAGGTCCCGTACGGGCGTTTCTGGATACAGAAAATGTTCGACTGCTGCCCTGGCCAGCACATTCTCCAGAAATCTCACCAACTAAAAACGTCTGGTCAATGGTGGCCGAGCAACTGGCTCGTCACAATACGCCAGTCACTACTCTTGATGAACTGTGGTATCGCGTTGAAGCTGCATGGGCAGCTGTACCTGTACACGCCATCCAAGCTCTGTTTGACTCAATGCTCAGGCGTATCAAGGCCGTTATTACGGCCAGAGGTGGTTGTTCTGGTACTGATTTCTCAGGATCTATGCACCCAAATTGCATGAAAATGTAATCACATGTCAGTTCTAGTATAATATATTTGTCCAATGAATACCCGTTTATCATCTGTATTTATTCTTGGTGCAGCATTTTTAATGGACGGTAGTGTAATTCAAAGTTACTAATGTGGTAGTTGTTCTTGATTGAGATTCCAGAATATTTACTTGTCCTATCTGACGAAGGTATTTCAGAAATCTGTGTTTAGTATCGTCGCTTTAGTGCCACTGTTGTCACTAGCATTGCCATTGGCATCGCGCAGTGAAGGCATTGATTGTGTCTTGCCCGTGGAGTATTTTACGTACAACAAGAATCTCTCCGGATTTTCTGCCAGATTTCGAGACAGAGTTTCGTTGGGGAAGCCATTAAAAGCATCTCGTTGAAGTTTTGAGCTTCAGCAAAACGTCACCAATATTGGAAATCTTGCGCTTTTGTTAATTTTACATGATGTCTTTCGTTGCTTCTGCAACAGTGTTCTGACCTGTTTTCTATACCGTGGGGAATCGGAGCCGTTTGTATTAATTAATTCAGTGTAATCTCTATCGCTGACACTGTTTCTTTCACTTTAATCCACGACTGATCTACGCGTCCATAGTTACAAGTCTCTCTTTTCTCATGCAGTTTTTACCATCTGCAACTCGTTATTTCGTGATGTCTTAACGTATGTTCTTTCATCCTGTCCGACTTTCTTGTCAATGATTTCAGTGTGTTTCCCTCTTCGCCGTTCTGTGGAGAACATCCTCATTTCTTTTCCTACCATTCCAAATAATTTTCAAAATTTTTCTGTAGCACCATGTCTCATATGCTTAGATTCTCTCTTTTCCGCTTTTACCACAGTGTTGATTCACTTCAGCACAACGCTGTGCTCCAAATGCGCATATTCATAAATTTATTACTTAATATACGGCCAAGGTTTGATACTTCTTTTGGCCATGAACGTTCTCTTTTCCTGCGCCAGTCTGCTTTTAATGTCTTCCCTGCTTCGTCCGTCGTGTGTTATTTTGCTTTCAAGACAGCAGAATTGCTTCACTTCTTTTACCGTGTGATCAATATTTTGACGTTATAACTAAATTTTTCTTCTCATCAGTACTTTCGTCTTCCTTTAGTTCATTCTCATTCCATAGAATGTGCTCTTTAGTCTGTTCATTCCGTTCATCGGGTATGAAACTCTTCCTCATTTTACTGAGGATGGTAGTCTCATCAGCGACTCTTACCTTTGATACACTGAATTCCAATCCTGAATCTTTGTATTTTTCTTTTACTTTCGTCATTGCTGTTTCGATTTTTATGAGAATTTAAAATATTTTGCACCGTTTTACTTTGTCGAACGCTTTTCCTAGGTCTACAAAACCTATGATTGTGTCATGGTTGCCCTTAACCTTCTTTTC
This sequence comes from Schistocerca piceifrons, assembly GCF_021461385.2. Classification (NCBI taxonomy): domain Eukaryota; kingdom Metazoa; phylum Arthropoda; class Insecta; order Orthoptera; family Acrididae; genus Schistocerca; species Schistocerca piceifrons. Next base: position 1,033,612,447 of record NC_060138.1, read on the forward strand.
ACTTACAAGCGCAACGTCAGGACTGCTTTTCTTGTACCTGATCATCATCTAACAAATTATAAGTTTTCTTTTCCGTTCCATCGTTGAGTATGGCCCTCCTAAACCCAAAGCTTCTATTTCCACACAACACTCTTGGAATGCAGCAGTATCGTGAAACTACACAGCCTGACAAAAAAAGTGTACTTGAAACATAATTGATAATATCATTGTTATAAGCTCAAGACAACCCGTAGGTACGCATGCACTACTCATTATAATCTAGCTAGCCACTAAATTATTTTCAAACACAGGCTTGTCTGCTAGTACGCGTCCCCTCCACGTTGGTGCTACCTTCGGTTATTCCGTATGTTAGTCTCGCTGTCCAAATTTTCCACTTTTCAGAGGTCCATTGTGTTACGATTTTTAATGTTTGTAGCTTTGTCCGTTAGAAATAGCCCTATGTTAATAAGCTATATAACGTATCTTTATATTTTTAATATTTAATAACATCACTTATATGTTACCCTTGATCATGCCGCTATAAGATGACCGAGTGACCACATCGGTTTTTGTCACCGCCGCTTTATGAAAATAAAAAAAAAACTAATAAATAAGAAAGACGGTGTTCGACAACGAACGCGAGCATATACAGGGTGAGTTTTCTCCACTGCGTACAACTTTAGGGATTGATTGATGAGAGGATACGGAACAAACTGGTAAAATGAACTTCTGTCCTGAAATTCATGGTTTCCGTGCTAGAGAGCACTTATTCAGTCATACAGTGTTACAGAGACTGCGATATAATACGCGCTGTACCATGTAGCCATAGTTACAGCATGCATTGGTTTCCAAGTGCTTCCTTCAACGCATGCGTGTACGAGCCGTTCTGTCTCATACGTTCACACAAGGCAGGCTGCATCCGAACAGTGTCAAAGGCAGCATGAATTCGCTGCTCCTGTGTCTCCACATCTGGAATGAGCTCTGCATACATGATACTTTTGAGATGACCCCATAACCAGAAATCGCACGGGTTGAGATCCGGTGAAAGAGCAGACGATGTAACTGGACCTCTTTGTCCGATCCGTCGACCGGAGAAGACACGGTTGAGATGCGTCCGGACGCTAACGGCGAAGTGGGCTGGAGCACCATCATGTAGCAGCCACATGACCGAATTATCAATACCACTTCTTCCAGCAGGGGAGGCAAAGGCACCCGTTAGAAACGTCGAGCCGGCCAAGGTGGCCGAGCGGTTCTGGGCGCTACAGTCTGGAACCGCGCGACCGCTACGGTCGCAGGTTCGAATCCTGCCTCGGGCATGGATGTGTGTGATGTCCTTAGGTTAGTTAGGTTTAAGTAGTTCTAGGGGACTGATGACCTTAGAAGTTAAGTCCCATAGTGCTCAGAGCCATTTGAACCATTTGAACCAGAAACGTCGATAGTTCCGGACTGTTAGACGACGTGGAAGAAAGACTGGTCCAAAAATACGGCCGCTAATTATCCCGGTCCACACATTTCTGCTGCACCGAAACTGATGATTCGCTGTCCTCATACCAAGTGGGTGCTGCATACTATTCCACGGATAACTGTTATGAAAGCTGAACAGACCAAGCCGCCTAAAAGTGGCTTCATCTGTGAATAGGATGGATAACGCAAATCCCGGACTCCTGGTTGCCTGGTGAAGAAACAAGTAAGAAAACTGCTCCCGGTGTGAAAAGTCTGTCGCTAGTAAGCCCTGAATACGTCGTAATTGATAAGGGCAGTAACAATTGCCATGGAGAATGTTCCATGCGGTCTTCTGGCTTACCCTGTACTGGAGGGCCAATTGCCTGATACTGACACGGCGGTCGCTTTCCACAGTGTTGATCACATTTTCCTCCAAGTATGGTCTCCGAACATTTCGGGTACGTCCTTCACGATTTCCTGCTTCCTGGAACGACCCTGTCTCAGACAAACGGCGAAACACTGTTGCAGACATTAAATGCAGTGGTTGTTGACGGTAGGGATGGGTTTCGTGATATAGTCTTGCTGACCGCCGCCCGTTGCCATTTGCCTTTCCATAAGCAAACACTGTGTTGGCCAGCTCCACTCGCTTACTGAACCATTGTGAACAACGCTGTATCGCCTCCACTACAAGGTGAGTCAGCAAAAGAACTGAATCGGACACAACATTGTCAGTGAGTATGGCAGGAGAGGGCGCTAGGGCATGATGTATGAGGAACAATAGCACCCTGTAGGAGGAAACTATGCACACTGCAACAGTGGCTGAATGGTACAGCGCATATTAGACCGCAGTCTCTGTAACAGTGTATGATTGAATAACTGGTCTCTTGCATGGAAACCAAGCATTTCCGGACATAAGTTCATTAGTCTTATTTTGTTCCGCATCCTCTCATCGATCAGTCCCTACAGTTTGTACACGGTGGAAAAAATCGGGACCATTGGGCATGAGTTCAGAGCGCGACTAGAAGTGATGCAGTTTGTGGGACAACCTGGCCAGAAGAAGGGACCGGTTGATAGGACACATTCTGAGGCATCAGGGGCTCACCAGTTTACTACTGGAGGGAGGAGTCGGGTGTAAAAATCGTAGAGGGAGGCCAAGAGTTGAATACAGTAAGCAGATTCAGAAGGATGTAGGTTGCTGTAGATACACGGAGATGAAGAGGCTTTGCACAGGACAGAGTAGCATGGAGAGCTGCATCAAATCAATCTTCGGACTGAAGACCACACCAACAACAACAACTAGGGGTGATTGAAGAATCTCTGGCAGCATAGCTGTGGGTCTAAGATAGCCTGCATCCTCATTCTTTACGTATCATGAAAAAGTATCATGCTACCATTTTTCAACATCAAAATGATCGTTCACATATGGCACGTGTCTCTATGAACAGTATTTATGATGTTGAGGCACTCCTGTGGCCAGCCAGCCATACAGACCTGTCCTCAGTGGAACCTGTTTGGGACCCGTTCGGACTTCAACGCCGTCGAACTGCTAGTACCCAGCTCATCAAGGAGCAGTTCCAACAAGTGGGCCAGTTTGCCTCACGAGAGGACACAACGGCTGTATGACGTCCATTCCCACCAAGTAAGTACATGCATAAAGGAAAGGGAGGGTGCAAAGTCATAATGAAAAGTGGGTTGATACTGCCAAGTTCTTTGTAAATTTTACTCGATTTTGTAATCGCTACGAAAGCACTACATACTCACTTAAGTGGGGTAGGACATCAAACGGGCAGACTTGGAGCAGGAGAAGCACCACAGGACATTTTGATTTACACTGTCTATAATTTTACAAATACATCCATAAAACTCTGCCAGAATGACTAGGAAGTGGTTCAAATGGCTCTGAGCACTATGGGACTTATCTTCTGAGATCATCAGTCCCCTAGAACTCAGAACTACTTAAACCTAACTAACCTAAGGACATCACACACATCCATGCCCGAGGCAGGATTCGAACCTGCGACCGTAGCGGTCGCGCGGTTCCAGACCGTAGCGCCATTTTTTCACTTACTATTGACTGCGTTTATTTCTATAGGTACACTTTTCTTTATAAGTAAGAGAGATTCTTTGGTGAATTTTGCATAGCATACAAACCATACTTACAGATGTATGAAACTCTAGAATTTATCTAATTTATGAAAAAATGAATGACCAGTTACATTTTAAAGTTCATGTTTAGAAAAAACTCAAATTTTGTAATTAATTAACTCAATTTTTACCACAGTTTTTGATAGATTTGGAAAATTATAGAGTTCCACACAGCTGTAACTATGTTTTGTATGCTATGCAAAATTCATCGAAGAATCTCTGTTACTTATAAAGAAAAGTGTACCTATAGCAACAAATGCAGCCAGTAATAAGTGAAAAAATGATGAAATTTCACATTTAAAAAAATTATTTTGTTATGTTTTTTAACTTCCACTGCCATGAATATGAATCCTGAATCCTTCTTGGTCTTGCTGACAAAGTCTTATGAATTTATTTGTAAAAGTTTAGACAGTGGAAATTAAAATGTCCTGCGGTGTGTCTTCTGCTCCAAGTCGGCCCGTTTCACGTCCTATCCCCCTTAATAGTTGAAGATTTCTTTCTTTTCTGGGTGTTTCACATTTTGTCAGGCCGTGAATAAACTGTAGTTTACGGGCAAGTTCTAATAGACATTTCTCATTCTTACAAGAAGTCGATTCTCTCACTATCATTCAAATGTAACTTCTGACATCCACTCCGTAACCTCTCCTACAGCCTCTCGAAGACGTGACTGTACCTACTTTGTGCGGTTCCACTGTAAAGCTATTTGTATAGCCATGCTAATTTCATGTATGATGCATGCCGAAATTGTAGTGTTACAAATTTAAGGGCCAGTAAAGCTTATCATGAAAGATATGTCAGCACCACCAATCAATAATCCGTGGTTGAATTTATGGTTTCTAATACGTTTGATTCCATGTGGAAACAAATGTGCCCAACGACTACGCTTATTTCACGTGGCAGAGGTTACATCAATCAGTCGTAAATAATGTTTAGTGCAAAACCCAATTTCAGTCACTATGTGGCCATCCTCAGTGCAGCAGAAGTGAATTAAAACATTACAACCACTTTTACAGGGTGAGTCAGGACAAGGAGGACATGCTTTGAGGGGTGATAGTATTAAGGTTCTCAACAAAAAGCTTCATGAGGACGTATGCCCTGTTCGGAATGTTTCCCGAGATGGAACGCATTTAATATCACTTTTGCACATTTACCTTCAACAACTCGGAAACCAAACCATCGAGACTCCAGCGTGACAAAAGGAAACTACATCAAATTTCCTATCAAAGACGTCCTATCGTTTCTTCTCTCGGATTAATAGTTTGCGTGAAGATTGCGCCAGAATATTGAAAATCTCTCGCCATGCGCATGCGCTGTAGCTTAGGTAGTTTTTGTAGGCCAATTTGAGGTAGTTTCCCGAATGGATAGACCACAGGCGTCCTGTATCAGATGGTTCGTCTGAACTTCCTCTACACTACCGTAGTGCAGAGTAAGCAATGACAATGTTTGAACAACACAGAAAAAAACAATGTATGTTAAATGTGTTCTATCTCGGAAATCACTCGGAATAGGGCATATGGCCGTATGAAGATTTTTGTTCAGAATCACTAATCACCCCTTAAAGCAAGTACCTTTCCTCCTTACTCTCCTTGTATATACATATAATTTCAACTAGACTATTCTTGTCAAAGGTTGACTTTGATTTGCAATAAACATTATTTTCTACTGTTTGCTGTACTTTACCAGTTGTAAGGTTCTTGATTAACTTATCGTGTCATATTCGAATAAAATTCCAAGCTTTCAATGACTGTCCCCATCATCGTCATTAGGAGCTAAGGTCGACTGTCTTGTAACTGGCGAGGCTGTCACATTTATGTCCAAAGAACTGTTTCTGATTGGCTAGATTACATTATGATGACATCTCAGAGATGGTGCATGCTGCGTTAGCGCCCCGTGAGTCCATAGATTGTGCTCTCACTCCAGCGCCTCATACAGCGACACCAACTATATTAGATGACGAACTGCGTGTTCTTCTGTGATGTTCCTTCATCAAGTGCTTGCTTCCATGCATTCTAATCGCACAAACGGCGTCCCTATTGAATCTGCTACCACACTGCCTAATTTTCAAAGCTTACCTAATTAGAGTTTCAATGGTTCGAATCACAAGCAAGAATTCTCGTATGTTCAAATATAGCGTTAATTTGTTGGACTAGCCACCGCAAATTTCTGCCCTTACGATGACGCTAATATTGAGAAAAGTTATCGGCAATAGACCGTACAGACTGTGCTATGTTACTGCTGCACACTCACAAGAAATGTTGTTGTAAGTCAATGCGCCTTTCATGCCGAGATTATTTTTAACAGATCACAACAATTCTGTAATTTTACGAGGTGGCCAGAAACCAGTCGTATCGCTTGCCTGTTTAGGATTCTGCGTATCTTATTCGTTGCTGCACAGCAGAATGGAAGTCGCGCTGTATGTTGGTCCTCCTGGCCTGACTGAAAGGCTTCATGCTTTTGTTTCCTCGGCAGAACTGTCGTAATGTCACGGAATAAATACCTATTTCTTCTGAAGACCGGCGCCAAATGATTAACATGGCAGCCGAAGTGGTCTTTGTCCGAAACAGTCCTGCTTCTGTGTATTGGTGTGTTTAGCATCGCTCAGTTCTGAGCTGGACGATGAAAGCTACGACCGTTGAGATACAGGTCCGTATGCGTCGGCTTTATATACTACAAGCGGTTAGTAGAGATATCTGTTATGAGTTTTGCAACGAATGGAAGCATGCCCTTGATAAAGGACGATCACAAAAGGAGTTGTTTAGCATTTGATACACGGCCCAGTCATATTCACGTGCTGGCCGCCTATCTTCGACGTTGTCGTGTAATAACCACCCACAGACAGCAAGTGGCAGTGCTGGCAGCGAAGTGTACATAAAGTGTGTCAGGGGACATGAAAACAGAGCAATCGTGGTTGTATTACGGAAACAGGGCAGTTTATCTGACGTCCAAATGTGCAGGATCGTGGGATTTCGGGACAAGGACGGAAGCTTTTCCGAAACGGCTAAGTCTGTAAACTGTTAGGGTATATTTTGCATGGCTAAATGGCCAAGGCAGCATTGATGCACCATAGATGACAGGGTGAACAACGGCTGAGGAAATGTGTACGGGCGAAAGAACATGCTACTGTTGAGGAACTAATATCTCAGAGGAACCAAGGGGCTGCCAACAGTGTCTCCTCAATGACAATTCAGTGTACGTTGCTGCATGCGGGCCTCCGCAGCTGGTGACTGGTTCATGCACCTATGCGGACTGCTGCTCATCAGGGTCAAAGGCAGAATTTGCTCGCCATTGCCGCAACTGGACGTCCACTGAGTGTGGCAGGTGGTCTTTCCAGATGAATCGCTTTTTATGGTCCTTCGGGCGAGAAACGTATGAAAGGAAACATCTCGCAACAATCGTCGGAAGAGCCCAGGCTGGAGCAGGGTGTATTGTGATCTGGGAAATGGTTTCGTGGCATTCTTTTGGCGATGTCGTTATTCTGGAAGGCACAATGGATCAACAAAGCCAGCCGGGATGGCCGAGCTGTTCTAGGCGCTACAGTCTGGAACTGCGCGACTGCTACAGTCTCAGGTTCGAATCCTGCCTCGCGCATAGATCTGTGTTGTCCTTAGGTTAGTTAGGTTTCAGTAGTTCTAAGTTCTAGGGGACTGATGAGCTCAGAAGTCAAGTCTCATAGTGCTCAGAGCCGTTTGAACCATTTTGATCAGCAAAAGTAGACATCTATCCTTGGGGACCATGTCCACCGCAACGTGCAGTTTGTTTTTACCACGGCACCATGGGATCTACCATCAGGACTATACATCACACAGCTTGTAGTGAACATGTGTGGTTCGAATAGTTCAAAATGGTTCAAATGGCTCTAAGCACTATGGGACTTAACATCTGAGGTCATCAGTCTCCTAGACTTAGAACTGCTTAAACCTAACTAACCTAAGGACATCACACACATCCATGACCGAGACAGGATTGGGACCTGCAACCGTAGCAGCCGCGCAGTTCTGGACTGAAGCGCCTAGAACCGCTCGGCCACAGCGGCTGGCAGTTCGAATAGCACCAGGATGAGTTTTCTGTACTCTAGTGACCACAAAACTCTCCGGATTTCAACGCAGTTGAGGATCCGTGGGACCACCTTGATCGGAGTGTTTGCACCGTGGAGGCTGAGTTGAGATACCTAGCGCAAATAGCCACAACACTGGCTCTGAGCACTATGGGACTTAACTTCTGGGGTCATCAGTCCCTTAGAACTTAGTACTACTTAAACCTGACTAACCTAAGGACATCACACACATCCATGCCCGAGGCAGGATTCGAACCTGCGACCGTAGCGGTCGCGCGGTTCCAGACTGTAGCGCCTAGAACCGCTCGGCCACCCCCACCGGCCCTACAACACTGGAGTCAGCGTAGCTCGATATCCCTGCCAACATCTTCCAGAACAGCGACTCTCTTTTTGTATCTTCGTGCTTCAGGTGTTGTTATCCAGGCTTTTGACGGATGGACACATTGATGTTACTGGGCGGTAGGCGAGTAGTGACGCTGTAAACGACGTTGGACAGAGATCTATGAATGCAGAGAGTGACACCTCATCCTGCGTCATCTCCTTGTTGGCATCATGAGTAGTCATCATAATGTAATCTAGCCAAACACATGCCATCTCGTCCGCATCAAAGTGGAAACTTCACCCGTATCTCTGACTACTGTAACGGACTGTTGTTGGGTTGTTTTTGTGGGGAGGAGACCAGACAGCGATGTCATCGGTCTCACCGGATTAGGGTAGGACTGGAAAGGAGGTCGGCCGTGCCCTTTCAAAGGAACCATCCCGGCATTTGCCTGGGGTGATTTAGGGAAATCACAGAAAACCTATATCAGGATGCCCGAACGCGGGATTGAACCGTCGTCCTCCCGAATGTGAGTCCAGTGTGCTAACCACTGCGCCACCTCGCTCGGTACTGTAACGGAGAAAGTCATCGAAAGCTATGGATTTTATCCGAATTGGACGCGTCAAGTTAGGTACGAATTTCTTTGCTCGCCTCACCGTAACGACGGCCACGGGAGGCAGCCAGTGCCGGGAGTGGGCACGCGCTGTTTGTAGAGTCGGAGAGCGCGTGTCGCGGCGGTCCCGGCGTGGCAAACACGGGCATCAGCGCTGGCCCGACCTCGCCTGGGCTCATTATGCCGCGGCTGCAGCTGCAGCAGCAGCGCCCCGCATTAATGTCGCGGTCGTGGGCCGCCGACCAGTGGCCCGTGTTTCGCCAACACCGCGCGCCGCCGCCGCCGACCGCCGCACCTGTCTTGCATTTCGATGCCGCGGCACATCCCTGCAGTGCAGACTATGCAGCAGCATTGCACCTCTTCATTACGATCACTATCGGTTTCCACCGCGATTGTGACCTCACCGTTAGAAACCAGCTTAACGCAACAACGTGGGCAATTTTGTCAGATAGAAGTATGCGATTTTACTAATGTTCAGACAATAATTTATTATGACAAGATCACTATTAATTACTATAAACACTCGTATTACCAGTTTCAGCATATTAACTCCTACCTTCACATGTGACAATAATCCACATATAGTTTCGTTGTAATTTTAAATACTACGCTACTGGCCATTAAAATAGCTACACCACGAAGATGACGTCCTACAGACGCGAAATTTAACCTACAGGAAGAAGATGCTGTGATATGCAAATGATTAGCTTTTCAGAGCATTCACACAAGGTTGGCGCCGGTGGCGACAGCTACAAAGTGCTGACACGAGGAAAGTTTCCAACCGACTTCTCATACACAAACAGCAGTTGACCGGCGTTGCCTGGTGAAACGTTGTTGTGATGCCTCGTGTAAGGAGGAGATATGCGTACCATCACGTTTCCGACTTTGATAAAGGTCGGATTGTAGCCTATCGCGATTGTGGTCTATCGTATCGCGACATTGCTGTTCGCGTTGGTCGACATCCGATGACTGTTAGTAGAATATGGAATCGGTGGGTTCAGGGGGGTAATACGGAACGCCGTGCTGGATCCCAACGGCCTCGTATCACTAGCAGTCGAGATGACAGGAATCTTATCCGCATGGCTGTAACGGATAGTGCAGCCACGTCTCGATCCCTGAGTCAACAGATGGGGACGTTTGCAAGACAACAACCATCTGCACGAACAGTTCGACGACGTTTGCAGCAGCATGGACTATCAGCTGGGAGACCATGGCTGCGGTTACCCTTGACGCTGCATCACAGGCAGGAGCGCCTGCGATGGTGTAGTCAACGACGAACCTGGGTGCACGAATGGCAAAACGTTTTTTCGGATGAATCCAAGTTCTGTTTACAGCATCACGATGGTCGCATCCGTGTTTTGCGACATCGCGGTGAACACACATTGGAAGCCTGTATTCGCCATACTGGCGTATCACCGGGCGTAATGGTACGGGGTGCCATTGGTTACACGTCTCGGTCACCTCTTGTTCGCATTGACGGCACATTTCAGATGTGTTACGGCCCGTGGCTCTATCCTTCATTCGATCCATGCGAAACCCTACATTTCAGCAGGATAATCACGACCGCATGTTGCAGGTCCTGTACGGGCATTTCTGGATACAGAAAATGTTCGACTGCTGCCCTGGCCAGCACATTCTCCAGATCTCTCACCAATTGAAAACGTCTGGTCAATGGTGGCCGAGCAACTGGCTCGTCACAATACGCCGGTCACTACTCTTGATGAACTGTGGTATCGTGTTGAAGCTGCATGGGCAGCTGTACGTGTACACGCCATCCAAGCTCTGTTTGACGCAATGCCCAGGCGTATGACGGCCGTTATTACGGCCAGAGGTGGTTGTTCTGGGTACTGATTTCTCAGGATGTATGCACCCAAATTACGTGAAAATGTAATCATATGTCAGTTCTAGTATAATATATTTGTCCAATGAATACCCGTTTATCATCTGCACTCCTTGTTGGTGTAGCAATTTTAATGGCCAGCGGTGTACTACCTAAATTGGATGAACCTCCACCTTCAATTTACATAGTATGCATCACAGGTAAGGACTCTGAGTAGTGTCTGTACTTTAGATCATCTGCATTTCTTCTTGTTGTTGCAATTTTAATGGCCAGCAGTGTATTTACAAGCATACTAAACACCACGAGAAATTGTACAAAACCCACACATATTAAAAAAATGGATCTAGACTTACTTACCACAAACGATTTCAAGCAAAGTTGGTACACATGCGACTTAGTGTCTGAAAAGGATCGCTGCGGGGATTGAAACCCACAAACCCACATACCTATCAAAGCGCGGGGGGGAGTGAAAAAGCTCGAATATCCCTGCTTCATTCATCGAGTATATGAAAATGATAGCACTCAGCTGGCTTGCAACAAACTTAACACATGATTTCAAACTTTTAAGAAACTTAATAACTGAAAACCCCCAAATAATGACGAAAGGACAATAGTTTATCGCTTACTACATTTTTCCTGTTCGTATGATGCATGTCATTTTAATTTATTATTACTACTATCTGTACTCGCGAAAAATTTTGCAGACAGTATTCGAATATACCACTGAATGTACCGGCAAAATTAGATCATTGTACGAATCATAGTTTAGGCGATCCGACGTCATAAACAATGAGACGCGTATAAAACTGACCAATCGTGGAAGACGTTTAAATTTCTACGTTCTTTCCCACTAATTCTATTCGCGTCACGTTTAGCAAACAGTATCTGCCTTAGACCTCTGAATGCACTTACAAAAATACGTCACTGAAAGACTCACAGTCCAGGAGAAATGGCGTCGTAATAACTTAGATGCTTTTGAGAAACTACCGCACCATACATCACGTTATAATTTATTACTTTTTTAGTACGAACTACATTCACAACAAATTTCGCAGACAGATTTTACATATGTCACTGAATACACCTAGAAAAACATATGGTCGTACAACACATAGTTCACGAGATATGGCGTCACAAAAACTGAGACTCGTGAAAAAGTACCGTATCTTGCATAGCGTTTTAATTTATTACTTCTTTATTGCCAAATCGTTCACAACAAATTTCGAAAACAGTAGCCACATATACCACTGGACGTATATGCAAAATTATATCATTGTACAGAACATAGTACAGGATATATGACGTCATAAATATTGAGCTGCGTGAAAATAAAGCTGCAGGGCGAAATTCGCTAGAGATACAGGCTAAAAATGCATACAAATACATGTGAAATATGTTGAATATATGTGAAATATATTTGACTTATTCAGACACGGGAGCAAGTATAAAGCTGATTTTAAACGCCTGAAATGAATTCCATCAAATTTGGTTCACATATTAGTTACGATCTGGAAAGAAACACTGTGCGGGTGAGAGTTACCACCCTCCTCTTGGGGCGAGCCCGACGTGTGATGCGTGAATAGAGAAAGGGGGAAAGGAGAAAATGGACAGAGGGGGAAGGTGCAGATGAACAGAGGGGGAGGAGCAAATTGACACAGAGAGAGGGGAGGAGGAAATCGATAGAGAGAGGGTAAATAGGAGACAGAGACAATAGGATGAGGAGGGGAGCTGGATGAGGTGTATAGTGAGGAGTGTAAGAGATAGACGTAGAGGGAGTGAAGAATGAAATGGAGTAATAGAAGATTAGAATATATACATAAATATATACATACCCGGGTGAAGCCGGGCACTCAACTAGTATGCCAATAAGTCTACGTACATCCTGCGACATCATGATCACAGGGTATACAGAAGACAAAGAGATCCTCACTGAAGAATTACAACACCTACGATGATTGCTGCGAAGGAACAGGTACTCAGCTCATAAAGTTGGACGGACAATGTATTCAAAATCAAGAACACATCAGAAGAGATCTACATCTACATCCATACTCCGCAAGCCACCTGACGGTGTGTAGCGGAGGGTACCTTGAGTACCTCTATCGGTTCTCCCTTCTATTCCAGTCTCGTACTGTTCGTGGAAAGAAGGATTGCCGGTATGCTTCTCTGTGGGCTCTAATCTCTCTGATTCTATCCTCATGGTCTCTTCGCGAGATATACGTAGGAGGGAGAAATATACTGCTTGACTCTTCGCTGAAGGTACGTTCTCGAAACTTCAACAAAAGCCTGTACCGAGCTACTGAGCGTCTCCAGAGTCTTCCACTGGAGTTCATCTATCATCTCCGTAACTTTCGCGATTACTAAATGATCCTGTAACGAAGTGCGCTGCTCTCCGTTGGATCTTCTCTATCTCTTCTATGAACCCTATCTGGTACGGATCCCACACTGCTGAGCAGTATTCAAGCAGTGGGCGAACAAGCGTACTGTAACCTGCTTCCTTTGTTTTCGGATTACATTTCCTTAGGATTCTTCCAATGAATCTCAGTCAGGTATCTGCTTCACCAGACTGTGAAACGTCCCCTTTGAAAATTTATGAATTAGTGTGCTGATAAACCTCTTACGTTATTTGATTTTCAAACAAAACTGAACGTACTCAGACATTTCTCTCTTTACTTATTCTGATCATCACTAAAATGACACACAATATTTTTAGCGCAACGCAATCTGACTTTCAATAATCCTTACAAAAGAAAGGCCGTGACTAACAATAACCTATACCTTTCATGAATCACTTACCTCACAAAAATCTTCGTCACTCGAATTACTGCAATCCAGCGAGCGCCAATACTGCTAGCTAAATCAAGGATTCTAACTACTGAAGGCACTAACTACTGATAGGCATAGTTAGCAAATGAAAGATTCTGATAGAGAACAAACTCTGTATTTACCTTAATAGTGTTCAAAAGTCATAATCCAGTATTACAAATTTACTCTTTCTTACAAATTTCGTTTTTCTGACGGAAACACATCCAGATCGTCCGCTCTCAAAACTCTGCCATCTCTCTTCCTACATCCACCACTGCTGGCAGCTCACCTCCAACTGCGCAACGCTGCGCGCTGTTCACATCCAACTGCCCAACATTACAATATCGAATGTTTCAACAATGCCAACCTGCCACAGATTACACACAGCACAGTCAGTGAGTTTCATACAGAGCACTACGTGGCGATACCAACATAAAAACCTAAATAGCCTACTTACAACTGCTTATCTACCTTGTGCTGGCCCAACTCCCGCTAAAATTGGGAGTCTCCTATGGAAACATGGCATTTCGCTCCCTCCGACGAAGATAAAAAGTATTCTTTGTAATACAAATTCTTAGGCCTCCACGACCGGTGTCCTTTTGGGTAAAATAATTTTTGGTATTGGGCCGCGTCATTGTAACTACTAAACCAGCTAAATTGCCGACACTTTGGCTGCCCTGAAAAGACAGCAGCAAGATGGTCGAAACGCCGGCAATTCAGCTGGCCCAATATCGAAAATTATTTTGTCCAAAATATTCTTTGTAATGTTCGAGACGATCTAGATCTCCGAAAGCAGGGTGTGTATCACATTCTATCCGATTGTGAAACATCTTACATGGGGCGGAGTGTCAGAACAATGGAAGAACATCGCCGACGTACCCATCTAAGACAACCAAGCAATTCAGGTGTCGACGAGCACTGCCTCGAATATGCTCATGAAATGCAATACGATGACTCCAGTATCGTGGTACAACGCCAAGTTTTTGGGACAGCATAATTAAGGGGTCTGTCGAAAGAAAGTCAGAAAACCTAACAAACAGGGACAGTGGCTACAATTTAAATAACGCATAGGGTACGGCAATCAATTTATTCAAATCTCGATGGCCATTAGATGAAGCAGTGATAAAGGAACTTACGTTTCACTGAATAGTGGTGCCGGCTCTGAAGAACGTAGGCGCATTGGAGGGCTTACTGGTCGTCGGGGATCGAACTCGGCCACAAATAGCGGCGTGAGACCAACAATATTTCAAAATATGTTTGGAGTCGAGGCAGCGAGTACACACAACAGCAGAATTAGCAGCACCTGAAGAAGATGGCTGGGTCGGTCGTCGAAATATTGTGAAGAAAAGGGAAACAACAACTCGGTGGAGTACCCGGAAGCTCACTGTTAATCAAACGTGCCGACAAATCCTGATAGGTGACAAACTAACTAAAATATTGTCGAACGTCCATTATATGGATGTTCATGAAGAGCGGTGCAGGGGGTGGGGGTAGGACTTTGAGAAGAAGAGTGGGCTTACAGGATTACGGGAAATGTGGGCAGGGGGAGGGGGTTGGCGGTTACGTACATAGGCGAGAAGGGGCGGACTACAGCGCTTTCTGTATCTAATTATATTTTACACAGGCATTTTTTAAAGGTAATACTTTTAAACTCAAGCAAATAAAAAAAGAATAAAAAATTATTTTTCTTTAACAATATGTACCCGTACACCGGAGGGTGTAAGATAACGTTATCATCATGCATACGGTTATTTTCGCAGGAGCTAACGTTATATGCTAAATTCTACAAAAAAGTTGCATAACAACGATACCAAAGTGTAATCAAGTATTTTAATCCTAGATTAATAAACTCCCGTAAAATTTACGATCGCAGTAGGGTACATAAAAGGACATTTTGTACCTACTTTGATGAGTAACTTATCATCATGAGTAACTTATCATCAGATATCTGACAATTCTAATAAACTAATCCATGACCTATAAATTCAGACTTCGTTTGAAGAAACTTGGATTAGTACGATTTACGATGGTTTAGTAGCAATGTAACATTTCCCTCTTTAGTGTTTAAGGTTAAAAACTCGTTCACATACAGAGTGTTTATCAGTTAGTTATAAATATGTAAACTTTAGTTGTGAAAAGGGTAAATAAATTACAGAAATTTTTGATACAGTACTCAGTGCAGTAGATCTTTAAGTTTTATTCGTGTCCAGTACTGTTAGTTCCTGACGTTTCACCTAGGTGGCATGTGTGAATGAATTATTCCAATAGTGATCCTGGAGTCATATAACGGTGCTTAACATGCACTGCTTGTTTATGGTTTCATGAATCCAAATCCGCTGGTTCAGTTCAGGACCAAATATTGCAAGCCACCACCTCAGAGACAAACTGTTGTTAATTATACAATCGTTTCACCAAAACTGGCTGTGAATCACATAGGACGCCTGATAAAGATTTCCCAGCGGCCTCTGACGCAGCAATTCAACAAGTTCGACATTATGACATTCATAGTACGGGAAAATCAAGGAGAAGTGCCAGCTTGAATATGCCTACTGTTACAGCGTGGAATGTACTGCGGAAACGCTTGTCATTCAATCTCTACGAATTGTAACTGCTGGACGTGACGAAGAAAATTGAGTTGAATTTTGTGTAGAAGTGTTTAACTCAGTTCACACTGGAGATGATTTTGTTAATAAAAATGTGTTCAGTGACGAAACCACTTTCCAGATCTACGGTAAAGTGAATCCGCATAATGTTCGGATACGGGGTGAGCAGAAAACACGCCAAGTAATAGGGTAAATGTTTCGTTTTTGCGCTGTAAGCTGCAAAGCTGCAACAAGATTTACGGTCCTTCTTTTTTTTTTTTTTTTTTTTTTTTTGCCGAGTCCACCTAATTGGCATATCTCACATGGATATGATTGAACGTTATCTAACGCTTCAATTACAATAGGATATTGGTACAGAATTTATTTTCCAGCAAGGTGAAGACGCGTATGACCCTAGGAATGTGCCGATTTGGATTCGACATGGTGGAACAATATCCTGGCTACCATGATCACCGAATTCATCCCCCATGGACTTCTGTGAATGAGGTTACATTAAAGGCAGGGTATTTGTTCCTCTGCTTCCGAGAAACGTCGACGAGCTGCGACGACAGATAACTCAAGTAGTTGCCACTATACATCAGGTCTTGCTTCATAAGATTTGGCAGGAAGTTGATTACAAGTGGGACATTCGTTGGGTTACAAGAGGTAGCCACACTGAATAGTTGTAAATAAAACTTGAAGATAAACTGCACTAAGTGCTGCATCAAACATTTTTGTAACTTATTTACTTTTTTGACAATTACAAGTTACTTTTGAATGACTAATTTATAAACAACCTGTTCTCAAAATGGTTCAGATGGCTCTGAGCACTATGGGACTTAACTTCTAAGGTCATCAGTCCCCTAGAACTTAGAACTACTTAAACCTAACTAATTTGAGGACATCACACACATCCATGCCAGAGACAGGAATCGAACCTGCGACCGTAGCGACCTGTTCTCACATAGGGTGTTTCAGGAGGTATTAATGTATACAGTCCTCAATAATACATTCCATACAACCTGTGTGCAATTTTTATTTGTTACAGTTGGTTACGGAGTATGTTCTGTTTTCGCGTGTTGGTACTCCAGTCGCTAGGGCTTTACCTACCGATTGTCATTTCTGTTTGGAAGTTACTGTTGCGCTGTGCTAGAGTTTATTTACGTGATCCCACTTTCCTACTGTGGTTGTGGTTGAGTTTTCTTGGCCATTCAAATGTATCGTTCAAGCATGCCGCAGCTATTTACAAATGGTTAGTATGCTGATTTGGTATTTGCGTGCGGGTTTCGTAACGGCTGCATGTAGAGAATACGGTACGCTATTTCCCAACTGGAACGTTCCAGAGTCAAACGGGTTGAGTCCTGTTTTCAGTAGTTTGGAAGAGACTGCACAGCGCTCGGCAGTCGTATTTCATCTGAACATGCAAATGAATAAAGCAAAAGAAGTTTTTCTGTTGACAGGATGTAGTCATTCAAGAAAAAGAAGTAGGATTTCTACACATATTCTCGAAATGACCGTTCAAACTATGAATAACGCTGCCTTCTTAAAAAATAACAACAAAACGACTTCAGATCAACAGGTACTGTTGTCGAGAGAATTCGAAAGTGCTTTGAAATTGGAGGTGGAATACATGAAAAGCAGTTATCGACTTAATCACTTGGATTTATTCTAATCTGTTGTGGCGCGACGGTAGAACAATCTTGTATTGCGGTTAATACGAGGGTTGGAACTTTAATAGTGGCAACTATTTATCTACAGCTCGTATAAATAACGCAGTTTGTTTATAGGCGTACGATTCCTGCGTTGGCTCTATTAAAACGCACATTTCCTCCTTCGTCCATATGCTAATCATTATTTTCTGTCTACAGTAGACATAAAAACTACAATATCCATGAATGTATATAACAAAAAAATGGTTCAAATGGCTCTGAGCACTATGGGACTTAACATCTGAGGTCATCAGTCCCCTAGAACCTAGAACTACCGAACTCAACTAACCTAAGGACATCACACACATCCATGCCCGAGGCAGGATTCGAACCTGCGACCGTAGCGGTCGCGCGGTGCGAGACTGAAGCGCCTAGAACCGCTCGGCCACATCGGCCGGCTATTAAAATTCCAACCCTCGTATTAAGGGGAGCTATACCACAATACCGTGACAGTGTTAAATTGTCTATAGAAATGCACCATTTTCTCATTAACTGTTGCGTATATTAAGATGAGATTTTTACCAGATGTTGTCTCATGTTTTGCAAATGTGTTGCTCGACAATCACTTTAAAATGACATTTATGAAAAAAGTTACGTTTTTTATCCTAAACATATAAATTTTGGATGTAATTTCTCACAATTTTAGTTTCTTGAATTTCAGCTACTAGAGTAAATGCTACTATAATAGACCTAAAACATCACAGTACTATCTATACTATGTGGTAAATAATTCATAGGTGTAGCTTTAGAAGTTCCTGCGAAAAAGGGGCATTCATACTGAAAATTGTCCTTTTGAGAGAATTACGTTTTAAAGAAAAAATTTAATGAACAGCCAACTGATACACGCAAAATATGTTAGAATCTTCTTAACTGGTAGTTCTCATCTCCCTGATATTCCTTAGCTAATGCTGCCCTCCTTTCCTTGGAACTGGCTTCTTTTCACATATTGTTTTGCTGCGATCTCTGCCTTCGTGATTCGTAGTTGGTCCAAGTACATCACACTTTTATTGGTGTTGCAACCTTTGGTAATTCCTACGTGCTCCAAAACCTGTAATTTCCCGGAATAGCCATAATTAAAAATAAGAGCAGCGTCATAAACTCTAACTTTGAAGACTGACCTTCCAACAAAAACATCTTTTGGTATCCTTGACCATACAATACTGTTAAAAGTTTCGTTGGCATTTTGAATTTTGCCTTTCAGAGACTTCTTCAACACCTCTGGATGGGCAGGACGTTGAAACAGACGTTTCATGGCAAATATAACAGCATTTTATATAATAATTATGTGTTGAAAGTGTCTAATTTATTTTCCTCTTTTGCCTTCAGGTATTTACGCCACTCAATGGAACACAGGTTGTGGATTGGTTCAACAACTGCAGATAGGTGCACTCGCCACCAATGACGGACAACAAAATTCTCATAAATTTTACTGCATGATTATTTTCAAATATTTATTTAAAATAGTAAATATTCGAATATTTCAATAAAATACCAGATTAAGCATAAATCCATATTTTCATAAACTGCATAAAAGTAAAAATGTCAAATATTGTCGTTTTGAGTGGCACGGCTCCCCTTAAAAGACACTGGTAGGTTACAGAACGCTCTTCATTGTCTCGAAAGAGATGCGTTCCACTCGGCCAGCCGATCATCAGGTTATCTGGAACTACAATGAAAGATGGACATGAATAACCGGCCCTGCTTCTATTATGAGCTACTGCACTCAAAAGCGAAAACCGAACACGTAGATGTGTAAGACTTAAAGGATGGGAAAGCGTGTAGAGATGTTGTAATTACTTGTTTTGTAAATAAAACCGCCTTTTCTTGTTGCAACTCATTTATTTTTCCCAGAAGCGTTTCGCCTTTTTCTTATTCTAAGGGATCTTCAGCGGGATATGTAATGATACAGTTTTGTTATTTTTAGACTATCAAACAGTTCAACTGAGCGAGATGGCGCAGTGGTTAGCACACTGGACTCGCATTCGGGAGGACAACCGTTCAATCCCGCGTCCGGCCATCCTGATTTAGGTTTTCCGTGATTTTCCTAAAACGGTGCAGGCAAATGCCGGGATGGTTCCTTTGAAAGGGCACGGCCGACTTCCTATCCTGTCCTTCCCTAATCCGATGAGACCGATGACCTCGCAGTATGGTCTCTTCCCCCAAGCAACCCAACCCCAAACAGTTCATGTCGCGTTATAATTACTGCCTAAAAGCATGCGTCAACTATGCCTAAAATACCAGATAAAATACCCAGTGTTTTGGGCTATACACCATTGTCAATTACCGGCTATCTTTACTTTTAGTCATTCTGCATACCAATTTTTAAATTTGTTACTGAGAAACGTTCCCGTTTATGCACCGTGTAACTCGTACCCAGACGCATAGTTTCGCTAAATTTTTAATTAGTAAAGTTTCTCTGTTTAGAAACTGTGGTGTATAACTATTTTTACCTTATAGTGTGGCAGCTTCTCGACTCTGTTTATAACATTGGGCACATCTGCCACATTTCTTCTTCCTGTTTCTAAATTTTTCCTTTTTGATTGTACTACGTCCGCTTTCTTGAACTCCATGCCTCTGGTATTGAATAGAATTTCGTAACAATATTAGTAGTATTTATATCTTACTTAACGAGTTTGCAATTCGTACATAAGATTTTTCTTTCTACTACGATGATTTTTTGCAGATGGGTTTATACCTACATCAGGCGCCACCAAGTGGCGGTTATCTTTACTAGCGCCATCAGCCCATGAGAGCTGATCGGTCACCGGCACTTTATTTCGGGACCATGGTTTTCAATGTATGATCGTGCTCTTTCTTTATGCTGCTATGACTGATGACTCGTCTCTCACGAGGAAATCCGACAGTTGTACTATTCGTTACTCACGTTCGTTTACCGGGTATTTTAGGCGTACTTTTTACAAATTCTTTTTGATAGTAATTATAACTGTTTGTAAGTGCTTTCCTATCCTTTATATCTCATGTATTTACATTTTTGTTTTCAAAAATGGTTCAAATGGCTCTGAGCACTATGGGAGTTAACATCTTTGGTCATCAGTCCCATAGAACTTAGAACTACTTAAACCTAACTAACCTAAGGACATCACACACATCCATGCCCGAGGCAGGATTCGAACCTGCGACCGTAGCGGTCGCGCGGCTCCGGACTGAGCGCCTAGAACCGCGAGACCACCGCAGCCGGCTTTTGTTTTCAATTTTGAATATAATAGCCCAGGATAGAATCACGCGCGGTTATTTTATATTCTCATTTTTCATTGTTATGTTATGTTAACCGAGGACCTAGAAACGACGGAGAGGCTCCGTCCCCGCCGTAGCCGCAGTGGTCCGCAACCCCACGACGACTACCGCAGTCCACTTCACTCCTCCGCCGCCCCACACCGAACCCAGGATTATTCTGCGGTTCGGCCTCCGGTGGACCCCCAGAGAACGTCTCACACCAGACGAGTGTAACCCCTATGTTTGCATGGTAGAGTACGTGGAGAACTTGTTTCCGCAGCAACTGCCGACATAGTCCGACATAGTGTAGCTGAGGCGGAATAGGGGGAACCAGCCCGCATTTGCAGAGGCAGATGGAAAACCACCTAAAAACCATCCACAAACAGGCCGACTCACCGGACCTCGCCACAAATTCGCCGGGCGGATTCGTGCCGGGGACCGGCGCTCCTTCCAGCCCGGAAATCCGCGCGTTAGACTGCACGGCCAACCGGGCAGGCTTTCATTGTACTTCATTGCACTTCCCTATCCTGCAGGGTTGGAGCGCGCCGTTTTTGAACAAGTAAAAAGCACTGCGCAATCATTTGCCTTTGATTTATAGTGCACCTCCCCTCTCTCCCTCTCTCTGCCCGCCCCTGTGTGTGTGTGTGTGTGTGTGTGTGTGTGTGTGTGTGTGTCGTAATATCCAAAATCATGTGTCTTTACACCTGCCTTACTACTAATAATGTTTAAATAACGTTTCAATAAGATGAAGCGACGTTAGGGTTACAGTGTTCTCGACTGGGCTACATGCTAATAATATAATACCCGTCCCAGCGTTGAAGCTGTGTCTATTTTGATAGTTCTCTACGGCGCGCCTAAGACTGGGTAGTAACCTCGTCCCACGTACTCTCTGCGCTCCAGCAGACACCAAATCTGTTCGCGTTCGCCACGGTACACTTCACAGGGGGATCAGATTCTCAAAAACACTGCAAGAGGATCTCTAACAGAAACCACATGAATAGCACATTTTCAGGATTTTTCGTGTAGTTTGTCTGTATCTAAATATACACATCAAAAAAAGTTTGCATCACCCCGGTTCTCAGAGCTCCTGAAGATAAAGGTTGACTGTGGATGTTGTATCACAGACACAGTCCCTTTGACTGTTCAGAGATTCCACTAAAACCGCCCACAGATGTAAACAACCATGCATGAGCAGCGACTGTTAGACGGAGGGGGTCTCAAATGGTTCAAATGTCTCTGAGCACTATGGGACTTAACATCTGTGGTCGTCAGTCCCCTAGAACTTAGAACTACTTAAACCTAACTCTCCTAAGGACATTACACACATCCATGCCCGACCGTAGCAGTCGCGCGGTTCCGGACTGAGCGCCTAGAACCGCTAGACCACCGCGGCCGGCGAGGGGGTCTGACAACCGATCAGTTCCAGTCATTCCACCAGGAAGGAGGTACAATAAACCATGCCTAGACTCTCAATACCACGGTTCGATCGCGTCCGCATTGTTACTTTGTGCCAGGAAGGGCCCTTTGTGTCCAGGCACCTCGTAGTAAACCAAAGCGATGTTGTTCGGACATGGAGGAGATACAGGGAGAGAGGAACTGTCGATGACATGCCTCGCTCAGGCCTCCCAGTGGCTACTACTGCACAGTGGATCACCGCTATCTATGGATTAAGGCTCAGAGGAACCCTGACAGCAACGCCACCATGTTGAAGAATGTTTTTCGTGCAGCCACAGGACGTCGTGTTACTACTCAAATTGTGCGCAATAGGCTGCATGATGGGCAGCTTTACTCCCGACGTCCATGACGAGGTCCGTCTTTGCAACCAAGACACCACGCAGCGCGGTACAGATGGACCCAACACGCTGAATGGACCGCTCAGGATTGGCATCACGTTCTCTTCACTGATGAGTATCGCATATGCCTTCAACCACACAATCGTCGGAGATGTGTTTGGAGGCAACCCGGCCATGCTGAACGCCTTAGACACACTGTCCAGCGAGTGCAGCAAGGTGGAGTTTCCCTGCTGTTTTGGGCTGGCATTATGTGGGGCCGACGTACGCCGCTGGTGGTCATGGAAGGCGCCGTAACGGCTGTACGATGCGTGAATGCTATCCTCCGACTGATAGTGCAACCATATCGGCAGCATATTGGCGAGGCATTCGTCTTCATGGACGACAATTCGCGCCCCCATCGTGCACATCTTGTGAATGATTTCCTTCAGAATAACGACACCGCTCCACTAAAGTGGCCAGCATGTTCTCCGGACATGAACCCTATGAACATACCTGGGATAGATTGAAAAGGGCTGTTTATGGACGACGTGACCCACAAAACACTCTGAGGGAACTACGCCGAATGGCCGTTGAGGAGTGGGACAATATGGGCCAGCAGTGCCTTGATTTACTTGTGGATAGTATGCCACGACGAACACAACCATTCATCAATGCAATTTGGACCATTATCTCTGAAGGTCTCTTGTAAGGTGGTACAACATGCAATTTGTGGTTCTCATGAGCAATAAAAAGGGCGTAAATGATGTTTATGTTGACCTCTATTCCAATTTTCTGTACAGGTTCCGGAACTCTCGGAACCGAGGTCAAACAAAACATTTTTTGATATGCGCGCGTGAGAATAATTGGAAGGAAACGAAGAGATACGCGAATCTCTATTCTCTGGGCCTCAGGTCAAGTAGGTGTTGGCTTACAACAATAAAATCAACCAGTTCTCCAAGGAGGCTGAGCCGTGGCTGGCTCGAGTCATGCTTGTCCTGGGTTAAACCTTAATTGCCGTCCTGTGGTTTTATTTCTCCTGCGGTTATCGCGATAATGTTGCTGTCCTCTCCGTGTGTGGCAGCAGCAGCGTGTATCGATACTAGTACTGCTGTACTATCTTTGGTGTGGCGGATATAGTTTCCGGCCGGGCGGTGTGTGACTAGTCGGCCGGTTGGCGTGGAGCAGCAAGGAAGTCCTCGTCGCGCGTACCCTGGCTGGGGCCGCTGGCGGTGTGCACACGCGGTTGGAGTGTGAGATGCTGCTTGCGAGTGCTACGAAGTTCATCGCCCACCGATCTTGGACATGAAAGTTGAGTCCTCACTTAACCTACTACCGAGCCTCAACCGTTTACATTTCTTCGTTTGATCCTGGTTGTCGCTTTTGGGAGATTCCCGCGAGCAACAACGTGTGTGTATTCAAGTCGGCCAAGATTCCAGCCGTCTTCCTGTGGAGTTTAACTTATCTTAATTTATTCACTTTTATTGAAGTTGACCAGAGGTATCTTCTGCCTGGAGTCCGTTGACGTTTCGGTTACCTGCCCTGGTCGTTGACGTAATTTTCGGTAGTGTATTTCTCTCGTCGTGTTGTCGCTGTCCAGGGCGGCTGAGGCGTTGTTGGTGTTTGTGGGCGCCGATATTTTGTGTGTCGTTGGGTTGAAATCTTGTGGTTGTTTTGCTGGTTGTGCTGAGTGGAACTGATTTTGCTGGCTGGTCGGTCGGCTGGCTGTCGGTTGGGTTGTTTTCAGATTAAGAAGTCGTGGGACAGGCTGCCTGTCTCACCTAAACGGTTGTTAGTGTTACAGTCCCAGTCCGACCCTTGGAAACTCTTAAGTGCCGTTCCTTGTATGTTAGATAGTAATTTCCCTGTTTGGGTTTTAGTTATTTTATTGATGTGTGACCTTCAGCCGAGTATTAATATCTCTTAAATTAACGTTCTCGTCTTGCCCTTAAGGCACAAGATTGTTATGCTTTTGTATGGGGTCTTCAACCGAATTTTGAATAAAATGTTTTAAGATAAGGCCTTCAGTCTTTTGACTGAAACTCTTCTTGTTGCTTAATATGCGGCCTCCAGCCAAAATTAAACTGATAAGGCCTTCAGCTTGTTTATATTGAAGATTCAGAAAATATTCTCGGATGAAACCTCCAGAAGAACCTTGTATTTCAATTTCTTGCTTAGGCTTTGTGTCTTGGATTTTGAGTGCGGCCTTCTGCCGATCTAAAGTTAATCAAAGGAGGTCGATTACAGTTTTGAGAGTTTTGCACCCTTGTTGTAATATTATATGTTATAATATTGTATGTTGAGTGCAAATGATAGCGAAGCATTTTGGCTCCTTTCCACTACCTAATCCGCTCTGTCCTGCTAGCCCAGGCGTTTCGGTGGTACATGTTTCTGGTCCTGTAATGAATGTCAGTCTCTTGCCTTGCGAATTCGACTTGTGGATACGGAAACTGACAGTGGAAGAATGAGCGGCGGATTTCAGTATAGCACAATGGTCAATACTACGCTGCGATGCAGCCAGTAATGATACACTACCATTGTACTCGAAAGTATCAGGCGAAATGGAAGCTGGTAAATACCCTGATACGATTGTGTACCAATCAGGTTGAAAACTTTCCCACTTACATCGTATAGCATTAAGAGATAATCACTCCTGTGTCTGTCAGTAAAAACGAGACGAGACGCTATATTCCTAGGGGCTGCAGACAACACTATATCCCAGGGCTCTCAAATGCCTCAAAGGACATGCTGGAGAAGTATCAAGTATTGTTCGCGGAAGACTCATTCAGCGACGAGACCATCACCTGCGGCACAGCTTTAATGTCAGCCCTCAGCGAGGCACGCGAGAAGAAGTGGATAGCAACCATAGAAAGAATGGATATGTCCCACAGTATCAAAATAGCCTGGAACCTGATTAAGAAACTGGATGGTGACCCAAGGCTAAGCAAGGCCCCGGCCAACGTAACTCCAAACCAAGTGGCCAACCAACTCCTTCCAAACGGCAAGTTCAACTCCAAACGTCAGAAAACTAAAATCACACACCTACTGCCAACGGAAAACACCAACTTCCAGAAACCATGAGAGAGTTAAACAATGGCATAAATACCATGAAGAATGGGAAAGCCGCTGGGTTTGATGATATTTGCGTGGAACAGATTAAAAACTTCGGCCTTGGCACCAGGGACTCGGTACTTGGACTTTTTAACGTGTGCCGTGAAACCTTTCAAATCCCGAAACTGTGGAGGAAGTCAAAAGTGGTGGCTCTCCTTAAACCCGGGAAGGACCCAGAGTCTCCGAAGAGCTATAGACCCGTAACCCTTCTCTGCCACCTGTTTAAGCTCTATTAAAGATTGATCCTCAACAGAATAGAGAAGATCGTTGACTCGAAATTAATTCCACACCAAGCAGGTTTTAGACCTGGAAAGTCCTGTACCAGTCAAATTCTGGCATTGACGGAACATATCGAGGATGGGTTTGAGAATAAACTAATCACCGGGCAGGCACTAGTCGACCTAAGCTCCACCTATGATACAGTAGATCACCGGACACTACTGCATAAAACCTACGAGACCCTGAAAGACTACCACCTAGTCACGATAATCGAATCCCTGCTTCGTAATGCTTGAGGGGAAAAAGAGTCGATGGCGGAATCAGAAAAATGGGCTCGCCCAAGGGAGCATGTTGGCGCTAATCCTATTCAACATATATACAAATGACCAACCAACTCAAAACGAAAACTTTTGTATATGCAGACGACCTGGCAATAACAGTTCAATGCAACAGGTTTGAAGCCATCGAGGAGAAACTAGAAACCGCCCTTTCTACAATGTCAATCTACTACAAAAAGAATTCTCTAAAACCCAATCCCTCCAAAATTCAAGTGAGTGCATACCATCTGAACTCGAGGCAGGCAAAGTACAGGCTCAATGTTACCTGGGATGGGACATTACTAGAACACACAGATACTCCCACCTACCTTCGCGTCGTGCTGGACAGAACATTGATATACAAATATCATTGCGAAAAAACACGCAAAAAAGTAGAAGCACGAAATTCCCTAATAAGAAAGCTGTCCAATAGCAAATGGGGTGCCAAACCTACCGTGGTCAGAACTTCAGCCCAAGCTTTGTGCTTCTCCACTGCCGAATATGCCTGCCCGGTATGGTGCAGATCCGCCCACGCAAATAAGGTAGATATTAGCTTGAATGAAACATGCAGGATAGTGACAGGCTGCATGAAACCAACCCCCACAGAAAATCTTCACAGGGCCGCAGGTTTCACAAACTCTGACTCACGTAGGAAAGCCCACGACCATACCGAGAAGCTAAAGCAAACTTTTGATGCCCGTCACTCAATATTTGGCGTAGCGTGTGGCTCCAGCAGACTCAAATCCAGACGCCCTTTCCTAAGTTGCGCCTTAGATGAGCCCCCCATCTACTATCCGCTAAGAGAGGACCCACCAAGCAGCGTTTCTGGCGATTGGAAAACCTGGAGAATGCTTAACCGCATCAGAACTGGGGTGGGTCCTGAGAAATCTAATCTGATCAAATGGGGTTTGTTGGACGAAAATGACAACAAATGCGTCTGCGGCACTCGACAGGACATGGAACATCTTCTACAATGCCCTGCCTGCCCCTACAGATGCATCCTCGACGATCTATGGCTGGCTAAAGAAGAAGCATTGGACATTGCCCAATGCTGGGCAAACAAATTGTAGTTTCAGGACACGAAAAAGTAAAGTAAGTAAAAACGAGAAGGAAATGTAAACCACTTTCTGATGTGATGCAGGTTCTTCGAGGCACAGCAGAACCGCTTACCGCAGAATCTTTGAAATTGGAGGTGCTCTTTCCGACAAGTACCTCTGTTTTATTGTATGAGACAGTAACGCATGTTCTTGAAATTTTGCGTATTATCCGTTGCAACATTAAGATTCTACTCTCCAAGTGCACGCTCCAAAAGCTCAGCTGAATACAACTGTATATTCAGTTTTATCTGTAGTGGATATCATGTCAAAATGCTTCGCTAAAAGTATTGTGACTATGTGATGCTACAAAATAATCTTAAACTTTAGCTCATACTCTTTATACCGTGATTCGTCTTTTATTTGCTTTTTGTGTTTGTACCTTGTTGTTTGATAGCATAGTATAATACGCCCAAGGAAAATAAAAAAATAAAAATTCTCCATATCAATTCCTGGTCACCCGTGTCTGCTCGTCCTGTGGCTACTCCGTGCGATAGAGACGGTTATTGCAATCTGGGAATCCATATTTTTTCAGCCTGGAGATGGTTGATGTGCCTCAAATTAGGCCTTCAAGAGCGCGACCAAAGGCCAGCCATGGAAACCCATGGACAACGAAGACCACTTATGACACGTATATATACTACTCATTGCTCCTATTTCTTCAACGATACGGGCTTGGTGGTGTATTTTTCTCCATTCCGACTATTTGATTCTGTGTGAATTTTTTTAAAATAATAAACGACATCAAACTGAAATTGAAAGGCCCTTATTACGTCAATTGACTTCTGAAAATGCGGAAATAACAGAGGAGGAGACATCTGCTGATGGTATCTGATCCTCAGTTTTACTATCTTCGTCGTTAGTTGTCTCTGACAGATAATGACAATGTGAATTCGATGAATCCGGTTTTCTATTCAGTATCTGAGTGTTTCAGAATACGTAAAATCTCTTCATTACGGAAACGACGTTGATATAACTGGAAACGTCTCTAACAGAAGAAAAAGACAAGTGTCATCGATGAGGCGAGTAACATCAGTAATACACGAAATACGAGCGAAAACCTTTCCGACGGTAGCTATATATTCGTTCGTTGAAGCAACTGTTGGCTAAACCTCTTTAACTGCAACAGTAGCAACATTTTTAAAAGGAGTTACGTTAGGGGTCTATGATCCCCTCCGATCTTCTAGTTATAATTCATGAAATCATGAAAACTCAGCAAATTGCGAATCGCTGTTGTTAAAAACAGAAGAAATAAAGGAAGCTCACGAAGTTTGATAGAAAAACGTTATACTTAAGCACCTTCTGCTGTGCTAGTATTAATTGTCTGAAGGGGTTTTACCGTATTCGTTACGTCGTTGGGATAGGTGTTTGGTAATCCACACGTATTATAAAAAAATGTACGTGCTGTGTGTGTGTGTGTGTGTGTGTGTGTGTGTGTGTGTGTGTATGTGCTGTGTGTGTGTGTGTGTGTGTGTGTGTGTGTGTGTGTGTGAGAGAGAGAGAGAGAGAGAGAGAGAGAGAGAGAGTGAGTGTGTGGTCCTTATCTAAACGAGTGGACTGATTTCTTCCAAACTTGGTACACATATCATCTACTGTCTGGCAACAATTGTTGTGGAGAGGGGGAGGGAGGGGGCTACGAACCTCTCACAACACATGATAGTTCAAGAGATATGACGTCATAAACAGCGAGATGTCTGAAAAACTGTCTCATTGTGCATGGTGTATAATTTGTTACTTCTTTGCTACTGACTCACTTCACAAAACATTTTGCGTACAATATGTCGCTGAATGTACCTACAATATTGTGTCATTGTATGGCACATAGATCAGAAGATATAGTGTCATAAACACTGAGATGCGTGAAAAAGTGCCGCATTAGCTGCGCGTACGATAGCTTTCAACTGTGAAGCGCAAACAGCAGTAGACGGAAACAATAACCGTCTATACAGCGATGAAGAGGTGTTGCCCTAGAGCGTTTGCAAAATCACGTTGTACACACGCACGGAAACTGTCCGGGATCAGCTCACGCCGAGGCGACTGCTTCACTTCAAGGGTGTTTGCATGAATACATGGAAATTAAATAAAACACAGTTAAATTTTTGTTTTCAGTCTAACAGAAAATTGCTGAAATGAACATCAGAGCAATGCTGGGTTTGTCAGTTAGTATAAACAGTTACCGTACGAAGTAATGGTAAGATCAGGGCTTAGAGATCGAGTGAATAAACTCGGCGATTATCCTAAACCGAACCTAAGAGCCATTTCAGTTGGCCAACTCGGCTGTATGGCTGCTGCATCGGATGCATGGGTTTATCAGATGGACAGTAGCTGCAAAGCGAAAAATAAAACGGGTAGCCGCCACTGTTAGGAACACCTACGCGTGTTGGTATCTTGCCAACGACCTTTCAGTGGTATTACTGCCGGAATGCAGTGGGCCTCTCCAATCGGTGTAATCGAAACCGCACACAAATTAGCGTGGAATTAATAGGAGGATGGAGAACGGCACTCCGCCCCTAGCGCTCACACATAACCCCTCGCAAACACACAAACACGAGCGGCGCGGGTGTGTAGCAGCGGTAGGCGTTCTGCGCGCTGCGCACCCACGCCTGGCTTTAATAGCCGCCAATAGCTGCTGCTGGGCGCGGCGCCTGAGAGATAGGCAGCCCAACCGGCAGCACTGTACGGCACATGTGGTAAATCACGGCAAGGTGTGGCACGTGAGCGCGGGTAGGAAGACTGCCCCGGGCTGTTCTCTCGCATAAACAGCGGCGCGCGGGTCGGAGCGCAGAGGGCCCGTAGCGCAGTTCGACAGCGCTCGCCGCCCCAAATCACATTCGCGAGCCGACTGCCGCCCCCGCGCCACCACATCATCGCTGCGTGCTCTCTCGGCCCATCGCATTGCATTAGCTTTTACCGGCGCTATCCTGGTCACGGCGGGACCCATAAGCAGTGACAAATTCTGTTATAGCCCCTGCGTGCTAAATCAGATTTCGCAGCACTGTGCACCGGGCGTATGCTCTCTGCGCGCACGTGCAGTCACTGCCGAGTTCCAACACTCCCCTCCCCCGACTAGCTCACCCCTACACACCGTTAAATTCCAGCTTTTAGGTTTCAATTTGGAGAAAAATATTAATTCTGTCGTTCGTTTGCGTTTGTCAATGCATATGTTCTCATTCGTGTGAACGTGTGTGTGTGCGTGCGCGCGTATTTCGGTGACTGTGCTTGCATCATTTTCGGGCACCGTTTTAACAGCAACGAGAGTGGCGCAGGCATCATGAACAGCACTTAATGTGAACGCGCTTTTATCGGTGTGATAGTAAACAAGCTTCGAAAGCCCGCATAACGCCGTACCAAAGTAGATTTGCGAAAATTACGTTCGCTGCGGGCTAGATGTGGCATCGAATGTAGCCGCAAAGCAACGACTGCCGTTACCGCGCTGCGATGTGGGCCGGAGTGTGACAAAACCGACCGCAGAAAATTCACGTCTTCATAGAATTTTGCATTACACAAATTTTAAGTTCATACATTGGGGGCCAAGTGTACACCATGAACTTGTCCTTTCCGTATCGAAATTTTTTGACAGATACTGTAATGAAACTTGCCTCCTCGGAACTTTCGTATGGCAGTTTAAATGTTCATTTAATTTTTATAGTTAAATTATGTGTATTCCGCATCAAAAGACATTTTTGCATTTATTTGTTCGACGAAACACTATTTTTGTGATATTTTTATTTTTCATATCAAACCATTTCCCAACACTGATCTTGAACTATGAAAATTACTAAGGACGACTTTTAACTCAAATGATTCAGAAACCACTAACTTAAATCATTCAAAAACCACTTTATAGTAAAAATAATATTATGCTTCAGTCATCATAGAAACAAAATTTCTGTTGTCATTTATAATTTTTCTAATTTTACTATCGTTAATACAGTAGACCGTGTACAATTACAGAGAACACGCTATTTTTCACATTGTCAAAATTTGCAACATTTGTTATGACCCCTTAAGCGCATAAATCTTCACATAAAAAATTATTTCCAGAAAACATTACTTAAATCAAATCTGAAAAACAATTCCAATTAAGACAGTTATGTTAATCCTAATTTGAATTACATCCCGTTCCAGAAGGTACTGGAGGCTAGGTTTCCAATATATAATGTAATTTTGGTGCCAAGCACGCCAGAGGTGTTTTAGCGTTGAAAGAGTATGGTCAGTAGCTATCCAGGTTGATTCCTGTAACAAACTGAGGAATTACCTGTGAAAACGTTGCGAAATGTTATTTATGAACAAGTATGGTTGTGAAAAGTGTTTCAAGGACTTATAAATAACGACTTGTCACTGAAGGACCTTGAACCAATAATTTTGGAAAGCTTATACAGGAACAAAGAGGATACCCTGGACAACGTGACAGCCATCGCATCATAGGTAACATTTGTCTGCTAATATATTGTTCTAACCTATCATCTTTTATAAACGTTGATAACACTACTAAAGAGAGAGTTAGTTAAGTCCCCTGTATATCCATTAACAATTAAAAGTAGGGAAGAACTTTGTGATAAGAGAGTGTGAAAAATTTAATTCACACCGTGTACTTAAATTCATTTTTAAACTATGAAATAAAAAATACTTTTTTCTGCTGTAACTGAACAAATTAGATCTCTGGAAATCCGTAATCACGGCTGGCATAATGCTAGAAAACCCCACTGGATTACTATATTTTTCACTTAGACTGCCAAAGACAGCATCCTCACATAAGCCAGTATGCTGCTGATCACGTAACTTATCCAATAGAATCAGTCCTTCATTTTGTAATGGTGCAGCTAGCGGGGAGCTGGGAACGGTAAGGAGCTGGAAAGTACAACTTGACATTTGCACCAGAAAAGATATTTATTTTGAGAACTTCAGTTAAAATTAATTACCACAGAATTTCGGATTTTCTGCTTGGCTTTTCGTTGCAAAACATTGTCTTATGGTAGCAGAAGGAATGACTTAAAACTCAAAGAATTTAAAAAATTGAGAGGTTGAGAATGGTAGTTAATGAGTCATAATAATTTTGCAAAGAGGCTTCTCCACTGAAAAAGCATTCAAGCAAATGAGCAACAATTCATAAATATTGAGATATCAATGACATAAATATTGGATGTATTTAAGGATAAAATTTAATTAGTTGTAGTCTTTGCTGTCCCTGGTTAAGTCTATATCAAACAAACAACACTAAAACAGAGAAAAATTACACAAGACGTATTGATGAGAAGCAGCCATTCAAGAACGTTTTTAAGCATTGGCCCAGATCAAACAGTGAACCATCATAACCAATGACTATAAGAACAAGTGGGCGAAATACTTGTAAGTACGATTAAGAAAAGGGAGTCCCAGCTTTTGCACGGCCAAGTGTCCTCAAAATACTGCACTTAAAGTGCACACTACATATGAAAGAATATCTATTCAATAATCGTAAACCTGAAGCAAATGCCCATGTTACGTCAAAACATCAAAAAAAAAAAGCAGTTAACGGGCAAATACAATTTACACTAAAAATATTTTCAGTTTAAACAATGTCTCAACAAGCAATGGACTAAAAAATGTACCAGTAACTTAGAATCCGAAATACTCAACTGGTTCATCTGGCTAATGCTTAAGATCACTTCACCTCGTACGGCACACAGACCAGTTTAGTAGGCTCAAAAAACAAAACGCTACTAGGAAACGTGAGGTTGCCCGTGCAGTGTAAACAAGTGGCTGACACTTTGTAAAAGCATACACGCCACAAGGTAAGTGCTACCGTTGCACGCCAGTCCCCGCAGAAGTCCACACGGCCGGCTGCGTACGCCACAGCTTGCGAGACGCCAGGAAGGAGGTTGGCGACAGCCAAAGATGTACCCTCACGCTATCGATGATGTATTTTATTTATTTTAATGTTATATCATCACGCTTTTCAAGAAACTGCGTTTTGCAGCACTTCCATACTTCCATGATGGTCAATTGTTTGTTACCTCCATTTGCACCATAACTTTCTAATGTTAGAGAATTATAATTTTTCTATTAATAGGGACTTATCTTTTTTCTGATTTTATGAGGTGAAGATAATCTGTTCTTCAACTTGAAGCTGGGACTAAAAAGAAATGTAGTGAACCAGACGGTACTTTGAATTATATATATATATTCCAAATCAATGACATGCAGGGCAGAAGACATTTTGTACTCAACTACTGTCTATGATTCACCAGTTCACCAGTTACAGTCGCCGATGGGATGATTGCTCACATACATAAGTGTGTTGTTATTCTTATCGACACTCTTCATACGGCCATTTGGACAGGATACGACCTACTTCCTTCCCCATCCTTCCACAATTTGCAGCTATTCCTACTAATGACCTAGTCGTTGACGAGACCATTAAATGCAGAACTTCCTTTCTTATTGCTCATGCAGTAGCATCATGTTCTGGACAGAAGACCATGCTCAAAAAACAAGATTACCTTTTTATGTTGGGTTTCAAGTGAATTTTTTTGGATTTCCTTAGTGTCTGTTTTACTATTCGATTTAGCATGTAAGTAATCATACATACTGTACAATCGATGTATACGCTCGATAACCCCCGCTAGTCCACAGCAACTTTATGTAAACACAGATCAGATTTTCAAAATCTGTTTACCACGTGCTGATATTACTAGTCCTTTGTAAGCTTTTATCATGTACTTCAACATGGGAATAATGATAACTCAGGTCACTTTAAATAACAGAGGCTTAGTCTTGTAGTTTTTAACGTGCTGGATCCTAATATGATAGAAAATTCGTATTACCCACCGTTTATTAATGAATACTCAATATTTAAAAATGTTTTTAGTAAGTATATATATAATTTACGGACTGTGTCAATTAATAATAATGTGATGTCGGTATGCCGACTGAGTTAGATAAAAAAAAGGGGGTTCTAGAGTCTTTGTATCAAACTTCTAGGGGTGATAGATCACGTCATAGGGAACAACTTTTGTTTGAGAAAAAATGTTCGTTGATGCTTCTCAGTGCCCCTAGGGATCCTTTGCTATGTGTTATGCCCCTGAGAAACGGCCGCGGCACTATGTGGCGTGCGTATGCCTTTCTTATAAATGAGCCATCTGCTCCGTATGAAAGAGGGTAAGACCAGTAAAATTTAAGTACCTGATTTGCTTTTAAAATATCTTTCTCCGCTTAGAGACACTCATTCTTAAGGTTTTCCTACTGAAAATCGCAGTCAGCTTACCAGGACAGGTGATATGCAACACACCTGATCAGCAGGTCCTATTAGTTCTGTGGAATCTCGTCGTCCCAGCGCGAGCGAATGCCACAGGATGCCAAACGTCAATCGAAAGCGTTAGTGAACTTTTTTTATCTAATAAAAGTTATCCGTTTTTCTACTCTTTCCTTTACTGAACACAATAAAAAAATTTTCAATGTAACATACATATCGACAAATAATTAGTAGTAAATGTTAAGGATAATAAAATCAAGTCAGCGCTTTTTGTAATGCCTACTATCATATAAAATTTTGCATCGTCTTCAATTTTTGTACTAAAAATGGCGACTTAATCGTGCGGAACAATAATTTACGACTTATTAGGACAATATCTCAAGATACAGTGATGGTTTATTGCATCTTCCTCTAAGAGATCGGAATCAGCAAGCAAAAGTATATTGTCTGATCAAAAGTATCCGGACGCCACTGCGTAATGCGGAAATGACCATTAGCTATCGCGAGAGGTGGACTCGTCAGAATAAAGTGGGGCGGGGAACATTGTGTTATCAGCAGAGAAGCAATAGTGACAGAATGTATCGGCTAGGTGAGCTGAGTGACTGCGACCTTGCGCTAGTCACTGGATGTAACCTGAGTAACCGGACCATGAAGAACATTTCAGACCTTCTAAAGCTGCCCAAGTTGGTTAGTTGATTGTCAAGTGGAAACGCGGAGGAACAACCAAAGCTAACCCAAGACTTGGCAGACCTCATATACTGACGAACGGGTACCATAAAACATTTGAGGGGAGGGAGTATTTGTGAAAAAAACTCGCGTGAAACCAGAGAAAGCAATCACTAGCGACTTCCAAATTGGTACCAGCCATCCAGCTAGCAATCTGATGGAAGAGTTTGAGTTTGGCGAGTATTTGGAGAACGTTACATATTGTCATGTGTAATGGAAAAACTGAAGTACGGAAGATGTGGTGTTGGGTACGTTGGGCAACCGTTTCGTCTCTGAGCAGAAACCGCAACCTATGTCCTCCATTATTTTCTGGTTGTACTCCATTCTCTACCTTTCTCTATAGTTTTTATCCCCTACATCTCCCTCTAGTAACATGCAAGCTAGTACCTGGTTTCTTAATAGTGAAAGGAGTCTATTGGGGCACAATTGTATGTGATACCTGAATATGATAAACGATGTAAATCTCTGATAGACTTTATAATGTGCACGACCCCACAGCCAAAGATACTGCTTCTGTTTTGAGATTGTAATGTTGGAGTAAGAGAGCGCTGGGCTCCGGGAGCGAAAGACGATGCAGTAGCCAGTTTTTGTGATGTGCTGTGAGAAGCCACTAAGTGTAGGAATTACAAGAACATATAAGCAGACGTCTTCTCACAAGCGAGGTAAAGATGTTGAACTATTATTTAATTTAGTTTTGCTTCCGCGTTAGTATAGATGAGTTGGCTGATGATTTGTAATTGCTGAGTTAACAGAGAATGTACGTACACTGATTTGATAAAAAGGCTTCTAAGATTTGTTAACAGAGATATTTGTAATATGATGATATGAATTTATTTTGGATGAATGAGGTTCGGTAATATTTGCTGTTTAAATCTCACTGTCTGTGAATCGATTGTGAGTAACGTAACTTCAGTTGTCAGATGTTTTTGAAAAGACAAACTTAACTTGCAGTATAATTTTGCCAAAAATACTCACTGTTAGTTATTCACCGTAATCAGTACCGCTTCCCAGTCCAGGTCATTTTTTTCCAAAGGAGCTGGATTTTCATAAATGTTTTCATTTATCAACCAAAACAACTTCATGTGCATTTCAAAGTATTACAGCCAGCATTACACACCACTGAGCATGTAGCTAGCATATTTATACTTTTTTTGTGAGAGACCAGAATACATAGCGTTCCACCGTTGCTGCTTTAGAGGTAAGACAGTTTCATTTATTTGTTCTGTGCACAGGGACCAAGGTTATCAGTTTTGAAAAGGGCCAGAGGATTCAGTGCCTAAGGTGCTGAATGTATTTTACAGTGACCGTATTTATTTATTGGTATTGGGAGCTGCATTGTCCAGTCAATTCATATAAAGTTTTTGTTAACAGTAACACAGAATAAGCCCACCACTTGCACTTTCAACACACTAAACGATAATTTTAGTTCAGTACCCATTCCACAGATCATTCATTCAACGTAATCGTAAACTTTTTTTTTATTTAAAGAACGTTACAATAGATGTCCTATCATCCTGATCTCCTCTTTGTCAGTGTTTTTTATATATTACTTTCCTCTCGGGATCTGTGGAGAGCCTCCTCATTCCACTTAATTTTCAAGATTCGCCTGTAGCGGCACATCTCTAGTGCTTTGATTCTCTAGTGTTCCGGTTTTTCCATAGTTCAAATGGTTCAAATGGCTCTGAGCACTATGGGACTTAACATCTGAGGTCATCAGTCCCCTAGAACTTAGAACTACTTAAACCTAACTAACCTAAGGACATCACACACATCCACGCCCGAGGCAGGATTCGAACCCGCGACCGTAGCGGTCGCGCGGTTCCGGACTGAAGCGCCTAGAACCGCTCGGCCACACCGGCCGGCTTTTCCACAGTCCATGTTCCACATCCATATAGTGCTACGCCCGCAATCGTACATTCTCTGAAATAGCTGCCTCAAATTAAGACCTATGTTTAACACCTGTAGCCTTTTCTTGGCAGAAATGTCCTTCTCGCCAGTGCTAGTCTCTTTTTATGTCCCTGCTCCGCTCTTCCTGGGTTGTTTTACTGCCTAAGTAGCAGAATTCAGTAACTTCGTCCACATCGTGATCCCCAGTTATGATGGCCGGCCACCGTGGCCGAGCGGTTCTAGGAGCTTCAGTCCGGAACCGTGCGATTGCTACGGCCGCAGGTTCGAATCCTGCCTCGGGCATGGATGTGTTTGATGTCCTTAGGTTAGGTAGGTTTGAGTAGTTCTAAGTCTAGGGGACTGATGACCTCATATGTTAAGTCCCATAGTGCTCCGAACCATTTCAACAATTTGAACCAGTTACGATGTTAACTTTCTCATTGCTATCATTTCTGATACTTCTCATTACTTTCGTCTTCGATTTTCTCTCAACCCATATTCTGTTCGCATCAGAATGT
This sequence comes from Schistocerca piceifrons, assembly GCF_021461385.2. NCBI lineage: Eukaryota > Metazoa > Arthropoda > Insecta > Orthoptera > Acrididae > Schistocerca > Schistocerca piceifrons. Next base: position 1,033,650,045 of record NC_060138.1, read on the forward strand.
TCATTCCATTCAACAGAGCCCGTAGTAATTCTTTGCTTCCACTGCGGGTTTCAATGTTATCAGAGAATCTGACGACTGATATCCTTTCACCTTGAATATTAATCATACTCTTTAACCTTTCCGTTATTTTCGACATTGCTTCTTCAATGTACAGATTGAACTCTAGGGACGACAGACTATATCGCTATCTGATGCTGTTTTTAGTACGAGCGTTTCGATCTTCATCTTCCAGTCTTATTGTTCTCTCTTGGTTCTGGGATAAATTGCGAATTACCCGTCTTTCTCCATAGCTTGGCCATATTTTTCTTAGAATTTCGAACATCTTGAACGGTTTGACATTTTCAAACGCTTTTTACAAGCTGACACGTCCCATGAACGTGTCTCGATTTTTCTTCAGTCTTGCTTCCACTATCAACTGCAACGTCATAACTATCTCTCTGGCGACATTACCTTTCCTTAAGCCACACTTATGCTCATATAACAGCTCTTGAATTTCCTTTTTCCTTCTTCGGTATATAATTATTCTCAGCAACGTGGGTGCATGAGCTTTGAGCTGATTGGGCTATAATTCTCCCGCTTGTCGGCTCTCCTCCTTGTCGGCTCCTTTTTCTTCTTCCACAACATCAGACAAATCCTTCTCTTCATAGAAGCCTTCAATGTACTCTTTCCACCTATCCGCTCTCTCCTCTGCATTGAACAGTGGAATTCCCTTTGCACTCTTAATCTTATCGCCCTAGCTTTTAATTTCAGCGAAGGTTGTTTTGAGTTTTTATTATGCTGAGTCATTCCTTCCGAAAACCATGTCTTTTTCGATTTCTTTCCATTTTTCATGCAGCTATTTCGCCTCCACTTCCGTGCACTTTCTATTTATTTCATTCTTACTTAACTTGTATTTCTGAGTTTCTGAATTCCATGAACATTTTTGTACTTCCTTCTTTCGACTATTAACTGAAGTATTTTTCCCGTTACCCATCTTTTTTTCGCAGTTACCTTCTTTATACCTATAGTTTTCTTTCTCCTTTCTGTGACTGCCCTTTTTAGAGATGTCAAGTTCTCTTCACTTGAACTACCTACTAAGATACTCATTATTTCTATCTATAGCCTCGGAGAAAATCTGACGTGGATCTTCGTTCCTTAATACTTCCGCATCCCACTTCTTCCATTGATTCTTCCTGACTAGCTCTTAAACTTAAGCTTACTTTCCATCATTACTAATTTCGATCTGAGTTTTTGCTGCTCCTGGGTACTCCTTACAATCCAGTATCTGATTTCAGAATCTCTGCTTGGCATGATGTAACCTAACTGGAATCTTCCCGTATCTCCCGGCCTTCTCCAAGTATACCTGCAACTCTTGTAATTCTCGAGCAGATTATTCGCTGTTATAGCAGAAATGTATTCTAAGACTGTATTAATTGTTGTGTTGGCAGAAGAGCCAACACCGTGTTATTAGTGGAGGTCGAAATGCACGCGTTTTAACTCACGCAGGCTGGCGTGAGGAGGGAAGAACTATACTGACGTGAGGTCTGGAACATGACAAGGAATTGGAATTCAGAAAGCGGACGTAATTAGTTTGATACTTAACTTTAATCCATTAATGATGAACGTCGCTCTTGACGGTACATGATTCACAATATTATCTGTTCAGAATACATTCATAGTAACTGAATATGGCGCCTTGCTAGGTCGTAGCAAATGACGTAGCTGAAGGCAAGAACATGTTTTTTGCTCGAGTATCATGTCGTTTTTGGAAATCCACAATCTACTATGTAGGAATCAACATGGATTCCGGAAGCAGCGATCGTGTGAGACCCAACTCGCTTTATTTGTTCATGAGACCCAGAAAATATTAGATATAGGCTCCCAGGTAGATGCTATTTTTCTTGACATCCGGAAGGCGTTCGATACAGTTCCGCACTGTCGCCTGATAAACAAAGTAAGAGCCTACGGAATATCAGACCAGCTGTGTGGCTGGATTGAAGAGTTTTTAGCGAACAGAACACAGCATGTTGTTATCAATGGAGCGACGTCTACAGACGTTAAAGTAACCTCTGGCGTGCCACAGGGGAGTGTTACGGGACGTTTGCTTTTCACTATATATATAAATGACCTAGTAGATAGTGTCGGAAGTTCCATGCGGCTTTTCGCGGATGATGCTGTAGTATACAGAGAAGTTGCAGCATTAGAAAATTGTAGCGAAATGCAGGAAGATCTGCAGCGGATAGGCACTTGGTGCAGGGAGTGGCAACTGACCCTTAACGTAGACAAATGTAATGTATTGCGAATACATAGAAAGAAGCATCCTTTACTGTATGATTATATGATAGCGGAACAAACACTGGTAGCAGTTACTTCTGTAAAATATCTGGGAGTATGCTTGAGGAACGATTTGAAGTGGAATTATCATATAAAATTAATTGTTGGTAAGGCGGGTACCAGGTTGAGATTCATTGGGAGAGTCCTTAGAAAATGTAGTCCATCAGCAAAGGAGGTGGCTTACAAAACACTCGTTCGATCTATACTTGAGTATTGCTCATCAGTGTGGGATCCGTACCAGATCGGGTTGACGGAGGAGATAGAGAAGATCCAAAGAAGAGCGGCGCGTTTCGTCACAGGGTTATTTGGTAACCGTGATAGCGTTACGGAGATGTTTAACAAACTCAAGTGGCAGACTCTGCAAGAGAGGCGCTCTGCATCGCGGTGTAGCTTGCTCGCCAGGTTTCGAGAGCGTGCGTTTCTGGATGAGGTATAGAATATATTGCTTCCCCCTACTTATACCTCCCGAGGAGATCACGAATGTAAAATTAGAGAGATTCGAGCGCGCACGGAAGCTTTCAGACAGTCGTTCTTCCCGCGAACCATACGCGACTGGAACAGGAAAGGGAGGTAATGACAGTGGCACGTAAAGTGCCCTCCGCCACACACCGTTGGGTGGCTTGCGGAGTATAAATGTAGATGTAGATGTATGCTAAACTGTCGTCTCTGCAAATGAGAGCGCATGTAGACAGTGAACCATCGCTAGCAAAGTCGGCTGTACAACTGCGACGAGCGCTAGGAAGTCTAGACTGGACCTGCCGTGTGTCGGCGCTCGGTCTGCAATCACTGATAGTGGCGACACGCGGGTCCGACGTATACTAACGGACCGCGGCCGATTTAAAGGCTACCACCTAGCAAGTGTGGTGTCTGGCGGTGACACCACATTAATTTTTTCTCCCCTCTCATTCTTGCTACCTAGCCAATATTATTCCGTAACCTTTACTAAGCATCTTCGCGTACAACCACATTCTAATTTCCCGTGACTATTACATTTTCGTCTTTCTTTACGTAGAGCCACTAATCCTATGATACTAGCTTACAGGTTATATTTAATCACGAGCGACATCGACTCGGTACACTGTGTAGCGATATGGTCATAACAGTGGCACCTAGAACACTGTTAATAGCGACTTAGGATATGGTGGTCCGTGGTTGGTTGGTTGTTTCGGGGAAGGAGACCAGACAGCGAGGTCATCGGTCTCATCGGATTAGGGAAGGACGGGGAAGGAAGTCGGCCGTGCCCTGCGAAAGGAACCATCCCGGCATTTGCCTGGAGAGATTTAGGGAAATCACGGAAAACCTAAATCAGGATGGCCGGACGCGGGATTGAACCGTCGTCCTCCCGAATGCGAGTCCAGTGTCTAACCACTGCGCCACCTCGCTCGGTGTGGTCCGTGGTGTAATAGGTTACACTGTGAGCTCCTTACAAGCTGCAAATAGTGTGCCCTAGAATTGCGCAAAAAATGGCGATTCCTCCTGTTTCATGAAAAATACTCACAAGCTATGGTGGCAGTTCTGCCTGCAACGCATCCAGTGCACACGAAACTAGAAGGAAACAAAACAGCTCATCTACTCACCCCACTATAACTGTCGATGCTGGTCGGTGCTGATTTCCATCTCTGAGATGGTTCTGACGCTGTGAGCCCTGGGGTAGTTGACCTCTACAAAGACAGTGTTGAGCTGAGGTTGTGAGTAGACATCAGGATGTTGTCTGATGGTGGTTCAAGAGAACATAATTAACAGTCACATATTTTATGAAAAAAGAAGCGGCAGAACTCATGGCATTGTTCCGTGGAGGCAGCACCCCCTTGTGAAGAGATGACAGCGCCAGACTTGTGGTGCTGTGGTGACAGGCGGGCAGTGGGCCGGAATGGGCCGGAATGCGCAAGCGGGACGCCCGCGACAGAAAGCAGGACTACGCAGCTTAGGGCAGGGTGCATTTGCAGACGTGGTAGCCCGCTGAGGTTCTTCCGGATGATGTCAGGCCCGGCGGTGGTGTCCATTGTTGCAGAGGAGGCTTATAGCTTCATTTTGTCTGCACAAGTACAGAGGGCTGGGCGGCTGAACTGCCGCCGTCACGATTGGCTGCCCTCCAAGGCAGAAGTCCAGCTGCAGTTGAAGTAAGCAAGCTCGAAGGCGTCGAGTCCAGCGGAGTCGATATAGAACCAGAAGTCGGCTCGTTGGTGGTGGAGCCCAAGTCTCGTGATGGTAACGTGCAAAACCACGTCGCTCCGTCTGCTGGCGTGGAAATCAGCCCTGTAGTCGGTGCTGCCAGACTGCGAGCCCTTTTGCTAAAAATGGTGGGTACTTATGCAGGTTCGGTGCCCACTTGTTTTGCCGAGGCACCGCTTCCATTCACTCACACCAGAACAATGTGGCAACCAGAAGGTGTGGCAACTGGCCTGCCACTGTCTTGGCTAAGCCGCCTTTTTGCTGTGTCTTCGGCACTGCGGCCGCTCGCGCCTCTTACCCACAATGTGGAAACAGGTTGGTGATATAGCAGCCCGCTTGTGACAGCCTTGGCAGCACTGTCGCTTCGCTGTGTTGCGCCTAGAAACCGTAGCGGCGCTACATTTCTTATATTTCGGTTGTCGAGGAAAACCGGCCTACTATTTCTCCACAGACAGTCAGACACCTCACTGCGAGTGTCTCTAGCAGAGTTCAAGCAATCATAAAGGTGAAGGGTGGATACAGGTGGATACACCCCATATTAATGTCAACTTTTTTCTGGATACTTTTGATCTGATGTAAATAACCTGTTTCTACGGGCTATTACGTTGTTATTGAGAATGGAAACATTTATTTCTGCTGAAATTAACGTGAGAAGATTAGGGTCGCCACCGACTCTAACCATACAACTAAACAAAGGTTTGGCCGAGTCGGAAAATAAATTAATTTGATCACAGACCAAAAACTCATAAAAATGCATACGTTGTGATATCGCTCCTAGGGGATGCGATGTAATTACAGATGTTTCCCGTGCACTTTTCACGAGAATCAAACATTTAAAATAAAACAGAAAATGCATGAACACTGTGCATAAGATCAGCTCCCAGCAACACACCTGAAAATAAAACTTAATCTAACGCATTTGTTTTAAAATGAAAGGGGAAACTAATCATTAGACCTGTGCTTAAGGAAACAATTTGGATGTGGTAACGGGAAAGCAACGAGGTGAGTAGCTTGGGTGCAAAAACGTAACCTCGGAATACAAGAGAAAATCATTTATTTGCAAGACATGGATGTGAGGCATGTGCACAATTCCTGATAACATTAATTCCTAAAACCTTAAAGAGAAGCATCGATACGTTCACCGTTATAATCTACACCTAAAATCATTGGTGTGAATCATTCATACAACTGCTATTGCCTGATAACTGATGGCAATAACTCGTGAAACGGTACACGTTTCGCAGTACACCTGCGTCCCAACGTGGTTTGTGGAGACACAATATCTAGACATTATTTACTTTCTTTCAAAGTATCGTGTTCTATTAGTTAACTGAGACGATAAAGTGACAGTAGAGTCAAAATGAGAGACAGAATAAAAAAATAGTGATATCGGAAATGAGCAATATACTGATATCTAAGAGAAGTTGGTATGAACATTAACGAAGAATGGATTTTGGAAGATTACTAAAATATACACACTAAAAGGTAAGCGAGAAATCGAGGTAAAGATAGGGTCGATAGCAGGTAGTTAAACGGCGAATGAAGAAGAAGGAGGCTTGTTAGATCTCGTCGATATATTCGTCATGAGAAATATCTCGTCTGTGTTGATATGCATCGTTTATTTTATCATCTCAGTTACACATACTATTGTTACAAGAGTAATTGCGATCATAGTTGATCCTTAAGACAGAACTACACATCAGAATATTGTGTAACCGAGATGGCACAGTAAATGATAATTTTTAGCTTGTTAGGTCCTGTAGTCTTTCGGAAATTGATTTCTCGTGGTCTGATTTGCCTATCACTTGCGACGATTTTCCAGTGAGCATAGAGTAGAGCAAAGTGCGGTGTGAGCAGACAAGGCGAGCGAGAGCTCTCTACCTGCTGTCCGGCCACAGGCGACCGCAACTTAATTGCGGCGCTAAGCGACCTCCACCGCAGACCAGCAATTTGGGCCGTCGCGGTCCGGGACTCGGAATACGCAGCGGGTGCGTTCCCGTAGAGCTGGCTGGCAACTGGCGGTCGCCGGACACCTAGAAACCGGCGGGTTGGAGGAGGGGGGGGGGCGTGAAGGGGGTGGGGCGCCCAATGTCCGGCCAGCAGGCGTCAGCTGCGCGACCGTTGCCCGCCCCCATTCAGTCGGACCTCCCGCTTCTGACTTGCCTGATTAGTTCTCGACGAACTTTGCATCGGCTCTGTTGAACGAACAGTTTAGAGTTTAGACTCTGCGGCGAATGGAGAATACGGTACTGTTTCCGAAAACGACAATATCGCGAAGGGATCACACGAATGTTTTCAGACTCGTTGGACTGCTAAAGACGGCGTGCACGAGGACCAGCCATATCGTTCCGGATGTCACGAGGGCAAGGTGTGTGGGTTGTGGGCAGGCCTGGCTCGGCCTGTCTCAGCTTTCCTCGCTCCTTCCAGAAAGCACCCGGTACAGCGCGCATTTCGGCAGAATCGTGGTGTCAACCATTCGCTATTTTTTCGTGGGATGACGGCCGTTCACAGGTCCAGTAGCTGTCTGCACAAAAAGAGACAGCCAGCAATCTACCGCCATAAACCTTCAAAAATAAATGTGAATGACAAGAGAAAATTGGTTCAAGTGGCTCTGAGCACTATGGGACTTAACATCTGCGGTCATCAGTCCCCTAGAACTTAGAACTACTTAAACCTAACTAACCTAAGGACATCACACAACACTCAGTCATCACGAGGCAGAGAAAATCCCTGACCCCGTGGGGAATCGAACCCGGGAACCCGGGCGCGGGAAGCGAGAACGCTACCGTACGACCACGAGCTGCGGACGCAAGAGAAAGAGATAAGAATTCTCAGTATCAATTATGCAATTGTATAACTGACTTACACTGAAAATCTCCTATGGAACGTCATTACAACACCATACAGAAACAAATTAAAGACTTATATGACTCTGAAAGAGCAAAAAAATCTCAACTATCGGACAGACAGGTTTCATTGATCGGTACATCAAGAAGATTCAAATGGCTCTAAGCACTATGAGACATCTGAGGTCATCAGTCCCCTAGACTTAGAACTACATGAACCTAACTAACCTAAGGACATCACACACATCCATGCCCGAGGCAGGATTCGAAACTGCGACCGTAGCAGCCGTGTGGTTCCGGACTGAAGCGCCAAGAACCTCTCGTCCACAGCGGCCGGAAATCAAGAAGAACTCTGTGCTAAATTTACAGGCATGGAGCACATGAAGAAACTCGAGTTGAATTTCTGAGGTCGCATGCATTATTCTTCCACTGTCTATTGGAACAGTTTTCGATAAAATTGTATGATAAAATGTAAACACAATGTTTTACTAATTACAGAAAAACAGAAAAGGAGTACATTCCTGACACCGATGAAGTCTGTATAACTAATTTCTCAACTGAGGTGCGGGGTATATTTCCAGCTCACTGTTCGAAAGTGAGCCGTCGGCGGCTAGTTTGTAGCAAATTGTTTTTCCCATGGTTTTGCCGCGTCTTCTGTCTTCTTGATTGGCTCTATGTTTCTCTCGAAATTTCCAGTCAGAGAGTTTCTTGTGCAGAGAGCGTGGACTATTTGGGAGAGTGCGCCTTGCGGTTGGAGGTACTTGGATTGCAACGCTTCGGTTGTGTGCCGGCTCGATTCATTTCATTCTTGGCAATTTGACTTGTTAGAGGTCACGCGTGGTCTAGCAGGGGCGTCAATGATTAGTATTCAAATGAGTTACGCTCCAAGGTGCCAACCCCCATTCCTTAACTTTTGAATAAAAGTCATCAGTAATGGCGGCCGAGGATTTTCGGCATGTCACCCTCAACGGCCGAGAAGAAGACAGAGGTTCAGGGATCTATCGTGCCTTGGGTTGGAAACTGTCCCTAAAGGAGGAAGAATCAGCAATGATCAACAGCATGAGGATGCAGAAAGCAACGGAAACCATTGCCTTAAAGACACGTTATGAATACCCACAGGATACGTAGCCTGTAGTTAAAAAAAGTATAATCATGAGCTCTCCCTTCCAAGAGGGGACTGAAAATGGGGAGGGGGGAGGGAGGGAGGGGAGCAGGCATAAGGAAAAGATCCTAATCAACAGCACACCACACCGAAAATATTTAATTCAGGCATACATGCCGAGGTCTCAAGCGGAAGATGAAGAGCGAGAGAAAATATATGAGGATACTGAACGGGTAATTCAGTACTTAAAGGGAGACGAAAATCTAATAGTCATGGGGGAGTAGAATGCGGTTATAGGGGTAAGAACAGAAGGAAGTGTAACGAGGAAACATGGGCTTGGTAGTAGGAATGAGAGAGGAGAATGACTAATAGAATTTTCCAATACATTTCAAATAGTAATATCGAGTACGGTGAGCAAGAGCCACAACTTGGAAAAGACAAGAAGATACGCGAAGATTCCGGCTGGATTACATAATAGTCAGACAGAGATTCCGAAGTTAGATATTCAATCGTAAGGCGCACCCAGGAGCAGATATAGACCCAGATCATAATTTAGCATTGACGAAGAGAAGGCTGAAGCTTAAAAGACTAGTCAGGAAGCATCATTGTGCAAAGAAGTTGGACACGGGAAGTACTGCAGCATGAAGAGATACTCCTGAAGTTCTCCGAGGTAGTAGACACTGCGAGAATGAATGGCTCAGTAGGCAGATCAGATGAGAGGGAATGAATATCTCTAAAAAGGGCCATAACAGAAGTTGGAATGGAAAACGTAGGTATAATTAAGGTACCTGCGAAGAAAACAGGGGTACTTAAACTGATCAACGAAAGAAGGAAGTACAAAAATGTTCAACAAAATTTAGGAATACAGAAATACAAATAACTTAGAAATGAAATAAATAAGAAGTGTAGGGAAGCTAGGGCGAAAAGGCTGCATGAAAAATGTGAAGAAACTAAAAAAGAAATGATTGTAGGAAGGACTTACTCAGCATACAGAAAATTCAAAACAACCTTCGGTGCAATTAAAACCAAAATTAAGAGTGCAATGGGAATTCCAATGTTAAATGGTTCAAATGCCTCTGAGCACTATGGGACTTAACATCTGTGGTCATCAGTCTCCTAGATCTTAGAACTACTTAAACCTAACTAACCTAAGGACATCACACACATCCACGCCCGAGGCAGGATTCGAACCTGCGACCGTAGCAGTCGCGCGGTTCCGGACTGAGCGCCTAGAACCGCTAGACCACCGTGGGCGGCTCCAATGTTAAATGTAGAGGAGAGAGCGATAGGTGAAAAGAGACCATTGAAGATCTCTGTGAGGAAGCAGACTTGTCTGCTCAAATAAGGCAGAAGGGATGGATAACATTCCATCGGAATTTCTAAAATAATTGGGGCAAGTGGCAACAAAATGAGTATTCACGTTGGGGCGTAGGATGTGTGACAGTGGCGATATACCATCTAGCTTTCGGAAAACGTTATCCATGCATCTCGAAGATAGCAAAGAGAAAACAAGTGCGAGAATTAACCCACAATCAGCTTAACATCTCATGCATCCAAGTTGTTGGCAACAACAACATACAGAAGAATGGAAAAGAAAAGTTTGGACGTGTCAGATGACGATCAGTTTGGCTTTGGGAAAGGCAAAGACACCAGAGAGGCAGTTCTGACGTCGCGGTGATAATGGAAGCAAGACCAGAAAAATATGAAGATAGATTCATATGATTTTTCGACTTTGAAAATTCGTTAAACAGTGTCAAACGGTGCAAGATATTCGAAATGCGGAGAAAAATGGGAGTAACCTATAGGGAAAGACGGGTAATGTATAATATGTACAAGAACCAGAGGGAACAATAAGAGTGGAAGACCGAGAACAAAGTTCTCGGCTCACAAATTGTGTAAGACAGGGATTTAATCTTTCGCCCCTACTGTTGAGTCTATACATTGAAGAAGCAATGACGGAAATAACAGAAACGCTCAAGATTGAATATAAAAACCAAGGTGAAAGGATATCAATGATAAGATTCGCTGCTTGTATTGCTATTCTCAGTGACAGTGAAGAAGAATTGCAGGACCTGTTGAATGGAACAGTGTAAAGGACACTGAATATGGATTAGGAATAAATGAAAGAAAAACGAAAGCAATAAGAAGTAGCAAAAATCAGAACAGTGACAAACTTTACATCAGATTTGATGATCACGAAGCAGATGAAGTTAAGGAATTGTGCTATCTGGGCAGCAAAACAACCCACGTCGGACGGACCAAAAAGTACATAAAAAGCAAACTAACACTGGGAACAAGCTCATTCCTGGCTATGAGAAATCTACTAGTATGAAACATAGATCTTAATTTGAAAAATAAATTTTTGAGTATGTACTTTTCGAGCGCAGGATTGTGTGGTATTGAGATATAAATTCTTGGAAAAGCAGATCAGCAGAAAACCAAAGCGTCTGAGATGTGGTGCTACTGAAGAATGTAGAAAATTAGGTTGAGTGACAAGGTAAGGAATGAGGGTGATCTCCGAAGAGTCTGAGGGAAAAGGAACATATAGAAAAAACTGGCAACGACAAGGGACTGGATGATAGGTCATTTGTTAAAATATCATAGGATAACTTCCATAGTACTACAGGCTCTGTAGAGGGTTAAAATTGTCGACGAAGACAGGAACTGGAATGCATCCAGCAAATAATTGACGACGTAGGTTGAAAGTACTACTCTGAGGTGAAAGGCTTGGCACAGGATAGGAATTCATGGAGGGTGCATCAAACCAGTCAGAACATTTGGACTCAAAAAAAGTCCTCAGGAGCAGCAAGATTTCAGGGGTTATCACTGTCGTGTTACCACCTCTTGCCCACTCTCCATAGCCTGTAGCGGTGGCCGAGCGGTTCTAGGCGCTTCAGTCGGAACCGCACGACTGCTACGGTCGCAGGTTCGAATCCTGCCTCGGGCATCGATGTGTGTGATGTCCTTAGGTTGGTTAGGTTTATGTAGTTCTAAGTTCTAGGGGACTGATGACCTCGGATGTTAAGTCCCATACTGCTCAGAGCCATTTGGACCATTTTGAAACCACTCTCCATATCTTATTTTTTCCCCTTGCTCTACTACTGCCTATAATCCGGGCTCTGTTGATTGCACCTAGGTTTGCCCAGTATGATGACTATCCGTATCGTATAGTAATGTTATGCGTAGTGAGGTGGTTTATTACCGGGAGTGCTTCGACTAGTATCACTCTCAATCACTATAGTATTATCCATCCTAAGGATTAGAGGAGTGGTTGTGAAGATTATCGTTATCATTAGTTAGCCTATAATACACAGATGTAAGGAAAGTACCTCATGGCTACTCGTTTCGAGAGGCAAGCTCCCGTCAGCTGGCTGTCTGCCTTCAACCCTTCATACACATTTCAAAAGTGACTAAAAAGATGAAGTAGTCATAAGATAAAAACACAATAACATTTTGCGATATTAAGGCCACGTCTTACTTTAAGGGGAGTTGGAACGCCCTATTCCGACAATGTTAAATTTACTGACTTGTCTTCCCTGTATTTCAGGAACCACTGCAGCCATTGACATGAAACTTTTACAGGACATTAAACTGTATGTTCTGAGTCTACTGAACTATACTAATTGCATTTCAGCCACTGCTTTCGGAAATACAATGTTTTAATTACATGGTTTAAATTTTGTGAACTTTTATGTACGTTATCCTAAATAATTTTAATTATACATGACATTATGTTCTTCTTTTAGTTCAGTGGTCTCAGGATATGTATGTTATTACTCTCTAAAATTTGAAATAATCAACTCGAAGAGGTTTCTCAGATTAGGGAAAAATACAACAGCAAATGTACATTTTCAGGAACGGCTTCTAAAGTTTCAAAAGACTGTAACTCACTTATTATATACTTAATTTTTTATTTTTAGTCGCTCAGAAGCACTCTTCATTATACTGTTTATCATTCTCATGACAATTTTCTAAGTTGTATCTTCTTTTCTTCTTTCTGGACTCCTTGGTGGCCAACTGTGCTGCTTACTCTGCGTTATCAATGCGAACCTTGTCCATCTGATGCAGTTTTCTCCAGGATTAATTCCCATATGCTGTAGGTTTTATGATATCCGTGACTGCTGCTGGGATGGAATGTTTACGGCTGTATGAACTGTTTGAGTACTGGGCATTGCGGTAATTGCACCATGAATCAGGTCCAGGAGGGCAAAGGTGGTGTACTGGTTTTTCATCAGTTGACAGTCTCTGGAAGAAGATAGCCCATAATGCCTGCTTCATTTTCGACAAATCCTCGGTATTATTTCTAATGGCCATCCCATAAAACTGCTGTAGTTCATCAATCATTCTGTCTGTCAGCCTGCCTCTTATCGTTTTACTGTCAGAAAGTTTCTTGTCTCTCAAACTTCGTTTCAACTTCCTTAACCTGGTGCCCATCCTCTTCTGGACACGACCAACACATTCCAGTTTGATAATCTTTTCACCATAAGGCTGAGCAATTACTAAAGTGTTATATACTTTTGAGTCTCCATCACCTAAGAACTTAGTGTAACACATTCCCCTTTCGTTCACAGAGCGACTAAAAATTTCAATAGCTGCAGAGGCGTCCTTACCATCAATTGTTCTTTCGTAATTTCTGTCACAGATATGCCCTTATTCATTCCCTGATTTACATTTATAACAATGTTTGATTGAAATCTGGAAATCTATTACCTTTCCAATATCCACACTGGTCACCATAGCAACAGAATTCTTAGAACTGTAGCCGCACTTCTGCCAAGTGCCATCAAAAGCTACTGGTACGTCAGACATACCATCATTTATTTCAACAGCTTCGTTTGCAGCACCCTTCATTGCCTCACATGCAACAGATTCTGCAGCAGCTTCAATAAATCCTGCATACTTGCCGATTTTACAAAGTGGGCGCGGCATATTCATTATGGCACACGTTGTTTCTGCTGCAGTGTGTCCTTTGCCAATAGCTCTCAATCCATAAAACTATCTAACATTTACTTCAAAATAATTATCTTTATACTTATCAGAATTCAAAAATGAATTAGTATATTTACAACTGGCACAATTAATGATAAGTTTCCTGATTCGTCCATTTGATACCTCACTGTCTTCATGTAAACTAACTGGCCCTCCACATATTTTACAACACACACATTCACCTAACACCCTTGTTAGGATGTGTAAATCTATCAGAATATTACCTAACCTACCATTTACATTACTTTCGTTCTGAGAAAACGGTGTATCACAACGTTTTATTTTAATCTTCGAAGCACTAATGGGTGTTTCGCTAGATACTGACGAGTATGCCTGTATTTCATTGTCTGTAACTTCACAAACCGCATGCTGAACACAATGTTTACCTTTACTCGAAAAGCTATTACCATGAAACCCGCGTTTCTTAAAAACACATCTTTTGGCGTCATACTTCACTTTTTGAGAGATTTACTAATCTATTCGTCACTTTCCCTCGGAAAAACGTTAGCGCTTCGACATACAATGCATGTTTATACTATGAAACGATACAATACGGTTTTTGACAGTGCTGTCAATAGAAACACATCATTTAACGTTTATAACACAGCAATCCACAGCCTTCTATATAATAAATAACCGATTTTCTTACGTCTTGAACTGATGCACGTAAAAATTTTAACATTTTCAACCGGTGTAGGTTATATTTAAAAAGAAATACTTCCCATGTGAGTTTATAAGTGATATATATATCATTTTATTCGGAAAATTCCAAATTTTATAATGAGATAAAAATCCGAAAATGTGAAAAAAATTTCCGTTCTAACACCCTTAAGGGGTGTTAGAACGGAAATTTTTTTCTCCGTTTCTTTCCTCGATACTACCGCCTATTCACTGGAGTGCTATTTCCCTGGGGTGGTGATACCGGCCTATCTGCTTGAAGCTACAATAGCTGCCTTTCCGTGCTCTGGATAGTCCAGTAAACAAGTATATATCTCAAACTGACTGCTTTCAGTCATCCGCCGTTCCATAATACTCCAAAGATGTTACAGGAAACATGAAGAAACAACATACCAAATTTATCTATCCAACTGCTCATTTTAGAATATTTCTGCTAACCGTAAAGAAATTCATAAACTGATGGGCGAAAGCGTTACTGCCGTTTGTATATAATGTACATTATCAAAGCTGTCTCTGTTAATTACTAAACCTAGTTCTTCATGAGGGTAAAGCTTTCTTCCTTTCTTTGCTGAGTGCATCCATTCCAAAGCCTCTAGAATACCTTCCAGCAGATGACCTGTCCTATATATAAGTTGGCTGCCACCGATTTACCATAGCAGCTCAATCTAAAAAGGTCCGTGTGCTCCTCATACCTCAATTTTTTTTTCCTCATATGCCCTGCATATTTTGAGCCACATGACGCACATTCATTTTGTACAGATTCATCTGCTCTATTTTAGTTATACTGTTCCCTCCCTCGTGCCTTAAAATTTATCTGACTGAATGTGTTGCTTTAAATGCCAGCTGGACATTATACGGCATGTACTGTATGCATCTTCGCCAGTTTCTGTAATAATTTCCCAAAATACGGTTCAGTAACAATATTTTTATCCTTAGGTAGTTCCTCTTTTCTGCCTTTTTCTCCTGTGGCTAGGACGATTCGCCATGCTTACATCATATCCGCTGTTAACCGCTATTTGTTTAGTAATGTGTAGTTTGCTACTGATGTACTAATAACTACAAATTATGAAGAATGTATAGATATGTAATTAGACATGTTATTATGTTTGTCAACTTTTACACAATCTCATCAAAAGTTTCCGGTCATTCTTTTAGTAGATATTAAAATGGGATGTATATACCATTCGCCACTATGGCGGTTTACTCTGGAGGGAATATTGTCAT
This sequence comes from Schistocerca piceifrons, assembly GCF_021461385.2. Taxonomy (NCBI): domain Eukaryota; kingdom Metazoa; phylum Arthropoda; class Insecta; order Orthoptera; family Acrididae; genus Schistocerca; species Schistocerca piceifrons. The sequence goes on from NC_060138.1 coordinate 1,033,665,369, forward strand.
TGAGATGTCTGAATATCTGTGGAGGAATGGGAGCCCATTCTTCCTCAAGAGCAGAAACCAGAGAAGGTAGTAACGTTGGATGCTGGAATCTGGAGCAAAATCGGCTTTCTCATTCCAAAAGTCTTCTAGTGGTTCAGTTTGAGGAAATTTATTGCGGTTATCGCGATTATGCTGTTATCCTCCCTCTCCGCGATTGGCAGCAGCAGCGTGTATCGATATTCGCACCATTGTACTATCTTTGTCCTCGTGCCTATAGTTTCCGGCTGTGCCGTGTGCGGGTAGTTGGTCGGTTGGCGTGGAGCAGCGAGGAAGTCTCCATGGCGCGTGTTTGGCCGAGGCCGCTGGCGGCGACCACGTGCAGTAGGAGTGTGAGGAGCTGTTTCCATTGCTACGAGGTCCCGGACACTAAAGTTGAGTCTTTACTTACTCTACCAGCCAGCCCCAACTGTTCACATTGTGTCGTTTGAATTTCGTTGTGGGCTGTTGGGACATTCGTGTGAGCAACAACGAGTGTTTTCAAGTTGGCGAAATTCTAGCCGCCCTTCTGTGGAGTTTAACTCAACTTGATTATTTTGGAATTGAAGTGCAACAGCGGAATCTTCTCTCTTGTGGCCGTTAACGTTCCGGTTACCTGCTCTTGCCGTTGATATAAATTCAGGCGGTGTATTTTCCTCGTCGTGTTGTGGCTGTCCAGCACGGCGAGTAGTTTGACAGCCGAATGTGTAATTCGTTGTGGGCGCCGATACCTTCTCCGTTGTTCCATTGAACTCCCTGTTGTGTGCTGGTCGGGTGGAGCGGAAGTTATCCTGTCGCTTGGTCCGTTGACTGTCGGTTGGGTTGCCATCGGATTGAGAATTGTTGGGCCGACTGCCTGTCTCACCTAAGCGAGCGTTAATGTTTGAATTCCAGGCAGACCCTCAGAAACTTCTGAGCGCCGTTTGATGTGCTGCGTTTTCTTATTTGTCCTTGTTGTTTGTATATGTATGGCTTCTAGCCGATTTTAAATTAAAGTTGTTTTGGTCTTAAGGCGTGAGATTGTTTGGGCCTTCAGCCTCATTTGGAGAAATGCTTTAAGATGAGGCCTTCTGCCTTTTAAAATTCAGTTTTTTAGTCTTAAGTGATTAGCCTTCAGTCGGTTTTAAATTAAAGTCGTTTGCCCCTGAGGCTTGAGACTGAATGGCGCATTTAGCCGGGAATTAAGTTCTAAAATTAATGTTTGGCTTGCTCTGCTTTTAATGTTTGCTTTACTCTTGTAATGTTTGTCAAATGAATAAAGTAGTATGTTCGAGTGCAAATGACAGCTACTCATTTTATACCCTTTCCACAAATAAAACTATCTGTCTTGCCCTGCGGGTATAGCAGGGGATCTCGACACCCCCATACCGTAACACCAACTCCTCACTACTTCTCTTATAGCACGACTCCTAATAACAACTTCCTGTGGCTCAGTGGTCTCGAGCAACTCTTTCAATAGCTAGCCACTTCGGCGGTTTTGATGTCTCAACTTCTCCTAGTTGCTCAGCTGGGGAAAGGTAGTCTACAGTTTAACGTGCAATCCGAACCATAAGCTGTTTCAAGCGAGTCCTCACACCGTCGCGAGGTGAAGGTGAAGGATACTTTAAAAAGCAGACTGCAACATTCATGCTACGACAGGGATTCGACCCCGCAGCCTTTCGGTTTCCAGGCACGCACATTACTGCTGGTTCACCAGGCCACTAATATCAACCATGGACTTATTTCTAAAATAAGATTATTTTGCTAGTGAACAAACCGTTACGATTGGGATACCCTTTAATGGAAATGATTACTAATTCACTAATTGATCTACCACTACACATTACCTGAAATTGTCATTGGTTTACCGTGACTCATCACTCCAGATAACACATTTCCAGAAATTCACTGTGGCGTTGCTGTTTGCGCCACTACGTAAATTTGTTCCTTATGAAGAGCTGCTCGACCATTACCTCATGCTTTTTAACTCAGAACACAAAATCATTGTGCTAGCTGGCTTGCTTGTAGCTCTTGCGAACTCACGAGTAAATCCGTCGACTGACTTCATGCGATTTTTTGCGTCCATCCACCTTAATACCGCCGGTCTCACTCTGTCACTGCATGGGATCTGACTGGGCAGCTTAAAAGTGTTTGTGTTTCTCATGTACTTATTATTGAGGAGAAGTCACAATTTAAGTATTTTGCTCTCCGGACTGGTCCATTTTGCTGTTGCCGCTTCTCTAATCGCTACAAAAAACGCCCTGACTCCCTTAATACTTGTAGATCCGCTTCTCATAACGCCTAGCGGTCAATTCCATTTTACGTAGGAGTGTCTGGATACTTGCATGTATGCACGTTCGAAGGAACATTGCATCGTTCATCTTAACAACACAGACACTGCAATATCGTATCACATTGGTTGGAGTTCTTACGGAGTTTCTTTGTGTCAATTCATGTGCTCTCGCTGTCGGCGCTTCTCGATCGCGTGCTTCGTACATTATATGAAACGGTGCTGTTTCTTCCTTCGGGCATGTACGAAAGAACACGCACCAAATGGAGTCCGCAGCTGTGATATATATTACGTAAATTGAAGGTGGAGGTGGGGGGAAGGAAAGGAAAGGGAAGGAATTGATTATATCAACAGCATTGTAATTTTATGCGGAAGTAACGACGAGGAGTGAAAATGTATGCTGGACTGACCCTCGAACCCAGGAGCTCTTGCTTACGATACACTTACGTTAACCACGTCACCACCCGGACATTTATCGCAAATGCACTATCTTAGCACACCTCTCGGCCGACTCACAGTACCACCTAGGGCCACCTACCTGCGGATCCCATTCGTGTGCCCGATGTTTGCCAATTTCAAGATTCCTGTTGGAGTTCGAAAGACATTCTGCGTCTGCAAGGACGCTTGTAGATTCATTGTACATCGAGGCGAATCAATTATATGAAAGCGTGGTCTGTTCTTTCAGATCTAAAGTACAGACACTACTCAGACTCCGTACCTGTGATGCATACTATGTAAATTCAATTTAGGTAGTACACCACTGGCCATTAAAATTGCTACACCAACAAGGAATGCAAATGATAAACGGGTATTCATTGGACAAATATGTTATACTAGAACTGACATGTAATCACATTTTCACGTAATTTGGGTGCATACATCCTGAGAAATCAGTACCCAGAACAACCACCTCTGCCCGTAATAACGGCCTTGATACGCCTGGGCATTGTGTCAAACAAAGCTTGGATGGCGTGTACAGGTACAGCTGCCCATGCACCTCCAACACGATACCACAGTTCATCAAGAGTAGTGACTGGCGTATTGTGACGAGTCACTTGCTAGGCCACCATTGACCAGGCGCTTTCAGTTCGTGAGAGGTCTGGAGAATGTGCTGGCCAGAGCAGCACTCGAACATTTTGTGTATCCAGATAGGCCCGTACAGGACCTGCAACATGCGGTCGTGCATTATCCTGCTGAAATGTAGGGTTTCGCAACGATCGAATGAAGGGTAGAGCCACGGTTCGTAACACATCTGAAATGTAACGTCCACTGTTCGAAGTGCCCTCAGTGCGAACAAGAGGTGACCGAGACGTGTAACCAATGGCACCCCATACCATCACGCCAGGTGATAATCCAGTATGGCGATGACGAATACACGCTTCCAATGTGCGTTCACTGCGATATCACCAAACACGGATGCGACCATCATGATGCTGTAAACAGAACCTGGGTGCACCCGAAATAATGACGTTTTGCCATTCGTGCACCAAGGTTCATCGTTGAGTACGCCATCCGAGGCGCTCCTGTCTGTGATGCAGTGTCAAGAGTAACCGCAGCCATGGTCTCCGAGCTGATAGTCCATGCTACTGCAAACGTCGTCGAACCGTTCGTGCAAATGGTTGTTGTCTTGCAAACGTCCCCATCTGTTGACTCAGGGATTGAGACGTGGCTGCACGATCCGTTACAGCCATGTGGATAAGATGCCTGTCATCTCGACTGCTAGTGATACAAGGCCATTGGGATCCAGCATCTGCTAACAGTCATTGGATCTCGACCATCGCAAGCAGCAATGTAGCGATACGATAAACCGTAATCACGATAGGCTACATCCCGACCTTTATCAAAGTCGGAAACGTGATGGTACGCATTTCTCCTCCTTACACGAGGCATCACAACAACGTTTCACCAGGCAACGCCGGTCAACTGCTGCTTGTGTATGAAAAATCGGTTGGAAACTTTCCTCATGTCAGCACGTTGCCACAGCCTTGAGAGCGGATGAACAATACCGTTCGGCCTCCGAATGGAATCTACAAATCAGCGAGCATGGAACTCATGGACAGGAATTTTGGATAGGTGGTGCTAGGTCGGAATGTGAGTCGGCCGGGGAGCGTGCTGAAATAGTCCTTGAATTCACGGTAAACACTGGAAGGCGCAGTTCTTAACGCAGCTACCTTCTAAGCGTGTGATGACGAGTTCTAGTCTTGGTCCAGCACACATTTTCACTCGTCGCCGCTGATTCCGCATAAAGTTTTGATGCAGCTGATATCATCAGTTTCCCTCGCTTTCCTTTCCTTTCTCCCACCTACACCTTTAGTTTACATAACATTTCGTAAATGCTTTGCAATTTGTGATACTGAAATATGTGGTATACCAGTAGCATCATGGAATACAATTTCTTTGCAAATTCGAGGCTTGGCGTACAGTATGATGTTCTGAGACCACGAAGTCATTTGTTTTACCAGGTAGTTGTTACTGAGGCGAAAATCCTTCAGGCTTTTACAAAATAGAGATGCTCTTTCTCATATTGTGTAAATCTACAGGTATTTGACTCAAATTCCAAGGGCTTTTCTTTTGTCAACTGTGGGAAACAAGTGCCTTTGTGGCGTGCGTGTTAAAATTCGATAGCGTGTGGATGCATAGTTAACCGAATGACCTGCTTATTATACTTCGTGTATCTTGTTATCCACTCTATTTGTGAATACGTTCACCAGAATAAAAAAATGCTCCTATCGTAGCACAAAAAAGCCGAATATATCCTGTGCAGAGTTAGGGATGCAGAAGAAGAGTACGATCTGGCAGCTTCAAAGACATTTGCGCCAAAACATCTTCACATATTCGGGCTTTTTTCCCTGTTAGTATTAGTACCCACGTCACGTAATATAATGCATCGTGTCAAGCAAAGTAACATGATATATGATGTGTCAGATAGCGTGACACACCCCATCAGGTGATCCAATATGGTTTTTGTCATGTCGCGCAATATGACACAGTGTATCATTAAAGTTTAGAACGCATGTATCTCCACTATGGGATACTTGCTATTAAAGATGCGCTTCACTTTGGAATACTTCATATTACAGATGCATCTCACTCTCCAGAACCACATAAATTTGTTTCTATTTGTTCTTACTGCCCTCACCAGCCATGTTACAGGGGGTGGGTCTATAAGTGTTCACAGCGCTAGGGAAGTAGGATTAATTCGTCAAAAACCACGAATATGTCAAGATGTTTCGATTTAAATGTCTCTGATGCTACCAGATAAATCGAAAAGCTAGTTCCCTTCTTTTACATCCCTAACATTTCCTAGGACATATTAGCATTTTCTTGTGCTGCGACAGGAGTATTTTTTATTCTTATTCCCAAATTTTATTGTACCATAGTTTTGAAATTAGACCGCCTTAGCTTGGCAATCGATGTAGGCTTCTGTTGGCTCAGGCGACAACTGATCCGATATAGGTATCTTTATTGTTTTTAGAACCATGTAAATCGAGTATAAATACGAGAAATACGAGGATACTGAATAAGGTATTCGTACTTTTCTTTTCTTGGGCCTTACTAATCTACACGTACTACCGAACTTTCGTTTCTTATTTGTTCATCATATGCCATCTACGTTCGATGACTTTTATATTTATCCTGGAGGGTTAGTATGAGAAAATGTACGTTAAATGAAGCAAGGTTCTACAAAATACTTGGTCAGGACCATGTACACTGCACCATCGCCTAGTACAGGGCATTATGCAACATAGCTTTCATTTCACCTTTGTGGTCCCGTCTGAAGCAGGCTATGAAAAAGGTTACAGGTAAATGGTAATTTGTCCGATAACTACACAGTGCTGCTAGGATGTTTCAAGTGTGGTGGGATACAGAATAGTAGAACAGATAGTGTGGGTTGTCTTTATACAGTCAGAAACGTCATCCGATGTGGACTCTCGATTAAATAATAGTGAATTAATTTCAGTCATAAACTTCCTCAATTTCAATGAAACAAACTTGCAATGTATGTCTTCAGGTTCTTAATGACGGCTGATTTAGCTACTGTACGACGATTCGGAGTAATTTCCTTACTTAGTGTATACTTTAGTACCCTGTGCCTTAGAACCATGTAACAATGTCATCTATGACAACCGATGCAATCACACGAATTGGTCACAGGTTGTTGTTGTTGTGGTCTTCAGTCCTGAGACTGGTTTGATGCAGCTCTCCATGCTACTCTATCCTGTGCAAGGTTCTTGATCTCCCAGTACTTACTGCAACCTACATCCTTCTGAATCTGCTTAGTGTATTCATCTCTTGGTCTCCCTCTACGGTTTTTACCCTCCACGCTGCCCTCCAATGCTAAATTTGTGAACCCCTGATGCCTCAGAACATGTCCTACCAACCGGTCCCTCCTTCTTGTCAAGTTGTGCCACAAACTCCTCTTCTCTCCAATTCTATTCAAAGCCTCCTCATTAGTTATGTGATCTACCCATCTAATCTTCAGCATTCTTCTCTAGCACCACATTTCGAAAGCTTCTATTCTCTTCTTGTCCAAACTATTTATCGTTACTTTGCTCCCCAAATAGCTAAACTCCTTTACTACTTTAAATGCCTCATTTCCTAATCTAATTCCCTCAGCATCATCCGACTTAAATCGATTACATTCCATTGTCCTCGTTTTGCTTTTGTTGATGTTCATCCTTTCAAGACACTGTCCATTCCATTCAACTGCCCTTCCAGGTCCTTTGCTGTCTCTGACAGAATTACAATGTCATCAGCAAACCTCAAAATTTGTATTTCTTCTCCATGGATTTTAATACGTACTCCAAATTTTTCTTTTGTTTCCTTTACTGCTTGTTCATTATACAGATTGAATAACATCGGGGATAGGCTACAACCCAGTCTCACTTCCTTCCCAACCACTGCTTCCCTTTCGTGCACCTCAACTCTTATAACTGCCACCTTGTTTCTGTACAAATTGTAAATAGCCTTTCGCTCCCTGTATTTTACCTTTGCCACCTCTAGAATTTGAAAGAGAGTATTCCAGTCAACATTGTCAAAAGCTTTCTCTAAGTTTACAAATGCTAGAAACGTAGGTTTGCATTTCCTTAATCTTTCTTCTAAGATAAGTCGTAGGGTCAGTATTGCCTCACGTGTTCCAACATTTCTACGGAATTCAAACTGATCTTCCCCGAGGTCGGCTTCTACCAGTTTTTCCATTCGTCTGTAAAAAATTCGCGTTAGTATTTTTCAGTTGTGACTTATTAAACTCATAGTTCGGTAATTTTCACATCTGTCAACGCCTGCTTTCTTTGGGATTGGAATTATCATATTCTTCTTGAAGTCTGAGGGTATTTAGCCTGTCTCATACATCTTGCTCACCAGATGGTAGAGTTTTGTCAGGGCTGGCTCTCCCAAGATTCTAATGGAATGTTGTCTACCTCCGGGGCCTTGTTTCGACTCAGGTCTTTCAGTGCTCTGTCAAACTCTTCACGCAATATCGTATCTCCCATTTTATCATAAGGTATCAAATTTTAATAGTGCAACATGCTCATTTATGTGTAATTTTATTTCAAAAATATTTTCTTACTTCTCATTGAAAATATAATCTACAAAAAAGATCTACGCAGTAAATAGAAGCCACGAACATATCAGCAAAATATGGTATATTTGGCTCTGAAGACATTATATTTACATTGTAATTAGTCTGTTTCGTCGAAAGTTACCCAAAAATCGGTTAACATTTGTAAATTCAGTACTGCACGGAATAACACAGGTAGGGAGGTAAAAATTGATACACATTGTTGAAATCACATAGCGTTACTGAAACAAAAGAGAGCAAAAAACGATGAACAAATAGCGCTATATATGATACAAAAGCACTAATTAGCACAACAATAGTTTTTAGCAAAGATAATGTTTGTAACAAACGCTCAAAATGACTGTCGTCATTCATCAATAATATTTGTAGTCGAGGGACAATGTTGTGAACAGCACCACACAGCACATCAGTAGGTGTGGTGAGAAACTGCCGTCGAATGTTGTTTTTTAGCATCCTTTAATGAGATCAGACGATCAGACGATCACGGTAGACTTGTCACTTCAATTAACCCTACAGCCAATAATTCGCACGAACTGAGGTCCGGGGACCTGGGAGGCACGCGATTCTCATCGAACGATGTGCGGAAGAGATCTTAAGCACATGTAGCAATATAGAGTGGAGCACCATCCCACTTAGAAGTCGTACCATTTTATACACGATTCTGACACGACATCACAGCCGTGTTGCTGTCAGCGCCATCTCTCGGCAGTTTTTGCACTCGTTTTTGGTTTCAATAAATCACCACCTCACATCGGACATGTCTGTCAATTTTTATCTCTCTCCGTGAATTACTGCATTTTCAAACGCTAACGAACTTCTGGAACACTTTGTACTTAACGATATTTTCTAATCACTAGTTGGCTTATGAAATGTGACAAAAGTTTATAAGAGTGTAGCAGAGACGCTCCACGTGTAACACGCATCAAGTTCGAATCATACCTTATTCAGTGTGCGTGATAAAAAGAAACAAGGAAAAGTGGGAATATCCAGTTTATTCATCAATTTATTATAAACAGTAGAAGAGGTAAATTTAATGTTACTTATGGGGGACTATGCTCTGGAATGCAAAATGAATGTCTTCAATGAGCGGAACTTGTTATAAGAATCGTCTAGAAACTACACTCCTGGAAATGGAAAAAAGAACACATTGACACCGGTGTGTCAGACCCACCATACTTGCTCCGGACACTGCGAGAGGGCTGTACAAGCAATGATCACACGCACGGCACAGCGGACACACCAGGAACCGCGGTGTTGGCCGTCGAATGGCGCTAGCTGCGCAGCATTTGTGCACCGCCGCCGTCAGTGTCAGCCAGTTTGCCGTGGCATACGGAGCTCCATCGCAGTCTTTAACACTGGTAGCATGCCGCGACAGCGTGGACGTGAACCGTATGTGCAGTTGATGGACTTTGAGCGAGTGCGTATAGTGGGCATGCGGGAGGCCGGGTGGACGTACCGCCGAATTGCTCAACACGTGGGGCGTGAGGTCTCCACAGTACATCGATGTTGTCGCCAGTGGTCGGCGGAAGGTGCACGTGCCCGTCGACCTGGGACCAGACCGCAGCGACGCACGGATGCACGCCAAGACCGTAGGATCCTACGCAGTGCCGTAGGGAACCGCACCGCCACTTCCCAGCAAATTAGGGACACTGTTGCTCCTGGGGTATCGGCGAGAACCATTCGCAACCGTCTCCATGAAGCTGGGCTACGGTCCCGCACATCGTTAGGCCGTCTTCCGCTCACGCCCCAACATCGTGCAGCCCGCCTCCAGTGGTGTCGCAACAGGCGTGAATGGAGGGACGAATGGAGACGTGTCGTCTTCAGCGATGAGAGTCGCTTCTGCCTTGGTGCCAACGATGGTCGTATGCGTGTTTGGCGCCGTGCAGGTGAGCGCCACAATCAGGATTGCATACGACCGAGGCACACAGGGCCAACACCCGGGATCATGGTGTGGGGAGCGATCTCCTACACTGGCCGTACACCACTGGTGATCGTCGAGGGGACACTGAATAGTGCACGGTACATCGAAACCGTCATCGAACCCATCGTTCTACCATTCCTAGACCGGCAAGGGAACTTGCTGTTCCAACAGGACAATGCACGTCCGCATGTATCCTGTGCCACCCAACGTGCTCTAGAAGGTGTAAGTCAACTACCCTGGCCAGCAAGATCTCCGGATCTGTCCCCCATTGAGCATGTTTGGGACTGGATGAAGCGTCGCCTCACGCGGTCTGCACGTCCAGCACGAACGCTGATCCAACTGAGGCGCCAGGTGGAAATGGCATGGCAAGCCGTTCCACAGGACTACATCCAGCATCTCTACGATCGTCTCCATGGGAGAATAGCAGCCTGCATTGCTGCGAAAGGTGGATATACACTGTACTAGTGCCGACATTGTGCATGCTCTGTTGCCTGTGTCTATGTGCCTGTGGTTCTGTCAGTGTGATCATGTGATGTATCTGACCCCAGGAATGTGTCAATAAAGTTTCCCCTTCTTGGGACAATGAATTCACGGTGTTCTTATTTCAATTTCCAGAGTGTATAATCTAAATTAGCATCCACTGAAACATAAAGCTTACGTGAATAGAGGCAAAGATCATTAAATTTGAAACATCGCTTACCACAAAAATTTGACAGCTCTTCAATGTCCACGTTTTAACAGCGTTCTAGCAACATCTAATTTATTCTAATGTCTTCAGTGAGCAGAACTTATTATAAAAATTGTTTGGAGACAATCTAAATTTACAGCCACTGAAACACACAGCATTTGGACAGAGGCAAGGATCATTAAACATGAGACGTCGCTTATCACAAAAAAGTCCAATTAAAATTGACAACTGCTCAATGTCCTCGTTTTAACAGCGATCTGCCACGAAGTAATTTATTGTTCTTTCGAATGTAGTACCTTAGTTTCCCGCTCACTTCACGCTTGAGAAATTGCTTGTGCAGCCCGAAACGAATATTAAAGACCTTTTATATCCTCTGGAATTAAAAGCAAATACACGGACACCATTTGCGCCCGCTGGAATGCAAACTCGAGCCATTGATCGTTGTGATGAAATGACGCGCTGGCCGAGTGCGACGTTCACGTACAGTACGCGCTCCGTGGCATCAGTGGGCGACCCCTCCGGGCTGACGTACGCCGCAACTGCAGTGCCGTGACGAGCGCTGGATTTGCGGCCTGCGTGGGTCATAAACACGCTCCGGTGCTTACAACCCAGAGCGATTTAGATTCGTAGCACTTAGCCATCCCTCCTGGCACAAGACAAATGCCTGGCGGTACACTTCTGCCTATTGAGCCTTGACGTATGTATTCCACTATACTCCAAGTATCTCCTCTCTGCCAACTGTTTTATCTGGTAAATTACGAGCAGTAGTATCTACATAAAATTCATGTCACATTCAAATCTTTGCTGAATCTTGCCATTTCAGTTAACTATCAACTAAGAATCATTAAAGTTGGTTGGATTAAAAGACGGGGGAAAAGGACCAAACTACCAGGTCATCAGTCCCTTGCTCCGAATAAAACAGCGCCACAAGTGTGAGAATAAAATAAACGAGACTAACATCTCAAAACGGAATGAAAGGAAAAATCAAAAGAACGATGGACTAAAGGAGACAAGAAAACCACAGAAACGGGATGAAGAGATTAAAACAGCAAAGCAGATTACCATGGCTGACTGACCATGAGAATAAAAAAAAGGAGAAGCCCGCCACTCTGCAGCACATTAAAACCTCCACCCTAGAAGCACTAAGGTGGAGGACATAGAGGCACAAAGGACATTCGCTGAAACTTAGACCAAATGATAAAACCCACCCTCACGAATAAAACGTAAAACTAAATCAGCCGATGAGGTGTTGTCAGATAAAATTAGCGGCAACGAATCCGGTAACCCAAGATTTCGTCGCTGGGCAGTCAAAGTGGGACAGTACACAAGAATGTGGACCACTGTCAACCGGGCGCCGCATCGACACTGAGGCGGGTCTTCACGGCGCTGGAGGTAGCCGTGGGTCGCCCAAGCGAGGCCAATGCGGAGCCGGCAGGGAGAGAGCTAGAGAGGGTCTGTGAGAGGCCCACATGGAGGACTGCCGCACATTCGTAGTCTCCTTAATGGTACACCGTTTGCTCGTACTGAGACTATGCCATTCCGTCTCCCAAAGCCGAAAAACCCTACGGCGCAAGTCAGAACGCAGGTCAGGATCACAGATGCCCATCTCCAGAAGCAGTTTCCGCATAGGCTGTTTGGCCAGTCTGTCGACAAGTTCGTTGCCTAGGATGCCGACGTGTCCTGGTGTCCACACAAACACCACTGAACGATGGGACCGGTCCAGGGCATAGATGGACTCCTGGATGGATGCTACCAAAGGATGGCGAGGGTAGCACTGGTCGATAGATTGTAGGCTGCTCAAGGAGTCAGTACAAAGAAGAAACGATTCCCCAGGGCATGAACGGATATACTGAAGTGCAAGAAAGATGGCCACCAGCTCTGCAGTGAATACACTACAGCCGTCGGGCAAGGACTGCTGTTCAAAATTACCTCTGTCGACGTAGGCGAAGCCAACAGAGCATCAGCCATTAGGCCGTCGGTGTAAACCACTTCAGAGCCCTGGAACAAGTCAAGAATCGACAGGAAGTGACAGTGGAGAGCCAGCAGGAGTGACTGAGGCCTTAGGGTCAAGTGAAAGGTCCAGAGGAGGTATATGCAAACCGACCAGGATGGGAGGTCGTAAAGGGAAGGAGTCCAGTTCAGACAGAAGGGATCGCATATTAACCGCAATCGTTAGCCCTGACGTGGGCTGCTGATATGGGAGATGAACTGCCGCGGGTGGAAAAAGGAGGCGGTAATTCGGATGCTCAGGAGAACTACGAATGTGGGCAACGTAACTGAAGAGCAGTTGTGCACGTCGGATCTACAATGGAGGGACTCCGGACACTGGTAACCGGATTCGTTCTTAAAGCTTCTGTCGCTAGGCCAACGTCAGAGTGGTGCACTGGGTCGAGTAAACGCAACGCTGAGGGCGCCGCCGAACCATAAACCAGACTCTCATAGTCAAGGTGGAATTCAATAAGGGCTTTGTAGAGCTGCAGCAGAGTACAGCGATCTGCACCCCACCGGTGGGCATTGAGGTGCTGCCACCATATTCAAAGTCAATCAGGCCTCGAAAAGAATCGATATGCCTCCACCACAGTGAGTGGATCGTCATGAAGATACGTTCTGGTTCCGGATGAACGGTAGAACGCTGACAGAAGTGCATAACACACGACTTAGCGGCCGAAAACTGGAAGCCGTGGGCGAGAGCCCATGACAGCGCCTTGTGAATGGCTCTGTGTAGGCGCTGCTCAGCAACACCAGTACTGGTGGAGCAGCACGAAATGCATACAGAGAGGGTGAAATGGACGGCCCCACGGATGCTGCTAGACCGTTAATGGCCACTGAAAATAGTGATACACTCAATCTACATCTACATCTACATCCATACTCCGCAAGCCACCTGACGGTGTGTGGCGGAGGGTACCCTGAGTACCTCTATCTGTTCTCCCTTCTATTCTAGTCTCGTATTGTTCGTGGAAAGAAGAATAGTCGGTATGCTTCTGTGTGGGTTCTAATCTCTCTGATTTTATCCTCATGGTCTCTTCGCGAGATATACGTAGGAGGGAGCAATATACTGCTAGACTCTTCCGTGAAGGTATGTTCTCGAAACTTTAACAAAAGCCCGTAACGAGCTACTGAGCGTCTCTCCTGCAGAGTCTTCCACTGGAGTTTATCTATCATCTCCGTAACGCTTTCGCGATTACTAAATGATCCTGTAACGAAGCGCGCTACTCTCCGTTGGATCCTCTCTATCTCTTCTATCAACCCTATGTGGTACGGATCCCACACTGCTGAGCAGTATTCAAGCAGTGGGCGAATAAGCGTACTGTAACCTCCTTCCTTTGTTTTCGGATTGCATTTCCTTAGGATTCTTCCAATGAATCTCAGTCTGGCATCTGCTTTACCGACGATCAACTTTATATGATCACTCCATTTTAAATCACTCCTAATGCGTACTCCCAGATAATTTATGGAATTAACTGCTTCCAGTTGCTGACCTGCTATTTTGTAGCTAAATGATAAGGGATCTATTTTTCTATGTATTCGCAGCACATTACACTTGTCTACATTGAGATTCAATTGCCATTTCCTGCACCATGCGTCAATTCGCTGCAGATCCTCCTGCATTTCAGTACAATTTTCCATTGTTACAACATCTCGATACACCACAGCATCATCTGCAAAAAGCCTCAGTGAACTTCCGATGTCATCCTCAAGGTCATTTATGTATATTGTGAATAGTAACGGTCCTATGACACTCCCCTGCGGCACACCTGAAATCACTCTTACTTCGGAAGACTTCTCTCCATTGAGAATGACATGCTGCGTTCTGTTATATAGGAACTCTTCAATCCAATCACACAATTGGTCTGATAGTCCATATGCTCTTACTTTGTTCATTAAACGACTGTTGGGAACTGCAGAGCCCCATTCTCCTGGATATGGGGGGAACTATGGGAGGCACCAACTTGAACACGGAAAGTACGAAGTAACGGGAAATTTCGGATAAAAACTGAGGCAGTCCTCAGAGACCCCACCCATATAATGTGACGAGGGTATGATGCCTCCACGTGGTGTCATAAAAAAAGACGGCAACAAGGTGTTGGCGTCTGGAAAAGGCTTTTCGGATGGCAGACTCGAGGGACACAATATTATCAGTGGCTTAGCGCCTCTGCCGGAAGCCACCCTGACAAGGAGCCAGTGGGCCACGTGACTCCAGGCCCCAACCCAACCGCCAACACACCGTATGTTCCAGCAGCTTATAGACAACATTGGTTAGGCTGATGGGCAGACAGCTATCCACATCGATCGGGTTTTTATCGGGTTTGAGTACGGGAATGATGGTGCTCTCCCAGCATTGCGATAGAAAGATGCCATCGCACCAGTTATTGTTGAAGATGACGAGGAGATGACGCTTGTAGTCAAACGAGACATGTTTAATCATCTCACTGTGGATCCGATCTCTCCTAGGAGCTGTGTTCGGGCAATTTGCAAGTTGGGGGGGGGGGGGGTGGAAGGACCAAACTGTGAGGTCGTCAGTCCCTTGTTCCCAGTAAAACGATAAGGCAAGGGAAAGAAAAAAGGAAGGAGATGTATAGCACAATAATAGGAGAAAAGAAGAACAAGAAGAACGACAGAAGGTCAACCAACAATACCATGGACAAAACAGGAAAAGAAAACCACAGAGAGAAGCAAGAAACGGATACAAGGGGTAAAAACAAGAGAACAGATGACCGTGGCTGGCCGACAACGAGAATAAAAGGGAAAGCCAGCTACTTTGCGACACATTAAAACATCCTACCTAAAAGTATTAGAGTGGAGAACACAAAGGGACAAAGGGCATGCGTAAATCCCACCGTCATGTATAAAACGTAAAACTAAATTAGTCAATGAGGTGTTGTCACCTAAAATTAATGGCAACGAGTCCGATAACTGAAGAGTCCATCACAGGGCGGCCAAAGAAGGACAGCTCAACAAAATACGGGCCTCTGTCAGCCGGGCGCCGCACCGACACTGAGGTGGTTCATCACAGCACAGGAGGTAGCCGTGTGTCACCCAAGCATGACCAATGCAGAGCCGGCAGAGAACCACAGAGTCCCTGCTAGAGGCCCGCATGCAGGTACGCAGTTTCTTGTGCGTGCTGAGGTTGTGCCATTTCGTCTCCCAAAGCCGCAAAACCTTGCAGCTTAGTACTGAATGCAGGTCATTTGCAGAGAAGCCGACCACCTTAACTGGTTTCCACATAGCATGTTTGACCAGCCTGTTGGCAAGTTCATTACCTGGGATGTCGACGTGACCTGGGGTGCAGACAAATACTATCGAACGAGCGGACCGTTCCAGGGGATAGATGGACCCCTGGATGGTCGCTACCAAAGGAAGACAAAGGTAGCACTGGTTGATAGCTTGTAGGCTGCTCAAGGAGTGAGTACACAGAAGAAACGACTCTCCAGGGCATGAGCGGATATGCTCAAGAGCACAAGATATAGCCACGAGCTCAGCAGTGAAAACACTGTAACCATCGGACAGGGAATGCTGTTTAGTATGTCCTCTATAGACATACGCGAAGCCGACGTGACAGTCACCCATCGAGCTGTCAGTGTAAACCACTTTGTGGCCTCGGTACATGTCAAGAATCAAGAGGAAGTGACAGCGGGGATCCACGGGGTTAACTGAATTCTTAGGGCTATGTGAAAGCTCTAAGCGAAGCCGTGGCCCAGCTGTGCACCATCGAGGTGTACATAAACAGACTCCAAGTATAGGTGGTAAAGGCAAGGACTCCAGTTCGGAAAGAAGTGATTGGACACAAGCTGCAATTGGAAGAACTGACCTGGGCTGCCAATGAGGGAGATGAACTGCAGTGAGTGGGAAAAGGAGAACTACGAACGTCGGTAACGTAACTGGCCAGCAGCTGCGCATGCCTAACCTGCAATGGAGGGACTCCGGCCTCCACAGGGACACTGGTAACCAGATCGGTCCTGAAAGATCCGGTCGCTAGGCGAACATCAGAGTGGTGCACTGGGTCGAGAAAACGCAACGCTGAGGGCGCCGCCGAACCATAAACCAGACTCTCATAGTCAAGGCAGGATTGAATAAGGGCTTTGTAGAGCTGCAGTAGAGTAGAGTGATCTGCACCCCAGTTGGTGTTGATCAGGCAGCGGAAGGCATTGAGGTGCTGCCAGCACTTCCACTTAAGCTGACGGTTGTGAGGTAGCCAAGTCAATTGGGCGTCAAAAACCAGTCCTAAGAATCGATATGCCTCCACTACAGTGAGTGGATCGTCAGTGAGGTAAAGTTCTGGTGCTGGATTAAATGTACGATGCTGGCAGAAGTGCATAACCTACAACTTTCTGGCTGAAAACTGGAAATCGAGGGCTAGAGCCCATGACCGCACCTTGTGAATGGCTCCGTGTAGGCGCCACTCAGCAACACCAGTACTGGTGGAGCAGTACGAAATGCAGAAGTGGTCTGTATACACAGCTGCTGCTAGACCGTTAATGGCCACTGAAAACAGTGATACACTAAATACACAGCCCTGCAGGACCCCATTCTCCTGGATATGAGGGGAACTATGGGAGGCACCGACTTGGACACGGAAAGTATGAAGCGAAAGGAAATTTTGGATAAAAATCGGAAGCAGGCCTCGGAAACCGCACTCGTATAACGTGGCAAGGATATGATGCCACCAGGTGGTGTCATAAACTTTTCGTAAATCAAATAAGACGGCAGCCAGGTGTTGTCATCTGGGAAAGGCTGTTCGGATGGCAGACTGGAGGAACACAAGATGATCAGTGGTTGAGTGCTCCTGTCGGAAACCGCCCTGACATGGAGCCAGTAGGCCACGCGACTCCAGGACCGAACCCAACCGCTGACACAGCATACGTTTCAGTAGCTTATAAACAACATTGGTGAGTCTGATTTGCTTCAAGCTATTCATATCAATCGTATTTTTACCGGGTTTGAGCACCAGAATGATGGTGCTCTCCCGCCATTGCGATGGAAAGACGCCATCGCACCAGATCCGGTTGAAGATGATGAGGACATGTCGCTTGTAGTCAGATGAGAGATGTTTAATCATCTGACTGTGGATCTGATCTGGCACAGGAGCTGTGTTGGGGCAATGTGCAAGTCCACTGAGGAGCTCCCACTCTGTAAATGGCGCGTTAAAGGATTCACTGTAGCATGTAGTGAACGAGAAGACCTTCCCTTCCAGCCGCAATTTGAGAGTGTGAAAAGCTGGAGGGTAACTCTCCTACACAGAGGCTCGAGGATAATGCTCAGCAAAGTGCTCGGCAATTGCGTTTGCGTCGGTAGATAATAAGCCATTTATGTTAACACCAGGAACATCTGTTGGGGCCCAGTATCCAAAAACACGTTTGATCTTTGTCCATACTTGGGAAGGTGACGTATGGCACCCAATTGTCGAGACATATCCCACGTACCCTGATAGATGCGCCAGACGAAATATACACTTCGCCGCTCGAAATTGGAGCGCAGCTTGTCGTCAGACTGCAAAACATGGTCCCTGTGGAACATAATACTCTAGACCATATTTAAGCTCTTATGAGGCGTGATGGTAACAGCCCCCAACGTGCCACAACGAGTAATGCCCGTGTGAGGGCAGAGCGTGCTGTTTCAATCAAAACTGACCCAGAACGCATTTTGGAAAAGCCCTCCACCTCCACAAACTTGCCGGCCTTTGTGGCCGAGCGGTTCTACGCGTTTCAGTCTGGAACCGCGCTGCCCCTACAGTCGCAGGTTCGAATCCTGCCTCGGGCATGGACGTGTGTGATGTCCTTAGGTTAGTTAGGTTTAAGCACTTCTAAGTTCTAGGGGACTGATGACCTCAGATGTTAAGTCCCATAGTGCTCAGAACCATTTTTTTTCCACAAACTTGTCCTTCAAATGCTCCACAAAAAACTGAGACTTCATGGACATGAAAGATTCCCCATCAACTCTCATACATACGAGGTACTGGGGTGAATAAGCTTCACTACTATACTTAGTCTAGCGTTCCTCCCATGGTGTGGCCAGGGAGGGGAACGAGATGGGGTCATATTTCTTAGCACTGAAATTAGACTTTGACCACTTAGAGACTGCTGGTGGCCAGCAAGAGATGACGTACTACACTTCATGGCATTTCATCCACCCTGATACCACCCATCCCAACCAGGATGCTCCCCACAAGTGCCACCCAGCCTTAGCAAGTGTCGCCTGGCAGGATGCCCATTGATGGGAGTCCGGATGCCCCAGGGAGATGGGCATCTACTCCATGGCATACATACAGAGTTAAAGGCACAGGCATAAGCAGAGTTATCCCTGTGTTGTCAGCAGGCTACAACCAACAGGGTACATGGCGGCCCCACCACAATGGACTTGCTACTGCGCTGGATATGAGGTGCAAAGGGGTCCATGGTCATCATCGACGCAGAAAGCGACACAGTATATTGCAAGATGGAGAAAGCACCCAGGAAGGTGTCCTCGTCCGGGAGATGGAGAATGAGTGGGGCTACAATGCAGCAACGAGAATGTTGGTTAAAGATCTCAATAGCACAATGGTCACAATGCACAATTTAAGGCTTCCTTCCTCATTTGGCTCGCTCTTCTGGAAAATTTTGAAAATGGAGGTCAAACCCTACAGGGCACCATCACATAAATGCCAAAACATGTGAGACTCCTTTTAGTCGCCTCTTACGACGGGCAGGAATACATCAGTCGTATTATAGCCCCTGTATCTACAGGGGGGAATGTGAGAGTGCGCTGAGGAGCTCCCACTTCGTAAATGGGGCGTTATAGGGTTCCCTGTGGCATATAGTGCATGAGACGACTTTCTTTTCCATCCGCCATTTGAGGGTGCGAAAGGCTGGGGATAGTTCTCCGATGCAGAGGCTCGGGCATGGTGCTCAGCAAAGTGCTCAGCAATCGCGTTTGGGTCGGTACATAGCACGCCATTGGTGGTAACGCCAGGGACACCTGTTGGCGTCTGGTACCCAAAAAGACGTTGCGACGTTGATCTTCTTCCAGTCTGGGAAGGTGAACTATGTAACCCAATGGTCGACACGTACCTCTGCCAACACTCCTGTTTCCGTCGTTTTTAAAATGGCATACACAGGCATGGAGCCGCTTATAGGCTATCAGAGATGGGTGTCGCTTACATCGCTGTAATTGCCTCAGCGACTTCCGGTGATCACCAAGCGACTATCCTTCGCTGGGGGCACCCTACAGAGCGAGGGATCACGTTTCCTTCCGCAGAAACGATTGTGGTAGTCACCTGCTCACCCACCACATCGATGTTACAGTGTGTGGGAGAGTCAATGGTGACATCAGAGGTGAAAGTTTCCGAGACCGCCTTGTTTAAAACCCATCTGGGCAGGCGTCTGTGGTCCTGACGCCGAGGCAGTGTCAGGAAGATGGGGAAGTGGTCACTACCACGCAGGTCGTCATGTGCTCTCCAGTGGATAAGATGGGAGAAGTACTGGGCTGCAAATTGATAAATCAATGGTTGAGTAACTACCTTGAGCCACACTGAAGTTTGTGGTGGCCCCAGAATTTAAGAAGCAGAGGTCTAACTGAGAAAGTAAAGTTTCGACATATCTGCTGCCTCTGCCAGTAAGCACAGTGTCACCACACACCGGGTTATGGGCATTAAAATCTCCCAAAAGTAGGAAAGGTTTAGGGAGTTCATCAATCAGTGCAGCTAATACATTCAGGGTACTGCACCATCTGGAGGAAGATATACATTGTAGACAGTTATTTCCTGTGTCATCCGTACTCTGACAGCCACAGCTTCAAGAGGAGTTTGAAGGGGCACAGTTTCACTACAGACTGAGTTTAGGACATAAACCCAAATTCCACCTGACACCCAATTGTAGGCGCTATAGTTCCTGTAATATCCCTTATAGTCGCAGAGGGCAGGGGTCCACATTTCCGGGAACCAGGTTTCCTGGAGGGCAATGCAGAAAGAGGGTTTAAAGCTTAACAGTTGCTGTAGCTCAGCCAGATGGTGGAAAAAACCACCACAATTCCAGTGGAGCTTGACATCATCATGAGATTAGGAAGGCATGGAACATTCAACGAGGCAGTTTAGCCTCAGGGTCACCCGATGCCACTGACGTTTTGCCTGAGCAGCCTGTATCCATTGTGTCTGAGGGTCCAGCAAGACCCAAGTCCTCAGCAGATGCCAGAATCTCCACCCCATCCTCAGATGCAGAGCTGCTAGATAGCAGTGGTGTGGTTGCCACCGCAGGTTCCTTGTTCTTATGGGTCTTCTTTTTCGATTTCTAACGCTGTTCCTTGGGTTTCCCTGGTTGAGAGGACATCACTGAATCAATATCTGGGACTGAGGATGAGCATGAACCCTTACGACCAGCTGCTTTTGGGCTCCTCAGCCACTGGTGAGTGTCATCTTTCCCACCATCAGAAACCTGGGAAGGTAGTGGCCCAAGGGAGCCATTCCTAGCGAGAGGAGCCGAAGAAACCTTATGCTTCTCTGGCTCAGAAGTGGGGACTGAAATTCCCAATGGTTTTGGGGGAGGGGGCAGCAACAGGTAAGGAGGGAAGTGCGACCCACCATCAAGGGGGCAGGTGTAGTCTCCCAGTTCTGAGAGGCGACAGTAATTCGAGGAACTGATGGGGCGACAACTGTCTTCGTAGTGGCGGCGTATGAGGAGGTCGTAGCCACAGGATGTAGGGACTCAAATTTCTTCTTAGACTCAGTGTATGTCAGTCGGACCAGGGTCTTATATTCCATAATTTTCCTCTCTTTCTGTTAAATCTTGCAGTCTTGTGAGCAAGGTGAATGATGCTCTCCACAGTTGACACAGATGGGAGGGGGGGGGGGCACATGGAGTATTGGGATGCGATGGACGTCCACAATCTCGAAAGTTGGGGCTGTAAGTACAGGGGGAGGAACAGTACAGTGGGAAGAAAAATGGCCAAACTTCCAGCACTTAGAGCATCGCTTCGGGGGAACGATATATGGCTTGACGACACAGCAGTAGACCATCAACTTGACCTTCTCGGGCAATGTGTTACCCTCGGAGGCCAAGATGAAGACACCGATGGCAACCTGTTTATTCCTCAGACCCCGATGGATGAGCCGGACGAAATGAACACCTCTCCGCCCTGGACCATATTTAAGCTCTTATGAGGCCTAATGGTAACAGAAGCATCCCCCAACTTGCCACAAGTGACTAAAGCCCGTGCCAGGGCAGAGGATGCTGCTTTAATCAAAACTGATCCATAGCGCATTTTGGAGAAGCCCTCCACCTCCCCAAACTTGTCATTCAAATGCTCCACAAAAAACTGAAGCTTTATGGACGTGAAAGATTCCCCATCAACTCTCTTACATACAATGTACTGGGGTGAATATGCTTTACTGCCACCCTTAGCCTGGCGTTTCTCCCATGTTGTGGCCAGAGAGGGGAATGACTTGGGGTCATATTTCTTAGCATTAAAATTACACTTTACCCGCTTGACGTCCGATGGCGCCAGGGGCAGGCGCCACGTTTGAAACTGCCGCTCCCGCGTCGCGCATCTGTCTCTGCTTTCTTTCGATGTCCAAAGCCCGTCCCCACGCCCTGCTGTGTGTGTATCCCTGGTCTCTGTTGAAAACTTTCTTGTTTAAACGAATCTCGGCCGCTTCCTTTATAACGGAGTCCAAATATGTAAAATCAGAGACAGATGTCCGACGTGGGAGCGGCAGTTTCAAACGTGGCTCCTGCCCCTGGCGCCACCAGAAGTCACCAGTGCTGCCACGGGCAACAGCTCCGCTAGCTGCCCGGGTTGACTTACGTGCGCGCGCCTTATTGGATCGAGCTGATGATGTCATCATGCCTATACAAGCGAGAAACCGTAGCAGCCCTGGCAGTCATTGAACTCCTGATGACGATGGCGGGGATGGCCATCGAGAGCTCGAGGATTTTATTCGAATTGACGCGGCTTCATGGCGTGTCATCTGCCCTGATGCCACCCACTCCGACCAGGGTCCCTCCCCATGTGTGCCACCCAGCCGCAGCAAAAGCCACCTGGCAGGATGGCTGGTTCTAGGGCAATGGCGAATACCATGGCAGAAAGAGGACAGCCCTGTCTGACGGACCTGTTGACACAGACGGTGACGGACAAATAGCCGTTTAACATAATTCTCGTTACCGCCCCATGGATCAAACGAAGCACAACAGATGTCGTCATGCGTGGGATTTCAATGTGTTCCATAACTTCACACAGAAAACCATGTTCGACGCGATCGAAAGCGTGGTCAAAATCCAGGGCAACAAGAGCTCCGCAGAGACGGCATGTTTGCATCAGCGCCACCACGTCTCTACAGGTGCTTAAAGTCGTAAATACGTTAGTGTTGCCTCCGAGGCAGGCTATATCAGTGTGAATGGAAGTAGATCTGAGACTCTCACGGAGGATGCGTTTGTAGTCGGAGTTTAGCATTGTCAGTGGTCGAAAATCAAGTGGGGGACAGCCTCCTCCGGGTTTGAGCACTGGAATCAAGAGATCCTTGGTGAATTCAGATGGTACTTGAAAATCGGGGTTCGAGAATTCTTTGTACATCCTGACCCACACTGGGCCCATAAGATCAAAAAAACCTTTTGTAAAATTCAAGAGTGAGTCCGTCAGGGCCTGCCGTTTTGTTTGGAGCACCGCCTAATATAGCCTCTCGTTGTTCTTCCAAAGTTATTTCCGACAAGAGCGTAGCACCATCTTGCGGGTTCCGAGAGACGGGTAGGGTAGATAGGACTTCTCTGACTTCTACATCCATGTTGTACTCTCGCTCGTAGAGAAGTGTGTATGACTGCGTGAACGCTCGGACAATGTCCATTGCGTTTCAGCTCGTCGTCCATCCTCCGTCTCAACATCCGTAATGAGCTGCCTCTTGCGTCTTCTCCTATCTTGAATGATATGGAGGAGGGACGGTCGTTCTCCTCTAACATCATCAGTTGTTCTCGCCCGTACCCGCACACCCGCGAGACGCACGGCTGTGATACGTAGCAACCGTCTCTTGACGTGGTGTTCCGCCGATTGTCGTTCCGGCGCCGGCAGTTGCACAGCCAGTTCGCGGAGCGCAGTGTAGTAGAAACCATTGGTCGCGGTGTACCAGCGCTCTCTATCTCGTCCATAGCTGGCTAATGTTCGGCACAAGGCGGGCTTGAGGCACCGTAACCACCACTGAAGTAGGCGGGTAATCGCCGGTGGCATCTACTCCATGTGGATTCAACTTCGCGTCTGCAATTGACCTCATCAAGAAGGGACACGCTGAGGTGCCACGGACCTCTCTTGGTCGGATGCGTTGGTGGGGGAGGGTAAGCGTACACAAATACGCTACGTAGTCTGTGAATGCTGCCGGCCACATTTCAGTGTCGACAACTGCCGACCGCAAGCCTCGTGTGACGTAAACTCGATCCAAACGGCTCTCGGAATGACTAGTAAAGTAGGTGTGCCTTTCGGTTCAAATGGTTCAAATGGTCCTGAGCACTATGGGACTTAACATCTGAGGGCATCAGTCCCCTAGAACTTAGAACTACTTAAACCTAACTAACCTAAGGACATCACACACATCCATGCCGGCCTATGCCTTTCGGTCGTCGTGTTGTATGACCCATGTATCTGACAAAGCAGTCCTTTACAAACGCCTGCAGTGCTGGGCAGGTGGTATAGTGCGGCACCTGGTCGGATGGTCTAAGCACGTAATTGAAATCTTCGCCTACTACCAAGTCGTCGGCATTGCCCGGAAGAGCAGTGCTATGTCTTCGGCAAAAAAGGTGCGGCGTTCTCCCTTCTGTCGGTGCCGGAAGGAGCACACAGGTTTAACAGATTAACTGTACCAACCGTGAGTGCAGCCCCCCAGGCCGATGGTAAATAAGATACATCAGTTGCCGTAATCCCTTCCCTCAGCAGAATAGCCGTACCTCCTCCGCTCACGTCGAAGGCATAGCGTAGACGTCATATCCGTAGGTATCGATAAAGAGTCCTGAGCGGACTTCTTGAAGGAAAACAACATCCAGATCCGCAGCTCGTAACGTATCTGACAACATACAGGTTTTGAGAGCAGAAGTAACGCCTTTGACATTGATCGTGGCGAAGTGGTATGACTGTTCCATCAAGTCATGGGGGCTGTCCTTGGTATTACAGGTGGTCAGTAGTCGTGGTGTTGAGCGTCGTTATGGCGTAGATATAGGAAGCGATGGGAGTGGGTCATGCTGGCCTAGGCGTTTGACGCTGTCAACGTAGACGTTACCAACGGCATCGATGTATTGTTAGGGTCCTGAAAAGCATCCCGCATCTCCATCTCGTGTGCCCAGTCTCCCAGGGAGGTCGTTACCACTGGATCCCGAGAGGTAGATGTAATCATGAGTGCATCCCTGGGGCGAGGCTTTGGCGATCTCCCGCATCCCCAAAGTGCGCAGACCCTCCGGTAGTGGGAGAAGGCAGCGAACCGCGTGATACGTTAGTATCGGCCGTGTCGGATCGGTTTATCGGCTGACACACCTCATCATCCATCGCTGCTTCCTCGGGCCGTTCTACTGCGCCGGTCGTTATGCGCCGTTACTTACGGCGCTTCGGCGATTTCTGTTCACGCTGTCTCGCCGCTGTGTCCGGCGCAGGGCAGGGGGTGGCCGCGCCATCCTGTTCTTCTGCTTCTTAGCGGTGGGCCTGGGCTTGACGAGAGGGCAACAGAGGCATCAACGTTGGAAAACGCTGGGGGCTCCTGCGAAACTGTTGCAGGGGCCTCCAAGGCTTGCACCAACATAGAAGGGTCGTCATAAACAGCTGGCGTCTTCCGTCTCGCCGCCGCAACATACGTAATCGGCATAGAGTTCACTATTGATGGTCGAATCTGATCGGTTGAGGGCGTCCGCACGAGATGGTGTTGCAGGCATTCGGTACGAAATGTCCTACCTACATCTGGAGCAGGTCCTTGACTGACCGTCGTAAATAATTATTGGCCGGCAACCAGCGATCGTAATATATGAAGGTATATGGCGCTCCAATTCAATACGGATCTGCCGTACCCCGTTAAGGTTAGGGTAAGTTTCGAACGTCTTCCATTTTTCGGCCTTATGGCCGGGGACTGTGCCATAGGGTCGAAGAGCAAAGACGATCAAACCAGCTGGAACTTCAAATGGAAACTCAAAAACGCGCACGTTTTGTATTTCCAGTCCAGCAAGTTCGAGCGTTACCACGCCCACGTTCCCGTCAGAGTGGCAGTACCTATAACCTTCGGTCTAGCGTCTGAGAAGTTTGTCACAGATCTCATCGTCAGTGAACGTAAGGTAGACAACGCTGGAGACAATAGATAAGTGGGTACCCAGCAGCTCTTTCGGGTCAACATGTATCACGTCGCGTAAAAGTCTCTCTACTTCGTGGGCCTTGGGTCTAGAGTACGTAGTGTCAAATTGCAGCTTGATCGTGGCTTTCCGATACGAAAGAGCCATCAGATGTCAGGAACGTTAACTATAACACTCAACACTAGCGCGATGGCAGAGTAAACAACAGCACATCCGGAAACGCGACACGGAGCGGCAGGGGCGTACCGCACCGCTCCACAGCCAAAGGCCGACTGACCAGCTGAGGTACCACTGCAAGACTCACGACCCCTCCTCCCAGCTTCAGTTCTGCCAGTACCCCGTCTTCCACCTTCGAAACGTCACAGAAGCTCTTCTCCGAATCTCGCAGAACTAGCAGTCCTGGAAGAAAGGACATTGCGGAGACATGGTTTAGCCACAACCTTGGGGATGTTTCCAGAAGAGCTTCTGTGAAGTTTTGAAGGTAGGAGATGAGGTACTGGCAAAATTGAAGCTGTGAGGAGAGGTCGTGAGTCGTCCTTGGGTAGCTCAGTTGGTAGAGCACTTGCCCGCAAAAGGCAAATATCCTGAGTTCGAGTCTTGGCCCGGCACACAGGTTCGATCTGCCAGGAAGATTCAACTTGTTTGATCTGCCAGGAATTGTCAACGTATTACGTAAAAAATTCAGTAAGAGAAAACGACAGTGTCAAATACACGGCTAATTCTTTGTTTTTGTTTCTAAGTACCTCCTGTGTTCCAAAATAAACGGTCAGATGACGAACCATTATTGTTATATGTTGAACTTACGTACTACACTCGACACTAACTCAAAAGAAGTGCTTCTATTAATTACAACACGTATGTAATGAAATAATAGCCTCCTTGTGAACTCCTGTAACGTGCCTGTATGCCCGCATGGTACCACTCTATTGGACGACTTTGGACCCAACGTCTTGCAGCATCAATAACCTCTCCATCATCCTGCTCTCGGGTGTGCAGGCTTGTATGAGGCTCGCGTTGTCGTGGAGAAGAACTTCATTTGTATTTTAGTGGCGATGAACACGTTTAAGTCGTTTCTTCAATTCCCTGAGAGTAGCACAATATACTTCAGAGCTGATCGTTGTGCCACTAGGGAGGACATCCGATAGCATAGCTCCTTCAGAGTCCCAAAACATTGCCGCCACGAATTTACCGTCTGAGGGTGCAGTTTTGAAAATTTTTCGGAGGCGTTGTGGTGTGGCGTTACTCCACGGATTGCTGTTTTGTTTCCGGCTCGAAGTGCCTGTGACTATGGTGGACAAAAAATTAACACGATTAGTCTCGTAACGCGCAAGCAATTCCGCACAGATGGTCCTTCATTACTCTTTATGGTCTTCTATTAGGCGGCGACGAACCCAGCAGGCATACACCTTTGAGTACCCCAAATGGTGGACGAGTGTGTCAGCACTACCATCGGAGACATCGAGCGGTGCAGCTCGTTGTTTGTGATCCGTCGATCACCTCGAACGAGAGTGTCGACAGTTTCCAGGAGTCACAGCTGTGATCGGTCAGCCAACACGCAGCTTTGCGCAATCTTGTTGCGATGATGATAGACACCCAGTACTTTTTTTCACTCTGTGGCCGAGCGGTTCTAGGCGCTTCAGTCCGGAACCGCGCTGCTGCTACTGTCGCAGGTTCGAATCCTGCCTCGGGCATGGGTGTGTGTGATGTCCTTAGGTTAGTTAGCTTTAAATAGTTTTAAGTCCAGGGGACCTCAGAAGTTAAGTTCCATAGTGCTCAGAGCCAATTGAACCATTTGAACTTTTGTTCACTGCCAGGTGTCCGTAGACATTATGCAAGCAGCTGTGAATATCTATGACGCTCTGGTTTCCGCCAAAAGATACTCAATGACAGCTTTATGCTTGGAACGCAACTCAGTTACATACTGAAGGCTATGTATAGCGTCGACAACAATCGGAAAGTCATGAAACTATAGAGGATGAAGCGGGAATATCTCTCGATGTGCCACAACAAATTCTGCGTTTTTGTAACCGAGCCCGGCAGAGAAAAAAGTACATCACTTATTGAATTCCCTCCGTACTACAAGTTCGTATCATGAGCGATACTAAAGATTTAGATCGACTAGTTCAGAAAAATCATTTTCCCTACACCCAGGTACATTTCACGATGAAATTACACTGGAGGAAGTGCAAACAGAAACCAAGCAGTAACTGGAAAGCTTTTCACGGTAAATGATAGCAGCCAAACAGTTGCAGGATAAAGATTTATTAAAATTCTTGACCACGGTTTCGGTATATCTAAATATACCTTCATCAGAAGTAAAATACACTAAAATCACATCCTGTACTGGAGATACATAAAACAATTGTGCCAAAGGCGTCGTCAGTAGTTAAGACATCATCTCCATTTATACAACATGATTATGGACAGAGGGTTGATGCGAACACAGCATAGCACCATCATCTCGCCAGTTCACAGACTGCTATCATTTACCGTGAAGAATTTCAACAGTTGCTGTTTCAGCCATGTTTAAAATCTTGAAAGTAACTGGAAATGTCACGTGGTCCTTACAGCATGACGGCATAGGAATTTTAGGCAGCAGCACTTTCGAGCGAAATGCGTGAACGCTCAACATACTATAATTTCGAATCATGATCGATACCAAAGATTTAGACCGACTAACCCAGTAACATTATTTTCGCTACACCCATATACCTATCATGATGAAAGTACACTAGAGGAAATGCATAGAGCAGCTAAGCAGGAACTGGAACTGTCTTGTCGCGTTAAGCTGCCCAAAAAAAAAAAAAAAAAAAAAAAAAAAAAAAAAAAAAAAAAAAAAAATCGACGTGGTTACTCCATTGATACAAAAAAAGAATCGACGTGGTTACTCCATTGACAGCACGTCGGAATAGCAGTTTCAGGTAGGAGCACCTACGAGTGAAATGCGAAGGTTCGGCTGATGGACCATTGTAACAATGAAATAGCGTAAGCACACGAAGCGTGGCTGATGCTGGGTTCGACGAGGCGCGGTGCGGCGCGGTCCAGCTTTTTGCCTGCTAATGTATCCGCGCCGCCATTACTAATAGTTGAGGCACGCGAGCCTCTAATTAGGCGCGTAAATTCCACCTGTAAATGAGAGCCTACGCCCTCCCGGGCCATTAAGGGCTGCGCGGCCTCCGCTGGCGCGCGGAGTAAGATATTTCACGCCGCAGGAATGCGAGCGCGAAGCCGGGCCGCGTTAATAGCCGTGACCTCGGGCGCGGCCTGCTTTCACCCGCCACTGCGCCCCCGCCGCCGGGTCACCACGCCCCCGCCTCCCCTTCCGGACTCGCACTCTTAATTTCATTTTACGCCGGGGCCGCGACTGCGCTCGGCGTTTTACTGTGTTTTTAGTGCCGCAGATTCCGCGCGCTGCAGCCTCCCGCGCGCGCCGTCTTCCGGAGATATTGTCCGCTTCTTGCGGCCGCCAGTAAATAGAGTGATGCAGTAAACTGGACCGGCGCCGTGTAATTAAGACGCGGACAGAGTCCAGTTAACGGCTGGCCCCGCGTCTCGAAGGAGTCTCGCCAACCACGAGCGGGCGGGGTCCGGCCGCTCGAGAAAGTCCGACACACAGCGCTGCCATTGCCGGCGGAGAATTAAATTCTTGCAGCCCTTACTTACTTACAACTTAGTTCAGAGGGAACTTCCGTTAATTTGGTATTCCACCGCCCGCGGTATTTACAGCGGTGGCCAGACAAGCGAGTACGCTTGCCATAATGAATGAGTTAATTAATTAAGGCGAGTTGGGCACAATTATCAGAAGAAAAGCGCGGAATTATGCTAATTAAAAAAACGGGGAACTCGGCGTTCGGGTGCGACGGGGATGCCGTGGCGTGCTGCCGTCTTCAAACGGAAGTGCGCCATAAACACACCTATTTTCTTACTGGAGACAGTCATCTTCTATAATTTTGCCCATTCGTATTAACAGAATCTTCCGTCGGTTCTTGGTAGAACAACATTATAATAATAAATGAAAAGCACCAGTTTGCTTTTGTTCTACAATGTTACTTTTACTGCAAACCGGTTTTCGGCTTACAAGGCCATCTTCAGACATTTACTGAGTATTATCACCAAAGAAGGTAAATGTTAGCAGACAACATTGGAAGAGAAGTAACACATCTAGAGTGAAGTAGAAACATACAGTAAGTAACATCTTTGCAATGAAATTGTAAAAACTGAACAGTACATAAATAACAATGGAGTTGACGGGAAAACCTTTAGCACAAAATAGGAATAGCATGCCTACATAAAAGTTTCTATTAATAAACAAAACTAATAAAATAAGATAAAATTAGTACTAGACAAGGCCGCATCAAGAGGTATGAAACATGGAGAGTGATACACAACCAATTAAAAAAGAAGAGACAGTTGTCAATGTAAATACTTCTTTGGTGATAATACTCAGCAAATGTCTGAAGATGGCCATGTAAGCCGAAAACCGGTTACCAATAAAAGTAATATTGTAGAACAAAAGCAAACTGGTGCTTTTCATTTATTATTTGCCTATTCGTTACAATCACCATCAGCTGCAGCTGCAGCAGCCATTTGACATCCACTACCGGATAAAGGCCTGCTCTAGACTTCTTCGTGCACTAAAGCACTTCCACTAAGCATATTTACGCTGCCCATGCGTTCTTTCAAAAGGTTCAAATGGCTCTGTGCACTATGGGACTTAACTGCTGTGGTCATCAGTCCCCTAGAACTTAGAACTACTTAAACCTAACTAACCTAAGGACATCACACACATTCATGCCCGAGGCAGGATTCGAACTTGCGACCGTAGCGGTCGCGCGGTTCCACACTGTAGGGCCTAGAACCGCTCTGCCACTCTGGCCGGCTGCGTTCTTTCCAATGCAATGTTACTTGTTCGTTGTCGTCTTGACTGTTATCTCTGAGAATCGTCCAAAGAAAACTTCCGTGGTCACTCTACCATCCATTTGCTTTTCGACAAGTCCCTTGCGCCTACATTCCATTTTTAGTACTATCTTAATCTCCTCTTTCACTTGAGTCAGTTTCCTGATCTACTTGTATGCTTTCAGTTTCTTCTGCTTATAGAGAAATGTAACATTTGACTCAGCCAAATAAAGCTGTGGACAAGATCTTCACGCATAATAAAAGATTCTTTAAAAACTGTTAAAACACTGACAATGTAAAAACAGGAAACCTTTCGATGTAAACAGTTTCTGTTTTCGTGCTTAGTCCGACATTACTACCTTTTCCTGAGTCGTTAAAACATTAACTTTTTCTAAAAAATTCTTGTATAATTTATCTGGAAATGAGAGACTGTTCTCGAAACGCGTAGTCCGACTTATGATCTTAACACGAATTTCATGTGATTGAACCAAATGTTATATTTTACTAATAGTTATTAATGTTTCCAACTCGATTGGTAAATTTTCAATCTCCTACTTATCCTGATCACGCGTATCTCCACTGTTCACTGACTAATCCTTAGTAGTTGAGTGGTTTTCGCTTCAGAAGTCCATGTCATATGGTTAAAACTGGTAGTACACACTAATTTAAACTTTGTTTTCAGCCGCATCGAAGCATGATTTTTGAAAACCGTATTTGGTTTATCAACATCTCAAGGAAATTTTACTCTAAGTTCATTTTTTGTGTTGTCTGTCGTACCATTGTCTTCAACTACCCTATACATAAACAAAGTTAACCACTAGTCCCCATTACTACTGCTAGGAAATTATAGCAACGCAAGTAGTCATTACTACATTTTGTCATTTTCCACTAACCACAACATTATAACAGCACACAAAAACGCACTTCTTAGAGCGTCTGCTTACGCTTGCACCCATTTTTTTTTTACAAGTAAGCAACTGAAATGTGCGCCTGCGTGGCTGTGATTACAATTGAAATATGCTGATTTTAGTAACCATGACTAAGTGCGGTAGAACTATCGTTCCAAGGTCTATTTGACAAAATTTTGCTTTACTGGGAGTGGTCTTACTAAATGTGGACAGGAAAATTGGACCTATGAATTGTGGGAATGTAGAATCCTACTCAAATACCGAACATGACATGGAGTGGTGAAGATAACGCTGTTAAAATAGGTACTGATCTGTAAGTAAATCTCCTAGCGATGCCAATTCAAACATTTAGACCAAGCTAAATAAATATATATTACGCACAGTTTCCTAATTAAACCTGATTCGAAATGTTTATTGAAACTAAGTGCTTCAATTCCTTTTCTAAGTTCGGTGCAGATAGCATTATTCTCAAGTGTGTTGAGTGGTTATGCCAGGAACAGCATGGTAATCTTATTATCATCATAATTATTGTTACTGTTGTAATTGTGATGTGACCATGTTGTTCTCTACATAACATCTTCAATCACTTGAAAAAACTTCGAAACTGAGTTCAAGACGTTTGCTCGAATGAAACGATCCTCCACCGATCAATGTTGATGTTTTTTAGACTCGTAAGCCGATGCATATGTGGAAGGAATTTTTACAGGCTCCCTTTGATTCCAAGCCACAACGTACACATGCTCTAATTACAATACGTGGTAGCATCACACCATTACGAATTGTCTTAGAGATTAGAAAGAGATCAGTAATCCAAATCATTAGTACGTTGTCACCTTATGCGTGGTGTGAAGTTCGACCTAAATACGTGTATCATTATGATACAGTTAATTTCTCAGACGTAGTAAGTAAATGTAATGAATATCGTAACAATTGAAAATTTATGCCAGAATGAAACTAGAAGCTGGCCGCAGTGGCCGAGCGGTTCTAGGCGCTACAGTCTGGAACCGCGCGACCGCTGCGATCGCAGGTTCGAATCCTGCCTCGAGCATGGGTGTTTGTGATGTCCTTAGGTTAGTTAGGTTTAAGTAGTTCTAAGTTCTAGGGGACTGATGACCAATGCAGTTAAGTCCCATAGTGCTCAGTGCCATTTGAACCATTTGAGACTAGAACTCCGATCTCTGCTTTTTATGAACAGTTGCCTCAATGTTTACGTTGTCGCCCTAGAATCGTATTCTCTTAGCAGTGCCACAAGGGACAGTTATGACCTGTAACACCGAAAATGCAGGATGCGTGAGACCTGCTACCGTTATATAACATTTTTTTGAATTGTATATAAATATTTGTAATTTAAATGCTTTCTTTTAATAAGTAAGGATATTGCTTCACTGTATGTGTACATTTAGGTAGAAGTCTGTTGAAGTTTCATTGTATTTATCTGTGTTTTAGTGTGAAACTTATAAGCTCTGGGAAAAGGCAAAGAAATTGTTATTTGTATCGACTAGCAACGATAATTGCAATGCTCGTGCGTTGTAAAATCTTTGGGTAGGCAGTTGTTGCGCGGAGCGTGCGGATAGAGGGAGACGAGTTCCAGGCTTGTAGTGTGCAAAAGTGTGGTGTTAACGCTCTCGCGGTGGAGAGTACCATTTTTGGCGGCATTATGTACGCGCGCGGGCGAGGTGTCTAGTACCCAAAGTACGGACAGTGGACGGGCGGAAGAAGCTGTATTAACTACGATTGCCCGTTCCTGTAATTAGCCGTGGCTCCACAATATGCTACCGTCTTCAACAACAGCAGCAGTTCCAGCAACACAGTGTCGTCGTCGGCTCCGAGTTTCGTCGTATGCACAGCACTGAAGTAAGACTGTTCATTGGTAGAAAGTATTAATGGCTAATCCAGCAGCACAACTGAATGAGATTTGATTGATAAAATTTATTTAAATAATAATCAGTTAAACTCAGGGCGATTGTGTCCTCATTGCAACCAGACATTGTTACCAAGCAGGCTCCTTGTTCCTTTTTTTCCTTATATGCTAAGTGATTGTCATAAGAAACAAACTGAATAGTTACAGCCAGTTTATTAAAGAATAATTTCACTTTTAAGAATTTTAGGCTCAGTATACTTTCAATGAACTGTTTCACAACAGAGGTTTCAGTATATGAGTAAAGTAAAGCAATTTCATTTTTCAAGTTTGAGAAGCAACCACTGGAAAAAATCCAAATCTAAAGAAATGCACAGATTGAGAGTACGGACGTTTTATATATTTTACATATTGCTTGGTGCACTTGGCTGTTTGGTGTGGTACATATTCTAGTGTTTAATTCTGTTCAAGTCAGTAAAAAAGGCTCACTTGTTCAGACAATAATATGAAATCCAATTTGCAAAATAAGTAATGGCAAAGTAAAACGTGCTTGCCCTTTTTTTAATTTCTTTGATGACGTTTTGTTGAAGTCACTGAAAGTTACGTTCACGTAACAGAGTTCAGCACTAACATTCAGTTTAATTACATATTTTCAAATCATTACTCGATTGCCTTTTTCAAAATTTAATGCCAAACATAACGTAAGAGTTTTCTTTATCATTACATACTCACTTAAAATTAGTGTCAAAAAACGTGACAACCTTCCGTTGCCACGTCAGTGTTTAATAATACATGTTTTTCTTCCCCATGATCTTGTACAGGATTTTGGATGTAAATTGCCCTAGTGGGCAATTATTTCCTTTTCGTTCATTAGTGTAACTTTTGGATTCAGCGGTATTCCTTTTCTGTCCAGTGTTGTCCGTGAGTGAATGCACAAAACAACTTTCATTTTCAAATTATAGCCCTGTTCGATTCAATTACTTTTTATTTGTATTAGACTTTCCATCAGAAGGGTCTGTTGTACACTTTCCTCATACTTATCGGTATCACTTCTTCTGGAAAGATAGCCTTATCAATTAGAAAAATCCATTAGACATACACGCGATCCACGCTCGTATTTTATATCACAAGCAGGATAGGCCGATTACTAAGAGGGAGGTTATAGGGCCAAAGTTTGTTTCCTTATTTGTCAGTCAACATGGCATGTTCTGTTCTCCTCTAAATTTCACTTCTATGCTGACGACCTCTCATTTTATCTATGTTCCAAAACAAATTATCACTACTGTAATCGTTCAGATGAGTGATGATCTATCTACAGTGATAAGATTGTAGTAAAACTTGGGACTTAAACGAAACGCGAAAACTCTTACGTACTCTTACTACCTCCTCAGAAAATATTAAGTTTAGAATTCCGTGAATAACTGCCACCCATTCTTCTTCCAATACCATATCAGAAAATACAGAAGAACACGGGTGAACGTGGATGAACATGAAAGTGGATGAACGTGTCAACAGGACAGAAAATGCTGTTGCCATATGCAGGAAGATTTCCCCTTGCCTCTACGCCCTCAAAAATTTGTAGGATGTTTTTCAGCAGAATCTTAAATGAAAACTTGTGCAAACGCTGGTTCTAGCAACCTTCATGATTGGTGTGTAATCCAAAATGGCATACGTAGTGGAATCATGAACCATGGACATTGCCGTTGGTGGGGAGGCTTGCGTGCCTCAGCGATACAGATAGCCGTACCGTAGGTGCAACCACAACGGATAGGTATCTGTTGAGAGGCCAGACAAACGCGTGGTTCCTGAAGAGGGGCAGCAGCCTTGGCCTTGTAACACTAACCAAAACGGCCTTGCTGTGTTGGTACTGCGAACGGTTGAAAGCAAGGGGAAACTACAGCCGTAATTTTTCCCGAGGGGATGCAGCTCTACTGTATGGTTAAATGATGATGGCGTCCTCTTGGGTAAAATATTCCGGAGGTAAAATAGTCCCCATTCGGATCTCCGGGCGGGGTCTACTCAAGAGGACGTCGTTATCAGGAGAAAGAAAACTGGCATTTTACAGATCGGAGCGTGGAATGTCAGATCCCTTAATCGGGCAGGTAGGTTAGAAAATTTAAAAAGGGAAATGGATAGGTTAAAGTTAGATGTAGTGGGAATTAGTGAAGTTCGGTGGCAGGAGGAACAAGACTTTTGGTCAGGCGAATACAGGATTATAAATACAAAATCAAATAGGGGTAATTCAGGAGTAGGTTTAATAATGAATAAAAAAATAGGAATCGGGTAAGCTACTACAAACAGCATAGTGAACGCATTATTGTGGCCAAGATAGACACGAAGCCCACGCCTACTATAGTAGTACAAGTTTATATGCCAATTAGCTCTGCAGATGACGAATAAATTGAAGAAATGTATGATGAAATAAAAGAAATTATTCAGATAGCGAAGGGAGACGAAAATTTAATAGTCATGGGTGACTGGAATTCGGTAGTAGGAAAAGGGAGAGAAGGAAACGTAGTAGGTGAATATGGATTGGGGCTAAGAAATGAAAGAGAAAGCCGCCTGGTAGAATTTTGCACAGAGCATAACTTAATCATAGCTAAAACTTGGTTCAAGAATCATAAAAGAAGGTTGTATACATGGAAGAATCCTGGAGATACTAGAAGGTATCAGATAGGTTATATAACGGTAAGACAGAGATATAGGAACCAGGTTTTAAATTGTAAGACATTTCCAGGAGCAGATGTGGACTCTGACCACAATCTATTGGTTATGAACTGTAGATTAAAACTGAAAAAGCTGCAAAAAGGTGGGAATTTAAGGAGATTGAACCTGGATAAACTGAAAGAACCAGAGGTTATAGAGAGCTTCAGGGAGAGCATTAGGGAACGATTGACAGGAATGGGGGAAAGAAATAAAGTAGAAGAAGAATGGGTAGCTTTGAGGGATGAAGTAGTGAAGGCAGCAGAGGATCAAGTGGGTAAAAAGACGAGGGCTAGTAGAAATCCTTGGGTAACAGAAGACATACTGGATTTAATTGATGAAAGGAGAAAATATAAAAATGCAGAAAATGAAGCAGACAAAAAGGAATACAAACGTCTCAGAAACGAGATAAACAGGAAGTGCAAAATGGCTAAGCAGGGATGGCTAGAGGACAAATGTAAGGATGTAGAGGGTCATCTCACTAGGGGTAAGATAGATACTGCCTACAGGAAAATTAAAGAGACCTTTGGAGAAAGGAGAACCACTTGCATGAATATCAAGAGCTTTGATGGAAAGCCAGTTCTAAGCAAAGGAGGGAAGGCAGAAAGGTGGAAGGAGTATATAGAGGGTTTATACAAGGGCGATGTACTTGAGGACAATATTATGGAAATGGAAGAGGAGGTAGATGAAGATGAACTGGGAGATATGATACTGCGTGAAGAGTTTGACAGAGCACTGAAAGACCTGAGTCGAAACAAGGCCCCGGGAGTAGACAACATTCCATTAGAACTACTGACGGCCTTGGGAGAGCCAGTCCTGACAAAACTCTACCATCTGGTGAGCAAGATGTATGAGACAGGCGAAATACCCTCAGACTTCAAGAAGAATATAATAATTCCAATCCCAAAGAAAGCAGGTGTTGACAAATGTGAAAATTACCGAACAATCAGTTTAATAAGTCACGGCTGCAAAATACTAACGCGAATTCTTTACAGACGAATGGAAAAACTAGTAGAAGCCGACCTTGGAGAAGATCAGTTTGGATTCCGTAGAAATATTGGAACACGTGAGGCAATACTGACCCTACGGCTTATCTTAGAAGCTAGATTAAGGAAAGGCAAACCTACGATTCTAGCATTTGCAGACTTAGAGAGAACTTTTGACAATGTTGACTGGAATACTCCCTTTCAAATTCTGAAGGTGGCATGGGGTAAAATACAGGGAGCGAAAGGCTATTTACAATTTGTGCAGAAACCAGATGGCAGTTATAAGAGACGAGGGACATGAAAGGGAAGCAGTGGTTGGGAAGGGAGTGAGACTGGGTTGTAGTCTCTCCCCGATGTTATTCAATCTGTATATTGAGCAAGCAGTAAAGGAAACAAAAGAAAAATTCG
The DNA here is from genome assembly GCF_021461385.2 of Schistocerca piceifrons. Taxonomy (NCBI): domain Eukaryota; kingdom Metazoa; phylum Arthropoda; class Insecta; order Orthoptera; family Acrididae; genus Schistocerca; species Schistocerca piceifrons. The sequence goes on from NC_060138.1 coordinate 1,033,702,877, forward strand.
GAGTAGGAGAAGAAATAAAAACTTGGAGGTTCGCCGATGACATTGTAATTCTGTCAGAGACAGCAAAGGACTTGGAGGAGCAGTTGAACGGAATGGATAGTGTCTTGAAGGGAGGGTATAAGATGAACATCAACAAAAGCAAAACGAGGATAATGGAATGTAGTCGAATTAGGTCGGGTGATGTTGAGGTTATTAGATTAGGAAATGAGACACTTAAAGTAGTAAAGGAGTTTTGCTATTTGGGGAGCAAAATAACTGATGACGGTCGAAATAGAGAGGATATAAAATGTAGACTAGCAATGGGAAGGAAAGCGTTTCTGAAGAAGAGAAATTTGTTCACATCGAGTATTGATTTAAATGTCAGGAAGTCCTTTCTGAAAGTATTTGTATGGAGTGTAGCCATGTATGGAAGTGAAACACGGACGATACATAGTTTAGACAAGAAGAGAATAGAAGCTTTCGAAATGTGGTGCTACAGAAGAATGCTGAATATCAGATGGGTAGATCACATAACTAATGAAGAGATGTTGAATAGGATTGGGGAGAAGAGAAGTCTGTGGCACAACTTGACTAGAAGAAGGGATCGGTTGGTAGGACATCTTCTGAGGCATCAAGGGATCACAAATTTAGCAATGGAGGGCAGCGTGGAGGGTAAAAATCGTAGAGGGAGACCAAGAGATGAATACACTAAGCAGATTCAGAAGGATGTAGGTTGCAGTAAGTACTGGGAGATGAAAAAGCTTGCACAGGATAGAGTAGCATGGAGAGCTGCATCAAACCAGTCTCAGGACTGAAGACCATAACAACAACAGTGGAAACACAAAAGGCTGTGCTCTGATTTAGTGATTCATAGCACAGATGAAGACTCACACCAGGTGCCATTGCTGATGCTTCACTCCAGCTACAGCACAGCGTGCACGCAACTGCAGAAATTGTAAATGCAGTGCCATGCTGAGGCAAGGAGTGGCTTGGCGTGACAGTGGAGAGAAGTCAGTGGTGAAACAGGGAAGCGTCTTCGATTTGGAGCCAGAGCCGGGGGCCGTAGACAGCAGTGGGACAAGACGTGTGGTGCCGGACCGCGGTTGACACGCTGTCCGGTCTTGTTTTAGTCCTGGTGTGACTGGCTCAGGGTGTTGGCCAGCGAGCAGGGATGCTTGGCTCCTGGCAGCTAGTGACAGCGGCCGCAAGTATATGGAGGATGGGTCGATCACAATTGTCATGAGTACAGGGAGGAGGCCTCAGCAGACCGCCAGCGAAAAGGCAGCGTAGCTAGCAAGTATCTAGAAGTATCTAGGAATGTAGTCATCTGGACGAGGCGGAGAGGGAAGCTTGTGCAACAGAGGCAGCCTGGTGGGTCCAGGGTCTGATCTTGCAGCAGCTTGTTGTCAACATGAGGCATCGGTTACAGTTCTAGGAAGACGCACAGTGCTTGGCGTCTTAGATACGGGGAAGGTGTTGCTGAGAAGACACAAGCAGATATCAGCACAGTTTGTGCTCAGTCACAACGATGTATTAGAAGTGATTGTGCCGGTTGTGTACAGTGCAAAACTTCTGCTGTGCAGATGCCTGTGTCTGTAGGAGTTTCAGATAAAGCTGCAGGTTCGTGTTAAACCTACAGTGATAAGCATTTTATATACAATTGTGCTCGGCAAATTTTCCGTTTTGTACTCTTACGAGAATCCTATATCTCCCATGCGGATTATTTTTCTTTCATTGCGACATTCGAAAACGGATTTATAGATATCCATCGCTGCATAGTTTGTGTTACCATCAGTTTAGACGAGACAGTAATTCCAGAGGTAACTCTGCCCGCTGACAGTGCGTGGGGTAGTGTGTGATTGTTGTCGCTCTACACGAGCTCATAGCGTGGCAGTCTGTTCGCAGCATGTGGTGAAGTCAAGCTGGGTCGATGCAGACTTCTTGTAGTGGAGAGAGGCAGCATCGTTATAATAACAGCATCATTCATCTGTTGGTATTACCGTGATTGGACTAACATCCTGCAACAATCTTAGGATCCAGATCCCGATTGCTAGTGTCAATGTATGGTGGGTGAAATTGGAATTTTCAGCAGATCCTTGGTTTTTCAGTCAACTTTGAACAGGAAAAAAGTTGTACATAGTGTATTATCACTTTGGTTATAAATTGCATGTGAAGAATATATTTAAAACAACAATAGCTAGCCAAACGTAGAATGGCGATGTAATTAATAGAGAGGACAGTGTTAATCGCCGCTGTGGCCGAGCTGTTCTAGGTGCTTCAGTCCGGAACCGCGAGACTGCTACGGTCACAGGTTCGAATCCTGCCTCGGGCATGGATGTGTGTGATGTCCTTAGTTAGGTTTAAGTAGTTCTAAGTTCTAGGGGACTGATGACCCTAGATGTTAAGTCCCACAGTGCTCAGAGCCATTTGAACCATTTGAAGTGTTAATCAGGACACCGTTGCTGTGGATCTCATTAATGAGTGAGAAATAATCAGTAGAATTCAAGGTGTAGATGCAGCAGGGTGATATTTCAGATTTGAACAGTACGTGAGGCAGTTACTTGAAATAATCATGTTGATCCCGTAGGAAGGGGGATGTGTTAATGCAATTTTTACAAAAACTGGAGAAAGAAAGCTGAACGATAATATGTGGGGCTTGAAAACGAAACGATGATAGTAATCAAAAATTGATCGTGGATTTGAACAAAGGACTTGAAGATAATAACATAAAACTTGATGATCATGGCCCAAATTTGAACAACCCGATTGGACACAGAGTTGGATCAAAGATGGTAGATATTCTTAATGACTTGGAGGAATTGCTCACATATTTGAAACACTTGATTATAGGGCCGAAGAATACCGAACATTCTGATTACACTCAGAACAGTACGCAGGTCGATGGCGTCAAAGGGTCCGAGTTGGCTGAAGTTCAATCTTAATTTATCTCACAGAAGCAAGAAGTTCATCAAACTATTGAAACCAGTACAGTAATTTATGATGTCACTGTTGATATGCAAATGCCATGGGACGAAAGTAATGCAGACGCCAAGCTTATTCCTAAAGTGCGACAACATTCTTCTGATTCCGAAATGAATGCTAATTAACTGGATAAATTTGTGAAGGCCAAACGAAATTGCGTTTATGAAAATGCTCGAAATCTGTCACGGGAAGACGCTGATCTGTTAATGCTAAAAAGCAATAATGACGATTGTCATTTCAACGTAATGAACGACGATTTCACTTCTGCAGGACAAATTAAAGTTTTACGTTTACGAAATTCGAATATAACAGAAACGATTGGAATTTGTGCACAGGTAATGTATGCTGGGAACTATTCAGCGGAGATGCTCCGCGTGGAATATCTTACGACACCTACAACATCGAAACAACATTCTTCAGTGAATATTTGTCTAAGAATCGCTGGAACAACGTGTGTAATTTACCAAGCGATAATGAACATGATCAGGCTCGCGATCGGAACTTCACTGCTATTATGAGTAAGAATTTGAGGTGGACCAGTATATCGACAAACAGCGTGCGAAGAAAGAAAAGACTTGTACGCTAATTTCGTGAAGAACAAAAGAAAAAGCGATTGGAGACGGAAGCAGGACAAATCTCATGTTTATTTCTGAGTGATAACAACTAGTGAAGACTTTCAAAACTTTGTCTTGTGCAGGGAGTTATCAGTGTTCTCATATAAGAGTGCGTATTTAACGTCATTGCGCTATTTTAAAACAATTTTTTGTATATGATTGTTATTTCCGTGATGCAGCGGAGCTAGTTTCATTTGGGCGTGATACTGCCGTCTTTTCTCTCAAATGGTTCAAATGGCTCTAATCACTATGGGACTTAACATCTGAAGTCATCAGTCCCCTAGACTTAGAACTACTTAAACCTAACTAACCCAAGGACATCACACACATCCATGCCCGTGGCAGGATTCGAACCTGCGACCGTAGGGGTTGCGTGGTTCCAGACTGAAGCGCCTCGATCAGCTCGGCCACTGCGGCCGGGTAAGAAACCATGTCACATATTGTTAAGCTCTGGGACTGAGGAGGATTGGAATAGGTACACAGTATACACAAAAACAGCTAAAAAATTGATAAGAATATGTAAGGAAGAGATTTGGGAAAGACTATGTGGGGAAATAGAGCATTCGCTTGTATAAGGAGATCGGTAGAGGCATGGAGGACGATAAGGAAGATGAGAATGGCGAGCATTCCTGCACCCATAATGGAACAATGGACAAGTGCTTTGAAGAACACCGCATCACAGAAGTCTACAACAAAAGCAGTACGTTAGGTGATAAAGAATCTGCATTAAAGGAAGAGATGTTGGAAAACCCAGGAAATTGGGAAAGAAGTGGACCGGGAGGTGTTGCGATAGGATTGTGGAAATATGTGCCCCTTCAAATGGTGCGACCTACAAGTAAATTGTTCAGTCAGATTGTGGAGGGAGACGAAATACCAAGAGAATGGTCATATCATGTGCTATCTGTCGTCTATAAAAACGCAAACAAAAAGTATCCAAATAATTATAGGGGAATTTGTATTATAGCATCTATCGGCAAACTTTTTAGCGCTGCACTGAAAAACAGGTTGAAGAATGACATTGAGGGAAAGATACGAGAAGAACACGCAAGTTTTACGGTTAGGCGGTCTTGTATAAGACAAATAAGTGGGAAGGCGTATTCTAACGGTGAGGAAGTACATCTAATATTTGCGGATTAAAAAAAGCGTATCATTATATACACATCAACGCACTAACGGAAGCGATGGAGGACATAGGTGTAGAAGTGAAACAAATATCCCTAATTCTGAAAATATGCCATCAATCTCACACAATAATCGAAGTAGGGAGAAAGTTGAGTGAGACATTCCAAACGAACTTAGGCAGAGCTGCAGTATCTCGTCGACACTGCTTAAAGTACATGTGCAGTATAGATTGGAAGGGTGGATCAGTCATGTGGAGGTAATGGAGTTTGTTCCCAGTGTGGTATTATCTTCTAATTAATATTTGCCGATGATCAAGTACTGACAGCACAAAGCACAGAGGATGTCAGATTTGTGATAAAGAACTTAATGGAAGCATTTGAACTAGGCGAGCTAAGAATAAATATGAGCGAAACAGAATATCTAGTAATTGGAGGAGATGAAAGGGATATGGTACTGTCACAAGCTATACATGAGTTTAAATATTTAGGATCGATTATCGGTTCTTCGAGAAGTTTGAAGCAGATGTGGAACACAGGATTCGGCAAGAAAAAGGAGCAATTAACATGCTTAATGAATTTCTGTGGAGCCGGAAATATCCAAAGAAAGAAAGAAGGGGATTATGCAAACAATGGTAGAAAGTATACAAACATAGAGTGCAGAAGGATGAACACTGGGAGAGTGGCAGAGAAGTAGAGAACAGGCAGCAGAGATGGGTGGAATAAAGAGGGCAGCCAGGATATCCAGAACAGAGCGAAATTAGGAAGATGATGGATGTGGAACAACCAGCCGTGCAAAGAATTGAAAATAGAGCTCTTTCATGGTATGGTCATTTAGGCTGAATGGAGCAATCCGGGAATGGTCACCTCCAGGGAGGAAGAAGCGTCGACGGCCGAGATTAACATGGAGAGCGGGAACAGTTGCAGTGATGAAGAAGAGGAAGACTGCCATGATCGTGAAAATTGGTGAGTGAGAATACAGACAACTGCTGAATAGTGGAGAAGCCCTTAAAAGCAAGTAATTGTTCTTAGTTAACATTTGCTCATTTTATTTATTCCTTATCTTCCTTTACATCTTGAGCAATTATTTGTAGTACCCCTGTATATTTTTTTGTATCTTCCTCATTATTGTATGACTTCATGTATTCTGAGAGGCAGAGAATTTTACTGTTTGTTATGTTGTACTAGATACTTACTTTTTCTTTTCCGTGTCCGGAGCTGTCAACTTCTCGGCCCAGTATTAGTTAAGTCAAAAGCTGTAGGCTTGCTTAACCAGAGTTCGTCTAGGGGGCAACGTCCAGAACAATTTAGGCACATTGGAAGATGTTCCATCTTTTGTATTTCTCCACAGTCCCACTTTTTGTCATCAGATTCTAATAGGCTCTCTTTTATAAGATTGATTTGTGCAGGGTTTACACCAGTTCTGATAAGGTTCAATATTTTTCATGACTTGGAGCTTAATTCAACATCACCTGGCGGATGTTCTGGAATAGGCTAGCCGAGAGGAGGCTCATCTGAGGTGTGACTGAGGAACGGATATATTGATCTTAGTCTTTTTAATCCATAAAGGCTACCGTATAGTGGATGGCGATCGTCAAATGTCTTTTAGAACTGCTCGTTATGTTCATAAGCTATCCTAAGAGACATGTGACTGCTGAAACCTGAAGTTTGGTAGAGCTTTTCCAGTGGAGTGGGCTTCATGCATCTTGCATATGGCTTACAGGTTTCATTAAGGATTATATCGATCTTCTTTCCATCGCCGATCTAGATCAGACAGGGGACGTATGCTCAGCTGTGGATGAACAAAGTGCTAAAGCGGTGGTTCGAAGCACAGTAGGTTTGGCGCCCCACTTGCTGCCAGTTAGCTCTCTACGATTATTGTACCTTGTTTCGGGGGTTTTCGCAGCTATGTTTGAATGTGAGGGACCTGTCAAGTGTCACTCCGTGTGCTCAAGGGAAGACCCATTCCAGTTAAAGTGAGCTTCCTACGTGATAGGCGACTGTACAAGCGAAAATAGCGAACTTTCGTTTTAGTGGGATTTGGTTTGAGAGAATTATCATTACAATATGTTGACATCTATACTTCCTCAAAAGTTCTTCCTTTCGCTGTGATAACCACATCGTCGACGTAGAGAAAATGTCTCGCATGTTTCGGTATATATATATATATATATATATATATATATATATATATATATATATATATATATATATATATATATATATTGAAGACGGTAGGTGCTAGAACACTTCCGTGAACAAGACTGTTTTTCTGTTTTCTCCAGCGGCTGTTTTTCCCTTCTAGAGTGACGTAGAAATATCGGTTCTGCAGCAAGGATTCTATCATTTTTATTAGTTGATGGTCCCTAGTAATATCACAGACTTTGAGTAGTAGTTTTCGGTGGTTTACTGTATTGTAGGCGGCACTTACATCGACCAGAGCCAAGTCCGTTACTAATTTGTTTTTTTATCGCTCCTCTGTATGCTCTGTGAGTGGCAAGATATGGCCAGTACAGAATTTGTCTGGCCTGAATCCAGTTTTCCAGTTTGAATCAGTGATGTTATTGATTCGATTAGAATTGATCATGAATGCTTGCGTGTGCAAAAGCTGCAATACTTGTCTATTTCACCATCGTATGCCCACTTACGCTGCTTGCTGCCAGACACATGTCTACCAAACCGTATGTCTACTTCATCGGCTGCTCAGTGCATGTGCACCGTAGAACTTCTCATCAGAGATTAAGCACTAGTCTTCTCATCATAACCGAAGAAGCAGGTCTCACTTATCTGGTAATCTAGCATCCTAAAAGCGCTCAGAAAAAAGCAAACTCTTTCTCTGTTGCTGCCGTACACCTATGGAACAAGTCACCTTGCACTCTGCGCATTTAAACGCCCTACTCCTTCTTCTTTTCCCTTATCTTCATCATATGCATCTTACAATGTTCCCCTTTCTCTCCCTTTTCGATGCTTCTTTTCCCTTATCTTCATCATATGCGTTTTACCATGTTCTTCTTTCTCCCGTTTGGACGCTTTCTCTCGTGTCCATAGTTGCTAGCACTCATAGCTTAAACATACTTTTCTGCAAGTTTTTGTAATTGATGACGATGTTTGGTTTGTAGGGCGCTTAACTGCGCGGTCATTAGCACGCGATTTTTGTAATTTTTGTACCTCTCAAGAAAGAATGAAAACTACCTTTTTTGCACTATGGTGATTTCTACACAGGGTGATTCAGCAGATGTCCCTTTCTATGTCGCTTTATGCAACCCGCATTTCTATATCTGACTTCTCGCAGCATCTTTCTGCAGAAAATGTAATTAAATTTTGCACTGGGATACGGTTTCACTAAGCGCCTTAGTTTTCGAGTTATTCAAGAAAACCGTAGAACGGTGACCTAACGCACACCCAGAGGTCACGATGTCTAGAATGTTGTTCGTAGCGCTTCCTTTTAACATGGTACAAAAAATTGCGACTGCACGAATTATTTCTCACGTTCGATCTTTTTTAGTTGCCACCGCCTCAGTCGAGCACTTGAAAAAATGTAAAATTGAGGTCTGTGCAAATTTGACAAAACAAATTTGTTAATTTTAACAGTATAAAATAAAAAATTGCATCGTTGTATTCGTCAGGCCTTCTGGCTACGAAACTACTGTGCGTGAAATGGATGTATTTGGATCGAATTGTTGTTAACGAAATAGTCGTCCATGCTAGTGGCGTATAGCATAATCAGTAGCGACCAAAAATGTCGAATAAAGAGGTTAGTTCGTGTAGTAGGATAATTTTGTACAGTGGTAGGAGAGCGCCACGAATAAGATACTAGAAATCATGACAGCTCAGGGATGAATTTGAGGTTGGAGGTGGTTTGAAGGTCACTTTTGTAGGTTTTTGGTGAATAACTTGAAAACCGTTGCCTCCAGCGAAACGATTTCCAGAACAAAATGTAGCTCCATTAAATTTCCTATCAAATGGTCCTATTTATTTTTTCTGTAGGACTGATGGTTTGCGCATAGCCAGCGAGACAGTATGAAATTCTCGCGCGTGGTTTTTGAAGGCAAGATATAGAATTGCTGGTTGTATACAACGACATCCGTAGAGCTGCTCAACCACTCTGTATATTAACGAAATTAGAATTGTATTAATACCTTCCGCTGCTGACGGACGTTGATATATATCGACGTGGACAGGTGAAAATGTGTGCCTCGATCGGGACTCGAACCCGGGATCTCCTGCTTACATGGCAAACGCTCTATTTATCTGAGTCACCGAGGGAACAGAGGATAGCGCGACTGCAAGGACTATCTCGCGAAAGCCTCCCGCGAGACCCAGATTCTCACCTTGTATGTCCACACACTACATTCGTAGTGTCCCACCCCAACACACTCATTACTCGTGGAAGACATTCTTACCAAGTCCCGTAAGAGTTCGGGGAATATGTGTGCATTTGCACAGAAGAAGAAGGTCATGGTCGGTATTGCCAGAACTACATACTTATATGGATGTCCGAAAGAACAGACACCATATCCATATAACTCTGTATATTGTACTTGCATTATTCTAATTTATAAATGTCGTGTTCCATATCGGCTGTACCTCATAATATACTTCTTATGTTGTTGTTGTTGTGGTCTTCAGTCCTGAGACTGGTTTGATGCAGCTCTCCATGCTACTCTATCCTGTGCGAGTTTCTTCACCTCCCAATACTTACCGCAACCTACATCCTTCTGAATCTGCTTAGTGTATTCATCTCTTGGTCTCCCTCTACGATTTTTACCCTCCACGCTGCCCTCCAGTGCTAAATTTGTGACCCCTTGATGCCTCAGAACGTGTCCTACCAACCGGTCCCTTCTTCTTGTCAAGTTGTACCACAAACTCTTCTTCTCCCCAATTGTATTCAATACCTCCTCATTAGTTATGTGATCTACCCATCTAATCTTCAGCATTCTTCTGTAGCATACTTATCATAATAGGTGTAATATAAGAGACGTACAATGCCTAGATAGATGTAAAAGAGAGCCTAGTGGCTCTAATCTGACCAGGTTAAATAAAAAAAATGAATATGCTGAACTTGCAGTTTGTGTCAGATCTCGAACCCAAATTCCCTGCTTTTCACGAGCAGTGGCCTTACCATTATGCTGTCTGAGCGAGCCTGTTGTTCGTGACCTACTTTCATTGCCGCTCATGTTACCACTTAAAATTTCCTAAGTTCTCCGGAAGGATATGTGAGAAGAGCATTACAAGGAGAATGGAGTCTGTAGACGACTCCAGCTTACCCTGCCAGAAAAGATGTGATGTGTATCCATTAAAACAGATTTGCGGAAATGAAATGAAATGGTCAATGGGAATGACATCGACACAGAAGAACTGACATGAGTGTCTGGAAATTACAGGTGGAAACACCACAGTGAATGAATCAGACCTTCAGACGTTCCTTTAAAGGATGGATTCCCTTCACTCCCGCACCGGAATGAGGCCATCACGAAAGCTCTGCTGTCACCTCCACGTTTGTTTTAATCTAGGAGATTACGTAATGCAGGTCTGTGATGTGGTCCTTGAGTCTGGGTGGAATTACCCATTACCAGTGAGGTGACAGAAAGTGGTGACTTGCTCATATGGCCTAATGATCAGGTCCACTGCTAGCGAAATGCAGGAACTTTAGCTTCCAATTCTGATCTGATTCAAATTTTCAGTTCTCAAGATATGTTCGCTGCATTCGAGGTTCAGTATGTCTGAACAGTTTGCACTGATATTTTTTCGTGTTACTACATGGTCCTTGATTTCCTCGCTATCGATACTTTCATTTCACTTCAGTACAATTTAACACTTCCAAACGAGTCTCAGTTACCATAGTTGGAACAGCTGGACTGCTGCTTTTAACACATTTTACGACAGTCATAGCATTATAACTATAAATGCAATACGTTCGTGTGCCGCTCGTAGTGGCCGCGCGGTTTGAGGCGCCATGTCACGGACTGCGTGGCTCCACCCACCGGAGGTTCGAGTCCTCCCTCGGGCTGGGTGTATGAGTTGTTCTTAGCATAAGTTCGTTTAAGTTAGTTTAATTAGTGTGAAAGACTAGGGGCCGATGACTTGAGCAGTTTGGTCCTTTAGGAATAAAAAAAAATGATCGTGTGTGTCATTTGAAACGGAGAAACGACTTTTAACTACTAGGAAAAGGTGGATTATGACATAGTAAAATTATGATATACAGTGTTTTTGAGAAAAAAAGTGAACACGTTGTTGTTACACATAATTTGGCTGAAAGTCGTATGATTCGAAACGCTCAGGCATACACCGAGCTACATCACAATTTGGACACCACCAGGACGTTTCTTTTGGCCCGATTTCCCCTTGCAGCTCTTACTGACAGGCGAAAGTAGTGTGGGTGCAACACGGAGCGGCAGCATACAAGGCCCTGTATTCGAGTACAGAAAGGTCATAATTCTAACACTATATGTGGTAAGACAATGCACAGACACTTGCTTGTGCTGTCTACATGGTTACCGATAGAGGGAAGGAAGTGCAATGGCAGCTAGGAAGCCTTACGTACTGCACGAGCAAGACTAGCATCCGTTGCACGTGTCCCACTCGTGTTCTGTCGTGGAAGTGTTAATTCACTTCGTGTTGTAAATTTTTCGAAGTTTCTAGAAAGCGTGTAACGCTCGGATGGCTCAAGCCCAATGTTCCGTTCATTTGTTGCCCCCCCCCCCCCCCTAGTAATCTCAACCGTAAGTTGCTCTGAAGTCGCTGGTACCCGGAGAACCGCAGGGTCGAAGACGCCAAGAGAAGCCGTACCGCAGCTATTAGTCAGCGAGCTAAGCTCAACCACGGTTTAACCGCGGAGCTACTCCGGGGTGGCCGAGTCCGAAAGCAGTAACGGCACGCGCCTAAGAGCGCTCTAAACTTCTCCCCGCGAGCGTGCTAGAAATGTATGATTATGTGCTTTTAATGACTCGGCGGCGCGCAGAGCGGAGTGAGGAATAAAACACGGCGCGATAATCGCGCGGGATCGAGGTGCGAGCGGCGCCGTGGCTGCTCGTTATCTCCACTGTGCGCCGGCTACCCATCCCGAGGGGTACGGCAGCCGCCCTGGGACCACACAGTCTGCAAATTGTCGGGCGATACGGCTGCGCTAAATCCCAGCACGGTACTCTTGTTTCTTTTAAGTGCTGCTAGGAACACACATCGCGACTTCCAGGCCTATAGTACGCAAACACCACACTGCGGCAAGCTTTGGTGCTGATAACTGATACGACGAAATTTACGGGAAGACGTGAAATGGACGGAAGTCGCTACTTTACTCCCAAAAATCTGCTGAACCGAGACAGTTATGTCACAGTCAGCTGCGGGAAACAAACAAAGATGAAATTCTACTCAATGAGTTATTAAACCACTAAGGGTGAAATAACGCCCGTGTGTACGACGAAACATCGAGCTGGCTTACTAATTTCTTTCCATAATACGTTAGTTGTGTATACATTCACCTGAGCAACGTATCTTTCCATTGTGGTTTGTTTCCTAAGAGATTAAAGCACTCGTTACTGAACTGTTCCATAAGAAGAGAAGGATTGCTACCAGTGTTTCCCAAAGTTTTTGAGGAAGGAATCTGTAAGAGAGTAGCGCACTTTTGACTGCACATAATTTATTATCATGCTCGCTATCTGGGTTCAGGGAAGGGGTATCTAAGGAAAAAGGAATTTATTCTTTTCTGTGTGAGGCACTAGGAGAGATGCAGAATAAGTTTCCTTTGATTATGTGGTCCATGCAATATTTTTGTATAAATTGGGATAAAACTCACCATTTGAAAGGAGGGCAAAAAGGTTGTTCCGAAGTGTTAACAAATGGGAAGGAGATTTGAACCTGATCTTAGTCACGTGAAGGTGCTATATGGTTCTGTTGTGGATCCGTTGCTTTCTTTGATGCAGGGGTTGGAAAGAAATACAAACACATCATGAGGAATTCATACTTGAGCATACATTAAAACTGTGTTCCAAGACGACTGGAGCTCCGTTCACACAGCTCGCATCGTAGATGTTTGATTTTCCGAATAAAATTATTTTCTCCAGAAATGAAAAAGACTGATGTATACTTTTTTATTATAATAGCATGGTAATATTTTTGGAAAACCAAGCACAGACATACTACACATAAATAAAATTCTTTTCTCCTGAAATAAAAGAGAAAATAAAAAAGATTCATGCACAAATTTTATCATAAAAATCGAGATAATTTTTTGCAATGTTTAGTCACTTAATGTTTTAAATAAGTACAGTTTGTTAATGTTAAAAACTATTTAGTATTTAAATCAGAAATCAGATACAAATTATACGTTTCATCCTAAGATTTACATTTGCTATATTTACTAGAAGAACGAATTAATTCTATCAGTTTATTGTTAGAAAGAAATAATAATATTCTGAGCAAGACGGACTTAAATGAGATTTCACAATAATAACAGCTGTTGCTGAGAATTCTTCCGCATGTTTCAGCTGCTGAGAATTCTTGCGGTTTGTATGGCCGTGGTCCATGGAACTCTTCAGTCCCTGACGATTCGTCCAAGGCTACGTTGGAAAAAAAGAAAGTTGTCTTTGACAAGGTTTCTCTCTGCTATCACGTGAAATCCAGACCACGCCCACTCTCCGCGGTATTTAGGCCGCTCTTCGACGCCCTACTTGTCATTCGGCAAGACTCAGCACAACCAGGAGCACCTACGAAGATGTCTAATGTAACCTTAGACGAAACGTCAGGGATTTAAGAGTTCCAAGGACCACGGCCATACAACCCGGAAGAATTCTCAGCAGCTGAAACATGCGGTCGTGAAAGCCTTATTGTATGAATAATTTGTATCCAAAATAGTACGGTGTTGTTCATCATGCCAGTACATATTAATCAGGCTGAAAACCCTTTCCACTTCAACATTTGTACCTGGAAGACATCACGCAAAATTAACAATTTTCTACACATTATCTAAAGAAATAGTTTTTGGCATTTTAAAATATACTTCACTCACTTTTCCTTCAAGAGGCACTTTCTTTGTGACCCAATCTTTGTTATGCTGTTCCATTATGTTCTTAACGTGTTCATACTCATCGAATAATGAATTCTCATTCAAAGAGGACAGAGGAATATCACACTGAACATGAGTCCAGTAGGGCAGATAGTCACAACTAATTCAAGACAGATCCTGACTGTCTGAATACTGACCTGAAGTCTCCTTTTTATGTAAGCCACAGAGTCATCAGAAAATGTTTGGAATGATTTTAGAAACTCTTGTTCACTAATAATTCTTTTTTTCCCAATTTTTTAACATTTTGTGCTATTGTTATGTCTCTGCTGATCTTTAACTCGCAGAATTATTTTGAGACAGGGGTTCTGACAGTAAATGTGTCAAAATGCTAGTAAATTTTGAACAGAATCACCAAAACAGCTATTGGCAGACCATCTGCTGCTGATGACTGAAGACGTGTGCAGAAGTGAGCGCAGCAGTCAAGATCAACACTGATTTATTTAATTTTGCTTGATGTTTGTGAGAAACATTCTGTACATTCAATTACAGAATCACAAAGAATCACAAGTTCGGATTAGGGAAGGATGGGGAAGGAAGTCGGCTATGCCCTTTCAAAGGAAGCATCCCCACTTTTGCCTGAAGCGATTTAGGGAAACCACGGAAAACCCAAACCAGGATGTCCAGACGCGGATTTGAACCGTTGTCCTCCAGAATGAGAGTCCAGTGTGCTAACCGCAGCGCCACCTCGCTACTGCAAGAGCGTGGGGGTGAGGCAAACATATTAAAAACGATTGCTTCACTTTTAATTCTAGAACAGCAATATTTAGATCTGCTGAAAAGCTTACAAGTCGGAAAAGGAATACAGTCGTTTGGTTGAAAGCTATGACAGTTTGATATGCAGACCTACCTGTTTCAGCTGGCAGTTGTAATTCAGGCATTCATGTAGTGTTTTTCTTAAAGAATGAATTCATTTTAATGAGTGCATGGTCTTGTGGCGATATGAATTAACAAAATCTTCTCAGTCTTCCAGCTGCATCAGGTGGTTAACATCCCAAAAGATTTCCACTGAGCTCTCCACGGCCATTGTAAAGTGGTAAATGACTGCCGTGTTGCTGTGGCCTCATCAAAGTATTGTCTCACTGCTGGGTGTGACTGTTGCTGACGCCCTCTTCCTCACCAACTGTAATAATATTAGTGTCCTGCGTCCATCATGCTCGCTTCAACCTCGCGATGGCTGGGTTACAGGCTGTGCTAAGCTGAAAACCGCCGTCCTTGTTGATGGTGCTTACAAATATTTTTACTTCTACCACTTCTTTTATGGTGCTCTCCCAAAATCCCTTCATCTTCACAATGACAGATGTTTCATCAAATAGAATTTGCTGTCTATTTTCCAAACTGTGTTCTGCACTTATAGTGGAGAATTCCGAGTGGGTACCTTTGAGTTTTTCTGTGACATTCATTTTATCTGGCCTTTCTAGAATGTATTTGTGCTGTTTTTCAGTGTTTGTTGGATGTTTTCTAACCTCCAACTTCCTTTTCACCTTTCTTTGTTGCTGATGAAATTCTATTCACTGTGTTTTCTTTTATTAATCTGGAATCTCATGAACTGGACAATTTTTATTAAACTGTATATTGACGACTGTCTTCTGAAGTTTCATTAAGGTGTCCCAAACACGGCAAATACAAGAGCAGCATGTCCAAATTATGAATATTTCATCATGCAACAAGGCTTACCCAGGAACCTCCACAAAAAATTGCAGTAAACTTGAAAAGACAGTCCTTAACACACAGTTCAATAAAAATTGTCCAGCTCACAATACAATGCAAAATGAAATGTAATATAAAACGATTTGTGAATAGCATGTCATCTACATCAAGAAAAGTGAAAATGGAGGGAGAGGTCGTGTGGCTAAAACAATACATTAGGGAACTTCATCCCAAGAAACAGTTGCTCAACATTGATTTTTCACAAACCACATCTAGAACCGGCCGGTAAATTCGTAATATCAGCTCACTTTGAGGAAATAACACACACACACACACACACACACACACACACACACACACACACACAAACTTGAAGTATTATCAAAATTTGAATCTCTTCTCGTTTCTCCTTTTTTAAATAGCTCTCCGTCAGAAGACTATCTGTAGTGGATGTGACACTACTACAAAGCCACAATTGGTGATTTGTGGGTAACATGGTTGAGGGTGAGGGGAGGCGAATGTAAGCCACCCTCTCCCTACTGAGTTGGTGAAACTAAATCAGTATGGTAAACGTCATGCTGGCGTTAAAAAGTGAATTTACTTTTTCTTTCTCCGTCTTTAGGTGTTACTTAATCATTCTGTGGCACACAAACAGATGGGTAAGTTTAGTGTTGAGTTAAGCGACCTTGGCGACCAGTGGTGCCAAGCAAGATCTCTATGCTCCCCTAATGTCGATCGACCACTAGGGCAGCTCACTGTTAAGAAACGCTCTTACATGAAGGTGTCATTGCGGACAAGTTCGTACTGTTGAAACATGCAGCTGCCACCAAGATTGACTTTTGGTTTCGATGCGCTAGTTAAAATTCAGCCCAAGTTTAGTCTTAATTAGTGTAGAGGGCATAGTCTGGTGAATTCGGATTAAATTTTTTGAAACAATTTACACTTCATAATACTATAGGAATACGCCACTTATACAGACATATTTACAAAATGATTTTATAATATTTAAGCCTTCACCATACATTATGGCAATGGTCCTCCTTGCCAAGCAAGACTGAACTACATCGTATCGTAGTCAATTTATTTTCATTTCCTTATTCAGATGTACTCAGTTATGCTCTGTACAGACACAAAGATACACCAACCTTTAATACACTGTATTTTTCGAATTACACGAAATATTCCGGTTCTGTGTTTTGTTTTGTAGAGCATTGTGCATACTTGTGTTGTTGCAGAGTACAAGTGAGTAGAATTGAATAAAGAAATTAAAATAAACTAACTACGACGTAACATCTAAAAACCTACAATATGAGTTAATTATTGCGCGATAATACATTTCGGTCGATCTAATTAGTTCACACTTGCTCAGTAGGGAGAGCCATTGTCACCGAATATCGTAAAATCTTAAATATTTTTAGAGACCTTCTGTATATACGTCTGTACTATTGGCGTTATGAAGCTCGTGAACTGCACAAAACATTGTTTCAGAAAGGTTAATCCGATTTCAGCAGACTATACCGTTTACATGATCGAAGATAAAAACATGGGATGAATTTTAACTAATGCAGGGAACCGAAATATTAACTATCGCAGTAATTGCAAGTTCCAACAGGACATATCCACACCATAATGGGATCTGAATGTAAGAGCATTTCTTACTAGTGAGCAGACTCGACCTTCGGTCGTAAGGGGTACAAAAAAGATCTCTCATTGCTCTACTGACCCAAGGCTACCTAACTTCAAAATAAGCTATTTTTTTATTTTTGTTGTGATTTGTGAAAGAGTACGTCTCTATCCCTCCCCTTAGGAACAACTTTGGATGAACTGTGACGTCTCACAGCAACAGCAATGCACTACAATTGTCCGGCCAATACAGTGGGTTCCTTCAGTGCTGTAGGAGATCTACATCTGCGTAGATATTTCGCAGACCACTGTGCGGTGTGTGGCAGGGGATACCCTGTAACACTATTTGTTATTTCCTTTCCTGTTCCACTCGTAAATAGAGCGAAGAAAAAGCGACTGTCAGTATGTCTCCGTATGAGCCCTAATTTGCCGTATCTTATCTTCGCGCTCCCTACGCGCTGGGGACAGTAGAATTGTTAGGCAGTCACCTTCAAATGCCGGTTCTCTAAATTTCCTCAGTTGTGTTTCTCGAAAAGAATGTTGGCTACCTTCCAGGGATTCCCATTTGAGTTCCGGAAGCATCTCCGTGACATTTAGGTAATGTTCGAAAGTACAGTAACAAATCTAACAAACCGCCCCTAATTGCTTCACTGTCTTCATTCAATCCGATGTGGTATGGATCCCAAATACTCGAGCAGTACTCAAGAAGAATAGGTCGCACCGGAGATCAGATATGCGATCTCCTTTACAGGGAACCACTCTTTCCTAAAATTTTCTGAATAAACCGAGGTCGACCGTTCGCCTTCCTACCACAGATATTTAGTGCTCGTTCCATTTCATATGCTTTTGTAATATTACTCCCAGATATTTAAACCATTTACAACGTTACTCCCAGATACACACATAAAAAAAGTTTTGCAATAACTTAGGTTCCGAGAGTTCCGGAACCTGTACAGAAAATTGGAATAGAGATCAACATAAACATCATTTCCGCCCTTTTTATTACTCATGAAAACCACACATTGCATGTTGTACCACCATATAGGAGAGAACTTCAGTGGTTGTGGTCCAGATTGCTGTACACACCGGTACCTCTAATACCCAGTAGCACGTTCTCTTGGACTGATGCGTGTCTGTATTCGTCGTGGCATACTATCCTCAAGTTCATCAAGGCACTGCTGGTCCGGATTGTCTCACTACTCAAGGGCGATTGGGCGTAGATCCCTCAAAATGGTTGGTGGGTCACGTCGTCCATAAACAGCCCTTTTCAATCTATCCCAGGCATGTTCGATAGGGTTCATGTCTGGAGAACATGCTGGCCATTCTAGTCGAGCGATGTCGTTATCCTGTAGAAAGTCATTCACAAGATGTGGCGATGGGGGCGCAAATTGTCGTCAATGAAGACGAAAGCCTCGCCATTATGCTGCCGATATGGCTGCGCTATCGGTCGGAGGATGGTGTTCACGTATCGAACAGCCGTTACGGCGCCTTGCATGACCACAACGGGCATACGTCGGCTCCGCATAATGCCACCCCAAAACAGCAGGGAACCTCCACCTTGCTGCACTCGCTGGACAATGTGTCTAACGCGCTGCTTCCTGGACTCGGGTAGGCGCGCCGCCCCGGATCGAATCCGCCCGGCTGATTAACGACGAGGACTGGTGTGCCGGCCAGCCTGGAGGTGTGCGGCCAGCCTGGAGGTGGTTTGAAACACGTCCGCACTATTTCACGATTTACACGAGATGCAGAAAGTTGGGGTATATTGATTTCGTCCTGGGGGATATGGGATGGCGGCAGGAAGGGCATCCGGCCATCCCTCAAACTAACACTGCCAAAGCCGTTGTTACCACGCCGACCCTGCGATCGCTGCGGCTCTATGGCGTAAGTGAAAGAAAGAAAGAAAGACTGATTACAAAAGCATCAGTTGATGCATACAAACTGTCCCCTTGAAGTATAATATGTAACATTAACACAACAACATGTCCCACTGCGACTTTGACTCACACTGTTCTACTAGCAATGCTGATTGCTGAAGCAGGGGTCACAAATTGGGGTAGAGATCTTCCTGGTTTGGCTCTATATTAACCTCAATACTATAGCGTTGCAGTGCTGAGTGGGAGGTGTGGTCTTCCAGGGTACGTTCCATACGTAATTGTCGATTGCAGCGAGCCCTCGTTAATGTCTATGGGTGCCGAATTTGGTGTGGCACTGCGGTCTTTGGATGCAACTACAATCAGTGTATGCAAAAGATATACACTTGTTCTGTTTGTTAGTTTTTAGTAACCTTGTAAAATTGGATCAATCTTTTTGAAACAAACACACCAAGCTAGGTGGCGCAATGGTTAGCACACCGGACTGCATTCGGGAGGACGATAGATCAAATCCACATCTGGCCATCCAGATTTATGTCTTACGTGATTTCCCTAAATCGCTCCAGGCGGATCCTGGGAAGGTGCCTTTGAAAGTGCACGACCAATTTCCTTCCCCATTCTTCAACCGTCCTAGCTTGTGCTCTGATGTCCTCGGTATCGAAAGGATGTTAAACTCTAATCCTCATTCCTCCCATCCATTTTGAAACACTCTTTGTAACGAGGATACATTTTGAGCGTTGCATTCTACCCGTACATATGAGAGTGTAGACAGCTGATTAGTCGTATTTTAGCTTCTTAGCTCCCTTTTTAAAGTATAGGAAGCTCTAGAGGAGCTAACGCACGAAACATATTCGACCACGGTCTGTTTTTTTCTTTTTTCTTTGTGTATTTCCTGTAATAGCGAAGTACGCTAAAACATGGAAGGTTGACGTTCGACAGCTCACGCTAGTGCTAGAAATGTAGAACACATTGCAGCGACGGGTGGCTCTGGTTCCCCCGGCATGTGCGACTATGACCTCCAGAGCAATTGCATTGCCAACAGTGCAGCAGGCGACTACCCGCCCGTCGGTCCCGCGGACGTAAAGGCGGCACGGCCGCTCGTCGCGCGGCCCTAAATCCCTTCGCAGGGTGCGCCCTATCTGTCGCTAAGTGCCGGCTGCCTCCCGTATGCAGATGCAATTATTGGCAGCAGCGGCGGCGCGGCCGACCTCTAACCTCGGCGGCGGGGCGCCTAATTGGCCTCTCGAAATGGAAACCAGACTAATGACTGAGATAACAATGGCAACTGAAGGCTTAGCGTCGCAAATGAAGATAAACTGTGATGCAGTGTAATTGTCGCGCCGGCCGGCAGGTGGCGTTGGGGTGCACGCGCCGCCGGAAGCGATAGATAGCGCCGAGCCGGGACGCCACCGGCCAATTATTGACGGCGTAAATTTGGTGCCCCTCCCCTCCGTCCCCCCCCCCTCCCTCCGCCACCCATCAGGATCCCCTGGCCAGCAACCGAGCGGGCTGCAATATTCCGACCCAGGGGAGTGGGCACTGAATTTTTGGGGGCGCACTGACCAGTAGGGGGACCTGTTGGAATTAAACGCGCGTTTCCCCGCCACGCCGCTTAACAAACAGCCCTGCTGTCGACTTCTTTTCGCTTCCAGTGTGAGTACGGCGGGCAGATCGCGTAAAAATTCACTTCACCCGCTTTCCCGCCTCCTGCCTACGTGTGCTGTGATTGTGTTTCCCGGAGAGCTACCGCTGTTACTACAGTGGTTGACAATGTCGTGCCGCCGCTTTAAGCTGTACGGTGCGAAATCTCTCTCTGCTTACAGTTAAGCTGCGTTGTAGGTTACAGTGTTGTCCTGTTACCCGAAGAGGGAATTTGTTTCTTCTTTCCCAGTAGAATCAACCATGTGATGGATCACCGAAGCCTATTAAAGAACAAGCCAGTAAAACACCTATTTCTTAAAGAAGCGTACATTCATGTACAAAACAGCTTCATATTTTTGATTAAAAATGAGGTTGTGGTTGTTGTGGTCTTCAGCCCTGAGACTGGTTTGATGCAGCTCTCCATGCTACTCTATCCTGTGCAAGCTTTCTCATCTCCCAGTACCTACTGCAACCTACATCCTTCTGAATCTGCTTAGTGTATTCATCTCTTGGTCTCCCTCTACGATTTTTACCCTCCACGCTGCCCTCCAATACTAAATTGGTGATCCCTTGATGCCTCAGAACATGTCCTACCAACCGATCCCTTCTTCTGGTCAAGTTGTGCCACAAACTTCTCTTCTCCCCAATCCTATTCAATACTTCCTCATTAGTTATGTGATCTACCCATCTAATCTTCAGCATTCTTCTGTAGCACCACATTTCGAAAGCTTCTATTCTCTTCTTGTCCAAACTATTTATCGTCCATGTTTCACATCCATACATGGCTACACTCCATACGAATACTTTCAGAAATGACTTCCTGACACTTTAATCAATACTGGATGTTAACAAATTTCTCTTCTTCAGAAACGCTTTCCTTGCCATTGCCAGCCTACATTTTATATCCTCTCTACTTCGACCATCATCAGTTATTTTGCTCCCCAAATAGCAAAACTCCTTTACTACTTTAAGTGCCTCATTTCCTAGTTTAATTCCCTCAGCATCACCCGACTTAATTAGACTACATTCCACTATCCTTGTTTTGCTTTTGTTGATGTTCATCTTATATCCTCCTTTCAAGACACTGTCCATTCCATTCAACTGCTCTTCCAAGTCCTTTGCTGTCTCTGACAGAATTACAATGTCATCGGCGAACCTCAAAGTTTTTATTTCTTCTCCATGAATTTTAATACCTACTCCGAATTTTTCTTTTGTTTCCTTTACTGCTTGCTCAATATACAGATTGAACAACATCGGGGAGAGGCTACAACCCTGTCTTACTCCCTTCCCAACCACTGCTTCCCTTTCATGTCCCTCGACCCTTATAACTGCCATCTGGTTTCTGTACAAATTGTAAATAGCCTTTCGCTCCCTGTATTTTACCCCTGCCACCTTTAGAATTTGAAAGAGAGTATTCCAGTCAACATTGTCAAAAGCTTTCTCTAAGTCTACAAATGCTAGAAACATAGGTTTGCCTTTCCTTAATCTTTCTTCTAAGATAAGTCGTAAGGTCAGTATTGCCTCACGTGTTCCAGTGTTTCTACGGAATCCAAACTGATCTTCCCCGAGGTTGGCTTCTACTAGTTTTTCCATTCGTCTGTAAAGAATTCGTGTTAGTATCTTGCAGCTGTGACTTATTAAGCTGATAGTTCGGTAATTTTCACATCTGTCAACACCTGCTTTCTTTGGGATTGGAATTATTATATTCTTCTTGAAGTATGAGGGTATTTCGCCTGTTTCATACATCTTGCTCACCAGATGGTAGAGTTTTGTCAGGACTGGCTTTCCCACGGCCGTCATGAGGTAATGTGTTAAATATTTGACGTTAAGCACGTAAGCGAGAAACTTTTTAGAAATGGTTTGTAATTACGCTTAAAGTTCGTTGGAAGGCTCCAAGCGCTCTCATAATATAACACTGGAATAAAATAGTGTGGGTAATTTGCATTCCATTTCAAGCAAAAGCAACTTTTTCACACATCTCAATGTTTACGTCATGTACCCTGAACTACGCGTCGTACAGTGATACAATTTTGCAGCTACATTGAGTGATATACATTCTTAATAAAAAGAATGGTTACAATTTCAGAAAAGTTGGGTAGTTTTTCAAGAGGAAGAGCTTCACAAGCTTGGCTCTGGCCAAGCAGTAATTCGGCTTGGAATTGATTGATAGAGTTGTTGGATATCCCCCTGAGGGATACTTCTGTCCATTTGGCGCATGAGATCATCAAAATCCCGACACGGTTAGAGGGCCCTGCCCATAACGCTCCCAAAGTTCTCAACTAGGGAGAGATGCGGCGGCTTCGCTGGCCAAGGTAAGATTTGGCAAGTGCGGTGACAAGATACTATCGCCGTGTACCGGAGGGCATTATCTTGTTGAAATGTAAGTCCAGTGTGCCTTGCCGTGACGGACAACAAAACAGGCGTACAATATCGTTAACTTATCATTGCACTGTAACTGTGTTACGTATGACAGCCAAAGGGTCCTGCTATGAAAAGAAATGGCACCCCAGACTGTCGCTCCTGATCTTACTAAATGACGTTTAAAGGTGTCCTTTGGAGCGTTGTACTCCGAATCACATCATAATTTAACCATTTTCCTGTCATCCTCCCACAGTTTAGACTAGTTCTTCAAGTATATATACCTTTGCCGGTCAGTTATTTTAGGGGTGTTGACCGGAGCGATGTTCGCCAAGTCACACTTTAGCTTTAAATATAATTCCGCTGTCATTCCCTAAGTTCAATGGCAGTGCTAACCAGGCCCAAAGTATGATGGCAGTGTTCCACACACAGTTTTTACATATGTGTATGGATCACCTCCATGAAGACAAATTGAGTACCCCATTGGCGCCACATTATCCCCTACGTTAGTGTTTTCTGTAACCCATAACCATACATTCGTCATTAAGCTCAATCAGGCACGTGCTTTAGTTTATTTTGACCATTTCGGGTCAAATATATCAATTTTGAATAATGACCATCTATATTATATGGCCCGTATTGTCGGATGTTACAGATTAGATGTAGACTTGTTCATAGGTTCATTCATGACCATTTGTGTGCTAAGTCAATGGGATGTTCACTCTTTGTAACCATAGATAAGCAAATGCTTAACATTTACATCTCAAAATGTTTTTTAGACCTAGTCATAATAATGATGATGGCTTTGCATTATCCTTCCCACTCCTAATTTCTTTAAGGTGATTAAACTTCGTGCTTGAGCACAAAATTTTCACCGGCCGGAGTGGCCGAGCGGTTCTAGGCGCTACAGTCTCGAACTGCGCGGCCACTCCGGTCGCAGGTTCGAATCCTGCCTCGGGCATGGATGTGTGTGATGTCCTTAGGTTAGTTAGGTTTAAGTAGTTCTAAGTTCTAGGGGACTGATGACCTCAGAAGTTAAGCCCCATAGTGCTCAGAGCCATTTGAACCATTTGAATCAAATTTTCCTAGACAGGCCACACGCTGTGAGCACGTGATGTCTTCCTCATATCATGACCAACGAATACTTTATAAATGTTAAGACAGTCGATCTAAGTACGGTCTGTGCAGGGTAACATATACGACCTTTTCCTCACCTGTACCTTTCTTTTATTTCTCTTTACTAGTAAATTCAAGGCCAGGAGTTAGGTTCGCGTCTTTTCCCAGCAAGTAACCTTACACATCAGATCCAGTACTGTACTCGTGACTGCCGCATCGCATTCGTGAAGTAGGACCGAGGCAGTTTCAGATAAGTTTGTACAGTCTGACGATAATTTATATATCTGTAGTTTTAGCTTGACGATGTCCACTATGGACAAGGGTAGTTACTTTTATTCTGAAGAAGGTTGGGTTATCCCGACTGAAACCTAGGTAAATCCAGGTAATCTGTGCAACTGAGGCTGTTGATTTTTAAAATTAAAATTAATGTTTATACAGTTGCTGACAGGGCCGTGAAATGTTGAAAATATTTAAATCCATACATGTCTTCAGTGGTTGTCGGGGCTTAGTTCGATGCGAGACTCATCACTGAAGACAAATCTACTCCACTGAATGAGACTCCAGGCCGAAGACATGTCTGGAGACGCTCTGAACACTTAAAAACACTGTGTTTGTCTTGAAGTAGAGTGACTGACAGTGCACAAATACCAGGACTTTATTCATCCGGTATGTGAGCGTGAAACCACTTAGCGACTTCCAATAAGCCGCGTTCATAATTTCAAACCCTTTACGCTGACACTCCCAACAAAATGATGAAACGAAAAAAGTTTATCACTTACTAAATTTTTGTTGTTCATGCAACAATTCGGCATCGGACGCGACTTTTTAGTTTATTCCTTATTTACTACCTACTGTATTCGCAACACCGTTTGTAGACAATACCCACATATACCACTGAATATACAAGGTGTACAAATTTGCTTCCGCCGTTTTCTTCCCAACATTTAAGGCTTTAATGAAACAAATTGGTTACACATGTGTCATTCAAAGTATTTTCCATCGCTGGCCTCTACTTTCTCCCATCATTCGGGCAGTGTACGAATCCCGCGTCGAAAAAATAGTTCATCTTTTAAAGCGATCCACGAATTGATCCAATTTGTGACTTCTTCAGGAGATCGGCAGTGTTGATCAGCCAGGCCATGAACCATTGATCTGAACAGGTCATAGAAGGAGCAATGTCTGGAGAATATGGCGGGTGGGGGAGGACTTCCCATTTTAAAGTTTCCAACTACGTTTTGACATCTTTTGCAACGTGGGGTCGAGCGTTGTCGCGCTGCAAAATCACTTTATCGTGCCTCTCGCTGTATTGCGGCCGTTTGTCTTTTAATGCTCTGCTCAAACACATTAATTGAGTTCGATAACGAGAACCTGCGATTGTTTCACTTGGTTTTAACACCTCATAGTGCACGACGCCGAGCTCGTCCCACCATGTGCAGAGCATGATCTTGGAGCCGTGAATATTCGGTTTGGCCGTCGACGTGGAAGCATGGCCCGGATATCTCCATGATTTTTTGCGTTTAGTGTTATCGTAATGAATCCATTTTTCGTCCCCGGCCACAATGCGATGCATAAATCCCATCCGTTTTTGCTTCTGAAACAACTGTTCACAAACACACAAACGCCGTTCAACGTCTCTTGGTTTCATCTCACACGGCTCCCAAGTTCTTTCTTTCTGAGTCATGCCCATAGCCTTGAGACGTTTTAAAATGGTTTACTGTGTCACTCTCACTTCTTGAGTTTGACGCGATCCTTCACTCAGCAATGTCTCCAATTCTGCATCTTAGAAAACATTCCTCTTCCACCACTATGCCGGTCAGTGACGTTAAAATCACCGTACTTGAAGCGTTGAAACCACTAACGACACGTTCTTTCACTAAAAGCGTCCTTACCATGCGTACTTGGGAGCATTCGATGAGACTGAGCCGCTTTTTCTTCATATTGAAGCTATTCAGTAACACCTCCCGCAAATGACGAGAATTATGCTAGTAAATTGACATTTTCAATCAAGAACAAAAAAATGGCTCTGAGCACTATGGGACTCAATTGCTGAGGTCATTAGTCCCCTAGAACTTAGAACTAGTTAAACCTAACTAACCTAAGGACATCACAAACATCCATGCCCGAGGCAGGATTCGAACCTGCGACCGTAGCGGTCTCGCGGTTCCAGACTGCAGCGCCTTTAACCGCACGGCCACTTCGGCCGGCCAATCAAGAACAACTTAATGATGTAGACACAAATTGACCAATGTTTGAATGGGGTTATGGTGACTGAGGTTCAAGCTAACTGCCTGAGGTCTGCGATCTGTTTCTTTCGCCAAATAAAAACGGCGGAAGCAAAGTTGTACACCTCGTACCAGCAAAAGTATATCATTGTACAGGGCATAGTTCAAGAGATGACGCTATAGACATTTAGTTGCGTAGAAAACTAGCTTCTGCTTAAATGTCGCGGCCTGCCGATGTGGCCAAGCGGTTCTAGGCGCTACAGTCTGGAACCGCGTGACCGCTAAGGTCGCAGGTTCGAATCCTGCCTCAGGCATTGATGTGTGTGACGTCCTTAGGTTAGTCAGGTTTAAGTAGTTCTAAGTTCTGGGGGACTGATGACCTCAGCAGTTAAGTCCCATAGTGTTCAGAGCCGTCTGATTTTTAAATGTCGCGCCATAAAGCTTTAACATCAAAAATGACATTTTAGTTTATTGCTTCTTTACTGTCCACCCCCTCCCCCACATATGGCCCGACAACTAAGAATCATAGTATGGGGTGCCATTTCTTTTCATACCAGGACCCTTTGATTGTCATCCGCAGCAGCTCTACAGCACAACAGTACGTCGATGATATTCTAAGCCCCGTTCTGTCGCCCCTCATGGCAAGCCATCCTCGGCTTGCATTTCTGCAAGATAATTCCCGTCCGCACACGGTGACAGTTTGTTCTGTTTGTGTTAGTGTTCTCCAAACTCTACCATGGGTGGCAAGGTCGCTAGATCTGTCCCAAAATGATAACGTCTGGAGCATTATGGGCAGGCCATCCAAACATCTCGAGATTTTGACGAAGTAAAGTGATAATTGGCACGATATTCCTCAGGAAAAAATCCAACAACTCTATCAGTGAACGCCAGGCCGAATGATTGCTTACCTAAAAGGCAGAGGTGGAACCTCTTTCCAAAATTGTAATCATTTGTTCGTCTGTACACGTGCACAACGTCTAACGATTTCCGTCCCATTCACATAATTCCATCGTGGTGTGTCGGTTTCTTTGTCTTAGAGTGTATGAGGGTATTGTCTGTAAAGTGTGTTTGGAATAGTGTTAGCTGTAACGAAGTAATAAATTAAAGCGTCATGCCCGATGTTAAAAATACTGCCCTTCATTTAGGCAGAATCTAGTTTCCTACGCATGTAAATGTCTATGACGTCATATATATTGAAATATGGGCTGTACAATGATATAATTTTGCAGGTATATTCAGTGGTCTATATGAGCACTGTTTGCAAACGGTGTTCCGAATACACTCAGTACTAAAGAAAGAATAAAATAAAAAGTCGTGTCCGATGCTGAATTGTTGCATGAACAGAGAAAATGAGAAAATGTAGTAAGTGATAAACTTTTTTCCTTTCTTCACTATCAGCGAGAAGAAGCTTCGTAAAGGATTTGAAACTATGTGTAAGGCTTATTGGAGGTCTCTAAGTGGTTTCTTTCTCACATACCGGGTGTATAAAGTCCAGGCAAACACAGGGTTTTTAAGTGTAATACTGTCTTTTTGTGTTAAACTTTTAATATCTGATTATACCTCTTAATGAGCAGATTATGACAGTGTTTTAAATTTTTAAATTCGTTCAATAACCACGCGAAATATGGAAAATAAAATTTTTGTTGTCTCCATAAGCCGTTAGAAAGGCAAACTGCAACGAGAAAAGGGTTTCTAGTTCCGGATTTTAGGTTCCGGGTTCTGGGATAGTCGTTTAGTAATATGGAGAGTGGCTGTAGCAATACTTAGCATTAAATGATGAGTCTAACAGTTGTAGAGAATAAATTACTCGTGCTCTTGAAAATTCGTTCCTATCTGAGCGTTCCTTTTCGAATTTGCTTCTCTACAATAATGTTGCTGTTGATTTCACAATAAAAGTAAAAACCCTTGGGAAATTGTGTTGTTCACCTACATAGGCGTAAAAAGTACAATTTCGCTATCATTTTTGTGGTGGTACACCTCACCTCCCCCCCCCCCCCCCCCTCCAACTTCCTCTTGGTCGCATCCATTGTAGGCGTGGTCATTCAGTGAAGTACCTGACATGCCTCTGCTTGCAGGTGTAATCAAGCAGGTAGTTTGAACACTGGTTAATCGACGCCATATCATGATGATGTAGCTGAGCATAAAGGGCTGAACCAAAATTATAACAATGTACAGAGCCCAAATTTATCTCATTAATTGAAACGTATTCTTCATTTAAGATTTAAAAACAAACAGGAAAAGGGAAATTAAGCACTGAATTCGGAAGCAGACAGGGGACTAGCGTCCAGAGTTCGTATATGATTAAGGTAAAATCAGTGGACCGTCGGCTCGATCCAGGTTGAGTGCAGCCCTTCTACCCGTCGAACCAATTGGAGGGTGAGCGATGACGGATCGTGAGCCCTCGTGAAGGCTGAATGGACCTGCCACCGTTGTGAAGGTTTAGAACCAGGAAAAAAATCATTGTCCATACCAGGGATTGAGCTGCGGACTTCCACTGCCGGAATCTATTTGTCTGCCTGCTAAACCACCACACAGTCATCAAGCATTAAAGAACAATTAAGAAAATGAGATCATGGAAGTCACTATTCGGCTGAGGGAAGCGAGAGAAATAAATACCTGTAATGAAGCGAACTTTTCCTTCAAGCCTAATCAGCTTAGTCAAAATTCTTTAGTGTATGAGACCACATTGTAAGTGTGTCAGATTATCCGACGTTTCGGGGACTGTTGCAAATGTCCTTCAGGGTGTTTTGGCTAACACACATGAGCAGACAAGGGAAATTCCACCGTTGTGTTGGACGTGACAGTTTATAACAGTGGAGGATGCTCTGAGTGAATCCATTTATAAGAAACTTGAGGGATCCGTCGACCAAGGTAATCATATAGATACGAACACTGCTTAAACAAACAAGAAAGAACTCGACAAGGCCAGAAGACTCATCCCACAAGTTCCACAGGGATAAATGGTGTACCGAACGTATTCTTTTACGGTCCATTGGGAATAACATTAATTCACCGACCTACAGTCTAGTGAAAGAAATGACTTCGAAGCTTCGACATTTAATGAGCCACACAGATTCGTGCGGTAAGGCCTCCGTCTATTTTGCAACACTTTTAAGAGAAAATGCTTCTCTCCTAGTGACCAGCTTCGACGTGAAGTCTTTATTCACAAATGTACCAATGTTAGACACCGTGAACATGTTACATGAATGCATGACACCCGATGTCTGTGAGGTAGCGCGCCGCTGTTTAACCGCCACCGATTTCAGACGGAAAGAGAAAATCTGTGAACAGGCAGGTGGTGTGGCTATGGGTTCCCCTCTCTAGCCGCTTACAGCAGACATCTTCATGGGAGCATTTGAAGTACCAGCTTTCCATTCCGCACCATTACGCCTAGAATGCTGGATCGGATACGATGCTGACACCTTCCTTATCTGGCCACATGGAGCTCATGAGCTGCAGAACGTCCACCAATTACCTGAATCAGCAGCACAGCAAAATCCAGTTGACCATGGAGATAGAAGAGAATTAGATGTTGTCTTGTCTCGAAGCGCAAGCCTGATGGTGAACTTGACAACAGATATAGAAAGCCCACCAGCACGGACAAGTACCTACGGTCCTCCACCCACCGTCACCCTAAGCAGAAGAAATTCGCCCTGCAAACTTTAACCGAAAAGGCCACAAGATTAGTGATAAAAAACATTTATAGGCTTAACTACAAAACTTCGGTGTCATTTTGGTATCAACGGTTATGGGATAAAGATGACAGATAAAACTATGGCGACAAAGGCTTAAGGCAGTAGGTAAAAGCAGAACGAAGCACAAAACATCGCCCTACTACCATATGATCAAGGGGTGACTGAACGTGTGGGCGAAATTCTCCGCAGATCAGATATCAAGTCGATTTCTCGAAGCAGCAACAGAATAAAAATATGTTCTAGGTCCAACGAAAGATGCAGTTGACAAGCTACATGCTGCAGCAATGTACGAAATCGGTTGCGTATGTGGACTGCAGTATGCAGGCGAGACGGGGTGACGGGTCAGCACACGGATATCCGAACATGAAAGATATATCCGACTAAAGCAGCACACCGAATCAGTGATGGCAGTCACCAGGATGAGTGCTGCAAAGAAATAGAATTTCGAGAAGTCCTCGTCCTAGCGAAACAGCCTCGCACCTTCAGGAGGTCTCCTTCCAGCCAGGTTCCCTCTATTTCCGCCGCAATCACTAAAGCAACTCAACCCGCGGCAACGGAGATACAAAGAGTACATGCGTACTTAAGCACAGCTGTTAAATCAGGAAAGCTTGGGTTTTCGCTAGCTTGTCAATCTTGATGGGACTCACTCAGCCTACTGTAACTGACAACAAGTTTCGCTTCCAGTCCAGTTTGACTAGCCAGGTAGGTATGTGTTTGCATATGGAGTATCCTTGCAGCTCATGTATCATAGCGATGGCAGCAGCAAAATGAACAGACCAAAGTTGACGGAGATTCGGGAGAAAAATAAACAGATTGGTGTCTCATAATGCAAGTTGTGTAAAAAGATACTAAACACTCATTCGTCAACCTCGAGTATGTTACGACGTGGCTGTTAACTTTACCAGCAGTTTCGTCACTTCAAAAATATTTTGAAAAAGGGCAAAGACTTAGTGGCTGGTAAGTGTGTGGAAACATGTGCTATAAGGACTTGAGGCCATTTAGCAGTACATAGCTTTTTTAAATTTAGAGTAAACATTAACTGAAATAGGAAAAAAATATGGCTCAGTAGATATTATCTGGTAGGATGAAACTTAGTGCGAAGAAAGCTTAGTATGAAAAAAAACTTCTTCTTTCAGACATACTAAGAAAAACGAAATTTGTTTGTGCTAAAATGTATTTGGGAGGTTTTCAGTGAGCCATGTGGGCCGCATAGAATGAATTCAGCGAAACCGCAATACAAATCCAGAAAAAAATTTAAACTGGTATAACTAGTGTCGTATTTGGCTATAACACACTAAAATTACAAAAAATAGACGCCAAAACTTTACTTCGGTTAGCATTGCAGTATAACAGACATCTCAGGTTCCTAGGTGCAAAGGATCTCGACTTTCAGAAATGGTACTACAGGAAACATGTATGAGAGGTGACCTGATGATGGTTCGAATTGAGAATAGCTAGTACAGGTCGAGAGAGGATGAAGTTGCAGAGAAAACTGCTCATTTAGAAACAATTATATAAGCCTGACATATGACGAAAAGGAGAACAGGGCAGATAAAATCCACCATTTTCTGGTCTGCAGTGACCCAGGATGAATACCTATTTCATTGCGTTTCGTCTTGTGATACTCGGGTGTTTTTATCTACTTCCAAACCGTACCGACAACGCTACAGTCAAAGTGTAGAGAATAGACTGCTACGTGGCGTGGCACAGCGGGAAGACTGGCAGGCAAGCGAGACTCCCGTAGCCTGCTTGGGTTGAGCATAGCTTGAGTTGGATGGGAGTGAAGCAGTCTGGCGTTCTGCTCTAACGAGCGGCAGCTAGTTGCCTGGCTAAAAGGCAAGCATGGGCAGGTTATACGCGGAATATGTACACCTCTGGTCACAACTGCCGCCTGTTTCTCTTTTGCCTATTTCCGTCAAAGGCAAACAATTAAACAAACACCAACGAAGAACACCTATTTCCACAAATGAAAAGGAATAACGCAAACACCAATAAAGGACGCCAAATTCCTACTCATCCTTAATACCCCATCAGAATACGACAACAGCCTCTTCTGCCTCTTCTTCCTGACTTCCAATCAAGAACAGCTGCCACGATGAGAAACATAGAAGTAGATAATCTCGGAGTAACGAAGCAGCTTAAATCACTTAATAAAGGCAAGGCCTCCGGTCCAGACTGTACACCAGTCAGGTTACTCTCAGAGTATGCTGATAAAATAGCTCCATATTTAGCAATTATATACAACCACTCGCTCACACAGTGGCAACGGCCTTGCCGCATTGGATACACCAGTTCCCTTGAGATCACCAAAGTTAAGCGCTGTCGGGCGTAGCCGGCACTTGGATGGGTGACCATCCAGCCGCCCTGTGCTGTTGCCATTTTTCGGGGTGCACTCAGCCTCGTGATGCCAATTGAGGAGCTACATGACCGAATAGTAGTGGCTCCGGTCAAAGAAAACCATCACAACGACCGCGAGAGCGGTGCGCTGATCACACGCCCCTCCTATCCGCATCCTTATCTGAGGATGACACGGCGGTCGGATGGTCCCGATGGGCCACTTGTGGCCTGAAGACGGAGTGCTTTTTACTCGCTCACAGAAAGATCCATACCTAAAGACTAGAAAATTGCTCAGGTCACACCAATACCCAAAAAGGAAAGTAATCTGCTGAATTACAGGCCTATATCACTAACGTAGATTTGCAATAGGATTTTGGAACATATGCTGTATTCGAACATTATGAAGTACCTCGAAGAAAACGATTTATTGACACATAGTCAGCACGGTTTCAGAAGATATCGTTCTTGTGAAACACAACTAGCTCTTTATGCTCATGAAGTAATAAGTGCTATCGACAGGGGATGTCAAATTGATTCCATATTTTTAGATTTTCAGAAGGCTTTCGACACCGTTCCTCACAAGCGTCTTCTAACCAAACTGCGTGCCTACGGAGTATCGCCTAGATGTGCGATTGTATTCGTGATTTCGTATCAGAAATGTAACAGTTCGTAGTAATAGACGGGAAGTCATCGAGTAAAACAGAAGTAATATCGGACGTTGCCCAAGGAAGTGTTATAGGCCCTCTATTGTTTCTGATCTATATTAACGACATAGGAGACAATCTGAGTAGCCGTCTTAGGTTGTTTGCAGATGATGCTGTCATTTACCGTATTGTAAAGTCATCAGACGATCAAAACGACTTGCAAAATGATTTAGATAAGATATCTGTGTGGTGCTAAAAGTGGTAATTGACCCTGAATAAGGAAAAGTGTGAATTATTCACATGAGTACTAAAAGAAATCAGCTAAATTTCAATTACACGGTGAGTCACACAAATCTGAGGGCTGTAAACTCAACTAAATACTTAGGGATTACAATTACAAATAACCTAAATTGGAACGATCACATAGAAAATATTGTGGGTAGAACAAACCACAGAATGTGATTCATTGGCAGAACACTTAGAAGGAGTAACAGATCTACTAAGGACATTGCTTACACCACGCTTGTCCGCCCTATTCTGGAGTATTGCTGTGCGGTGTGGGATCCGCATCAGGTGGGACTGACGGATGATATCGAAAAAGTACAAAGAACGGCAGCTCGTTTTGTATGATCGTGAAATATGGGAGACAGTGTCATAGACATGAATCGGAGTGGCAATCATTAAAACAAAGGCGTTTTTCGTTGCGACGGGATCTTCTCATGAAATTTCAATCAGCAGTTTTCTCCTCCGATTGCGAGAACATTCTGTTGGCACCCACCTACATAGGGAGAAATGATCATCACGATAAAATAAGAGAAATCAGGGTTCGCACAGAAAAATTTAAGTGCTCGTTTTCCCCGCGTGCCGTTTGAGATTGTAACGGTAGAGAGATAGCTTGAAGGTGGTTCATTGATCCCTCTGCCAGGCACTTTATTGTGAATAACAGAGTAATTACGTAGATGTAGATGTATATAAGAACCAAAACGTTTCTCAAACAATCTCCCCACCTACAACCAACCCATCCCACTGCCTAACACAGTAACTCTCATCAGAAAACTAACATGGAACGCACATCTCCTTACCATCCAGCAAAAAGCCGTAAACTGACTTAAACATCCAGCAAGCCAAACTTTGTGCCTACAGCCTTCTACCATTATCCTCACCTATAAATCCGTCATCTACCTCATCCTAACCAACGCCAACGTTGTCTGGATCTCTGCCCCGCCTAAACAGCGTAAGTCTTTTGAAATCTTGGAGAGACACGCACTCCGCCTCACCTTCCAGATCAAGCATCAGAAACTATCGCCTTGTGCGGGCGGGCGTTATCTTGCTGAAATGTAAGCCCAGGAAGGCTTACTATAAAGGCCAATAGAACGGTGTGTGGAATACGCTTGAAGTACCTAAATATTGCAATGGTGCAGCAGATGACAACCAAAGGTGTCCTACTACGAAAAGAAATGGCACCCCAGACCATTAGCATTGTCGCCGGGCCGTATGGCGGCTGACAGTCAGATTGGTATCTGACCGCTGTATGGGTGGCTTCGCTGCTACCTGGGCGTCTCCAGATACGTCTCCGCTGGTTATCGGGACTCAGTTCGAAGCGGAACTCATCACTGAAGACAAATTCACTCCGGTCGATGAGATTGCAGGCTCTCTCAATCAATATTAAGCTGAGTATCTGTTTCCTTAAGGGCCATGGGCTGCCTAGCACGTTATTTGCTTGCTCGATTTGCGAAGCTTCTTCTCTTGAGCAAACCATCCAGTTTTTCAGAAACTGCAGTCATTTGTCTGTCTGTAAATGTTCGATACGTGTATATATTTCTGACCTATTGGATAATTCCTTCGTGGTGTGTCCTTTTTCTTTTTAGTCTGTAAGTATAAGGTGCAGTCAAACAACGAGACAGATGGAAAACTAGAAAGCCCTTAACGTCCTCCACATAACCGCGGTAACTTTTACTACATTTTCCTCACTGTGAGACAAGGTGGCAAGTGATTTCATGGAAAAATGTTCACTGTGGCCTACGGAACCACGGTTATATCCAGGCGCGCACCTCTTCGAAGTAAATGGACGTCCAAGATTGTCTTCCTTCAGAGTTCCAAAAATATGACAAATCTCTTGGGGAGAGATAGGGATTATGTGGAGGATGGTAAGGACTTTCGAGCGAAACTTCTGCAGGCGTACTTGAAAAACCCTTGGAAACGTGTGGGTGGGTATTACTTGTAACAGAATTATGCCATCGTGAACATTCCTATGTGTTTGGACTTCTTGACGGTGCACTTCAAAGTTTGCAAAGTGCCTGCATGTGCCCTCATACCATTATGCTTTAATTGTGGGGCTGCGTTCCAGAAAGTCAATGAACAGCTCATCTTTTCAGTCGAAGAAAGAAGCCATCATGAGTTTTCCGGAGCTGGAATGCCCGTTGTTTCGAGTACTGGGTTGGATATCCCGTGCGCGTGCTGTAGTAAATCTAGCAGCACGCGTCTCATTTGGCTTGTAATGTTTGTAAACACAGAGCAATAAGCGTTTGCGTAATGACCAAGGTCAAAGCTCACACAGAGTATTTCCAATGTGGCTGATGCAATAGCTTTATTAATTATTTATGTTATTGTGATATATTTTTTTGGTAGGGATATGGGTAGGGAGTGAAGTTTATTTAATTTCTATAATTATGAGTAAGGTCACCGACGAGTTTAATTTTTTAACAATTATCAGCACCTTTAATTAATTATCAGCATCTGGTAAAAAGGCGTCAATCTTCGTGCAGCCGCTCGAGCAACAGCATTGGAGCTCTCACACAGAAGATGGCACGATTTTATAGGAGAAGAAGGCGTACGCGCATACAGTTTATAAAGCAATAGACAATATTGCAGTTAATACGGAGAACTATGTAGGTGCACAAGTCGTCCAGCATTGTCCATCAGTGGTCTGTGGTGGAGTTCTGAACTTTACTATTAGCAACAATGATACCCTGCAGCCACGTAACGTATGGGTAACCGCAGCCCTCGTCCGTGGACCTTAAGTGGATAAAGTCCCAGGGTTGGAAAGTTTTAACAGCCGTGACGTAATCGCATACCGAACATTTCACGTCGCAGAGGTCTACAATAGAGATATGGGTAAATCATATTGCCTGTCGAACATGCCGTTCGTTCTCAGGAAGTTTATCTGGGAAGCCCTTAGACATCCCCCACGGAAGTCCCAATTTCAAAATGCGGCAGTGCTCGTTTGAGGTCTCATTACTTTCATTTCATTTCTGCCTTTCGCATGTGGCAGTTCATATTGACACGACTGAAGCGCCACGCTCTACTATGAGGTAGCAGCTGTCAATCTGCACAGGTCGTATTACGTGAGGCGGCAGCTGGGTTTGTGCAGCAGTCAGACCGACGCCTGTCCAGAGGCGTCCGCCTGCACGCGGCGGCTGCCGCTTATTACGGCGTCGCAGCTAATTCGCTGGAGGCGACGGCGGTGGCGGCGACGGCGGCGGTGGCGTCGAGCCGTCTGAATTAATTTGGTCCGGCCAGCCGGAGCCATCGCGGACACCTGTCGCCGCCACCGCCACCGCCCCTGCCGCGGCCGCAGCCCGCAGACCACTGCCGCGCTGCGCTGCGCTGCCCATAGGCCGGCGCTACACGGGCTGTCGCGTCCGCTGGCGAGCGGTCCGCCGTTTGCCGACGTTCGGCCGCCGCTCTGCGCACCTGCGCTCCGCTGACACGCCGCAGACCCGGGGCGCGCCCCAGCTCGTGCTTTCGTTACGAAATATCCACTGCCATCGTTTTTTCCCTACGGCCTGTTATGTTCACGCTTCGGAGACCGTTGTCACGTACAGCGCCCTACTTTCACAAACGAATGTCCACCGTAGCTTTTTTTTCCCCTCCGGTCTGTTACGTTCACGCTTCTGTCTTTCCCACAGCTATCAGAAGAAATTTCAGTAAAAGGGCCAAATACACGGACAAAATTAAGTTTTGTACCACCTGCCAACATATCACGACTTTGATTCAGACACACCAGGGCGTTAACCTTATCGAACAATGAAACATACAGCTTTACTGAAATTAATGGTCTAAAATTTACGCGCACCGAGTATGACAGATTTTTCTCATCTTTGTATAACTTCCCGTAGAGAGCTGTTCATCAGAGAATGGAACGCAAAATAGGGAAGAATGGGGGAAACATCAACTTCAATAATCAGCGTCTGCATATGTAGTTATTCCTAGGTATGCACGTGTTAATATTA
The DNA here is from genome assembly GCF_021461385.2 of Schistocerca piceifrons. NCBI lineage: Eukaryota > Metazoa > Arthropoda > Insecta > Orthoptera > Acrididae > Schistocerca > Schistocerca piceifrons. The sequence continues at coordinate 1,033,740,017 of NC_060138.1, forward strand.
AATATATATAAAACTAATATAGAATCGATGACTTATGTAGCTCAATGGGTGCATGAAGAAATTAAACAGACGTTCAAAAGAAATGATTTGCTTTGCAAAGATATCTCTTACATTTGATGTTAGGAAAATTTACATTTGAAAACTCGGCAAATCTCATAAACCAGATTAACGATGTTCATATCCCAGCGAATGATAGATTCTTTTCCTTAGATATCACTAACATTTACATGAATATCCATATAGTGACAACTATATCCGTAATCAAAATGAATTAATCCAAAATTAGTAAAAGATTAGTTAACTGAAATTGATTAATAATGTAAAATTTATATATATATATATATATATATATATATATATATATATATATATATATATATATAAAGTTTACATTATTAATCAATTTATATATATATATATATATATATATATGTATATATATATATATATATATATACATATGAATGAAAATATTACAACAAAGAGCTAGTGTAATAATCGTTATTCGCTATAAAGAAGAATTTCTGATACATGTGCATTCTAATGCCGTCTACATAAATTGTGCCACGCTATGTGCATGGTCATTTAGTCGTGGACAAATTTGGAAACAACTGTAGTATAAGTAAAAACTGTTGTGGGAAACCCAACGTCAAAATATAAAATATTACGTGCCTTAGGTGAACGTACATCTCGCTCCAAAACAATTACAGTTCCAGACACGCACGAAAATTTCTGATCAAATAAATTTTTCTCATCGGATATTACCTGCTGTATCAGTGTTGACAGCTAAAGGCACATTGGCAGCAGCACTGTCAAATAGGAAATTTGGGGGTGATATGCCTGTTGTGAAGTAACAAGACTGTTACGCCACACTGAAGTAGCCGAAAGAAAGGCACGCGTACACACACGCCGACGGGCGTGAATTCTGGAACAGGATAACTATTGAATGGTAGCAAGAAAAGTACGTAGCTGCTTTATACTTAACTTTATTAGTTGATGACTACAGCGTTCTTCTTGAGACATTTATACTATAATTCTCAAACTATGTAAGGCTAATGGCGCCTTGCTAGGTCGTAGCCATGGACTTAGCAGAAGGCTATTCTGTCTCTCGGCAAATGAGAGGAAGGCTTCGTCCGTATTGTCGCTAGCAATGTCGTCGTACAACTGGGGCGAGTGCTCGTCCGTATCTCGAGACCTGCCTTGTGGTGGCGCTAGGTCTGCGATCACACAGTGGCGACACGCGGGTCCGACATGTACTAAATGGACCGCGGCCGATTTAAGCTACCACCTAGCAAGTATGGTGTCTGGCGGTGACACCACAATGCCAATCAAGATCAAGCAAGGAAAACTGCTCATAAATCGAGAAGACCACATGCAGAGATGGATACAACTTTTTGATAAGGTTCTGAACCGTGAAACTATAGATGACAATGTTACTTAACTGAGTGTGGACGGAGAATGACTCCCACAAATATGCCAATTAACGAAGAACCTCCATCCAAAGAATAAATCGCTAAAGCACTCCCGCAAATAAAAAATGGAGAAACTCCGGGCTTGGACAACATCAGTCTAGAGTTACTTAAAGTAGATTCCTCTGTAACAGCAGAAATTTCACATCCACTCCCGACAGCCATGTGGAGAAATGAAAAAGTACTGAATATTGGAACAGAGGATTGCTCATTGAGCTGTCATGAAAGGAGACCTATCGGTTTGTGATAACTGGAAAGGCTTCACCCTGTCAGTCCCAAGCAAGATCCTCTCACGAATAATCCAAAATTGGATAAAAGTATATGTAGATAAGATAGTGCAAAAAAACAAGGTCGCTCTTCATAAGCCACGAGAAGGTAGATTACTGGACATCCTAGAAGAAATAGAGGTATACATTCACAGGGCGAAACACCATGACAACGTCCCTGAAGAACAGATAGATAAACAACTTGGTAATAATAGCTGAACATTCATATGAATACCAGTCACCGCTTTATATACTGTTTCTAGACTATGAAAAAGACCCTCGACAATGTAATTCGAACAAAAATATGGAGCCCACTGCAAACTTTTGCAATTCCCAAGAAAATAATTGCACTTGTCAACTGCATGTATGAAAACTACACGTGCCGGGTTCACCATCAAGGCCAGCTTTCAGATCCAATAGCGGTGTTACGCAAGGCTGCATGCTCCCGTCAATACCATTTGACATAGTACTCAATCTTGAAATGACACAGGCAATAGATAAAGTAAGACGAATAAAATCGAGCAATGGAACACATCTAGAAGGCCTAGATTTTGCAGATGATCTTCGCCTTCCATCCCACAGCCTCAACGACATGAAAGAGAAACTAGGAGACCTGAAATCTGGGCGAAGAACGTCAGTTTGAAAACTGATGCCCAAAAAACAAAAGACGAGCTTAAATTTGGGAACCAGGTAATGGAAACGGTGGAGAAACTTTTCTACCTTGGAAGTATGATTACACCATATAGTGGTGCAACAGAGGACATTAACGGACGCATTAACAAAGCCAAAGGCGCTTTGGCAACTCTCTGTTCTATCTGGAGATCGAAGGATATAACATTGAGGATCAAATAGCGGATATTTGAAAGTAAAGTAAAATCTGTGCTTCTATATGGACGTGAAACGTGGACAGTGACAAAGGAGCTAACCCATAAACTGCAGACAATCAACAACAGATATCTGAGAAACATCTTGGGGATACGGTGGCCAGATGTCATCTCTGACGAAACACTCTGGGAAACAACCAGTCAGAAAGTCAGAAACATGATTGAGCTGCAAATAAGAAGCAGGAAGTGGAGATGGTTAGGACCTACACTTAGGAGACCGAACGAACATTTGGCGAAGGAGGGACGACGGAGACGAGGCAAGCCGAGAATGACGTGGAGACGATCAGTTGAAGGAGAAGGTTAACAGCAAGGACTATGACGGGAAGAAGTGAAAACACTAGCAGAAGACAGAACAGATTGCGATCCTTTGTTGCAGCCCTATACTCCAAATAAGGATTTAAGGGAATTAATAAAAAACAAAATAGTCGTCATCCATTTCTGTACGAGATTTATTTATTATTTTCCTAAATGATCATATAAAGGACTGTTGCCACCTGGTGATACCCCTAAACACTATATATAGTACGTTTGACTACTGCCTGGTAGGATGCCATCAGTTGTCAACACGGATACAGTAGGTAATATTCTATGAGCCAAATGTATTTGGTCAGAAACTATTTTACGTGTTTGGCACAGTCACGGTCTTATTGTACATAATGTATAAAGTTACACTGGAGCATCTTCTTCTGTGTACACCTCAGGTACGTTATACTTTATATTTTCGACGTTGGATTTTTCACAAATGTTTTTACTTACGTTACAGTTTTTTTCAAATATGTCTATGACTAAATCACCGAGCACTATGTAGAATGACACAGTGGTCTGTGTATGTGGGTGGCATGTAATACGTAATTTCTTCTTTATAACGAATAACGATTATTTTGTGTGTGTGTGTGTGTGTGTGTGTGTGTGTGTGTGTGTGTGTGTGTGTGTGTGTGTGCGTCGAAATCATTCTCCTTCTGACAATCAGTGGCCACTTATGTGAAGACAAAGAACTAACAATCGGGAAACTTCCAAAACAGAGTTTAGAATCACTAGATCACGCTGGAAACAAAGTTTTTGGACTTCGCGATGACCTGACTAAAAAGAATATCCTGTTGCTGTTCTGTAGGTGACACACTTGTCCTCTTCGATGGCACTCATGAGAATCTAGTTATTGTTACCATCAGTATATATTATATAAGAATATTATTTTCAGCATAGAGTATGAGGATAAAGGATATAACAATTTTTTGGACCTGAAGGTCAAATAAGAAAGTCATACTCATTCAATGTATTCCGAAAACCTTCTACATCTGCTTGCATTATTCACAATAGTTCTTACCATCCACAGTCCCATAAAGAAGCATATTTTGGCTTAGCTAACACAGATATATTCTTTAAGTGGGAATCATATCAGTACTGATTTACATGCACTGCAAAAGATAGCATCTAACAATGGCTTTGACCCAACACTATTTATGAGATTATACGCAAGAGTAAAGAAGGCACAAACTGAGACTTAAGATAAAGTTGCATAAAAAGTAGTGTACGAAAGAAAGAAATATGGGTCTAGTTTTATCTCGTTGCGTCACATTTCCGGTAAGATAAGATTTACGTTTTGTAAAATGAGGCTGCAAATTGGATGCATGTATAACACTAGGCTCACACATTATACACAGTGTAAATGAGAGTCAGGCTTATGACATGTCATGAGTATATAACCTATGTAGTGACGTAAGTTTTATATTGCGCAAATTGATAGGAAATTCAAAACGAGGATTAGAGAATGTATTAACGTCAACGAATCCAATCCCACAGTATTCAGTGCTAATTTAAAAGAGTACATCATTATAAACATCACCATTCCAAGGCACTAGAAAGTAGATCACTGGATATCCTAAAAGTAATAGAGGTATTCACAGGACGAAACAGCATGACGACGTCCCTAAAGAACAGGCAGAGTAACGAAATGAAATGTGCGTACAGAACTTAAGTGTTTTAATCTAATAGGCTTTTTTGTCTTGTCTCCTGTATGTAAAAATTACAAAATCTGACAAGATAAGCTGGTTCAACACTAGATACAGGTCTGGTGCAAGCGACGGTTCAATCCCGTCTCCGGCCATCCTGATTTAGGTTTTCCGTGATTTCCCTAAATCGCTTCAGGCAAATGCCGGGATGGCTCCTTTGAAAGGGCACGGCCGATTTCCTTCCCTGTCCTTCCCTCACCCGAGCTTGCGCTCCGTCTCTAATGACCTCATTGTCGACGGGACGTTAAACACTAATTTCCTCCTCCTCTGGTGCAAGCTGGAGAAATCTGGCCTGACGATTCATATTTCATTTAGTTAGTACGGGATCGCATTTTTAGATTGGTGTATCGAATTATTAGGCATTTTTTGGTTGATACTGGGTAGGCTCGTATTACTCATGTAGAGGCACATGTTTTGAGCGTAATTTCACCCTGGCTCTGACCGCAGGGAGAAGGTCGGAATTGGCAGTCCTCATGGTCGACTTGGAATAAGAGCTGCAGGGAGGGCAGTTTATGGCTCTGAAAAGAGAACGCTGTGCGTTTGCTGCCTAAAGCCGCCGCCCCGACGTGAGACCGGTGGAAAAGGGCGTCTTGCGACGAACTTGTGGTCGCTAAGATTGCGGAGGCGAGACGATGCTCGAAGCATAAGACCGCAGGGACAGCATCTTACGAGCAACGCGACCAGCCTTTTTTATCACAAGGGCTGCACGCGGAATGCTGCCGCAGGTGCAGCCTAACGGTCGCAGATGTTCTCATGCCAGACACAAGAGGTTTTGCCGCCAAAAGACACAGAAATGTATCTGATTGACTGTATTGCACACTTTTCACAATTTCTTCTAGACTTCCTACCAAACTCAGTATGAGCTGAAGGCCATGGATATTAGCTTCATGATGCATGGAGTGAGAGGTATGCCGTTTGTAAAGAGGGCGGTGACTGTAAGGAGAGTTCAAGCTAACGAAGCGAGTTTTACTCGAAAGCGGGATTTTCGCTGCGGGGGACGCTCTGGCGGCTGTCGGTACTCCACACTTCGTCGGACAGCGTTTCGAGACCTTGTTGGCAAGTCGTCAGTGAACAGTCTCATCATTATATTCGAAAGGGTTGATTTCGCCTCTAGGAATGGCATCATTCGTTTCTGTGTGAGTAAAGATACGAATTTGTGCTTCTTATGGAGACTGAAGCTTCACGAAGAGCTTCTTTACGAGCACTAGAGTCAAGTCTCTGCTGATGGCTTATAGCAAGCACAATTCTTGATTCATGTCCATTAAAATCAGACGTGCACGTGTGTTCCCTCGTCTATTATTCCGTCTCCAGCTACGTCCCCTATCGTGCGCCAATGCCATTTGAAGAACGTCCACGTTAGTATCAGTGTGACTCTAGTGTGTGTGTGTTTCTGACACAGGCACGACGTGTAGCTGACGAAACTTGACTCTAGTGTGTGTGTTTCTGGCACAGGCACGACGTGTTGCTGACGAAACTTCATAGATTTGAATATTAGCCAGGAAGATCTAAATATGCCTTGTGTTAAAAATTGTGGTACTGGGACTGAAATATAAAGACACGTTAAAACTGTTTTAAATATCAATACTGTAGCTATTGTCTCGCGACGAATATGTCGACTACAACGAATATAAACATAAAGCTATAACAGCCAATGTCTTTTTTAATAAAATATATGGAGGGTGTGGACCTACATATAAACAAGATTTATTACATTTGCCTTGTATTGCTATTGGCGCTTATAAATAATTGCTAAGTCTTCGCTGGTTTTCTGTTTTCGTTTCCTGTGAGATGTGATACGGACTGACTGTACTGACCATGAATTTGCAAAGATGTCTTTTCGTAACTGTGCAAAGTACAGTTCAACCAGTGCAAAATGTATTGATGTGGAAGAAAATGCTGCGTTAGGAACGCGAGACTATGAGTGTAATGCGGGACCAGAACAGTTAGAAAATATACGTGTGACAGTGATGGAATCGGGGAACAGGGTACATATGCTTGTTCTGAAAGGAATCTGTAGCTGTTTATTGAGATTCTGAGCTTCCCAGCGCTTGCACTAATTTGTAGTTGGGATGTCCAAAAGTCGTTCCGCAAACATCTGATAGATTTTAGCATTGCGTGTACAGTCCCTCAACCACGAATGCAGTCACCACAGATATGCAGATAGGGGTGCAGGACATGCCAGTCAGTGAGTTTGACAGCCATTATTCTAGAATGGGGTGTCTCAGTAGCCTAGTTCCCAGTATAGGAGAGATAAAGAACCAGAATGAAAATTTAAGGGGAGAGACTGACAACGAGAATGAAAATTTGGGTGGAGGTGTAAAGAAATAGAATGAAAATTAAGACAATTTAAGGGGAGAGATTAAGAAGCAGAACGAATATGTGAGCGAAAGAACAACTGCATTCGCGTCAACATGAAGCTTTTCTGAACGAATCGCTGGAAAGCTCATGTGTAAGATCGATGAAATATGGGACAGTTTTGATGAAAGGTTGCAACCTTGCTACTCTCTTTTAGAATCTGGACTCTAATAAAAATGGCAAGGTACTGTTAATCAGAACACAGGGATAAATTTTGATCTAAATGACAATAGATTTATACATTTTTAACATCGCAAGACAAAAAATGACTAATGAACCGTCACGCAAACATTTTCATCTGACAAACGCTTTCACTAACATGGGGTCTATGTGGACAAAGTGATCAGCTGGGGATTGGCACACGACACTAACCAGAACACTAATCGCTCTATCTGACTTCATACCCGTGAAATCGGGCTATGGTACAAAAACTACGCCACCATCAAGCATCTATAGTATTAAAAAAAGGGAAATATGGTTCGAAAGAACAGGGTGCTGAGAAACATATATTGGAGCCCTACACCATAGCAGCGAATACTTTACCCTCCTGCTGGTCAAGGCGACACACCACGATGCGTTCGGCGACTGATGTCATGGACGGCTGCAATCTGTTATTAATGGCGCGCCCCCGAAAAATGCTAGTACGCGGTCTCGGGTTCGGTTGATTCGGAACGCAGGTACTTTCCTATGAGCCTCGAAACCCCGGTGGATTCCAGTGTGCAGGTGGGCCCGTTTGCTGGACAGCCAAACCAATTTGATTCCGTCCCACGACTATGCGTGACAGAATATGTCATATGTTTAGACGGTCGACTCAAGACAAATAAGTACACCCACCTATCACTGAGCCTAAGGAAATCGTAAATTCTATGAGCGACAACAGTTTTTCACTATCTGAACAGTGACGGAGTGAAGGTTTTGATGGTGTTGTGGGGTAGTGTATTCATTGTGTTGGGGGTTCATTGGAGGCTGACTGATTATAATTGTGTGACATATTGCAGGCACATGATGTTTGTGATCGAGAGCACAATAAATTCTTTATGAAATTTATCCCATTTCTTCAGAGTGTAAGGCCAAAGTAGGGAAGAAGACACATGAGACGCTGGAACAAGATATAGTCGAATGACAAGCTGCGACATTGTCTCGAATAAAACAGTGACCCGTATATACAATAAGTTTTCTTTAATTTACGTCTATGGTCACAAACGTTTTGTTAACAAATCACCGGTTTCGGTCTATAATGGCCATCATCAGATCTGTTTCATAAAAACAAACTCCTAATGTGCTGACGATGCCACTATGGGTGCAGTACATTAGGACTTAGTTTTTATAAAACAGATCTGATGATGGTCATTATAGACTGAAACTGGTAATCTGTTAACAAAATGTTTGTGACCAGAGAAGTAAATTAAAGGACACTTATAATCGAATGAGCTGTGAGCTCTTAAAATAGTCTCCTCGTAGTGTTGCCGAAAAGATATAATGCAGATTGGATTAGTTTAGAACGACAGTTAAATCAGTACAATAATTGTACCAGAGACAGGTAGACCCGAAAGCGTGGGAGAGATGTTACAAAATTTTTATGCTCTGCATATGCTATAACCTATTTGACTTGTGTAGCAGCTACTGGCAAACAATGCTACACCCCACATGTCAACTGCATGTTTTGATATATGTTGCCAGTTTAAGTGACTTCCTTAAGCACTAAATGTAGCTTCTGTTAACTTTATATGGGGACTTAAAACGCTCCTTCCTGATGAACTCACAATGTGAGTGATACTCTACGTCGATGACATTTTAATAGCACAGAAATCATGGGCAGATCACAATGATTTCTTACCTTGATTATTGGACTTTTTGGATATTTGTAAATGTCATAGATTGGGAGACAGAAAATCACTTTCCTTGATTATATTATTTTAGTAGACGGAATTCAGCGCAGTCCCAATAAAATGAAAGCAATTAAGCACTACATTAACACCACCACTGAGAAGCAACTTATAGAGTGCTAATGTTGTTCTCTCACTTCTTAGAATGGGTAAATTTATATAAAGACCCATTAACTTTAAGGTTGTGTCAGTCCCACAATTGTGTGCCTTGACAAGATGAAAATGAGACATCGAACTCGGACCAAAAAGCAAAAGATGAATTTGATAATAATAAGAATGCCCTAGTTAAAGTACCAATCTTGGCATCCCCAGACCAAAGGAAGAATTTTTGTGTCATGATGGATAGTTTAAGGAAAGGTGTTGGGGTTGTTTAATTTCAAGAAACAAAAGAAAATCAACCTTCCTTGTAGAAAATGATATGCACTGCTAGCTGAATCCTCTCTAGACGTGAGCATCATTACTCAGTCATCAAATTGGAGGCATTTGATATTATCTGGGTGTTTGCAAAATGCAGGTACTTCTTATTTGGTCAAACAATAAAGGTGTTTCTTGACTATCTTTCTTTGCAGTTTCTTATGGTCACAAAATTAACATATGGTCTAGTGGTTCATTGGGTGCTCTACCTACAAAAGTAAAAGTTTGTAATCCCAAATAAGTGGCTATAGTGGAAGAATGCATTGCCACATATGTCGAGTGAGTAGCTACATTGTGTTGAAAGGAACTGATAATGTCTTGGTTTACTCTATCTAAGGAATATCACTTTTGAGAATTATTTTCCCCCTCCACTTGAACAAATTCCATATTAGCAGGACAAGAATCCCACACTGAAGGGGATTAAATATGAGTGGAATAACGGGTGTAATGCAGCACTGCACCAGAACCATTTTGTGAAAGACAAGCAATTATTTAAGTGCAGAGATTCTGCTGGCTCTCGATTGTTGCTAGTTATTACAGATGTGTAACTGCACAAATAAATATAGGTACATCAATTTCATTTACTTGCACTTTGGGACTCATAAGTGCTTTAATCATTTACATGAAGCATGTTACATTAGCAACATGCTAATGAGGATATGTGAGGTTGAGGCAGTGTGTATGTCATGTCAGGAGGCAAAGCCACCTGCTGTTTGTTACACTTCTCCAGTTTATCAAGCAATTCCTGCAAAGGTGCATGATTTAGTTTCAGTCAATTTATTTGGGCTGATCACACACACACAATCAGATTTCTGTTCTCTATTTGTAGTCACTGAACTGACATCAACATTTGTTTCTATTGCAACAATGCAAAAGGCCAGAGGGAAGACAGTTGCTATGGTGCTATGCTGCATTTCCTATGAGAGGTCAGGCCAGTAAAGAGAGTAATTTCAGACAATGGTCCACACTACAGATCGCCACTCTGATTGCAAATGAAATTAAGACAAAGCATCAAGCTGATCTTCATTTCACTGTATCACCTCTCCTCTAATCCAGGGGCAAGGGTTCTGAAGGAATTGGGTGTATGTATGCTGGTACAGTAAACACATCTCAAATCATTTCAGAATATTTTACATGAATTGCAAAACGAATCAGCCCTATACCATCAGTCTTAATTTTACAGAAAAATGAGCTTCAGAACACCACCAAAGAGACCATTCCTTGGCTGAAGGAGAGCTAATTACATCAGTCAGTGAGGAGCAGAACTCAGAAGAAATCTATTGGCAAGCCACATTGCACGGCTAAATTTGAAATGAGGAGCACAACTAAGAAGAAATCCAAACGTGTTAGGAAATTGCCTTTCATGTCAGACAAAAGGTACTTGTGCATTCATACAGGTCATATTGCCCTATGAAAAAGTTTTTCAGAGTCTTTGATGGCCAATATTTGGAATCTCGGATTACCCACACCAACAACATCGAAGTGGAAATGATACACAAGTGTAAATCGCGAGGAATACATTACGTAGTGAATGTGACGCTCTTGCTTGAGTGTTGTGGTGAAATATTCTAAGTACGAGTGATCCTATTGTTGACTTTTTTCCTTCCATGTTGGTGACCAAATTAAGGGACATGGTCATAATCTGGAAAGTACCATTAGCGCACTGGTTTTAAGGAGAGTTCTGTTTCTTTTTATGAGGTAACTATTGTTCTATCTCATTTGCATGTTGAGGAACTGTATGAAGGGCGTAATCTGCACAGTATTTTTTTTGTATTGTTAGAAATAACGATTTCGTAACTAATAGTGTATTTTTACTCTTTTTTGACTATCAATAATGTTTTGTGGAATCATCCGCAGATTTGGAATCAAAAGGATACGAGGGAGAATCCTGAGAGGACATGAAGATTATGTACGAGTATTTTGATTACAGAGGTTTTTTTGTTGTGTTACAATGTGCAGTGTTACATTGAAATGATGTGTATCAGAATACTTCTTTGTACAATGAATGCCGAACTGTTAGCGCATAATTTACCTTGCAGTTTGAAGCAATCAGATTGGATAATTCTCAGTATACGGTGCAGATATATATAGATATGTTTGAAATGAGTGGCAGATGAATAATTCTGTGTTGTATTATAATATTTGTGATTTATCTGTTCATGATCCTGTTCACATACTTTTTCTGTTTTCTCCAAGATACATTTTGTGTTATTTTGATAACTGGCGGCCAGATTTGGCAAAGGTGAAACAGGTGCAAATGACGCATTATTGTAATCCAGAATCGTAATATTATTGTGGAATCTGAAGCAGTTACTCAGTGTTTCTTGACTAATTGATTTATATCAAATATTGACATACCATTCTGTAAAGAATGTTCTAAGAGTAAGTATGCAGTTTACAAGTGATAATCAATAAGAACTTTTTTTGTTTAAAAGGTCTAACATGTATTTCTGTACAGTTTGTACATCGTGAAGTTCTGTTACAAGTCGTTTATCTGAGTTATTCGTTTATGAGAATATAGAACGAACTAATGCATTTTTTCAACATATCAAGAAATATTTTGTGCATTACAACCAATTCCAGACTATTCAGGACGAATGAGTGACAACTGAGAGATGTTTCGCATGATGGATGGTGTGTAGACTCACCAGGTTTTGAAAGTGGGTACGATCAGTTGCCAGTTGCTGTGAAGTAGACAGTCATTGTATAATTGAGGTATTTCATAGTAAACTTAATACCTGGAATATTACATTGTAACAAATAAGCCCTCGGTCACAAATATTAAGTCAAAATTGACCTGGTTTCGACGCTACTATGAGCGTTGTCTTCAGAATTAGACTAACTGTACTAACATATTCGGTATATAGTACATTAATAAAATTAAAGTTTGTACTGACTCGAAAAGATGCAGTACTTACAAGTCACATATTACAAAAGATCTAAGCCGGAAAGGCGACGTCATGAACACTTGTGAGATGGCGAGCCGCTAAGGGCTGCTCGTACTGTGAACAAGGGTTGCAACAAGACTGAGGTGCCCACCTTAGAAAGTGTGGGCAAGTAGACATGGTGTTGCTACGAGCGCCATCTAGTAGCCGCACAAACAACTAGGCTACTGTACATTCAAAATTAGATACATGAAATTGTTATGCAGCTGATTCAGGCATAACGTAAGCATTAATAATAACTGGATGAAGTTACATATTTATCTGCTTTAAATAGAGATACATTTTGCAACGTAAAAACGTTAGTTATGACATACAAGAAAACAGCAAAGATGTGACAGGAAAACAACATTTCGGTAAACTGCATGAGAAAATCTGAATCAAAGATCAAGCAATGGCTTTATACAGTCAAAAAAGTTTTTATTTCGCAAATGCAGCTGTTCGTTGAGAATGAGGCCATCATGACGAGTGAGATGTTTGAAAATCTCCAATTCCTCTAAGACATCTAACCTACGCCCCTTCTTTTCGGTATGCAGAATATTGTTATCGCCTATGGCTTTAGGCACGTGTCCAGTAATTAAGAGATGATCGCCAAAGGATGAATTTAGGGGACTGGTGCCTTCTTTCTCAAAAGATGTTCTTTACATCTGATGGTGAAAGCACGTCCGGTTTGCCCTATATAACAGGAGGAGCAGGTATCGCAGATGATCTAATAAACGCCAGAACTTTCTGTAGGGGAGCGAATGGATTTCAAATTATGAATGAAGTTTCTCTTTAGGTTATTATTAATGGAGAAGGCAACATTGCAGTTGTATTTGTTGCGAAGCATGCGCTGAATCTGATAGGAAATGGGTCCTATGAAAGGAATAGAAAAACGTTTTTTTGGGTTAATTTCAGTGCATGAGGTGTTGTGCGTGGTAGTTCTTGCAGCTTTCTTTTTTAGGATATCGTCCACTATGTTAGGCGTATATTCATTATTGACTGCTATGGTTTTAAGTAAATTAATCTCCTCATTAACCTTTTCTATTGAAAGTGGTATGGAGGTGGCTCGTTGGACGGCAGAGTGAGAAAGGCCATTTTTTGAGACTGTGGATGAAAAGAGGAAGCAGGCACGATTCGGTCAGTATACGTTTCTTTTCGAAAAACATTGAAAGTAATGTTATTGTCTTCTATTGTAAGCGTCAAGTCTAAATAATTTAATTGTCGGTTATCGTTTTCGATTTCAATAGTGAAAGAAATTTTTTTCATGGAGGTCGTTAAACAATTTAAATATATGATCAATTCTATCGGCGGGTCCGTTATAGATAACTAGAATATCATCAACGTATCTTGTGTAAGAAAGGATACCTAGTGAATCGGCTGAGACACGGTTAAACAGCTTTTTTTCCAAGGAATTGATAAAGATGTCGGCGAGGATGGCGACTAAAGGGTTGCCTATAGCGAGCCCATCAGACTGCTGGTACAGTTGTCCGTTGAATTCAAAGTAGTTGTACTTGACAACGACATTAATAAGATTCATAAACTCAGTAATCTGTTCATATGATAGATCTTTTTTAAATTGACGTAAGTTTTCTTCCACAATGATGAGCGTCTCATGTACCGGGACATTGGTATAAAGATTTTTAATATCTAAGGAAAAAAGCTTGGTGTCTGAACTGCATACTAAGTTTTTAATATTTTGGACCAAAACGTGGCTGTTAGGAACGGAGTCATTATTTTCGAAAACGAAGGATTTTTTCAAAGTTTCGTGTAGAAATCAGGCCAAATCGTGATATGCGCTATTCATGCTATTGGAGATTGGACGTATTGGATGATTAGGTTTATGAATTTTGAACTGGGACCAACGTTTAGGGGGCTGAGGGCTCATATTGATGAGTAGTTTCTTTGGGAAAGGGTTTATAAGAAATTTTGCATTGTTAATGACTGACCTTACTTCTTTCTGTAATTTAGGAGTCGGATCATCATGCAGTTCCGACATGTTGTTTTCACTGAAGAAATTTTCAGTTTTAGAAATATACTCAGAACTATAAGCAATGACTCGACAACAACCTCTATCGGATTTAGTTATTAAAGCATTTGCTGTTTTAAGTTTATTATTAATGGAAGTTACTAAAATTCTGTCGTTATGCGTAGCATTAGACAAAGTAGCTGCATTTTTCTCTAGCATGCAGATTACTTCATACGCAATTCTGGCTTGAGAAGCATTATGTATCTTATTATAATCGAGACCGATTTTTAAATCAACAAGCATATTTTCTCTCACATTTCTGTCTGACAGATTAGGCCTGACATTGTATTTTAGTCCTTTTCCCAACAAGACTTTTTCGTTCTCAGTAAAGACGATGTTGGTTTTATTTAAAATTCTTTCATGAAAGACGACTGCTTTTTTGAAATGTATTCTGAGGGCATTATTCGTTAGAAAGCAGACAAAAAAGATTGCTGAGCTTCTTCTCGTGTTTCTGCATTATACCTGTTTTACAAATTTCTAGACGTTCATTAATTTGCGTGCACATATCGTCAATATTAAAATTATAGTTAACACGATAAGTGTTTGTGATATTTAAGTACAAATGGTATGCTTCTTCGTTAAGAGGGTCTTTTTTAGCGTACAGCTCTTTTATCCTATTAAAAATAATGTTCTTAATGATAGGTCTAAAGGACATTGGATTTTTCTTACATACAGAAAAATTGATGTAGGCTTTTGTATAAGTCGAGACAAGTCCCCTTTTTCCACACTGCTTGTTAAAATAGATAGCCATACTTGTATTTAAAATTTTCTTTTTTAATTCTTTATTTTTAGAAGCAGCCTTAGATAACTGGGCAGGTAAGAAACGTAAAACTTTGAACATAGCTGCTAAGGTTCAGTGATCGTGTCAGAATTATATTGTAACAAATAAGCCCTCGGTCACAACTATTAAGTCAAAATTGACCTTGTTTCGACGCTACTATGAGCGTCGTTTTCAGAATTACACTAACTGTACTAAAATATTCGGTATATAGAACATTAATAAAATTAAAGTTTGTACTGACTCGAAAAGATGCAGTACTTATAAGTCACATATTACAAAAGATCTAAGCTGGAAAGGCGACGTCATGAACACTTGTGAGATGGCGAGCCGCTAAGGGCTGCTCGTACTGTGAACACTTTAGAAAGTGTGGGCAAGTAAACATGGTGTTGCTACGAGCGCCATCTAGTAGCCGCACAAACAACTAGGCTACTGTACGTTCAAAATTAGACACATGAAATTGTGATGCAGCTGATTCAGGCATAACGTAAGCATTAATAATAACAGGATGAAGTTACATATTTATCTGCTTTAAATAGAGATACATTTTGCAACGTAAAAACGTTAGTTATGACATACAAGGAAACAGCAAAGATGTGACAGGAAAACAACATTTCGGTAAACTGCATGAGAAAATCTGAATCAAAGATCAAGCAATGGCTTTATACAGTCAAAAAAGTTTTTATTTCGCAAATGCAGCTGTTCGTTGAGAATGAGGCCATCATGACGAGTGAGATGTTTGAAAATCTCCAATTCCTCTAAGACATCTAACCTACGCCCCTTCTTTTCGGTATGCAGAATATTGTTATCGCCTATGGCTTTAGGCACGTGTCCAGTAATTAAGAGATGATCGCCAAAGGATGAATTTAGGGGACTGGTGCCGTTCTCTCTCAAAAGATGTTCTTTATATCTGATGGTGAAAGCACGTCCGGTTTGCCCTATATAACAGGAGGAGCAGGTATCGCAGATGATCTAATAAACGCCAGAACTTTCTGTAGGGGAGCGAATGGATTTCAAATTATGAATGAAGTTTCTCTTTCGATTATTATTAATGGAGAAGGCAACATTTCAGTTGTATTTGTTGCGAAGGATGCGCTGAATCTGATAGGAAATGGGTCCTATGGAAGGAATAGAAAAACGTTTTTTTGGGTTAATTTCAGTGCATGAGGTGTTTGACTAAATTGTTACAATATAATTCTGACACGGTCACTTAACCTTAGCAGCTATGTTCAAAGTTTTACGTGGGATATGTTTGGTGATGGATATGGTGCACCATGGCCGATTCCCATACCGCATTCTAAGACGTGTCTGGCATGCCTATAAAGATGCTATTTTAAGTCCTTAGAGTAATCTTAAGCGTTGTAATGGTATAAGTCTTGTCGGAACTAAGGGTTCTCTGATGGTAGAGCACACGTTTCTGTAACTTCATTCAGCTGATGCACTGAGACACATAAGTTTCCAAAGCACACAAAAAAGATCTGAGAAACATAGATGTTTGTGAAAATCAAAACTATAGACAGTCCACCCGTCGCACAGGTCTAAATTGCTTTTAACTAAGTCTCAACAACCTATAAAAACAATGTACCCACTTTATATTACAAAATATTAATTAATATTTAAGATTATATATATTACTAAGGTTGATTTACAAATTCCCTTATATTAGCTAGAGACAACAGTGTATTCTGACAGTTGCAAAACTTGTATTGATGTAAAACAAGAATCACAACATTAAGAATAGATACTAAGTTCACCACACACACTCTTATGACCTATTCCAAGACCTTGTAATCATCATTCATATATGTGAGCTTGAGGTTCAAATAAAACTGAAGATATGCCTCCGCTTACAAAGTGTTACTACCATGTGCATGATATGGGCATTACATTATATTGTCAACCATATATAACATCTGATCAATGTGTAGCAATAAAATTATACTTTGTGCTGAAAGTGTTAATGTTCTGAACACTGTCTCTCCACAAAGTTAAAAAAAAGGGAGCAAAAAAATCACCTTTTTTCAAAGTTCAGTTGCACGAGTAAGATGAAAATGATAATGTGTTCATTAAAGTTAACACTACTTATGTATATATATTCTGTAAACTGACTCGTGTAAACAAATGATTGCGATTTCTATGGGGGATGGAAAACTTTTAGTAACGTTACTCCACCATACCTGTAAATGTTCAAGTCAATTTATGGCTAATGTTCTTGGTTCATGTGGTATTGATATAGTTTTATAATTTTACCAATTTAGAGCACCTTTGTGCCAGTGCCTTTGTTTTAGTAACTTATCACATGACCTGAGGTTCGTAGATGAATTGACAATTTTATGTGTAACATTTTGTCTGTATTACTGGGGCATTAAGGCACTTACAAGTAGAGACTGTTAGGATGGTTATGTATCTCGCCTGTGCCACCTGTAATTTATATTACGTTACCTTATTAAATGCAAGAGTAAAAATTACGAAACCAACCTTTCCATGGCACCATGCAACCGCCACATCCTTATCTAAGTTGCCTGAGTTCAATATTTACGTTACCTTTGCACGCCAGAAATGTTTCACTTAGCAATCGCAGCTAGCATCAATTTCTAAGTTATCCGTATAATAACTGAGTATAAGAATCGTTTCACCAAAATAAAGTTTGAGAAAAGAGTTGGCAGCTTGTTGTTGATGAAATGATATCTTACAATTGATGCCCATACCTAAAAGTCTCGCAACCTTCCATTCTCGCATGGAAATTATGTGTCAGACCCCTGACAACCTATTTGTCGATAATATCTCACTATAAAATTTTCGCCCCTTTGTTTGGTTCTTTCCTAAATCAGTGAAACCTCGGGAAGAGCTTGTAGCTATTTTTTCTCGCTCCCTCATTCTCTCTTTTATGTGAATGAAAAATAGAGTTTTCTGCTATTCTCTGAACCACAGTTTTTAATTAATTTTTTTGTTCCTCGTTTGATACATCTAACGAAAGTGTAATGGTACTGTATATAATCATACATGCCTGATTTTAAAGGACTTTTGTTGCCATTGTGGTGGCGAAGACTGCAGTACCAAGCAGTATAATAAAGAAATAATAGAACGACAGCCGGCAGTCAATTGAGGTGGCCGCTCCTACGGAACAAACGTGTGAAGTTGCCCAGTGCTCAGGCGAGAATGAGTTTCTGCGCCTGTGCCATGTTATTGTGAACCCACAGCAGTTTCCGTCTGATGGAACGGTTTTATGTACTGCAAGTAAGCTCACATAAGGATGAATTTTTATTCAGTTTATGCCAAACGTATTGAAATAATGTAGCATCAGTTTGGAGGTGTATGGTCAAGGTGTTCTTTGTATAACACATTCCATTTTTGTTAGTGTAATATTCTTTTGCAGCAGTTAAACTGGGAACTACAAGTAAATTTATAAGGTCTGGTGCAAAGGAGAAAAAAACTTTCATTGCAGCGCACATACTTTCTCTATAAGTATGCCACTACACACTGCCTAGTTATGGTGGTTATCGCTGAAACAACCAGTTTTCGGTTATATCGCTTTTTTCACGTCAGTTTAGCGGGACTGTTAAAACACTCAAAATAACCGGTTTCTGAAATAACCAATTTTAGATTTTTTACTCCTATTACTTTCTATAACAAACATAGAAATCAAACAAAAATTGAAAAATTTTGACTCTGTTTCAAGATACACAGAGTGAAAATATTAAATACAGTAGACAAATAAAGGAAAACTTAATCTGTCCACGATTCGCTGCTTTTCTCGAGAAGTGATAAGTGGATGACTAGTAAAAAAGGAAAAAAATTCAGTATTTTCCTATTGATTCTAAATTATTTAAAGTGATGTTGTAATCGAGGGTAATACTACTATTAGGACATCACCAATATTCAGTGCTAAAGAGTGAAAACTGAGGTTGAAAACTCTATTTTTTGTGTTAAGTTGTTCGTTTTCAACAAGGGCTAAAAGCGGATGAAGGCATTTCGGTTACACACAGACAGTAGATCAGCAGATTTCTGTTTTGTTGTAGACTATGAATGAACTGTGAAGTTTTAAGTTTTCTCCTTATACGAGTATTATGTAGCAAGTTCGTTGTGATTTCTTCCGTTTTTAATCTTTTAAAGCAAATGGAGCATTGTACTTCACTGCTACGTCGCTTTGTAAAAATATTTCCAGTCTAAAGAGATGAAGCCCTTTTGTGACACATGGGTGTCCGGCGACGACAACGAGAAACTATGTTATAGATCAGATGGGGAGCATTAGATTTGGTCTTCTTCTTGCACACTGCACGTACACACATACCCTAAGCCGCGACACACGGCAACGGGTGCATTACTGTCTCAGCAATGCTGGACCAAATCTTATGCTCCATTTTTGTTGCTCGTTACCGTCGACATTGCTATTAAAACAGCACTGATACCGTTCCCCATTTGCTATCATGACACAATATTTCAAAGAATGGAAATTTTAGAAATAAGAACTACTCATTCTTTAAAAAAGTTTGTTTAAAAACGAAAAATTTTAGCACTGTTGCTATGACTAATTGATATTTCGTTTTTTAACCTACTGTTAGTAAAAAATAAAAACACCTGCTGTAATCGAGAGCAAACAAGTATCGAAAAGTGTCAGGTATTCGGAACGAAAATACCGGTATCGGTTTTAACCGGTCGGTTTTTCCCATCCGTACCGGCACTGCCCAGAACTGCGGAACGAACAGCACGTGTCGCCGACTATCGATCGATCGGTCGACTTATGCGGGTGCACGCCGCCTCTCGTTACGCAGGAAGTAATGCGGGGCACGCTCCCAGCGCTAATTGAAGCAGCACTGACGCTCCCGGCCGCTGCCGCCCCCTCGCAGCGAGGTTCCCGAACCCGGGGATCGAACACGGTCCCGCGGAACGAGGCGCGCAGTGCGTAGGCGGGGCGGGCAGTGAAAGTGCAGGAAGAGGCCCTCCCTCGAGGAGGGGCGGCGGGCTCCGCCAATGGCGCACCTGCCGGCCGTGCATGCGCGCCCTGCGCCCTCGCTGCACGGGACAGTCGCAGGGCTGCCGCGCCCGCGGGAACACCTGCCCCTGCCGGCGGCTCCGCTGCAACCCGGCACACGCCAGGGCACGCCGCTTCTACCTGTCGCGGCTGTACGGTGACTGACAAACAGTCACACTGACTAAGCTGCTCCTACATTGGGGGATGATCTGTGCTGATGATAGACTTTATCACAAATTATGGCAAAATTACCTTTCCTTACATACGTCAATGACCTTACACTTACCATTCAACAAGTGAAATTGGTACTTATTGCAGTGTTATATAAATCCCATTAGAGAGAAAGCAACACAAGACTTAGTAAAGGATATTTTCCAAAGAATTAATAAGTGGTTCTCTGAAAATAAACTTCCTTAAATTTTGGAAAAAACAGATTACTTTGAGTTCTGTACAGCAAATAGCCATACCAACAACTGATGTAGCATATGAGCAGGAGTCAGTAAGTAGAGTAGAATGCTCCAAATTTTTTGGATGTACAACTGATGAAAACTCTAACTGCAAGAAGCATATTACTGAGCTTCTTTTGCTCTTAGTACAACTGATGATCTTCGAAACAAACATATCAACCTCCGGATAAATTTTGCAATTTCCACTCAGTAATGACGAAAGGAATAATTGTCTGAGACAACTCATGATCATAATTTAGAAAGAAAATATTGATTGCAAAAAAGTGATCAGGAAGAATACTACATGGTATCGATCAACGGATGTCATGTAGGCATCTCTTCAAGCAGCTAAGTGTTTTAACTTTAGCGTCATAGTACATATTTTCGATAATGAAATTCGTCACAAATAATCCATCACACAGTTTGAGAAGATCGCTGATGCACATACCTACAACACCAGAGAGATAAATCATCCATTATTAAAGCTGTCAGTAACTTAGAGATGTTGCAGTATGCAGCAATACAAATTTTGGATCATTTGCTCAATAACGTAAAATGTCTGATAGGCTGCGAATTAAGGTTTAAGTCTAATATAAAATCATTTCTCCTGGACACCTCACTCTACTCCACTGACGAGTTTCTACTTAAAAGCTGGTGGCCAGAACAAAAACATTGTTGTTGCATCAGTAGGTATAAAATGTTAAATTGTTCATTAATGTTGACACTAACCACGTATCTATCTCCTATAAACTGGCTCGTTCCATATCATTTCGAAAGACAAACCGTTCAAATTATGTTTGAGGCATGTAACTAACTAACGAATCCTGGGACAGTAATCACTATGTTGAAGATACATTTGCCATTATGGCATGAAGCAATTGCAAATGGAGAGAATAAAGTGTCTTACTCAGTCTCACTTGACATGAAAATGTATTAGCGTCCGGTTTCGGATGGAAAGGATTGATTATCAAGTTTCTTGTTACTGACATTAACATACGTGCTATATGGGAAATCTACTTAGATGTGTTCGTTTTCTCAACGCTCGAAGGTGGGGCTGACTTGGATGGTATACAAAACACCACTCTGTAGCAACGAGCATTTGTACTAATAAAAACAATCATACTTGTATTAATGAATTATACCGTCACTCACTGGTTGAACAATAGCATTTTTAGATAAATAAAGGAACTTTAACCCTTTGAGTCTCTCCAATATGAAAACAAATACGATATTAAAATTGTTACCAAAATACCCTGATTATCGCAGAAAGCAATGAATAGAACAAGAAGTTGTCAAAAAATAAACAATCAGTTGTTTGATGGAAGTGGTTCGACTTACAAATCACTAGGACATACAGATTTTAACCACTCATTATTTCATGTGACATTTTGAAAGAAAATTCGCACTTTTTCTAGACACAATCTAGCCTCTGGAAACTTCCATCAGTTCATAATGCCTAAAACAAATTATAGTCCTACGTAACAAGCATAAGAGAGCACACAATGTAATAAATTTTGTATCGAAGCTACATAAAGACCCAATTGTTTCGCTTTTAAACTATTCTAAAATCAAATTTACCTTAAAATAAACTTTAGATCACTTGCTTTCACTAACAATGATCTCCTCCACATGATCACTAAGAACAGAAAGAAAAATACAGCACGTCGCCGTCTCCTACATTCACGCAGCACCCTCTCCTTGAAAGCTATCAGTGATTGCTAGAATTCACCACATTCGTAGAAGTACCTCAGTGTTCTACTAGATATATCTCTCTTCCAACAGCGTCAGTGGTTTCATGTTAAAGGCACTGTTAATTTTAAAAAATATTAATAAAATGCTCGGTGTTATTTGACATTGTCAAATCGTGAGGTATACGATCTGTTATGTTAAAATATGTAGATCAAAAATCCTAGGTCAGAATCGTAAGTATGATAGAATGGAAGTTTAAATATAAAATGTATTACGCTACTGTTTATTTCTGTTCTGCAATTTTCTGTAGTTTAGATCTGAAGATGAATCTTCAGTTACCTAGAAATAGTTATCAAATGAAGGAAATCTTCACCTAGGATTTTTTTATCCACTTATTTTAATGAAGTGGTGGTCGTAGGCAGAAGTCTTTGTTACTCAAAGGGATAAAAGTGCAGAAATGTATAAAAGATTTAGAAAGTCTTTGCAGATATGTTACTGATGATTCAACGTTGATGGTCTTTTATAAAGTTTACTCAGAGAACTGATGATTCACTTGCTCTAAAAGAGGAAGGACCTGCGCTGGGGAGTTGAGTGATGTTAGTGGTGTCAGGTGTCATTTGCCGATGCAGCATGAAGACTGATATTTACGAATGAGAGCAATAAGAGATGGGGGGGGGGGGGGGGAGAAGGGTGAGAGGTGCACTGCACTGAGGTGGGAAAAATCATAGGATACCTTATCATAATATTGTGTCGAAGCTGCTTTCAAGCCATATAATGCAGCAGCTCGAAGTGGCATGGACTCAACAAGTCTTCGGAAGTCCCCGGCAGAAATATTGAGCGATGCTGCCTCTATGGCCGTCCAAAATAATTGCGAAAGTGTTGCCAGTGCAGGATTTTGCGCATGTACTAACCTCTCGATTACGTGCCATAAATGTTGGATGGTATTTATGTCGAGTGGTCTGAGTGGCTAAATCATTCGCTTAAACTGACCTGGATATTCTTTAAACCAATGGCGAACAATTGTTAGGCGGTGTCATGGCCTATTGCCGCCCACAAAAATTTCCTCATTGTCCGGGAATATGAAGTTGTTTGCAAATGGTCTCCAAGTAGTCGCACATAACAATTTCCAGTTGATGATCGGTTCAGTCGGGCCAGGCGATCCAGTTCTCTCCATGTAAACACAGCTCACACCATTATGAAGCCACCACCAGTTTTCACAGTGCCTTGTTGATAATTTGAGCACCGGCCGGTGTGGCCGTGCGGTTCTAGGCGCTTCAGTCTGGAACCGCGTGACCACTACGGTCGCAGGTTCGAATCCTACCTCGGGCATGGATGTGTATGATGTCCTTAGGTTAGTCAGATTTAAGTAGTTCTAAGTTATAGGGGACTGATGACCACAGATGTTAGGTCCCATAGTGCTCAGATCCATTTGAACTATTTGACAACTTGAGACCATGTCTTCGTGGGGTCTGCGCCACACACTGAAATTTCGACTCATCTGACCAGGCTACGGATTTTCAGTCGTTTAGGTTCCAATCGATATAGTCTCGAGCCCAGGAGTTAGCAAAGACACTCGTGTCGATCCTCAGCCGCCACAGCTCACTAACGCCAAATTTCGCCGCACTGTACTGAAGGATAAGTTAGTCGTACGTCCCCCATTTATTTCTGCGGTAATTTCACGCAGTGTTGCATGTCTGTAGCACTGACAGCTCCATGCAAACACCACTGCTCTCGATCGTTAAGTGAAGGACGTCGACCACTGCATTGCCGGTTGTGTGAGGCAATGCCTGAAATTTTGTATTCACAGCACACTCCTGACACTGTGAATCACAGAACAATGAATTTCCCAACTATTTCCAAAACAGAATGTCCGATGCGTCTAGCTCCAACTACCATTCTCGGCTCATTGTCTGTCAATTCCGGTCGTGTGGCCATAATCATGTCGGAAACCTTTATCACATGAATCACCTGAGTACAAATGAGAACTCCGCCAATGCTCTGCACTGAGCCGTGCCTTCTTTCGTGAGGGGGTACGCGTGATCCTATTGGCACCACTTAAGCATGCGTTCCATCGACTGTGACGCTTGTCGTATCATCTTTGCTGGTTTAAGAGCTTCCTCCGCGGCTGTGCGGTCATTCTGGTGATTGCAGCGAGTAACACCGTTGACCGTTAGGCTATGGGGACCACGTTTTCTTGTAGCGTTGACCGTCGCTACCGGCGAGTTTAGTGGGCAAGGAGCGGCTCTCTTCGCGTGCAACCTGGTTGCGATATGCATCAGTCAGTTGTGGTGTCCCAAATACGCCGAGATATATTGAGCAATTTGTTAGCAGCCAGGAGCCGCAGGTATTATCATGTGTATACCTGGAGTACTGAAGCTATTGGCCTCCTTGACATTTGTTTGAAATTATCTATGAAGACTATTTAGTACGTTCTCTGTTTAAAGACTGTTAATTCTGCCCGGTGTGAGCTCGCCAAGAATCCAGTTTTTTATGCCTTTCGGTGACCGCTTTGGGGCTGTGCGACTCAATCCGAAGGTTCCTACATGCGCCAGGCAAGTATTTTACAATGTTAATCTTGAAATCATTGTTTGTTATTACTGAATATTTGATACTGCTGACTGTAATTTCTGTTTATTGTAGATCTCACGGAGCGGTCCTTCCAGGGGCGACTTCTTGGATTTGGCCTGTAACTAAAGTTGTGTGTGCTCAACCTTCGGGTTATAGGTGTACAATTTAACCGGCCATCTGCCATTTGTTGCGCATCCCAATTACAGTGTTTATTAGCTCCTAAGACACCCCAGTAAAGGTACAGCTTGATCTCTCAAATCTTGTTTGAATTATTATGTAATTATTCTCTTAAATGACCTTGTACACTGCTTCTTGTTATTGCTTGGTCCGCCTGCTTAGCTGGGTGGTAACGTGCTCGCCTCCCATCCACGTGGGACCGGGTTCGATTCCCGGCCGGGTTGGAGATTTTTCTCCGCTCGGGGACTGAGTGTTGTGTTGTCCTCGTCATCATTTCATCCTTATCAACGGCGTGCAAGTCGCCCAATGTGGCGTCGAATGAAATAAGACGTGCACTTAGCGGCCGAACTTCCCCGAATAGCCCGCATCTCATGGTCGTGCGGTAGCGTTCTCGCTTCCCACGCCCGGGTTCGATTCCCGGCGGGGTCAGGGATTTTCTCTGCCTCGTGATGGCTGGGTGTTGTGTGCTGTCCTTAGGTTAGTTAGATTTAAGTAGTTCTAAGTTCTAGGGGACTTATGACCACAGCAGTTGAGTCCCATAGTGCTCAGCGCCATCTTCCCCGAATAGAGGCCTCCCGGCCTACCATGCCATTCGCTCATTTCCATTTTCTTTGTTATTGCTGGGAAAGTTAACTTACAATTTTATAAGCTTGCCGTATCCATACTGAAGTTTTAATAGTTGATCATAGTATGAAGGCTTTCACGACCGGATGACATATCTTCTGGTAAACCTTCCGGGATGTAAGGTCGTGGTCCATGAAACTCTTCAGCTCCTAACGTTTCGTCCAGAGCTGCGCTGGACATCTTCAGAGGGGTGTTTCTCCTCCGGTGAGTCTTGCCGGCAAGAGGAGCTGAAGAGTTTCATGGACCACGACCTTACATCCCGGAAGGTTTACCAGAAGATATTTTAATAGTTGAATCTTTAATTGCTCGTTTAACCATTACCGTGTGTGTTAATTTTTATCAAACATGTTTGCTGTTTGTTGTTTAGTATATTTTGACAGCCTTGCATCGGCAGCGGTTGACGCATTCCTGTTCTGCTGGTCCGGGGCACGGACGCATTTACCTGCTGTTTCGGCAGCTTTCCCGTCATTGCGCCAGGCCTACGTGTTGACATGTCACACACGATTCTGCGGATCTCCCGTTCCAGCTTCAAGTTGGGTAGTTTGTTGTTATTGTTTTGATACCGTGCCACGGTGTCGGTGTCACCGGGTTAGGAAGTACTTGACTCAGTATTTCTGTTACTGTAAGGCCGTTGTAGGCTGGTGATGAAAATCTTTGGAAAACTGAGCACCGAGTGCGTTGATTTCTTTAAAAAATTAACGGTTTGATGTCGCTATCACTTCCATTGTGTTTTAGGGGCCCGGCAGTTTCTTCAAGTACTTAACGTGATTTATGTGGAACAGGTTTGCATCCAAGCAGTGGAGTACTATTATTGCTTCGGTCTTACATGTGAGTAGCTTTTGCGCAGGTTGGTCATATTTTGTCTATATGAGAGCAGAGTGACCAGTGAAAAGGTATGCCTTTTAATGTCTTTTCTTTAATGTTTATTGAACTTATACTCAAGTCCTGTTGCCAGCCGCTGTGGCCGAGCACTTCTAGGCGCCTCAGTCTGGAATCGCGCGACTGCTGCGGTCGCAGGTTCGAATCCTGCCTCAGGCATGGATGTGTGTGATGTCCTTTGGTTAGTTAGGTTTAAGTAGTTCTGAGTTCTAGGGCACTGATGACGTCAGAAGTTAAGTCCCATAGAGCTCAGAGCCATTTGAACCAGTTTTTGAACTCACGAATGATTCCTTCCGCTGATATCATGCGATTTTTTACAACCATCCTTCGCAAATCTCGACGGTCCTTGTTCGTCGGTGCATGAGGTCTGCCTGGTGTTATTTTAACTGCGGTTATTCCTTCACGTTTCAACCTCACAGTCACATCACCAAAGTCGACGTGCGCAGTTTTATCGGGGTTGAAATGTCGCTACTGGATTTGTTATGCACGTGACATCCAATGACTAGCGCACTTTTAAAGTCAATGAGTTCTCCTCACCAACCTGTTTTGCCGCTATTGCTACTGTGCTGGAAACACAACATTCTTCACGTCCTTTTATAGTGGCAAGTCCGGCCCTCATACCATCTAGCGGTAAATTCTGCATTACGTATGTACGTCTCAATACTTTTAATCAGTTAGTGAACTTAATCCCCCGTGCGAGGAACTGGCGAACATGACCACTGAGGAGCCAGGGAAACCGTCATAGACTGGTAGTCACGCATCTTGACTGGTCGCAACTGACTGAACCACTGAACCACAGAAATGATCAAATATCCGTTTATTGAATAGCCGTATATTGGAGATGTATCGTAAATAGGGAATCATGATTAGGCCTGACTTTTTACAGTTTTTACTAATTGTGTAGTTTTGGGTTACATCGCACTAGGAAGTGCAGCAGAATTAGTGATTCCACAAGTTTAATTTACTCACACTGTGGAAATACATTCCAAAAATTCTAAAGGGGAAACAGTATTTTGTACTCAGTTGAGGTGTTCATACAAAGCTACACGTGAGTTCTTCACTGTTTCCAGACGCAGTACTGTGATGCCGTCAAGAAGAATTAGGGGAAATTCGAAATTGATTTATTTCTGATGGGATACTGGAATACCTTGGGAGTTTTTCGTGCTTAGTTTGGGTCCCAGGTTTCGCATCTGGTTAATGTGCCAGGTTCTGCGAGCATTTGGCCACAGGAGATAGCACGCAGATACATGATCTGATCGCTTGTTCGCTTGTTCATTCCTCGTATTTCTGGCTGGACAGAGTGAGCAATATTTCTTGACTGTTCATTGACAATGCCGTTTTCAGCAGGAAGAACAATAGCTGAGTAGTTACTCTAAATTCAGTACACAGTCCCCTTTCTATTTTCTAAATGCATAAATTTGTTTTCCTACTTACATCTTAGCAATACGTGTGTGGAGTCACATTTGGGAAGCATGTGATTCAGGAAATTTTTTCGCCTTATATGCCTGCTGCTGTAACATCCCAAGGATAACACTAACGTAGTTTCATATAGTTTAATGTTTAAGCATGCTAGAAACTTAAGTAACGCAAAAATTTCAGGCACTTCAAATGATCTCTAAAAATTTCGTTAATAACCGCATTGTAAAACGAGGTTCCTTGTCTCATATTATCTGATCTGAACTAGGAATAGGAAGAAAATGCTATAACTGTTTATATTAGTAAGGAAAACTATAGGCTGTACCAACCATGTTTCTTCCTAATAGGTTACGATATCTGCCAGTTCAGCACGTTCTCTTTGTGCTATATCCGTCCATAAGTGCATTGTTTTTCAGATCGCTGGCGCTCGGACAATACGTTCAACACCTTCCTGATTTCTCCTGCATTATGCAAAATTTCTGCTAGAGAATAGCAGGTTCTTCGTGTCTAATTATGTGTTTATTTTACGTTGAAGAATACATTGAACAAATGTACATAGAGGAGAATTTATTTTTTGATGCGTTGGAGCACAGAGAAAAAGTCTTCGTTGAAAACGTGGCTAAATAAGAGCAAAAAAATAAAGCCTTGGGTTCCGACCCATATTTGAGTCTACGATTTATTTTTCTTTAACTTAGCGCCATTTCTCCACCAGGAATAATGTGGAATATGTCAAACTACACCCTTAGCGTCCACAATAAACTACACTTCTCGTCTAACAGGCTCACTATGTCATATAAGAGGTCGGAGGGAGACAAGGGTACAAAATGTTTCAAATGGCTCTAAGCTCTATGGGACTTAACATATGAGATCATCAGTCCCACAGACTTCGAACTTCGTAAACCTAACTAACCTAAGGACATCATACACATCCATGTCCGAGGCAGGATTCGAACCTGCGACCGCAGCAGCAGCGTGGTTCCGGACTGAAGCACCTAGAACCGCTCGGTCACAGCGGCCGGCACTTGGGTACATAATCGTCAATAGAATCGTGCCTAATAAAGCACTGCGGTATTCAAAGCAGCCTTAGTGTAGAGGTTAGCAATAATTTTTAACTCTCTCTTCTTGTTGAAACAGCTTTTTCAGAAACTACTTTTTCTCCGTAAACATGCTGATTGTGAATGACACATACTCTTTCGTTTGCATAATGTCACCCAACAAGTGACAGCGCTTTCCAGTCTAACAACGTTTCTGAATCAAGGTGACCATTGAAGTGCAAAATCTTTGTCACATAAAGAGCTGACGTACAACTGTCTGACTCTGGCGTCAATAGTGGTTGTTCAAGCCGATGTCTTTACGGAGGACTAGTTTCCGAATGACCCACATACTACAATGCACTGTAAATACCTTGTTTCCAACAGATAATGGTTGAATCATTTAAGGTAATGGACTGCTTTAGGAATCTATGCACTCTATCGCAGAAATAATTTCCCTTTCAAACTAGTCGTTTGCTGTTCAAGGACCGTCAATATAAAAATTGTGTGATGAACAAGTGTCATGAAATCGTCCGAAATTTATCAAATTTATCCACTGCATTAGAAATTGAGAGGGAATTATAAAAAGTTGAAGATTGCTAATTACAGAACACTTTGTTACTTCAGAGGTGGATGTGTGAATAACAGAAGGGATCGATACGGTTGGCAACATTGAGAAGAAAGAAATGCCTCGGCTGAAAACCTCAGTGTGCCCTCCCCCGCAGTACCTGAGATCCGGATTTACGGAGCTCTTTTCTTTGTGTTCCGCAGTCTTCTGTGTGAGAACGCGATGCCCTCTCCTGTATGAACGTCCGTCTGGAATCTCTGATAAGACCCATAAACCTCGCACATTACAAAAGAAATGTCCCAGACCTTTTATATTTGCTCATGCTGCTCATCCGCACAGACATTGTGTACGTACTAACTCGGTGTTTGCATTATTCGCTTTCTACATCCTCCCATTCTTCTACCTGATGAAATAACTGCCTGCAGCTTTGAATAGTTATACGCCAGCTTTAACGATCGCCGATAACGATAGACACAATGTTTCGGTGAATTGCTGGTCTCCTTCATAGGCGTATCCACCGTCTCCCACGCAACCTTCCGTTTCCACCGACTGAAGATAAAAAAACCTTCTTAAAATCGTTTCACAAGATTCACTGCTAACAAAGTGTGTGATCATTCTATAAACCATAGTTACATTGTCATGATGCAAGAAGCTTAATGTAATAGGCGTCGTGAATTAATACAAAAATTCCTGTCCCATTGTTGTCCGGGTAACCTCGAAGCAAAACTAATCGGAAAGGGTTTCCTTCCTCTGTACAAAGTGGCGCTTTTCCACATGGTCTGTTAAGTCTGCCTGTTGAGTGTAGGTGACTACAATGGGTGTGTGTGCGACGTGGCGCCACGTTTGTGTTACATGATGATGAAGTAAGGTACAAGGTGAAGTCAGCTGCCGTTACATAGCTTAATCTTTTCGGATAGCACCAATGGGATCGTCGAACTCATTGAATTCATTCAAAGTACTTAGCCACTGTTGTTCTTCGGAAATGGTTTTACTTGTGTGAAGTAAACCTAATTTGTCGTGATATAAATATACAGGGTTATTACAAATGATTGAAGCGATTTCACAGCTCTACAATAACTTTATTATTTCAGATATTTTCACAATGCTTTGCACACACATACAAAAACTCAAAAAGTTTTTTTAGGCATTCACAAATGTTCGATATGTGCCCCTTTAGTGATTCGGCAGACATCAAGCCTATAATCAAGTTCCTCCCACACTCGGCGCAGCATGTCCCCATCAATGAGTTTGAAAGCATCGTTGATGCAAGCTCGCAGTTCTGGCACGTTTCTTGGTAGAGGAGGTTTAAACACTGAATCTTTCACATAACCCCACAGAAAGAAATCGCATGGGGTTAAGTCGGGAGAGCGTGGAGGCCATGACATGAATTGCTGATCATGATCTCCACCACGACCGATCCATCGGTTTTCCAGTCTCCTGTTTAAGAAATGCCGAACATCATGATGGAAGTGCGGTGGAGCACCATCCTGTTGAAAGATGAAGTCGGCGCTGTCGGTCTCCAGTTGTGGCATGAGCCAATTTTCCAGCATGTCCAGATACACGTGTCCTGTAATGTTTTTTTCGCAAAAGAAAAAGGGGCCGTAAACTTTAAACCGTGAGATTGCACAAAACACGTTAACTTTTGGTGAATTGCGAATTTGCTGCATGAATGCGTGAGGATTCTCTACCGCCCAGATTCGCTCATTGTGTCTGTTCACTTCACCATTAAGAAAAAATGTTGCTTCATCACTGAAAACAAGTTTCACACTGAACGCATCCTCTTCCATGAGCTGTTGCAACCGCGACGAAAATTCAAAGCGTTTGACTTTGTCATCGGATATCAGAGCTTGTAGCAATTGTAAACGGTAAGGCTTCTGCTTTAGCCTTTTCCGTAAGATTTTCCAAACCGTCGGCTGTGGTACGTTTAGCTCCCTGCTTGCTTTATTCGCCGACTTCCGCGGGCTACGCGTGAACTACGCGTGAAACTTGCCCGCACGCGTTCAACCGTTTCTTCGATCACTGCAGGCCGACCCGTTGATTTCCCATCCAGAAGCTCTAAACTGCGCATACCATCGCCGAATGGAGTTAGCAGTTGGTGGATCTTTGTTTAACTTCGTCCTGAAGTGTCGTTGCACTGTTATGACTGACTGATGTGAGTGCATTTCAAGCACGACATACGTTTTCTCGGCTCCTGTCGCCATTTTGTCTCACTGCGCTCTCGAGCGCTCTGGCGGCAGAAACCTGAATTGCGGCTTCAGCTGAACAAAACTGTATGAGTTTTTCTACGTATCTGTAGTGTGTCGTGACCATATGTCAATGAATGGAGCTACAGTGAATTTATGAAATCGCCCTGTACTATGTCTTATGACGGTCCGAGTAAAGAACCACGTAATCCATACCTATTATAAAAATGGATGTGTGTGTGTTTGCGTGTGTATGATGTTCAACATCTCCTCCTAAACCAATGGACCGGTTTCGAGCAAACTTGACACACATATACCTGACTCTCAGGTGATAACCGTTGTGGGGGTAAGAACCACCTATCCATCAAAGGGCTGGGGTTGGAGGTGAAAAGGAAAAGCGTATCCCACGACGCGTGAATTTCCAGATTTTATGCATCCAGTATTTGAGAATGTGAGCAAATGGTGACTTGTGGCAAACTTAGCCATAAATTCAAACCCTTACGAAGTTGTTTTTTGTCAGCGAGAAAAACAAAATGGTGAAAGGAAAAATGTTTATTACCTACCACTTGCTCGATATCCCTGCAGAAAAATTACCGCGTGAGGCATGACGTTATAATTTATTACCTCTTTATTACAAACTGTACTCGCGATACATTTTACAGACATTATGTACATACACCACTAAATATGACTGAAAAATCATATCATTGTACGACTAATATTTCAGGAGATCCGACGTCATTAACATAAAGTAGAAGGCCACACTGCATGGTATGGGTGTGGACGCACAGCTACAAATAAATATCTGGGCAACACCAGGTTTCTCCGCTAGTTCACTAATAATAGCCATTTGAGTGGATCGAAGCATTGAAAGTTAAGTGGCAAAACAGACATACAAATAATCGCACAACGTACAAGGAGTAGACTAGTGTCATTGCTTCAATAAATTAAAAACAGAAAAAAATTTATAAGATCTTATAAATGTTTAACGTCCATGATCCATCAGGATGTGCTAGAAAAAAGTGCGAAGAATTATTTGTGCGTAAACGGCTGTACTTTTGCAGAAACACGAACAGCGTCTCTAGGAGCAGAAGTTGCGTCAAATCTTACCTCTTCGGCTGCAATATTCATGCAAAGAACGGGAATAAGTAATATCTAGCATAGGGGTTACTATCTATGATGCGAAGTGTTACACGAAAATTAGCAGATGCATCAGTTATTGGAGATACACCTGTTTCTTGCAACATGGCGTTAGAATCAAAGTTCTGCGTATAGAGTAGATACCAAATCAATGGAAAAAGAAGTTTCAGTGAAAGAAAGTATGTAATTTCTACGTCGTATAGTTAAACAAATGGCAAGTGAGAAGGATAGTACATAGACTCCTAATGACACGTAAACATATGCTCCGTAAACACAGCAAACGCATCACAGTTCATAGGGAACGAAAAACCTTTAATAAACTAAGTGGAATAGGTTAGTGATGAAGATGACTGTAGTACTGAATGGAGAATTCGGATTCTGTACCCCCGGTCACAACTACAGATCTTGAAAGACAATAAAACAGTAACCGCATGCCGAACATGTTTCACTCACGGAAATGCAGCACGTTCACTATTTAAATCCGTGAAAACCTGACGTACACTTTAAATATCTTGCATACCTAATAACATCACTTCGCACCCATGGTCGAGGGGCAGCGTTTTTGGTTAGAAATCAAAACGCCCCAGGTCCTGGGCTCGAAACTCACCACTGTTTAAATTTTGATAAATAATCAGCAGTGGCGGCCGAAGATTTCAGTGAAAGTCCTTCTTAAACTTTTCAAAGGAACAGAAAGAGGTTCAGGGCACTGTCTTGTCCTTGGGGTGTGAAACTGCCCCTAAAGGTGGAAGAATCAGCAATGATCAACGACATGAGGATCCAGAAGGCAATGGAAACCACTGCACTAAAGACACATAACGCGCATCCACAGGACATGTGGCTTGTATTTGAAAAAGTGTCACGATGATCTCTCCAGTGGCAAAATATTCCGAAATTGGATGTGTTAGATGACGATCAGATTGGCTTTAGGAAAGGCAAAGACACGAGAGAGGCAATTCTGACGTTGCTGCTGATAATGGAAGGAAGTCTAAAGATAAATCAAGACACATTCATAGGATTTGTCGACCTGGAAAAAGCGTTCGACAGTGTAAAATTTGGCAAGCTGTTCAAAATTTTGAGAAAAATCGGGGTAAGCTATAGGGAGAGACAAGTAGTATACAATATGTACAACAGCCAAGAGAAAATAATAAGAGTGGACGTCCAAGAACGAAGTGCTCGGATTAAAAAGGGTGTAAGAAAGGCATGTAGTCTTTCGCCCCCACTGTCCAGTCTGTACATCGAAGAAACAATGATGAAAATAAAAGAAAGATTGAGGAGTGAAATCAAAATTTAAGATAAAAAAATATCAATGATACGGTTCGCTGATGACAATGCTATCCTGAGTGGAAATTGGAAATTTGTGGTAAGGTCTTATGGGACTAAAATGCCGAGGCCATCGGTCCCTAAGCTTAGGCACTACCGTGACAAGGCGCTTATAGAACGCGCGGCTACCCCGCGCGGCTATCCTCAGTGAAAGTCAAGAATAGTTATGTGAAATGCCGAGTGAAATGAACAGCCTGATAAGTACAGAATATGGATTGAGAGTAAATCGAATGAAGACGAAATTAATGAGAATAGCGAGAAATTTAACATCAGGATTGATAGCAACGAAATTCTCCAACCTGGCCACCAAAATAATCAGTGACGGACAGAGCAAGGAGACATCAGAAGCAGACTAGCACTGCCAAAAGTGGAATTCCTGCCCAGGATAAGTCTACTACTATCAAACATAGGCCTTAATTTGTGAAAGATGGTTCAAATGGCTCTAAGCACTATGGGACTTAACATCTGAGGTCATCAGTCCCCTAGACTTATAACTACATAAACCTAACTAACCTAAGAACATCACACACATCCATGCCCGAGGCAGGATTCGAACCTGCGAGCGTAGCGGTGGTGCGGTTCCAGACTGTAGCGCCTAGAACCGCTCGGCCACTCCGACGGCTTTTGTGAAAGAAATTTCTCAAAATGTACCTTTGGAGCACAGCAATGTATGGTAGTGAAACATGTACTGTGATAAAACCGGAGCAGAAGATAATCGAAGCATTAGAGATGTGATGCTACAGACGAATATTGAAAATTAGGTGAACTGATAAGGTAAGAATGAGGAGCTTCTGCGCAAAATCGGAAAGGAAAGGAATATGTGGAAAACACTGATAAGGAGATGGGACAGGATGATAGGACATGAGGGAATGACTTCCATGGTACTAGAGGGAGCTGTAGAGGGCAAAAACTGTAGAGGAAGACAGAGATTGGAGTACATCCAGCAAATAATTGAGAAGTGGTTGGCACGGGCGAGGAATTCGTGGTTAGCCGCATCAAACCAGTCAGAAAACTTTTGAGGCCCCCCCCACCCAAAAAAAAAAAAAAAGTCAGTACCTATATATAACCGCATTAATCTTATCCGCCTAACCAAAACCGCTACACCGAGTGAGATGGCGCAGTGGTTAGCACATTGGACTCGCATTCAAGAGGGAATCGGTCCAAACCTACA
Source organism: Schistocerca piceifrons (assembly GCF_021461385.2). NCBI lineage: Eukaryota > Metazoa > Arthropoda > Insecta > Orthoptera > Acrididae > Schistocerca > Schistocerca piceifrons. The sequence continues at coordinate 1,033,775,212 of NC_060138.1, forward strand.
TCCGGTCATCCTGACTTAGGTTTTCCGTAATTTCCCTAAACCGCTTCAGGCAAATGCCGGGCTGATTCCTTTGAAAGGGAACGTCCGACATCCTTCCCGATCATTCCATAATCCGATGAGACCGACGACGTCTCTGTTTGATCCCATCCCCCCCACCCCCCCCCCCCCACCCCCAAAGTCAACAACGACGATGACAACAAAACCGCTACACCCCCAACGACGTCGCGTTGCGTTCATACGCCGCCGAGAACAAGGAAGACATACATGCCGCGCAGAACTAGGAAGGAGAGTAGTTTGAACAATGCTTCAAAATCGCGTCTTCGATTGGCGCCTACCAGGCTCATTGTCCATAGCAGCATCCAAAAAACCTCAGAGGGCAGGATTATATTGACTGTTTGCACTCGATGCTGGTAGTACAGAGTCGTCTTTGCATACGTTCTGGAATGACTGCTTCTCGAATTAAAGTGATAACGTAAACAGAAACTGAAAGCGACTGTTTAACAGGGAAAATTTTAAACTAACGAATCGCCGTCTTCAGTGCTAGCTACATAGTTCACTTCATCGTGCATTGTGGAAACTGATCCAGGACTGACGCTAGGTCTGATGATTAATCACTTAACTATTCCTTGACGGCCAAATGTAGATGGTAGGAACTGGATTCATATCACCTAATATTGAACCGAGCGTTAGCGACCACGGCATGGATTTGGCACAGGAGACCCGACGTTTGTGAGGCCTCTTCTGCTGACGACGGGATAGCGGTTTGCGTTACTGTTATCTTTTTACGATCTAATCGAACTCTTGTTAAGATGGCTATCGAATATAGTCTGGACAGGAAGAGACATGGAGGCTCCAGCTTGGCGTTTTGCTAACCTGACACGATGTCACCAATTGTGAAAAATGTTCTCCCTTGCTATTGGCTAAGCATGGTTCCACTACATATGGTATCACATAACTCTCTTTGCTGCGATTGGCTAAAAAGCTTGACCCATAAGGCTCTCTTGTGTGTCAGGAACTCTATCTCCTTTGCTTATAGCGCCAGTCGGGTACGACAGCGGACGGAACTATCGGTGGTGGTTTTCGTCAGTTGTTATAAAATAGCATTAATTGTTTATTAAAGAGAATATCAGGGTGACGGACAAAGTAGATGGTCACGTTCGTGATGGCAACAACTAGTTATCATGAAATATCAAATTATTAGATGTATCGTAATCGTATGCGAAAGTAAGGACCAAACTCGCCGTCGAGCAGAATAAGTTTTAACTAAAGAATCGCCAAGGACAATGTTGTTACACTAAATTGTGGTTAGGCAGTACATGATTAACGTACCAGCAAGTGATATGTATGACTGTAATCAAAGAGTGCAGAAGTAACTTTGTCTGGACACAGTATTGTGGCAAGACTTACATACGTAATAAAACTCGTCAACTTGGCTTCCCTTAAAATATTCATTTATTATTTAGCCTGGCTATATTGGGCCTTAAGACGCCTTTTAAATCTGACTAAGAACAACACACACAAAAAATATTTCATAACAATCACAATAACACTAATTTGCATTGGTAATAAAATTGGGAATAATAATAATAGTATCACTGATAATGATGGAAAAATAATGGAGGAATTAAGACTGATATTAATTAGTTATTACATAAAACTCAGTAATAAAAATTTGATTTATTTACAAACATACTAATTTTCGATAATATAATAGTAACAATAATCATGATAGCAAAATAATGGAGACATGAAGTATATTGAATAGTTCAGCACTTTTGAAGGGCGATTTGCTATTAGAAGAAGTGGAAGAGACGATAAAAGAGGAGAGGACTGAAATGAAAATAACAATGGTTGCTAGGAAAGAAGAGAATTTCTTTAGAGATTTCTATAGACAATGGGGAGGACAATGTGATGTGAAGGAGAGGGCTGATGACAGTGAGCTGCAAAAAGAGATAGCTATTGTGATAGGTGGGCCATTAGCTGTATTTTGAAGAGGACTATTCTAAAGTCAGGTTCCTGATAAAAAAAATTATTTAGAAAAGATGACAGTGTTATGTAATGGAAAGAGAGGATTTTACTTTGTTTGGAACGAGTATTTCTGCTGTGTTGTTCAGACAGTAGTGTAAGGGTTGACAATAAATAGAATGGAGTCCAATGATTGAGAAGACTACAAAGCAATCGCGGGATATGGTAAGCTCTACGCTTATCGACACGTAGTCAAGATAATTGTTCATAAGAGATATGGTCGAAATAGCCTACATCACGTATGTATAGCCCACAAGCATTCATCGCTAGTTCCAGTCGAGGTGAGTTGGAGAGGAAATATTTTGTTTATATACTTCTTTAAAGAGGAAAGTGAAGCAGACACTTTTTTACAGACTGCAATTGTGTGTTCAGTAGAGTGTAGCTGATGGTCCATAATTATCCCAAAATTGCTTTCTGAAGAAGAAAAGATGATTTCTGTGCTGTTCAGGTTTAAGGGTGGAAGAGATCCTCTGAACAAAGGAGTAATAAGTCTTTTGTATGCGATCAAGATTGCTTGCATTTTAATGGGTTAAGTTTAAAACCTTTGTTCTGCGCCAATTCTGCTAAAGCAAGTATGTCATCATTTTCGTTCTGGATGGCTGTTCGCAGGTTTTTTGGGCTTGTATTTGTGTGTAACTGAGGGTCATCGGCGTATAAGTGATATATGCAATTGGAGATAAATCACCACCTTCATAACATATAATGAGAAAAGTAGTCGGCCCAATACTGACCTATGTGAGACCTCTGTTAATACAGTATTCCATTGTCACCTCTCTCTTCCGATCATTACATACTGTTGGCGCAATGTAAGATATGACTAGAACCACTGTACAGCACTTTAAGAAAAGGTTTTACTTTTGAGTTTAGCGAGTATAATAGCAAAGTCGGCAGTGTCGAAAGCTTTACTTAAATCCAAGAAGTAAAAAATAGTCTTCTTATGTTTGCCCACAGCTTGTTTCAGTTCATCAGTCACTTTTATAAGAGCAGTTGTCGTGATGCGGTTTTTCCGGAAGCCAAATTAGTGTTCATCCAGAAGGTTATTTGAGGTTAAGTAACTGGTAAGCTGGTCGTGAACCATGTATTCTGAAGCGTTAGATAAAGTTGGTAGAATGCAAATGGGCCTATACTCAGAAGATTCCCTTTTGGGTAGAGGTTTAATGAGTGCCTTTCTCCAGGCCATTTGGAAGATGTTGGAGGTCAGAGGATGGTTAGAAATTTAACTTTTTATCGGTAGAATTGGATCGACGAGGAAAATGAGCATTTGTATTGTAATATGATCGTGTTCTGCAGGTGCACAACGAATTCGCGCAATTGACTTTTGACGTTTCTAAGGATTACCGGCTGCAGAAAAAATTCTAGTTTTTGCCGACCGCACATACTTCAAGGTATTCGATGGTTTGCGTCCTTGTACGTTAGTCAAGTAGAGATGTAGGCGATGTGATACACTCATTTAGAACCGCAATACGAACGAGAGGTTCAGCTGCAGATTGAGGTTGTCCTATTCCTAGCCCTCGTAGACGTTTTCAGAAGACGGAGGCCTGTGAAAGCGCTCAGTTAAGGAGCGGGCGTACCTATATTTTGCATTTCTCAGTGACTGGCAAACCCGGTTGCTTAGTCGCTTGTAGGCGAGATGATTCTCGGAGATCGGATGCCGTTTTCATTTCCTGTGAGCTGCGTCTCTGATACTCGTAACGTGTCTGATACTCATAACGTGTCTGAGTTGATCGGCAAGCCATGGAACTCGTGTTCTCCTGACTCTTGCAGTTTGTATCGGAACGTGTTTATCGCATGTATAGCTGAGTCTCTCAGTGAAATTAGATACTTCATAACTTACATCAAAGTTATTTCCCGTCATCCACTGACAGGAGATAGCACAGGCGTCAGCTGTAAGTTGAGACATATTCAAGTCTTACAATCTCAAAAAGAGACGACTTCTGATTTATTTTTTGCTAATTTCAACGAATAATTCATGATTATTACATCATGAGCCGATAAACGAGATGTAGAAATTACATCAGTGCAAATTACTCTGTTTGGAGACTTAGTTAAGAAAATATCAATGAAGGTATAAGTGTCTATAGTATGATGAGTTGGCACAAGTAGAATCAGTGTAAAGTTTTAGCATGATAGTGTAAAGTTGAATTTTGAGTTGTACAGATTTGGGTGGATTGTATATTACACAGATAAGACACTTTTTGTTGATAAATTTAATTTCAGTGTGCTGTTTACTGCAGGCAAGTTCCCCACTTTCCTACAATTCTAACCTAACGAGCTACAACGTCTCAACGACGTGGCCACGACCTGGTGCTATTATCTCCTGCCAAAGAGATATCTTTAGAGGATACCAGGTAGGAGTCCCCCAGAAAACGTTTGCGAGACGTGACAGATTTGCGGCTTCTCTATTATACACATACGGTCGGGTACGTACTTGCTAACACAAAGTGTTTTAAAGTTCTCTTCTAAGATCTCTCTTCCGCCACAGAGAAAAGGATTTCCTAAAATATTTTCCTAATTCGGCAGCTATACACGTTACAATTACTCGGAACTTTGCTGAAATAGTACCTCGCTAAATTTACGCGTTCTATATACGGTTGGGATGGCCTGTTTTAGCAGCCCTGTAACGCCAGCTACTGGTTGTAGTCAATATAACCAACACAGTGTAAGGCAATGAGCTAGCAAGGTATGCGTGAGTCATACATGGCCAGCCAGCTGTGGCGCCGGTCAGGGAGTTACAGCTTCCGACTGGCGCCACGGCGCGTTTCAGAGGAGGCTTTCTAGAAACAGCCGTTGCGAGACAGGCAGGTAGTTCTCCCACCCACTAACGTTCGTAAGTAGTAGTATTTTTTAAAGGGCAATGTAACCGTGGGGCTATGCCACGGAGCGAAATAGCAAGTTATTATAGCAATAATTAGTACAGTGACCGATCTGCTTTACTATATAAAAATAAAAACAGTGAGTTAAAAAGGATTCCCAATGAAGGAAGGTGTACGGCTCGAGAAAAAAAAAGACAAACTATTACTATTTTGCAACGAAGATGTGTGATCTGGCGATCGCCTATTTGTCAGTTTTAAATTGAACAGTTGGCGGCCTGAGACAGAACGTCATTCTCAGCTGCATCTTGCGAGACGTCGCACGTGTCCCAGGACTAATACACTGCGAGCTGACTAGTACCACGGCAGTGCTGTTCCATCATGGACGACTAATAAGTATTAGATGCAACTATACATTGTGAATTACCTAATATTGACACCGAAGTATTGGGCAAACGGGATGGGCTATTGATGAGCGGTTTTTGGGAGTTCGTAATTTTGGCCAATAAACGGATTGTAGCAACATTTAGAAAGTGTAGTTTTTTTTGCAAACATATACTTTTTTACATGGAACGATGCCTACTGACAGTGACACACTAAAAGTACGGCAAATTACTATAGAATATTAGTGGTGTTTGCTGCGGGATTCGAGTGAGAGTCTTTTACGAGATATCCTATTTTGAAAAGTTCAAACACCGGTACTTGTTCAATACCTGTGGTAGCACACATTAAGGAGCAACACAAGTGCATACACTCGTTATGTGGTTTCTGGCCAGCAACGAGACAACTGACCGTCACAGGTTGAGTTCAAAGCGACCACCGGTTGCGGCAATACATGCTGTCTGTCTGGTATGGAACGACTGTTGCGCAGTTGCTAGCATTTCAGCGGAGACGTTCGAACAGGCTGCAATAATACATCGGTGTATATCATCGGGTGTAGTTGCTATGTTCTTGTAGATAACGTTTTTCAGTTTTCCCTGTAGAAAAAGTCTCCAGGCGTCAAATAGGGAAACGGGCCAGCCAAGGTACAGGTCCTCTGCGTCCAGTACAACGCTTTGGAAACATTTCGTGAATGCTTGCTGTAGTACTTCGTGCACTATGGCCTGGACAGTCATCATGTTGGTACCACAGGTTCCTCTTAGTCTGCAAAGGAACGTCGTCTAGCATCTGTGTAAGCCTAGCTGTAAGCAGGCTTTAGGGCGTCTATGTAAAACGGGCCTATGAGCTGATGGTCCAATATCCCCAACCTGGATATTGTCAACAGACCAATAGTGCGTGTTTGAGCGGTTTATACGGACGTGATTGGTAAATGTGGCTTCAGCACTAAACAAGATACATGATACACCTGGAGTATCCCGTCTTAATGCCCATGTATAGAAATTAACAGACACGATTCTGGTAACCGTTTCCATGCAGGTCTTGACAGAGAGTGTGATAAGGATGGAACCTATGTTGATGATTAGTGCGGAGGTCACTTACCTTCATCTCGTGGTCGTGCGGTAGCGTTCTCGCTTCCCGCACCCGGGTTCCCGGGTTCGATTCCCGGCGGGGTCAGGGATTTTCTCTGCCTCGTGATGGCTGGGTGTTGTGTGCTGTCCTTAGGCTAGTTAGGTTTAAGTAGTTCTAAGTTCTAGGGGACTGATGACCATAGATGTTAAGTCCATAGTGCTCAGAGCCACGCCGTCACTTACCTGACTCATGCCACTTACTCGCTCGATTGCGCGGAAGCTAACTTGCGGATCAATTGTAACAGCAGCACGAACATTAATTTCCCACTCCTCTGTCATCACTTGGTTCATTCTGTTACGTTGTCTAAGTGTTACACTACTACTTTCACGTAACTAGTTGAAGAGGTTGATAAATAATTGCCTAGATGGTCGCCATTTGTTGAGATGTCTTCCGCATACGACGTACACGAGCAAATTGTGTCCTTCCCACTCTCTCCGTACACCATGAGCATGTTGGCTTTTCCTGCGTTGGTAAATCAAATGGTTCAAACGGCTCTGAGCACTATGGGACTTAACTTCTAGGTCATCAATCCCCTAGAACTTAGAACTACTTAAACCTAACTAACCTACGGACATCACACACATCCATGACCAGGCAGGATTCGAACCTGCGGTCGTGCGGTTCCAGACTGTAGCGCCTAGAACCGCTCGGCCACCTCGGCCGGCCGTTGCTAAATCCCATCGTCCACTCACAACCTACTGCTTACACTGTAGGAACGTATAAGCACACTGTAAGCAAACATACTGTAACAACTACTTACCCAACAATTACGCAGGTTGAATGGCACAAACAAGTATCAGTGTGGAAACTTTTCAACATACGATACCTCATAAACAGCTCCCACTAGAATATTGCTACAATCACCACTGAGATTCTAATTTACACTACTTTCAGTTTGTTAATATCAGTAGGCATTGTTCCATTTAAAAATTTTATGTTTGCACAAAAATACACTTTGTACGTATTATTACAGTTTGTGTACTGGCTAATAATACGACTCTATGACTACCAGTCCATTCCATGAAAACCGCACATCAGTAGCGCTTTCCATTTCCGCCATATTTGCGATGCAAGTTTCAGGTGATTCACTCTACATACAGTAATATGGAAACACCAAAAACACAAAACTTTACGATACCTCATACAGTGCACAAAAACCGTCGACATTCAAAATAACTTCCAGCCATCTCGGACTGAATAAATACAGCTCCTGCGTGGTTTCCAACGCAGTCTTATACCATTCTTCCTGCAAAATAGTGGCAGGTTCAAATCACAATGAAGGAGGTGGATAGCTAACATGCATCACTCCAAAGCAGTCCACAAAGGCTTAATAATACTGAGATTTGATGACTTTGGTCGACAGTGCAGATGAGACCCTTCATCCTCGTCCTTAGAGAACCAGTCCAGGATGGTGTGAACTGTGGAATCAGGAATCCTGATGTCTTGAAACACAGTGTCGCCACTGGGGTAGCAAACAATGTATCATGGGATCGACCTGATCAGAAAAAATGGGCACACAACCCTTGGCAGTAATGCGACCTTGCAGAATAACCATGCGGGCCATGGAATACCATCATAGGGCTGCCCAGATCATCATCGAATCCCAGAAATACTTCCCTCTTGAGACGTAAAGTCGGCCAGAAGTTGTAAACAGGACTCATTCGACCAAATACCATTCTTCCATTGCTACATATTAACAGATTTAGCACCACGTTGACAATTTTCACCCTAACAAAGTACGTTGATAATTGAAATCTATACAATTCTGCAAGCTCCTGGCCGAAACAGTAACTGCAACTTGGTAACTATGAGAGATTGCAGGGCACTCTCACTTCTCATTCGGTGTTATGCCACTTCATGTTCATAGGGACTATGATCTTTACCGGGATTTGACTTCATACATTATGATTAAATGGTGGGGAGTAGTTAATGGTCTTGTTTGTGTGCTCTAGGAAAGCAAATACGGTAAGCTTTACCTGCGTTCAAAGGAGTAGGGTGCCGACTTAAACGACTGCAGTAAAAGCACGGCGTTGGGGGGCTGACAATGCGCTTTTTTCTGGGGAACGGTGAGGAGACATTTCCAGATGGCCACGTGCCGCCGTCGCATTGTGCAAAACACCTTAGCACCGGACAGGAGGCAAACGTCCAGGCATACAGCCTAGCGCTGAGAACTCGCTGACAGCGCATTGTAGGCCAGGAATAAGGCAGAGGATGGGCTCTTGTTAGGGCGCAAGCCACCAAAAGAAATATAAACGATCTGCGAATTTCCGTGGGAGAAGGAAACTGCTTACAGACGTCCAGACTCCGTTTCAAAACATGTTGTGAAAGCACGAGGCTTTTGGCGAGTTTATGGCCGTTCTTTGGAAACTTTGAAATGGATGCAACAGGGGAGATAACAAGCTGTTTATGGAGGGCTGTGCTTTCACCCTGTATTGTTTAGCAAAAGACACGGCAAACGTGTGGGAAAGAGGCTGTGAAGCTGAATATTTTTTCCGTTTTCTCCCAAATTAACTTTAAGTCTCCGATTGGTCAAATCGGTTTGCAGTGCAAAGACCATTCTCCGAGCTTTGAATGCCATGCTCCACCTCGTGATTGGTTTGTGCGAAAGTGGGGGAAGTCAAAAAAGAGAAATGTGCTTTTGAAACCGAGCTGAGGAGGAAGCGGAGAGAAAGTAAGAAGGATCGCTCTTGTACAAGTCTTTTGTACTGGCGCTTCGCTACTAAAGAACTGCAGGTCTCTACCTAAACGGTGAGACTTGTGTCCTTTGCTAGTGTGTCACTTATAGCCTGTGCCAGTCACGTTCTGAACAGTCAGAGGTACTGCTTATATCATCACGGTCACAAAGAGTGATGCGTGGGTGTACTTATTTGTCTTGAGTCGGCCGTCTAAACATTTGACATATTCTGACATGCACAGTCGTGGCACGGAGTCAAATTGGTTTGGCAGACACATCCACTTATACACTGGAATCCATCGGGCTATCAGAGGCTCATTGGGAAGTATCTGCGTTCTAAATTAACCGAACGGAAGACTGCATACTTGCATTTTTCGGGAACATGCATTTAATAACAAATTGCCGCCGTCCATGACTTCAGTCGCCAAAGGGATCGTGGTGTGCTGCTTTGACCAGCAGGAGGGTAAAGTATGTAGGGCTGCGATGCAGGGCTATAAAATATATTTCTCAGCATCCTGTTCTTTTGAACCATATTTTTCTTGTTTTGTGTGGTAGACTATAGATGCTTGGTGATGGCATAGTTTGGTGCCATAACCTGGATTCACTTGTATGAAGTCAGATAGAGCGAACAGTGTTCTGGTTAGCGTCGTGTGTCAATCCCCAGCAGATCACTTTGGCCACCATAGATCCCCTGTTAGTATGGCGTTTGTTAAATGAAAATTTTTCTGTGATGTTTGTTTAATAATTTTGTTGTCTTCTCATGTTTAAGATGAATAAATAGAATGCCAATTAGACTACAACTTCTCCCTGAGTTCTAATTAACAGTTCCTTCCCATTTTATTAATGCAGTCTAGATCTGAAACATAAGTAGCTTTTCACTTGGTGTCCACTGTGTGGACCTTTTACTTCATTAACATTAATTTATTTTCAACTATAGCGAGCGAGCTGTGTGACTCGAATCAATTTCTCTTCCGGGTGATGTCCTCTGCTTCATTTATCTTCTGGTCGTCCGGTGGCGAGTCACCTTTGGACACCGCTGGAGGGAAGTAGGGGCTCCGTGCTGAAACAATCGGGTCGACGGTTGGCTGATTGTGCAAGAAGTGACCAAAGGCTCCATTCTGCGAGAGGCTCGTGGCAATTGGTTCTCCATCGAAAGTGCAGTGCCGCTGTCACCAATTGTATTGGCGACAGTCTAAATGGCTCTTGGTAACAAGATGTCAGTTGGTGATTTGCTTGCAACCTTCGCCTGTGATTTCATCGGGAACGACCGTTGGTTGGTCGTTTGATTAGGTCTTTTGGCCGCTTCTGGGTTGCGTGTGCCCCTGATTACTTGCAACTCGTCCTTGTTGCTGCACAAAGACTGGTTTTATTGTTGTTTCAATTGCTTGTGGTATTGTTTTTTGATGGATCTGTGGAGGGGCCGAACTGATAGGTGCTCTACTGTGATATACAGGGAATTTATTGCGGGAAGTAGTTAAACTCCTTTTTTTTAATGGGTGTAGAGATAAATTGGGCATCCAATGGGCTGTGTCCGTTAGCCTTACCTGCACAGGGAGACAGCTGTCATGTAGCGGACACTGTGTATTGTTGATGATTGTTCTATGTTGGTAAGGTTTAGTATTTGTATCTAGTGAAGTTTTTGAATGAGCAGTTAGTGATACCCGTGTCCGAGTACTGGACTTACGAAGGCGACTTGTTGTAAGTACCTTGAATTAATTTTGTGTATAAATATTACCCTCTAGTTTAAACGTTTGTCATACACACTCAAGAGCCAAAGAAATTAGGTACACTTGCGTAATATTGTATAGTGCCCCGCAAGCACGCAGAAGTGCCGCAAAACGACATGGCATGGCCTCGACTAATGTCTGAAGAAGTGCTGGAGGGAACGGATACCATGAATCCTGCAGGGCTGTCCATAAATCGATAAGAATACGAGGGGGTTAAGATGTCTCCTGAACAGCACGTTGCAACACATCCTAGATATGCTGAGTAATGTTCATGTCCGGGGAGTTTAGTGGCCAGCGGACGTGTTTAAACTCTGAAGAGTGTTTCTGGAGCCACTGTGTAGCAATTCTGGAGGTGTATGGTGTCGCATTGTCCTGGTGTAACCACGAAAATAGTCGGAATGCACAATGGATATGAATGGATGCAGGTGATCAGGCAGGATGCTTATGTGTGCATCACTTGTCAGAATCTTATCTAGACATAATCATGGGTCCCCTATCACTGCACCTGCACACTCCCCACACCATTACAGAGCCTCCACCAGCTTGAGCAATCCCCTGCTGACATGCAGGGTCCATGAATTCACGAGGTTGTCTCCATAGTTGTACACGTCTGTCCGCTTGATACAGTCTGAAACGAGACTCGTCCTACCGGGCAACACGTTTCCAGTCATCCACAGTCCAGTGTCAGTGCTGACGGGCACAGGCAAGCAGTAAGCTTTGTGTCGTGCAGTCATCAAGGGTACACGAGTGGACCATCGACTCCAAAAGCGCATATTGCTGATGTTCCGTTGAATGATTCGCACGTTGGCACTTGTTGATGGCCCAGCATTGAAATCTGCAGCAAATTGCAGAAGCGTTGCACTTCTGTCATGTTGAACGATTCTCTTCAGTCGTCGTTGATCCCGTTCTTGCAGATCCTGTCCCGGTTGCAGTGATATCGGAGATTTGATGTTTTACTGGATTCCTGATATTCACAGTACACTCGTGAAATGGTCGTACGTGAAAATCCGCACTTCATCGCTACCTCGGAGCTGCTGTGTCCCATCGCTTTTTCGTCGACTATAACACCTCGTTCAAACTCACTTAAATCTTGATAACCTGCCATTGTAACAGCAGTAAGCGATCTATCAACTGCGCCAGACACCTGTTGTCTTATATGGGAGTTTTCGACAGCACCACCATACTCTGTCTGTTTACATATCTCTGTATTTGAATACGCATGTCTATATCAGTCTCTTTGGCGCTTAAGTGTATATTCAGAGTTCTGGGGACAAATATAGTTTTATTGCAGTTATTTTTGATTATTTCTTCGGTTTAAATGTTATAATCTTATTTAGTCTTTATCACTTTTTTAAAAAAAGGGGAACAAATGTGCAAAATGTTCAAGTGGTGAATTATTCTTGTTTGTTACGTGGTTACTGTTTAAGATGATCTAAACTGATATCAAGTTGTCAGTGTTGCAGGCTGGGCTAGTTAGTTGTATTATATACTGGCCCTGCTTCCGGTTGTCCGACTGTCCAACAAATTGTTCTGATGTACCTCACCAGCCGGCTGACTTGATGGAAGAGGGAGCGGGCGGGGTTCTAGGCGGTGGCTGGTAGCAGTTTATGTTTATTGCGATTCTCTGTCCTGGAGTCTTCTTAATTTTCCGTTCTCTGTTAAATTTGCCCTTGCCTGCTTTGTCCCCCCGGAATCAAGCCTCAAATTTGTGCATACAGGAAGCTTTCGAGCCATCAGACAGTTACTAAATTTCACCAATCTAACCTCCATTGCAAGTTTATCTCACCATATATATATATATATATATATATATATATATATATATATATATATATATATATATATACGGAATTGTTGCCAATTTGCCATATGCTTAAGCCCTACAGACGTGCTTGCTGTCACCTGCCAGGTTAGTCGAAAGCACTAATGGACTGCTTCCTGGTCTCAGATAGGAGCGCCGGCCCTGATCGAATCAACCCGGTGGATTACCGACGAGGGCCGGTGCCAGCCAGCCTGGATACGGTTTTTAGACGGTTTTCCACATCCCACTAGGTGACTACCCGGCTGTTCCCCATGTCTTGCCTCAGTTACACGACTAGCAGACATTTGAACATGTTCGCACTATTCCATGGCTTACACTAGACCCAAACATTTGGGGTGCACCTGTTCCGTAGGGGGGGGGGGGGGAGGGAGAGGGGGGTGAAGGGTGAAGGGTGGCGACAGGAGGGGCATCCGGCCCCCCTTAACATTAACCATGCCAAATCTGACCTTAACCACGCCAACCATGCGCAACGTGTGGGAAAAGGTATCGACCCTGCGCAAAATGTGGGAAAAGGCACTAGCAAAAGAAGAAGAAGACCTGTTTGCTATCACTGTTTTCTATTTGTTATATTTCTTGTAGCTATTACCGTGGCCTAGTTGTTTTAAAGTGGGTCATTTACCCTCTTAAGTTGTTTTAGAGGAATTGTAAAATATCTTGAACTATTTCTGTTACAGTATTTTATTTCAGTTTTTTTTTAAAGGGGCTATTTCTAAGCCTTCAGTGGCTCTGTATTGATCTTGTCCTGTTGCAGTACTTACAAATTTCAACGCCCATTCTCAGCTTTCTGGCGCTTTGTGATAATTGATGTTGATCTTGTTGCAATTTTTTTAAAGGGATAAATTTCAAAGCAAATTTTTAAGCCCATCTGGCGCTCTGTGTTGTTAGCTGGCTTATCACTTCATTTCATTGTAAAGGAAAATTTTAAATGTTTTCACAATATAAATGTAGATGTTCTCAACTGCATGTGATATTGAACCATGAATTACTGCCAACAATAATGAAAGAATTTTTCAGCCATAAGTTCATACACTCAGTAGAAGTGTAATGAAGCCTCTCACGCCATCGTTCTAGATTCCTTAAGTGTGAATCCGAATTGAGATACTCTGCCGGTGATGCGAATTATGCTAACCATAAATCCGAATGCGATGTGCCGAGCCGTTACGCTGCCGATGTGCTGGCCCCTTCGTGAAGATGATGTCGTCATTTTGTTGTAACTCGAAGAATACCACGCCTACTCGAACGGTCCTCCAATGCTACCATACCAGGATTCGATGTGACACCTACTGCCCTAAGCTGAAGTCGATATGCGTACCTCTACGTCCTAAACCCAAGAGCCTCTCTTGTGGCGCTTTCTTAAGCCCTGCCAATTCCTCCCCGACAAACAGTGCCAGTACTCAGGCAGTAGAGCATTTGCCCGCGAAAGGCAAAGGTCCCGAATTCGAGTCTCGGTCCGGCACACAGTTTTAATCTGCCAGGAAGTTTCATATCAGCGCACACTCCGCTGCAGAGTGAAAATTTCATTCTAGTGCCAGTTCTCAATTACAAAACTAAGAAGCACTGCGGCCCTATTACAAGGTTTCCCTTCAACTAGAGAATCCTCACAAAATATCGCTTCTCCTTTAGACATCATTCACAACATAAAAGTTCTTCTACTTCAGAGCTGTGCCCTTGACGTCACGCACCATTACGCCAGCCGCACGTTTTCTCGCTTATGTCGTTAGCCTTTCAATTGATTGCTAGAGAAATAAATAAACAACTGCTACGAGGCCAGATGTTGTTTCCTGTAGCCCACGCTTCCTGCAGAAGTGGTCTGGAAAACATGGAAAGGCGCCCCTGATTCCTGCAGTTGTCGCCAGACTTACATCCAGCCGGACGTTAGGCTGTGCACCTATAAGGTGGACGGAAGCTTGCCATCCCTTGGGGCAGCCGGGTAACCTCAGTTTTAAGAATCCACCACATGGGTTGCCCGCCTTTGCTACAGATAAGTCCCATTTAGTCTTATCTTTCTGTACTCGCTGATACCGAGCGAGGTAGCTCAGTGGTTAACACACTGGACTCGGATTCGGGAGGATGACGGCTCAGACCCGCATCTCGCTAACCTGATTTTGATTTCCGCAATTTTCCTAAATCGCTCAAGGAAAGCGCCGAGATGGTTCCTTTGAAACAGCACGGCTGACTTCCTTCTTCATCCTTCCCTAATAGAGCTTGTGCTTCGTCTTGAAGGACCTCGTTGTCGACGGGACGTTAAACATAAATCTCCTCCTCCTCCGCTCGCCCATCTGAAATCCAACGCTTCAGTCTGGAACCGCGCGGCCGCTACGGTCGCAGGTTCGAATCCTGCCTCGGGCATGGATGTGTGTGATGTCCCTAGGTTACTTTGGTTTAAGTAGTACTAAGTTCTAGGGGACTGATGACCTCAAATGTTAAGTCCCATAGTGCTCAGAGCCATTTGAACCATTTGAAATCCAACACTGTGTATTCTCACGCACACCAGAAACACAAGCAAACCAGTTAACCCATCAACATGTTAATAAAGGAAAGACATGTAAATTACCTAGAACACCTTATTGCCAGTCATTGTGATTCCATATCAACGACACACGTTCTCATTCCAATTTGCCGTATTGTCAGTTTATGAATCACAGACTCACACTTTAATTGTGATGACAGAGGCATGCAAAATTGCCTGACATGTGTCATAACAACCCGCCTTATCTCCTGGTCTATATAAATTTTGCACAGGTGGAAACTCCCACTAGCTAGATGGTGGGGCAGCCACAAGCAAAATTTTGTTGCCAATAGATCGACTTATTTATTCAACCTCTGGTCTTCCTGTAGGACAGCCCGTATTATGAAGCTTCAATAGATACCGCAATCCTTAATATTTCATCTGATCCCTACACCACATTCAATCACATTCAAATTCAAGGGGATCACCATAATCTTACATTTGCTATTGGACTGTGTGCAAAAGCACGTCCTCTAACATAATGCCATTTAACAAAGAAGGACTGATGATCCAGCAAAGAAATTAAAGCAAATCTCGATTCAGATTTCAGAGTTAATATTAGGTTAAACAGCATATCAAGAAACTTACTCTGCCTGACATTTACATTGACCCCTTGACCTTTCATATTACAAGTTCATCTGACTGAATGTCATTCGTATTTGTGTCTAAGAAATGTGTAGTGCGTAAAGTGTAATTTCTAAATTGACACTGAGAACATCTATAATGAAAATCTGTACATTCGTACCTTAGCTATGATTGAATTTATCGTGACACCGACGAAAAATAAAACAAAGAAATCCAAAGCTGAACAACATGGCTTTAGCCTTGTTAATAGTAAACATAATATTAGTAAATCATGAGATAAATTTCTGATGACTACCCAAATTTCCGAATTACTTCAATAATTCTGTTAATATTGTATGCAGTGCATCCTGTCTGGTATGCGTACTTAATAAGTACATGGTCTGTAGAAAAATGGTGAGTGTTTGTGGCAGATGCAGCAACAACACAGTAGCAAGTCGTATACTCCTAGCTCACTTATTTGTTACATAGTTTAATTCTTAATTTCTTTGCGTGTTTTTGGGTACTTGCATTGTTTACTTTATAAATTTCGGGTGTATTATAGTATTTGAGAGTTGTAGCATCGCGTTTTAGTACCTGAATAGTATAATTCGCGTAGTCGTTTGTCTTCTGTTTTTGTTTTGAACGGCCAGTGTCGGTTGGTCACAGCCAGTGTGCTCCCTGCCGCCGTTCGATAGCAGCTACCAGCAGCAAGTCGTATACTCCTAGCTCACTTATTTGTTACATAGTTTCGTATAGGAGGTGTAATTTCGAGTTTTAGTTACTGTAATCGTAAATTCAGGCAGATTGTAGCACAGTCGTTAGGCATTTGTACAGGTCAGTTCATACATTCTTTGCGTGTGTCCCTTGCGTTATCTAGGCACGGACTCGTGTTTCAGTAACTGTTGTTCAACATCGATTAGAATGGACAGGAACTGTGATTGCTGTGTTCGGATGAGGGCTGAGTTGGCATCCATTCGCTCACAGTTTCAGGTGGCGCTGACCTCGGTCGCGCAGCTTGAGGATGTTGCCAATGGGCACCACTGTGGGGAGCCGGACTTGGGTATCACGGGGATGTCAACCTCGTCCCGTCTGTCCCCAAATCGGTCTACCGCTGTGGTTGCCCCGGTTGCTGTCCGCAGTGGGGCTGAGCCCTCGTCTGTGGTTGATTGGGAGGTCGTTCCAAGGCGTGGTAGGCAGCGAAAGACGTCCCCGGAGGCTGATCAGAAAGCCTCCCCGGCGCGTCTGACAAACAGGTTTCAGGTACTGTCTCTGGCTGAGCCAGATGCAGCTGCATGCCCTGTTTCAGAGGATGATTCTCAGCCTTCAAGGTCCGTGCAATCGCAGAGGGTGGGCTTATTGGTAGTTGGCAGCTCCAATGTTAGGCGCGTAATGGGGCCTCTTAGGGATATGGTGGCTAAGGAGGGGAAGAAATCCAGTGCGCACTCCGTGTGCATTCCGGGTGGAGTCATTCCTGATGTGGAAGGGATCCTTCCGTGTGTCGCTTTGGATCTGAGGAAATTCTCTCTCGATTCCAGCGGCTGTCTGATTTGGTGAAGGCTGCCGGTCTTGCTTACGATATGAAGACAGAGCTCACCATCTGCAGCATCGTTGACAGAACCGACTGCGGACCTTTGGTGCAGAGCCGTGTGGAGGGTCTGAATCAGAGGCTCAGACGGTTTTGCGACCGTGTTGGCTGCAGATTCCTTGACTTGCGCCATAGGGTGGTGGGGTTTCGGGTTCCGCTGAATAGGTCAGGAGTTCACTACACTCAGCTGGCTGCTACACGGGTAGCGGAGGCTGTGTGGCGTGGACTGGGAGGTTTTTTAGGTTAGAAGGCCTCGGGAAAGTACGGGGTGGGCTGCAATCTCAAAGGGTGCATGGCAAATACAGGACGTGCTTGGATCAAGGAACATTCGGAATTGTAGTTGTAAATTGTTGTATTTGTGTTGGGAAAGTCCCTGAGCTTCAGGCCTAATAGAAAGCACAGAAGCTGAAATCGTTATAGGTACAGAAAGCTTGCTCAAGCCTGAAATAAGTTCTGCAGAAATTTTTACGAAGTCTCAGACGGTGTTCAAGAAAGATAGATTAGGCAGAATTGGTGGTGGAGTGTTTGTGTCTGTCAGTAATGGTTTATCTTGTAGTGAAGTCGAAGTAGATACTCCGTGCGAATTGGTATGGGTGGAGGTTATACTTAACAGCCGAACTAAGTTAATAATTGGCTCCTTCTGCCGCCCCCCAGACTCATTATATAGTTGCTGAACAGTTCAGAGAAAATTTGAGTCTCGTAATAAATAAATACCCCACTCATACGGTTATAGCTGGTGGGGACTTCAACCCTCCCTCGATATGTTGACAAAAATACTTGTTCAAAACCGGTGGTAGGCAGAAAACATCTTCCGAGATTGTCCTAAATGCTTTCTCCGAAAATTATTTCGAGCAGTTAGTCCACGAACCCACGCGAATTGTAAATGGTTGCGAAAACACACTTGACCTCTTAGCCACAAACAATCCAGAGTTAATAGAGAGCATCATGACTGATACAGGGATTAGTGATCACAAGGTCGTTGTAGCTAGGCTCAATACCGTTTCTTCCAAATCCACCAGAAACAAACGCAAAATAATTTTATTTAAAAAAGCGGATAAAGTGTCACTAGAAGCTTTCCTAAGAGAGAATCTCCATTCCTTCCGAACTGACTATGCAAATGTAGACGAGATGTGGCTCAAATTCAAAGATATAGTAGCAACAGAAATTGAGAGATTCATACCTCATAAACTGGTAAGAGATGGAACTGATCCCCCATGGTACACAAAAAAGGTCCGAACGCTTTTGCAGAGGCAACGGAAAAAGCATGCGAAGTTCAGAAGAACGCGAAATCCCGAAGATTGGCTAAAATTTACAGACGCGCGAAATTTGCACGGACTTCAATGCGAGATGCCTTTAATAGGTTCCACAACGAAACATTGTCTCGAAATTTGGTAGAAAATCCGAAGAAATTCTGGTCGTATGTAAAGTACACAAGCGGCAAGACGCAGTCAATACCTTCGCTGTGCAGTGCCGATGGTACTGTTACCGACGATTGTTCCGCTAAAGCCGAGTTATTGAACGCAGTTTTCCGAAATTCCTTCACCAGGGAAGACGAATGGAATATTCCAGAATTTGAAACACGAACAGCTGCTAGCATGACTTTCTTAGAAGTAGATACCTTAGGGGTTGCGAAGCAACAATTGCTTGATACGGGCAAGTCTTCAGGTCCAGATTGTATACCGATTAGGTTTCTTTCAGATTACGCTGATACAATAGCTCCCTACTTAGCAATCATATACAACCGCTCACTCACCGATAGATCTGTGCCTACTGATTGCAAAATTGCGCAGGTCGCACCAGTGTTTAAGAAGGGTAGTAGGAGTAATCCATCGAACTACAGACCTATATCATTGACATCGGTTTACAGTAGGGTTTTGGAGCATATACTGTATTCAAACATTATGAATCACCTCGAGGGGAACGATCTATTGATACGTAATCAGCATGATTTCAGGAAACATCGTTCTTGTGCAACGCAGCTAGCTCTTTATTCGCACGAAGTAATGGTCGCTATCGACAGGGGATCTCAAGTTGATTCCGTATTTCTAGATTTCCGGAAAGCTTTTGACACCGTTCCTCACAAGCAACTTCTAATCAAGCTGCGGGCCTATGGGGTATCGTCTCAGTTGTGCTACTGGATTCGTGATTTCCTGTCAGGAAGGTCGCAGTTCGTAGTAATAGACGGCAAATCATCGAGTAAAACTGAAGTGATATCGGGTGTTCCCCAGGGAAGCGCCCTGGGACCTCTGCTGTTCCTGATCTCTATAAATGACCTGGGTGACAATCTGAGCAGTTCTCTCATGATGTTCTCAGATGATGCTGTAATTTACCGTCTAGTAAGGTCATCCGAAGACCAGTATCGGTTGCAAAGCGATTTAGAAAAGAGTGCTGTATGGTGTGGCAGGTAGCAGTTGACGCTAAATAACGAAAAGTGTGAGGTGATCCACATGAGTTCCAAAAGAAATCCGTTGGAATTCGATTACTCGATAAATAGTGCAATTCTCAAGGCTGTCAATTCAACTAAGTACCTGGATGCAAAAATTACGAACAACTTCAGTTGGAAAGACCACATAGATAATATTGTGGGGAAGGCGAGCCAAAGGTTGCGTTTCATTGGCAGGACACTTAGAAGATGAAACAAGTCCACTAAAGAGACACACTACACTCGTTCGTCCTCTGTTAGAATATTGCTGCGGGGTTGGGCCCTTACCAGGTGGGATTGACCGAGGACATCGAAAGGGTGCAAAAAAGGGCAGCTCATTTTGTATTATCGCGTAGTAGGGGAGAGAATGTGGCAGATATGATACGCGAGTTGAGATGGAAGTCATTAAAGCAAAGACGTTTTTCGTCGCGGCGAGATCTATTTACGAAATTTCAGTCACCAACTTTCTCTCCCGAATGCGAAAATATTTCGTTGAGCCCAACCTACATAGGTAGGAATGATCATCAAAATAAAATAAGAGAAATCAGAGCTCGAACAGAAAGGTTTAGGTGTTCGTTTTTCCCGCGCGCTGTTCGGGAGTGGAATGGTATGGAGATAGTATGATTGTGGTTCAATGAACCCTCTGCCAAGCACTTAAATGTGAATTGCAGAGTAATCATGTAGATGTAGATGTAATCAAGAGTGTGCTTTAGTGGTATTCTTATGATCTAACTTGTGTAATTTGGCATGCTTGATACAATTCAGTGACAAAATATATATGAGAGGTCGAATTCACAATATAACAAGCCCAATAAGCATAATAAACAATTTACATACATTCAAATAAAAATGAGCCTGATCTGCATTTTAGAAAACTACAATTAAACTTTATAGCGACCACCGGCTGCGGCAATACGTGCTGTCTGTCTGGTATGGAACGACTGTTGCAGAGGTGCTAGCATTTCAGCAGAGACGTCCGAACAGGCAGTTGTGGAGAAGGCGGATAGTCGTCTTCGGTTCATTGGTAGAATTTTGGGAAGATGTGATTCACCTGTAAAGGAGACCACTTATAAAACACTAATACGACCTATTCTTGAGTACTGCTCCAGCGTTTGGGATCCCTATCAGGTCGGATTGAGGGAGGACATAGAAGCAATTTTGAGGCGGGCTGCTGGGTTTGATCATCACGCGAGTGTTACGGAAATGCTTCAGGAACTCGGGTGGGAGTCTCCAGAGGAAAGGAGGTGTTCTTTTCGTGAATCACTACTGAGGAAATTTAGAAATCGAGCATTTGAGGCTGACTGCAGTACAATTTTACTGCCGCCAACATATATTTCGCGGAAATACCACAAAGATAAGAGGGATTAGGGCTCGTACAGAGGCATATAGGCAGTCATTTTTCCCGCGTTCTGTTTGGGAGTGGAACAGGGAGGGATGATGCTAGTTGTGGTATGAGGCACCCTCCACCACGCACCGTATGGTGGATTGCGGAGTATGTATGTAGATGTAGATGTAGATATTCGTTTCACCACATCCAGAACGTGTTAATATTCTCCTTACTTTTTCCTGTCAGTGCCAATTGACATTCCTTTGAGAGCTTATTTTCGCATAGCCAAAGGATTTCGGTATCGGAGAAGGGTTCGTCCACTTGTATATTTTTTTTTCTGAAGTTCGTGAAGTATTCGACATGGATTTTCGTATCTCGACTCCTTTAGTGCTGATAATCTTATCATTTAATCTTTTGTCGCATCCTGTTTCGTTCTCTAGAAACTTCACAAATGATAAACGTTCTTGGTGACTGGTGTCAGTTTGTTCAGTGCCTCTAGGTCGAGATGTATCTCTGCACAGTCGATATATTGTCGACCCTTCCATTTTGGTGGTCGGTAATGATAAAATTGAGATACCCAAACCACCGGCTGAATTTAAGATCCGTCGTCTTTAAATTTTGTGAACCTACAGAGAAACAGAAATTTCTCCTAATCGATTATCGCCTGTTCTTTCTGTGTAACAGTGGCATGTGTCACACTGTTCTCTTTCGTATTTACCATTTCGATTTGCCTGTTCATAACCAACGGTCCCTCAGGGATTCTGCGCCTCCAGCCTAGCGTTTGTTTACCTTCGCGAATGTTACCTGATTCCAGATCTTTGTAAGAAACAACACTTGTATAACACACACTGGATGCTGGAAAAGTTTCGCTATAACAGTGTAAATGTATACAGATTGTGTAACAGTGCGTGAAGTGATGTACCAACGGGCCATCAAAATAGAAGTAGACAGAAGGACACTAACAGAAAAAAAGCCGCACATACTTTCACAGTAAGTACAAAACTAAAATTTAGCATCCGTATCGACAGGCAAACAATACTCATGGCGATACACTGAAGCACGTTCCATCTTTGTCACACAGCCAGCACCCAGCATTATGCTAGAAACAATAATGTAACTTCCAGAAAAGGCTCGAAAACCGGTTCATGGAACAATAAATAACTATTCAAAAAAGTACCTGGTTGCAGTTTTATGTATTTACATTCAGTTAAGTTATGGGTTCTAAAATGTGCGTAAAGGATAAGCATAATTTTTAAAACATTTCTGAGAGGCCTTTGTCATGTGGAGTCCTTCTGGAGCCAGACTTGGTCACTACTACAGATTTTATCTTATTTTTATTTATAAGTCCAAGTTCTCTTCTTCTGTTTTCAGCAATTCATATGTTGGTTTAAGGCTGTTTACCCATAATATTTTTGTGATTTATCATTACAATGCATCCAGTAGTGTTTTCTTCTCGTGAAATGTGCCAGTAAAACGAAACAAGTGCGCAGCTCATAGCCAAGCAACTGTAAAAGAAAAATTTTGCATTAGCATATGCTATTCTTTTATATCGTATTATCTAAGTTTTTTATCTTTTTTAGTTCTAAGGGTGGAGGCCAAAGCTCACCAGAAAGCAAAGAAAAGCGGTTGCACTTACGAAAAGTCTTGTGTTCGAACGAAAAAGCCGTATTATTTACTGTGCGTGTATAAATTAAATTAACATCTCCGTACCGCAGAGTAATTAACGTCCGTTCCCCTGAAGTTACGCAGTCGGTGATGACCGCATTGTGTTGTACTATGGTGGTAAATATCAATTGTGCTAGAGCACTTTATCATTAGTCTATAAAGAGCTTTGAATCTTGAAACTGTCGGTGTGCAACTCTTTCGCCGCTACTAACAGACGGAAGTTCCGCTTGCTAAACGTATTAAAAGATATATTCTTCGTGATTTAATTGGTCAGTAATAACAATACGGTACCATATCGTCTACTGAACTTGAATCCGTACTTTGATGCTCTGAGTACAACAAAACTGATGACAAATACTTGTTACTAAAGAACTATGTTGATACAGCTATGCGGTTTTTTGCAAATTGCAGCTTAACTCTCCGAGTTTTTGTGGTTACACTTCTTCATTTGCTCGGAGAGCGTCAGTTACAGGAATCTGAAGTTTGGGTAACGATTCAACAAGATGATGCGCAACCAAACTGGGGGTTATTCGCTCGCCAATACTTGGAGGAATCGTTTCGGGACAGATGGATTGGTAGAGGGATGGAGGGAGGGGCGGGGGGGAGGGATCCAAAACAATCACCATCACGTTCACCAGATATAACCCCTTTTGACTTTTTGGGGGGTCACTTTAAAGATAAAGTTCCTGATATACAAACTCTTGCAGCACAATTACGAGATACTGTTAAGGTGGTGACGGAAGAAATGTTGACACAGAAATGGAAAGAAACTGAGGATGGCTTATGTCGTCTATGGGAAACAAACAGAGCACATGTTGAATTGTGTCCATAAGAAAATTTTGAGGTAAGCTACCATTTGCAACAAACCGCATACCTTTGTCTGACATAGTTCCCTATAAATACATTTTCGAAGTCAGAATGAGCCAGGTACTTGCGTCGAAGACGGCGTAATCAAATGCTGCTGAGTGGAAGGACTGGATCTCGGGTAATTCAAAACATCATTCACCGTTAAAAGGAACAACACCTTTATTTCACGTTCAGAATTCAAGAAGATTGACAGTAACCATTTCGAATTTCAACAAAGTTAAAAAATTTCCGTTTGCTTTACTGTCCAAGAGAGCAGGGAGTGGAATCAATTTTTAGCAGCTTGAAATTACGCGAGTATCGTCTTAACTGTCGTACTGAACAATAGAGCGTCTCTAATTTATAACAACTGGAAATTACATAAACAGTAACTGCGCCCAGTGTAAAGCCATGTAAAATAAAGTAACAGTATTAAACGCTCAAAATACTCACCCAGGTAGAGAAGCACATTTTAACCACAGAAACAGTCGTAAAATATCAATAGTTTTAAAATTAGAATAACAGTTAATTCCTTTGGCGGCGACAACACGGCAGCCTGAAAATACTAATTTGCAGAATACACGCAGTCCATGCTGCTTGAAATGAGTTTGACCTTTCTAACACAGTTACTGCCTGTGATCAAAGGTCAAGGTGCTGGTCTTACAGGTAATGGACTTACAGCAGCTTTGAAATTCACTCCCTTGCTTTGATTATTACTGTGACAATAGTTCATTAAAACCTTCATGGCCGCATTAAGAGAAAATGTATCAATTAGGGTTGGTCTAAGTACAAGTTTCACTTTGGATCAGCTATTAATGACACTTATCAGCAGATAATATACATAGCAGTAGTGCACTTTAAAATGTGTTACCCCAGCGACACAATAAACCAATGAGAGCGATTTCATATAATAGATAATTATGTACCCTATAAGGGTTTGGTAATCAAAAGCTACGCACTGAAAACAACACTTTTAATAATATTAGCGAAACGAAATAGCATTAGCCTACAGACGCGCTCAAACATCTAAATTCAAACAAACGACATTTAAGTAACTAAAGCTACGTAGAAGCGTTGTACTTTTAAGACCAAAGTGTCTTACGATATTCAACCTGCTTTCCTTTACCCAGTACAATGGTAGGTACAAATAAAGACATACGCAAAGCGATCCATGCCCCGGCACGCGACCACTCTTATCGGAGATCAAAGGAATGGCTCTGAGCACTATGCGACTAAACTTCTGTGGTCATCAGACGCCTAGAACTTAGAACTAATTAAACCTAACTAACCTAAGGACATCACACACATCCATGCCCGAGGCAGGATTCGAACCTGCGACCGTTGAAGGCGCGCGGTTCTAGACTGAAGCGCCCAGAACCGCTCGGCCAGGAGATCAAAGGAAAACAACTATAACACGCTAAAATTGTAATATAGCACATAGTTTAGTCTCAGTATCATAGAAAGAGCTCTTGTCTTATCAAGATCAAGTGTACACCACTCAAGAGGCAGGTTAAATAACACTCACAAGAAATTGAGCTAATTATTATTATTTTTAAGAGATAACATACACTACATTTAAATTCGAAACAAGTATAGCGGCTTAAAAGACGCTTTCTACATCACACAAAGAACAGTGCCACAAATAAAAGCAGAAGCAATGGGTGGCCCTAGTGAAAGATTACCCACATGCAATCTGCCAACTTCACAAAACGAAACACTTGTCTTTCCAGGTAGACAAGGAGTAAATCATTGACTAAGGCAAAGACGGGACAAAACCACGTTCCACAATATGGCAACGATCAAGAAGTTACTACGTCAGGACCACCACGAGCCCGAGTATGTAACACCACGGCCATGCAAATACCAGATCCAAGGGCCGGCCGTACGGAAAAGCACTCCGTGTCCCTACTCACTTTGCGTAAACCTGTTCACTTGTCGCCGGTACTCGCCACAACACTCCTGCCGCCGCAGCGAGCCACCTAGCCAACTCGTACAGCCAGAAACCAAAGAGAGCAGCTCCTATCGAAAATGGGATCTATCCGAGCCGCCAGAACTCGCAGTGATAGTATGATCACGTCCACCATTTGTACAGTCGTTTACTGCAGTCTCTGGCACTTCAGATTAGCACCGTATGCGGAACTGCATTGCCACCCAGCCGGTAGCCAGTCAGCTATTTAGGTCACGGACTAGTTCGGTTCATTCCGAGTAGCTCCGTACTCCAGTGCGGCTGCTGTAACGTTCTCCTGGGACTGCACACTCTGCCCACCATTTGCGCCGCTCGCCCCCGAGACCGCAGGCTACGCCAGCCGGGCGCCTTCGGCTGCGGTCTCGGCGGCAGCACGCCTGCTGGTGGGACGGGCCGCTGCCCTCCGCCGCCTGCCCAGGACACGCCCCCGCCGCCGCCCCCGCTCCGCGGCGGCCCGCCCCGCGCCGCCCACCGCCCACACACGCCCCCGGCGCGCACCAGGCCAGCAGCCGGCGCCTAGAGGTCGTCGCTCGCGCGCCTGCCCTGCCTGCCTTGCCAGAGCCGTCCTGCCGCTATGCCGCGCCGGCATCGATCGCGCGGCCGATGCACCGCGGAACTGGGCTGAAGAGGTGGACTTTCGCCGCTCTCCCCACAAGTCCGACGCCGCTCTGGCGTTCGCTCTCACAACGGATTTATTGAGACGTTCCCTATCAAACTTTTTCGTTCCTGATGTTTCGTCCAGAGCTGAGATGGACATCTTCAGCTGTGCCGGAAGCCTTGTCGACTGACTTGTCTACGTACTTGAGTAATGACTATTAAATCCAACAGCTGTATTGTGATCCAACGTCGATTATTCGAAACATGTTACCACTTTCGAAGCCAAGAAAACTTCATCCTCAAGACCCAATCTTAATCTGCCATCAACATACGAACCCCAATGACAAAGACCAACGGAGTCTTCAACTTACTAAGCATGTATCCTAGCATGTGCAACCAATAAACCTGAGCCCAGCGCGGACGTTGGTGGACTTGTTACTGCTACGAAAATGCGAAATCCAGAATCCAGGTGATTTCGGCCCCGCTGCTTTCGGCTTTGTTGGTTGCAAAAAATGGTTCAAATGGCTCTGAGCACTATGGGACTCAACTGATGAGGTCATTAGTCCCCTAGAACTTAGAACTAGTTAAACCTAACTAACCTAAGGACATCACAAACATCCATGCCCGAGGCAGGATTCGAACCTGCGACCGTAGCGGTCTTGCAGTTCCAGACTGCAGCGCCTTTAACCACACGGCCACTTCGGCCGGCTGTTGGTTGCACATACTGATGTGTTACTCCTTTCGACACATCGAAATTAAACCCATAACCAGTTTGTAGTTGCCATACACTTCTTTTTTACAAACACATGCTCTTAATAAAATTAACAAAATGGTTCAAATGCCTCCGAGCATTATGAGACTTAACATCTGAGGCCATCAGTCCCCTAGAACTTAGAACTACTTAAACCTAAGTACCCTAACGACATCACACGCATCCATGCCCGAGGCAGGATTCGAACCTGCGGCTGTAGCGGTTGCGCGGTTCCAGACTGAAGCGCCTAGAACCGTTCGGCCACTGCGGCCGGCTGAAATTAATAGTAACAATGATTATAATAAACCACCTGCCCTAAAGAACCACCAGCAGGACTCAGATTAAAACATTAATCCATTTAAGTCCGATAGGCACAGATCTTTCAAGATTTACTCAACCAAATTTCACGAGTTAAAGCTATGTTCATAAAACCACCATTTATCAAATTTAACTGACGTAGTTGAATCACACAAACCTTTTAAAGATGCTTCATGACTTACATAGAAACTGGTTTTCACATAACTCATAGCAAATTCTAAAACTGCTTACAACAACTAAGACATCTTCCATGAACTGATCTTAAGCAATTCTAACAAATTAAAAGTATTATCAGATTAATACACTCAACTAGGCTTCTCTTTAGTATTACTTACAGGTACGAGGTTCACATTTCATCCCCAGAATATAATAATAGCATATTAAATACTCTTAAAATGGGGCTGTTTCAACTTTACGTTGAAAATTAGTGATGGACGTGAGCGGACCGAAAGGTTCTAACACGTACAGGATATTCACGGACAAGAAGGTGAAGTGAAATACACGCAACGTTGAATTAGAATTAAGCTTCCGGCAAACCACAACGCTCTACCGGAAAGATGGAATTGCAGGACACTAACAACGTAACCATAGACACCGATTCAGGTCCTTAAATTTCTTTCTTCCACAGTGATACCCCGATCGGAGTTTGCTCGCGTCGACCACTGCCAGTTATCTGAAACATAAACACATCAGTGGCAGGTAACACTCTGGCGCATCAGATACATAAAACATATATGCCCAACTGGTTATAAATAAACCTTTAATTATACGCAGCACAAAATGGACCCAAGCAGAACTAACCTACGTGATCACTTGCCCAGTAACGGCTCTTAAAATTTGATTAGAACGAACAAATAAAATAATAACACAGAAAAAGGAAACAGGGTAAATTATTTCGGCCCGCTCTCGAACGCCAGGCACAAACTTACGCACTACTTGGTATGACCTCTAACTATGCATTAAGCACGGCTTCTGTCTATTTGCCGTCAACATATCAGGCGGCCAGACCAAATGCAGTGGCAAGTAACTGAAGCAATCAAGATAGTTTTCAGTGCACTTGGGTATTCAATTAACATGAAAAGAACCCACCAGTTCATTCACTTTGAGTAACATGTAACAAAAAAAAAAAAAGGCTCTGAGCACTATGCGACTTAACTTCTGAGGTCATCAGTCGCCTAGAACTTAGAACTAATTAAACCTAACTAACCTAAGGAGACCACACTCATCCATGCCCGAGGCAGGACTCGAACCTGCGACCGCAGCGGGTGCTCGGTTCCAGACTGCAGCGCCTAGAACCGCCCGGCCACTCCGGGCGACTAACATGTAACAGACGCGAAGGAAATCTGTTCTTCAAATCTCAAGGAAATCCCAATCACCGTCGGCAGCGGATCGACATTCCAACGGCTAAACACGTCGTAGCATCTACCCACGCTCCTCCGTCGTACCGACTCAGCCACTCGCCACGCTGCACACATCCACAGCGCCACACGTCGCTGTCGCTCACACAGCTGATACCCGAACTCAAGCCTCAGCAGAGCGCGCGCGCCGCAGTCAAAAAGCCATCCGCCAAAGATGCGAAGAAGACAAGCAGGCATCGAAAATCGACACAACGATCGGGATGACAATCGATGGAGACTGGCGCCAGCAACGCATCAGCACACATGCTGGCGTACATACTTAATAAGTTTTACTATTTCTACATGAGGACTGTTGGTCTTTGTCACTGCGGTTCGTACGCTGATGGCACATTATGCTTGGGATCTAAAGATAACGCTTTTGGCTTCGAAGATGGTAGCATGTTTTGAATAAACGACGTTGGATTACAGTACAATATTTTTAATTATCATTAATTATCATTATTCAAGTAATTCATGTCAGGCAGCTGTTCCACTGTCCAAGATGGATTACGAGAGACGTGTCTATGCGTATCGGTCAGTTTACTTTTCTTTTTCTTTTTTTTTTTTCTTTTTGGCGTCAACGGTCTTTCGAATATTTTGACGCTGCCCTCCACCAATTCCTCTCCTGTACCTGCATAACCTATCCATCTCAGAATAGCACTTGCGCGTTACGTCCTCAATTCCAAATTACTTGCTGGATGTATTCCAATCCCTGTCTTCCCCTACAGTTTTACCCTCTACACCTCCCTCTGCTAACATGGAAGTTATTCCCTTGTGTCTTAACAGACGTCCTGTCGTGCTGTCCCTTCTTCTTGACAGTCTTCCCACATGTTCCTTTCCTCGCCGATTCCGACGAGAACCGCCCCATTTCTTGACTCAGCAATCCACCTAATTTTCAACAATCTTCTACAGCACCACGTCTCAAAGGCTACCATTCTCTTCTGTTCCGGTTTTCCCACAGTCTGTCTCTCACCATCGTACAATGTTGTGTTCCAAAAGCACAGTCTCAGAAATTTCTTCCTTAAATTAAGGCCTATGTTTAATATTAGTAGACTTCTTTCCGCGAGGAACGCTCTTTTTGCCAGTGCTAGTCTGCTGTTTATGTCCTCCTTGCTCCATACATCACAGGTTATTTTCCTACTTCTTGATCACCAATTGTACATTATCCGCCTTACTCTATATCTTACCTCTATTTTTCTCAGAATTTCGAACAATTTGCACCATTTTATAGTGTGGAACGCTTTTTCCCAGGTCGACAAATCCTGTGAACGTACCTTGGTTTCTCTCCAGCCATGCTTCCATTATCAACCGCAACGTCAGAGCTGCCGTTCTGGTGCCTTTACTTTCCCTAAAGCCAAAATAATCGTCATCCGACAGCTCCTCAATTTTCTTTTCCATTCTTCCGTACATTATTCTTGTCAGCAGCTTGGATGCATGAATTGTTAAGCTGATTGTGCGGTAAATCTCGCATTTGTCGGCTCCTGCTATCTTCGGAATTGTGTGGATGATGTTTATCCGAAAGTCTGATGGCACATCGCCAGTCTCATACTTTATACACACCAACGTGAAGAGTTGTTTCGTTGCCACTTCCCCAAATGATTTTACAATGTTTGATCTTAAATCCTCCAAAGCAGTTTTTAAGTCTGAGTCTAATACTGGATCACCTATCTCTTCCCTATCAACTCCTGCCTCTTCGTCCATCACGTCATCAGACAAGTCATTCCACTCATACAAGCCTTCAATCTACTCTTTTCACCTATCCTCTCTTTCTACATTTAACAATGGAATACCCGTTGCGCTCTTAATGCTACCATCCTTGCTTTTAATGTCACTAAAGATGATTTTGACTTTTCTATATGCTAAGTCAGGCCTTGCAACAATCATTTGTCTTTCGATTTCTTCACATTTTTCATACAACCGTTTTTCCTTAGCTTCCTATTTACTTCATTCCTAAGTGACGTGTATCTCTACATTCCTGTCTTTCGTCATTCAGCTCAAGTGTTGTTACTGTAATCCCTGGTTTCCTCGAAGTTATCTGCGTTGAACATATATTTTTCTTCCCAACTTTTGTGATTGTTCTTTTTATAAAAAAAAAAAAAAATGGTTCAAATGGCTCTGAGCACTATGGGACTTAACTTCTGAGGTCATCAGTCCCCTAGAACTTAGAACTACTTAAACCTAACTAACCTAAGGGCATCACACACATCCATGCCGGAGGCAGGATTCGAACCTGCGACCGTAGCGGTCGCGCGGTTCCAGACTGTAGCGCCTAGAACCGCTTGGCCACTCCGGCCGGCGTTCTTTTTACAGATGACCATTCCTCTTTTACAGAACTATTCGTTGCCGCAGTATCTACAGCCTCAGGGAACTTCAAGAATAACTCTTCATTCCTTAGTATATCCATATATCATTACTTTGCACTTTGTCTCTTCCCGAGTAGTCTCTTAAACTTCAGCTTGTTCGTCGTCACTACTAAATTGCCATTTGAATATATGTCTGCTACTGGGTACGTCGTACAATCCTATATCTGATTACGGGATCTCTGCCAGGTGAGACAAAGAAGCAGAAACTCCACAAAGCATTATGCCTTTCAGAAATCTGTGCTCTTGTCGGTTAGAAAAAAAGGATTTACATGCCTGTCTGAAAGAATAGACACTGCTGACGATCCACAGCTGTGCGAAATATTTCGAAATTAGTTCATTAACTGCGAATTCCTTGACAAATGCTGTACTGGTATAGGTGGGGTGGGGGGGGGGGGGTGGTTAGTGTTTAACGTCCCGTCGACAACGAGGTCATTAGAGACGGAGCGCAAGCCTGGGTTAGGGAAGGATTGGGAAGGAAATCGGCCGTGCCCTTTCAAAGGAACCATCCCGGCATTTGCCTGAAACGATTTAGGGAAATCACGGAAAACCTAAATCAGGATGGCTGGAGACGGGATTGAACCGTCGTCCTCCCGAATGCGAGTCCAGTGTGCTAACCACTGCGCCACCTCGCTCGGTACTGGTATAGGTCTACTACCCAATAGTGACATGTGGAAATTAGCGCTTATCACGAGCAGTCGCCTTAACCACTTTGATTATCCGTGCGTATTTCCTGGGCTGACCCAAACCTCCATATGTCTATATCCTTATATCGTAACCTAGTAAAATCGTTACCTAATGCACCGATAATCACTTGTATTTCCGCAACCGCGAGAATGAGACAATGAGAGACTAATGCCCCCACCCCTCCGGATCTTGTAATACTAACATGCATGGCAGAAGCTGTGTGTCACTTTTTGGTAGTAGATCTATGCCTAATACGCCTGATGTCAAGGAATTCGCCGTCATCGAATTAATTTCGAAGTATTTCGTACATCTTTGGATCGTGAAGCGTTCTTTCAAACATGAATGTTAAGTATTAAGCCTTGGCGAGCACTGAAAATAATAACTTTATTTTTGATTGCTCGTCGTCTCATTCTCCCCGCTGCATGAATTCAAGTAATGTTGCAAGCATTAGGTGATGAATTTAGTGGACAAGGATATAATGATGTAGAGTGTGTGACATGGAGGTTTGGGCCAGTCGAGGGAGCGTGCACGGATAACCGAAGTTGAGCTGGCGGCCCTCTGTAATATATGGACTATGCATAATGGTACCAGTGAAATTACGACTCAAGATGTTGAGATAGGCTTGTGATTCGGTTATGAACGAACGTTTCACGATCCAAAGGTGTACGAAATACTTCGAAATTAATTCGATGACGGCGAATTCCTTGACATCAGGCGTATTAGGCACAGATCTACTACCAAAAAGTGACAGTTCACGATAAGCGGAAAATCAAGGTTCGAGTCAAAGTCTCGTAGCAGATCTATACCTAATACAGCTCATGTCAATAAATTTTGCAGTCAGCCAATTAATTTCTAAAAGTATCTAGTGTCGTGTGAGGGTCGTCTATGGGCGTTGATAATATTTTGGGGTGAAGGAGTTGTTTTCGAATTGAATCTGGTTGACTTTGTATGGAAGATGTGGTAGGTATATGATTTCCCTAAGTGTTGCGCAGTTGTGGCTTGAGAGTATAGCCGGTAGAGTTCGTCATTACCCGGATTACTTTCTTCTGAAGAGTCTGTAGTCGTTCCAGGTATATCTCGGCGCCCATTGATCACACCTGGAGATCTTACAAGATGGCAGGAAGTGTGATTGCGTGCCAAACAGTCGGCTGTTTGTTGTCTGGAGGTGCGTCACTCCTGAAGGGGCGACACAACTGAATCAACAGGCCACAACCCTTACTCACTGCAGTGGTTACCTGTCATCTCCATACCTATCTGTTGTCTGTGGTGACATCGAAGTATATGACCGAGTCACACCAATAGTGAGTACACGGTTGGGAGCTTGAGGCTGATAGTGACTAGAACTGCTTGGCACTTTTTAAGACCGATTTTATGGTCCAGACTGTGGACATTGAGTGATTTTGTCCAGGTGTCTCTAAAAGTGCCTAACAATTAAGTTCAGGTTGCGGCACCTCTTACATAGCGTAATGTCACAGACGTAAAGGGCGATATCCTCTCTCGCCTCCTTCACTACGTCATTGGGGGAAATGGAAACAGCACAGGCCCAGGACCGAACCCTACGGAACTCAAGCCAGCAGTTGTTCTACGTTGAAGCAATGATTGACATTCCTGGCGAAGAATTTCCTCTCCCTCAGGCGGTAAACCACACAGAAATGCAGATGGTCTCAGTCATAAAATACACACTGTAGGATGCATCACAGTAACCACAAAAGAATGGAGACAAGCACAAAGCCCCGATCAGGCTGTCAGCGGTTCACTAAGCAGCCACAAGTCGGCATGGAGGAAGGGCTGTAGAGCAGGAAGAAACGATGTGGACTATGCATAATGGTACCAGTGAAATTATGACTCAAGATGTTGAGATAGGCTTGTGATTCGGTTATGGCCTGGACATAGTGGCTGCTGAACTACGGAATACAGAGTTGTATAAAATTACTGATGGATGACATGTTAACAAGGTGTGCCCATGTGCATAAAGAGCGGAACTCAGTCATCAAAAGATTACACCGCGGAGCGTACCAGAAGCAAATAAACTAGTACTGGCAAAAAGGTCATTCCTGGCCAAAGAATTCTACCAGTACAAAACATAGGCCTTAATTTGGGAAACAAATTTCTGAGAATATACGTATGGAGCGCAGCATTGAGTGCTAGTAAGTCATTGACTATGGGAAAACCGGAACAGAAGAGACTCGAAGAATATGAGCTATGGTGCTACAGAGAACGTTGAAAATTAAGTGTGCTGATAAGGTAAGGAATGAGGAGGTTCTCTGCAGAGTCGGCGAGGAAAAGAATATGTGGAAAACTTTGGCAAGAAGAGGGAACAGCATGATTCGGTATCTATTAAGACATCAGGGATAACTTTCATTTTCCTAGATGGAGCCTAGCAGGCAAAAGCTGTAGAGGAAGACAGACGTTGGAATATATCCAGCAGATAATTGAGGACTTAGGTTGCAACTGCAACTCAGAAGACAAAGTTGCCCCACGTAAGGAATTAATGATGGCCGCATCAAAACGTTCAGAAGATTGTAGACTAAAAAAAGAAATATGAACCAGCAAGCGGCCCCTGGTACTTGACTGGCGATGTCTGCTATGACTGGCAAGACTGCAGCGACGTTTCATCTTTGACGAAACACATTAATGTTTATGTTGGGTGTTTTGTATCCTGTTTATGGATCCTACGAGGTGGTCTTTGGTTTTCGCATAGATCTTATTAACCTTCTCATTCGAGTTTAGTTTCAGCACGATATCTGGGTTCTAATTGATAATCAGGCCCAGCTGACTTCTTGGTGCTATGATTTGGAGCCGATAGAATTATAGGCTGTCGTTTGTGGGTCTAATCGTTACTATTTGCGATTTGAGTTCATTAAACAAGGTGGCGCGAGTGGTGGGAAAAGCTAAAATTATCCTACTGGCGATTCTCACATCCTCTTGATGGTTGATTACCAAATATTTATGTTCCGCATGTGTGCAAAGTGTTGTTTTGTTATTAAAGCCTGTATCTCTTTAAGACTTTTGAGCTGTGTTCGAGCTTCAGTAATAAGGGATCTTCAGCATGTTGATAGTTCGTGGACAGAGGTCAGTCCTGCTGAATGGCCACCTGTAATGGAATAGGTTCAGTTGTTCAGTTGTCTGTTAATTTATATTCCAGGTTGTGTTCCTGAAATACAGTGGTGGAGCGTTGTCACTGGAGAACCGTAGCTTACAGACAACAAGAGGTACGTATGAAATGAATTAAATGCATTGACATGAATCGATGAGTATGAAATCAATGAAGACGCAATTTCATTTTATGTGAAATCAGTAAAAACAGTTCTGAAATGTTGTACCTTCTGTGTGAATACTGTATCGTGACAAATGAAAATATGTGTCTGACTGACCTCACTCTTTCAACACTGTTGTTGTGACACCATGGGAGAACCTCTTGTGATAATCCTCGGAAACCATACATGGAAACATCAGTAGCAATGAAAGTTTGCGTTAAGTCTAGTAGCATGCTCAGCTAGTGTAATGTCTTAAGACTAGGCCAGTAATTTTTTTTCTCATTTTTATGTTCTCCGTGTATCCATTTCCATGTCAAATCTGTGGACAGGTTCCTGGATTCATATTTTATCAGTTCTCATAGTTTTCATCGCCCTTCTGTAACACTGCGCCCCAGATGCTTCGATACCTTGTTTTTCTTTTCTTCGCAGTCCACCAGTGACTTCACTATTGCTACAGAATTTCTACGTTCAGTGTACTACGTTTTCTCCTAATTAGATTTAAGTTGATCGCTAGTTCCATTTCTGTTGCTCCGTAATACTTTCCCATGATTACACATAGCCGGGGTGTGAAAAGTGGATGGTTATTATGTACCAAATGCAGTCGGTGTTATTGGCAATGATGAACAATGCTTTGTAGACAACGTAGAGTGCAGACTTTCGAAGCTCTGTGAGTATCTTTTTGGTTACGACTACCTGTGTTCCGCTTGATATATTTCCACATAGTATCCGTCATTTTCTTTTAGCCTCTGTGGCGCAGCAGACTGAGCCCAAAGCAATACCGTGAAAGCGAAATCCTAAATACGCGGCATATTTGACTGGTAAGAGCAGACTCTGGAAGTAAAATAATCTGATATGAACGAGGAGGAAGCAATCGTCGAAG
Organism: Schistocerca piceifrons; assembly: GCF_021461385.2. Lineage (NCBI taxonomy): Eukaryota > Metazoa > Arthropoda > Insecta > Orthoptera > Acrididae > Schistocerca > Schistocerca piceifrons. The sequence goes on from NC_060138.1 coordinate 1,033,810,907, forward strand.
AAACGTTTTGAAACTGTGACCTATTCGCCGGATAACAAGTCGACTTGCTTTATTCTAAGAATACAACACTCTCGACTATGGGGAGATAGCTTAATTAGCATATCCGAGGTCATACTGAAACAGTTAGAGGCTGGATTTCACTCGCCTCTTCACAGCAACCTGCTCCAGGCCACCGGCTCGTACTGTCACCAGGGAGTAAAATAATGGTCTGATGATGGTCTGATAAGAGACCAAATCCGGTCAACAAGTAAAATGTATACAAGATACATGCGATCTAGACTGTATAACATAAATAATTGTAGTATAATTTTATAGAGCGCTGTGTTCTAAAGAAATTCTAAAAGACACAGAAATGTTAAGGTGGTTTTAATGCTTCAGGCATTCTTCGTGGTCTCCCCTCCGTCCCTTGCCCCGTCCCCCTCCCCCCCCTCTTCGTCTTCCCACCTGAGTACAAGGCAAACAACGCTCATACAAGCAAGTGAAACTGTTAGAAAAGTTCTTCTTTGCGATGTTGTTCATCTCGCATGTCACACTGGCTTCAGTTGTAACCTCCCAACAGAAAAACAATTGTAATATTCACATTTAGTATAAGCTCCCAACAGAAAGACAATTATAATGTTCACATTTAGAGTAGCCTCCCAACACCAAAATCTCGTTTAAGTTCCCAATAGAAAAATTTCTTTCCAATAATAAAATTTCAAGCGACTATCGAACGCTGCCCTCCCACAACTGACAGGTCGAATGCACATCTGTTGTTTACATTTTTGTTAGTTGAAGTTGCCACATCGTTATACGGAAGGAATAAAATCAGCCTCGGACGGTGTACATTAAGTCTACTACGAATAAAGGCATTCATTATTGCTGCCGTAGCTGTAAGCATTAAGCAACGATCTTGACCCACGTAATACCAACCACATTACACCATCTATGACGGCTCTTCACGAAGTGAAAGAATGTGAGACACTATGAACGCTCCACAGCTCTTGTACTAGGTAAAGTTATTTTTGCCAGTGATCTGGTTAGTTCTGTGCCAGTTGTTCAAACTTCTGTAATAGTTGACGTTGATTCGCACGGAACTCTGAGAAGAACCGTTCACTTACATAATACGTTGACTGTGTGCAACCGCGAACATAGACAAATTAGAAAAAAGGAAGTTTGAAAATTCTATGTCAAGTCTTTTATGGACAATCGAGTCCCTCCCTGAATGATTTAATGGACGACCTGTGGAACTACAGCCCTTGGAACATCCAATCAAAACACCCAAATCTCTAATATTAGATAACAACTGGAACAAATAAGCCAGCTCGTAGAACAATAACACAAGAATAAATAAGACAGGACCCGAAACAAATCACCACACCACTAAGATGGAAATGTCAGTAGGCGAACCCTACTTGGAACAACCATTAGAAGTCAAAAGAAAAGCAAATATCTATAACAGAGGACGATAGCGACTGTCTGAGGTTCCATTACGCAGCCGTCTCCATTGTCTCGGAGATGCATGGGAGGGGCTGCTGCAGGCAGCTAGTGGTAATCGAAAATTTAGCCCTTATTAACGCAGTAGTGCAGAATCTCACTACTGTAGTGGAGTTAATACATTATTTGCGCACTCACAGCCCTCCTCCCTGTAATAGACCGCTGATGCTTTCGCCACCTCATTCTCGTCATAGCTCCTCGTTATCCTCTCCCTCCACACTAATTAGTGTATATTAATTAAGCTAATAGGCGATCCCTCCCGAGGGGTAGGATGCCAAATAATTATCAATATCTGTCACGACACACATCTCTTGGATACAATAGACAACTGAAATTTAGACTAAATAGGTTTCACAGCGGTGTCTGAAACGTACATAAGATGACAAATGAAGGAAACCCGCGCACGGAAAAGATTACGCGGCTTAGTGAAATCTCACTGGCTTCTAATTCCAGTACGTCCAATTGATCTGGCTGTCCGCAGTTGTCTACATCCGTATCTATGTCCACAACCAGATCTACATTTGCTATCTAAAACGACTAAGTATTCTAAGACAGAACACATTTTAACTCATAAGAATTCAGAAATCAGATTCCGGGCTGTAAGGTGCACCCAGGAGCAGATATAGATTCGGATCGCAGTTGATGAAGCACAGGCTGAAAAGAATCGTCTGAAAGAATCAATGCGGAGCCGAGGTGTGATTAGATGCGTTAATATTCTCTAAGGGTATAGGTTCTGTGAAATCGGACACCACAATACGCAGTCCAGGTGAAGCGGAACGGACATCACCAAAAAGGGGAATCATGTACGTTGGACAGACAAACATAGGTACAAGGATGCCAAGAGTGGAGAAACCTTAGATAACAGAAGAAATAAAAAGAACATTGAAAAAACTACAGAAATGTGCATGGAGACAAAGGAATACAGCAATATAATAATCTCATGGGAATTCCGCTATTAAAGTCTGAGGAGAGACCGAATGATTGGAAAGAGTTCATTGAAGGCCTCGACGAGGGGAACAAAACTTGTCTGACGACGCGGATATTTTTTGTTCATCAGTCTTCTGACTGGTTTGATGCGGCCCGCCACGAATTCCTCTCCTATGCTAACCTCTTCATCTCAGAGAAGCATTTGCAACCTACGACCTCAATTGTTCTACATCTATATCTACATTTATACTCCACAAGCCACCCAACGGTGTGTGGCGGAGGGCACTTTACGTGCCACTGCCATTACCTCCCTTTTCTGTTCCAGTCGCGCATGGTTCGCGGGAAGAACGACTGCCGGAAAGCCACCGTGCGCACTCGAAACTCTCTAATTTTACATTCGTGATCTCCTCGGGAAGTATAATTAGGGGGAAACAATATGTACGACACCTCATCCAGAAACGCACCCTCTCGAAACCTGGACACCAAGCTACACCGCGATGCAGAGCGCCTCTCTTGCAGAGTCTGCCACTTGAGTTTGCTAGACATCTCCGTAACGCTATCACGCTTACCAAATAACCCTGTGACGAAACGCGCCGCTTTTCTTTGGATCTTCTCTATCTCCTCCGTCAACCCGACCTGATACGGATCCCACACGGATGAGCAATACTCAAGTATAGGTCGAACGAGTGTTTTGTAGGCCACCTCCTTTGTTGATGGACTGCATTTTCTAAGAACTCTCTCAATGAATCTCAACCTGGCACCCGCCTTACCAACAATTAATTTTATATGATCATTTCACTTCAAATCGTTCCGTACGCATGCTCCCAGATATTTTACAGAAGTAACTGCTACCAGTGTTTGTTCCGCTATCATACAATCATACAATAAAGGATCCTTCTTTCTATGTATTCGCAATACATTACATTTGTCTACGTTAAGGGTCAGTTGCCACTCCCTGCACCAAGTGCCTATCCGCTGCAGATCTTCCTGCATTTCGCTACAATTTTCTAATGCTGCAACTTCTCTGTATACTACAGCATCATCCGCGAAAAGCCGCATGGAACTTCCGACACTATCTACTAGGTCATTTATATATATATTGTGAAAAGCAATGGTCCCGTAACACTCCCCTGTGGCACGCCAGAGGTTACTTTAACGTCTGTAGACGTCTCTCCATTGAGAACAACGTGCTGTGTTCTGTTTGCTAAAAGCTCTTCAATCCAGCCACACAGCTGGTCTGATATTCCGTAGGCTCTTACTTTGTTTATCAGGCGACAGTGAGGAACTGTAGCGAACGCCTTCCGGAAGTCAAGGAAAATGGCGTCTACCTGGGAGCCTGTAACTAATATTTTCTGGGTCTCATGAACAAATAAAGCGAGTTAGGTCTCACACGATCGCAGTTTCCGGAATCCATGTTGATTCCTACAGAGTAGATTCTGGGTTTCCAGAAGTGACATGATACGCGAGCAAAAAACATGTTCTAAAATTCTACAACAGATCGATGTCAGAGATGTAGGCCTACAGTTTTGCGCATCTGCTCGACGACCCTTCTTGAAAACTGGAACTACCTGTGCTCTTTTCCAATCATTTGGAACCTTCCGTTCCTCTATAGACTTGCGATACAAGGCTGTTAGAATGGGGGCAAGTTCTTTCGCGTACTCTGTGTAGAATCGAATTGGTATCCCGTCAGGTCCAGTAGACTCTCAAATAATTGGTTCAAATAGCTCTGAGCACTATGGCACTTAACATCTGGGGTCATCAGTCACCTAGAACTTAGAACTACTGAAACCTAACTAACCTAAGGACATCACACACATCCATGCCCGAGGCAGGATTCGAACCTGCGACCGTAGCGGTCACGCGGTTCCGGACTGAAGCGCCTAGAACCGCACGGCCACACCGTCCGGCCCAGTGGACTTTCCTCTGTTGAGTGATTTCAATTGCTTTTCTATTCCCTGGACACTTATTTCGATGTGAGCCATTCTTTCGTTCGTGAGAGGATTTAGAGAAGGAACTGCAGTGCGATCTTCCTGTGTGAAACAGCTTTGGAAGAAGGTGTTTACTATTTCAGCTTTACGCGTGCATCCGTATTTGTTGGATGCATTCCAGTATCTGTCTTCCTCTACTGTTTCTGCCCTCTACAGCTCTCTCTAGTACCATGGAAGTCAATCCTCATGTCTTAACAGATGTCCTATCGTCCTGTCCCTTCTCCTTATCAGTGTTTCCACACACTCCTTTCCTCTCCGATCTCCGCAGAGCCTCTTCATTCCTTATCTTATCAGTCCACCGAATTTTCAACATTCTTCTGTAGCACCACAGCTCAATGGCTTCGATTCTCTTCTGTTCTGGTCTTCCCACAGTCCATGTTTCACTACCATACAATGTTTTACTCCGGATGGACATAGTTAGAAATGTCTTCCTCAAATTAAGGCCTATGTTTGATACTAGTAGAAGTCTCTTGGCAAGGAATGCCCTTTTTGCCAGTGCTATTCTGCTTTTGATGTCCTTCTTACTCTGTCCGTCATTGGTTATTTTACTGCATAAGTAGCAGAATTCCTTAACTTGTTCTGCTTCGTGAACATCAATCCTGATGTTAAGTTTCTCTCTGTTCTTATTTCTACTACTTCTCATTACCTTCGTTTTTCTTCGATTTACTCTCAGTACATACTGTGTACTCATTAGACGTTTCATTCCGTTCAGCATATTATATAATTCTTCTTCACTTCTGCTCAGGATAGCAATGTCGTCAGCGAATCGTATCACTGATATCATTTCACCTTGAATTTTAATTCCACTCCTGAACCTATCTTCTATTTCCATCATTGCTTCCTCGATGTACAAATTGAACAATAGGGGTGAAAGGCTACATTCTTATCTTACATCCTTCTTAATACGAGCCCTTTATTCTTGGTCGTCCACTCTTATTATTCCCTCTTGGCTGTTGTACATCTCTCCCTATAGCTTAACCATACTTTTCTCAGAATTTCGAACGTCTTGCACCATTTCACATTGTTGAACACTTTTTCCAGGTAAACAAATACCTTGAACGTGTCTTGATTTTTCTTTAATCTTGCTTCCATTATTTACCTCAACGTCAGAATTGCCTCTCTCGTGCCTTTACCTTTCCTAAAGCCAAACTGATCGTCATCTAGCGCATCCTCAATCTTCTTTTCCATTCTTCGGTATATTATTCTTGTAAGCAACTTGGATGCATGAGCTGTTAAACTGATTGTGCGGTAATCCTCGCACATGTCAGCTCTTGCCATCTTCGGAATTGTGTGGCTGATGCTTTTCCAGAAGTCACATGGTATGTCGGCAGACTCATACATTCTACACACTAACGTGAATAGTCGTTTTGTTGCCACTTCCCCCAATGATTTTAGTAACTCTGGTGGAATGTTATCTATTTCTTCTGCCTTATTTGAAGTTGAGTCCTCCAAAACTCCTCCAAAGCTCTTTTAAATTCTGATTCTAGTACTGGATCCCCTATCTCTTCTAAATCGACTCCTGTTTCTTCTTTTATCACATCAGACAGATCTTCCCCCTCATAGAGGCTTTAAATGTATTCATTCCACCTATCCGCTCTCTCCTCTGCATTTAACAATGGAATTCCCGTTGCACTGTTAATGTTATCATCCTTGCTTTTAATGTCTCCGAGCGGCGCTGGATTAGCCGAGCGGTCTCGGGCGCTGCAATCATGGGCTGTGCGGCTGGTCCGGGCGGAGGTTCGAGTCCTCCCTCGGGCATGGGTGTGTGTGTTTGTCCTTAGGATAATTTAGGTTAAGTAGTGTGTAAGCTTAGGGACTGATGACCTTAGAAGTTAAGTCCCATAAGATTTAAATTTAAAAAAATAAGTCATCGAAAGTTGTTTTGAATTTCCTGTATGCTGAGTCTGCCCTTCTCACATCAGCTTAGAGTTGCTGAGTTCACAGATTAAGCTATAAATTAGCCCAATTTAAAGCTGGTGTCTTGAGTGGGAAGAATTTCTAGATGACAGCATAACATCTACAATGGGACAGTTGCAGGTTCCAGGTTTTTCTTTGGGTCGCAGCCTTGCTCTGTATGGTCACATTATACTGATAATAATATCAACTACATTCCTTCAAGTAAATCCTCCTAATGCACATATGTGGATAAGTCTACTCCTCCTAAGTAATGTGTATCAATGTTATTATTTTATAATGCTTTGCATTACAACTGCGTATCCTTATTAAATTATTAATAAGTGATCATAGAATCATATATCATCCTCAATCATTTTTCTGTATTTCATTTACTGCCTCCGAATTTTCCAAACATCATACATTATTCTACCCGTAGACAACTTCAGAGTACCAGCAGGACTGATGGCACGAGGCCGGCCGTGGTGGCCGAGCGGTTCCGGAACCGCGCGACTGCTACGGTAGCTGGTTCGAATCCTGCCTCGGGCATGGATGTGTGTGATGTCTTTAGGTTAGTTAGGTTTAAGTAGTTCTAAGTTCTAGTGAACTGATGACCTCAGACGTTAAGTCCCATAGTGCTCAGAGCCATTTGAATCAGTTTTTTGATGGCGCGCGCAAACACGTTCAGAGCACTCAGGGACAGGTACAACGGCGCGCGCGTTAACACATCCAGAGCAGTTAAAGGGATAAAACCACCTTCTATATCCACCTTCCGAACATCATAATGTACAATTATAATAATCATCCTTCATTTCACACACATTGTGCATTACTATGTATTACAGTTCCCAGTAAGTATTTACCCCATGTAAATTGATAACAGCCGCGCGGAATTAGCCGAGCTGTCTAGGGCGCTGCAGTCATGGACTGTGCGGCTGGTCCCGGCGGAGATTCGAGTCCTCCCTCGGGCATTGGTGTATGTGTTTGTCCTTAGGGTAATTTCGGTTAAGTAGTGTGTAAGCTTAGGGACTGATGACCTTAGCAGTTAAGTCCCACAAGATTTCACACACATCTGAACAATTTTAAAATTAATAACAGTAGCTTTCCTTGACTTCCATGTGTACTTTAAGTACTACTGGTGTCTTTCCCACACTACAGCTTCATGAAGATTTACTTTGGTTTCCTTGCACTGGATGAAAATACAAATTTTAATATCTTCCTTTAAATATTAATTTATCTGTTTTCATTGTTGACAGTGTCTACTGACTTACGCTGTAAGAAAATATACTTTAACATTGTTCGTTAGACATCAATATTAGGAATAAATCTTCCACTCTATGCTCATTTCTTACCACTATGGCTGAACTCTTTCATGTACAATACCATTTCCTGCTTACTTATTAGCCAGTTCTGTTTCCCTTAAGTTTTAATGAACAAGACTCTTTATGTTGATAAAGTACCTGATAAATACAATATGTTCTTCGCTTTCCATTCTCTTACGATCATTTCATTCTTCTTTCCGATTATCCTCTATGTGCAATAGTTACATCGTGATTTGTTTGTTTGCCGCTTCTACCCACCAGGCGTAGCTAATTCATTCTGTATATTTGATTGAATGCTGCCTATGTCTGCTTGCCTGTAGGCCCCTGAGATTAAGTGTTTGCCTCGTCGGCGTTCTATATTTCAATTTTAGATGATACCGGCCAGGGGCTTTCGTATTTATAATCAGTTTCCCTTGTGATGCCCATGAAGTTATTTTTGGACGTAAGCTTAAGGTCCTTTCAAATAATTATCAATGGGCATCTTCTATTCTTAACCAAATTTCGTTTCTAACGTAGTGGCGATTCCTACAGTCTGTTCCCCAACACTTGGCGCGCAAAGATTGCTCTGAGTGTGTAGAAGTGCTTACATTCTGGCCTTGCCAGGTAGGGAGTTTGAATCGCGGAATTGGTTAGACATCAGGAGAACGGTTACTTGTGGTTTCCTGAAAGGGTTTCTCTGCCTAATAATTTCATTTAACGATAGTAGGTAGTCTACTTTTAGGGCAAAGAATCCATTCCCTGTACTGTCATATTATTTTTATCATCACATTTACAAAATGATTCAGGTCAGTAGTGGTTTAGTTATAATTAAATTAAAAGAAGGACATACGAATCCTGACACAAGTATTAGACAATTATAGATGACAGCGCTTTGCTACCCGGTAAGTTAAAACAAAAAAGAACAGAAGTGAACTGAGCGAAATTTATTCTGCAATATATTCACATAAACAATGTTAACTAACGTAGTTGGACAACCATTTCTAACTGGTGTTCACCATTACGATCTTGCTTCGCTGAATGCAACACGAAGGAGTATTTAGTATACTACTCCAAACTAAACACTAAACTGGACGAAGGGGCACACTTGTGACAACATCGTATATGTAACGTACACCCCGCTCGACTGCAGTGTGTCCTTTACCTTTTCTCCACGATGTGTTGCTGGATCTTCAGGATTACAGACGACTGCACATGATCCGCACTGCCTGTTAACCTATAAAACTGCTTATTTTGGGCTGAAGTGTCAGTCATATACTCTTATCGAGATCTTCTGTGAAGCATAAGAGTGCTTGTCCCTAGGCTGTCTCAAGTGACTTTGTACACTCACCTGGTTGGTGGGGCGACGCGCACAGTGATACCCTCACAGTTCTTGCAAGAACGTATTATCTGATAGGACTCTTCTCAATCTCTTCACTTGGAGAATATACGAGACTCTCAGCTTACGTAACGCTGATCTATTTAGAATGCTTTGTGATCAAAATGACAACAGAGCGTTAAGCACTCCGTATGTCAGCACACGGTATGGAGGAGAGAAAGAGAGAGAGAGAGAGAGACAGAGAGCCCTTTCTTGTCTGCAATTTGCATGTATCGAGCTGCCTCATCCCTCTCGTGAAGACCATTGGTTCCCTCCAGAATCAGAGTCTGCCAACCAAACTACTATGTACATGAATAGTTTCTCCTACTCTCGAAACATTACTTTCAGTCTTTCTGTCCGCTAACTCTACGTCTATAAAGAAATGACCAAGGGGGGAAACCTCTCTTTCCTCGAAATTTTCAGACTGCTCTGCCAATGACAGAGCATTCTACTAGAGGCCCAGGCATTTACTAGCTTTCATAAGTATATAAGTAGATGTCATGCGCTGTTCTCATGAGTGCCGCATACTGTTTTAACTACATATTTCCTTCTCCGCCTCCGAAAATGTGGCCCATCCAATTATTTGAACTGCCCAGTCGCCTCACCCTTGGGACACCTGTGGCAGTAAACGCGCTTTTAGCCCCCTGTGGCGAAACAAACCACGGGACTCTATCGAGACCCATCCTGTGTCCCTTACGGCCGTGATATTTATGAGCCATCCCTATCCTTTGCGTGGATCTGTAAAGTGGCTTTCCGAGACTCGTCGCGTCCCTCTCTGTTGTAGGCTTGCGTTGCTATTGAAATAAACTGAAATTTAGGTACCTGTAAATGAGGAAAGGGGTTACTTAGTATCATATTCCGATCAGCCAAGTACGCTTTCATAATCATTTGATATGCAAAATTAACCTGTTAGTCCCAAAGTATGGCGTGCGACATATTCGAATCGTCTTGTTGAGGAGACGGTCATGTAAGCTGGTAAAATGGAATGTCATCTTATCCGTTGCCCATGGAAAGTGGTAAACATAGACTGATACCTTACATGTGTAAATCCTAAAGAACAATCACCCATTGTAAAATTTGTTTGTGTTGCTCCTGGTCGTTTATTCTGTTATCCTGTATCTGTCTTAAATGTTATTAAAGTTTCTGAGTAGTGAAATTTTCTTCATTTAAGATTGCTCAGTGTTATTGTAAGCTTGTCCTTATGGATGAGGCATCTCAATACTTAATGAAATTTGTGTTTGAAATTTAATCACTTGGAAAGGCTTCATTGTGGTGGGCATTCATCATTGCGCCTTAAGCCGTTTGTGCAGTTGCCAAATGTAGCTGCGATCAGTTTAACTTGTTGAATGTAATTTTCTATTAATGAACAATGCCATCCACCAACGTGTGGTGATCTTCATTTTTTAAAAAAATTGTCACCCAACATTCATACATTTCACAACTGTATTTATTGCTCTGGTGAGCCTTGAGTTTAACTGCCTCAGTTAGTAGACGTCAATGATCGCTATTAAATTGTTAAATTGTGTATTTTAGTAAATGTAAAATGCTAAATTGTTTTTGATAATAGACTACTATTTAAGTATATATAACTTTGTTACCCCAAAACCTTACCAGTCTCCAACCAGCTCCCTATTGCCAAATTCTGTTGATAAAAATTCCCAAACTTACTGTATCCACAAAGTGTTCAGAACTTTAATATTTATCCAAGTATTCATTAAAGTTCAAATATTTCTCAAAATCAGTCTTCTTATCATAATATACTCATTGGGACAAAAAATTCTTTTTGAGAATCTACCTGAAACTTCTCACATGATTTACAGTTATGTCGTCATGTTAAATGCCATGACAACTCTGATTCCTTTTACCTCTTTTCAGTCCTTATGGAAGCCCTGAAATGATTTTAAAAAATGCAGGTGGGTGTAGATCACCAGCTGGATCGTACGTAACAAAATTCTGTAACTGCAATTCTTTTACTTCTTTCTCTGTATTGATATTTGTATTATCTGAAAAGTTTTTGATGATTGTCTTCGTTTCAGGAGTGCTACAACGTTTTTTCATTCAGTTGATATTATTCTTTGATGTAACTCCATTTTATGCAAATACTGAATACAGTCTGTAACATAGTCATTAGTTGCCATTGTAAGATAGCTACTGTACTGAACTTCACGCATCCAAGCACCTGTTGAAACCCGAAGATAGTAGTCATACAGGTTTTAACATATGCTCAGAAGCAACTGTTGAAGTCTGTAAGTCTGCTACTTCTCTACACTTAGCTATTACATGCTTCAGCTTTGTTCCTGTCGTTAATGGTGATAGGCTGATAACCCACAAAGTTCCAGTAGAGGCAGTAAGAGGTGATTTCCTCTTACTACTTAAATTAATTACTTGAACAAGTACTGTTAGATGTGAAGGTCCCTCTCACTATAGTCTACGTAACAGTTATTTACAATATCTTGCATAGTTTTTCTGATATATTTTTATCAGCTGCACAGTTTCAGTTCTTAAATTCTTTTTTACTTGGAAATTCGTATTTTAATTCTTTTCCTAAGTCACTAGATCGAAATTGTAAATCAGATTTTAATTCTCTTGAACTAATAATTTATCTGATTTGACCGTATTAGATTATAATTTAAGAGTATTAAGAGTCCCTAATTTATTCTCTAGTTCTCCAATACTGATTGTTGTTTCCCTGAACATTGCTTGCATGTCGCTAAGCAATCTTGGCGAATTCTCATCCCCTGAAGCACCACAACTTCTACTCGACTCCACCTCCTTCTTGTCTTTAATTCTCTCTCACTGTCAAACATACCGCTGTCACTACATCCACATTTTGATCCACCAAATATTTAGACAGACTCATTTCTTTCTCTTCCTCCCTTTCCATGCTGTTACTGATTATTGTTGAATAGACGTCTCTAAACTTACGTTTAGCCGAACCCTGAATTCCCATCTGCGCTGCCGACATTGTGCAGCCCGCCAGAAATCGTCAAGCGCCACAGCAGGTGCAGTAAGAGATAAGATGGGCAGCGCCCAACTGTCCCACATAAGCTTGAAGTCGCAGCGCCACTAAAGTCATTCTGAAGTCACTTCAAAGCCAGTAATGTCCTGGCAGAAAGGTCGCCAAGGTTGCCAGTGAGGCGTTTCTCATGGCTAATAGGGTTGGAAACACTGGATTTAGTTATCAACTGTTCCAGTCTCCCGTTTCCGAGAGCTTTGGGTAGTTTAGTTCTGGCTTGGATTTACCATCATTCAAAAAAGTTGGCCAGATGCGTGTACGGCTCGCGCACTGGGGGTTCCCTACAAACTTCATTTTGTATATAGACATTTCATTTATTTCGGGAATCGAGAATGTCGGCCATTTTTGCCTGTTATCAAGATTGATACTGGCAAGATATCAGCCCCACGGATTCGAAGCTTTTCGAGGATGCTTTAATTTCCATAATAAAATGTGACATAAAGTAATGCAGGATGCAGGCGACTGTTATTAAATGATCATTAGTTTTCCATTCAAGATGACGGCTCTCAGTGGCAGAAGTCAAACATAGGACAAGAAATGACTACTGCTCATATGACATTTTTCACAGTTTATCCAAACAGACAACAAAATGATACTCTAAGGCTTATGTTTCTACCGATTGAGGCACGGAACCCTAAAAAATGGGCCTAACACACAAAACACCCAATAATGCGCAACAAATAACTATTAAAAAGTAATACACATTCCACGAAGGAAACACGAGGGTTGCCTGAAAAATGCCTCCACCTTCGTAACTTTTCAACAGTTGGAAACATTGGTATGCGGCAGGTACCGACTTGTTCCATAGCCTCTTCTCTACAGCTCCAGTTGGCAGGAAGCCTTAGTATTGAACAGTTGTGTTGTTACAGTGTAAAGTATGGAATCCTGCACAGACGGTCGGTCAATGCGATTTAAGCAACGTGCAGTCATTGAATTCTTGACAGCAGGTGTCACACCAAAGGAGATTCATCAGAGAATGAAAGTAGTTTATGGTGATTGTGTTGATGTGAGTACTGTGCGTCGTTGGGCAAGTAAGTTAAAGTTGTTGAGGCTGGAACATCAGACCTGCGTAACAAACCAAGAGCTGGACGTCCTGTGACAGCAACCACCTAGTTTCACAAGCAAAATGTTGACAGATTGATTCAGGACGGTCGTCGTATCACTCAGAGAGAAAGTGCAAGCACAATCGGCATTTCACAAGAACGTGTGGGTCACAGTATTGCTTTGCTTGGCTATCGGAAGATCTGTGCAAGATGGTACCCCGGTTCCAGACTCCTGAAATGAAAGTACACAGACTTGAAATTTGTCAGAAACTCCTCTCACGTTATGAGAATGAAGGTCATCAATAAATTCAGAGCGTTACATCACAATGCTACGAACTCTGAAACGACGACATGGCAATGCCAAACCATACACTTCATGTGCCACCACAGCAGAACTTCGGAGATTGAAGCTCACCGCCATACTGTCTCCTCCATACAGTCCAGATTTAGCACCGTCTGACTTCCATCTGTTCCCGATAATGAAAGACGATCTGCGGGGACATCATCATGCTTCTAATGAAGACGTTGCGAGAACTGTGAGACTGTGGTTGCGGTGACAGAGTGTAGAATTCTTCCGTGACGGCTTCAGAAAACCTGTTCATCGTTGGCAGAAATGCATCCAATTGGCTGGTGATTATGTGGGAAAGTGAATTTTGGTAATTAAAGATCACATTCTAAGGATTATTTCTGCGTTTGATTTATTAAAATAGTCCCATCGAAACCAAATTAACGAAGGTGGAGGCATTACTTTTCATTCAACTCTCGTAATTCTCTCCACTACTTAATATTCTTTAAATCAATGGAAAAGTGTACTGTAAATTAGTAAATTAAATATCACATGCCCACATCATTACACAAATATTCTCATAAAATAAAAGGTCTATCTTGGGACAAAACGTATTCTGCAATAATACTTATAATGATTATTACGCAATGGACCTCCTAGTACCTTTTTTAGTTAACTGAGTTTCAGTAAATATCATTTGCAATGATTTTTTGGCCTGGCGCAACCAAAACCATTACGTTAGATTTATAAGAGTATTAACCAATAATGTGCATGCACAAAGTTTTAATAAAAATTCCTTTAGTCTGCAATGGCCTTCAGGCGTTCTTTGCGTGTAACAATAGTGTCATATTACACCGACACTCACAATGCTCATGATCAGGCACTACGTTCTCCCAGCTGACGAATTTCTCCTTGGCAGAGTATAAGTTACTAGAAAAATTTCTTAAACACATTAAAGCAAAGATTATTCACCACAAGCTGCTTTAATTCCGTAGATCCCAAATGTTTCTTCAACAACGTGTAACCGACAGACTTTTCGTGGGCAGACACAGCACATACGGAAGTTATCAAGGCTGCACTTTTCCACACCACAAAACAAAAAGGGAGAGTGAAATAAAAATAGCACAGAAAAGCCGAGAACGGATTCATGCTGCTGACGAGCTGACGAATTTCTTGGTACTGAGTACGGAATTTCTTACTTAAAAAGCTTAGTAGATAATTTTGAGTATCAAAATTTATTTTCTCCAACCAACAAACACCACCAATGTCATGCCTGCACGGAGGACTATCGGGTGGAGGTGGATAAATGCATTTCCCATCCATCATTCAATTCAATTTAAAATCCAACAAGATGGCCAGATTCTTTAAAGTTGGAGCTATAACTTGACAAGAGAGCACGCCGGCGCTCAGCGATACTAATTGTACGTGTGTTCGAAGGGCTAACCCCTAAACAGGCCCTGCAACCTAAACATCACCCACACAGCTGGTGTGAGGTCACACTAACCGTTATCGCTTCCTCCGCCGGTTATTTTGGGTATCTACATCTACATGACTACTCTGCAATTCACATTTAAGTGCTTGGCAGAGGGTTCATCGAATCACAATCATACTATCTCTCTACCTTTCCACGGGAAAAACGAACACCTAAACCTTTCTGTCAGAGCTCTGATTTCTCTTATTTTATTTTGATGATCATTCGTACCTATGGAGATTGGGCTCAACAAACTATTTCCGCATTCGGAAGAGAAAGTTGGTGACTGAAATTTCGTAAATAGATCTCGCCGCGACGAAAAACGTCTTTGCTTTAATGACTTCCATCCCAACTCGCGTATCATATCTGCCACACTCTCTCCCCTATTACGTGATAACACAAAACGAGCTGCCCTTTTTTGCACCCTTTCGATTCCTCCGTCAATCCCACCTGGTAAGGATCCCACACCGCGCAGAAATATTCTAACAGAGGACGAACGAGTGTAGTGTAAGCTGTCTCTTTAGTGGACTTGTTTCATCTTCTAAGTGTCCTGCCAATGAAACGCAACCTTTGGCTCGCCTTCCCCACAATATTATCTATGTGGTCTTTCCAACTGAAGTGTTTCGTAATTTTTACACCCAGGTACTTAGTTAAATTGACAGCCTTGAGAATTGTACTATTTACCGAGTAATCGAATTCCAACGGATTTCTTTTGGAACTCATGTGGATCACCTCACACTTTTCGTTATTTAGCGTCAACTGCCACCTGCCACACCATACAGCAATCTTTTCTAAATCGCTTTGCAACTGATACTGGTCTTCGGATGAGCTTACTAGACGGTAAATTACAGCATCATCTACAAAAAACCTAAGAGAACTGCTCAGATTGTCACCCAGGTCATTTATATAGATCAGGAACAGCAGAGGTCCCAGGACGCTTCCCTGGGGAACACCTGATATCACTTCAGTTTTACTCGATGGTTTGCCGTCTATTACTACGAACTGCGACCTTCCTGACTGAAAATCACGAATCCAGCCGCACAACTGAGACGATACCCCATAGGCTGACAGCTTGATTATAAGTCACTTGTGAGGAACGGTGTCAAAAGCTTTCCGGAAATCTAGAAATACGGAATCAACTTAAGATCCCCTGTCGATAGCGGCCATTACTTCGTGCGAATAAAGAGCAAGCTGCGTTGCACAAGAACGATGTTTTCTGAAACCATGCTGATTACGTATCAATAGATCGTTCCCTTCGAGGTGATTCATTATGTTTGAATACAGTATATGCTCCAAAACCCTACTAAAAAAACTCCTATGAAAGCATAATGCTTGGATGCACTCAACGTAACAAAAGTCACAATGCAGAACTTACTGTCATCTTAGAACATGGCTGACTGTACATCACATTGCAAGCAGCATCATGTGCAGACCAGAAAGGTGTTGAGTAACATGACTAGTGATCGGGAGCTTGCAGCAGTTATAGTAGTTGCCCTCATCAAGTCACACCGAATGCTTACAGCACGAGTCCGTTAACATTAATGCTCAAGGCTTCAACATGCCCAAACTGTTACTGCTAATGCATCTCGGTTCTCGTGGTTTGCATTTCCCGTTTTCGAGATTCAGCTCTCACAATTAGCTCTCGCTCTCTCTCTAGGGACTAGATTAGATTAGATTAGTTTTTCGTTCCATAGATCCGTGCTGAGGAGACCCTCGTTGATGTGGAACAGGTCAATTATTTTTAAGCTGAAATAACAATACTTATAATATGAATGCAGATGATGAAGAAATAGATGAAATGTATGACGAGATAAAAGAAATTATTCAGGTAGTGAAGGGAGACGAAAATTTAATAATCATGGGTGACAGGAATTCGTCAGTAGGAAAAGGGAGAGAAGGAAACATAGTAGATGAATATGGGTTGGGGGGAAAAAATGAAAGAGGAAGCCGCCTTGTAGAATTTTGCACAGAGCATAACTTAATCATAGCTAACACTTGGTTCAAGAATCATAAAAGAAGGTTGTATACCTGGAAGAATCCTGGAGATACTAAAAGGTATCAGATAGATTATATAATGGTAAGACAGAGATTTAGGAACCAGGTTTTAAATTGTAAGACATTTCCATGGGCAGATGTGGATTCTGACCACAATCTATTGGTTATGAACTGCAGATTGAAACTGAAGAAACTGCAAAAAGGTGGGAATCTAAGAAGATGGGACCCGGATAAAATGAAAGAACCAGAGGTTCTAGAGAGTTTCAGGGAGAGCATAAGGGAACAATTGACTGGAATGGGGGAAAGAAATACAGTAGAAAAAGAATGGGTAGCTCTGAGAGATGAAGTAGTGAAGGCAGCAGATGATCAAGTAGGTAAAAAGGCGAGGGCTATTAGAAATCCTTGGGTAACAGAAGAAATATTGAATTTAATTGATGAAAGGAGAAAATATAAAAATGCAGTAAATGAAGCAGGCAAAAAGGAACACAAACGTCTCAAAAATGAGATCGACAGGAAGTGCAAAATGGCTAAGCAGGGACGGCTAGAGGACAAATGTAAGGATGTAGAGGCTTGTCTCACTAGGGGTAAGATAGATACTGCCTACAGGAAAATTAAAGAGACCTTTGGAGAGAAGAGAACCACTTGTATGAATATCAAGAGCTCAGATGGCAACCCAGTTCTAAGCAAAGAAGGGAAGGCAGGAAGGTGGAAGGAGTATATAGAGCGTTTATACAAGGGCGATGTACTTGAGGACAATATCATGGAAATGGAAGAGGATGTAGATGAAGACGAAATGGGAGATAAGATACTGCGTGAAGAGTTTGACAGAGCACTGAAAGACCTGAGTCGAAACAAGGCCCCGGGAGTAGACAACATTCCATTAGAACTACTGATGGCCTTGGGAGAGCCAGTCATGACAGAACTCTACCATCTGGTGAGCAAGATGTATGAGACAGGCGAAATACCCTCAGACTTCAAGAAGAATATAATAATTCCAATCCCAAAGAAATCATGTGCTTACAGATGTGAACATTACTGAACAATCAGTTTAATAAGTCACGGATGCAAAATACTAACGTGATTTCCTTACAGATGAATGGAAAAACTGGTAGAAGCCGATCTCGGGGAAGATCAGTTTGGATTCCGTAGAAATGTTGGAACACGTGAGGCAATACTGACCCTACGACTTATCTTAGAAGGTAGATTAAGGAAAGGCAAACCTACGTTTCTAGCATTTGTAGACTTAGAGAAAGCTTTTTACAATGTTTACTGGAATACTCTTTCAAATTCTGAAGGTGGTAGGGGTAAAATACAGGGAGCGAAAGGCTATTTATAATTTGTACAGAAAGCAGATGGCAGTTATAAGAGTCCAGGGACACGAAAGGGAAGCAGTGGTTGGGAAGGGAGTGAGACAGGGCTGTAGCCTCTCCCCGACGTTATTCAATCTGTATATTGAGCAAGCAGTGAAGGAAACAAAAGAAAAATTCGGAGTAGGAATTAAAATGCATGGAGGAGAAATAAAAACTTTGAGGTTCGCCGATGACATTGTAGTTCTATTAGAGACAGCAATGGACTTGGAAGAGCAGTTGAACGGAATGGACAGTGTCTTGAAAGGAGGATATAAGATGAACATCAACAAAAGCAAAACGAGGATAATGGAATGTAGTCGAATTAAGTCGCGTTATGATGAGGTAATTAGATTAGGAAATGAGACACTTAAAGTAGTAAAGGAGTTTTGCTATTTAGGGAGTAAAATAACTGATGATGGTCGAAGTAGAGAGGATATAAAATGTAGACTGGCAATGGCAAGGAAAGAGTTTCTGAAGACGAGAAATTTGTTAACATCGAGTATAGATTTAAGTGTCAGGAAGTCGTTTCTGAAAGTATTTGTATGGAGTGTAGCCATGTATGGAAGTGAAACATGGACGATAACTAGTTTGGACAAGAAGAGAATAGAAGCTTTCGAAATGTGATGCTACAGAAAATGCTGATGATAAGGTGGGTAGATCACGTAACTATTGAGGAGGTATTGAATAGGATTGGGGAGAAGAGAAGTTTGTGGCACAACTTGACTAGAAGAAGGGATCGGTTGGTAGGACATGTTCTGAGGCATCAAGGGATCACCAATTTAGTATTAGAGGGCCGCGTGGAGGGTAAAAATGGTAGAGGGAGACCGAGAGATGAATACACTAAACAGATTCAGAAGGATGTAGGTTGCAGTAGGTACTGGGAGATGAAGAAGCTTGCACAGGATAGAGTAGCATGGAGAGCTGCATCAGACCAGTCTCTGGACTGAGGACAACAACAACAACACGTTGGTCCTGCATGACGCAAGCACCATCATAGCTTTGAGATTTTACCTTTCCTTTCTGTTCTTAGAGCTTATCGGGTAGGCGTATTAAATGCAAGCTGCTGAGGAGGAAGCATCGTTTCCATACATATTTAAAAATGTAATTGCGTAGGCTTCCGCGGCCAGAGTCAGTCGAAATAAAAGTTTTCTGCATATGGTAATGCGTCATAATGTATAAAACTAGTGCTGCTGGAGGAAAGCCAACGTTTCGGTGACGGTTGCTGCAACCGTGACCGAAACGTTGGTTTTTCTCCAGCAGCAGTATTTTTATACATAATGACGCGGTACCATACCCAGAAAACTCTTATGTAGATTTAAAAATGTCCGAATTCTTTCAACAGCCTCTCCAGTAGATAATACATACCTAAATACTCCATCCAACTGAAATTTAGGAGATAGATCAGACGTACCACAAATTCTGCTTAGCCATTTGTGCATTTATTTTCTCGTGGCACACAGATAACATACATTCTACATTCTAGTAAATCATTTTGTACATACCCTTAAATAATGTAGCATTGTTCACGTGTTCTTTTAAAACGGTATTTAAGGCCTTCTGACTATTCCAGCATTGTTACATTCTGCTGTTCCGTCATGTCCAAGTAAGACAAGTTCAAATTCACTGCGAAGCTTAGTAGAATTGTAGAGTTAAAACAATTATTTTGCGAAGAACATAGCGACTTCTCCTTCGTTATGACTGTGTCTTCCTGTATTCTGTCTGGAAGCTGAGCAAAGCTATTTTTCAGAACTCATAAATCTAAATAATAATTCTTATGTGTAATAGTTTCTCCGTGCTTCTTAACTTTCTGTTTTAGATGGCTTCCAGTTCCTTGACGTCTGTACTACAGGAGACAAGCTGGTGGTGGCTACTTTATGGTCTGGAGAACATTCACGTGAGTGTCCATGGCTCCAATGGAGCTCGCACAAGGCACCAAAACAACCAAGGAATATCATAGACTGGTTGCAGACCACGTAAGGCCTACACGTAAGGCCTACAGCTCTTCATGACGATCATGTTTCACGACGGCAGTGGCATTTTAGAACAAGATAGTGCATAACGTCACGAGGCCAGGAGTGTGATAGAACGGTTCAAGAAACACAGCGGCGAGTTCTAATTGATGTGCTGGTCCCCCAGATCGCCAGATCCGAACCCCATCGAACTCATTTGAGATGTGATTGAACGTAGTGTCAGAGCTTATCACCCCACTCCCCGGAATTTATGGGAATTAGCTGACGTGATTGCGCACATGTGGCGCCAGCTCCCTCCAGTACCATACCAAGGCGTCATTGCTTCCAAGTCACGACGCGTCGCCGCTGTTATCCGTGCCAAATGTGGACGTGCCGGTTATTACGTGGATGCACAATGTTCTGCCTGACCAGTGTAGATGTTGATAGTGAAGAATATGCCACGTAGCAAGTAAGATTCAAGCTGAGGCGGCTGCTTACAAGCAGCTACGGCGTCCATGTTCTTTAGTGTACGCCATCAGTACCAAATATACTGAATAATTTAACGATAAATAGCATTTTATTGTACAGAAGAAAACGGTAGGTTGTAGAAAGATTTACTACTAAAAAAATGGAATTATAGAGTTAAAAATGTATTGTTCACCTGGAATTGAAAGCCAAAACAAGATCATACAACAACGCGCTCTGACGTTGTATGATCTTGCTTTCAGTTGCAGTTGGACAAGATATTTTAAAAAGAAATATATGTATTTTAAACATCTGCTACATATTTATTGATGTTCTCATGGTTCACTAAACATATTTCTAGAAAAGATAATTCTATTGTACATAAGCAATTCGAAATCGCTTGTAATTCGATTCAGCAACTTCATCAATGCTAGAAGCGTTCTTATTTTCTTGCACTATTTTATTGAACTGTTTTAACTCTA
Organism: Schistocerca piceifrons; assembly: GCF_021461385.2. Lineage (NCBI taxonomy): Eukaryota > Metazoa > Arthropoda > Insecta > Orthoptera > Acrididae > Schistocerca > Schistocerca piceifrons. The sequence continues at coordinate 1,033,831,923 of NC_060138.1, forward strand.
CAATTCTGTTTTTATTTCATACAAATATCTGTTCAACTTACTGTCTTCTGCGGTACAAAAAATGATATGTATGGTAAAAGAATTCAATGAAGAAGTCGCTGACGGCGTCCACCAGAAATCTGGAGCTTAGCTGCTTAGGTACTTGTAAGCAGCTGGTTCAGTTTAAATCTTAACTGCCAGGTACTAGCATTTTCCTCATTGTGGACACCTATGTTCGAAGTTAGTCTTGGTATGTATGTTACCTTGTAAAACTCAGTGTTCTCTGTTGAAAATTGAAGCTTATCTTAGTGCATGGATCGTTCAGGTTTGATTATGTGTGTTTTTATTTTACTTTAGCACAGAAGATTATCAGTCGGTCATTGAAGTCGGTATGTAAAAATAAAAAAAGTTTCAAATTTATACGTCCAGTGCTGGAGTTTCCCTTGTTTGCAAAGGTTTTATTCTCTTCTTCTTCGAGCGCTGCTTCATTTTCTCGCTGTGAGCCAGCTTTCTGTACTCTGTCCAGTTGGTCCCAGTGGTTTTCTTACTGCTAAGGGCCAGTGAGAAAACGCCCTCGGATGGTTTGCCGGAACCACAGTCGGTGTTGTCTTTCCTCCAGATCCGATTTTACCGATGCGATCCATTTGCTGTCAGAAATCTTGACCATACATATCACTGTGAAGATCCTGTTGATGAGTCTTTTGGGATTCATGTGAGTCAAGTGTGCGCAGAAGGTCAGTTTTCTTTTCGCTATACACGTGATGATCCTCCTGGTGTTCGCACAGTTCGTCTTCGAGCTACATTTTATAATTGCCTTCCTCTTCTCTTATGGGTCCTAGTACGCTCCTCATGATCCTCTTTTCCTTAATCTCTTTCCTGAGTGCGCCATTCCTGGCCATTATGAGGCACTCAGAGGCCTACGAAACAGAGTATTTTACTACCATGTTGTGTCGAAGTTTGAGGTTCTTGAAGAGGCACTTGCACGAGTAGATTCTTGTGCAGGAGTAGTGATCCCTTTCAAATTTGGTGTCTACAGTTAGGTACTTGCTTGAATTTGTAGAGATCCGATCCACCCTTCTAGATACTTGATTCCTGGTACTTTTTCATGGTTACGTCTTCTAGTAAGATTATAGAGGAGACTTCCTTGACGTTAGTCATGAATACAGTGTTCTGGATGTTGATCTTCAAGCCAGTCTTAAACAGTACGCTGTAAAAAGGTTCTGTAGGTTGCAAGTAGCGTCTTTTATTATGTTCGTTAGTAAGGTAAGATAATCGACAACAGCTAGGCAGGGTACACTGGGGTTATCTTCTTTGTACCCATGCACAGCAGTCTATCTCCTGTTGGTATCACTGCCTTCCATTCTGTGATAATTTTGTCTAGGACGCAATTGAAGAGAATGTAGGAGAGATCATCGAATTGTCTGCCCCTGTTCTGATGAGGAAACTCTCGGATAGCTCACCTCTGAACTAGTTTGCAAAGATATTGCCACATACTGTTCACACAATAATCGGATGTATCAGGGTGTATGTTTCCTTTTTTTGTCCACCATGCACTTTGATAAATACACTGCCTGACAATGTTAGGAAACAACTGATGTTTACTAGGAAGCGACAGACATTTCCTACGGAACAACCGAGAATTGCTACGGAATACCAGACTAACGACAGTAAAAGGAAACGTAAAGGACGGAACGTGTCAATGTCAGGGAAGCCTACGCACGAACACTGCATACATTCGACAGTTCATCCAGTACTCTGTTTGACGAAAGCTGTAATGGAACCAGTTAGTACGACGTTACTTGTGGTACGGCAACATGTCTGCAAGATATCATTTGAGTGCTTTGATGTGGATAAGCCTTTGGACGCCTCGAAGCCGATAAAAGTGTCACCACTGTGGCTACAGTAGCAGTTGTGTCTAAAAGTGTCATATCGCTACTTAAAAAGGTCGCCGAAGGAGGAAATGCTATGTGAAAGCTCGCCGGTTGTCGTAGACAAACCACTAAACCGTAAGAGGATCGATCGACGTGTATCCCTAATGGCGAAGAGGAACAGACACCTCACTCCTAGGCAGATCGCTGCAGACCTATCAACCGCTACCTGTACACGTGGCTTTGCCAGAACCATTACGCCGCGATTGAATCAGGCTGGTTTGTATACTCGGAACCTGGTTAAATGAACTGCACTTCAACCATACCATCGTCGAGAAAGAATTCTCTGTTGGTGGTGGTGGAGCGTGTTGGTTGTTACAAGCAACAGTGGTCCAGAGTGGTGTTCTGCGACGAATCCCGCTTCATTGCGGCAATTGATTCTGGCCACAAGTTAGTGTAAAGAGAGAGGAGAAGCTTACACACCAAAGAATGTTGAAGAACGTCATCAGTATGGCGTAGGCGTTATTGTGTGTAGGCATTATGCACTACGGCCTCACACCGCTGCATGGCTTTGAGAGAAGTACCGTTACAGCACAATGATACTGCAGGAAGATTATTCTGGACCATGTCTGTCTGTTTAAGGTTCCTTTTTATGGACGACAATGCCAGCCACATAGGACCGCTGAGATGTCAGACACACTGAAAGGTGGAGATAAGGGACGGCCTGCTACTCGCCCGTCCTAAACCTGATAGAGCATGAAACTTCCTGGCAGATTAAAACGGTGTGCCGAACAGAGACTCGAACTCGGGACCTTTTCCTTTCGCGGGCAATTGCTCTACCAAGTGAGCTACCCAACCATGACTCACGGCCCGTCCTCACAGCCTTACTTCTAGTGAAAATCTCATTCTGGAAACATCCCCCAGGCTTTGGCTAAGCTATGTCTCCGCAATATCCTTTCTTTCAGGAGTACTAGTTCTGCAAGGTTCGCAGGAGAGCTTCGGTAGAATTTGGAAGGTTGGAGACGAGGTACTGGCAGAAGTAAAGCTGTGAGGACAGGGCGTGAGTCGTGCTTGGGTAGCTCAGTGGGTAGAGCACTTGCCCGCGAAAGGAAAAGTTCCCGAGTTCGAGTCTCGGTCCGGCACACAGTTTTAATCTGCCAGGAAGTTTCATATCAGCGCACACTCCGCTGCAGAGTGAAAATCTCATTCTCATAGAGCATGCCTGGGACACTCTTGACAGGTGTGTTTGTCAAAAAAGAACCCCTCCCCGGGCCGTGCCGTGCAAGAACTGAAAACGGCCCTCAGACGGGAATGGGGCAATGTCCCCCGAGGACTCCTCAACAGTTTGTCATCCAACATGAATAACGGATGCCAAGTGTGCATCAGTGCCTGAGGGGGGGGGGGGGGGGGGGCATTATATAGGAAGTCTGACGTGTGCAAAGACGATCATCATTTATGTTTGTTATCTTGCTTTGCCATGTTGTGAAAACTAGACCACTTTTTGTTATAAATATTCTACTCCACCGCTCGGAGTGGCCGCTAGGTTTGAGGCGCCATGTCACGGATTTCGTGGCCCATCCCGCAGGAGATTCGAGTCCTCCCTCGGGCAAGGGTGTGTGTGTTGTTCTTAGCATAATTTAGTTTAAGTAGTGTGTAAGTCTAGGGACCGATGACGTCAGCAGTTCGGTCCCTTAGGAATTCACACATCTTTGAACAACTCTACTATGCACGTATTGTTTATCATGTCATCCGCCACTGCCTGTCATTATTTCTGTCCAACAATGTCTCTGTTCCTTAGTAAGTTGGAGCGTTTCTGGCGCCAGTGTCCATCGATCGTCATTTTGATCTTCGAGTCGACTTCGATTGTTACTTGTCTTCTGCTCATCTTTGGCGGCGTGGATTTAACGGCAGCGCGTGCGCTCTGCTGGGGAGGTCTGTCGGCATCGAGGGTGAGCGAGAGTTACGTGGGACTCTGTGTACGCAGGCAGGACGGCAAGAGGACGAGTTGGACAACGAAGGAGCGGGGCCAGCGGCTACGGCATGTTGAGTCGTGAGGGCAGATCCACCGCTCATGGTGATTCGGTTGTCCTAGAAGTCGGGAGGACAAACTCCTTTGAGTCTGTTATAAGCTACGCCGGCCGACTGAATTGGAGTCGCCGAGTTGCTTCGGTGGGTTGCGTGCGGCTTAATTGAATATACCAGAGTACTAAAAATCCTTTGAAATTGTTTTAGTTGTTGATTACTTGCCTCGGTGTCGTGATTATCTTGACGGCAGTTGAGGAACTGTGGCTACGCCCAACCAACCGACATGAAGCGTGGCTAAAGACGTAGCTAGAAGTTCGAGTAGTGAGTAAGTCCGGCTCTGGCGTTTCAAGACACGCCGAGATACGTCCTCTATTCTGTCTTGCAGTTCATTTGGAAGTTTGGCGTGTAAAGGTACGCCGAGATAATTCTGGTCATCTTAACTTTAGGGCAAGATTTTTAGCGAACTTTTTAACCAAAGTTTAAGGGCTGGCACTGGCCAAGTAACTCACGGAGGCTAATTTGTTTCTATTCAGTTGTATTGATCACCTGTTCTTTAGATAAGATTGTGTAGTTTATGTCTCAGAATATTGTCTGCCGTTGATGTGTGTTGTGTTACAGATAACTGGAAGCGGTCGACGCGAGCATACTGGGAGCAGAGCATCACCGGGGCAGAGAGATATTTAAGGCCCTGTCTTCTCCTTTACATCTCGGGTTATGTTGTCACTGTTGCGTGAGTCCACATTTCCGGTGGAGAATTATAGCATCTGAAGTTCAGTTGCAGTGCAAAGTTGAGTACATTTCTATGTCATTTCGTGTCTCGTGGATCTCTCGTATTGATTTGAATCCTTGGTCTGCTCGCGTCTATCGCTAATTCACACGTAATATTGAAGCAACCTCATTTTAGTGGTATTGTCATACGGTCATGTTATAGTTGTAATCATTCAAAGAATAGTGTTGATTAATCAACTGAGTAACTAAACTTGAAGCACCTCCGTAATTGTTTTAGTCATTTGTATATAGTTTTGTATAGGAAAGTTGGCTAGTCAAACCCTTAATCTGTTCCTCAGCTGATCGGAAGTAATGAGATTTGTGATGGGAATTGTATAGACATTTGTACTACTTAAGTAAAGCTTTACCTGAGTATATTTACCTAGTCATATTATTGTTCCGGTTAAAGAAATTGTTTGTTATTTCTCCAAGTGATCTGGACTTGTAAGGCAGTCTCCTGTATTATTGTGATTGAGGTTTTATAATGCTTTTCATTGTAATAAAATATGTAGCAACTACAATGGATTACTATTGTGATTTTGGTTTGTCACTACCATTACCACATTTCACTTAGCATCTGTCAAGTAGTATATTTGCAAATTTGACAAAAGAAATCAATCACGCGACTAAGGGAGTAAAAGCTGTTACAGCGATCCTGCAGCTGGCAGCTCGTGCCGTAGGGTAATAAAGCGAAGAGATTCTTGATGGCTGATGAAAATAGGCAATAACGACGTTTCATCGACAACTATTGCCGCAGTAGCGGTCCATAATGGGGAGGTTCTCAATGAAGACGCTACACGCACGCCTGTGGCAGACAGCAGTCGCCGAGTGCGGAGCCGCTGCTGGTCCTCGCTGCTTCGCCCACCCGGCCGCTACTTCTTTATTATGGAGGACGGGCCCGCTGAGAGATTGGCGGCCTCTTGTGCGCCGCTTTTATTGACAATATAAGCCTAGGTCCCGCACCGTGGCCCCTTCCCGGCCCACCTCCGCCCAAAGTCGATTATCGGACATCTCCTGCGTAACGTGCGTAGGGCGGGGCGGCTCGATGGAAAACAGTGGAAAACATGGCTTCTTCCTTGCTGTCTCGCAGAAAAATTTCCTGCTAACCCCAACAAAAGGGAAAGTGGATGTTATATGCAGTTTCGCCGTGAAGCGTCGGTGGGACGTACACTGAGCTGACAAAACGAGATACAGATGGCGGTAGTATAGCGTACGCCAGGTATAAGCGGACTCCTACTCATAAATTAAAGGGAATGCTGATACATAGTGAAAAACGCTCTGGTGGGCGGTTTTCGGGTTTAAATCACCTCGGGGTATGACGATGCGGTGCATCTGACCTGCGGTCGTCGCACGGTGGCGCAGGCAGCAGTCCAATGTTCAAATGTGTGTGAAATCTTACGGCACCTAACTGCTAAGGTTATCAGTCCCTAAGCTTACACACTACTTAACATAAATTATCCTAAGGACAAACACACACACCCATGCCCGAGGGAGGACTCGAACCTCCGCCGGGACCAGCCACACAGTCCATGACTGCAGCACCCCAGACCGCTCGGCTAATCCAGCGCGGCCAGCAGTCCACATACGCAGAGGTGTGTTGGTGCATGTCAGAGTACGGTGCAGCGAGTAAGTGTGTAGACGTTTTCAGACGTACTAATGGTGACTGTGTGTTGAAAATGGCTCAAAAAACACATATTTATGACGTTATGAGGGGTCGAATACTAGGGTGACTGGAGGCTGGTCAAACACAGCAGGTCTTAGCACGGGCCCTCCGTGTGCCACAAAGTGTGATCTCAATATTATGGCAACGATTCCAGCAGACAGGAAACGTATCCAGACGCTACAGTACGGGACGTCCACGGTGTACAACACCACAAGAAGACCGATATCTCACCATCAGAGCCCGCAGACGGCCACGGAGTACTGCAGGTAGCCTTGCTCTGGACCTTACCGCAGCCACTGGAACAGTTGTCTCCAGACACACAGTCTACACACGACTGAACAGACATGGTTTATTCACCCGGAGACCTGCAACGTGCATTCCACTGACCCCTGGGCACAGCAGAGCCCAAAAAGCCTGGTGTCGAGAACACAGTACATGGTCATTGGAACAGTGGTCCTAGGTTATGTTCACGGACGAGTCCAGGTGATTCTCGCCGGGTTTTCATCTGGCGTGAACCAGGAACCAGATACCAACCGATTAATGCCGTCGAAAGGGATCTGTATGGAGGTCATGGTTTGATGGTGTGGAGTGGGATTATGATTGGTGCACGTACACCCCTGCATGTCTTTGACAGTCGAACTGTAACAGGTCAGGTGTGTCGGGACATCATTTTGCACCAGTATGTCCGCTTTTTCAGGACTGCGGTGGGTGCCACCATCCTCCTGATGGATGGTGACGCACGGCCCCACCGAGCTGCTCCCGAGGAGGAGTACTTTGAAACAGAAGATATCAGGCGAATGGAGTGGCCTACCTGTTCTCCAGACCTAAATCCCCTCGAGGACGTCTGGGATGCTCTCGGTCAACGTATCGCTGCACGTCTTCACACCCCTACGACACTTCAGGAGCTCCGCCAGGCACTGGTGCAAGAATGGGAGGCTGTACCCCAGCAGCTGCTCGACCACGTGATCCAGAGTATGCCAACCCGTTGTGCGGCCTGTGTACGTGTGCGTGTTGATCATATCCCATACTCATGTCGGGGTACATGCGCAGGAAACAGTGGCGTTTTGTAGCACATTTGTTTGGGAACAGTCTGTGTCGTGTGTGTTCCCTTCGTACCTATGCTATTAGCGCCAGCTTTGTGTAGTGCCACGTTGTGTGGCACCTTATTCTGCAATTATCCTTGATTTATGAGCATGAGTGTACTTAAGTGATTCAAGGGGAAAGGTTTCCGACATGATTACAGCCGTACGACAGGAATTAACAGACTCTGACGCAGATTGGTAGTTGGAGCTAGACGCGTGGGACATACCGTTTCGGAAATTGCTAACGAATTCAGTATCCCGATATTCACAGTATCAAGAGTGCCTCGAGAATATCAAATTTCAGGCATGACCTCTCACCAGGGACAACGCAGCGGCTGACGCCCTTCACTTAATGGCGAGAGGACCGACGTTTGCGTACAATTGTCAGTGCTAACAGACAAGTAACCACAGAACTCAATGTGGGACATACGACAAACGTATCCGTTAGGATAGTGCGTCAAAATTTGGCGTTAATCGGTCATGGTAGCAGATTTCAGACTGAGATTCATTGGAAGAATCCTAAGGAAATGCAGTCCGAAAACAAAGGAAGTAGATTACAGTACACTTGTTCGCCCACTGCTTGAATACTGCTCACCGGTGTGGGATCCGTACCAGATAGGGTTGATAGGAGAGATAGGGAAGATACAACGGAGAGCAGCGCGCTTCGTTACAGGATCATTTAGTAATCGCGAAAGCGTTACGGAGATGATAGATAAACTCCAGTGGAAGACACTGCAAGAGAGACGCTCAGTAGCTCGGTACTGGCTTTTGTTGAAGTTTCGAGAACATACCTTCACCGAGGAGTCAAGCAGTATATTGCTCCCTCCTACGTACATCTCGCGAAGAGACCATGAGGATAAAATCAGAGAGATTAGAGGCCACACAGAGGCATACCGACAATCTTTCTTTCCACGACCAATACGAGACTGGAATAGAAGGGAGAACCGATAGAGGTACTCAAGGTACCATCCACCACACACCGTCAGGTGGCTTGCGGAGTATTGATGTAGATGCAGATGTAGACGACAGACGCGAGTGCCTTAGCTAACAGCACTACATCGCCTGCGTCCCTCCTGGGCTCGTGACCATATCAGTTGGATCCTGGAAAATCGTAGCGTAGTGTTACGAGTCACGATGTGAGTTGGTAAGAGCTGATGGTATGGTTCGAGTGTGGTACGGATCCCACGAAGCTATGGAACCAAATTGTCAACAACGCACTGTGCAAGCTGGTGGTGGCTCCATAATGGTGAGGCCTGTGTTGACATGGAATGGACTGGGTACTCTTGTCCAACTGAATCGATCGTAGACTGGAAGTGGTTATGTTCAGCTACTTGGAGGGCATTTGCAGCCATTCATGGACTTCATGTTGCCAAGGCGAATACGTCATTACGAACGGTCTCTAGTCAGTGCAAATGTTTCTAAAATGTAAACAATTTGTGTTTACCATGTGTTATACGGCCACACAGTAAAGAGGTGAAACGTATACTGACGAGCCGAAACATTATGACCACCTTTAGAAAGAAATCCATAAGTGTTTCTATGTGGCATGGTTTCGACAAGTCTTTGTAAGTTTTCGCAGGTATATGACGCGCAATGTTTACGCTCCGGTCAGACAATTCCCATAAATTACGGCCGGTATTTTGTATTCCATCGGCTTCAGACCAGATGAATTTCGTGTTCAAGATATAAACTCACTTCAGTATCGAGCTCCTCAGACCAATGTAGCACAGTTCTGGTCGTCTGAAACTGTCAGTTATTCTGGTGGAAAACACCAACGCCGGCCGGAAAGATATCAGGCCTAATGTTCACGTTGTTCTCCAGTCCCACGGAAACCTAGATGAATGTCCCCTGTTTGATAATATCGCTCCCACCAATCTGCATCCGTGCATGTTTCGAGGAGCCGTTAGCCTGGATAATGTATCGGTACAAGACGTGTGATACATCATACCAGGTCACACACTTCTACCGATACACGGTCCAGCCTCGATGGTCGCGTGCCCACTGCAATGGTACGGGCTCGTTGTTTCAACACAGGAACTCGTCTGCTAGGATCATTATGTTCAAGAATGTGTGCCGAGAAGGGTGCTCCGGAATACAAGTGCTTGCACCAGCATTGTAGCCTGTCGCCATATCTGCCACTGATCACCGCCTATCCTGCTTTACACTGCGGGAAAGCGGGAAAGTCTGAGACTTCGACGCTCTCGATGTGGCGGGGACCGTATCCCTACTCCTGGTCTCCCAGTCCTTCAACTACTTTCCACGGACGGTCACAATACTAGCACGTGAATAGTCAAGATATTCCGCCCAAATGCTCATTCTCGGGCCCTATGTCAAAGTTGCTCATGCCACTGGATTTCCCGATTTTCGCTAGGATGATGTTTCATTCTTCTCTGCTCAGCTTATACAGAATGTAGAAGTACGTATAGAAAAATACAAATATAAAAGATGAAAAGGAACACTTACTTATGTGAGAAAAGTTCGATTGTTATTCGGAAAGTAAGGTCCGATCGGGCGTGAAATGGAAACCACAGTGAAAATCTGATGAAGCTTTGCACAGATGTGTTGGGCAGTGTCTCTAGTAAGCCCGTCGACCGCGTCACGTTGCCCTTTTCAGTTCTGAGCGTCCAGGCAAAAAAGATGCCAAACAATAATATCTGCAGCCGAGTATGAGGGCCTGGTGAGAGATTTCGCTTGATATGATGTAGCCAGTATCCAGTACCCCAATTTCAGAGTTCATGAAACTTCCTGGCAGATTAAAACTGTGTGCCGGACCGAGACTCGAACTCGGGACCTTTGCCTTTCGCGGGCAAGTGGTAGAGCACTTGCCTGCGAAAGGCAAAGGTCCCGAGTTCGAGTCTCGGTCCGGCACACAGTTTTAATCTGCCAGGAAGTTTCATATCAGCGCACACTCAGTTGCAGAGTGAAGATCTCATTCTGGAAACATCTCCCAGGCTGTGGCTAAGCCATGTCTCCGCAATATCCTTTCTTTCAGAAGTGCTAGTTCTGCAAGGTTCGCAGGAGAGCTTCTGTTAAGTTTGGAAGGTAGGAGACGAGGTACTGGCAGAAGTAAAGCTGTGAGGACGGGGCGTGAGTCGTGCTTGGGTAGCTAAGTTGGTAGAGCACTTGCCCGCGAAAGGCAAAGGTCCCGATTTCGAGTCTCGGTCCGGCACACAGTTTTAATCTACCAGGAAGTTTCATATCAGCGCACACTCCGCTGCAGAGTGAAAATTCTCATTCTTCAGAGTTCATGTTTGTCAAAATTTCCCTTAACCACGCCATCGAATCAGTCACAATTACATCTCCTTTATCTGATTTCAGACTATCTGCCCCACTAATATTGTCGTTCAGATTTCGGTCTAACTGGTCCACTAGCATTATCTGGACCACCCAGACTGGGTGACTGCTTAGCCGTCTAACTCCATCACCGACGACCACCTTGCAGTTTCACACATGTTAACGCTATCGGTGCAAGCGGGTCATGCAGGCTGTTTCTGCCGTACTGCTTCTGATGCAAGTGTAGATGCTACCGATGAATTTGAAGTCGCCGCCAATGGCTCGCGTTGCCGTGTCCGCCACTGCCGCTATATCGCCGCCGTGGTCTCCACTGTTACTGGCCGCTGCAGACTCGAACTCAAGAGTGCGTAGCCTTTTTCTTCTTTCTTGAATTTCCGCAACGAACTTCCCCCTCTAGCTTTTACTACCGATTCTCACACATGCAACTGCTGCGAAATCTTTAGCTGAGAGCCCCCACGCAAACTGCCCGTCATACGATAGGTTTAGGACCTGGATCACAGAATGCTGTAACGTGTTACAATTACAATTCTAAAGTGCTGTAACGTGTTACAATGACAATTCTAAAGTGATTAGACTCATATCCTGGACGAGCCTTCAATTGCGCCGATACCAAACGGTTTCTGTTGCTGAGTAATTGTTCTTCTGAACAGCAATCCCTGCTAGCAAACCAGCTGCGTGTTTACCTGCTGTTACTCGTATTCAGGTACTGGGGTTATGCACGGCTCTGTTTAGAAAGAATAGTTCGATGTAGTCACAGGGTCGAGCTGTGCACGTTTGTTTTCGTGTTCTGCAGCTAATTCGATACAAATAACAATCTGCAACTGTAATACTGCAGTCAATTAGTCTATCGCACTGGTCAGAATTCCGAGTTAATAAAATACACAGAAACGTAAAATAAAAGATAAACGAATAATTAAATAAAAACGGTTCTATCTTAACGTCTATAATTGATGAAGAGACGAAGAATTATGTTGAATAATGTTTATTGAAGAACGTACATCTCAAACGGAAAGTGGTTCCGCAATATTCAGATAAAGTACAGACAGAAAATACCCTTATGAAATGCAGTAAAGCTGCTTTTAAAGCGTTACGAGAATGGTAGAAAAATCCTAAAGTGTCCAGAATTGCTCCCTCGAGTTCTTCGCTCGAAATGTCCCAGTTTTCACTTGACTCCAGCAGTGTTAAAAAAAAAAAAAAAAAAAAAAAAAAAGTTTCTAATGTGTGTGAAATCTTATGGGACTTAACTGCTAAGGTCATCAGTGCAAAATCTTACACAATACTTAAAATAAATTATCCCAAGGACGAACACAAACACCCATGCCCGAGGGAGGACTCGAACCTCCGCCGGGACCAGCCGCACAGCCAATGACTGCAGCGCCCAGAACGCTCGCCTAATCCCGCGCGGCCCAGGAGTGTTCCATCACTGCTCAACTCTCATTACCTGAAGGCCATCCCCACTAAAAAAACTTCGTTCTCAAGCTCGACAGACATGATTTGACTCACTTGAACACTTTCCCGAACGAACCTAATATATTACAACAGTATTTAAATATAAGAAATGTTATAAATATTCGGTTACGTTCAGATCATTTATGATAAATATAAGGAATACTTCGTTAATGAACGAAGTAAGAGCATATGGACTATCAGACCAATTGTGTGATTGGATTGAAGAGTTCCTAGATAACAGAACGCAGCATCTCATTCTCAATGGAGAGAAGTCTTCCGAAGTATGAGTGATTTCAGGTGTGTCGCAGGGGAGTGTCGTAGGACCGTTGCTATTCACAATATACATAAATGACGTTGTGGATAACATCGAAAGTTCACTGAGGCTTTTTGCAGATGATGCTGTGGTGTATAGAGAGGTTGTAACAATGGAAAATTGTACTGAAATGCAAAAGGATCTGCAACGAATTGACGCATGGTGCAGGGAATGGCAATTGAATCTCAATGTAGACAAGTGTAAAGTGCTGCGAGTACATAGAAAGAAAGATCATTTATCATTTAGCTACAATATAGCAGGTCAGCAACTGGAAGCAGTTAATTCCATAAATTGTCTGGGAGTAGGCATTAGGAGTGATTTAAAATGGAGTGATCATATAAAGTTGATCGTTGGTAAAGCAGATGCCAGACTGAGATTCATTGGAAGAATCTTAAGGAAATGCAATCCGAAAACAAAGGAAGTAGATTACAGTACACTTGTTGGCCCACTGCTTGAATATTGCTCACCAGTGTGGGATCCGTACCAGACAGGGTTGATAGAAGAGATAGAGAAGATCCAACGGAGAGCAGAGCGCCTCGTTACAGGATCATTTAGTAATCGCGAAAGCGTTACGGAGATGATAGATAAACTCCAGTGGAAGACTTTGCAGAAGAGAAGCTCAGTAGCTCGGTACGGGCTTTCGTTGAAGTTTCGAGAACATACCTTCACCGAGGATACAAGCAGTATTGCTCCCTCCTACGTACATCTCGCGAAGAGACCATGAGGATAAAATCAGAGAGATTAGAGGCCACACAGAGGCATACCGACAATCTATCTTTCCACGAACAATACGAGACTGGAATAGAAGGGAGAACCGATAGAAGTACTCAAAGTACCCTACGCCACACACCTTCTGGTGGCTTGCGGAGTATGGATGTAGACGTAGATGTAGATGTTCATAAATAAACAAGCTATCATTCTAGTGCAAGTGCGCTCACATTAAATGACAACGAATTATCTTTAAACGTAGTTTATGCAATTATTTACCCCTGCTTGTGGGAAGTGTTTTTTGGAATTCTTTTACAAAGCGGTGTCCGCTAACACAAGCGATTGACCACTTAAATTAGTAAAGTTTCTTAATGCCACTTGCTGTCAACATTTAAATAAAGTTACCGGAAAAATAGTAAACTATTCTCAAATAAAAACGCAAGTATGATATAATATGAGGTATTCATGGTGCATGCATTCATTTACTGTATAAATGTGAATAATACGATATTCTGACATCGTATAAACTAGTTATATAATGAGAAATGTGTACAACATGTCGTAGATAAATAAATAAAGTAAATACAGATACGTAGCTTTCAGGGATGATAGCTACATTGCATTGCCATCATCTGAGATAACTTTTGTTGAAGTCGGGGGACGTGATTAAAAGTTGTTAATTCAGAGGGCCATTGCGAAAATGTTTATTCGCTGTGTGGTATTAACTTCTGTGGTTTCAAAGATATTGAGATATTATTGTGCCTCTGGATGCACCTCATTTTTCTGAGATCGCAAATGTATTCAGAGTTGCATTAATATTTGATGTGAGTTATTATCGAATCTCAAAGAGCAGTAGCTTGACCGTCTCTAAGATTGTCTGACACTGCGCCATTTCTTGGAGCATATTCTGCAAATAGGGTATCCGAGCATCGTCCGTCCAAATTCCCACCTCTCCTAGATACTCGCAACGTTACACGCTTCATCACCCCCCTCCCCAAAAAAAAAAGATATCCATAGCAGTGAGGTCGGCAGAACACGGTAGCCACAACATTCGCCCACTCTTCGCAGTCCGTCAGTGAAGGAGGAACACTGTCGAAATGTTCTCTGACTACAATGGCAAGCTGTAGTGTGACCACGTCATGCTGCAACCATAATCTTTGCCTGACTGCTACATTCCCGACAGTATTTCAAGGTGAAAGATACAGTAATTTCCTTCACCGAGCGTGTTAGGCAGAAGATGGTGTCCTGTCAGTTGATCGTGAAGCCTACATATTTTTGGTAAATCTGTGTTGACTGTGGAACACAGGAGTTGCACTAGGATTTTCCAGTTATCAGACGTGCCTGTTACGCCTGTTAAACCGTGAACGATGGCCTAAGTCAAGTTAGCGTCAGATCTTCAAGCACCTCTAGTGGGAAAACGGCGCCTTTGACATCTGTGTCACATAAGAGAAGTCTTTCTTATCTCCTCTAACCACTCTACAAATTTTTGTACTTAGTTTTTTTCGCCTTGTATACTGTCCTTACCAAGACACGTGCACACGGCGCAAATTGGCAACATTCTACGCTTAAGCTCCAAAGAAACTGGTATAGGCATATGCTTATTCAAATACAGAGATATGTAAATAGAAGGATACGGGGCTGCGGTGGGCAACGTCTGTATAAGGCAACAAGTGTCTGGCACCGTTGTGAGATCGGTTACTGCTGCTACAAGATTTAAGTGAGTTTGAACGTGGTGTTATAGTGGGCGCACGAGCGATGAGACCGAGCATCTCCGAGGTAGCGATGAAGTGGGGATTTTACCTTACGACCATTTCACGAGTGTACCGTGAATATTAGGAATCCGGTAAAATCTCAAACCTCCGACATCACTGCCGCTGGAAAAAGATCATGCAAGAACGGGGCCAACTACGACTGAAGAGACTCGTTCAAAGTAACAGAAAAACAACCTTTCTCCAAATTTCTGCAGATTTCAATGCTGGGCCATCAGCAAGTGTCAACGTGCGCACCATTCAACGAAACATCATCGATATGGGTTTTCTGAGGAGGAGGAGGCCCATTCGTGTACCATTGGTGACTGCACGATACAAAGCTTTACACCTCGCTAGGGCCCGTCAACATGACTGAAAACATGCTACGTGGTCGGACGTGTCTCGTTTCAAATTGTATCGAGCGGATGGACGGGTACAGGTATGGCGACAACCCCATGAATCCGTGGATCCTGCATGTCAGCAGGGAACTGTTCAAGTTGGTGAAGGCTTTGTAATGTGTGGGGTCTTTGCAGTTAGAGTGGCATGGGACTCTTGATACTTATAGATACTACACTGACAGGTGACACGTACGGAAGCATCCTGTCTGATCATCTGCATCCATTCATGTCCATTGTGAATTTCCACGGATTTCGGCAATTCCAGTAGGACAGTGCGACACCTCTCATGTCCATAATTCCTGCAGAGTGGCTCCAGGAACACTCTTCTGAGCTTAAGCGCTTCCGCTGATCACCAAATTCCTCAGACATGAACATTATTGAGCATATCTGGGATGCCTTGCAACGTGTTTTTCAGAAGAGATCTCCACCCCTTGGTACTCTTATGGGTTTATGGACAGCCCTGCAGAATTCATTGTGTCAGTTCCCTCCAGCACTACTTCAGACATTGGTAGAATTCATGTCACGTCGTGTTCCGGCACTTCTGTGTGCTGGCGGGGGCTACACGCCATTAGGCAGGTGTACCAGTTTCTTTGTCTCTTCAGTGTATATTGCAGTGAGCAGTAGTCATAATATAAAGGATCGTCAACTTCACCATGGAGTCTCTCGTTGCTAAATGTGTCGATCTATAGAAGACCATTATCTGTGACACAGAATTCATAGGAGAAACACAAATACAAACAGATATTTAGATGTCACCAGTTGGTATCACTAATCAGCCCGGAAGCAAGCAGTACTCAGCATTCTCTCTTAGCCTTGCCTTCCGTGTCAGTGGTAGTAATAGCTTCGAATCGGGTGTGAATATTTTAAATGAAACGCTGATGGCCAACAGCTAAGATGGCTTTTCATTAGACAGGGATGACAACAAGGACGAGAGACTGCATTCTTACTTCATATGGTTACCGTTAGTTGCTAGAATTGCTGACAGCATAAGCAAAATTCTTCGAAAAAAATTGTGCAAAGACAATATTTTCCAGACATCAAAACTTAAAAGAATTTTTTCGACCTACAATAGACGCACGAGACCACATCAACACTGTGGGTCTATGGCTGTGGTACTATCAGGCGAAACTTGGAGGATTGATGAGCATGACTGCGAAGTTTTCAATCCCCGATAGCAGAACATTATACGAGTAAGATGTGCCACCGCGATAAACAGGGTGTTACAAAAAGGTACGGCCAAACTTTCAGGAAACATTCCTCACACAAAAATAAATAAAAGATGTTATGTGGACATGTTCCCGGAAACGCTTAATTTCCATGTTACAGCTCATTTCAGTTTCGTCAGTATGTTCTTCCATCTTCGCTCAATGGAGCACGTTATCATGATTTCATACGGGATACTCTACCTGTGCTGCTAGAACATGTGCCTTTACAAGTACGACACAACGTGTGGTTCATGCACGATGGAGCTCCTGCACATTTCAGTCGAAGTGTTCGTACGCTTCTCAACAACAGATTCGGTGACCGATGGATTGGTAGAGGCGGACCAATTCCATGGCCTCCACGCTCTCCTGACCTCAACCCTCTTGACTTTCATTTATGGGGGCATTTGAAAGCTCTTGTCTACGCAACCCCGGTACCAAATGTAGAAACTCTTCGTGCTCGTATTGTGGACGGCTGTGATACAATACGCCATTCTCCAGGGCTGCATCAGCGCATCAGGGATTCCATCCGACGGAGGGTGGATGCATGTATCCTCGCTAACGGAGGACATTTTGAACATTTCCTGTAAGAAAGTGAAGTCACGCTGGTACGTTCTGTTGCTGTGTGTTTCCATTCCATGATTAATGTGATTTGAAGAGAAGTAATAAAATGAGCTCTAATATGGAAAGTAAGCGTTTCCGGACACATGTCCACATAACATATTTTCTTTCTTTGTGTGTGAGGAATGTTTCCTGAAAGTTTGGCCGTGCCTTTTTGTAACACCCTGTAGATTTCAACAACACACTTGTGGTAGTCAAAAAATGTAAAATTTTGTATATATATTAGCGTCAGCTACTTGTAACAAACTATAATGTGTGCCGAACCTTGACCCAAATACGGATTTCCCACATTTGAGCAGTCACCTTATCCACTTCAGCAATACGAGCACGACCCCAGTGCATATCCTCAATATGCCACTCAATCATAATTCAAATGTTTGCACATTCATGCAACTAAGCATAGGAAGACCCGCCAGGCGTGGTTATATCATTAATGGCGTCAGTGTCTGTGTTTATGCAGTAACTGTATTTTTTACGACAGAATATCATTCTGACATGGATGTATGTTCGAAGGGTATTGTATTGTAATAAATTTAGCTTCTGAAAAATCACACTGTCGCGATTAATGATATAATGTAACTTTTGTACGCGGTCCAGTCACCGCCTATTTTCGACGTCAACCTGCAATAACCACCCACAGACGGCACTGGCAGCGCTAACAATGGCGGGCATGTCATATGCGTCCTGGGGACGTGCAAAGCAGTGCAGCCGTTGTCGTAATTCGTAAGTGCGGCGATTTATCTGACATCCAAAACGACATGATTATTGTCTTTTGCAGCAACACTGGAAGCATTTCCGAAACTCATAAGTCTGTAAACTTTTCGCTTGCCGCCATGGGTAAAGTGCAAGGCACAATGCCGCTATCGAAAACCGGCGCTCAGGCAACGTTGGTGCACCATAATCAATAGCCAACGGCCTTGTTACGCTGGTAGCATCGATTCCTTCACAGTCACGGAAGTTACTCAACGTTGCCCGCCCGGCTAGCAGCGCGGTCTGACGCACTGCTTCCCGAGCGGGAAGGCGTGCAGGTCCCCGGCACTAGTACACCGAGCAGATTAGTGTGGAGGTCCGGTGTGCCGGCCGGCCTGTTGATGGTTTTCCATCTGCCTCGGTGAATGCGGGCTGGCTCCCCTTATTCCGCCTCAGTTACGCTATGTCACCGACTGCTACGCAAACACTGTCTCCAAGTACGCATACACCATAATTACATACCACGAAAACATTGGGGTTACACTCGTCTGGAATCAGACGTTCCGGAGGCGATTCCACTGGGGGCCCAACCGCACAATAACCCTTGGTTCTTTGGAGTGGGGCGTGGTGGGGTGGGTGGACTGCTGTAGCCTGCTGTGGGGTTGTGTACCACTGATGGCTACGGAGGGGACGAAGCCTCTCCGTCGTTTCTAGGTCCCCAGTTGAATACATACATACATACCCGACGTTGGTCCGGCTATTACCGGGTGGTTATAATTGAACTTTCCCCGTTTACACATTATAACATGGAAATTAATTACCGTACGAGTTCCAAACTTGGCATCATTAATGTCCAGAGTATTGGGTTGTATGATACCCATGCGTCACAGCGCCACCATCCCGTTCCAACTATGGCCACCAGGTGCTGTAATCGCCGGCCGAAGTGGCCGTGCGGTTAAAGGCGCTGCAGTCTGGAACCGCAAGACCGCTACGGTCGCAGGTTCGAATCCTGCCTCGGGCATGGATGTTTGTGATGTCCTTAGGTTAGTTAGGTTTAACTAGTTCTAAGTTCTAGGGGACTAATGACCTCAGCAGTTGAGTCCCATAGTGCTCAGAGCCATTTTGAGCCATTTTTGAGGTGCTGTAATCAGTCATCGTGATTCATAGTCTCACACATCTTACTAGTCGCAGTGCACTTGTTGGCGTGTCATCATGAACTTGGACAAAATGAACAGGACATTATTGGTGAAGCTCAGTTGTCAAAACATCAGTAACGATGCAGCTGCTCTTCGATAATATAGCCGGTTGAAAGGATTACGCCGGCCGGTGTGACCGAGCGGTTCTAGGTGCTTCAGTCTGGAACCGCACGACCTGCCTCGGTCATGGATGTGTGTGTTGTCCTTAGGTTAGTTAGGTTTAAGTAGTTCTAAGTTCTAGGGGACTGATGACCTCAGATGTTAAGTCCCATAGTGCTCAGAGCCATTTGAACCATTTGAAAGGATTGCGGAACAGTCCTCTTTCCCACCTGCTGTGTGGAGCCTGATGAAGAAGTTCCAATCAACTGGAAAACTGGGCGTCGATGCGGGAAGAGGCCGAAGACTGGTTGGACCACAGGTGGTTGGTGAAATCGCCGTTGCTATGGCAGACAACGCTGCGAGCAATTCACAATCGTCAGGCAGTGCGCGTGCTGCGTCACGACAGTTGAACATCCCATGGTCCACTGTACGGAAGGTACAAACGATATCCGTAAACATCCGTATCGTACAACAGCTTGCACCACAGGACGCACAGCAACGTGTTGACGTCGCTCTCCACTTTCTCACAAGGACTGAAGTTGATGAGGGGTGGCCCTGGACCATCCTACGGACAGACGAAGCTCATTTTTCTCTGACGGGTGAGGGGAACACACAGAATTGCCGAGTGTGGGGATCATCACCTTCAGTCACTGTGCATGAAGTTCCCCTGTATTGTGAACGTGTCAGCGCATGGCGCGGCTTCACGGCTATGTTCATCATTGGTCGATTCTGTTTTGAACAGGTAGACGCATAATTAATTCTGCGTTGTTTTTCTTCCCCATGTTCTTGAAATTAATGCTACCAGAGTTGGTACTCGTACCATAATTAATTTCCGTGTTATAACGTGTTAAATAGGGTGCCGTTGGTTTTAAGGACATGCAAATCCCTAAGTGGCGTCCAATTGAAAGATTTTTTCCAGGCCCTGGAGCCACACAACATTAATTTAGGGTCGCTAGATTCAACAGAAACAAGCGTAACATCAAGTGTGCCTCAGGGCAGCGTAATAGGTCCGCTGCTATTTACGATTTACATAAACGATCTGCTTCATGGTATTGACAGCGGTATTAGACTGTTTGCCAATGATGCTGTAGTTTACACGAAAGCTGTGGACAAATCAACGAGGATTTACAGAAAATAAATGCGCGGTGTAATGACTGGCAGTTATCTCTCAATATTAGTAAGTGTAACCTACTGCATTTAACAAAGCGATAATCCCCATTAATGTACGAGTACAAAATAAATGCCCAGTCTTTGGAAGCGGTAATACCCTCAAGTATCTGGAAGTATCTGGGTGTGACTATTCGAAATGACCTGAAATGGAACGATCAGACTACACAAGTAACGGGTAAGGCGAACTCTAGATTGCGGTTTGTTGGTAGAATCCTGAAGCGATGCAGTCCTTCAACAAAGGAAATTGCTTATAGTAGTTTAGTTCGTCCAGTCTTAGAGTATTGTACTTCTGTATGGGACCCTTAACAGTTGGGTCTCATTCAAGAGATTGAGAAGGTCCAAAGAAGAGTGGCAAGATTCGTGACTGATACAATTAGCCATTGCGAGACCGTTACAGATCTCATAGAAAGTTTAATGTGGGTCACACTTGCAGATAGCCGACGCGCTAAACGGAAGCGGCTGCTCACTAAATTCCAAAATCCGACCTTCGTCGAGGATGTAGAGCATATATTATTACCACCAGCTTTCGAATCGCGTGATCACCATTCAAAGATAAGGGAAATCAGAGCTCGTACTGAGGCGTTCAGACAGTCGTTTTTCCCTCGCGCGATCCGCGAGTGGAACAGAGAGGGTCCTCCGCCACACACAACTTGATGACTAGCGGAGTATTTATGTAGATAGATGACAGGGATGAACGACCGCTACGAAGATGTGTATAGGCGAATAGACGTGCATCTGTTGGGCACCTAACCGCCTAGATAAATCCATGGGCTACCAAAAGCGTCTCCTCAACGAACCTTTAGGGTACGTTGCTGTGTGTGGGTATCTGCAGCAGGCGCCTGGTTCATGCACCCAGTTGATTGCTATTCATCGGTGACGAAGGCTGGAATTTTCACGCCATTACCACAGCTGGACGTCCATTAAGTGGCGACAGGTGGCTTTTACAGGTGAATCACATTTTATGCTCCATCAGACAGATGGGTGTCGGCATGTAAGACGTGAAACGTCTGAAAGCAAACACTGTGCAACAGTCAGTGGGAGGATCCAGGCTGGAGGGTATTCCCAGAATGATCTCGTCAATCCTGAAGACACAGTGGATCAACGCAAGTACGCATCTATCTATCCTTGGCGGTACTTGTCCATTCCAACATGCAGTTTGTCTCTCCTCGGCACGCTGTCATCTACCAGCAGAACAATGCAACGAATAAGACTGTTTGTAATAAAGGTCCATGGTTCGAAGAGAGTTTAACCATTTCTGATATATGAAGATAGTAACTGTTCTCAAAAGAACAGATACCATTGATGACCGTGCAACTTGTATAGAATAAATGATAGTTAATTGAAACTCTCAGCTGCCGACAGGTGTTGTTGATATACCTCGACGGGGACAGCTGAAAATGTGTGACCGGACCGGGACTCTAACCCGGGATCTCCTACTTACATGGCAGGCGGTCTCTCCATCTCAGTCACCGAAGACAATGATGAATAGCGCGACTGCAGGGACGTATCCCTTGCACGCTTCCCAACTGTCCACAACTGTCCACTTACGGGAATCGTCACCTCAGTGTGCGCGAGTAATGAGTGGACGGGCAAATATCTATTAGGTGCATTACGTATGTAGATTGTGGACCGTTGGGAATGTGGATCTCACGGGAAGCGTGCGCGGGATAAGTACCTGCAGTCGCGCTATTAATCTGTGTCCTCGGTGGCTCAGATGGATAGAGCGTCTGCCATATAAGTTGGAGATCCCGGGTCCGAGTCCCGGTCGGGGCACACATTTTCAGCTGTCCCAATCGAGGTATATCAACAACATCTGTAGGCAGTTGAGAGTTTAAATTAATTATCATTTAACCATTTAGATTTGGCCATGGATGCTCGGCCAAGAAACCCTGCCAGCTATCCACGACACTTGTGTCGACATGGCTTTACATCCCTGCCGATACTTTCCAGAACCGCAGTGACACTCTTCCTGCGCGTCTCTCAGCGGTGCGCACAGATAAAGGTGGTTATTCAGGCTTCTGAGAAGTGATCACATTAATGTGACTGGATAGTATAGGACAGTCCGCGAAGCGGTTAATATCTCCAAGGAAGTAACAAATTTTAATAGTGACTGTTGGTGTAGGCTATGAGCTTCGCGGTTTCTCGCCCTCAAAGAGGGAAAACATCCAGCCACGGTGTGCGAAGACTATAAACAACCTACAGGAAGCTGTATAAAGGGCACTACAATAATATTTTCGCAATTATTCCCTCTCCGTTTATGACACCCCCTGTTTAATACTGCTACACCATAACCTTAAAGTTGTAGGCAGGTCGTGAAATAAAACTGTCTTGTTAAAGCAATTATGGTGTAAAGCAACAGAGCAGTGTTACCCTCTGAGAGGAATTTTGTTATGTTGACCGTGTTGTACCTAACGGAGGTGGCTTATCGGAAGTGAAAGTCAGAATTTCGTAAATATTTGAACAGTAACAAACAAAATTTTGCCTATCTGCACTGTTTAACGGATAAAGAAAACGGTCGCCATCCGGACTAGGCAAGAAAATTATTAACATTCTCGTTCAAGAAAATAGTTATTAGTAACTTTAATGGATAAACACAACCTATACTTTGTCACACGCGAGTGCAGTGAACTCTGACACATACATATGTTTACGGTAAGATTGAAACTAACAGTTATAGCAGCACAAACTATTTGCAAAATTGTAACAGATACCGAAACACACTATTACTTTCAGGGCTTACACTAACTGAATGCTCTTTATAACGCTATTATTACTATTTACTGCAGAATCATTAATTGGATATAGGTTACGTCTCTCAGTTAAATACTTTACTATTTAAAATGAAAGTTAATTGGAATCCACTGAAAGGTTGCGTCTCACTATCATTTGAAGAAAGAAATTATGATTTTCATAATTAATGGTCTTTCCGTTACTTTTTACCGATCATTAACATAATAGACAAACTGTGAATCCTGTTACACTATTAATATGCACTTCTAATACACAAGAGAGACAAACACTTAGCAAACATGAGTATATAACGTTTCACAACTGCAGTTTTCCACTTTTACTACAGTGAGAGACAAAATTAACATATATGTAAGACACTGACTCACCTTCTGCGATTTACAACAGGCAGTAATGTGATCATTTACTAAGCAAAACTTTATAAGCCTCAGACTTAAGAACTTTTAATTTGAAGTTGGCAACAACACATTAATAAGCAGTTTTACTAGGAAAATTATTTTCAGCAAGCATCATTAACTTTAACTCACTCTCTTGCCACATTAACTTTAACTTTCTTTTTACTATGTTCAAGAGGCATCAATTAGCAAAACACTGGGCTTTAATGTTCTTTCAGTAAGGACACTCGGAAATCACTTTAGTTCAAACGGAGAGGAACCTGAGAGGTGTTATGATAAGGAGAACAATCAAGGTAGGTACATAAATTCAATTATAAATTACCTTATATTTGAGCACACTAACACATCCATTAAGATGATCCTTCACTGTACATCATTATAGCATTCCGATGCAATGATTGCGCAATGTGGTGGCAACTGCATGTTGGTAGGTGGAATTGTAGGTAGAATTGCTGGACTCTGTCATTTCTTGGTGGCGATGATAGATACAAATTCCAGAATAGTTCCAGCTATTTATCCATCCATCCGAGGCATTGGAAAGTAGCAGAAAAAGCCTCTCTCGGAACCAGCACAATATGCATCTTTTACATGACAGTGCACAGTTTGTAGCTCGTCCCCGACTCGTAGCTCGTCCCCGACTCGTAATTCGTCCCCGACTGACTCTTGTTCCACCTTTTCTACCTAGGTCAACCACAATTTGCGCGCGCTACACAGTTCCGTTCCCGAGGGGAACCACAACAACTTTTACAGACAGAATAACTGAGAACCCTAAGTGAGGATCAGCACTTTACAGAACAGCAAACAAACACATTTAATAAAACAGAACATTTGCACATATTGACATTTCTACAAAAAATTATTCACACAGAAATTACAATTATATATAGTAAGTTTTGTTCCCTCCAAATGGGACAAAGAATTTAAATGACAGATATACTACATTGTATAGAATCAAACCACGACATCAAAGTTTTTACAAAGAAAGGAGTATACAATTTTATGTTATCGATTCATACATTTACAGATACTCAATGATGTAACATTGAATGAAACAAAAGCAAAATAAATCAGTACAGCATTACAGCTATGATGTTACACGTTCCACCGCTGGTTGCAGCTGCCTACCATCAACAGTGGCCCGAAAGATTTTGCCCTAGAACTTCCATGGTCCAGAGCAATACCGGAAAAACTTCTATAGTTTGACGTGACTCTAGTGTTAGCGTTCATCCAAAATGAGGGCATCGGAAGAGTTCTGAAAAACATTTCAAAAGAGTGGTCGGAACGTCACATATAGTAGAGGAAACTTGAAGACGAACAAGACGCGGCCTTACAACCCAGAAGATTCTACCTCCAGTCGTCTTAAAACACCTTTCTTTTCTCTGTTGCTTCTAGATGAATAGGTGCTCTTAAGTTGAATGATAAATGTTTTCTCCCTTTTTTCGTTATACAAGTACTGCAATGTGAAGTGTGAAATACCTCCCTTGTTAGAACACACTTCCTCCTATTGCCTGCATAGAGCCGCTGTCTCCGAGAACTGTTTACCGTTTGAACGGTAGGCTCCGACACGAAATATGTAGCACGTGAATGTCAAACGCAGGTCTGTTTGTACGGGCACGGGCCCGCCCCGCGGTAGTTATAAAACTTTTATTACGCCCCCCGCAGGGTCGCAGTAAATAAGGGAACGAGGAGCGCCGATTTACTGTTCTTGGGATGCGCGCTCCGTCACGCGTTATTTGAATCCAGCACTGCCGAAACTATCGTCCGTGTCCTCCGAGGGAAATTTATCCGACCCATAAGTTACAAAATTACTTTTATTCTCATCGCATCCGACAGAATATGTGCCATCCGAGGCGTGTCTGCGACGGACAGCTAATTCGAGCGAGTGTTTCTGGTCATATTTCAGGCCCTTTTACTGCGAGAGTAACGCAACGACCGGCCCGTTCGCAGTTTCTACTCGCATCTTATATAGAACTGAACGGCTTCATCTTACAGGCAAAGTGATTTTACTCACGCCAATTTTCTGTAAGTGTGACACCAGTGCAAGTGTGTGGGTGGAAGGGTGCTGGCTGAAGAAGGCAGGTGTGATAGAGGACGCTTGTTGGAAGCGGGGGGGGGGGGGGGGGGAGGGGGGGGCGGCGTAGATTGTGGAACTAAATATCATCTCAGTTTGACCGTAAATTACTGAAATTGTAGACTGGGTGGAAATGGACATCAACGTGACTGAGAGCACAATCAGCGTCAAGTTCACCTGTTACCAACCTAATTGTGTGAAGTAGCCGGCCGGGGTGGCCGAGCGGTTCTAGGCGCTACGGTCTGGACCCGCGCGACCGCTGCGGTCGCAGGTTCGAATCCTGCCTCGGGCATGGATGTGTGTGATGTCCTTAGGTTAGTTAGGTTTAAGTAGTTCTAGGGGACTGATGACCTCAGAAGTTAAGTCCCATAGTGCTCAGAGCCATTTGAACCATTTGTGTGAAGTATGTGATGAAGAGTTACACGTATTAACATCTTAACTGTTACCAATGTAACTGTGTGAAGTATGTGCTTTCTAGGCATACACATTTACATCTAAACTGTAGCCTGTGTAGCTGTGTGAAATATGTGTTTTAGAGACATACTCATTCACATCTAAATTTCTACTCCACAAGTAACAGTGCGAGACGTAGGGAAATTACATAGGTTATTTCCGTCACTAATCCTCGGTGGCCCCCGGGTTCCCGGGTTCGATTCCCGGCGGGGTCAGGGATTTTCTCTGCCTCGTGATGGCTGGGTGTTGTGTGCTGTCCTTAGGTTAGTTAGGTTTAAGTAGTTCTAAGTTCTAGGGGACTGATGACCATAGATGTTAAGTCCCATAGTGCTCAGAGCCATTTTTTGAATCCTCGATGGTGGAAGGCGGGAAGAGTGACTAACATATAATTTCCTGGCCTCGCTAGCGCTCTTCCTGTTGTGGTGGTCATGGCCAGTTTCAGCAGCGAAATTAAATTTTAGCAGCTGCATAGGCTCTGGAGCGGAAGGTACTGGTGGTTTGGTGGAGTATACGTTTATCAGAATACACATTTTATTAACAAATAATTCTGTTATGTTTGTGGATGTAAAGAGGTGGATGAACGTTCTAGAACACATCAAATACGATAGGATCATTAAAACATAAATGTATTTATTTACAATGTGTACAATATTGCTTATAAGTAACTTTGTATGGTGTTATCTCTCTCTCTCTCTCTCTCTCTCTCTCTCTCTCTCTCTCTCTCTCTGTGTGTGTGTGTGTGTGTGTGTGTGTGTGTGTGTGGTGTGTGTTTGTTCCAATAGTAACAGTTATCAATACTGACTAGCAGTCGGAGTAATAGCTACGTCGTGCTAGGTTCGTAAGGTCTCACTGTGCTGTCTTCTTTACGCTCGGCGCGATCTAAGAGTAGTCAGACGCAGCTCTGAGAGCGGCGCTTTAGAAAGTCACGTGGACCGACCAACACAATAGCAGCCAGTGAGGAGATGCGGACTGGGTGTCCTTGAGTGGCGTGTGTGCGCCACTTGCCGGTGTTTGCCGGACATGCTGTAGCAGCGGCTCGCGGCTGTTGATTTAAACGTTTCTTCTGTGCAGACATCTACATCTACATCTACATGGATACTCTGCAAATCATTTAAGTACCTGGCAGAGGGTTCATTAAACCACCTTCAAAATTCTACATAATTCCAATCTCGTTTAGCGTGCGGAAAGAATGAACACTTATATCTTTCCGTACGAGCTCTGATTTCCCTTATTTTATCGTGGTGATCATTCCTCCCTATGTAGATCGGTGTCAACAAAATATTTTCGCATTCGGAGGAGAAAGTTGGTGATTGGAATTTCGTGAGAAGATTCCGTCGCAACGAAAAACGCCTTTCTGTTAATGATTTCCAGTCCAAATCCTGTATCATTTCTGTGACACTCTCTCCCATATTTCGCGATAATACAAAACGTGCTGCCTTTCTTTGAACTTTTTCGATGTACTCCGTCAGTCCTATCTGTTAAGGATCCCACACCACGCACCAATATTCTAAAAGAGGACGGACAAGCGTAGTGTAGGCAGTCTCCTTAGTAGGTCTGTTACATTTTCTAAGTGTCCTGTCAATAAAACGCAGCCTTTGGTTAGCCTTCCCCACAACATTTTCTATGTGTTCTTTCCAATTTAAATTACTCGTAATAGTAATACATAGGTATTTAGTTGAATTTACGGCTTTTAGATTAGACTGATTTATCGTGTAACCGAAGTTTAACGAGTCCCTTTTAGCACTCATGTGGATGACCTCACACTTTTAGTTATTTAGGTTCAACTCCCACTTTTCGCACCATTCATATATTTTTTCTAAATCGTTTTTCAGACAGGAGCGACGCGCGATGCGCCGTGTACTGTCAACGAAGGCACCTTCGATACCGAACAATAACCAAAACAATTCCAAATAAATGACAAAATATGTACAGTAATGAAAGAAACTTAATATTAAATCTTTTTAAAATTACACAATGAGCACAGCAGAATCCTTTATCAGATAACAGCAGACAGGTAGTATTCAAGAACAGCATATAAATGTTTGCTAAGCAAATGAAGCATAACTAGAAGACATTTTTTCACTTGCAATAGAGATCAATGACGATTATTCACGCAACAGCAATTAAAATACACAATGACTAGAAAAAAGTACTTGTGCGTGAACCAGGAGCAGTAGAATTAAATTACAGTAGGTCAAACGAATGCCTACGTTTCCCATAACAGTAATTAAAATCCATAGTGAAATTAATATAATCCATGAGTACAATCTATGTGATGATAGCAAAAGTACAGAATAAGTGTACTGGATCCTAGACCACAGTCACACGGCAAGAATGGCTATGGCTATGAGACCCCAATGGCCAAGTTCAGCCACCTTATAGTAAAGGTTATAATGAGCCTAGTGTTTTTAAAATCTTCCCAACTTAGGGTGGAAAGTATGCGTGCGTGACTGATATACAATTTTTTATTGCTGTTATAAATTTTTAAATCCATGCAATAGTCTCCCACACTATCAGCTCATTTTTTATCATTTTATTATTATAAGCAAACAGTGGGGAAAACTAGATTAAAGAAAGGTAAAGTAAGTTTAAACTTTTGTATTTATTTTAAAATTCATCAGTGTTCAATAAACGGACAACACATGCTAAGACTATCTCAAAGCTGGTGCCTTATTTACTATTGTAAAATAATTAAGAAAAGTGTTACTCAGAGGGGGTGCAGTTTGCATAAAATGTGATTTTCAAAGAATAGGAAGCCGAAAGAATAGGAAACAGGGTGGGATACCGCAATCAAACAAGCACACAAAGAGAATTAAAGAGTACACCAAAATCAACAGAACCAAAACCAATCCATTCTATTTAGGCAAAGATATTCCGCTCCTAGCGTAGTCGTGTTCCCAATGGATAACCACAGACTAGTATTGTAAATTTAGACAAAGCTCGCATGGTTCAATATATCCACAATCTTACCAAAATGCTCTATAAAAATCTTTCAAAAAATTGTGAAATAGGAAAACTGCTCGCGATAGCGATTAATTACCTTTTAATACCCGAAATTTTACGCAGAAGTGTAGCTGAGGGCCACTTTTGATACTACACCACATGTTCCACGTGCACAAGTACATTTACAGAAACCATGTATTTCCACTACGATTTTAATAAGGAAATCAAATCCAAACACATTAGCTACAGAAAAATTCCGAACTACGTTAATAACGGCATAGTATTGACCTGATGGCTCGCAGAACATTTTTTTTTTTTTTACAAGCACGTGATACTGTTATTACAAAGCACACACCACATGGGTTGAACACGAAGAGAAGTTATTAATTTGAAGCATTTCAACGAGAGAAAAACTTAGAATCACACGCACGTTCACACTAAAGAACGATGACTTTTATTAGAATTACGCCTCATGACTTAACGTGCTTCCACTTTTCTCATGTCCACATCATCATCATTTCATCCCCATAGACGTGAAAGTCGCCAAAGTGGCGTCAAATCGAAAGACTTGCACCCGGCGAACGGTCTACCCGACGGGAGGCCCTAGCCACACGACATTTATTTAAATTTTTTTTATTGGGATGGAAATAAAGCAACTACCGCAATACACTCCGAAACCAACACTGAAATGCCACTGCATCGGGATTTAAAATAATATAAAAAACATTTTCGACGTAAATCTGTAAGAAAGGTAATTCATATTTCAGTTAGGCTGAAAACTTAAGAATTTCATTGTCCTTCGGACTCACCAAGCACACGCTTAACCGACGATGTTACCACCTGAGAAACTGCCCGCCGACTGCTAGCGTGGGCCCCGTCCGAGGGTATCCCACAAATACAATAGGAAGTGACCAGAGACAAGGGAGGACAAAAGCGCACCAAGGAGACAAACCTCTTTGCCTTACAAATCGTATCTACCTACTCAGACGTTGGTCCTACTGTTCTCTAGCAGACACAACTTCTCTGCTACCATCGAGCATGCAACTGCAAATACTCTCACTCATTTATCCTGTCACACCAGAAGGGAAGGTGATGACAATATCTTAAGACATCACATACACTACGGTAAGGAGGCGGACGTGGGTTTCGTAGGAAACTCTGTATGATAAGAATTACATAAAAAATGTGTTAAATAGTGTTGTATGACAAGTTGTTCTTGAAACTTCCTGGCAGTAAATTTAGAGGTGCAAATGTATGAGGCAAACAACAATAAATCGAGCAAAATAGCATGAAGAGAATCTAACAGAAACCTTTCAAGGTTTCTTCTATTCTTTGCACCCGCAGGCAGCTTTCCTTCACGAAATGTGAGAGTTGTGTGGACAAGTGAATCTGTTAAGTGTAGGTGACTATAATTCGTGTGTGTTGCTTGTAGTGTTATGTTCGAATTGGAGATGATGATAAAAGGAAGAGGTGAAACCCGGGGTTGGTATATAGCCTACTCAAATCGAATAACGCCAAGAGAGTCGCAGAGCTTAACGTCCCCAGCCGACAGACTGGTCACCATCAACATTGTCGCATGCCATCATTTCATGGAACATTACGAAGAGATCTGGAATTTAATATAGGACATTGGTTCAAAGACTGATGATCGAGGACACCAGCACACCTGTTGTCCCCTCATACTTCAAAGACAGAGGGAATGTTGTCAACAGCACACAGCGTACCCGGACAGTCACCCATCCAAATACTGGCCACGTCCAACGGTGCTTAACTTCGCTGATCTGACAGGAACCTGTATATCTACCTCGGCACAGCCTTCGACACATCCTAATCCACAGAATTCATAGAATTCGCGCTCTAATTAGAAGTGCTCAAAATCCCTCAGAGACAACTTCTTCTTCTTCTTCTTCTTCACTTCACGTATCAGACAAATTGCCTGTTACAGTAATACATCTCTTGTATGGTCTTTCTAAATTTCTTCTTCAATGTATTTGTAATTGAGAACCTTTAACGGAATCTTTCTCCACAAATACGGTCTACGTTTTCCTTCCATTTCCTCCCATTTTCCTTTATTTTTTTCTTAGATTATATACTCGTATATCATTTCTTATATCTTCATTCCTTTTTCGGTCTCCCCTTGTACGTCCTTCTATTCTTCCTAGAAGTCTCATTTCTTGAGCCTGTACTCTACTTTCTTGACGTCTCATCGTTGCCCCTGCTTCACTTTCGTAAGAGTTGGAACTGCTGTTGTTGTGTAAAACTTCAGCTGGGTTTCTTTCCTGACTTTATTCTGCAAACTTTTTACTCTGGCTCTACTTAGGGAAGCAAATTTACTTAATTTTTGATCCACGTCATGGTTATATTCGTAAGTGATGTAACATGCTAGATATTCAAAATGTATTTCTTGCTCCAAGGATTTATTAGTCAAGACTAGATTTTACTAGTAGTCTGCCCTGAAACGCTATCACTTTCGCTTTAGCTGCCGACAGTGCTAGGTTGTAACCTGAGGCTATCTACCTCAACTTATATACTACTATATGAAAGTCATCTTCATTCTCTGTAAACAGAGTGAGGTCATCTGCACATAAAGTTGCATTTGAGCTAAAAGAACTCCTTTTATGTTCCACATTTTTCATTTGCTGATAATTTCATCTACACATACTGAAGAGTGTTGGAGAAATACAGCATCCTTGTCGTACCCCTTTCTCTGTGTTCATTGGCGTTGTTCTTATATTTCTCATAGCTATAACAGTTTCAGTGTTTGAGCATAGACATGTAATAGCATTTATGAGGTGAGATGGATAACCTGGATAACATGATATTCCATAGTTTTTCTCTATTCACATCGTCGAATGCTCTCTCAAGACCCACAAAAGCAAGATAGTGTTATCTACCGAACGCTGTGTCTTTTCTCTAATTTGTTGGAGTGTAAAAACACTGTCAATAGTTGATCGTTCTATTCTGAAACCTGAGTGTTCTTCAGATGTTATCTTTACCGTGATATTCTGAAGTCTTACATTCATTCTTTTGGCATATAATTATAGGCTGAATCCAGGAGGCTTACACCTCCATAGTGAAAAGTCTTAGGTGTAGGAATAACCCTCCATGTCGCCACAGTTCCAAATTAACACCATAGCTTTTAGAGCTTCCGTCAGTTCTCTAATACCAATATCGTCCTGACCTTTCGTGTCATTCGGTTGTGGTAATGTATGAAGTAAGTATCATCATGCTACAATTGTTTGTAATGACTTATCCATTCGTTCTCTCCTATATTATTAACACGCATTCGATCATTTCCTTGTCTGTTGAGTGATTTCATCACTTTATAAACGATAGTATGTCTGCCTTGTAAATCATGCTCTATATTGCTCTTAAACCTTTCCCATTGTTCTGCATGTGCTTTCCGAGTTACGTATTTCGCATTATTTCTCTTCTCTTAATATTCTTTATGCCGTTCGTTAGTCTGATTATTTGTGTAAGTCTTGATTGTTTCTTGTCGGGAACCGCGCTGCTGCTACGATCGCAAGTTCGAATCCTGCCACGGGCATGCATGTGTGCGCTGTCCTTAGGATAGTTAGGTTTAAGTAGTTCTACGTCTAGGGAACTAATGACCTCAGATGTTAAGTCCCCTAGTTCTCAGAGCCATTTGAGCCATTTAATTGCTTTCTCCGTCTATGGTGTCCAAATTCTTATTCCTCCACGTTTCATGTTGTTCCTTTTCTTCGACAGAACCTCATTACCTATGTTCGATTTCTTCTTCCATGTCTTCTACTATTTCCAAATTTGCTAATGTTTTTGTCGTCTGCTTTTGGTAGAGACTTCTTACGCTGCTGTCTTCTAATAGTTTAATTTTAAGAACGTGTTCTTCCTTTTCGTCTTTCGGTTTTCTCCATTTTGCATAGATGTCAATTATTCACATCAGTGAGAAGTGATCTGATCCAATATTCAATCCTCGATACACTCTGGTATCTCTGACCTTTCCAGGAAATACTTCATTTATTGTTATGTAATCTATTACAGATCTATAGCCTTTTTCTGACCATGTAAACATGTACACATCTTTCTTCCTAAAGAAACTATTGACAATTTGTAAGGCCGGCCGCGGTGGCCTAGCCGTTCCAGGCGCTCAGTCGGGAACCGCGCGACTGCTGCGGTCGCCGGTTCGAATGCTGCCTCGAGCATGGATGTGTGTGATGTCCTTAGGTTAGTTAGGTTTAAGTTGTTCTAAGTTCTAGGAGACCGATGACCACAGATGTTAAGTCCCATATTGCTCAGAGCCAATTTTTAAATGATTAGAGGTAGCAAAATATAAATACAATACCCCATTCGTGGACTCAATATGTGTACTTGTAGCACTCAGTCTAGCCTCGGAAACAGGACCGAATACCTTGATAAGACAATGGCAGAGACAGCATGAAACAGCTAAATAATATCTTCGCTCAAGAGCACAGCCACCGGATTTAGCTAATCAGGCTAAACCAGTTGTGTTTTGTTAAAGACAGTATTAATACGTGGTCATTCGACGCGGAATGGCTGCCCATGTTAGCTCCGTAGCACTAGCGCCTGTTTTACTTCCTGTCAGTACGTAGCTGGAAATACAGGGGGCAGATTTAAAAACATGTCTGCACTTGCCCTTGGGAAGCCCTTTGTGCCAGGCACCACACACAATACAAGCCGCCGTCACTGTTTGCTCTCCCTATGAACAGCTAGGAACAGATACCAGTTGTTTAACCTCCTCTGGAGGGGTGTGTTACAATCGCTGTATACCTTTGCAAATCGTTAAGTACGCCCCATTACACTGTATGTTAGGCCTTCCCAGCAACTCGTTCCAGCAATACGTAACCAAACACATTACCTCAAACATTACTCGTCGCGACTATACCCGGTCAGAAACCTTACTCACAACAGCAGACAAGTGCGAGACAGCGCTTGTTCCTCTTTATATTCAGACACACAGGAAACATCAGATACTAATCGTTGCTACGCGAGTTGAGCTCTATAGTGCTTTTTCTTCTGAAGCAGGAGGAAAACTCAAGATAACAACAGTTGCTGGATACTTACCGGAAACTCAATTGTCCTCCCTCGAATGTGTACAAACTTTTTGTAGTTCTTAAAGCAGCAGCATCCAAATGTCATAGTAACTGCTCCTGACGGCTGCACTTCATTGCTTTTGGTCCTCTGCACTAGAAGTTAATACGAGGGTTGAATGAAAAGTAATGCCTCCACCTTCGTTGATTGGGTTTGGATGGAAATATTTTAATAAATCAAACGCAGAAATAATCCTTAGAATGTGATCTTTAATTACTAATATTCGATTTTCCACATAATCACCAGCCAATTGGATACATTTCTGCCAACGATGAACAAGTTTTATGAAGCCGTCTGGAAGAAGACGACACTCTGTTTCCGCAACTAGAGTCTCACAGTTCTCTCAACGTCTTCGTCAGAAGCAGAATGATGGCGCCGCAGATCGTCTTTCATTATCGGGAACAGATGAAAGTCAGGCGTTGCTAAATTTCAAGTCTGTGCGCTTTCATATCGGGAGTCAGCATCCAGGGTACCCATCGTGCGTAGATCTTCCGATAGCCAAGTAGAGCAACAATGTGACCCACACGTTCTTGTAAAATGGTGTTTGTGCTTGCAATTTCTATGAGTGATACGACGATCGTCCAGAATCAATCTGTCAACAATGTGCTCGTGAAACTCGGTGGTTGCTGTCACAGGACGTCCAACTCTCTGTTTGTCACGCAGGTCAGATGCTCCCCCCTAACATCTTTAAACTTACTCGCCCAACGACGCACAGTACTCACATCAACGCAATCACCATAAAATGCTTTCATTCTCTAATGAATCTCCTTTGGGGTGACACCTTCTGCTCTCAATAATTCAGTGCCTGCACGTTGCTTAAATTGCATTGACCGACCGTCTGCGCAGGGTTCCATACTTTACACTGTAACAACACAACTGTTCAATGCTAAAGGCTTCCAGCCAACTGGAGCTGTAGAAAAGAGACTACGGAACAAGCCAGTACCTGCCGCATACCAATGTTGCCACCTGTTGAAGAGTTACAAAGTGGAGGAATTATTTTTCAGTCAACCCTCGTATATCGGTTTTTCAGCGACTGTTATTGTGAGTGTTTCTCCCGTGGAGCTATTTCCTCCGATTCCGGTGAAGATCTTCCTAAGGAAGTAGATCTCCCAGAACCATCTAGAATGTTCTAGAACACTCTGGCTGTATGCTAGCGCCTGCTAGTCATCTTGGATCCTTAGGGTGTTGTACTCACTAGCCATTACAGCAGCAAGGTTGCCTCAGCAGGCTGTCAACGAGTTTTACTTCATTCGGAGCACTGCCGACATTCCGGATTCCTGCTTGACACCACATTTTGTAAGTTCTTTTATTTTACTCTTAATAAAGTTTCTCTCCTTTTCTCACAGCCATGCCAGTTCGTTCATTTAAAAAAATTGATAGCCGTGACAAGGCCTGGAAGATAATTTAGTGGAGCGGTATGAGGTTCGTGGTATCGAGGTTATTGAGAAAAGAACAAAATAATAATGAGTTAATGATAGGCAAAGTTATTTTTTAAACACGAAAAGACTCCAACAATTTAAACTGCGTTTCCCTGCGCGGTAAT
The DNA here is from genome assembly GCF_021461385.2 of Schistocerca piceifrons. Taxonomy (NCBI): domain Eukaryota; kingdom Metazoa; phylum Arthropoda; class Insecta; order Orthoptera; family Acrididae; genus Schistocerca; species Schistocerca piceifrons. The sequence goes on from NC_060138.1 coordinate 1,033,867,437, forward strand.
GGAATTCCATTTAGTTCTTTTACTGTTTTCCGGGTGACTGTTGCATTTTAGCGAGCGTTCAACAGTTACTTTGCGTCAAAGCGTGGAAACATTAGCTAGTTGGAGGTTATGTTCACTGAACGTAGCGGACTTGGCGAGGATAAATTGAAACAAAGCAAGTTTCAGGTGATTCCACCGAAATCTGAGTATAGTGTTTGGTTGCGTCTATTGCAGTATTGACGTAGAACTGCATTCATGTGGAAGTTCTCGCAGCCAGCTGGAGGTGGAATGTTAACTGTTAGTGGCATATGTACCCCAGTTTCGAATCTCGGAATCTTCATGAGAGTAGTTAGAGAGATACGGGCTTTTTAATTACTGGCCATGGAGTGGTAGACGTTTAACGCTGTCTCAAGCGTCAAAGAGAAACTGGTGAAATTTAAATTAGTGTAGCAGTATAGAGGATTAACCCGCGTCCGCCAAGAAACATTTCTGAGGAATTCTGCGGAGCAGCACATCGTGTAATTTGTATCACAGCCACAAGTGTCACTTCGCACGAAGCCATAGATGATCGAAGTATCGGACGCAAGCAACGTACGTGGGACATTCTATAAGCAATGCAACACATTCTTTTTTATAGCAGTTGGCTTTACCAGGATTCAATTACACTGTGTTATTCTCCAGGCTTTTTACTACAAAACCCTATTTAGTTAATCTCCGTTCAATGCAACGGCCTTATGACGCCTTACTAGGAGGCATGTATGCCGGCATAGTAATACTCTACTTGTTGACGTCGGAGCCAATATAGTGTGGCAACAGTAACGTCCCCATTAACCACGTACTGATTCCTGCTGACTGCATCCTTCATTAAGCTAAACAGGTGGAAGTCTGAATGCGCGAGATCCGGCATGTAGAGTGGTTGAAGAAGAACAGTCCAACGAAGTTCTGTGCGCTACTCTCGGGTGATCAGACTTATGTGAGGCCTTGCGATGTCACGGAGAAGCAGAATTTCGTTTGCATTTTTGTGGCGACGAAAACGGCGAAGTCGTTTCTTCACTTTCATGAAGGTGGCACAACATACTTCAGAGCCGGTCGTTGCAACATGAGGGAGGACATCAAACAGAGTAACTCCTCAGAGTCCCAGAAGACCGTCACCATGACTTTACCGGCTGAGGGTGCAAACTTTTTCTTCGGTGGAAGGATAGTGTGGCGCCACTCCACGGATTGCCGTTTTGTTTCCGGTTCGAAGTGATGAACCCATGTGTCATCGAATGTGACGATGCTCGACAAAAAATTGCTACGATCAGCCTCGTAACGCACGAGCAATTCCGCACAGATGGTCCTTCGTTGCTTTTTATGGTCTCCTGTTAGGCGGAGAGGAACCCAGCGGGCACACTGGGGTTTTAACTGCTCCATGTGAATGCATTTACCAGTCAGTTGTACACATAAAAATAACATTGGTAATTACTGCACAAACAGCTCTGTCCATGACCATGCAACAAGAGATAGACTCAACTTACATTTATCAAGAAAAAGTAAACATAAAACTCAAAACAGTATTTTCTACCAAGAAATAAAACATTAAAATAAATTACCAAAGGTGATTAAAGAAATTGCAAAAATACACTTATTTAAAAAGACAGCTAAAAGTACCTGCTATGCAATACATTTTATACATTGAAGGATTACTTAGATAAAACAGGGTAGGGGTTTGATAAAAAAATGTTATACAAATAAATAATAACAATAATGATTATAATACATCCAACATTCCACATAACACCTTCACTTTATGTTTTTTTCCTTCTTTTTTTCCTTTCTAGAAATACTTAACCCCCAAGCTATGCATAGCAAAATACTAACACCTCTTCCTCTTTCTGAACTCAACATCTCACTCGTTATGGAGGGATGCTGACTCAGTTTTTCAGGATAACAAATGGGAAGTTGCAGTACAGAAAATGGCCCAGAGATTACCAGTGTGTGTGTGTGTGTGTGTGTGTGTGTGTAGTTAGTGAAGGGCTATCAAATAATGTGTGTATAGTGTGTGCAGTGACTGATAGTGAGATATGAGTGAACATTGAGGCATTACATTATTTCATAAGTTATTTGTAAAAAACGTATTGTACAGCAGGAGTAAATCTAATGATTGTCTCTAACTAGATGTCTGTAAATATATGTGTATACGAATTAGCTGATTTTAAATTGATCTAAACATGTAAATACTTTGACATGTCCTATATCCTTGTAAAAAGAGATATACGGATGGAAAATGGAAATGCCGTGTGACTAGGGCCTCCCGTCGGGTAGACCGTTCCCCTGGTGCAAGACTTTCGAGTTGACGCCACTTCCGCTACTTGCGTGTCGATGGGAATGAAATGATAATGATAAGTCCCTGAGGAATGGAAATCTCCGACCCAGCCGGAAATCGAACCCGGGCCGTTAGGCAGCCTGGGTGGCTGACTAGAGGGATAAGAATATCTTGTAGAACAAAGTGGCAATTATATCAAAACGTTAGAAACAGTCAAAATGTAAATGCAGCAGCCCATTACAAACAGTATTGTAAGGTGCTCAAAAATGTTATTAGGAAGGCAAAAAGTATGTGGTATGCAGATAGAATAGCTAAGTCTCAGGATAAAATTAAAACCATATGGTCAGTCGTAAAGGAAGTGGCTGGTCTGCAGAGACAGGTCGAGGATATAGAATCAGTGCGTAGCGGGAATGTCCGTGTTACTGATAAGTCGCATATATGTACACTATTTAATAATCACTTTCTGAATACAGCAGGTGAACTAAATAGAAACCTAGTCCCAACAGGGAATCATATAGCGCTCTTGGAAAAAAGTGTTCCGAGACTGTTACCTGAAATGCTCCTCCATGATACTGACAAGAGGGAGATTGTGTTAATAGTTAAATCACTAAAGACCAAGAACTCTCATGGATATGACGGGGTATCTAGCAGAATACTGAAGTATTGTTCTATGCATGTTAGCCGAGTACTTAGCCATATCTGTAACTTTTCCTTTAGGAGTGGTCGGTTTCCTGAGCGATTAAAGTACTCAGTAGTGAAGCCACTTTATAAAAAGGGAGACACTGTTAATGTTGACAATTTTAGACCTATTTCTATGCCATCAGTGTCTGCTAAAGTTATCGAGAAGGTTGTATATACAAGGTTACTGGAACATTTAAATTCACATAATTTGCTGTCAAATGTTCAGTTTGGTTTTAGAAATGGTTTAACAACTGAAAATGCTATATTTTCTTTTCTCTGTGAGGTTTTGGACGGATTAAATAAAAGGTTGCGAACGCTCGGTGTTCTCTTTGATTTAACGAAGGCTTTTGACTGTGTTGACCACAAAATGTTACTGCAGAAGTTGGACCATTATTGAGTAAGGGGAGTAGCTTACAATTGGTTAGCCTCTTACTTTCAGAACAGAAAGCAGAAGGTAATTTTCCTCAATATTGAGAGTGGTAGTGATGTTCAGTCCCAATGGGGCACTGTTAAGTGGGGCGTTCCCCAAGGGCCGGTGCTGGGACCACTGCCGTTTCTTATTTATGTAAATGATATGCCTTCTAGTATTACAGGTGATTCAAAAATATTTCCGTTTGCTGATGACACCAGCTTAATAGTGAAGGATCTTGTGTGTAATATTGAAACAGTATCAAATAACGTAGTTCATGAAATAAGTTCGTGGCTTGTGGAAAATAATTTGATGCTAAATCACAGTAAGACACAGTTTTTACAGTTTCTAACTCACAATTCAACAAGAGCCGATATTTTGATCAGACAGAATGGTCATCTTATAAGCGAGACAGAACATTTCAAGTTCCTAGGCGTTCGGATAGAAAGTAAGCTGTTGTGGAAAGCCCATGTCCAGGATCTTGTTCAGAAACTAAATGCTGCTTTATTTACTATTAGAACAGTATCTGAAATAAGTGGCACTTCAACACGAAAAGTAGTCTACTTCGCATATTTTCATAGACTTATGTCGTATGGTATTATTTTTTGGGGTAAGTCTTCTGATTTTGGCTCAAAAACGGGCTGTTCGAGCTATATGTGGTGTAAGTTCGAGAACCTCTTGTCGACCCCTATTCAATAGTCTGGGAATTCTGCCCTCACAGTATAAATTTTCTTTAATGTCGTTTGTTGTTAGCAATATTAGCCTATTCCCAAGAGTTAGCAACTTTCACTCAGTTAATACTAGGCAGAAATCAAATCTGCATGTGGAATGCACTTCCTTGACTCTTGTGCAGAAAGGAGTGCAGTATTCCGCTGCATCCATTTTCAATAAGCTACCACAAGAATTCAAAAATCTTAGCAGTAGCACAAACTCTTTTAAGTCTAAGCTGAAGAGTTTCCTCGTGGCTCACTCCTTCTATTCTGTCGAGGAGCTCCTGGAAGAGCTAAAAAATTAAGCAAATTCCAGTGTTACATTGATGATTTTCTTTATTTAAACTTACGACTTGTCACCTGAATATGTTTTCTTATATTTCATTTTATCTGTTTCTAATATCGTGTTATAATTTCATGTATTGACTCGTTCCATGACCATGGAGACTTCTCCTTAATTTGGTCCCACGGAACAATAAATAAATAAATAAAAATAAATAAATTCTGTCGCGCTGACCACTTTTTTTTCTTTCTTTCTTTTTTTTATCTCATTTTGTTCGTTTTCGTCGTTGCTTCTGCTCTGACGTCTCAAGACACCCGTTTCAGTTCGTCGTTGATCCATTAACTCAGTTTTTTTATTACAGAGGGCAGCTAACCCTCTGACCGAACACGCCGGCTGTGTCAGTGCGACCAACAGAGACACCCAGTTGAGCAGCGAAGTGATTGACTGGGATCTGTCGGTCACTTTGAATGAGAGTCTCCGCACGTTCCAACACTGAAGACGTCACAGCCGGCACGTGGGAGATGGTACAGGTTCGGGCGACTTTGTTGCAATGGTGACAGACGCCTCGGCCAACGATTCACTGTGCTTTTATTCATTGCTAGGGCTAAGGAAAATTGAAGTAAGCTATAGAGAGAGAGAGAGACAGGTAAAGAACAACAAGCACAAGAGCCAAGAGAGATTAATAAGAGTGGGAGATCAAGAACGAAGTGCTTGGATTACAAAGCGAGTAAGACAGAGATGTAGTCTTTCACGCCTACTGTGTGATGGAAATAAAAGAAAGGTTCAAGAGTAGATTTAAAATTCAAGGTGAAGGAATATCAATGATAAGATTAGCTGATGACGTTGCTGTCCTCAGCGAAAGTAAGAATAATTACATGATCTGGTGAATGGAATGAACAATCTAAAGAGTACAGAATATAGACTGAGAATAAATCGAAGAAAGACGAAAGTAATGAGAAGTAGGAGCAGTGAGAATAGCGAGAAATTTAACGTCGGGATTAAGGGTCACGATGTAGTTGAAGCTGAGGAAGTCTGCTATCTAGGCAGCAAAATAACCTACATATTAATTACAGTCTTCTTTTAAGCAATTTACGATTAAGAAGGGGGAACTTTCTGGAAGAAATCACAACTTGCTATTAATCTATGTGTGTAGAAGAAAGTCTTGTTAGTTACACTATTTATAACTCAAAAACGGCAGGACCGATTTGGCTGAAAATTGGTGGAAAGGTAGCTTAGAACCAGGAGACGGACATAGGATACTTTTTATCCCGTTCGACCGCTATAAAATATGGTATAACGAAAACGCATCTGGCATGGAATAACAAAACGCAAATGTCGGCTAAACGTCACTATAAAACGTGGTATAACAAAGACGGATCTGACATGGAATAACAAAACACAAATGACAGCTAAACGTCTATGGTTAAGTATCAGTATATATCATTAACTAAAATATTTAAAGAAATAATTTGTATTTTCTTTGAATCATCATTAACAATGCCGCGACCAAGACGATCGAATATTTCTCTACAAAGCCGTAATGCAAGAAGGATACAAAACATTGCGAATGAAAGGACTGAAGTAGAACAACAAATTGCCCGTGAAGAGCGCCGCGTTAGTGTGGCACGACTTCGTGCTTCTCAATCACAAGAGCAAGGTGAGGCAGCCCGTGAAACGGCTCGGTTGGCAATGCGAAATCGTCAAGCGAACAACAGAGATCAACATGTGGATAGTTTTCGGCGCCACCAACTATCCAATTGAATTTTTAAACTCCTTGGATGTGCCTGGCTTACCACCGCACAATATACGCCTAAAAGTTGGCTCAGTAGTAATCATGCTTCGAAACATAAACCAACCAAACCTGTGCAACGGTACGCGTTTGGTGGTAAGTAAATTGATGAACAATGCTATTCACGCGACGATACTCAAAGGAAAATTCGAAGGTGAAGAAGTTCTCATTCCGAGGATCACGATGATCCCAACCGATATGCCGTTTGAGTTGAAAAGACTTCAATTCCCGATCCGTCTTGCATTCGCCATGACCATCAACAAATCACAATGCCAATCCTTGAAAGTTTGTGATTTAAATCTGGAATATCTATGTTTTCGCATGGTCAGTTATATGAGGCACGCTCACGGGTCGGAAGACCATCTGCGTTGTTTGTTCCTGCGCCTGATAATAAAACAAAAAAAATGTCGTGTATCACAAGGCACTTAATTGAAGAGTGGAAGCTATGCACCAAAAAACATAAAGAATAAAGAATCATTAAATGCTTAATTTTTATTTGTATTTCCTAATAAAAATTAAACTTAACATCCAAAAGTTGATTATTTATTGGCTTTAAGGCGGAACAGAGTTCGCCGGGTCAGCTAGTTGTATAATATAGCACATGTACGTATTACCGAAATATTTATTTCTATTTGTCGTTTACCATGAACTGTAAGAGATGGTGAAAGTCTACGAAACACCGAATGACTAAAAGGAGTCAGGCAAGAGAACGTGGCGGCAAAGATGGCATCGTGAGGAGCGGGCCGTACTGCGGAAAATGCAATGAAAGGTCGCATGAGAGGGCGAACAGGTAAAGTCCCTACACGAAATAGTTGTTTAACGATATATATATTTTGCTAAAACAGACATAATGTCTTATGGGATAACAGCAATCAGTGATTTTATAATGTTACTTTAAATCCGTCTTGATTGCAAATTTTTTATTATTCATATGACCGGTTTCGGTTCATTCAGAACCATCTTCAGATCTGTAAAAATTATTATACTAATTTACTATTTCACGAAAGCAAATCTTTTTCATCCTATCTAATCAACATCAAATGTACCAGAACGTACCTGATATTTAAGTTACAGGAGTAACCCGTCCAATTCAGCAACTTATGTGACGTAGCATGTGAAAGTTGCTGAATTGGACGGGTTACTCCTGTAACTTAAATATCAGGTACGTTCTGGTACATTTGATGTTGATTAGATAGGATGAAAAAGATTTGCTTTCGTGAAATAGTAAATTAATATAATTATTTTTACAGATCTGAAGATGGTTCTGAATGAACCGAAACCGGTCATATGAATAATAAAAAATTTGCAATCAAGACGGATTTAAAGTAACATTACATATATATTTGTCCCTCTCCCTCCCCCTATCTCTCTCTCTCTCTCTCTCTCTCTCTCTCTCTCTCTCTCTCTCTCTCTCTCTCCCTCTTTCTATCACTCTCTCTCTCTCTCCCTCTCTCCCTCTGTAATCTTCATTTGTATACAGTGTTCACATATTCTGCAGTTTGACAATGATATAATGATATTCTCAGTAAGTTGACTGTGTTGTCTGTATGGCCACCATACATTTATCATGTCAGACGAAAATGATAATAAATTAGGCCAAGCAAAGTAAAAGTAACTTTCACGGCGAGGAACAAACTACAACAGAAATTATTTCGGTCTTTAAACAATAAAAAAGGATAAATTTTCAGCTTCGTGAACACACGACACCGCAAATAAAGCTTGCTTGAACTATTACGTAGGACAGACTGACAGAAACTTCATAGTAAATACAGTGAACCCATCAGCACACATAAGCAAGCCACAAAATCAATCATAGCAACACACTCAGAAAACACTGAACACCCATTCGCAAACATAGTAGATCCTTAAGATAGTGCATCACTCACAGAAATCACAAACAACAGATTTTATGGAAGAGCTGGAAATTTTTGTACACCATAAAAATCGAGAAAAAATATTCTCAGTGGAAAGCTAGGTAGTGAAGCTATTAAGTTCTCCAGATGTTTCTCTTGTACCTAATAACTATAGCAGTTACATAAATACTTTCATTCCTTCATATAATCCACTCAGTATTTGCAACAAAGTAATATAAAATAGAATATAAAGCATAATAGATCGCCGGCCGCAGTGGCCGACCGGTTCTAGGCGCTTCAGTCCGGAACCGCGCGACTGCTACGGTCGCAGTTTCAAATCCTGCCTCGGGCATGGATGTGTGTGATGTCCTTAGGTTAGTTAGGTTTAAGTAGTTCTAAGTTCTAGGGGACTGATGACCTCAGAAGTTAAGTCCCATAGTGCTCAGAGCCATTTGAACCATTTGAGCCATAATAGATCATTTAAATAATCAGTAATGATAGGCTAGAAGTTATATAAAATAGAATATAAAGCATAATAGATCGCCGGCCGCGGTGGCCGAGCGGTTGTAGGTGCTTCAGTCCGGAACCGCGCGACTGCTACGGTCGCAGGTTCGAATCCTGCCTCGGGCATCGATGTGTGTGATATCCTTAGGTTAGTTAGGTTTAAGTAGTTAATGTAAATAACGTAATCAACTAAAAAGCGGAACACCTTTATTCTAATTCTCCGGGAAGCCATATTATCGTAATATCCTTGTACAGTATTTTCAGGTAAACAAAGAGTGTGAGTGATGTTTTGGGTTTGTGTGAATTTCTGCACAATGAAGGATACATAGAACCTTAAACGACAAAAACACGATTGAAAGGCAAGAGAGGTAGAACAAAACACACGCAAACATCTATCTGCATTTGGGAGCAAATTCTCGAAATGTCTCATGCTATGCATGAGCGAAAAGTAACTGGGCAGTGTTTTATTATTTAAATCATAAAATCTGTGTACAAGCAGGGTTGCAGGGCTTGGTGTTTTTCTAAGGTTTTCTCCCCTCTAATTCAGTGGCAGGACATTCTTTTCCATTATGTTTCCTATCGTCTGTCTGCTTCTTCTTAAATGGAGTACGTTAGGGTTAACTTCATTTTATTTAGCAACATTAATGTTACAAAGCATACAAATGTAAAATTCACGTGAGTGACTGACAAAGCTGTTTAATTACTTAGCTACTGTTAACCAATAAAAATGTGAAACTGCAAACACAGATAAACCAGACCTGTCTTAGCCCGCAGACGCCAGGTCATGACTGAACAGAGACACATAGATATAGAGGTCTTACGAACTGTTGCCTAATTCCGCCCTCCTATGCTGCATGATTGTGGCAGGCGTTAGAAAATTCAACTACTTCATTTGCCTTCATTGTGCTGTGGGTTATTTGATACTGCTGAATGAGCACTGTAGTGGTACGCCCGTTAGAAGCCAGACGGATACGAAGAGCAGTCGCAAGTGATCAGTGTACCACGTAACCCACCAGCCAATAGTGTAATTCTGCAGCGTCAGTCTGAAGCGATCTTCGTCGAACTTGTAGCGTTGGTTTTCATGTTTAAGAATGGTGGCAGTATTTAGCCACTGTAGTGTTTATTATGGATTACAAGTGGCATGAAGGAAATACGTCAAGTATTACACTAACTAGGCATCTACATCTACATCTACATTTATACTCCGCAAGCCACCCAACCGTGTGTGGCGGAGGGCACTTTACGTGCCACTGTCATTTCCTCCCTTTCCTTTTCCAGTCGCGTATGGTTCGCGGGAAGAACGACTGCCGGAAAGCCTCTGTGCGCGCTCGAATCTCTCTGATTTTACATTAGTGATCTCCTCGGGAGTTATAAGTAGGGGGAAGCAATATATTCGACACCTCATCCAGAAACGCACCCTCTCGAAATCTGGACAGCAAACTACACCGCGATGCAGACCGCCTCTCTTGCATAGTCTGCCACTTGAGTTTGCTAAACATCTCCGTAACGCTATCACGCTTACCAAATAACCCTGTGGCGAAACGCGCCGCTCTTCTTTGGATCTTCTCTATCTCCTCTGTCAACCCGACCTGGTACGGATCCCACACCGATGAGCAATACTCAAGTATAGGTCGAACGAGTGTTTTGTAAGCCACCTCCTTTCCGAGCATATAAATTTATCTATCGAAAGTCAGAAGCAGAACAATGGATCAGTGAGTCACCCCCGCTTGGCAGTTACCAACGAAGGCACAACAGCTGGAGGCTGAGGAGTGGGACAGATATACAGAGCAAAGCATTCTCCATCTCTCTGCGCACAGAACGCACCACGCACACACCTTACTCGTACGCCACTGCACATAGCGGCAGCGGAAGCGTAGCCTGAGAGTTACTGGCTGCGCAGGCGCGCAAACGAAAGCGCCACCTGCTATCTCCGCAGTAGAGCTTACAGCAGACACTCGGGGGGTGACACGTCGTGGAGAAAAGATTTAAACGGCGGGCGAAAGATTGGTTATTTCCAGGAAGAGACGGCCGCATCCGGCGCCCTTATTCCCGGCCGTAAAGTAGCACTTTTACGACAGGTATGCGCGAGTCGAGTGCACACTAAAGGTTATCTGCGAATCTATCGGCCGGGCGGTCCCCGGTCCCCCACCGCCACTTTGTAGTTTCGCTTTCAGCCGTTAACGCAGCCCCGTTACGCATCTTTACGGCCATAACCTATTAAAACAGTTACGATCCCTTTTACGGGCGCTGCTCACCGGCGCGGCTATATTTCAAACACAATGGAAAGCACCGTTACTCGGCGAAGATGCCAGTAAATGAAAGCATTTATAGAGATGCTTTGTGAGATATGGGTAATAAGTGGGCTCGCGTTCTCGCGGCATGGCATTCCCCGGGGACACACCCGCCGCTTGGCGTCAGCAGTGAATGCCAGGCGCCTCCGGCCGTGCCTACAAACGGCTCCGGTTACTGCGCAGGGTAGGCCCGCTCCATCCGACTGTGGCCACGCAGCGTTCTTCCTTATAGGAGAACATATATAAGAATTGAGTAAACTAATATTGTTGATATTTACAACCATTTTCCTCAGTTCCTTATAATAACTTCAATTATGTTTTATCATAAAGCCAATAAAACTTCAGTTTTTTGCCACTGAAAATTATTCTTGAGTATTAGACATGTATCGCCTGTTAATGTTAGGCATCTTCAGTAATCTATAATACATATAAAATTATTTACCATACATGTTTTCATGTGAGATTTGTGGTGATTCTTTGGCAATATGTTTAGACTTAGCTAATTCTGTTTACACTTATATGTTCGTGTTTATTACTTACATTCATTTTTGTGACCTGTTCATCAAACCATTTATTGTTCTATAGGCTCTATGTGCTAAATGCACTTGGCATAGATTTCTTCAAGTAAATATTTCCATGCACATAATCATTAGTGTAGGAAAGTGCACGTGTTTTCACTGCTCTTGGTCATATACTATAGAGCTGACTGAGGGATCTTGGGAGCAAACTGAGGGATTCCAGGAGATTGGAGTGGGGTGTTTGACTGGGGATGGAGGAAGGGTGGGTTGAGAACCACTGTCTGTCTGTGTGTGTAAATTTTTGTTTATTTATGTACTTTAATTTTTTTTTTATATGTGATTGAGAATTAGTTTGAATATTGGTCTTACGTTGTTGCTCTTTTGGTCATTGAGAATGCTTTCATTTTTATTTGTGGCCTTATTTATGATACATTCTTCCTGTAAAGTGAGCATTCCCTTTCGTTTGTTCTAATGGCGTAAGGCTGCCTTGCCCGTTTTTAACAATGGCTCTGAGCACTATGCGACTTAACCTCTGAGGTCATCAGTCGCCTAGAACTTAGAACTAATTAAACCTAACTAACCTAAGGACATCACACACATCCATGCCCGAGGCAGGATTCGAACCTGTGACCGTGGCAGTCCCGCGGTTCCGGACTGCGCGCCTAGAACCACTAAACCACCCGGCCGGCTGCCCGTTTTTACCGCAGTGTAATGGTGATTTTCTTATTTTAGATGTTCTGCTTGTGTGGAGTGGGTTCATTCACTCTTCAGTGCCCTTATGCCGGGTGGTTATAATTACACTTTCCCTATTTAACACATTATAACGCAGAAACTAATCACCGTACCAGGATCAAACTTGATAGCATTAATGTCAAGGACATGGGAAAGAGAAATAGTACAGAATCAGTTCAATTGAAACACTTTCAATGTGCTGCTACAATACATTATACCGTTACATACAGGAACCATTACTGCTACAAAAGGGTAACGATATGGCGCCCATCAGTGTCCAGAAGAGTCTGAAAGCACAGGATTGCATTCTTCATAGCAGAACGGACCATTTCCATAAGTATGCTGGTTACGTCTCTTGATACACTACGCTTCAGATCAACGTATGTGTGAATGTTCACCTGGTAAACCTGTCAAATGGTTCAAATGGACCGTAGCGGTCACGCGGTTCCAGACTGAAGCGTCTAGAACCGCTCGGCCAGAACGACTGGCGGTAAATCTGTCCTTCAGGTAGCCCCACAACCAGAAATAACAAGGAGTGAGATCAGCTGATCGTGCCGGCCAAGCATTTGGAAACGATCGGCTGATAATTCGATCGTGTCCAAATGTGTTTCGGAAGAACAGGTGAACTTCACGAGCGATGTGCGGTGGGGCCCCATCTTGCATGAAAACTGTTGAGTTCAATCCGTGTCTCTCCTGTAGGGCGGGTATGACATGCTAGCGAAGCATATCGCAGTAACGTTGGCCAGTCTCACTGCATGCCTTTGGTCCTTGAGCGCCAACCTGTTCCAAAAAGAATGGGCCAATGATGAACGTAACCGTGAAGCCACACCACACGGTGAGACATTCACCATACAGAGGGACTTCATGCACAGTGATTGGAGCCGAAAATCCCAACACTCGGCCATTCTGAGTGTTCGCCTCACCCGTCAGGGAAAGTGAGCTTCGTCTGTCCACAGAATGGTTCACGGCCAGCGCTCGTCAACTTTAATCCTTGCAAGAATGTGGAGATCGAAGTCAACATGTCGTTGTGCGTCCTGTGATGCAAGCTGTTGTATGTCATGGATCTTGTACAGATACCATTTGAGAATGGTTCGAAGCACCTTCCATACAGTGGACGAAGGAATGTTCAACTGTCGTGACACAGCACGCGGACTGCCTGACGATTGGGAATTGTGTGCAGAGTTGTCTACCATAGCAACAGCGATTTCATCAACCATCCGTGCTGCAACCGGTCGTCGACCTGCTCTCGGAGCGACGCCCAGTTCTCCAGTTGATTCGAATTTCTTCATCATGTTCCGCACAGCAGATGAAGAAAGAGGACCCTTCCGTAATCCTTACAGCGGGCGATATTCTCGAAGCGCAGCCGCAGCATTACTGTTGTTTTGATAACAGAGCATCAGCAATAATGTCCTGCTCTTTTTGTCTAAGCTCGTAATGACACGGCAACAAATGCACTGCTTCTGGTGAGGTGTGTGAGACTATGAATCGCGATGACTGATCACGGCTCCTGGTGGCCACAGCTGGAATAGGATGGTGGCGCTGTGACGCATGGAAATCGTGTACCCGATACTCTGGACGCTAATGCTACCAAGTTTGGTACTCGTACAGTAATTAGTTTTCGTGTTATAACGTGTTAAATAGGGAAAGTTTAATTATAGACATCCGGTATGTTATGAGAAGTTAAATTTTCTTGCAGTCATCCCAATATATTCAGAGATGCAGCTATAGCATGTTAATTCATATATACCCTAACTGTTAATCATTCCCTTCCGTCTTAGTTTCTTTTGTGTTGTGTAATTTGTCTTAAATGATACATTAATTTTAAATTTTTTGAAGATGTTACTGACGATCTGTGTGCGCAGCTAGTGGTATGCCATGGTGTGCCATTTTTGTTGAGGGCTGTATTTTCTGGTGTGAGTGCACGTTGTGTGCTATTGTTATTTGTTGTTATTTTATCTCTAATACGTCTTTAATGAGTGATTAAATCTGTGAGTAAAACTGGTTGTATCAGTCACACCTGCGAAAGGACATGGGTAATAATGAACGCTTTCGGCTAGCAGAGTCCACCTTCGTCTCAATAAAAGACACTGTTGGTCATAAAAGGTGCAGCGCGAGGAAGTAAAACAACAAAATTTTATTTATTGTGTACAGGCTAATACAGTGTAGTAGGAAGAATATGTGATTGTGGGTGTACTGGCATGCATAGGGTGCGAAATTTAGCACACAGAGTTGCCACTGCATTTGCTAGCCCGAAAGTGTACTGTTATTACATGTAGCATTAGAGCTACACTAACAACTGATGTAGCACATGTAAAGAAGTCCGTAAATTGCCTAGAATGCTCCTCATGTTTGGGTGTATATATTGATGCAATCTTGAACTAGTTTTTGAGCTTCTCTGACAATTAAGTGCAGATACTTTTGCTCTTCGAATAACTGTCAGTCTTGGAAACAAACGAATCAACCTCCTGAAATATTTTGCATACTTACACGCAATAATGTCTTATGGAATAATTTTCGGACGTAACTTATCACTTGGAAAGCAAGTACTGATTGAACAAAGGTGATCAGTAAGAATAAAATGTGGTGTTCACCTGTGGTCGTCATATAGGTACTTCATCGTGAGGCTAGGCGTTTTAACTGCACCATCACGAAACTTATGTTGGCTTTTGAAATTCATCATAAACAATCCATCAAAATTTGGGAAGAACAGTGATGTCCTCATTTAACAACACGAGAAGAAAAATGATCTTCCTAAACTATTATTAAAGCGGTCAGTAATTCAGAAAGGAGTTCAACAAGCTGCAACAATATTTTTTGACCTATTACCAAAATACACTCCTGGAAATGGAAAAAAGAACACATTGACACCGGTGTGTCAGACCCACCATACTTGCTCCGGACACTGCGAGAGGGCTGTACAAGCAATGATCACACGCACGACACAGCGGACACACCAGGAACCGCGGTGTTGGCCGTCGAATGGCGCTAGCTGCGCAGCATTTGTGCACCGCCGCCGTCAGTGTCAGCCAGTTTGCCGTGGCATACGGAGCTCCATCGCAGTCTTTAACACTGGTAGCATGCCGCGACAGCGTGGACGTGAACCGTATGTGCAGTTGACGGACTTTGAGCGAGGGCGTATAGTGGGCATGCGGGAGGCCGGGTGGACGTACCGCCGAATTGCTCAACACGTGGGGCGTGAGGTCTCCACAGTACATCGATGTTGTCGCCAGTGGTCGGCGGAAGGTGCACGTGCCCGTCGACCTGGGACCGGACCGCAGCGACGCACGGATGCACGCCAAGACCGTAGGATCCTACGCAGTGCCGTAGGGGACCGCACCGCCACTTCCCAGCAAATTAGGGACACTGTTGCTCCTGGGGTATCGACGAGGACCATTCGCAACCGTCTCCATGAAACTGGGCTACGGTCCCGCACACCGTTAGGCCGTCTTCCGCTCACGCCCCAACATCGTGCAGCCCGCCTCCAGTGGTGTCGCGACAGGCGTGAATGGAGGGACGAATGGAGACGTGTCGTCTTCAGCGATGAGAGTCGCTTCTGCCTTGGTGCCAATGATGGTCGTATGCGTGTTGGGCGCCGTGCAGGTGAGCGCCACAATCAGGACTGCATACGACCGAGGCACACAGGGCCAACACCTGGCATCATGGTGTGGGGAGCGATCTCCTACACTGGCCGTACACCACTGGTGATCGTCGAGGGGACACTGAATAGTGCACGGTACATCCAAACCGTCATCGAACCCATCGTTCTACCATTCCTAGACCGGCAAGGGAACTTGCTGTTCCAACAGGACAATGCACGTCCGCATGTATCCCGTGCCACCCAACGTGCTCTAGAAGGTGTAAGTCAACTACCCTGGCCAGCAAGATCTTCGGATCTGTCCTCCATTGAGCATGTTTGGGACTGGATGAAGCGTCGTCTCACGCGGTCTGCACGTCCAGCACGAACGCTGGTCCAACTGAGGCGCCAGGTGGAAATGGCATGGCAAGCCGTTCCACAGGACTACATCCAGCATCTCTACGATCGTCTCCATGGGAGAATAGCAGCCTGCATTGCTGCGAAAGGTGGATATACACCGCACTAGTGCCGACATTGTGCATGCTCTGTTGCCTTTGTCTATGTGCCTGTGGTTCTGTCAGTGTGATCATGTGATGTATCTGACCCCAGGAATGTGTCAATAAAGTTTCCCCTTCCTGGGACAATGAATTCACGGTGTTCTTATTTCAATTTCCAGGAGTGTACATAAAATGTATGATAGCTAGCAAAGTAAGTTTTAAATACAATTGAAAACCATTTCTCCTGGACAAGTACTTCTGTTCAATGGACGAATCTCTACTTGAAAGCTGGTAGTCCGTTTAAAAAAAGCCCTACCTTTTTTTTAGGTTAGTTGCATGAGTAGGACCAAAAATGTGTTCTTTAACGATATCACTAAACATCTAAAACTCGTGTACGTAATCTGCGAACTGATTTGTTTGGCATCATTTCAACAAAGGAATCCCTCAAATGATCTACGAAACATGACTGTCAATTTATTTGAGTTATTTAGGCTGTGCACTACCCACCCCCATAGCTGCGCGTTTCAGCAGACTGCATCCGGGATTCTGGCAGGTACGCTGGCCGCGGATTGAACCCGTCCTGTGGATTACGGACGGGGACCGCTTGTACCGGCCAGGCTGGATGTGGTTTTTAGGAGGTTTCCCATATCCAGTTAGGTTTACGCCGGGCTGATATTCACGTCCTGCCTCAGTTGCACGATTCGCAAACACTTCCACACGTGTAACTCAACTCGCTTCGCTCTTTTATACACTTAACACTACTCGCAGACAGTTGGGGTGCACAAAACCCGTGCCGTGAGGGTAACGGGGTGGTTACAGGAAGGGCATGCAGCCGCCCTCTAACAGTAACAATTCCATATCCGATAATAACCGCGTAACGTGGCTATAATTTCACACCTTACCAGCACTCTTCCACATACTTTGCCGTGATTTACAAGCGGAATGAGGTATCATTTGATAGGTTGTACATCGTATACATGAATATTTAAAGAAGACTGACATTGTCACGTACACCTTGTAAATAGTCTTTAACGCTTATTGCGTGAAAGGTGATGGACTGAATTTATTACCAAAGCGGTGTAATGAATGAGTGCCTATACTAGCAGAGGATGGAACGCCAGTGGCAATGAAACGGCAGGCGTAACTCAGGCCCTGGGTGGGAAAGCCTGCACAGGTGTGTTGCTCCTGCTTAACACAGGAAGTAGCCCAAGACGGACGGTTGGAGCACACGAGCGCTGAAGCACAATACAGCGGCGGCCGGCAGGTTTTGTAGCGAGGTCTGAAGGGTAACCGGATAATACTTTGGGAACCCTGTAAATTTTGAACGCAGCAGAGAGCAACAAGGAAGCGTTAATTAGGAAATCACGCAGGCTGAGGTATTTCTAATGGTTTTTACTCCGAGAAGCACACCATTGTATGAATTCGTAATTAACGAATATAGGTATTTCCTCGCATACGTTCCGCACTGGCCAACAAAAGACTGAAACATGGTTGGTCGGCGTTCGGAAGAATCTGTAGAGAGGGACAACATTCTGTGGTTTCGAGAACATGATTCGCCTTCTGCAGTTATGAGGGAGGGGAGCTGATTTTGCTGGGAAGCCAGCGGTGGAGAGAAAGAGGTCTTCCGTTTTGAGCGCCCATGTTAGACGGTCGCTCATTGTCAGCTTTTGTTGGTACAGATAGACTTGATGTCTTTGCTCTCAGGAGATTTTATAGTTAGTGAAAGGTTAGGCACTGTACTGTTGCGAACTTATGCGGTTGTAGACTCCGATTCCGAGAAGGGAGTCGTTGTTAAGTAAGCAGCGTTCAGTGTTTGAGAGCACTTCTTCTGTCTATATTCATGTTGAGCCGTTATCTGAACACCGTCCTTGTGGCTGGAAGTTCGCGTTTCTCGTCTGTAGAACACAGAGAGGAGAAGACAATATTAGGTTATAGAAGTCAGAGGACCGCCTTCTGGCGTCCTAGTGTTTGAACGAGGTTTTTATATATTTTGTGGCTGGAGTACTTCCGTCGTTGCAGACGTGTACGAGAACCATCACTTCGATGCACTGGACGCAGTACATACGGTGATACTGCCAATCGATTCAGCTTACTGGGGCTATAAAGCGAAGTAGCTGTGATCGCGCAACTTGTACTTCCACTGGGGTTGCACACCACTGTAGATCATCTTTGAAAGTAGTGTCTTCTAGTGTTTGGTACGTAGATGCTGTCACAGTCATCTCGCCTTATTTATATTAAATCGCATAGCCATATAAGGGGGCAGATTTGGTCAGTAGATCAGTAATATTAGTTAGGAAATTCATTTGCGTCTCTCTATGCCCATTGGATATTGATATATAAACATTCGTAAAATATAAAGTGGTTTTAATCTACAGTAAATGTATAAGCAGAAACAGCATTTTTCATTTTGCAGTTACTAGTTCCCTTAATCATTCATTTATGTTTACGTTGTAATTTAGATGTTGAAGAGCAAGGAGGAGGAGATAATATCACCATTAAGAAATTCTAAGATCTTCAGGGGATAGTCAGACAGGGCCAAATCTTCATTTTCGCGTTCAGTATTTTCCAATCCGCACATTCATTTTTACACCCGCATGGAGTAGCATCATGGAACCGTGCCGACTCACTGTAATCATTGGATAATAGTTAAGGAAAAAGAAGGAGAGGACGACTTCGACTGTACATTTCTGTATGTATACGGGCACTTATTTATACGTACGTGTTAGTTTACCGGTCAGTCTTCCTTCAGACAGAACAGGGAGAGAAAGTGTGAAGACTTGTCAAAAAATGTTGGATTAAAAGTTGTCGTAGTATGGTGCTGATTATCTGTTTTGCTTGGGCAAGGATATTCCAACATGACCTTCAATATGTTGCTTTCAGTTTCCAACAGTAGTATTAAATTTATTACGTTAGTTCTTAGTCATTACTATTTATTCACATTGTCTCAAAAAGAATTCAAATAATTTTTAATTATATGAAGACTGTTTTATTTCTTTGGTAATTGCGATGTAAAAAAGAAAACAACTGCGAGTGAAATGCTGGTATCACGCAAGGGAGAGCCTGAAGGCCCTAGTCTGTTAAGTTTAAATAAATTAAAGAAATATCTGTTCTGTAAACAGATTCGTTTTAAATTTATTTCATAGATCTGTTGCAACAGCAAACACATCGTTGTTTAGATCACTTTACTGAATGCTTGGAAGTCAAATTTGATTTCGATGTCACTGAAAAATTGAGTCATCATTTAAAAGGACACAATTTAAAATTACTTCTTAAATATACTTCCAAATGTATTCATAACTCAAAGATTATTCCGTGCGGTTCTAGGCACTGCAGTCTGGAACCGCGAGACTGCTACGGTCGCAGGTTCTAATCCTGCCTCGGGCATGGATGTGTGTGATGTCCTTAGGTTAGTTAGGTTTAATTAGTTCTAAGTTCTAGGGGACTAATGACCTCAGAAGTTGAGTCCCATAGTGCTCAGAGCCATTTGAACCATTTCAAAGATTATTCTTTCTTCTCAAACACTTCAAGTTGGTCTATTTATGACCACTGATACCAAATAATGTTGCGCATTCAAAACAGTGTCACTAACGTCAAACATACGGAGGGTGCAACGGCTATAAATGCCGATATTTCTATTGCTGACTGAGGACGGTGTACTGAACAACATTACATCAGTATCTACGTTATTTACAGACTAATAATTGTAGGTTTTACAAGTTGTTTGTTTTAGGTTGGGTAGGACCTCTAAGTAAATGTGGTAAGAGCAAGCTATTAATGCTTTTCTCCTCCCAGGGCAGCAGGTCAGGTGTTGATGTGTGAAAGCGTGGACGCAAAACGGTTATTCTGTACTGACAGACGCAGAGGAGAAACAACCAACACACTGATATGCGTACGTATTAAGGTACGACATATAAAATATCTGCTCTTACATCCTTTACAATCGTTGTGTGAACCATATCATGACAGGAACATAACTGATAACAAAATTAACAGCAACGTTACAATTTTTAACTTCATTTTTGTTTCGCTGTTAGTAATAATAGCCACAGAAGATTTGGAATGTCGTCATGCTGCTTCTTGTGGCAGACAGCCATCGACCTGCTGAAGATTTAATGCGATGACGTGAAATTCCTGGTTCTTGAAAAGAACGGCCGTCACCACTCGCCCGATGTCTGTATCATTCATCGGACAAAGAAAACACAAAACAGACACCTCTTAGCTGTGTATTAACCTTGCTACCTTCCTTAAAAAGCTATACACATATGCCCTTGTAAGTCATAATGACGTTGTGTGGTAATTGAAGGAAATAATTATAAATTATTAAAAATTATTATAACTCTTAATGTAGGTTTAGTTATTACAATATAAACAATTTTACACTATTACATGCCAACAAAATCAACGGTGACGTAAACTCTGGCCCTCAATGAGCTGTTGCGCAGCAGAGTTTTACTTAGTGTATACACTGTCAATCATGGGAAAAATTAGAATAGAGTTCTATTTAGAATCCCGCAGTTTGGGCACTGGTATCTATAACGAGCTAAAACATGTTTGTTACAATCTGAAAACTTCATTGGTGTCACAACTACATGGACAGAGTTGGCAAAAAATGGTTCAACCTATAACTTGGAACTAATTAAACCTAACTAAGGACAGCATACACATCCATGCCCGAGGCAGAATTCGAACCTGCGACCGTAGCGGTCGCTCGGCTCCAGACTGTAGCGCCTAGAACCGCACGCCCACTCCGGCCGACCAGAGTCTGCATCTGGCACGTTTCCAATTTTGATTTGGCAACACTGGAGCTTGGTGTTGATGTTCTTCTAACAATGGCCGCTGACTGTTCATATTGGGGCAACAAATCTCTTCCTTCATTTTGAGTAGTAACTACGAGTCTTCCCAATTCATTGAGAAATATTCTTCTTTACTAAAGAACATTTTCTTCCACCCTCGATTTATTTCTCTCCACAGCACAATAGTATTATAGGCAGAAGTGTCAATAATATTGTATAAGATGATCATTGTCCAGCGGTTTGATTTCCTCTTGCATGTGTAGGTGCCAATAATCTGACCCAATGTGTCAGCACCTCCCTTACTTACATTGTAGTCCAATACCAGTTTCGATTTCCTGTCTTCTCTGTTGCTAATTTCCTCACTGTTGTGCGTTGTGCTCACCAGGACAACCTGTTTCTTCTTCCGTGGAATGAAATATACGACCATTGTTTCCTTGCTTGATTTATTATTAGGGAGTACATGCTTATTTTGTCTCGCTATCCCTAGCATTGTAAGAAGTTTTTTGAGAATTCCTTGGCCTAATCCATATTATGTGAAGAAATTATCACATGTGAAATTTCGCCGTAAAAGGACCCTCATTCCTTGATTTTTCTCAGGTGCTTGTCAAGATAATTTTCCTGCGTAGATTTGTGTCTTCAGAATATGAGGAGTAACACTATCAAACAATATCCATATTTTTACCCCATGTTTTGAGGGTTTGCTCCACATATATATTTTTTTGAATGAACGACGTACTCCAGAAGCCACCAGTTGTTTATTCGCGGTACATCTGTGCGAGGATTATATTTTTTTGAAAGTATTTTCACCCACTTACTATACAGAACTCTGATAGGTGACAACTTGTGATTTTCTCTTCGTGCTCATCTATCAGACCTGTCATCGGAATGTAACACCCTTGAGATGCAATAGAGCAGTTTCAGCTACGTTACGGCAGAAAAGACGGCTCCACATACTTCTGGATACAGCAGACTCTATGTTAATTCACCATATGATTTATACACACCAGACAGTAACAACAGGCGAATATAGGCTTGAAGTTTAATTTAATGCCCTGCTTCCCAGCTATCCTCATAATCTCTTGGATCCGCAATATTAATGTCCACAATACTCTGAATATTATAGTTCATGATAACTTGAAATGTTGATTTTATGTCACTTACTCTTGCGATAACGTATCGCATCAGAAGCCAGTTTTACAATGTTGGCATTACATGCTCTTCCAGCTTGCGGGAAAGACTATACGCTCGAAGTGATTTTTTTTTTTTTTTGCCTGTAGACTGAAGCAGTTTAATAGTTTGCACACTGTCATTTGAGGTATAAATATCTGAAATGTCTTCTGGATCAAATGAAGGAAAGATGTTGTCATCACTAGTGTGTGATTTTATTCTTCAGAAATATTCTCCTCGTTCTTAGATGCATTTACTAATGCTGTGAATTGCTCGTCTGGCAGAACTCACTTTGCCGTTATAGTCACACAGGTACTGCTACGACAGATACATGAATTGTGTCTGCACACAACAGTTGATAAAATATATCTGCTAGCGATTATAAGCACTAATAACTTGAGCGCAGCGAGCGACATGCATTGTTCGGTAACCTTCGCACATTTCAACAATAAGGAATCACATATTTACTTTGGCATAAAAAATCGTTATGCATACACCTCAGGCTTTTAGAAATAAAACAAGTCTAGGATATTTGTACATTCTGTGAATTTTTAATCCCCTAAGGTCATATGACTCAAGAAACATAAGTGTAGCCAATGAAGTTTTAGCAAGTGGAAGAAAATTAATTTTTTTTTAAATTTGAGCTTTAAGGTATTTATAATGTTTAGAAAAATAAATTCATCAAGTCTGGAGCAATATTACTTAGATATTAAGAAGTTACGGAAGAACAGACTCCCCTTCGGATCATACTGAGCCGAAGATAACAGCAGAGTTAAATAGTTATTATCACAAAAATCATTTAGATATACCGGCTGAAGAAACATTTACGCACTATGACCTCGCAGCGCGTTTTCTCTCATACTAGCAATACAAAAATGTCTGTCACAAAATTTCGTACCGCCTATATTTCCGGCTGTAAATCGATGTTATTGATTAGCAAGTGGGTACCACTGTAGCTTCATGTATTGTAACTACCTCTGCCATCACGTGGCGTTACTGGTGTGCAGTTGGTGCAGCAGATGGCGTTTTGGATTAGCATGCAGGGGGTCGAGGGTTCGGTTCTGAGTGGAAACATTCGTTTCTATTTGCTAAATGCAATCTGCTTCGTAGCACTGCACCTACTGGACTCCAAACCTGTTTTCTGTGAACCCTTCCCCTGTGGCCCCATCGATTAGTACCAACTATTATTATACCCACGATCAGTTCCACCAGCAGTGTTAGCAAAGCGTTTTGCAAGTAACTTCTAAGCTTGGTTACGTTTTGTACGAGTTATTACCACGAAACCATTAATTATGCCTTTCAACACTGAATCTGATAAACTCATGCTATTTAGTATGTATCTTCATGTCCTATTATTATTACTATTACTATTATTACTATTGTTATTACTATTATTCTTTCTTTTCTCAGACGTTATGTCTGCTCAAAAATGGAAAGTGACGCGGACCTTGATGTCCTATTATTATTACTATTACTATTATTACTATTGCTATTACTATTATTCTTTCTTTTCTCAGACGTTATGTCTGGTCAAAAATGGAAAGTGACGCAGACCTTGATCAAGCGTGACTTCCTTTTAACTGTACGGTATATGTTACATTGCATTTAGGAACTTTCGGGTAATTGAAAATGTATCAATAATTACAGATATATATACAATTACAGATTTCTGTAGTTGTATATATAAGTTTGGGTGTAGCTGTATTGCGTTGATGTACTGGTGGATATTGTGTGGTATAACTCCTGTAGTTGATAGTATAATTGGTATAATGTCAACTTTATCCTGATGCCACATGTCCTTGACTTCCTCAGCCAGTTGGATGTATTTTTCAATTTTTTCTCCTGTTTTCTTCTGTATATTTGTTGTATTGGGTATGGATATTTCGATTAGTTGTGTTAATTTCTTCTTTTTATTGGTGAGTATGATGTCAGGTGTGCTAAGTGGTGTTGCTTTATCTGTTATAATGGTTCTGTTCCAGTATAATTTGTATTCATCATTCTCCAGTACATTTTGTGGTGCATACTTGTATGTGGGAACGTACTGTTTTATTAGTTTCTGTTGTATGGCAAGTTGTTGGTGTATTATTTTTGTTACATTGTCATGTCTTCTGGGGTATTCTGTATTTGCTAGTATAGTACATCCGCTTGTGATGTGATCTACTGCTTCTGTTTGTTGTTTGCAAAGTCTGCATTTATCTGTTGTGGTATTGGGATCTTTAATAATATGCTTGGTGTAATATCTGGTGTTTGTTGTTTGATCCTGTATTGCAATCATGAATCCTTCTGTCTCACTGTATATATTGCCTTTTCTTAGCCATGTGTTGGATGCGTCTTGATCTATGTGTGGCTGTGCTAGATGATAGGGTGCTTGCCATGTAGTGTTTTCTTTTTCCAATTTACTTTCTTCGTATCTGTTGATGTTATGTGATCTAAAGGGTTGTAGAAGTGGTTATGAAATTGCAATGGTGTAGCCGATGTATTTATATGAGTGATTGCTTGGTGTATTTTGCTAGTTTCTGCTCGTTCCATAAAGAATTTTCTTAAATTGTCTACCTGTTCATAATGTAGGTTTTTTATGTCGATACATCCTCTTCCTCCTTCCTTTCTGCTTAATGTGAATCTTTCTGTTGCTGAATGTATGTGATGTTTTCTATATTTGTGGCATTGTGATCGTGTAAGTGTATTGAGTGCTTCTAGGTCTGTGTTACTCCATTTCACTACTCCAAATGAGTAGGTCAATATTGGTATAGCATAGGTATTTATAGCTTTTGTCTTGTTTCTTGTTTCATTATTATTATTATTATTATTATTGTTACTATTACTGTTACCGATGGAAATGGAAAACATCGCGTTTATTATCGTTAGGGAAACAGTATAATTCGAAAACGAACATTTTACAATCAGCAGTGTTGGGATGTATGATGCATAACAAAATTGTAAGAGAGGTGATGCGCATTAGGTGGAGCAGCCTACAACGACTCATGACGTGTTTATACTGCATGAGCGCTCGTCACCCACGACCTTTGGTATCGACGTCTGGGTAGGAACATTTGGGAGGCGGGAGTTTCGGTTCCCACCTGTTGCCTGACCTGTTGACTGCATCAAGGTTTCATGCATTCCTCTCAAACCATTTGTCTGACGCACTGCGAGAGTTCCAATTCATTTTCTGCAGAAGTTATAGTTCCAAAACGATGACGCATCTGCACACTTTGGAATTAATGTGTGACGGTATTTAACAAAACATTTTTAAGGAAATGGCTCGAACTGGGAGGTCCAGTTGTATGGCTTCCGCGTTCACCTGACATAAATCACCTGGATTTCTTCCCGTGGGTATGCCTGAAGCAGCACGTGTATTCTACTCTGCCGGCAAATGTGTAACAACTGATAGCGCGTGTTTATGCTGCTCTTGTATCTCTGTATGCAGCTATGTTTCGAAGAGTCCACAGCTTTATGATCCAGCGGACGTGATTGGACGTGCAGGGGACTGCAGAGGGTGGGGGGTGGAGAGTTGCTTTCAGAATTTGCTCTATGGACAACGTATTTTTTTTATAAACGTCATGCGGTCATTGATATGGAATTTGTTATTGTCGCTTGTTGCTAATGTGCTATATCTGAGCGGGCGTACTGCTTGTAGTACAAATGATTAGTAGATGTTGAGCTATTTAAATGTGCAGTCATCCTTAGCGCTACGGTCACAGGTTCGAATCCTGCCTCGCGCATGGATTTTGTGTGATGTCGCTAGGTTCGTTAGGATTAAGTAGTTCTAAGTCTATGGGACTGATGACCTCAGATGTTAAGTCCCATAGAGCTTAGAGCCATTCATCCTTAGTATCCCCATACTGTTATTATTTTTGTAGTTATTCTGCCTTATGAAAGGTCACTTGTTTCAACTGTCTTATTTCTGACTTTTCTCACCATGTTTTTGTTACGTTCACCAAAAAAAACTCTGTGCTACGTAAATGAAGGATACGTGTGGTTTCAGAAACGTTCTATAGTACTGTATTATATGGCAGAAAGAAAGTGGCAAATAAAGAAAAGTACACCTCAACCGAGAATCGAACCCTCGACTTCGCGCATGCTAACTCAAACCGCCAGCTACTGCACCAGCTGCAGAGCGCTATATCCGTATGCTGTCAGAGGTAGTTACCATACATGTATTACAGTGTTGCCAAAATGCCAATCTTTAACGTCCATTTACTGCCGGAAATATGCCTAGGACAAAATTTTGTGAGAGACATTTTTGTATTGTTGGTATGTAAGAAATCGTTCTGCGAAGTCCGAGTGCCCAAATTATTCTTCATTCTGCCTAACATATTATAAAGGATGAATTAGAATATACCGTGGAGGCGGAAAAATTCGCTGTAGTACAACATAGATTTTGTATCACAATAAAGGGCTCTAATCCTTTTCATCATCAAGCTAAACTGAGACTAGGTAACAGATTCGGGTACATCACTCTCCATTTACATATATATTCCTTAAGCCACTGTATGAGTTTGGCAGAGGGCACTGTACGTTCACTGTCACTTCCCTTCTTTCCTGGACCAGTCGCGAATGTACTTCGGAAATAAAAAGAATATAAAAAAAAACTGGAAATTAATGCGTAGAAAGTCTCAGTATCATTACTTGCTTCTCACAGGTCCGGAAGTGGATGCGCCTGTTTCTCATGCACTTATTTTAGCAGAGCAGTACAGCCAATTGCATATCTGTTAGGCGTCTCCAGCGTTGAAATTGCTCCATTGTTTCGTTCCTGCAGAACAAATCGTAATACTAATTTGTTTCGTAAATTTCTTTTAAATGCTTCAGAACAGTTATCCTTTTGGGAACATTGTCAAACAACATTATCAGATGATTATGTTGTTACTTATATTTCGTGGCGCGCCGTGGTATCTCGGTTGTACAATTTTTGGCCAAGACTACAACAAAACCAATTACTTATTATTATTATTATTATTAGCGTAACATCAGGTTTCATTTAATCGCTGCTTCTCCCTGCTAAAGATACTTATTTTGTTAAAGAAATCTCCACCTGGGAACGTGTAGCAATGTTATCTGTCAAGCAGTATAAATGGCACTAAGTTCATGCACGAAAGTGATCTTATGCAATTTACCGCTATTATTATTCGAGGTGGCAATACTTTTCTTTAAGCAAAATGAACAGTTTTCACACACAATACTACACGTGCACAACACTTTGTATTCTTTCTTGTCAAAAATATTTCATAAATGTTATTACGAAGTAATCAGGCTTCATACATTAGCAGAGAACAATTTTTATCACGTAAGATGCTGTTTGCACTATATTTAAAGATTATTCACTATTTAAGTTGAATTTATTTCCTCTGATTAAGTTCTGGGTCATCAATGCAGAATTATTATCGCAATAATTGACCATCAAGATTTGTGTCTGTTTAAAAATTCAATTTAAAACTGCCGCTGCAATATTTCATTAAGATGGCGGCTAACATAAGACAATCACTTATCGACTCTGGTTCAGGAAATGTTTTACTGTTCACAAATAATATATATTAAATCTTTTCTGTAGCTTTACTATATGCATTAACATTTAAAAGTATTTCTCAATGTTAATCACTTATTGTTCAGCATTTTACCAATAAACCACGCTGTAGATCAATAGTACTAATGGCTGCGCTTCATTGTAGCTGAACAGAAAATTTAACATTTATATAGGACGAGAATCATATTAAAATAAAAGTTCAAACACACGTATTGTTTAAATGACACAGAAACTCTATTTTTCAAATATTACTTAACAACATAATACAGCTCTTTACAGACCTCAGCGCTACAAGACATCAATCACATCCGATCAGTCCAACAGTTACAACCAGAAGTGGGATTATTTTAGAAGGATCATAGATAACAAAAGAAGGAGATTTTAATTATGGCTTTACCATTCGCGAAATGGAAACCACAGTGAAAATCAAAACTGTTGTATTTGCAACATTTAACTACACCTTCCCGTTACTTCTCTACATAGTCATCGCTCTGAGTTAAACATTTGTTGCACCATTTAGACATCACCCAGGTAATAGAATACAGCAGCCTGTACTTTCCGACAATTCCCTAAGCTGATATGTAACCCGTTTTCTGCGCCAGAATTGTTTCATAGGCAGCGGTTCACATGCGCAAAGAGATGAAAATCAGTAGGAGCCTAGTCCGGGCTGTATCGAGGTGAAGAAACACTTCTCATCGAAACAGTTCTTAGGAGCGTCGTTGTTAACAAATAACTGTCAACTGTCAACTGTCACGCAGACGGAAAGGCATGATAGTTAAATTATGTAGCGTGCATGAGATCAGGCTGAACCATCAGCACGCGATCCACACTTGGCTAGAGAATCTTTGCGTAGGAAGTAAAGAAATTTTACTTCTGTGCGTATACATTATATAAAGAAGAGGAGAGACTGCTTGTTGTGAATTATCTTGTTTGTCTCAGCAAAGAACCAAGGGCTACGCTCGCCATATTTTTAGGTTTGCTTAGTGACGTAAGAAGATGGCTAAGAGATCTGAGTAAATAGTTTCACGTGCGACTACTGTCTTTAGAATGTTATAGTACAAATCACCTATTGAGTATGAAGTTAGATCTTTTGTCTGCAACATCGGAGTATTGTGTGCAAAACAGATGGATGAATTGGTGGGGTGCACCGAATGTCTTCTCACAGAGATTTTCATACTTATTTTAATTGTATGCGTACATGGACAGTTCGCACCTGCTATTGTAAAAATGATCCTACTGTGTAGCGTTTGTAGCTTCTTAAGATATGAGTTTGCTGCCACGGAGCAAATGTACAGTGCATGCAGACTCGTAACCTGCCTATAAATTCTAAACTTGGGAGCTATCGATACATATCAGATTGCAGCTGCCTCTCTATAGAGAAATATTTTCGGCACTTTTAGCACGTCGTTGGTGCAGAGCGGGTACAATATGAGACCTAACACCAAGCCTTGTGGAAATCCAATCACTGAACTCCTAAAACAATTAACATGATTGTTGCACATCACAAAGACTGCATCGCTGCTTTAAGTCTTTTTCAATCTAAGTACTTCTCTCTTCGTCCTCTTATTGTTCCCTATGCTCTTTTTTCGATTTTGGCTCCTATGCAGCTCTCTAAGCTATTATGTCCTGTTTAAGTTCCTTTACTCCTAATAACGACTGCAACCTACATCCTTTTGAACCTGCTTGCTGTATTCATCTCTTATTCATCTCTTGGTCTCCCTCTACAATATTTAACCCCTCCCCCCCCCTTTTTCGCAGTTCTCTTCAGTACTACATTGTTGATTTCTCGATATCTGAGAATGTGTCTTATCAACTGATCCCTTCTTTTAGTCAAGTTACAAATTTTTTCATACCCTATTTTTATTAATTACCTGCTCATTAGTTAGATGAGCTAACCATCTAATCTTACGTATTCTTCTATAGCACCACAGTTCAAAAGCTTCTATTCTCTTCTTATGTAAATTGTTTACCATGAATGTTTCAGTTCCATAGAAGGCTACTATCGAGACAATTATATTTAGAAAAGACTTCCTAACACGTAAATCTCTTACCATTATCAGTCTGCACTTTATATCCTCCCCACTTCGGCCATCATCAGTTATTTTACTGCCCAAATAGCAAAAGTCGTCTACTACTTTCAATATCTCATTTCATGGTCTACTTCCCTCAGCATCGCCTGATTTAGTCTGACTACATTCTATTACCATTGTTTTGTTTTTGTTGGTGTTCATTTTATATCCTCTTCCATTCAAATGCTTTTCAAAGTCATTTGCTGTCTCTGTCAGATTTACAGTGTCATCGGCAAGACTCCAAGTTGTTATTTCTTTTGCATCAACTTTAATTCTTTCTACAAATTTTTCTTTGGTTTCCTTTACTGCTTGCTCAGTATAAAAACTGAATAACACCAAGGATACGCTATAACCATGTCTCACTTCCTTCTAAACCACTGCTTCCCTTTCGTATCCCTCGACTCTTATACCTGCCACGCAGTTTTTGTACAAGCTGTATATGACCTGTCCCCATGTATTTTAACCCTGCTACCTTCAGAATTTTAAAGGATTTATACCAGTCGAAATTGTCAAAAGCTTTCTCTACACAATAACTGTAAACTAGGTCCAGCTTTCCTTAATCTGTCTTCTAAGATATTTTATAGGATCAGTATTTCGTCATATGTTTCTACATTTCTCTGGAGTTCGAACTGATTGTCCCCGAGGTCGATTTCTACCAGTTTTTCCATTCTTCCCTAAATAACTGGTGTTGGTATTTTGGAACCATGAATTATTAAACTGGCAGTTCGGTAGTATTCATACCTGTCAGCACCTCCCTTCTTTGGAACTCGAATTATCGCATTCTTGCAGAAGTCTGATTTCGCCTGTCTCATACATCTTGCACACCAGGTGGAATAGTTTTATCATGGCTGGCTCTCCCAAGGATGTCACTACTTCTGACGGAATGTCATCTATTCCAGGCGCCTTGTCTCTACTTAGGTCTCGCAGTATAATATTTTCCATCTCATCTTCATTAATATCCTCTTCTCTTTCTAAAATTTTGTCTTCAAGTACATTTCCCATGTACAGTCCTTTTGTATACTCCTTCTATGTTTCAGCTTGCCCTTCTTTTCCTAGTACTGGTTTTCCACCTGTAAGGGGCAAGATTTTGTCACCATACATTCAATATTCTGCAGATTCTTTTCGGTTTATGTTTATATTAAATCACTCTTTATGCACACGGTCAGATTGTACTGGCAAGCACCATGAACTAACATTTTCTATAGTACTGCATGTCTGGGAGTTAAGTAGAGATGAGCATTAACAGAATGGATGACGTGGGCAAGACTTTTCTCAGGGCTTGGGAAGAGAGTTGTGTTCCGCAGGGATGGACATTTATTGCCCTGAAAGAGAGAGAGAGAGAGAGAGAGCAGAGTGAGGAGGTGGTGGTTTCCGATGCCTTAGGCCACAGAACGCCCACAGTGTGGACAGTGGAGGTGGGAGAATGCACTCAGATGGGTCAAAAAAAAATACAGAGTAGCATAACAGGCGAAACGGTGTCCTGGACGGAACAAGGCAAAAAAAAAATCCTTTTAACTCGAAAAATGCACAGAGCCACAAACAATGGTCGCTAGCTGACCTCTGTGAAGTCCTCTCACTGAAAGCTACAGAGCACGCTTCCCACTGAAAAGCAAAGTACTAAGGTCGTAGGAGCCGAAATGAAAACTTTCAGAAAATCTTTCGAAAGGAACATAAGCGGGTGACTGGCTGGCAGATTCATGACCCATGTGGAGGGAGGTAATGCCTTCGTAACAGCTGATGGGATCCATCGCCTGAGGGCAAACAAACATGCCTCACGTCCAGGTGTTAGTGGACACATGGTGTGGTAGGGCACTTCACTGTACGGATCGTATGAGGGCACTTGGCACTTCTCTGAGGGAATCGGTCGAAGACACTTCGCTATGGGAATCAAACTAGAAACTTTGTCAGCGAGACCTATAGTGGAGAATCCGTTGGTTAGATTTTGAGGGGTGCTGGTCTCGACACAAGAAATACATGAAATCGTTTCTCTTTGAACGGAGTTTTTATTCTGTTTACTCGAGTGACCACTGTTTACCTCTGAATGGAATCTAACACACATTGACGTGTTTCTTTACAGAGGAATAACTGAGTCGAGCCGGCCGCAGTGGCCTAGCGGTTCTAGGCACTTCAGTCTGGAACCGTGGGACCGCTACGGTCGCCGGTTCGAATCCTGCCTCGGGCATGGATGTTTGTGATGTCCTTAGGTTAGTTAGGTTTAACTAGTTCTAAATTCTAGGGGACTAATGACCTCAGCAGTTGAGTCCCATAGTGCTCAGAGCCATTTGAACCATTTTGAAGCGTGTATTCGTCATCGCCATACTGGCGTATCACCCGGCGTGATGGTATGGGTTGTCATTTGTTACACGTCTCGGTCACTTCTTGTTCGCATTGACGGCACTTTGAGCAGTGGACGTTACATTTCAGATGTGTTACGACCCTTGCCTCTACCCTTCATTCGATCCCTGCGAAACCCTACATTTCAGCAGGATAATGCACGACCGCATGTTGCAGGTCCTGTGCGGGCCTTTCTGGATGCAGAAAATATTCAACTGCTGCCCTGGCCAGCACATTCTTAATATCTCTCACCAATCGAAAACGTCTGGTCAATGGCGGCCGAGCAACTGGCTCGTCACAATACGCCAGTCACTACTCTTGATGAACTGTGGTATCGTGTTGATGCTGCATGGACAGCTGTACCCGTACACGCCGTCCAAGTTCTGTTTGACTCAATGCCCAGGCGTATCAAAGCCGTTATTACGGCCAGAGGTGGTTGTTCTGGCTGCTGATTTCTCAGGATCTATGCACCCAAATTGCTTTAAAATGTAATCACATGTCAGTTCTAGTATAATATATAGTGTAGTGTACATTGCAAAAACCATAGGAGCTCTTCGTGTTTACGAAGCTGTCTTTGTTTTCTCCAAAAGTCTCTTTAATTTTCCTGTAGATACAAAGTACCTTTCCCCTAGTTCTTTTCCCATATTGTTCCCTATAAATAACGCCAGTTACATCTAATTATTTTGAGGTTACAAGTTGTGAAAAGAAATTGTGAACATTAAGTAGACTTTCAGGCGTGCTTGTGGAGATCTAAACTGGCGAGCGCCACAGAAAGTAGCGCATTTTGTGGCGGCGCTAGGCCGCCACTGCCGTGACGCTAGGCGAGAGAACGTTCCCGCTCGCATTCACTGTGCCGGCGACAAATTGGTAGCAGCGCAGTTTCTGCAGCAGCGGCGATGGCCGTGGCGGCAGGGAGGGAAGCGGAGGCGGCTGCCCCTGACAGGCCGACACCTGGCCATTACGCTACAATTAGCGGCCGGCCGCAAGCCGGGGTGGTTCGTCCCAGGCCACACTTCACTTTCTCTCCGCCCGCCACCGCCACGCGGAGGCAGGGCAACGCGACGGAACGTTCACTGGGACGCCTGCAACGCTTGGAACTCTAATTGTAAATCCACACTTCGCCCAACAGTCCCACAAACTCGAAATTTGGTTTCACTGCGACTAAGCGATGTTGGGGGTTTGGGGGGTGGGGGGTGGGTAGTGGGGAGGGTGTAGATGGAACGTTCTCGTGGTTAGCAGACACCTACAACTTGCTGCCGAAGGCGATTCCAGCTCTCCATACGTTTGTGAAGTTTCGCAAAGCTGTGAAAATCTGTTTCTTTGCATATCTCCGTTTCTTGATGCCATAATTATCAACAGCTTAATTGTGAAAATTCTAGGTTAGATATCTTCATATATGCCAACGGAATACTACTAAAGTACACTGCGCTACAGAATTAAAGGATCACTTTTCCGAACTCCCGTAATTGACTCACATTCCGACCCAGAAGTTTGAAATTTGACTGAAAGATGCCTAACACTCCCCTACGGTGGTGCAAAAGTATGGCCTCCTGCACCGCTACCCTCGAGCTCGGGAAAGCTACAAACAGCAAATTTTCAACACATTACAGAAAATACAGATTCTTACCGAAGTTTAAATTAATATTATAATTACAATTTACTAAATGGCTTTGGCTCTGTACACCATGGGACTTAACTTCTGAGGTCATCAGTCCCCTAGAACTTAGAACCATTTAAACCTAACTAACCTAAGGACATCACACACATCCATGCCCGAGACAGGATTCGAACCTGCGACCGTAGCGGTTGCGCGGTTCCAGACTGTAGCGCCTAGAACCGCTCGGCCACTCCGGCCGGCACTAAATGGATTTGCTTTCATTGGGATTTAAGTGCTTCCATGTTAACTGATTCTTTCTTAACTTAGGACACAAAACATCTCTGTTCATATTTATTAATACTGTAAAATGATTTGGTGACAATTCTGCCAAAAATATTTAATCACTGACTAAACAGTTAAATTTAATGTTCAATAAAACATTGTAATGAAAAGGTGAATGAAGGTTTGTAAACCTCTGGTCCAGTTCTTCCTGAAATTCCCGGTAGTCGCCGTTTTGCGAGTTGAAGGAAATTTAGCAATTTCAACGAAACTGTCAGGAGATAAAAATTATTTTAACAAACATAGCAACCACAAGTGTCTCCATATGACTAAACCACCATACTTCATAAAATATCCAGTTATTTCTGCAGAGATGAAATTGTGTTCGAGTATTCCTAACAATTATTACATACAAAAGGCTGTAGTGGAAGGGCGGCACGGATTGGCCGCTCGGTTTGAGGCGTCCTGTCACGGGCTGCGCGGCCACTGCTGCCGGAGGTTCGAGTCCTCCCTCGGGGGTGGGTGTGTGTGTTGTTCTTAGAAGATGTTAATTTAACTTAGTGTGTAAGTCTAGGGACCGATAACCTATGCAGTTTGGTCCCTTAGAAATCACATGCATTTGAACATTTTTGTAGTGGAAGGAGTAAACGTAATAAACGAAAACACAACACTTTGCAACAACACACTTTCTCCCGCTCTGAGAGAACTGTCCCAGAATACAGAACAGAAAGAACACACACGCAAAAGAACCACTTCCCAATCGCATACAGAGACATAAACGAGTGACAGAAATCTTCAGAACTCCCGGTACAATTTTCATAGCCTTCATGCAACTTGCGAAACATTTCTCGCTACACACGCGTACAGCAGGATGTGTAATGCTTTGGATAATGAGCAATGTTTTCTGAGTATCAAAGTGACTGTAAGCCATCCAACGAGAAGCTAACAGCCCAGCACGCACCAAAACTGTATCCACAGCACTACCGCAATACCAACTGTATAACGCTGACATACGTAAGTTTACACTTTTGTATATGTGTACCTAACAGTCGCACACATAGTTGAGGATGATATGATGTATCCCGTGGAAAATGGCAACAGAAAAATACAGAAAATATGCCACAAACAGTGACAACAATCTTAAAATTATGCCATAATGTATAATAAATAATGGATTTTGAAAGTATTCACATAAAACAATATTTAAAAAACAAACTGTACACATGTAATAACGTTTCACAGTGTTTTTTTAACCACGCTATTTTTCTGCATGTTTTAAATTTAAAGATCCTTCTGATGATGGGGGATACTTATCGCTGAAACTAGTTTGCCGAATAAAGAAATAACAAAAGTGTTTTGCATCAAGGGTGACTTGCAGTTCCCATAATGTTTTTGTTTGCAGACACGGAACAAATAGAAGAGTTTCAAGATAAATTTATTGTCCAGTTACTTTAATAATTACGTCAAAATTTTTCGCCGGAAGTGTTACCAAAGAGCACAAATCTGGAATAAAACATCGCAAAGTTTACTCATAGTTCCTATACGGAGTTCCATAGTTTACAGTGGTAAATAAGGTTCCTCTTCGCCTTTCTAATTTAAACACTTTGAAAGCTTTAGGTGCATCGCACAAGAAGAGTGACAAGACTGGACGACAAGCAATACATATTTATACAAAGGACACGTACATTAGATCCCTATCACTTGTTAATAACTACAGTAACAATTATACTTATATATATTGCTTTTAAGGGTACCACAAAGTGATATATCCAACTATAAGATACAATAATGTAACATTTTGATATACAGACATACCACTTTCCGGAATTTTTCTCAAAGAATTATGAAAAAGTGGTGCTTTTCGACAGATTTGTAACCATCAGAGGCTGCAGTCAGCATTTCTTTGTTGTATGATTGCAGGTGGGGATATTCAGCCGCCAAATAATTGTTAAAATTCTTGGTGAATCCTTCAGCTGTCGTTTATTTTGCACAGTTCGCTACTAGTTTCGGTCAACGACCATAATCAAGCGCTTAGCTGGCCATTTATGCCACCAGCTAAGCTTGACAATAGCCACTGACCGAAACTTGTAGCGAACTGTGAAAAATAAATGACAGCTAAAGGATTCACCATGAGTTTTAACATTTTTTCGTCGTACACGTATTACATTACCAGAGTCGACAAATACGATAAATTACCTTGTTTTCGATAAAAATTATCCGATATGGCGTCTGCTGCGTCTCTTTAACCAATCACAGTACACATCGTTGACATTTATCAATAATATGCAAAAAATAACTTATATTCAAAAACAACTGTTTAGTCCATTCTGCTTTCTAGCTTTTATCTCTCCCCATCACTATCGAGGCACCCAATACGATAGTTCAAAACATTATGTGATCCTGCCCAATGTCTGGTTATGGTAGACCTGCAGTTAGTACTACGAAAACCAAGGTTGCTGATGAAGGACTGGATAGTAATTTACTTAACGATCATAAAAACGCACTCAGATAAGTACAACACGGTAATAAAGGCTAACAGTTACGTTGTTGCAGTTCGAAAGTGCAATTTGCCAAGTGTATGCCCCTTACAAGAGTTAGCTGCTTCCCGTCCGCCTGCACTGCATTGAATGCTACCTAAGCGTAAGGGAACTACCGTTAACGGTGAAAAATTGCTAGAAGCGAGTTCAGTGACGAAGAGAATTGAGAATTCCAGTACAGATAAAGAAACGCTTCGAAATACGCTGCACAAAAATACCCACATCCATTAAGCAGTGCAAATCACTTGTTATTGTTTTGGTTAATATAATACTTACACATCATCTGTTGTTCATATGTACACTGCCCTCAAAATACACTCCTGGAAATTGAAATAAGAACACCGTGAATTCATTGTCCCAGGAAGGGGAAACTTTATTGACACATTCCTGGGGTCAGATACATCACATGATCACACTGACAGAACCACCGGCACATAGACACAGGCAACAGAGCATGCACAATGTCGGCACTAGTACAGTGTATATCCACCTTTCGCAGCAATGCAGGCTGCTATTCTCCCATGGAGACGATCGTAGAGATGCTGGATGTAGTCCTGTGGAACGGCTTGCCATGCCATTTCCACCTGGCGCCTCAGCTGGACCAGCGTTCGTGCTGGACGTGCAGACCGCGTGAGACGACGCTTCATCCAGTCCCAAACATGCTCAATGGGGGACAGATCCGGAGATCTTGCTGGCCAGGGTAGTTGACTTACACCTTCTAGAGCACGTTGGGTGGCACGGGATACATGCGGACGTGCATTGTCCTGTTGGAACAGCAAGTTCCCTTGCCGGTCTAGGAATGGTAGAACGATGGGTTCGATGACGGTTTGGATGTACCGTGCACTATTCGGTGTCCCCTCGACGATCACCAGTGGTGTACGGCCAGTGTAGGAGATCGCTCCCCACACCATGATGCCGGGTGTTGGCCCTGTGTGCCTCGGTCGTGTGCAGTCCTGATTGTGGCGCTCACCTGCACGGCGCCAAACACGCATATGACCATCATTGGCACCAAGGAAGAAGCGACTCTCATCGCTGAAGACGACACGTCTCCATTCGTCCCTCCATTCACGCCTGTCGCGACACCACTGGAGGCGGGCTGCACGATGTTGGGGCGTGAGCGGAAGACGGCCTAACGGTGTGCGGGACCGTAGCCCAGCTTCATGGAGACGGTTGCGAATGGTCCTCGCCGATACCCCAAGAGCAACAGTGTCCCTAATTTGCTGGGAAGTGGCGGTTCGGTCTCCTACGGCACTGCGTAGGATCCTACGGTCTTGGCGTGCATCCGTGCGTCGCTGCGGTCCGGTCCCAGGTCGACGGGCACGTGCACCTTCCGCCGACCACTGGCGACAACATCGATGTACTGTGGAGACCTCACGCCCCACGTGTTGAGCAATTCGGCGGTACGTCCACCCGGCCTCCCGCATGCCCACTATACGCCCTCGCTCAAAGTCCGTCAACTGCACATACGGTTCACGTCCACGCTGTCGCGGCATGCTACCAGTGTTAAAGACTGCGATGGAGCTCCGTATGCCACGGCAAACTGGCTGACACTGACGGCGGCGGTGCACAAATGCTGCGCAGCTAGCGCCATTCGACGGCCAACACCGCGGTTCCTGGTGTGTCCGCTGTGCCGTGCGTGTGATCATTGCTTGTACAGCCCTCTCGCAGTGTCCGGAGCAAGTATGGTGGGTCTGACACACCGGTGTCAATGTGTTCTTTTTTCCATTTCCAGGAGTGTAGTTTCAGACTTGCCATTAGTATTTTGTCTTTTTATCTCCATTTCTGTATACTCTTGGATGGACGCATATCAGTTTTCAGGGGTACACGTGCTCTTTTTTGACTGCAGATGGCACATGCTCGGACGTGCTCTTAGAACATCATTTGAGTAACCCTCTATGAATGCAGTGTTTTCATTGAAAATAAATTTGAAATTCTCCGAAACCGTTTGTCCTCTCGTTGTAAAATGTATTTCTATTATTGTTCTTTAACCACTGTATGGTCCTTCCACGATACAGACATGTTTGAAGTTTATTGTATGACACTTTTGAACTACACACTTGATGCTACATATCTTCGTCTCTACAAATGAGTATTTGATGTTGACAAGTGAGAGTAGCTGCGATCTGTTTCCTGTAACACTTGCTAAGGAAAAATGCTGTGCCAGCCATTTTTTTCGAGTAACGCTTACACCCAGCGTGATTTGTAGGATATACTTCACCCTGTGTCTTACGCTACAGCAGGTGGTCTCTACTGGTCTCTCTAAAACTACAGAAGCTATTTCAAGCCGTCCTGGTCTGTCCTATCATCTTACCCCTTCCTCTCGTCAGTATTTCCCGAATAACATTTTTGTCGCAGATTTCGCTCAGGATCGGTTGAATTTCAGCATCCTTTTGTAACAGCACATCTCAAACGCTTCCAGTCCCTTCTTCTCCGATTTTCTCACAGTCTGTTCTTGACTTCCACACAGTACTGTGCTCCAGATGTACATACTCTGAAACTTATTCCCCTAATTAAGACACACATTTGATACTAGAATAGTTCATTTAGCGACGAAAGTTCTTTTTTCCCTGTGCTCATCTGATTTTTACATTCTACTTTATTCGATGCTCATGCTTTGTTATGCTTTGAAGGTGTCCAATTTTGATATTATGTTTATCTCTAAAATCATTTTCTGTAGCTCTTCATTATTTTCACCTTTCTTCAGTTTACTCTTAATCCAAAGGATGTTCATTTCATTCTACAGCTTGTGTAATTCTTCCTCACTTTCACAGAGGGTAGTAATGTCATCAACGATTTGAAATTATTTCACCCTGAATTTTAGTGATACGCCTAAAACTTTATTTTATTTCATCCATTGCTTCTCCGATGGATTTGTTTAACAACAGAGGAGATCTACAGCATAGAATAGCTAAGCTTTTTTGTTTTTTATTTTTTTCGAGAACTTCGCTCTTTATCTTCCATTCTCATCGTTTTCTCTTGGTTGTCGTACATATTGTATATTACACGTAAGATATACCAATTCTCTAATAACTTCTACAATCTTGCACCATTTTAAGAGTAGAAAGAACACTTTTTTTTTTTTGAGTCGACCCATCTTCTGAAAGTAACTTGATTTTTCTTTAGTCTTGGTTTTATTTTCAAGCACAATGTGATAACTGCGTCTACTTTCTTAAGACCAAAGTTACATTTAACAGACTGAAGGCAACAAATTAAGGCCAACGGCCTTGCCGCAGTGGTAACACCGGGTCCGTCAGATCACCGAAGCTAAGCGCTGTCGGGATTTTGGAATTTAGTGAGCAGCCCCTTCCGTTTAGCGCTACGTCTATCTGCAAGTGTGTCACACTTCAAACTTTGTATGAGAGCTGTAACCCTTTCGCGATGTCTAATTGTACCATTCACGAATCTTACCGCTCTTCTTTGGACCTTCTCAATCACTTGAATCAGACCCAGCTGGTAAGGGACCCACGCAGACGAACAATACTCTAAGACTGGATGAACTAACGTATTGTAAGCAATTTCCTTTGTTGAAGGACTGCATAGCTTCAGGATTCTACCAATAAGCCGGAATCTAGAGTTCGCCTTTCCCGTTACTTGTGTAATCTGATCATCCCATTTGAGATCATTTCGAATAGTCACACCCATATACTTGACGGAGGTTACGGCTTCCAAAGACTGCACATTTATTTTGTACTCGTACATCAATGGGGATTTTCGCCTTGTTATACGTAGTAGGTTACACTTACTAATATTGCGAGATAGCTGCCAGTCATTACCCAAAGCATTTATTTTCTCAAAATCCTCATTGGTTTGTTCACAACTTTCGTGTGATACTAGTTTCCTGTAGACTACAGCCTCATCGGCAAACAGTCTACTGCCGCTGACAATGCCATCAACCAGTTCGTTTACGTAAATCGTAAAAAGCAGAGGACCTATTTACCCTGCCCTGGGGTACACCTGAAGTTACGCTTGTTTCTGTTGAAGTCACCCCGTTCAGGACGACACACTGCTCTCTGTCTATTAGAAAACTTTCCATCCAAACGCATGTGTCATCGGATAGACCGTAAGCGCGCCCTATGACATAGTCGTAAAAAGGAACATGCATTTAAGAATTACTTTATTTTCGTTGTAACGGGCAACAGTTCTCAAGGGTACAAGTTCAATATCCAAATTAAGAAACATGATTCTGGACAGTTTCTGTACGCTGGATGCAGCTGTTTCGCGTGTCTACGACGCCATCTAGTAAACGCCTCTATGCCAAGGCCTTCCCAGAGCTCTATAGACGGCTATCGTTTTCGGCTACAGCCGTCTGCGCTTCGTCGTTGAAAGGTGTCAAAAGCGTTGCTAGGTGTCAGGAATTTGCTTAAGTTGACTATACTGCAGGAGCATCTTACAATAAAGAATAAATTTTTTAAAACTTTACGCAATATGCGGCATTTTTTCACGTACCTCAGTGGTAATGACGTCATAACTCTTGAACTATGTTGCATAGAACGACATATTTGTGCAGTTACATTCAGCGGCCTATGTGGATACTGTCAGCGAAATATGTTGATAAATACATTTAGTAGCAAAGAAGTAAAAAAATTGAACAACATGCATGCTGCGGCAGTTTTTCAAGCATTTCAGTGATTATGAGGTTTTATCTCCTGATCTGTATGTCATACAACGACATAATTTTGTAGGTACATTCAGCGGTATACGTATATAATTTCTGACAGATGTGTTGGGAATAGAGTTAGCAGAAAGGAAGTAATAAATTGCACAATAATTCTCCACACATCTCAGTATTTATGTCGTCATATTTCCAGAACTATGATAGGTAGGTGATTTTTAGCCCCACGTCGAATG
The DNA here is from genome assembly GCF_021461385.2 of Schistocerca piceifrons. Classification (NCBI taxonomy): domain Eukaryota; kingdom Metazoa; phylum Arthropoda; class Insecta; order Orthoptera; family Acrididae; genus Schistocerca; species Schistocerca piceifrons. The sequence goes on from NC_060138.1 coordinate 1,033,908,704, forward strand.
TCGTCTGACAGTAAGGAATATATGTACCAGGTTTGGTTAAAATCATCTCGACGCCAGCCGCTGTGGCCGAGCGGTTCTAGGCGCTTCAGTCAGGAATTACGCGGCTGCTACGGTCGCAACGTTCGAGTCCTGCCTCGGGCATGGATGTGTGTGGTGTCAAAATGGTTCAAATGGCTCTAAGGAGTATGGGACTTAACATCTGAGGTCGGCAGTCACCTAGACGTAGAACTACTTAAACCTTACTACCCTAAGGACATGACACACATCCATATCCGAGGCAGGATACGAACCTGCGACCGTAGCAGCAGCGTGGTTCCGGACTGAGGTGCCTACAACCACTCGGCCACAGCAGCCGACTGTGTGTTGTCCTTAGATTAGGTAGGTTTAAATAGTTCTAAGTGTAGGTGACTGATGACCTCAGATGTTAAGTCCCATAGTGCTTAGAACCAAATCACCCCGACACCCTCCCACACCCACGTACGTATGGATTCACTTATGAGTAAATTTGCTGGAAATTTAATCACATCCCATAATAGTTGAACAAAAGCCATACCTGGAGCAGGTATCAAGATGCCAATTAGATAAATAATTTATATGGAGTAAACAGGGACATTGCCTGAGCGTAACTTTGTTGAGCGATGGCTGTCGGCACGTTGCCGGCCGTGGTGGCCGAGCGGTTCTAGGCGCTACAGTCTGGAACCGCGCAACCGCTACGGTCGCAGGATCGAATCCTGCCTCGGGCATGGATGTGTGTGATGTCCTTAGGTTAGTTGGGTTTAAGTAGTTCTAAGGTTTAGGGGACTCATGACCCCAGATGTTAAGTCCCATGGTGCTCAGAGCCATTTGAACCATTTGTTGGCGCGTTGTGGCTACCGACCAACTATATGGCAGCGTGAACCGTCTCCAAAATCGATACATATTCTCCTGAATTCTACTGGCCACAAACAAACGGAAAGCATACAGTATCTGAAGTAACGAATACATACTGTAACACATAATACACATTATTAAACTGTGTCAGTATATGTATTGGACCGGCGATGACAGGCAATAAATTCGCACATTACAAAAATCAGTCGCTTCTCTTTATCAGACGGTCCAAGAAACGTCGGTCAGTGTCACAAAGGCAGCCTTTCACTTTGAAGCATACTTCTTTGCAGGACACGTTGGTCACTTCTGTCACTGGCGAATCCCGAAGAGGAATTCTTCGCTCGGCGACTGCCAGTTCGGCGAGTAGCGTCCAGAGATGGCGAGATGAAGAAGCGGCGCTGGCCGTCGCGAAGTAATCCTGTGTCCCTTTAGCCGTCGGCGCGACGCCACGCGGTGGCCACAGCAGCGTTCGCCTTGCCTCGCCCCGCCGCTTTATGAAAGGCAAACTTTATTAAATTTGCGGCAGCGGGGCCATTTTCATTTCCCGTATAGGTTTGCGCTACACGTGCCCTCCACGCCGCGTCTCTTCCAGGCCAGCCTCCTCCGGGCTCTTCCATTCATCAGCAGACAGGCTGGCCTTTGAGCGCTGCTCCGCAGCCGGAGAGCTTCCAATTTCGCTGCTGGTCGCCGTGTCCAGGCGGCGCTGCGCCGAAACTGCCGCGTCGGCTGCAGCTGTCCGTGTGGGCGCATCTGCGACCGCAGCAAAGCACAGGCTTTCTTAGATACCCTCAAGGTTCATCGACGTCTTGTTGGCAGCACCATTTTAGTACTGATAATATTTCGCACCAGATGTCGAAAATGTATGAAATACGTTCTAAGGAAAAAAAGAAAGAAACCGACGCAGAACGAAGGAATTATCCCAATGGGACGGACAAATGTTTACAGTTTCTGAAAAATTTTGTGATTTATTCATGAGAAGGAGTGCCACAAATTGAGCAAGTCAATAAAGCCTTTATACTAGCAGTTATTCAGCTTGTCATTGACACAGTTGTAGGATGTATTTACTGGAGCAGTAAGTACATAATTAAATTTTGGATCCAAATCGACTGATAAACAGTACTCACGGCGATACATTAAAGCATGTTCCGCCTTCTTCTCACAGAGCCCAACATTATGCTTGAAATAGATATGTAGCTTCTGGTAAACAATCTGAAGATGAGCCTGAAAGGGTTCGAAAACCAGTACATCGAATGAATAAATAACTACTTAAAAAAGTGACTGGTTGTAGTTTTATGTATTTACATTACATAAAGAGTCACGGGCTCTAAAGCGTAATGGATAAGCTGCATAAATCATCCAGATTTTCTGAAATTATAGTCATTTGTTTGCCCGTACAAATCGATTTCCGTCCCATTCGGATAATTCCATCGAGGTGGGTCATTTTTTGTCTTAGAATGTATGTGTGTGTGTGTGTGTGTGTGTGTGTGTGTGTGTGTGTGTGTGTGTTTGTGTGTGTGTTGGGGCTTATGGGCGCTCAACGTCGAGGTTATCAGCGCCCTGACACACATTAAAGGGAACGAACGTGGGCAGACCTAATAAAACTGAAGCACACACGCAAACAAAGTAGGAAAAGAAGGAAAATGCTACGTAAGAAAGTAAAACGTAAGGAAAGGGAAAACGTAGCAATAAGAATGCCACAGTAAATTGTCATTGGCTGGCCACTTACATAAAATATGGGCGAACTTGTCACATAGTGAGCATATTAAGATCCTCTCCCTAAAATCTTTGTAAGAACATTTGACATGGCGCAGAACTTTACAACTTTAACCACATTCGTCCGAGTGTTGCCTAAAAGAGGTGGCAGGTCCGCTGGCAAGCCAGCCGCGGCCCGCTGGTCAGAAAATAAAACGCAATCCAATAAAACGTGGCGCACAGTGACCTGGACGCCATAAGCACCACACATTGGAGGGTCCCCTCGCCGGAACAGGAAGCCATGCGTCATAGTGCTGTGGCCTATCTGAAGCCGAGTGAGGAGAACCTCGTCCCGTCGACGGGGCTGAAAGGAAGTACGCCACACACGCGTTTTGGGCTTGACTATACGGAGCTTACTGTCAGTCACTTCCAGCCACTCATCCTCCCACTGACGCATGACTCGTGAGCTCAACAGCGAGGTGAGTGCGTGCAGGGGTCTAGCCACTGAGATACTTGTGGATCGAGACACGCCTCCTTGGCTGCGAGATCTGCCCTTTCATTCCCAGTAGTGCCGACATGCCCCGGAACCCAGCAGGAAGCCACCACCTTCCCCAGTCGCTGTAGTTGGAGGAGGGCATCCTGGATGGTCTGGACTATTTTATCTACTGGATACAAACGTTGCAATGAGTGAAGGGCACTTAGTGAATCGGAACAGACAAGAAATTTAGGACAGGAAGAATGTCTCACCTGCTCCAGTGCCTGCAAGATCGCACACAATCCTGCATCAAAGACAGTAAAAGTCTGAAGTAGTCGGACCTTGAGGACACGACTCGGAAAAACAACAGAGCAACCAACGAAATCCCCTTGTTTCGACCCATCCGTAAATACAGCTACATAGTCGTGGTGCTCAGCTAAAATGGCAGAAAATTCTGCATTAAAAACGGTGGTAAGAGTGCAATCCCTCTTGCACTGTAATAAATCTAAAATCACTCCGGGCCTCTTCAGTAACCAGGGTGGCAGGCGGTTAAAACCCTGGATTTGGGGTTGTACAGACTCCACACCGAGGGACTCTAGCACTCGTTGCACACGGATCCCAAACGGCAAAGTAGCCCGGGGACGGTGGGGAAAAAGGCGGTCCAGAGGTGAATGAGCAAGAAGATGGTGAGCAGGCGAGGTAGGAGCTGCAAGAAACTTCCAAGCCTTTCGCACCAGCAGGAGCTGCCGCCGGATGGTAAGTGGTGGTTTCCCAGCCTCAGCATAGAGGCTTGGTATGGGACTGGTCCGATAAGCCCCCGTAGCCAGTCGAATCCCAGCATGGTGGACAGCGTCAAGGATCTGCAAATAAGACGGCCTCGCTGACCCATACACTGTGCACCCATAGTCCAGCCGTGAACGCACAAAAGCTCGATAAAACTGAAGGAGATGCGCCCTGTCCGCTCCCCAAGACCTGTGACTGAGTCTCTTGAGGATGTTCAGTGCCTTCAGGGTTCAGGCTTTCAAGTACCGTAGGTGTGGCAGACATGACAACCTGGAGTCAAAAATTAGGCCCAGAAACCGCACTGTGTCTCTAAAATGTAGGACAGTATCCCCCATATGCAAGGCAGGCAAAGAAAAAGACGACGAGAACGATTAAAATGAACACAAACACACTTATCGGCAGAAAACCGAAAACCTGTCTTTGCAGCCCACTCCTCTAACCGCCACACTGTTAGCTGCAACTGACGGTTCACGGTTGCAACACTGGAGGAGGAACAGAAAACAGCAAGGTCGTCCACAAATAAGGAGCACTGTAATGAACTCCTCACTGTTGTGCACGAATACAGTGTCTCCAAGAAGTATCATACGCCTTACTGATATCAAAGTACGGATACAGTGATGCTGACGGAGGAAAGCTTGCTGAATGGCCGCCTCTAGGAGGGTCAGGTTGTCGACCGTGGACCGAAATTTTCGGAATCCACACTGAGAGCGGCTAAGGAGCTGTCTGGTTTCTAACAGCCAGACCAGACGACGGTTAACCATCCGTTCCAGGGTCTTTCCGTCACAGCTCGTCAAGGCGATACTCCGATAACTACTGGGACATGTGCGCTCCTTTCCTGGTTTGACTAGAGGGATGAGAATTGCCTCCCTCCACGAGGTGGGGAACACTCCTGTCTGCCATATGAGATTAAAACATTCGAGGAGGATTTCGTTTGACGCCGCTGGCAGATGACGAAGCATGGAGTACAGGATGCGGTCGTGACCTGGTGCAGTGTCAGAAGTCTCAGTAAGTGCCGATTCAAGTTCCCATATGGAGAAAGTGGAGTTGTAGGCCTCAGAACTGTTCGACCGAAAGTCCAAGTTTGCTCTTTCGACAGTCGCACGGTAGCGACGAAACGCTAGATCCTGGTTTGCAGTGGCAGTACTTTGTGCAAAATGCTCTGCCAGCGTCTGAGCAATGGCTCTGGGTGTCGTTTGGAGACATCACTGGTTCAGGACTGCAGCTATTGGTAAACGGCTGCGTTTACCGGAAATCCTCCGGATGGCTTCCCATACTTTTGTGGAACAACTGGAACGGTTGATGGAGTTCAGGAACTCCTGCCATGGCCTTTTCTTGCTCTCTTTAATGACACGGCGTGCCCTGGCTCTAGCGATTCGAAAGGCGGTAAGATTGACCGATGTTGGGCAGCATTTAAATCGTCGAAGAGCCGCACACCTGTCCCGGACGGCTGAATGGCACTCTTCTGTCCCCCAAAGCACAAGGCGCCGCTTAAGAGGGCCAAAAGACTTTGGTATGGACAGGTCAGCAGCATGATGGATCACAAGTGTGATGTGATCCACCCATTCCTGTACGGTGTTGTGGCGTTCACTGAACAGTGGCCAGTTAGCCCTGCCATTCATCCACGATGGCGGCCTCTGCTCCAGCAATACACCATCCTAGAGATGAATGCGGGTGGGGAAGTGATCACTGGAATGAAGGTCGTCAATGACCTCCCAGTGAACAAGTCGGTAAGGGTTGGAGAGCAGAAAGATAGGTCAATGGCTGAGAATGACCCAGAAGCAGCAGAGAAATGAGCCGGAGTACCAGTGTTGAGGATGCACAACACTTGAGATGTTAGGAGGCTATCTATCAGGGTGGGAGTACCTTCAGCCTTACTTTCTGTCGGGGAGGAGAGCCCACAACAGGTGGAGGCTTAGTTTTGGGGCGAGATGATTGCCCCAGTTTGACATCAACCTCCATCACCTCTGAAGAGGAGTCGAGAGAGACGTCATAGAGAATGACACCAACGTCAGAAGACTGTATAACTTCAGTCTCCTTCAGCGGGCGAGTCTTTACCTTTGGCTTTGGCTTAGATTTTTTGACCTGAGGTGGCATTGGAGCCAAAACCTCAGAAGCAGTAGGGGGTGTAGCAGCGCTGAGCAGTGCACAAGACTGGACCCAGGAAGGAGCAGGAAGGTCCATGATGTCAGCTACCATGGCCTGGTCAGAAGGCCGTGGGGGAGCAGCAGGATTCACAGGAATGGCAGCAGCACACGTACATTGACAAACGCAGGTGCTAGTGCTGACAGTAGCAACCTCCGTTTGTGTAGCGGCATCAGTTTTAAGACTGGCTGTTTCAGAATGGAATAAAAGGAGGCAGCGAACGTGGGTGACTGCATGGACTTGTATATTTTCTTTGCCTCGCCATACGGGATGGGTTTTGTGGTTTTAAGTTCCTGTATCTTCCGTTCCTCAAGGAAAACTCTACATTCCCTACTCCACACAGGGTGATCCCCAGAACAGTTGAAACACTTGGGAGAAGAGGAGCAACCAACTCCCTCATGGGCGGCTTGACCACATTTCCCGCAAGTGGCTTCCCCTCTACAGCCGAGTGTAGTGTGTCCAAAGTGTTGACATTTAAAACACCGCATGGGGTTGTGGTAATAAGGCTGTAAACTGAGACGTAGGAAACCGGCCTTCACGTGCTCTGGCAATTTGGTGCTGTTAAACGTAAGGATAAATGAGTCAGACTTCATGAGAGTACCATCCACCCGTTTCATAACGTATTTCACGTCGATAATTCCTTCCTGGGACCACCAACCCTTCAGTTCGTCTTGGGGAATGTCAACGAGATCTCTGCAAGTCACAACACCCATGCTGTAGTTCAAGGTGTTGTGAAATTCAGTCTCTATCACAAACTCCCCAAGAAATTGTGCCTTCTGAAGGTTCTGGACTTGCTGGAAGCTAGATGTTTCAACCAACAAGGTTCCATTTCGCAAGCGCTTGACAGATTTTAAGGTGCCAGCAATGCTTTCTGTACATAAAATGGTGAAACTTTATCGAAACTCCCCTCCTCTCTTTTGATTATGAGAAACACATTCTGCAAAGCAGTTTGCATTCTGTTACTAGTAACTGAATCAGGAGGACTGGCTACCCGAGCCTTATTGTTGGACTGGGTGTTAGAACCCACCAGAGGTCCGCCCTTTCCGCTGGGAGGAGAAGAATAAAAGTTCAAAGGTTCCATTTCGGTCCCACGAGCAGATAGGGAACTAGAAGTCCACCTAGACCGAGCCCCGCGTGCCTAGGCAAGCCTTATACAGCTGAGGTGCGGCAGGTTACCCAGAGGTTGCCCGCTAACGACTGTTCCACCTCAACAGCCATGCATCTCATCAGCGCGCAGCACACTATGAGATTGAGGGGTTGTTTATAGAAGTTTATTCCATCCTCGCGATCCGGGCAGTCAAGCCAAGATCCCCATTCCATGAGACACACAATATTCCACCGCCGCGCCGCACGGTGGTCGCTGAAGTATGCTCAGAGCTTACGGTGACAGAGGACTGGCGGCGCTTACCAGTCCCCAGCTCAGGAACCCCGGGTCGCCAAGCCCGTACCCAGCAAATGAATGCTGAGCCCCTGGGGGCGCTCTTAGAATGAATTTACCGCAACTTTTTTCAGGAATATACTATTCCATTATTAATTTCTACAAGCTATGCCCAACTGAGAGGAGACCTTCACTGTAGTGGTTCGTACGTAATCCCAGTGGGTGAATGTATTTACCGAGAGAGAGTGTGTGGTTGTATTCCCAGTTGCACAAGAGGAGTTAGCCGCTTAGTAGCGATTTTCACATTTTGATTATTTGTTTCCGTGGTTCATTGGATGAATGATTCCTCCCGATCAGCACGAAGAGTGATTATTCAATTTATTCGCGCAGAAGGGTAATATGATTCACAAATTTATCGCAAGATGGAAGAGGTGTTCGGTGAGCTGTGTCTTGCACGATGCACAATATTTCGCTTATGTAAGCTCTATGAGACGGGATGGTTCAAATGGCTCTGAGCACTATGGGACTTAACATCTTAGGTCATCAGTCCCCTAGAACTTAGAACTACTTAAACCTAACTAACCTAAGGACATCACACACATCCATGCCCGAGGCAGGATTCGAACCTGCGACCGGAGCAGTCCCGCGGATCCGGACTGCAGCGCCTAGAACCGCACGGCCACCGCGACCGGCTGAGACGGGATGTGTGGCCAAGAAGACCCTAGAGCTCCTTCATAAATTTCGATGGAAGCTCTGGGTCAACTCCTTACAGCATCAGTATCGGTCCATGTGACTGGCATATTATCGCCTCGTCTCTTAAAGCAAACTCTAAAATGTCAGAGGTTCACCTGTAACAAGGGAGTGGAGGACGCCTTGGGAAACTGGATCGGTCAGCAACCTAGAGGTTTCTACAATTGAAGTCTTCTGTTCCCTTCCTATGTACTGGGATCGGTGTTTTAGTGTCACGGAGAATTCTGGATATTCGTACTGTTCCACAGAAAATGTAGTAATTATATTGTCATTTAAATTTGTTTAAATATAACTGTAATCTCCTTTTCATTTGGGCTCAGCTTGTATAAACAAGGAAACTAAATCTTTATCCCAGATTACTATGCATATTGAGAACCATGTAAATCTACGTATATTGTTCCGTAATATCACAGCCACGCAGGATTAGCCCAGTGGTCTCAGGCGCTGCAGCCATGGACTGTGCGGCTGGTCCCAGGTTCGAATCCTCCCTCGGGCATGGGCGTGTGTGTTTCTCCTTAGGATAATTTAGGTTAAGCAGTGTGTACGCTTAGGGACTGATGACCTTAGCTGTTAAGTCCCATAAGATTTCACACACATTTGAACATTTTTTGTAATATCACACAGTTCAAAGTTAATATGGCGTTAGGCATCGTCAAATGTAAAAAGCAAACATGCATTTTTCAAACATACAAAACTCTTTCCTGAATGAATTTTTCGTTTCGCAGTGGAGTGTGCGATGATCTATAGCTTTCGGTCAGATTAAACCTGTTCGCAGGACGTGGATACGAACGTGGGACCTTTGCCTCTTGCAGGCAAGTGCTGTATCAACTAAGCTCTACAAGTACGATTCACGACCCGTCCTCACACTTTTACTTCCGTCAGCACCTCATTCCCTGCCTACCAAACCTCGCTAAAGTTTTCCTTTCAGTAGTGCTGCTCCTGCGGGTTTCGCAGAAGAACTTTAGTGAGGTTTGGAAAGGAGGAGTTTAAGTGGTGTTGGAAGTAAAGTTCTGAGGATGGGTCGTTAGTCATGCTTGGGTACATCAGTTGATAGACCTCTTCTCCCCCTAAAGGCAAATGTTCCGCTTTCGAGTCCTGGTCCAGCAAACAATTTTAATCTGCCAAGAAGATTCTACAAAATTCTTCCTTGAACATGTCATGTTGGCTAATAACACTCCCGAAGAGTGTAGTTATTAATTAAAGGTAACTGCAATCACCTTCCACGGGTTGTACTATCATGCATTGTATAAATATCCATTCTCAACGATGTTGCTGTCTATTGCTAAATCTTCGAAAGTTTAAATGACAGGTCGTGGCAAATCGTAGGAACTAAAATTGTACATATGTTGGCAGGGCAGTATCTACGCAGTTTGACCCAAACGACAGACATACCAGCACTCCGGCGACAGACAGACACTAACTGCCGCACAAATACGAACGAGAGGCAGACCAGCAACGGGCGACGCGAGACTGCCACTGGCGAGCTTGTAGCGCCCCTTAAATGTACGTGAACAGGCAACCTTTCCCCTTTTCCACCAGAGAGAGACACCGAAGCTGCGATTGTCACAGCGGCGCCACCGCCAGAAACGGAGGGCGACTGCTTCACACTACGTGCTGCAGCTCGCTCTTCAAAACAGCAAATTTTACCACGGCTCACTGGGTACAAACATTGGAGAGAGTAAAGGGCGCTTCAAGAATCTGAACAGAAGAGAAATCTAATACTGGTAGAAAGTCTCATCTTCTCCAGTGCCATCAAGATCACATATAATTCTGTGTGGAAGACGGTAAATTCTGGAGGCAGTCTGAGCTTGAGGACACGGTCCGAGAAAATAATAGAGGAACCATCGGATTCGCCCTGCTTTGACCCATCTGTAAAAACAGCTACGTGATTGTGGTGCTCAGATAAAATGTCAGAAAATATCGCATTTCTAGGTCCCCAGTTTAATACATCAGAGGTATCAAGTGAGAGGATGTTGTTTGGTTCCTGGTATCCTCTTTCTACAACACAGGGAAGCTACTTATCATAAGAGAGTCCATGTGTCACGGCTCACGCTCTTTAAATAATAGTCCACGTTAGCCTCACTGCTAGTGAAGTACAAGTCCTGCTAAGTGATGAATGACAGACGCCAAACTAGGGTGTGAGTTGCTAAATCTTCGAAAGTTTAAATGACAGGTCCTGGCAAATCGTAGGAACTAAAATTGTACCTATGTTGGCAGGGCAGTATCTAAGCAGAGTAACTGACAGGAAACCTTAGAACTTAACGAACGTTGACTGGATTATGTTGGTGGTTGTTTCTCAATGAGAAGACGCAGAAAAATCCTTTGCCCACTTCTGTCTCTTCAAGTAGCATACTGACGCTTCCCTCCCCTGAGGCATAAAAACTCTAGCAGCTTAAAAATGAGTAGCATTCGCTGAAAAGTATCACAGAGCATGAATGTATGGCAGTTGAACTGACAGCTTGGCCAGCCGTTGTGGCCTAACGGTTCTAGGCGCTGCAGTCCGGAACCGCGCTGCTGCTACGGTCGCAGGTGAGAATTCTACCTCGGGCATGGATGGGTGTGATGTCCTCAGGTTAGTTAGGCTTAAGTAGTTCAAAGTCTAGGGGACTAATTACCTCAGATGTTAAGTCCCATAGCGCTCAGAGCCATTTGAATCATTTGAAAGCTTGGTTGCTGTCAGTTTTAGTGGAAGTAGAGATTTTTTTTGCTCTGTAAGAAAGGAACAAGTGAATACGATAATTGAAAAGACAAAAGTGCCCCAAGAATGTTTCTGGGCTCCCTTTAGCGATGTCGTCATTGAGAAGCAGCCATCAACATAATCTCCTTAGTGTTCACTAAGTTTTAATGTTCCTTGTTGGTTATTCTGTGTGGGTGTTTACACTGAAACATCAGTGCACTATTGATTTTTAGCGTTTACTAGGACTTGACATACAAATGTGCAAAGAATTTAAAATCGACACCAGTATTGTTGAGAATGAGAATATATTCACTGTGTGGTAGTACAGTCTTTAGTAGGTGAGGTAATAACTGACCTGTGTTAATGAGTTATGCCGGAACACGAGATGTTCATGTTCAAGTTTTATATGTTTGACAAAGCATGTTTCCTGCTTTCTTTTTGCTTTTGATGAAGCTTACTGGCATATTAACTTTAAGATTTTTAAAACTACAGAACAATATACACAGATATATTTACATGGTTGTTTGTATTTGTAGTAATGTGATGCAATAATTCATGTTTCTTTTTGTTATGGAACGCGTTAATTGGGTAATGTGCTCCAAAAACATACTGTGGTAAATATAGTACCAATTTTCGTCATTTGGTGCGTAATGTTCTCGGTTCTAAATCGTAATACAGTTGTATGACGGCTTCACAACAGATAAGAGCCAAGTTAGCCTAGAGGTAAAAGCAAGCAGAGAATGGAAGGGGTACTGCAACGGACACACTGAATGCTGCGTAAACTCCGAGCATCTATGACGAGCGTCTATGACGAAGTAAACCTAATATCGGTGTTATCTGCTTCCATCCCTATTTCATTTTACTGATGTGATACTGAAATCTACTTATGATTGTTTTCAGGTTCATAACTGAACCGACACGAGTAGATACCTAAATCCACGACTCCCATGGATATGCAGGGGGGTCCTAATAACAAGTAGTTTCGATGGTATATTATTAGAGTTTAATATATACTATTTACAACAAATCATACATCATTCTGAAGGTAAATTAACCTGTTTATTCTTATAACTATTGAGTATGTGCACTTTTAGCTATACGCCTCATATCCAGCCTAAAATTCATTTCTTCCCACACTTGGTTAACACGTTCGGAGTAAAGTAACCAACAACCTCTTCAATTCTGTGTCTCAACTCTGGCAAATCCTTAGGTAGTGGCGCAACGGAGACACGATCTTTTATAAAGCACCAAAGGAAAAAACTGCATAACGCGAGGTGAGGAGAACGTGGAGGCCAGCGGAAAAGACCTGTGCCTTGTTGACGATAACGACAGTACGACGGTAAGGGATCTCGATCTTTAAGTACTTTTGTAGTTAAAATGGGAAGCCAATGGGGAGGAGCTCCGCCATAGTGCCAAATAAAGTTTTCAGGTTCACCTTCTACTTGGGGGAAGAGCCATTCTTGGAAAATCCAAATAAATAACCATTGTTACTGTAGCTGCAGCAAAAGTGGATTGCGCACTTGAGATCGGGACAAAGCGGAGAAAGTGTTTGATTCTGAGGAATCTCTTTGAAGCCGTAAAGGTTTCTGAGGATGTTCTGACGCCCAGTTATGAACATATGGATATTTACCTCCGCACTTAAATTAGAAGCGTCACTGAACACCGCTCAATCAAGAAAGTCACCTTCCCGTGAAACACTGCACTTACGTAGTGATGACGTACGTGTTAGTCATCCGGCTTTGAAGCATGCACTGTAACTGGTATGGACGCAAGTGTAACCATTTTCATAAAACCTTCCACACTGCTGTCTTTAGCAACTGAAGTTCAAGACTTACTTTCGGAACAGACTTCTTAGGACTACGAAGGGGTGTTCTGATGCGCTCAGCGTCCTCTTCAGACACTTTTGGCTGCCCCGTGCTTTTCCCTATACACAAAAATCTCGTTTCGAACTGACTATAACCTCGATGGATGTTTTTGTCACATGAGGCTGGTTCAAATGGCTCTGAGCACTATGGGACTTAGCATCTGAGGTCATCAGTCCCCTAGAACTTAGAACTACTTAAATCTAATTAACCTAAGGACATCACACACATCCATGGCCGAGGCAGGATTCGAACCTGCGACCGTAGCGGTCGCGCGGTTCCAGACTGAAGCGCCTAGAACCGCTCGGCCACACCGGCCGGCTGTCGCATGAAGGATCACGATTAAACTTTAAACGAATCGCGCGTTGAACTAAAATCACAGATTCACCCTTACAATGTGAGGTCATGGTTGTTGTCGCGGAGAGCAGGACAAAACCATTTTTGTTTCTTTTACTGACTTTGTAAAATTTTTAGCTGTTGCTCTGCAGTTGTATTGGCAGGAGAGGAAGGAATAGGTGAGGTGGTAACAGGTTTCCCCTATCTACTAAATCCCTCGATTTACGTATCACTCTGCAAACAGCGGGGCCGAGCGGTTCTAGGCGCTACAGTCTGGAACCGCGTGACCGCTACGGTCGCAGGTTCGAATCCTGCCTCGGGCGTGGATGTGTGTGATGTCCTTAGGTTAGTTAGGTTTAAGTAGTTCTAAGTTCTAGGGAACTGATGACCACAGCAGTTAAGTCCCATAGTGCTCAGAGCCATTTGAGCCATTTTTTGCAAACAGGAGAATGGTCGCAGTATGTCAGATGAATTTGTGTTTGCTGTTAGAGTAGACCAGATTATCTTTGTCGTGTGGAAATGTGTTCACAGAGTTAGTAAATGTGTCACTCTGGACAATGTGACAATGTGACACTTTCGGTGGTGTTGGTTGGTTGGTTTGGGGAAGGAGACCAGACAGCGTGGTCATCGGTCGCATCGGGTTAGGGGAGGATGGGGAAGGAAGTCGGCCGTGCCCTTTCAGAGGAACCATCCCGGAATTTGCCTGGTGTGATTTAGGGAAATCACGAAAAACCTAAATCAGGACGGCCGGACGCGGGATTGAACCGTCGTCCTCCCGAATGCGAGTCCAATGTCTAATTACTGCGCCACCTCGCTCGGTTTCGGTGGTGTACTTTGGTACTGCAGAAGATGTACCTATAGGAGAAGAGCGTGTTATTTACGAATAAATAGACCAATAGTTGACAGAAGAAGATGCTGTAATAGCAGTTAGTTACTACAGTTTTAATAGATGAAGTGGCATCAGATGAAGAAAATGATGGTGGAATGGCAGTCAGGGACGAAGCAATGTCACCAGTGTCGCATTTCCAGGGAGGCTGCGGTTCATCTCATCAGCCATCACCTCCAAGAAAACGAACAAAGTTTCCAGAAATATATTTCACTGATGCGTACAAGATATGGACAAAAGACGCAAGGGAAGAAGATGTTGATGCTCCCTGTCCTGGATCAGCAAATGTTATGATACTGCACCTGAAAATTATAATAGTGTTGGCACAGAAAAGGAAAATGAAGACAAAGACTGTGTTACAAAGCTTTGAAAATAGGCTAAAACTATGTCATTCTTCAATTCTGCAGGATATGAATTACATGATCATTTTATAGCAAAGAGGCAGGGAAACGTAATTGTACGTGACCATACATTGAGACTTCAGGAACTGAAAATAAAGAGGAAAATTGACCATCACAATTCACTACAGTCTCCAACTCGAGGGTATGGAAATTTAAATGTAAGAATGACTGTCTGTCGCAAAACAACCCACAAAGTTAGCAAGCGGTTGGTTGAAGGGGACACGTATTTTCATCAAAGAGCTTAACAATTTGTGAGAGGAATCAAGTCCCTTGTTGAGAAAAAATGCCTGTCAAAAGACCAAATAATTAATGCTGACCACTAAAGATTCGAAAAAGAGTTACAATCTGGATGAACTCCCGCAATCAAGGGATGCTAATATGTCTTTGTTACGGTTGGACCCATAGTGGCAATCATACACTCTTATATGATAATGTCTGGGATTGAGACAGATCGTATCCTGCTAACCCATTTGTATGTCCTTGTATGGGAGTCCACCGGCCATTTTTCTGGAAATAAGGATGTTCAGCAGATTTACAAAACATATGTTAGAAAAATCTGCTAATATGACGAAGAGGCGTTAAGACTTCCTAGAACAAGTAACGTGGGCAAATATACAACAAGAAGCTGAAGCCCTTGTTTTGGTTGCCTCCTGGACAGCCAGTAGAGCTGACGAACTATACGACTCTACGGTTCCTGAAAGCGTTGAATTGATTAAGAAGCTGATTCCAAAAAAGTGCACAAGTATTATGCAACCTGCAAAGTTTTCTTCTTCCGTCCATACAAAAATTCTGTGAAATTTATCACAAATACAATTATGGTATTTTCTGACAATGACATTGCCATAAGGCGTGGAGACTACTACTTACGCCTTCAACCATTTGTGCTTTTCCACTTATCGGCAGCACAGCTGTCCAAATTAATCGGCAATGAATTTTTTCACTGCGGCTAAATGAAAGACTTTCCGGTGTACTTGAAACAGCCTTGGAGTACTGTTTCGAAGAAGGATTACGGAAGGGGGTGTTTCCATGAGAACTCTAACCAAAGTGCTTTTATCAATTGGGCACACTGCGAGAAGTGTCTATGCATTGGCCGTTGGCGACTTGCATATTTTTTGCTAACGATAGTGCAGTCAGATAAGTAAACTCTGTTATAACATTTCATGTCATATTATTGTCTGTTTACAGCAAATAACCCAGCTGTGTAATAAATCATTCGTACATTCAGTATTCTCATCATAGCTTTGACGACTGACATCTCCTTTTCTAATAGCCAACAGCAGCTATAATTTTTATGGTGTACAGATGTTTTGTTGTTCTCTTAACTGCGCTATGTATGAATATAATTTACGCATAAATATCTCGTGACCTTCCCTTGTTATCAAACTGCAGAACACAAAACCCTCGACGCTCAGGAGTCGCCATTTTGAATAAGTGAGGTACATGGCGCTGCAAGTGGGAAAACAACACGTCATCACTCGCATATACACTTAGCTGCAGCTGTCTGAGTTACTCTTACATTGTGAACTTGAAGCAATACTACAATATTTACAGCAGATACTGTTAAAATTTGTCCGTAGCTCGTGGTCGTGCGGCAGCGTTCTCGTTTCCCGCGTCCGGGTTCGATTCCCGGCGGGGTCAGAGATTTTGTCTGCCTCGTGATGACTGGGTGTTGTGTGCTGTCCTTAGGTTAGTTAGGTTTAAGTAGTTCTAAGTTCTGGGGGACTGATGACCATAGATGTTAAGACCCATAGTGCTCAGAGTCATTTGAACCATTTTTTTTTTTGTTAAAATTTATAGCTGGGACTTATTCCATGGACGCACTGTACTTGAGTTGGTGTAGTTTCATTAAGGGCTACAGGTCTATTGCTTATTTGAATAACTACAACATGGCTATCATTAGTGTAACCCTCATGACTCAGAAACGAAAACTGAGTGCCATATGACCTGATACACGACTGTATCTCTCAGACCAGCCATTCCCGTCACGTTGTCCACCTCCACCAGCCGCAGCTTCTTTTATAATGGTAGCTTGTGATGTCATTCTTAAGACGTTAACCAACCTATAAGTCAAAATTACAAAATGTCTCTTGAATCAAATTATGTTTAACACAATTTCAAACTTCGCTGTAGACCATTATATGAAAAAGTCAGTGCACCAAAATGAAAAGCAGAGTCGCTAGCAGATTGCCAGTACAGTTAGCATGTAAGTCATGATTGTAATATGGTGACTGAGTCGGTGGTAGAGCGCTAAAAACGTAGAAAAACTGAGATTATTACCAAAATTGCAAAATATAAATGGAACAGTATTTCGTCGATATGTACAGAAACGTTTGCATTTAAGTAGTAGAGACATATCTGAAATGTGATTTGTCAAGGTAAAATATTTAGAGAATTATCTCTGTATCTGAATATTTCTTCGACAAAGAACGGCTTCAAGACGGCTGCGACTGTTGATAAATGTTGTTTCATTAACAATTCACTGCGTCAGTCATTTGTTTACTTTCCTGTATGTGTATGTCATCATCTTTAATTGGAGAACTGTGTTATCACATTGTTAGTATTAGTGTAGAGCAAAGACTCCTTTTCACTAAAGCAGACCAAATACAAGGCATGTTTTGTATTTGATGGTGATAAAATTGACTTTCCAGAAAAGGTTACTATTAAAGAAAATGTTATACAAGTCATAGATAAGCTATGTTTACAATGAGTACGAAGATAACTGAAAGGTACAGTTGCTGAGATTGTCTGTTTAGTTAAATGTAAATCGCATATCAGTTGTTATAATAAATTATTCTATGTATGTACTATTATAATATGGATGAGCTGCAGCCAAATATAGACATGTACGTAATAAGGAGAGAAAAACATGAATGATAAGATAAGAACACAATTACTTTAGCAAATTCTTACTGAATTTGCACTTATTGGAAATTAAACATGTATTGCAGATTTAAAGAACAAAATAGCTAAAATCTAAAAAATCTAAAGTTGCAAGTGACAGAGTTTATTTGTTTTCATTGCTATATTACCAAAAAACGTTGGTTTGTATATTACATATTTGTATTTCCTATGTTGTTTCTTGTGTTGAAAAAATTTACTATAACATATCATACATATATAATGTAGTTAGGTTAAACAGGTCACAGATAAATTCTGTATGTGCAGCTTACTGGGATATGAATAGAAGGTGTTAATAAATAGCTATGGATCCAAATTTATTTTAAATTATGAAAAGGGTTCAAGTACTTCGTCAAAGTTCTTGAAAAAATTGGTTGAATCTGTTTCATTAACGTCAATGAGTAGATTTTTTTCAGTTATCTGTCTTTGAATATACATATTCATTTCCGCGTCAAGACACTCGTGTCCTTGTTCACTGTATGTAGTATCTTAAAGTTACATTGCAGACTGTCAAATGTATGTCTTGTATCTTTTACATGCAGGCATGTCTGAAGTAACATACGGAATAAAATAAGTATTACAACGTAAACGGACAATCCCTATCGCAGGGGATTTAAGTAACGTTAAGAGCATTAGGAGATGCAGACAGAGCGGCACTTACAGGTTTTGAGCGGTCTGGGGGGCGTGCACGCATAGTAGAATAGTTAAAGCCACCTCTCACAATAAGACGGAGATCCAGGTTCGAGTCAAAGTCCGAGTCCGGCACAAATTTTCATAGGTGGCTAATAGCTAGTACATCTATATACCTAATGCATTCGAAAATACTAAATTTACAATAAGGTTTGAAACATATAAAATGAGAAAACGGAAAAATTGCCTCTGAAAAGACTGAGTGAGGATAATATCAGTTGATAAGGGGGGCGGGGGGGGGGGGGAGAGGTCGGGAACGGGGTCGACATACAACAGATAACAATTATGCCTAGATAACCGCATGCAAAAATTTAATTTACTGGGTCACGCTGAAAACACTACACATATTTTTTGAACATTCCTTAACTTTTTAGTTCACTTTGTGCAATTGAATGTCACGATTTCCAACTTTTCCAGAATGTTGAGGGCCAGTCCTTGTAGTTATCCTTGTAGTTATACATACAAAATTTGTAAATCTTATTTAATGTTATGCAAGCTGTAGGATTACGAGTCGCATCATGTTGTCTGAACCTAGTTTCATGCCTCAACCGCACAAGTTCTCTCATACAGCTGGCTAAATTTGTTAATTTTTCTACATGACTTTCACGGTCTTGTCGTATGCAATTAAGGTATGTTCTTCTGACGGTTTACAGCCTTAGCGGCCTCCTAATGTTAGTTAGTTTTGTTTAGTGTCCTACTTAGTTTTCTTTAATTGTTACTGAAACATCTGAAGACGGGAAAAAGTCCTGAAACCTGGGTAGTGTACATGCCTTTCCCGAAATAATGGAACGCTGAAATGAGAGCTGCAGCAGATTTTATTCATCTGAATAATGTGTTATTCTCACTAATCGGTTCTCTGATTACCTGCTCAAACTAAATTTCCCACCTAGTACTACAAGATAGCCAGAAAATTTACTCGAAATTTTCTTCAACTTTCAACTCAAATGTTCCTCCACTATTGCTCCTGAGGATGGAAGTCTATAAAAGTACCCGATTACCACATTTGATCCACCTTCAATACTTCATTATCACCGAAGTTATATCTCATTCGAAACCTGCTCCAGCCTCACTAGGTATTATTGTATTTTTTACGCCTGTAAACACGCCTACATTACCGGCGTTCAATCTGCCTTTGCGATATGCATTCCAACTGGAATTTGGAATTTCATTTCTTTTTCGTCCCAACAGCAAACACTTCTAAAAACGCAAATCATGCAACGTGCAGTCCAAACACCATTCTTATAGAGTTGGGTAAATAGTTTTCCGTCCACGCTGGTTCCTGCAGCGAAACATTAATTATAATCGCCCTGTACTTTATTCAGTCGAAATGCTAGTCGTTTGCATACTCAAACATGTAGGACACGTCTTGACTTTTTGACGACTGCTGCATGCCGCGTTCATGGTGTTACAGTTTCAGTGGCCAGCAGCGTATGGAAAAGGGCAGCGTAGACAAAGGATAAAAGGAGTAGGGGGTACAGTTTCCTCGAACTCTCCAGCTTCATCGAAAACACACATACACACACGTACACACACACACACACACACACACACACACACACACACGGGGAGAGAGAGAGAGAGAGAGAAAGAGAGAGAGAGAAAGTGGGGCGCTCAAATAAAGTGTTACACGCTGAAAAACAAATGAATATCGTTGAAGCTACAATGTGTAGTGCGAGCTAAAACATAACAGAGAGAAATATATTGCAGTGCCGCCAGCGAAAAAGACGAATACGGAGCTTTCGTTCCTATGTTTTCACGAGATTAACATGTACGTTCAGACAAGCACATTGACGAAGCCACTAATTACTTATGAAACTTTCACATGAAGAATGCATTAAAATATGAATTAAATTACCTCAACCTTTCGAAATAAATATGTTACTGAAAAAATGACAGAAGACCCAGGAATAAAGAATTGGTGTTTGAAAATCAAAATTAAAGGTCAATTCAGACAAAAAGCTGCACTGTATTGTTTATAGTTACTTTTAAAATTCGTGAATTACATAAAATAAAAATCTGATAATGGGACAGAAACATCGAAACTTGTGAATATTACATCGTTCTTTAGTGTATTTAATTTCTGTGATGAAATACAATGTGATAGTAAAATCAAAGAAAATCGACTACTTTCGTAGTCTTACCATAGCCGTTCTTCTGCCGTGCAGTTCTCAAATAGATCCGTAAGGGGAGAAAAAGCCGGAGGTACAAGTAAGTCTTTGACACCTAGCTTAAGGCGGGTTGTGGATTAAAGCCGTGAGTACAACTCCAGCCACATTCCTGCAGATGAACCAGGAACGGCAGCAGTTTCTGTTTATACACGGCATTTAGTTCAGTTTTTGTTCTCACGCGATTTTTCGAAGAATGAATTGCACGTGTGGCGTTCAATAAGTAATGCCAATTCAGGTTGAAAAAAATTCGGAATTGGTTGCGGGACATATTGGAATATTCTTGCTTTAGTCCCTATAGATTCTTAAAGTTCTGACAGGTGAGGGAGATGCGTTCCAAGCAGAGAGCTGTCATCGACTTTCTTTTGCCGAAAAACTAGAGCATCGTAGATATACATAGGTGCTTGCTCAATGTCTACAGAGACCTGGCAGTGAACAAGATCACGGAGAACAGTCATCATCGGAACAAGGTGGCGAAAACCTGTCAGATTTCCCGCGTGCCTGTCGGTCGCACACAGCTGTGACTCTTTCAATGCTGAAACGTGCGGACACACTCATTCGGGGTGATAAACGGATGACAATCAAGCATTTTGCTGCTCAACTGCAAGTCTCTTTTGGCAGTGTTCACTTGACCACCAGTTAAGATACTCAAAGGTGTGTGGCCGCTGGGTTCTTCGACGTCTGAAAGAAGACTGTAAAGAACAACGGAGGACCATCTGTGAGGAATTACTTGCGTATTACGAGGCTGATCGTGAAAATTGTCGTCGAACATCGTCACAGGCGACGAAACATGGTTAGTCAGTTCGAACCGGAAACAAAATCACAATCCACGGAGTGGTACCACACCTCCTCTCCTCCGAAGAAAAAGTTCAGAGCCGCATCCTTAACCGGTGAAGTCGTGGCAGTTGTCTTCTTGGACTCAGAAAGGCTTATTCTGTTTGATGTCCTTCGTCATGGTGCAACGACAAATTTGGAGGTGTACTCTCCATTTAAAACTTCCGGGCTAATAGGCCGTGGTCGTTGTATAAAACTCTCCTCTGACGTTTCGTCTCCGACTGCGGGAGACATCCTCCGAGGCAAAGTGGCGAACTGCAAAGAGAACTCCAGGAGGCGCTGATTATATAGGCAGAACAGAAAGCGCCACTGTCCACCACGTAGCGTCGGCAATGAGACTGTTTCTGGTAATGCCAACAGTCTCGATTGAAAGTAATCGATCGTCACGCTTTCGGTCAACGCTGACATCCATATTTTATCCAGTTTAACACCTCCATCTTTCCTGTTAATATTATTACGGTGTTTATCAATCTCGAAAGCCTCTCTATACATGCGCGCGTAATAATGCGAGGTTTCAGATATAACGCTCGTCTCACTGTATTTTATTTCATGATTACCTTCCTGGTAAACATGTTCTGCTACATCAGATTTATCCGTGTGACCCAGGCGGCAATTCCTCTTATGTTCAGCAAGACGGGTGTTCACATTCCTCTTGGTGATACCGATATAAACCTGTCCACAACTACAAGGAATTTTATACACCCCAGGTTTGGTCAAAGGGTGTCGTGCATCTTTTGCCGATCTTAAACAATCTTTTATTTTCCTGGTGGGTCTGAAAATAGTTTCCACCCCCCCCCCCCCCCGGCTTAATTATTTCCCAATGCGATCTGTGACCTTACTAATGAACGGAAGAAAAACCTTGCCGTTGGGTGACTGTTGTTCGTCGTTGCTCCTCATTCTCTGCCTAGAGCGAAGTACTCGATCTATATCTTTGCTAGAATAGCCAGTCTTCACGGTAGATGTTCAATCTCATCTTTTAAATAAACAGGTTCACAAGTTGTGTACGCCCTGTCTACCAAGGTTTTTATTACACCTCTGTCCGCCCCGATAGCTGAGTGGTAAACGTGACGGATTGCCGTCATCCGGGCCCGGGCTCGATTCCCGGCTGGGTCGGGGATTTTCTCGGCTCTGGGACTGGGCGTTGTGCTGTCTTTATCATCATTTCATCCCCACATGGGGCGCAGGTCACCCAATGTGGCGTCGAATGTAATAAGACTTGCACCAAGGCGGCTGGCCCGCAAGGGGCCTCCCGGCCAATGACGCCAAACGCTCATTTCCATTTAATTACACCTCTTTTTTTGTCTAGGATGGTGGTTTGAATCCGTATGCAAGTAACGATCAGTATGTGTGGCCTTTCTTTACGCCTTATGGCAGAACGCTCCGTCCCGTCGTTTAATCACAGACACATCCAGGAAATTCAATTGCCCATTACTTTCCATTTCCATAGTAAATTGAATTTTCGGATTAATGCGTTTAGATGTGTCAGGAAGGCACCCAACTCCTCTGCTCCGTGCGTCCATATTACGAATGTGTCATCGACATAGCGATACCATCTGCCTGGTCTCTTACTGGCAGTCTGCAACGCCTGTTGTTCAAACGTCTCCATAAACAAGTTAGCCACAGCAGGACTAAGAGGACTGCCCATAGCCATCCCGTCAACCTGTTCATAAAAGTCACTATTGTAGTGAAAGTGGGTTGTGGTGAGGCAGTGTCGGAATAATGACACAATATCGGCAGGAAAAATATCCGCTATGCATGAGATAGCTTCGTTTACCGGAATCATGGTAAATGACGACACAATGTCAAAACTGACAAGGATATCAACCGGGCCCACGCTCATTTCCTTTACCTTTTCAATGAAATGAACTAAATTTTTAATATGACTATCCGTCCAACCAACATAAGTTTGCAGCAATGAGACAGGTGTCTAGCTAACTCATGGGTGAGACCGCCTATAGCGCTGACAATTGGCCTCAACGGAACCTCAAGTTTATGTATTTTGGGCAACCCATAGTGTCTAGGTGGGTAAGCTTCTGTTTTACAAAGCAGCTTCTTATCGTCGGCCGGCCGCTGTGGTCGAGCAGTTCTAGGCGCTTCAGTTCGGATCCGCCCTGCTGCTACGGTTGCAAGCTCGAATCCTGTCTCGGGCATGGATATGTGTGATGTCCTTAGGTTAGTTAGGTTTAAGTAGTTCTAAGTCTAGGGGACTGATGACCTCAGATGTTAAGTCCCCTAGTGCCTAGAGCCATTTGAACCATCTTATTGTCGGAGGAGAATGAAGACGTTTTCACCAATCGATTGGTCATTTTTAAAATCTTCATAGCCGGATCCTTCTGAAGTTCTTTGTAACTGGAGGGAACCATCATCGATCTTTCCATGATAGTCCTCACTGTTCAATATGACGGTGGCATTACCCTTATCTGAATTAAGAACAATAATGTTTTTATCTTCGTTTATATCCCTCAGCTCCTTCCTT
Source organism: Schistocerca piceifrons (assembly GCF_021461385.2). NCBI lineage: Eukaryota > Metazoa > Arthropoda > Insecta > Orthoptera > Acrididae > Schistocerca > Schistocerca piceifrons. The sequence continues at coordinate 1,033,932,019 of NC_060138.1, forward strand.
TGTGCCTACGATAAATTACTATTAGATGGCTTATATGAAAGTAAATTCCTAGCTGTTTCAATCCTAATTACATCAGCGGACTCCTGTGGAAGCTGTCGGATACCTGCCTCAATATTGGAGGTGTACTGTGCTACCCTCAGGAAATTGCAGCAACTATTTTGGCGTGCTCGTCGCCACAAAAATGCAAACGGACTTCTCTTTCTCCATCATGACGCAAGGCTTCACACAAGTCTGCGAGAGGAGATCAGAAAACTTGATTGGACTGTTCTTCCTCATCCACCCTACAGAAAGGAACTCGCACCCTCCGACTTCCACCAATTTCATCCAATGAACTTAGCGGGAAGCAGTACTTGGATGATTGGGAGGTTACTGATTCAAGACGTTGGCTCCGAATTCGACCAGTAGAGTGGCGCTATGCGGATGTACAGGCCCTCCCATTAACGTGGCGTAAAGCCGTCACATTTAACGGAGGTTACGTTGAAAGATAAGGTTTTGTAGTCAAAAGAGTGGGGAATGGTATCGTGTGTTAGAATCCTGACTAAACCAAACTGCTTTCAGAAAGAAAGTGTTGCATCACGTATTGAACGCGTCTCGTATCTGTTTATTTTACTATGGTGACCAGTGATTGCTAACTTATTCTAAATTTTGCTTAAATTATAGATCTGCGTTGTGTGAGCTGCCTGTCGACTGTAATAAAAGCTAGGTATCAGCAGTAATCTGAGTCCAGTGATTGCTTGGCTTAGTTTACATTCTTTGTGGTGTAAATTAACTTTGTACCTTTTTTGTTAGGATGCATGAGGGGGGGGGGGGGGGGGCGGGGGATATTTGCACTGTGTGGAAACAGCTGGAAGCTGTGTTCGTCTTGATCGACAGACTTCAGGTTGCTGTGCTGCCCTGGGGCCGTGGTGGCACTGGAGAACCTGGGATGAATGTTTTAGCGCCTCTGGTTATTGTGCCGTCGCCTTGTGTCCCCAATGTCGCACAGGCTTCTGATTCGCTCGTCCTCACTGGTCGACACTTACCTGGAGGTATTGCATTCTCTGGGGGGGACGAAATTGGGTACTGGTAGCACGGCTGCTGAATCCTTATGTCTTAAAAAACATCTTTGAGATATTATCTGTTGCTGAACGTTGAATCTGAGCCAACAAGAGTGCCTATTCTGTTAGGACTAGTGCTGATTTTCCTGGAAAGTCCAGCAAGGGTAGAGGGTGGGATTTATTAGGGAAATAGCGAGCCGGTCGAGAACGAAGGCCAGTGCCCACTGTAGGCCTTCAGGAGGGATTGCGGTGGAAGGGGAGGGAGGGAGTTCACATCCGATATGTGGGGGAGGCTCTGCCGACAGCGGCCGAGCGCACTGGATACGTGACGTCTGCCGCCTGGTTTCAGAGGCCACTTTCCGTTGCAGCAGGCGAAGTGAAGTGGTAGTAGAGCTACACTTTTCACCACCGTCCACAGAACCGAATGCGATCCTCTGATTTGGAAATTGGTGAGAGGCTTAATCCAGAGGCTCAGACGATTCTGTGTCGATTCAGAAAGCGGATTTATTGACCTCTAGTACTGAGTGTAGGATTGTAGGTCGTCCATCCACCTCCCTCTTTATATGTCAGACGTGCACTACACGCAGGAAGTGGCTACTAGAGTACCGGAGCGCGGGGATAGCGTGCACATGTGAGTTTCTGCAGGACTGCGAAATCCTTACATAGGCCCGATAGGATATTCTGATTTCAGATCATGAAGAACACTACCCCTTTAATTAAAAAGAAGTAACATTGGCCATGGTAGATAAGAGAATGGAAATTTTAATACAGTGTTAATTAGTAGACTCAGATCACAATACAGTAATGATGAAGAGTAAGCTGAAGTTTAAGGCATTAGTCAGGAAGAATCAATACGCAAAGAAGTGGGATACGGTTGAAGTTCTCTAAGGCTCCAGATATAGCAATACGGAATACCTCAGTAGGCACTACAGTTGAAGAGGAATGGACATCTCTGAAAAGGGCCATCACAGAATTTGGGAAGGAAACCGTAGGTACAAAGAAGAAACTGCTAAGAAACCATGGGTAACAGAAGAAATACTTCAACTGATCGATGAAAGAAGGAAGTAGAAAAATGTTTCGGGAAACTCAGGAATAGAGAAATACAAGTCGCTGAGGGATGAAATAAATAGGAAGTGCAAAGAAGCTAAGGCGAAATGGCTGCAGGAAAAATGTGAAGACATCGAAAAAGAAATGATTGCTGGAAGGACAGACTTAGCATACAGGAAAATCAAAACAACATTCGGTGACATGAAAAGCAAAGTTCACAACATTAAGAGTGAAACGGGAATCCCACTGTTAAATGCAGAGGAGAGAGCGGATAGATGGAAAGAATATATTGAAAGCTTCCATGAGGGGGAAGATTTGTCTGATGTGATAGAAATAGAAACAGGTATCGATTTAGAAGAGATAGGGGACTCAGCATTAGAATCAGAATTTAAAAGAGCTTTAAGGGACTTAAGGTCAAATAAAGCAGAAGGGATAGATAACATTCTACAAGAATTTGTAAAATCATTAGGGGAAGTGGCAACAAAACGACTATTCAAGTTGGTGTGTAGAATGTATGAGTCTGGCGACATACCATCTAACTTTTGGAAAAGCATCATCCAAACTATCCCGAAGACGGCAAGAGTTGAAAAGTGCGAGAATTATCGCACAGTCAGCTTAACAGCTCATGCATCCAAGTTGCTTACAAGAATAATATACAGAAAAATGGAAAAGAAAATTGAGGATGCGCTAGGTGACGATCAATTCGGCTTTAGGAAACGTAAAGGCACGTGAGAGGTAATTCTAACGTTGCGGTTAATAATTATGTTCGCTAAGGAGAAATATGCGTGCAAATGTGGGTCCGAAGAGTGCTTTCATTATTGCCTGTATTCATTATTCGACCAATCACCATCCACGGATGAATTTACAGAATGGTGGCCGATTCCATGCTGCCCATGGAACAGAGTTAGAGTTGGGGATGAGTCGAAAGCAGATACAAGAATGCTGTAGCGAAGATTATTAGGTGGCAGAATAATGAGCGGGCAAAGTTTCATCAACCTGCAATTATGAATGAGGATGGTAAATTCAGTGCCGCAGCTGTGGTGTGGAATATTATTATTAAAAAGCTGTAAATGAATATTTATATGTGTAAAATGATAAAAAAAAATATTGAGTTCAAAATGATTTTTTTTAATTGTGGCATCTGTCATCAATATATTACATTGATATAAAAAGTTATAGGCTTATAGGGGGTCTTTCATAAATGAGGAAGAATCTCAACATTCTTTTGCACGCCTCAATCATAGTGCATTCATGTACAAATAATAATTCGTGCCTTTTATTAAGTAAAGTATCGAGGTGCCTCATCCTATCATTACCGTATAATCCATTAAAACGCAACATGTATCCATCCACCAACACAAAAAAATCTTTAAAATGTGGTAGCCTAAGCTTGCTAGACGCACAATGTCTCCTTCACGTATCAGGAAGCTATAATTTGTTCTAGAAAGATAGTCAGACTTTCTAGAGACATACAGTTGTTTTTCTTTGTATTCTCATATTTACCATCACTAGGACTTTTCTATATTCTTAATACTACAAAAAAACTTTCGTGAAAGGTATTGTACCGCATACCATGCTGCTCACAGCGTAAGACACACATCCACAACGGTGACTGACAACAGCAGAACTGTTCGGTAGCCTAGATATTCAATTTTCAGGTTAAATAATTAAAACCATAGGACCCTAATTACGTGGACACCACACGCAAATCAACAGTATTTTACTTTAATTGTCTGGTTTAGACGTCAAGTCAGTCTGTCATAGTATTCGTAAAAGTGTAATGCGTCTTAGCATGATGATACAGTGAGCAAGAGGAAGTAATTGGTGACAGGAATATAGCACCGTCAGGTTATCAGGTGTATCAGAATTCGTCCCTCAGATGTTGATAGTGTTATTGGATTACTACGTGTAAGACGGATGCATAGATATATGCATTTTTACTCAGTCACTGTGTGAAAGGGTAAATGATAATTCTGGTACGCCATACGCTGTTCGCAGGCCTCCAGGGCATTTGTTTGGGTGAAGTTGGCTACAAGAAACCTGTAGCGACTGAACGTAAATAGGGCTAGCAACTCATCAGAACGCATCTGGAGCAGATTCATTTTAATTCTTAGAGGAAGCACGTTTCAACCTGGCCGCCTACAACTGCAGAAGTGGAGTTCATAGATTATCAGCTGGCACTGTAAAGTATGGAATGCTTGTACTTGATGATGATGGAAACATTTTGTCTCTATAGTTGGCTGGCAGAATGTTTTTGTTGTGTCGTGTTATGTAGTCGATAAATTTAGTGCTTCATATAAATTGTCCTTTCCCGTAACGCTATAGCTACATATTTACTCCACCACCCAGAAAAATATCGAGTCAGCATGGTAAAGACTTCTCTGATGACGCTATAGACGCAGAAACACGAGTCGATATAGAAGAGATAGAGGATCCAGTAATAAAATCAGAATTTAAAAGAGCTTTGGAAGATTTAAAATGTAAGGCAGAAGGGATAGATAACATCCCACCAAAATTTTTAAATCACCATGGGAAGTGGTAACAAACGACTATTCACATGTACTATATGAGTCAGCCGATGTAGCACCTGACTTTCGGAAAAACATAACAGCTTCTGCATCTAAGTTGCTGACAAAAATAATGTAAAGAAGAACGGAAAAGAAAAACCGAATATGTATTATGTGACGTTGCGGTTCATAATGGAAGCAAGACTAAAGAAAAATCAAGATTCGTTCACAGTATTTCTCAATCTGAAAACAGCGTTCGACAAAGTTGAAGGGTGCAAGACTTTCGAAATTCTGGGTAAAATAGGAAAGACGGGTAATATTCAGTACGGCAAGAGCCAAGAGGGAACAAGAGGAGTCGAAGACCAAGAACGAAGTCCTCGTATTAGAAAGGGTAAAAGACAGCGATGTAGTCTTTCGCCCTCACTGTTCCATGTATGCATCGAAGAATCAATGACATAAATAAAAGAAAGATACAAGAAGGGAATTAAAATTCAAAGTGAAAGGATAACAATGATAAAACTCGCCGATGACATTGCCATTCTCAGTGAAAATGAAGAAGAATTACAGGACCTGCTGAATGGAATGAAAAATGTAATAAGTACAGAATGTGGACTGAGAGTAAATCATAGAAAGACGAAAGTAATGAGAAGTAGCAGAAATGAGATCAGCGAGATACTTATTATCACGAACGGTGATCTCTAAGAAGATCGAAGTCAAAGAATTATGTTAAGTAGGCAGCAAAATACGACATGAAGGACGGAGCAAGGAGGACATAAAAAGAATAATAGTACTGGCACAAAAGGGCATGCCTGACCAAGAGAAGTCTATTAGTATCAAATATAGACCTTAATTTGACAAAGAGATGTCTGCGAATGTGTGTCTGCAGCACAGCATTGTATAACAGTGAAACATGAACTGTAGGAAAACCAGACCAGAAAGGAATAGAAGCGTTTGAAATGTGGGGCTCCAGAAAGATGTTGAAAATTTAGTGGACTGATAATGTAAAGAATGAGGAGGTTCTTCACAGAATTGACGAGGAAAGGAATACATGGAAACCACTGACAAGATGAAGGGACAGGATGATAGGCCATCTTTTAAGACATCAGGAAATAACTTCCGTGGTCCTACAGGGGCTGTAGAGAGTAAAACCTGCATAGGAAGACAGAGATTGTAATACGTCCAACAAATAACTGAGAGCATAGGTTGCAAGTGCTACTCTGAGATGAAGAGGTGACACAGAGAGGAATTGTGGTGCGCCGCATCAAGCCAAGACAAAGGATTCAAAAATAAATCGGGATGTTGTAGTGTTTAAAAGGTAATTCTTTTTGCATTGTTGAAGTTCTTTAAGTTCCACATGGCGTGAACGAGCAGTTATGCCACTTCATATTAATGTCTGGATAGCTTTTTGGGCACAGCTCAGAGTACGCTACACGGGAACAGGTCGTAGAATTACTTCTCACACACTGGGGCCGGCCGGAGTGGCCAAGCGGTTCTAGACGCTACAGTCTGGAACCGCGCGACCGCTACGACCGCAGGTTCGAATCTTGCTTCAGGCATGGATGTGTGTGTTGTCCTTAGGTTAGTTAGGTTTAAGTAGTTCTAAGGGACTGATGACCTCAGAAGTTAAGTCTCATAGTGCTCAGAGCCATTTCATTTCAACACACTGGCGTAAATAGCTGTGAGAAGCGAGTGAGAGTGTCACTTGCCTGGGAGCGCTCCAGTCCTGTGGGACAGAATGGTGACTGCAGGTTGCAGTAGCAGACACAGATGCCGAGCGAGAGCAGCCATTGTGTTCAGAGGTGACCGTCTAGACTAGCTCGCCTAACGGTGCAAGGTTAAGGTACCGTCTGGAGACGCTCTTTTTTTAACTGCTATGGCACCCCAACATTTATTTACAGTCGCGAATGTCTAGCTCGGGTTTTATCAGACGGTCGGTACCCACCGAATTACACAGATAGCGGCAACTGGGTGCCACCATCTCACAAAAGAAAAAGGGAGAGAGAGAGAGAGAGAGAGGTAGACAGACAGAGAGAGAGAGCAACCACAACACACACACACACGCACACACACACACACACACTCACACACACACACACACACATTTAAGTGTCAAGAAAAAATACAGACACTTTCTTTCGATATTTTTTTTTAATTACACATAGAGCATACACAAATTATCATCCAAATCATCATCCTCCTGGGCAATCAGGATTTCATGGAGGAGCTCTACGATGTCAGACATGAGTTCATCCATTCCTAAATAATCTATTGTAACAAAAGTGAAAGGGAAACTTTTAGATTATGTACAAGTTCGTTCTCTCGCAAACATGTTCTACTATATAAAACGATGACTCAAATACCGAGCATCTGATGGCTGATCTGATCCAAATACGTCGGGAGACAGAACGAGGGATTTAGAAATAAGGGTTGGTAGACAACCTTCCAGTAATGATGGTTGACAATTGAGAGCTCGATGGCCACGTCTTCGGAATCTATCTGAGTATCAGCTAACTACAGTGTGTCATATCATTAATATCTTGTGGAAATCTAGGCTGATGAGTGGAGCAGTGATCAGTTTTACCCACTGATTAAAGTCGTAGAATTAGTCTACATACTCATCTACTCCCGAAATTGACAACGGTGTGCCACCGCCTGGAGCTAGTACGAGATCTGAACGTCTAAACGCTAAGATGCAGTTTAAAATCTTCGATGAATGACTTCACTATGAAGGATGATAGGCTTCTACTGCCTAACACACACCGAAAAAGTTCAGACAATGGCGGCTCTTAATTGTGTTATCGCAAAATAGAGGAGAGAGTTAAGCGAATATCATACGAGCACTGGGGGGGGCATTTATTAAAAGAAAGGCATTTTTCATTGCGGCAGGATCTTCTCATGAAATTTCATTCACCTGCATACGGAGAAGTGATCATAGTTAAAAAAAAGAACAAATCAGAGCTCGTATTGAATGTGCTCGTTTTTCCTGCTCACTGTTCGAGAGTAAAATGGTAGAGCAATAATAGCTTGAAGGTAGTTAGATAATTTTTATAGTGTGTGGTCTAATATTAGGTGGTGGAACGGCTGAGATGCCAGTCGTAGCAGACTGTTTAGAGCTGATTATACCGTGATACATGGACTTCATCAGTTTCCACATGACGTGTGTAAAATAGAACCCTTGACTTTGTCTATACAGAGTGAGACAGACGGCCCCAAATGTATCCAGAATGAATAAATACATACTGCTAGGTTCCCGAAGTTACAGCGGGCAATTCGATAAATTTACCGTGGTTCGCAAATAATTTTTTTGATCGTTTATAGTCGTCGAATTACGACACCTATTATGCTTTTTTCTAGTGCATACTTTTTCCGTGATGTCTAATAGTATCAAGATGATAACATCACAAACCGTGCCCCAACGTCAGGAGAGGATGTTTTACAAAACGTCTGCCCAGGTACGCCACATGTAAGAAAACTCAGGTACGGTTGTTATTTTATCTGCATGCCGAACTAAACACCCCCGTGACACACATGCAGTCATCGGTCAAACACCTGCCTAAAAGTTTTCCACCTTCGTCCCGCAGCCGGCTCCTGTAACATAAATTCCGCTGATTCCGGTGTGCCTCTGCTAGGTTAGTGCTGCGCAAATAATTAACATTAAAAATTTGCATTCAATGAATCCTGTAAATATGTACAACCTCACTAAAAAACTAATGTTACTTGTCTTCCCCTGTTCCTGGCTTTGCTCTTGATGGTCTTTCGGCTACGATTGGACTTCGAAAGAGATCACAACCGCCCCATCCCCCCTCCCCCCCCCCCCCCCGAATAATCCACAACCCTCCGCCACACAGAGCTAGTAACGTGTTAGGGCTGCGTTGTACAGGCTGCATCCCCCATCTGACAACTCGCAGCAGCAAGAAAATGTTTCACGCAACTGCTTCTGTTCTATACGTGCTTTACACTAGTGTAGTCCTAAAATTTGATCTCTGTTCCTTCCAGAAACTGAATGCACTTGGGAGCTCCGGGAATCTCTAGAAAAATCTCAGGAAGGCGTCAACTCCACCAGTTAACGAGAAACAAACTGAATGCACTTGGAGAACTCCACGAATCTCCAGAAAGAGCTGAAGAAGGTGCCAGAACTAACAGTTAACGAGAAATTCATGGTTGTCAGTGCCAAAACGTTTGCCACACCTTATAGAGCTGCAGTGCTGTTGGAGCTGGCGGCGGGCAAAGCTTTTTTGTCAGGTCGCTTCGCGTGCTTAGACGATGATGATGTCATTTTTTAAATAGTGGTTGGGTGCAAATGAGTTACACTGGCCGCGTTTGCGGTATGCACATGGTTACACTGACAACCAACAAATACGCCTGTTTTGTTCAGTGCTCATTATTTCAATTTCTTTGATCTATCATCAGAAATAAATGTTTATATATTTAGTATCGAGAATTTTTTGTACTTATCCCCCAAGTTTAGTGTGCAGTTATAATTTTTTGTGTGTCCAGGTGATTATATAGGTATTTACGCTCTTACATACAAAATTAGAGTGAAATTCAGTCTAATGTGGTTATTAACTCGCTGTATACATCACGCAGTACTGAAACGTTTAATGTAAATGTTAATATCGATAGAGACTCCTTTAGAAGTCTCCAGAATACACGGCTCAAGAAGTGATTGATCAGTAGTTGTAATCGATCAGGAATTGCTCGCAGCAAGCAAGCTCCATCTGAACCTTCCTTCTTCTTCTTCTTCTTCTTCTTCTTCTTCTTCTCCATCTTGTACGGAGAAGATGACCTCGCTTCGTCACCACGTCTGGTAAGTAAGTAGTAGTAGTGGCACACCACACCGTGTCATCTGCAAACATGTAGGATGATGAAGGTTTCTCGGGTCTCCAACCGGGTGGTAGCCAGAAGATGGATAGTATGACACTTGCCGAAATGTCGCGATATATCAACGTTACCACCCGGCTGGAGACCCGAGAAACCTTCATCAGGAGTAGACGCCGAGAAAGCCTAGAGTAACAAGTAGGATGTTAGGATATCAACTGCACTGAATTTTTATGACGATCCAGACATCGAGTAAAAAATTTCTTTCATCAAAGAGAATGCAACAAGCTATAGCTTTGTTACTCGAGATCTAAGCAATCAGAGATTCGTTTTATATTTAAATCTCTTACTATTCTTTGTATCCATCACTCGACAAGTATCCGTGTTTTATCTTAACCCAATTTCAAATAAAACTTTACAATTTTCTGTAGAACAGTTACAGATTGCCAGATGCTTCGCTGCAGTAATCTGTATTAAATTTCGTGTACCCTTCTAGGTGGCAAACGTTCCCGATTCCATTCATTTCGGTCAGTACTCCAACACATGACCAATATCCATTGCCGCTTACTGCAGATACATGTATTTTTTGCTCCACAGTCATAGTCACATCTCGCCATACGCTGCGTTTAAAGTAGTATGTAAACCTCGCCAGCACATTTGCAGTCGCCGCCTCTTTTCCTACTGCAGTTTATATTCGTACTTTATGGTAGTTGTTCGCGATATATACTCCAGTCCAGATGTCTTGCGCGTAACGCATTAACTCTAGGAATAACATTGTAAGAGCCAGATATAATCAGGTAATGTATATCTGTGTAGAGAAATGTTCTGGATTGTGAGAGAAATATGCTCCACCTGCCTTAATACAATACTACTATATAATATGTAGTCTTTCTTGGAGTCGGTGTTAAAAACCTTCAGTAGTTTACAGGTAGATAATAAACTGTTTGCAGACACAGCATAACTTATAAGCTTTCCTCGATTTGAGAGAGTCGGGATGGTTTAGTTTGTACACCAGTCAATTTTGGAGTATTCTTATTGCTCCTGCTGAACATTCTTAAATACCGCACAGTAATTGGTTCAAAGCACACTGTAAATATTGTGTCTAAGAGTTTAATACGTTTAAACAGTCTTGCTCAGAGCCCAAACACGTGGTCTATTCTGTAGCTGTATACTATAGACTCCAATCTGTTAACACCACGTTTTTTTTTAGCCAAGGAGGACGTCAAAGCTTCTAGTAGTGTGAACTCTTTATAAAATCTATCACATGGTTATCAATAACTTTCTTCACTTCCAAGTTTGTGAATTGATATATAAATTTGTTATATACCTTTACAGTTTGAGTTTAGCCATGTTTAAAAAAAAAATCAGTCCCATCTGTCTTATAGATGTCCACAATCACATTGCTGCTGTTTCCACAGCAGACTCCTTCCATGCAGAAGCTGTGCCTGATATTAGGCAGTCACATATATGCATTTTATTAACAATTACCAGCAATATCTTGCGTTGTGTACAAAACCAAATGGTAGAAGACGTCTATATGCAGCTGCTCCAATATTCGAAGCAGCTCTTCCATTAGAACGCTCATTTTAGCATTAGCTAATTTCGCTTAATATATGGAGTAGCCACAGGATTTTCATTTTGTTTCCTTGAATTTTTTTAAATTGCTTCCTTATCGATTTTTATCCCAGTATTCCTCCTGCTGTCACACTGCTGTTCCTCGTCTACGAGACACTTCGGGAATTTACTATGCCGTTAAAAGTTAAGTGGGTTATACATCTCATTGTAACATTGCAGTTCGCTCTTTGTGACATTACTCCTGACAGCTCACTCGATCACTACCGTAACGTCATCGCAAAACGGTTTTGTAATGAGCTTCTTCTTCCTGCTAAGGAGCCCGCCGTTTGTTGGTGCAGTTCATGTTGTCAGTGTCAGTAAATGTATGTGTCCTGTAATACCGGCAAACATTGTCAAAATATATATCGTAAATATTAAATAAAAATGTATATATGAGTAAAAAACTGTTCTTGTTCATTTATGAAATACCCTCTCTGTAAGAAAGTAAGCTTTTTTTTAGAAGTATTTTGGTAACGGTACGCGTCAGAAAAATCAAAAATTCATTTTTGAGCCTGACATTTTGTATTATTATTTCAGATATATACTTACATATTCTTAGAGTACTCCCCAAACAGATCGTATTTATGCAACTTTAATTTGGTTTTCATTGCATTTAATCCTATCGGGCCAATTACATACATTGATATCCCCTCAGTACATTCAGCGTCCACACTTAAGGGGGTCAGCTCTTATAGATTGCGGCACATGTGGAGTACAAGTATTAACACACTGATCTAGCTGGTTCAACTTCACCCCGTTGGGTGCAAATACGTAATAAAGTCAAGAACTGTTGCTGCCCCATGTTGCCGCCGACGACACAGTTTGTCTAACACAATCATTAATGCACAGTACAGGTGACCTAAATGCGCAACACTTTAATGTTTGATGTATATGGCAGCACCATCACCTCTTAACTGGAGCCTTGCCTCTCCATACGTGTGCATTGCTGCTGCTTCACCTTTCAACATTCCGACATTAATTGGTGTAAGCAGAAAAATATCTGCGTCAGTCGTTTTTCTTTCAGTGTACTCAACCTTTCCACACGAGCAGTCTAATTCCGACGAGGTATACTGTGCCCTTTAGTATCACTTCGTTGCACGTTCCCTCTTTCGATAATAGCTTCAAAGTCCCTCTCTGGCGTAAGGCCCACATCCACACGCTTTGAACTATTTGCTGTGAAATTGTACGTAATAGTGAAGAGCAGTGGTAGTAGCATTACTCGACTGCGACGCTGTTGCTGCTGGATGGGCTCGATCGAACGCCAGCAGCTCCGAGAGCTCACATACAGACTGCTGCTGCTGTTATTGCTTCTGGTCAAGCGTCAGCAGGTCAGGGATCTCAGTTGCTAGTGCCATTGCTGTTGCGTTGGTGGATTCGTGGAATCATGCAGTTCTGCAACGTTAATAAAACAGTAACGTAAGCACCCCCACACAACACGAGGGGTGTTCTGTAAATAATGCAACACATCTTCTTCCGAAAGCATATTGGTTTTATTCAGGATTCCAGTACAACATATTATTCCATATTCTTTTGACTACGAAACCATACTTTTCAAAAATAATCTCTGTTCAGTGCGACGACCTTATTCCACCTTACTAGGAGGGCATGTATGGACGCTTGGTACCACTCTACAGGTTGAAGACAGAGCCAACATCTTGCTGCATCAATAATCTTTCCGTCATCCAGCGCAGTGCATCCTTCATTGAGCAAAACAGATGGAATTCGGAAGATGCGACATCTGGACTATGGGATGGATGAGGATGAAGTTTTGTGAGCTCTTCTCGGGTACATAGGATTATATGAGGTCTTACGTTGTCATGCAGTTGGCGAAATTCGTTTGCATTTTTTCCAATTTTTGCAACACTGCAGAAGTTACAGCTATTTGGGGCTGGCCGGTCCACAGGACTTCGGACAGATTTGCGCGACCTGGATGCGATGATGACAGATGCCTCGCTCAGCAACTCACCGTGATTTTATTCACAGCCAGGTCTCTGTAGACATTCCGCAAGTGCCTACGAATATCTACGATGTTCTGATTTTCCTCCAAAAAAACTCAATGATAGGTCTCTGCTTGGAACACACCTCCAATACAGGCGTCTTTTTGAAGGCTACGTAAAGCGCCACCGTCTACTGAAAATTCATGAAACTATAGGGGCTGAAACTGAAATATTACGCTCTGTCCCACAACAAATTCCGCATTTTTTCATTCGTCATTGACCGAGGAAGGAAATGTGTTGCATATTTATTGAACGCCCCTCATAATAACAGGAGCAAGAATAATGAGCACGTACTTAATTTCAAATATAGTCTTCTTATTGTTCTTTCCTACAGCTCGCTCCTGCTTCATCACGATCACTGCTCGAAGTACTGGACGCAAATAGTGCTGGTGGCCGATGACAGCGCGCCGGCCGGTGTGGCCGTGCGGTTCTAGGCGCTTCAGTCTGGAACCGCGTGTCCGCTACGGTCGCAGGTTCGAATCCTGCCTCGGGCATGGATGTGTGTGATGTCCTTAGGTTAGTTAGGTTTAAGTAGTTCTAAGTTCTAGGGGACTGATGACCACAGATGTTAAGTCCCATAGTGCTCAGAGCCATTTTTGATGACACCGCATTCCTTGCCTTCGCTCCTACCTTCCAACGGTCCCAACGCCTTCTCTAGAATCACCTTGACCCTTTTGCCACGTGGTGTAACCAGTGGATCCTGAAAATCCATCCTTCCAAGACTCAGGCAATAATCATAGGTCGTACCACTCGCTCCTTCTGGCTCCTGGCTTTCTCCCTTACCATCTGCGCCCGTCCTGTCCGCCTCTCCCCCACCCTCACCTACTTTGGCCTCACCATTGACCATCACCTCACCTGGATCCCTCATGCCTGCTCCATCCAATCCAAAGCCCACAACTGCACCTGACTCCACAAACTCCTGGCCGGACATGGGGGTTGAACCCCTTTACCACCCTTCACACCTACAAATCCTTAATCTGTCCCATCCTCTGTTATGCCAGTCCTGCCTGGATAAGCAACCCTCCCCCCCCCTTCAAATTCTATGTCCCTCCAGATCCTTGAGTGCCATGCACTCTGCCTCGCCTTCTGTATACGCCTCCTGTCCCCCACACGTATCCTCTACGACCTGATTCCTTTCCCCCATCTGCTCCTATTCCTCAAACATATCCGTATACTCTACACCTCTCGCCGCCTTGATCCCACTCATCCCCTGGTCACTCCCTCTTCTCCAACCCTCGCCCTCTGCCGCACCTTCACTGTTGTGTCCCTCTATTCTCCATCTCCACACCCTTCATCTCCTTTCCCAAGGTGGCTTCTGTCAACTCCCCCTCCCAGATGATGCCCTCTTTCCCTCTATTTATCCCTCTTATCAACTCTGATCCTCATCTCCCCCTCCTTTCCTCTGTCCTTTCCCTGGGCTCCCTCTTCTCCCCCTTCCATCTTGTTTTCTCCCCACCTAACTTCTCTCTGCCTCCCCCCCCCCCCCCCCGAGTCATTTTGCATTCTCCTCCTCTGCCTTTCCCCACTCTCTGTCACGTCTGCTCAGCCCCCCCCCACCCCCCTCTTATTGGTCTTCGTCCTCCATCGGCTCATTCCCCCTCCCCTTCCCTCCCCAACCACTTCGTTTTCCCTCTCCTTCCCCCCGTTTTCTTCCCCATCATCTGTATTCCCCCCGTCTGCTCTCGGCTGTGGTATGTCATATTTGTGCCAACTTTTTAGTGCAGTGTTCAAGCGAGTGTTCAGTGTTGCGCGTCTTTCCAAAGTGTTGCGAACATCAATCATGCTGTAGCTGGGTGTGAATTTTACATCTCTTGCGAACAGAAACCAGACTGTCGCCGTGTTTTTTTTAATTGTTGTCTATTATTTTACCTGTCTGCTTCCTTTTTATTTTATTAGCATCATCAACCCTTTGTTTTATGTTTTAAGTTCCACATTTTTCCGCCATTTTACCATTTAAGTCACCTATTTTATTGCCTGCATTTATTATTTATTATCTTCATCTTTTTAAAACAAATTCTGTAGGCTGAAGAGTGGCGTACTAAGCAGCTGCCAGCAGCCCGCCCCCTTCGGGAGGAATCGAAACTGAATAAAGAAAAAAGAAAAAATAGTGCTGGTGCTACTCAGTATTTGATAGTGTGAAATTATACTCCTCACGGAGTCCCCACCCTTACAAGTCCCATTGGCCGAAAGGCTTTGAAACTCAAACGTTGCTGGATCCACAAAACACTAGGCCGAGGGGGGCGGAGGCAGGAGGGAGAGGGGGAGGAAGCAACAGCTAGGGACCAGAGGGAGACAAAGCAAAATTACGTAAGAGATCAATTAAGTAAACTGTTATTTCATCAGCAGTCAGGTGTCAAAACCATAAATTAGATCAAAACGGCGGGGAATTGGTACTGCCATAACATTCTCGTACGGAAGCACATAACCGTCGTTTTTCCTTTTTTTTTTCATATGCGAGTGGAACAAGAAAGGAAATGACTAGCAGGGTACGATGTATCTCCCACCGTGCACCGTATAATGGCTTGCCATGTATGTAGGAACATTGTCACTACCAAACAGCTCATACACACACACACACACACACACACACACACACACACACTTGAAGGGGATATAATAGATTTAATTTCACGCTATTGGATCTACTATAATTTCTTTTCGCAGCCGAATATTTCATCAGTGACCTGACTGATTCGATGCGACCTGTCACGAATTCCCCTCTTGCACCAACCTCTTCATCTCAGAATAGCTCTTGCACGCAACGCCTTCAATTACTTGTGGACTTGTTCCAGCCTCACTGTTCTTTTTAGCCTTTGTAGCTCCCTCTTTTACCATGGACGTTGTTCTCTGATATCTTAACACATGTCTTATCATATGGTCCTGTTTTCTTGGCAGTGTTTACCATGTATTCCTTTCTTCTTCTATTCTGCAAGAATCTTCTCGTGCCTTTTCTTATCAGTCCACATAATTTTCGACACCCTTCCATAGCTCCACATCTCAAACAATTCAATTTTCTTCTTTTCCGGTTGCCCATAGTCCACTTTTCACTACATTCAAAGCTGTGCTCCGTACATACACTCTCAGAAGATTCTTCCTCAAATGAAGGCCGATGTTGGGTAGTAGTAGACTTAGGTATTTTGGCCAAGAATGCCCTTTTTCCCTGCGCTATGAAGGCCCTACTTGTTTCATCCGTCAGTGCGTTTTTATTACCAAGACAGCAGAATTTCTTCACTTCGTCTGCTTTGCTGTCACAATTTTGATGTTAATTTTGTCGTTGCACTCGTTTCTGTTACTCGTCCTTTCTTTCGGCTTTGTCCGGTTTACTCTCAGCGCATACATTTTACTCGTTAGACATCCCTTTCAAAGAGTCCTGTAATTGTTCCGCACTTTTACCGAGGATAGCTGTAACGTGAGCCGATCTTATCATTCATATCCTTTCACCCTGAATTTTGATTTGAGGACATTGCTGCGTAGCGCGACTTCGATGCGGGTATATAAGCACCGATATGCAGGCAATGGATTAGGGTGATATTCGTGTCTTTCCGACGCGTGTGTGGTAAATGTGGAAACGTGGACTATAGCAACGTTATTACCAAGTGCGTCCAAAGAGGATCACCGTGCTGTTATTCTTTTCTTGGCTGTCAAAGGACAAACACCGGTTGACATCCATTGGAGAATAAAGAATGTGCAAGAATGTGTATGTGGCAGCATGCCTGTCGGAAACCGTCGTTGTGGAATGAAGCAATAAGGGGTACTGCTGCTTCATGATAACGCACGTCCCCATATTGCAAATGTCGTAACGCAGAAGGCACGCGAACTCAAGTATGAGACGCTCGAGCACCGGCCCTATAGTCACGATCTCTCCCTATGCGATTATCACATCTTCTTTCGACGATGCCTGCCGAACGATGATGTTCAGCAGGCTGTTATGGACTTCTTCAAGGAGTAGGACACGGTGTTCTACCAAAGAGGTGTCTTCAAACTGATGCGTCGGTGGAATAATCGCCTCAATGCTGAAGCGGATTTTTCATGACTGGCGCCTCGATTGGGGACTTAACAACCTTCTAACGGAAACTTTCTTATCGCCCCTTACTTCTCACCTGTTACTCAAAGTTTCTTCGCTGTTACCTTCCTTATACCGGTGTTTATTCATCCAACTTAGGCGATAACCTTTCTTTTAGGTATGGCCGTCTGCACTGCCTACTGTGGTTTTCACTATGGAAATAGGTACAGCTTCGTAAGAACTTGCATTCCACTCACTTGCACATTGATTCTTCCGAACGAATCTCTTAAACTTCAGCCTACTTTTTATCATTGCTAAATTTTGATCCGAATTATATCTGCTCCTTGTTACGTCTTGCAGTACAGTATCCTCTCACCATTACATTACCCAGCTGGAATATTGTCGTATCTCCAGGCGTTTCCCAAGTACTCTCCCTCCTGTTGGGTTGTTTGAACAGTGTATTCGCTATTGCCAATAGAAATTTATTGCAGGAATCACTCCTACAGCTACGCCCACATTCTCCCGAAACTGTTTCTTTTATTCCTTCCCCCACTACTGCGTTCCAATGCCCCATGATTATTAGATTATCATCTCTTTACACAAACTCAATTACCTTTTCAGTATCTTCATAAACTTTCTCTACGTCTTTATTTGCTGCTTGTGACGTCGTCATGTATAAGTGAGCTATTGTTGTTGGCATTGGTTTCCTGTTGTTTCTGATGAGAAACACGCTATCGCTTAACAACTCACATTAATTCACTCTTTGCCTTACTTTCCTTTTTCATAACTAATCCTACACCCATTACACCATTTGTTGCTGTTGTTAATATTGCCCTTAATTTGTTATTATGCATATTTTCTTTCTATTTCCCTTCACTTATCCCCATTTTATTTAGACGGAGCCACAAAAATCTCCCTCCGTTAAGACTCTGAAAGAAGACCGAATAATTACTAATGAAATTTTAATAGTCTTTATGAAATATCTTTCGTTAAGTAAGTGTAGTTATGTAGTAACTATATTTAAAACAGCCAAATTAATATTGTTTGCCTTCAATTTACCTTCAGCGATGTATGTGAAGAATGTGTGTGTGTGTGTGCGTGTGTGAGTGAATGTATGGTGATGTTATTAGGTAATTTTATGAATTAATATGATGTATTTAATAGAATGTATGTGAGACTGACGTCCGTCATCATTAGTTTTCCGGCTCAGAGCAGTCAGAATAAAGTATACTATTTACCATTAATACAAGATCTAAACAAATCAGTCGTGAGAATTTTAAATCTGTTAGCTGTAGTGTGACATGGTTACATTCTGCATCTCGACATACTGCAAAATTCTCAAAGGCATGAATGAGACTGGCTACATTTACAATAAGTTTTGGACAATATTACAATTTGTATAGCTAAGAAAGTAGTCACTGAATTTCTACATTCTGTATTTCTTTTTCTTTTTCTTTTTTTTGTGTGTGTGTGTGTGTGTGTGTGTGTGTGTGTGTGTGTGTGTGTGTGTAAAAGCGACGTTTACAGTAACTTTGGGTAACTTTGGCATCGAAACAGGTTCTTCCAGCTCTTTAAACATTTAATATTAATTTATTTCAGTTCCAAATGAAACACTGGGGCACATTCACGTCAAAATTCATTAGATTAAGTCTCTACAGAGGCAGTTTCTTTACGTTTTACAGCCATGCGTTTAATCCTGCACTGACAGTTCGAGCTTTCTATGACTCTCATGTTTCAGACGACTATATTCCCTTTTGTCTCTTCATTTTCCGCAGTTTTATATTTTCTCCTTTCGGCATTTAACTTCAATATTTCGTACGTTATCCAAGGTTTTCTACCGGGAATTACTGATTTTCCTATTTGATCCTCTTCTTCTATCTTCACTACTTCATATCTCAAACCTATCCATTCATCTTCTACTGCATTACGTTCCCGCGGTTCTGTCAATTGCTGCCTAACATTCCCTCTAGGACTCTCAACAACCGCTGGATACTTCAGTTTGTCAAGGCCTCATTTCCTTATTTTCTGGCCTTCATGCAATTTCTTTGCTTCTAATCTGCAGTTTACAACCGATAAGCTATATAGTCTGAGTCCACATCTTTCAGTGACAACGTTTTGCAGTTTATAATATGGTATCTAAATTTCTCTCTTGTCATTAAATAATAATCTATCTGAAACATTCCACAGTCTCTACGTCTCTTCTACGTGTACAACACTCTCTCACGATTCTGAAACCGACTGTCTGTAATGATTAGATTATACTGAATGCGAGTGTTACCAAACCTCCTCTGTCATATATTACTGAACGAAATGGCGCAGTGGTTAGGCTACTGGAGTCGCATTCGGGAGGAGGACGATTCAGATCTGCACCTGGTCATCTTAGATTTTCCGTAATTTAACTAATTCGCTCCAGGCAAATGCCAGGACCCTTCCTTTGAAAGGGCGCGTCCTATTTCCTTCCCATACTTAAAAAGCAATCTGAGCTTGATCTCCGTCTCTAATGACCTTGTTATTGACGGGCTGCTAAATCCTAATCTTCTTTCTTTCATTTCATTGCATATGTCCATGTTGTCATATTATTGTTCCTTCACTTTCTCTTCCTGATATCGAATTCGATTGACCCATCACAATTAAATTTTCATTCACTGAACTATCTGAATAATTTCTCTTATTTTATCATACACTCTTTGACTCTCATCACAAGCTTGTAGTATCGTGTTGGGTTATGTCCTCGTCTCTACCTTTGTTACGATGGTGCGTTTTCTATTCTAAGTATGTTACCTGTCGCCTTATTTTTTATTCATTATTAAACCAACTCCTGTATGACCTCTACTTGTTTTCGAGTTTATGAGTGTGCTCTCATACGACCGGAAGTCCTGTTCTTTAATAATTCTCACCATATGTAACTTCAACCTGTTAACATCAAATGATTTCGGAATTACGAATAAGGACTACCGTCAGCTGTAGAATGGAATGACAATGAAAATTTGTGCCGGACTTGTACTTGAACCCGGACTTCCAGCTTATCGCGAGCGGTCGCCTTACCATTTAGCTATCCATGCATGAGTCACGCGCACACTCAAACTTCCATTTGTCGTGAACCATGTGTCTACGACCTGTACTGGTACATTCATTATGTATATTCCCGTACATGTCAGACGTTGTACTTGAAAGCCGCTTGCCGGTATTGGCAGATATACTGTATACAATGCAAAGTTCCTTTGGACATGCATGCATGAATGCATGTCAAAAGGAACTTTGCGTCGTAATCAGAATCGAAACCGGCACTGCAATATCGTATCAACCGGTTTAAGCGATCTAAAATTCCATACCCCGACTTGCACAACTCCAGTTTTGTTTTTCCTTGTGGTGCGATTCTCTTGAGTATTTCCCGCCAGCGATCTCAATGGGGGATAATTTTGCCTTCGGAATATTTTCCCCGGGAGAACGCCACCACCATTAAGCCTTTCAGTAAGAGTTGCACGCCCTTGAGAAAAGGGACGGCTGTAGTTTCCCTTTGCTTTCAGTTGTTCGAAGTAGCAATACAGCAAAACCATGTTGGGTAATGTCACAACGCCGAATCAGTCGTACAGGAAGTTGTTGGTCCTGCAACTACTGAAAGGAGTGCTGTCTCCCTTTAGGAATGACAGGGTTGTCCTCCGTTGTTGTTGTGCACACGGTATAGTCGCTATCTTTTTTTTTTAGTCACGCAAGCCACATAACCTTGGCAAGGGCCGTGGTTATTGGGTAGCGGGGGAGGGGGGGGGGGGGGGAAGAGGGCTATAATGGAGTACTATCTGAAAAAAAACCCTGTAGAATATTCGAATGAATATTCTACAGGTTTTGAAAATAGTCCAAACTACTGCAATGATTGGCAACTTATATGTAAATCTAACACATTGCGCTTCACAAACAACAAAGACATGGTATCATATGATAACAGTACCAGCGAGGCATTACTGAAATCAGCCAGTTTTTAAAGTATATCTTGGGTAACAAGTTGTAGAGATGGAATGATATTATAGGCTCAGTCGTACGTCAATCAGGTGGTTGACTTTGGCTCATTGATGAGATGTACATGGAACACTGCTTACAAAACAATCATGCGACCTACTAACTGCCAGACCGGAAAAACACGGGGTATTGAATGTTTACAAAGAGGGATAAGACCAAGAGTTACAGTTTTTCCCCTCCCCGTCCCCCGCCAGTCCCCGAAAATCGACAGTGAAATGCTGATAAACCTGACTTCGCACATATTTTAAGGCAGAAGCCAACTATCCTCAGAAAACATACTTTCAAAATTTCAAGAGCTTTATTAGGTGAGGAATCTAGGAATATATTGCAACCCACTACGTTTCCTTCCCCGCAGGGTCAGCGAAGGTGAGATTAGACAAATTACAGTGGGCACAGAGGAATTTAGGCAGTCATTCTTCCCCCGCTCCATACGCGAAAACATTATGACCACCTGTTTAATAACTTGTTAGTGCATCTTTGGAATAAAATAAATCACTGATTCTGCGTATCAGGGATGCGACATGTTATTGGTAGGTTTGTGGGATGTGTGGCATCAGATTTCTACGTACGGGTTTTGTAATTCGCATAAATTATGGGCAGCTGATTTGTGCACGTGGTGATTGAGCCGTGGCAAGATTTCTGGAGTCGCTTTTCGAATTCTTGGCGCCTCTAGCTCCATCTGTCCTGTGTTTCTCCTCTGGCTTGAGCCAACTAAGATCTTTGCTCGACGTTGTTGTTCGGAACGGGGCGTGTTGTGCCGTGGGGAGTTGGGGAGTGGTAACGGAACGAAGAGGACAGTGTGAGAGGCCCGCTCAGCGAGGAAGGTGGGCACTTTCGCATGCATCTTGGGCACGGAGTCCGGCGAATGGTTGCTGGGCATATTTGTGGGCCGATTTGAATCCGTGGCTGACTTCGAGTGTCGTCTTCGTGCGTAGCCTGACCAGCCAGATCTGGGACGTGGCACACCGATGAGAGAGCTGAAGCCAGTTTCGCTGGGCTGAAATCTGGGCCTCTTTAGGAACCAGCAAGCTCCAGCTTCGATTCCTGAACTCCAGTTAAGTTTTGATTCTTGAGTTCTTAGCTGTTATTATTAAAGGCCTGTCTGTTTTATATTTGGCTTTTACTTAACTAAAGTTGTTATGAAAGAAGGCCTGCCTGTTTTCTGTTTGGTAATTTTATTTAACTGAAGCTGTTGTGAAACTTCTCTATAAAGTCGTTTCATAAAGCGCTTGTTGAATTCGGTACAACTTATTCACTTTACTACCTGATTTTAGCTTCATTCATGAAGTCTTCCAGAAAGACTGAGAACTCAGATAAGGCCTAGTGAATATTATATGTGTGTTTTAATGTGGGGTTACGGTTTTGTTTTGTGGGAAACGCTGAGTTGGTCATCGTCTGCTGGGAGCAGATGATGTTGCTTCTCTTCGAAGGAGTGCACAGGATGGCCAACTTAGGTTTACAATACCTGAGCAGAGAGGTTTACTCATCTTAGTCGAATGCTGTGTCGAAGGCTGTTTTTGTGTGTGAGGTTCGTGACGAAGGGCTACCCCTCTGGTAGTTTCCGCTGCACGAGGAGCTAGGTAATCTCGAAAGAGAAAGCGGCACTCTTCGGTGAACGCTTGGTGAGTACGGATCGTAGCTCTTAAGGGGGGTTTCAGGTGATAGGAAGCAGGTTGAGTTAGGACTTCGTTATGTTTAACTGTTGAAGTACTTAAGAACTTCAGCTTAACTGAAGCGTGTGAAGCGAGTTATTTTTCCCGATGTACCATAATTATATTGCCTTAAGTAGGCGACTTTTGCGTGTTTGAGTTAAAAGTGTGGAAGTTACTTTGTTCATTTTGAACAACGATGAAGTAGAATTTCAAACAGCAAATCTGATTAGGAAAAGCTGGTTAGGATCACTTCAGCCGTATGTGAGTGTAATACTGTGTCGAAGCGAGTATGATTTTTAATCTTAAATTTTGTGGAAGTTGCTTTTGCCTTTGTGTGTCGATTTTGTGCCACGTGTTTTAGTAATCAATGACCCTTCTGGTCCACCACGGCACCACAATAGGCTTTATTTTAACAGTTTGATTGTTTAATGAGCTATAATTTCTGCAAGAATATCTGTTCTTTCGTGCGCTTTCTACAAAGCAGCGCAACAGTTTGATTCGGGAGATGCACCACGGGCTGGCCGTGCGGTTCTAAGCGCTTCAGTCTGGAACCGCGTGACCGCTCCGGTCGCAGGATCGAATCCTGCCTCGGACATGGATGTGTGTGATGTACTTAGGTTAGTTAGGTTTAAGTAGTTCTAAGTTCTAGGGGACTGATGACCACAGATGTTAAGTCCCATTGTGCTCAGAGCCATTTGAAACATTTTTTTGCACCACGGGCTCGGCCGTTTGCAAGCAGCAGACGCAGTTAGTATGTTGAATAATTATCGCACAGCCTCGTGCATTGGTTAAACCTCTGTCCAGAATAGTGCCTGCATAGAATCGTAATGTGAATCTCTCTGAGATATTTTTATGGTATGAATGCAAAGGAGATGATAGTATCATTGTCTCCCATCCCCGTCTTCTGTGTTTCTTCTTGCTGTAGTTAAATTGTGCTCTGTTACATTCTCACGTAATTTCTTATTTAAATATTTCTAGTCAGGCACCAGTTATGTGTAGTTAGGACGTGCAACCAAATACTTAGATACAATAAATAATCTACGTGAAAGATAAATTCTGTGGTGTTGATCTTACCCACTTACTCCGATTTCCAATCCTGAATTAATCAAGTTGCTTCATGCACGACATGGAGTGCTATTTATCTGGCTACTTAAAGATATTTGCATACTTATAATTAAATTATTAAAGTAATTAAACTAATAATTTTTCAGCTACGTTTTTTTTTCTAAGTGGTTAGGAAGGGCTTGGGCTGGTGGCGACCCTGAATTTCTGAATTTTTATGATTATTTGTGTGAGAGAAGCAGCTAGAAATGCGAGATAACGTATATGGCTCCATGAGAAACGTCGTAAAGATAGTAATACGTTACAATTGTTATAGAAGGCCTGCCTGTTTACTATTTGGTAGCTTTACTTAACTAAGTTGTTATTACTGAGGGCTTGCCTGTTCCCTTTTTAATTAAATTAAGAGCTGTTTCATAATATGTGCTAGCTGAAAGCTAGTGAAAGATGACATCGCTATCGGGGAAGACATCACGCACGAAGAGATGCAGATGATTCGCAGCTATCAGCGTGTCTTCGATTACTGCCAATGGTCCCATGCAAGCGCAGGAGAATGTCTCCCATACCATAACATGCTCCCACTGTGACGTTACAACGCAGTCCTTGCTATGAATTTTTTCGCTTACTTAACACATGAAACTGTTTCTATGCGATGTATTGTCTAGTGTAAATACGTATTGTAAATACTATGTTTAAATTATGTAATATTTAACACTGGCAAGTCAGGGCATATTTAGTTAACGTTGAAGTCAGAGAGATTGTTTTGTCGCGCCTCTGGGCGCGGGAGCGCGCCAACGGGTAGTAGTAGCAGTAACGCCGTGCTCGGAGTAAGAAGTAGAGTCGAGTGCTGCTAGTCCTAGCTGTGTTACATCTAACGGGTAGTGTGTGGATCTAAGTACAACGGGAAAGTAATGGTCGGCATATCTGGAAGCATGGCCGGGCAAGTTATTATGGATTAATGGGCATAGTGCTGAAGAAACGAGGACTTAAATGTGAAGCGCACTGTGGGCCCAAGTCGCAACAGTAAAAGCCCGCTGCCATGGACTTCCGTCGATCCACCGACAACGAGGGAAGTAAGATCTACGTAATTTTCGTAGGATAAAGTTGTAGAAGGCTTGCCAGTGACTGTTTTTTCTCTGAAGTTGAACAATTAATAACAAGCACTTTACAATCGAAGTGTTGCAGTTACATTCCACCCGACAATAACACCAAGTAGGTTCCTTCCAATCCTTACCTTATTGAACCGAGTGTGTCACGCCATTATCAAGAGAAAATATGTTAATTATCATATTATTTGCATAGACGGTGAAGAGTAAATTTCAGACTGGTTATCGTAGTTAATTGTTGCACTTAATAAGCTTACGCCAACCGTAGTAACTTAATAATAGACTGAAGTAAAAAATTTGATTATTAAGATTTATTTCAATGCATATTCAGCTGAAGTTAATTCAAGGATATTTCATGAAACTATAAAGCTTATTCCACCTGACAATCCCCAAATTAATGAATTATTATAATTCAATACATAGTTAATCAATTACTGGCAATATATTTCATTGTCAGTAGATTAAACTGCGCAAAGTACCTAATTTCAAAGACAGAATGACAGTCCATTATTCAAAATCTCGATAGATAATTATCTGTGTTGTCAGCATTGCACTTAGATGACAAATTATGAACAAAAAAGTGTAGTTAGATGGTTATGACATTGTTTTATATGACTACTGAGCCTGACACAGAACTTACATATAAGTTCCCGTTCCACCTGCTGCGCTACAAACAGGTAAACTTTATTTTTGACACAACTATTCACGTACTTAACAGCACTGTCGCTCATCAGTTGAGCTGGGGACCGATGTTTTAATTGCTTTTACAACTTAATCATTTCTTTCGGCAAAATTTATTTCCAAATTATTTCCATTATTTCATTCACCGATCGTTATTGAACGAAATTACTCATTCAATAACGATGAAGTTACAACGTCTCCTGTTTCCCGCAGGAATAATCATTATTTACTTCGGATTCGGATGCCTTATCCCGACGCGGGTCAAAATTCATAATTCACGGTCATTGTCAACTTGTAATTTCGCAAATCCCGGGAAGCAGGGGGGTGTTATACCACTTGCCTGCGCTCCACGTTTCGAGCCGCCATTCACCTTGATGACGGCGTTTATGGAGGCATCCTATAGACCTAGTGTAGCAAAAATGACATTCCCCCGAAGAGCCGACACGTTTCCACTAATCGACGGTCGAATCCTGATGGTCCTGTGCCCACTTAAATCGTAACTGACGATGTCGTTGGGTCAACATGTGAACACGTAGGGGTGGTCTGCTGCGGAGCTCCATATTCAACAATGCACGATGAACGGTGTGCTCCAAAATACTCGTGCGTGCTCCAGCATTGTGCTCTTTCGCCACAGATCAACATCTATCCTACTTTACACACTTAACAGAGCCAACAAGCCTCCGAAGCCCACGCTCTGAAGAGTCGTGGACGTCCAACTTAGTTATAGTTTCAGTGTCATTCTACCTTCTACCGCAGAAGCTGACGACAGTAGCACTTGAACATTCAATAATCTTCGACGTTTTCGAGATACTCGTCCACGGGCTCTCCGTAATAATAAAGTGCCCTTTGTCAAAGTCGATTATCTCAATGGATTTCCCCATTTGCAGCCTACATCTTCACTAGGGTGGTCCCCCGCCCGTATTCGCTTCGCTTCGATACTTTAATTACTGCGCCACGTGCCCATAACGTCATCAGGCGGCATCCAACGTAGCGGTTGGCAGTGGGCATAAAGTTTTGGCTTATCTGTGTATGATACAAAAACGAATGGCATGTTGTTCAGAGTGGTTTGCAGAGTTCATATGCAGATAATTTAAATTAAATAATTTTCGGGATAGTACGACTAGGCTTCGGAGTAGGTGAGGTTGCAGCTGACATTATTTCCGACAGGCAGGTCCAACGCTGGTGCCTCTTCACACATACATACACACACACACACACACACACACACACACACACTCGCTCACTGGACGTGTCGACCTTGGAGCAGGTACAGCTGCAGCGGCGTCTTTGGTCAAGGGCAGCCACCAGCGGAGGCGATGCGAGGTGCTGGTTCGAAATCTGCTTCCGTTAAAACACACACACACACACACACACACGCACACACACAGACACTCACTCACTCACTCAACGTACCGTCGCAACAGCAGCTAGCAACTGAGATTTGGTTGCCATGACAATAAATCGAAACTATAACACGATAATTGCCTGTTGGTGACATATGAGACAAAAAGTTTTAATTATCACCTCGAAAAAAGATACAGTTGCATAATCAATTTGTAACTTATTTGCAGAAACATGCTTGCAATCCTGTTACGCAATGAAATGCTCACATCACAGTACCGTAGACCATCAACTAGACGCGCGAAGCCAAAATATTGCACCACGTTGATAAATTGCGGTATCGTGCCGCGATTCGTTTTTAGTTGGAGCTGTGCCATGCCAACCCAGACGACATCTTAAGCGGCCTAATCATGATGGACGATTCTTATGTGTATCATTACCACCTGATACAAAGAAACAGAGCAAGCACTGCAAAAACACTGAAGCGCCAAAAAAACTAGTATAGGCTGCGTATTAAAATCCAGAGATATGTAAACAGGCAGAATACGGCGCTGCGGCCCGCAACACCCATGTAAGACAAGTGTCTGACGTAGTTGTTAGATCGGTTATTGCTGCTACAATGGCAGGTTATCAAGATTTCAGTACGTTTGAACGTGGTGTTATAGTCGCCGCAACAAGCGATGGGACACGGCATCACCGAGGTAGCGATGAAGTGGGGATTTTCCCGTACGATCATTTGACGAGTGTACCGTGAATATCAGGAATCCGGTAAAACATAAAATCTTCATCGCTGCGGCCGGAAAAGATCCTGGAAGAACGGGACCAACGACGACTGAAGAGAATCATTCGATGTGACAGAAGTGCCACCCTTCCGCAAACTGCTGCAGATTTCAGTGATGGGCCATCAACAAGTGTCAGCTTGTGAACCATTCAACGGAACATAATCGATATAGGCTTTCGGAGCCGAAGGCCCACTCGTGTACCATTGATGACTGCACGACACATAGTTTTACACCTCGCCTGAGCCCGTCAACACCGTCATTGGACTGTTGATTACTGGAAACATGTTGCCTGGTCGAACGAGTCTCGTTTCAAACTACAGGATGCTACAAAAAGGTACGGCCAAACTTTCAGGAAACATTCCTCGCACACAAAGAAAGAAAATATGTTACGTGGACATGTGTCCGGAAACGCTTACTTTCCATGTTAGAGCTCATTTTATTACTTCTCTTCAAATCACATTAATCATGGAATGGAGACACACAGCAACAGAACGTACCAGCGTGGCTTCAAACACTTTGTTACATGAAATGTTCAAAATGTCCTCCGTTAGCGAGGATACATGCATCTACCCTCCGTCGCATGGAATCCCTGATGCGCTGATGCAGCCCTGGAGAATGGCGTATTGTATCACAGATCACAGCCGTCCACAATACGAGCACGAAGATTCTCTACATTTGGTACCGGGGTTGCGTAGACAAGAGCTTTCAAATGCCCCAATAAATGAAAGTCAAGAGGGTTCAGGTCAGGAGAGCGTGAAGGCCATGGAATTGGTCCGCCTCTACCAATCCATCGGTCACCGAATCTGTTGTTGAGAAGCGTATGAACACTTCGACTGAAATGTACAGGAGCTCCATCGTGCATGAACCACATGTTGTGTCGTACTTGTAAAGGCACATGTTCTAGCAGCACAGGTAGAGTATCCCGTATGAAATCATGATAACGTGCTCCATTGAGCGTAGGTGGAAGAACATGGGGCCCAATCAAGACATCACCAATAATGCCTGCCCAAACGTTCACAGAAAACCTGTGTTGATGACGTGATTGCACAATTGCGTGCGGATTCTCGTCAGCCCACACATGTCGATTGTTAAAATTTACAATTGGATCACGTTAGAATGAAGCCTCATCCGTAAAGAGAACATTTGCACTGAAATGAGGATTGACACATTGTTGGATGAACCATTCGCAGAAGTGTACCCGTGGAGGCCAATCAGCTGCTGATAGTGCCTGCACACGCTATACATGGTACGGAAACAACTGGTTCTTCCGTAGCACTCTCCATACAGTTGTAACGCCGGAAATGCATATACTCCTATTTCCATCTATTGTACTATTATTTTTTTTTCTTGTTTTGTTACCTCAAGATATGACATTTCTGTCTCTTTATATATTGTAATTGTTTTACTGTTTGTATGTATATATTTATGCACTCATGTCGATGTATAATTGGTTTGTTTCGTAAATATTATTTGTATTTTTACGCTGGGTCTTGCCTAGGGAAAACTGCTATCGAACGATTACGTCGATAGGTCGTGTGAAGAATCAAAGTGTGTAGGATCTTTGATAGTGTGAACTCTGCCGCGTGGAGCGCGGGCGGGGCAGTGGGAGTCTGGCGGGAGTAGCGAGTGGAGCAGGTGTGTTGTGTGACGCTCCCGCGAGTTGCCGCGCTTTCGGGGTTTGGCAGCATGTAATTGCGCTCGACTCGCGATGATAGTTTCTGACATGGTGTCGCGGACGGGAAGCATTAGCTGGCGCACATCAAGAGCCCGTTTCGCCTGGTGACCGTGTCGAGAAGAAGGCGCGCCAACATCCAGCTTCTGCAACAGCGACGGCCGACAATGAGTGACTGTCGCCACCTCCTCGATCGACGGCTTCAAACCTTCAATCAACCAACAAGGAAGACTAAAAGCACGTAAAGTTTCAGAACTGTATGGCAGACCTCAGCTTTTCAAATTGTTCCATTTGCCTCGCAAAATTACAGCAACTTAGCATGAACCTTTGTTGCTCATTGTCCCGATTGCATTGCCAAGCAGGGTCCCTTCCTTTTCCGAAATGAACCCGAGTGTCGTTGAAATTCAAACGCCAGCATTAAAATAATATAATTAGATTTCACTGCTTTAATTTCAAAGTTCAGTAGCTGGCTACAATATTTAGGTTACACGAGCACAAATTTAGAGTGCGAGTTTTGTTAGCACATTTTAGCTTACCTGTGACTGCAGCTCAGCTTGGTACGTACTAAATTTTACTATTGTTAATTGTTCAGAATCATTTAATTCAAGTTCAAAGTTAAATCTCTTGTTTCTAAATTGCGTAGAGTCAAGTTGCTTTTGAAATGATTGTTGAGGTAGTCCAAGACTAACCGTATTTTACTGGATTTCGATGTGCTTCAGAAAGAAAGCTTCTTATTAATTTCAGTCACTAAATTAACTTTCAGTTTTCTGGTTTTATTAATTCTTCTGCTAAATTAAGTCAGAGTGTAGCGAAATTTATTACTTCTGACAAACTTTCAGTTTTCACACTACACATGTCAACCTTCAGTTGCCACGCTTCTAGTGCTAATTATATGTGTAATAACCTTACTTTTTCAGTTACTATAGTAATTGTCCTTAGGACTGGCGACCGTGATTTCCTCCAAATCTCAAATATCTAATTACCGCTAGTTAATTGTTAACGTAACGGCCGCACATTTACTTTCTTTATTAACTTTATCCCTTTTCAAAATTAATTTCCACCAGTTTCATTTGCATTTTTCCTTTCATTTAGATGTAACCCTTTCCTCCCTCTTTACCGATAGATTAACTTCGGTGACGATTGCTTTTCCCAAATTTCCATTAGGTACACGCGGTTTAATTTCTCACTGTCATTAAGGTCGATAAGTGAGGGGGGAGGTTACACGTGGCGACCTGGTGACAGGACAATCTTCAAATTTGAGGTTGTTCTGGACACGAATTTTGCATTGTGCAAATCTCGTAACAAAGTACTGGTTACGAAATGGTCGATACGTCAGCGAGAATATTCGTGTGAGGAATCCTAATTAGAGTTGAGATTTGGCAGTTATATTGAAAATTATTAAAATGAGTGAAGGCAACAATTGCCAAAATTTGGTAGACTTGGATACGGAACAATCGGTCGAACAGTGGGAAACGCGCACCGCGGTACCCATTGTTCAGGGGCAGGCGGCTAGCATGAAAGACGCGACCGGCGAAACGCAACAAAGAGCGGAAATGGAATTCCAAACTTTAGAAAATGTTTCGGAATCAGAAGTGAAAATCAAATCTGAATCCCTTGATGACGAATACGGGGGGACAATTAAAGAGGAAGCCGATACGGAAGTAAAACCGGTAGTTTCCGGGAATTTAACTGATTTATTGAACGTTTTGATTAACGAAATCAAGAGTCAATCGGTCAAGCAAGAAGCTCAGTCTGAAAAATTTGAACGGATGCTAGACAATCAGAACAAAGCTATTAACGTTGTTAACAACAATGTTGGAGTTGTTAACACAAAAGTTGATAAAATCAAAGAAGATATTGTTGTAATTAATACCGAAATCGGTAATCTTAAACAGGAAATGATAGGCGTTCAGGCGGAAATTGCGAGCATAAATACTCGTTTTAATTCTGAAATTAGCAGAATCGAGAAAAGTGTAGGAGAATCAGTTGCTCCGATCATCGAGAATAAGGTGACGGAACAAATTCAATTAGTGAAAAAAGAGGATCAAAAGAAGGTGGAAACTTTAAAGGCTTTAGTATCCGAAGTAGATACCAAAGTGACGAAGCAGGCTAATACCTGTGAAGAGAAAAAGAGGGAAGTGGAAACGCTTGCGACAACCACTTGCCAAGTGATTACGAGGGTGTCGGAATTAGAAAGGAAACTTGACGAAAAACAGAGCTATGTGCCAATCTGTGCACATAGTTCGGAGTTGTTGACGAAAGAGGAGCGGTTCGACCCCTTGAAAAAAGGCGGTATACACCCGACGGATTTCATTAAAAATTGTGAAAGAGTTTTACCCAGATCATGGACTGATGAGAGAAAAATTAATGCGGTTATTGATGTGTTGGCTGGTGATGCCAAGCGTTGGGACTTAAACCTCAATATTACGAACCTGACTTTTGACGAGTTTAAAAATTTGTTTCTGGCTGAATACTGGTCAGAGCAAAAACAGCAAAGTGTCTGGCGCGAATTTGTCGTATCGAGGCCTTTCGATGCGAATTCGCGCGGTTCGATGAAGGAGTTTTGTGAGGGCTGGATCCGCAAGTTGGAATATTTGCGTGACCGCCGCTCGGAATCCGAAATAGTCTGGGAACTCTACAAGAAGCTTCCAGATGATACAAA
The DNA here is from genome assembly GCF_021461385.2 of Schistocerca piceifrons. Lineage (NCBI taxonomy): Eukaryota > Metazoa > Arthropoda > Insecta > Orthoptera > Acrididae > Schistocerca > Schistocerca piceifrons. The sequence continues at coordinate 1,033,964,011 of NC_060138.1, forward strand.
ACGATACGTAGGAAGCAATTATAGGACAATCAATGATTTCCTGGAAAGAGTGGAGGACGAGGACAATTGGCGCAATAATCGCGACAGTGGCAGAGGCCGTGGTAACAACAACGGGTACCACAGCAACCACAACAACGATAACCACGGGAATAATGCATACCGCAACCATGGCAGCAATAACAATAATGGTTCGGACCGTAATAACAATCGGTACAATGCAAATAATAACAGGAATGACGGAAACCAGTATCATACTAACGTGATACGGGCTTCACAGAATAGTAATAACGCCAGAGGGTGTGATCAGCCGCCTCAGCAGCATCCGGGGTGCGTATCTGCTGGGACGAGACAGGGAAACCATTAGCCGCGCCGGTGAGGGGCCGACCGGGCGTGGAGAAATTTTGGCGGCCCAATAGAAGGAGAAAACCCAGGTGTCGTCGGTATGAAAATTCCGTGTGGAATAATCAACGGCGGGAGAGTGTGCCAGTGTTAAGAGAAAGGAGTGCGCCCACAAGTAGTAGATCAGCTGTATACACGGCAGTAGAAGGTACATTCACTGTCAGTGAGAACAATTTAAGTAGTGTTCCGGAAATCGATTATAAGGTGCCAGCTGTAATACCCACAGCGGAACTGGAGATTGAGTTTAAGAATGATTCGCAATTGTTGAGAGAAGATCAGATGTCGGATAAAACGTCCGTCATCGAGCGAGGGGATGCAGAGAGGGATGAGGTCTGGTTAAGGCAGTTCGGTCGCTTATACGACGAACTAAGAGATTATAGGGGTCTGTATGGGAGAAGTGTTTATGGGGAGCGCGTGCAGTATTTGCCGCGTCTCGTCCCACAGGAAGATAGTATTTGTGAAGTGATTGAAAGTTCTGGCCCTAACCGGCAGACTTTACCAGAAATAGTTGATGTTAATGGGGAGCACGAGCAAGATTCGTCGTGTTTCGTCCCGCAGGAGTTAGATGTTGAAGGAGTAACGGAAAGTTCTGGCCCTAACCGGCAGACTTTACCGAAAGTTATAGTGGTAGAAGTAGCCGACCCATCCGACGCAAACCTCCAGTTTAAACATTGCGAGAGTATTAAGGGGAAAGATTGCGAAAATTTTAGTGATAGCCGGACACAATTGGTAGAAAAGCACATAGATTTCAGCGTGTATGAGGTTAGAGCTGACGTTATGCGGTCAGACGGTAGCAGTGTGGGTTGCGCAGATCCAGAGGAAGTAATTTCAGATGCGACTGGGCACATTCCTCCAGGTAGATTGGCAGATGAGATCAATCTGACCAAAGTGGAATCAACGAAGGTGACAATTAGTGAATTGATAGCAAAGCAACACTCACTAGTTGACGAGTTACAGGAAAAGGTTTCGGTATTGGAGGCGAAGCTAGAGTCTAAGCCTCAGGACAAACGTGTTGAAATTAAAACTGTATGTAAACAGAGGCTGAAAAAGCCGCCAGATAAACCGGATTTAGGATCAAAGCCGGATGGTTTTTTTTTGGAATGACCTGGATATAGACGAGGATTTACTGTGGGAAAATAATGAAACAGTCGAGGACAAGTGTAGACAGATAGTAGTGTCTGTTAATATGCACGACCTACAACTAAACGTGTTGATTGACACCGGTGCAGAATTGAGTGCTGTATCTGGGAAAATATTTGAGTTACTGAAAGACAGACCTGGCATCGTAGTTATGCCAGTAACAGGAGTGAAAATTATCGGTGCTACTGGGAAGGCCAGTAAACCGGTCACAAAACAGATTTTTGTCAACTTCGAGATATGTGGGGCACGATTTGAACAAGAGTTTGTCGTCGTGCCAGACTTAAGTACGGAAGTAATTATCGGGTTAGATTGGCTGTTAAAGTACCGTGCAGTGATTAACTGCGAAAGCAAAACTTTGACATGTACGTCACAAGATAAAACAATAGTAGTTAGTTTTGACGAGGCAGGAGACGGTGTGCATAGGCAATACCAGCCTATACACATTGTTAACTGGCCGGATGACATTGACGTAGGAATGGGTTTGAACTGCCGTAACATGAGGAATTTCGGCATTGACAAAAGTGTAGAAAGTGAATTGGAAGAGATAATCAAATTCCCTCCACGGATTAACATTAGTATTGGTGTGAAAAAAGATCGTTTGCGAGAAGTAACGAAGCTAAAAGCCGATGCTCGCATACGTCGTCATGACGCTAAAGCGCGTTTTGCTAAGTTTGCGATCGGAGACTTAGTACTTGTAAAAGCTCATGAGAAATCGAGCGAGATAGACCATGAAAACTCTAAATTTAAGTTTGTTTATAATGGACCATATAAAGTCATTGGTATGCCTCACACAAATGCTTACGGAATATTGTAGACTTGAAATTGTACCAACCTAGGATCGATTATTACCACACAATGGGTAATTTGTACAATATGTAAATATAGAGTGTAAGATTTAAGGTTTGCTAGATTGCCATGCTTTTGACTGACCAAGAGGACATTAAAGAAGTTGTAATTAATAAGTAATTAATTTTGACTAAATGATTTAAGAGAGAGTGATTATTTATCAATTGAAAAATCCAAGCTGCTAATTTAAGTTTTCAGCTGAGTCACAGTAGATTAAGCAATGTAAATATGATTTTGTAACTAGCTGTAAGATTTCATGAATATGTGTTTTACTAGTCATTGCCGATGTACTTAGACGCTGTTTTAAGTTTCAGGCTAGTACATGCGTGTGATGATGGACAGTGTTGAGTTATCCACTGTGATAGTATTAAGGGACTCCTTGAGATTACTCGGGAGTGAGTTTTTCCTAAAGAATTCAGTGAAACGGACGTTCTGGAAACGCCGTCACAAGGGCGAGTGAGATCAAGCGTGCCGCACACGCGGGCGCAACAATACTGGCGAGGCGAGCCGCTGTCGTCTCTTGTGCCGCTGTCGGCATTCTTTGTACTTGCGAGTACCAAAGGCGGAATAGTTTTTCTTCCCGGACAGCTGATGTGAAAGAATTCTGCTGTCAATATTTATGTTTTTTTCGATCTACTGAATATTATTTTCTTGTTTAGCGTTAAGTGGAATCTCATGACGAGATATTAATTATGAAAAGGTTATGTAAAAATGTGTATTCTATGTAATTAATTATTAATTTGCGTATTTTGATCTACCTGTTTTTATGACCATGTACTCTGATTAATTTTGCAAATAGTATTCCATTTCTCATAGTGTTACGAATTTTAATGATTTTGGAATAGCTAAACCATTTTCTATATCTTCTATGAATTTTAATATGTTGTCAACCTGTTTTATTTTGTGCAAGATGACAGAGTGGAATAAGATTAGGAGTGTCCCCACTCAATTATTATGGTCTAAAAATTGATTTATGATTAATTAGACGAATGCTAAATTTTGTTGATGTTTTGAGCATATGCATTTCCGCTGTTTCTTTTTTGGGACATTTTCTGAATCTGTTTACGTTACACGAACATCCTCAGACAATGTGGGGCACGTGTAACGCCGGAAATGCATATACTCCTATTTCCATCTATTGTACTATTTTTTTTTTCTTGTTTTGTTACCTCAAGTAATGACATTTCTGTCTCTTTATATATTGTAATTGTTTTACTGTTTGTATGTATATATTTATGCACTCATGTCGATGTATAATTGGTTTGTTTCGTAAATATTATTTGTATTTTTACGCTGGGTCTTGCCTAGGGAAAACTGCTATCGAACGATTACGTCGATAGGTCGTGTGACGAATCAAAGTGTGTAGGATCTTTGGTAGTGTTAACTCTGCCGCGTGGAGCGCGGGCAGAACAGTGAGAGTCTGGCGGGAGTAGCGAGTGGAGCAGGTGTTGTGTGAAGCTCCCGCGAGTTGCCGCGCTTTCGGGGTTTGGCAGCATGTAATTGCGCTCGACTCGCGATGATAGTTTCTGACATGGTGTCGCGGACGGGAAGCATTAGCTGGCGCACATCAAGAGCCCGTTTCGCCTGGTGACCGTGTCGAGAAGAAGGCGCGCCAACATCCAGCTTCTGCAACAGCGACGGCCGACAATGAGTGACTGTCGCCACCTCCTCGATCGACGGCTTCAAACCTTCAATCAACCAACAAGGAAGACTAAAAGCACGTAAAGTTTCAGAACTGTATGGCAGACCTCAGCTTTTCAAATTGTTCCATTTGCCTCGCAAAATTACAGCAACTTAGCATGAACCTTTGTTGCTCATTGTCCCGATTGCATTGCCAAGCAGGGTCCCTTCCTTTTCCAAAATGAACCCGAGTGTCGTTGAAATTCAAACGCCAGCATTAAAATAATATAATTAGATTTCACTGCTTTAATTTCAAAGTTCAGTAGCTGGCTACAATATTTAGGTTACACGAGCACAAATTTAGAGTGCGAGTTTTGTTAGCATATTTTAGCTTACCTGTGACTGCAGCTCAGCTTGGTACGTACTAAATTTTACTATTGTTAATTGTTCAGAATCATTTAATTCAAGTTCAAAGTTAAATCTCTTGTTTCTAAATTGCGTAGAGTCAAGTTGCTTTTGAAATGATTGTTGAGGTAGTCCAAGACTAACCGTATTTTACTGGATTTCGATGTGCTTCAGAAAGAAAGCTTCTTATTAATTTCAGTCACTAAATTAACTTTCAGTTTTCTGGTTTTATTAATTCTTCTGCTAAATTAAGTCAGAGTGTAGCGAAATTTATTACTTCTGACAAACTTTCAGTTTTCACACTACACGTGTCAACCTTCAGTTGCCACGCTTCTAGTGCTAATTATATGTGTAATAACCTTACTTTTTCAGTTACTATAGTAATTGTCCTTAGGACTGGCGACCGTGATTTCCTCCAAATCTCAAATATCTAATTACCGCTAGTTAATTGTTAACGTAACGGCCGCACATTTACTTTCTTTATTAACTTTATCCCTTTTCAAAATTAATTTCCACCAGTTTCATTTGCATTTTTCCTTTCATTTAGATGTAACCCTTTCCTCCCACTTTACCGATAGATTAACTTCGGTGACGATTGCTTTTCCCAAATTTCCATTAGGTACACGCGGTTTAATTTCTCACTGTCATTAAGGTCGATAAGTGAGGGGGGAGGTTACACAGTGACGTGGTCAACGTTACCTTGCACAGCAGGAACTTCTCTGACGCTGACATTAGGGTTATCGTCAACTGCACGAGGAATTGCCTCGTCCATTGCAGGTGTCCTCGTCGTTCTAGGTCTTCCCCAGTTGCGAGTAGTAGGTTGGAATGTTCCGTGCTCCCTAAGACGCCGATCAATTGTTTCGAACATCTTCCTGTCGGGACACCTTCGTTCTGGAAATCTGTCTCGATACAAACGTACCGCGCCACGGCTATTGCCCCGTGCTAATCCATACATCAAATGGGCATCTGCCAACTGATTGCAAAACCACGTTCGTGATGACCATTAACCTGATTAGATGGGATTAGATTAGATTAATGCTTGTTCCACAGATCATGAATACGACACTTCGTAATGATGTGGAACGTGTCAGGTTAATAAAAGATGTCTGTACAAGATATTACATTACACAAAATATTGCATGACACTAACGTTTAAGTTGTTTTTTTTTCACTTAATTTATATCTAAAAATTCAGCTAATGAGTAGAAGGAGTTGTCATCTAGAAATTCTTTTAATTTATTTTTAAATGTTAATTGGCTATCTGTCAGGCTTTTGATGCTGTTTGGTAGGTGACAAAAGACTTTTGTGGCAGTATAATTTACCCCTCTCTGTGCCAAAGTCAGATTTAACCCTGCATAGTGAAGATCATCCTTTCTGCTGGTGTTTTAGCTATGCACACTGCTATTACTTTTGAACTGGGTTGGATTATTAACAACAAATTTCATAAGTGAATATATATACTGTGAGGTTACTGTGAGGATCCCTAGATCCTTAAATAGATGCCTGCAGGATGACCGTGGGTGGGCTCCAGCAATTATTCTGATTACACGTTTTTGAGCAATGAATACTTTTCTACTCAGCGATGAATTACCGCAGAATATCATGCCATACGAAAGCAGTGAATGAAAGTAGGCATAGTAAGCTAATTTACTGAGATTCTTATCACCAAAATTTGCAATAACCCTAATAGCATATGTGGCTGAACTCAGACGTTTCAGCAGACCATTAATGTGTTGCTTCCGGTTTAACCTCTCATCAATGGACACACCTAAAATTTTTGAAAATTCTACCTTAGCTACAGACTTCTGTTCAAAGTCTACATTTATTACTGGCGTTGTGCCATTTACTGTACGGAACTGTATATACTGTGTTTTATCAAAATTTAAAGAGAGTCCGTTTGCTGAGAACCACTTAATAATTTTGTGAAAAACATCATGTACAATTACATCACTTAGTTCTTGGTTTTTGGATGTTATTACTATACTTGTATCATCAGCAAAAGGAACTAACTTTTCATCTTCATCAATGTATATCAAGAACAATAAAGGACTTAAGACCGAACCCTTTGGGACCCTGTACTTCATAGCCCCCCCAGTTTAAGGAATCAGCTGTTGTTTTAACATTAAATGAACCACTTATTTCAACTTTCTGCATTCTGTTGATGCTACGTACTGATGTGCTTGATGCTAGTACTGTAGAGCAATGAGTCGCATGTCAACACAAGCACCGAAGTCAACATTACCTTCCTTCAATTGGGCCAACTGGCGGTGAATCGAGTACTAAAATGAGCTCTAACATGGAAATTAAGCGTTTCCGGACACATGTCCACATAACAACGTTTCTTTATTTATGTGTGAGGAATGTTTCCTGAAAGTTTGGCCGTAACTTTTTATAACACCCTGTATATCGAGCGGATAGACGTGTACGGGCATGGAGACAACCTCATGGATCCATAGACCTTACATGTCAACAGGGGACTGTTCAAGCCGGTTGAGGCTCTGTAAAGGTGTGGGGCGTGTGCAGTTGGAGCGATATAAGACCCCTGATACGTCTACATACTACTCTGACAGGTGATACGTACGTAAGCATCCTGTCTGATCACCTGCATGCATTCATGTCCATCGTGCATTCCGACGGACTAGGGCAATTCAAGTAAGACAGTGCCACACCTCACACGTCAATAATTTCTACAGAATGTCTTCAGGAACACTCTTCTGAGTTTAAACACTTTTGCTGGCCACCAAACTACCCAAATATGAACATTATTAAGCTTATCCGGGATGCCTTGCAACGTCCTACTCACAAGAGATCTCTACGCCCTCGTACTCTTACCGATTTATGGACAGCCCTGCAGGGTTCATGGTGCCATTTCCCTCCAGTACTACTTCAGACATGAGTCGAGTTCATGCCACGCTGTGTTGCAGCACTTCCGCGTGGTCACGGGTGCCCTACACGATATTAGGCAGGTGTATCAGTTTCTTTGGTTCTTTAGTGCAAAACCGCAGAAAAAGTCGTAGTCTCTACCATTCAATGGGGTGTTTTTGCTCCACTACGATGCCCCATCTCACTCTGCACAAGATACGCTCACACAGTTTGCTTCTGGCACTTCAAGCTGTTACTTCCTTCTTTTTCCTGAGATGAAGAAAAAAATGTTGAAATGTGTGTGAAATCTTAAGGGACCAAACTGCTGAGGTCATCGGTCCCTAGACATACACTCTACTTAAAGTAGCTTAAACTAACTTATGCTAAGACAAACACATACACCCATGCTCGAGGGAGGACTCGAACCTCCGACGGGAGGGGCCGCGCGGTCCTTGACATGGCGCCTCAAACCACGCAGCTGAGATGAAGAAACCACTTCGTGGAACGTACGAGGGTCATTCGGTAAGTAATGCAACACGTATTTTTTTCTGAAAGCGGGTTGATTTTCTCAGACTGGCCGTTTCATTTTATGGAGAATCTACCCGTTATTTCCTTGAGACCCTTAGGGAAATCTCAGGAACCCGAAATCTGGGCGCAGTGGCTGTAGGATGAGTGGTGATAGGATGGACTCACGACTACAGCATTGCAAAAAGTGTGGTCACGTGTCTCTCTGTTAGACTCACTCAGAAAAATGGACAGTTTATGAGTATTGAAATCGAGGGAACAGATTACTGGAAGCTGCGGTGGCATCTCGAGATATCAGCCAATGTTTATCACAGACACCATGCCACAGGCAACGGAGACTTACCAGCTGGGCCATTATGTGGCATTCCTCGATGTTCAGCGGAAAGTTTCACTTCTGTTGTGGTGGTTAAGTGGATCGAAGTATCATTAGATGACCTGATGAAAGGTCAGAGGAAGCAGCGAATAACTCCTGGTATCATGGTGTGGGGGCTGTTGGGCATGTCAACAGAGCAGATTGTGTTCTTGGCAGCATGTGGAGACAATGGTAAACCTTGTTCTTCTTAACGAGAGTTCCAGATGACATATTCCAGCATGACAATCCACTATCCCACGCTGCCTTTCATCAGCAAGGTAGTGCAAGATCCCACACTGAAGTGCACGCCGCAAAAACGCCTTGAAGAATGTATGGATCCTGAAGTGGTTCGTCTGCTCTCATTTGTCATTGTCAGCCACAGAGTGAATCTGGGGTGCGATTGACAGATATATACTTTCACACCAGCCTCCTGTCAGCCATGTTCTTGAAATGACACATTACTTTTTGCACGCCGACATCTACATCTATGATCCACACGCCGCCTTGTGGAGTGTGGCGGAGGGTATTTTGTGTACCACTATCACTTCGTCCCCTCCGTTTCCCGTTCCAGTCAGTTCGTGGGAAGAACGATTGCCTTGAAGCTTCCGTGGCGGCTCGATCCTAATTTTACCTTCAGGGTCCGTGGTCAAGATATGTGTGGGAAGAAGCAATATATTTGACAACTCTTCTAGGAGCTTATGCGCTCAGAGCTATAACAATCAACCTCGCCACGACGAGGAACACCTCTCAAATGGTTCAAATGGCTCTGAGCACTATGGGACTTATCTTCTGAGGTCATCAGTCCCCTAGAACTTAGAACTAATAAAAACCTAACTAAGCTAAGGACGTCACACACATCCATGCCCGCGGCAGGATTCGAACTTGCGACCGTAGCAGTCGCTCGGTTCCAGACTGAAGCGCCTAGAGCCGCTCGGCCACCGCGGCCGACTGGAACACCTCTCTTGTGACGACAGATGACTAATCTCTTTCTCGCTCACTAAGTGAACCTGTAACGAAACGCATTGCACTTCTATGATTCTTCTTCATTTCCTCTACTAGTAGTACATGGTATGGAGCCGCACCGACGAGGAGTTCTGAGGTATTGGTCGGAAGATTGTTTTGCAAGGTGCTTCCTCTATTGAATGTTAATCTTATGGGTTGTTAGGTCGTGTTATATTTCTTAAAACGACACAGGCTTCGACTTTTCTGCTGGGTTCTTCCTCAGGATGTTGTGGCATCTTCGTAGCCGGACTTTTGATGCACTATATTGCATGAAGATTCTTCTAATGACAATCAGTCTGGCATCTGCCTTAACCGCGATTATATGTTGCTAGATTTAAAATTGCTCCCAACGCATACTCTTAAACATTTTATGGAAGTGATTGCTTCCAGCGAATGTTCTGCAGTTTTGTAATCTGTTGTATATACAAAGCCGAGTGTACGTATGTGTACTCACAAACCAATGGACGGATTGCTACCAAATCTGGCACAGGATCAGCAAGGCACACGAGTATCAGCGCGGTAGGGCTTATAACCTCCTAGGTCCAAGAGGAGCAATGGTGTAATCTTCCAATAAGGGGTCTTTGTATACATTCGCAGTAGGTTACATATGTTTCTGCTGACGGTCAGTTGCCACTCCCTTCACCAAGTGTCTTCCTCCATTTCGCTACAATCCTCGTGACTTCTCTGTCTACGACAGCTCATTTGCGAAAAGCAACCGTTATCTTCTAGGTCATTTATATAGAGTTTGAAAAATATTTTTTTCATTTAAGGCAATAAATACCTCAAAATGAAATTCAGAGGCTGTTTCCATGCCACAGCGAATACAAGAGTGTATTCATACCCGTGTGATAGTGGTGATCAGCTTGGGACGAATAAAACTTTAATACTGCGATACTCGTTATGTGACGAACATCTCCAAACATCTTCAGAAATTACTTTTGAATACATTATGGGAGTGACAGCGATCAATGTGTTACAAATATTTACTATTAAAAACAGTCTTGATCACGATTTATTTGTTAAGGTAACCGGTTTCGACCAATACTGTAGTCATCTTCAGACCTACAAGTCGTATACAAAGCTTTAATTAGAGGGCTACATACATGAAATAGGAATGAAATAGTGAAGGCAGCAGAAGATCAAGTAGGTAAAAAGACGAGGACTAGTAGAAATCCTTGGGTAACAGAAGATCTACTGAATTTACTTGATGAAAGGAGAAAATACAAAAATGCACTAAGTGAAGCAGGTAAAAAGGAATACAAACGTCTCAAAAATGAGATCGACAGGAAGTGCAAAATGGCTAAGCAGGGATGGCTAGAGGACAAATGTAAGGATGTAGAGGCTTATCTCAAGAGGGGTAAGATAGATACTGCTTACAGGAAAATTAAAGAGACCTTTGGAGAAAAGAGAACCACTTGCATGAATATCAAGAGCTCAGATGGAAACCCAGTTGTAAGCAAAGAAGGGAAAGCAGAAAGGTGGAAGGAGTATATAGAGGGTCTATACAAGGGCGATGTTCTTGAAGACAATATTATGAAAATGGAAGGGGAGGTAGATGAAGATGAAATGGGAGATATGATACTGCGTGAAGAGTTTGACAGAGCACTGAAAGACCTAATACGAAACAAGGCCCCGGGGGTAGACAACATTCCATTAGAACTACTGACAGCCTTGGGGGAGCCAGGCCTAACAAAACTCTACCATCTGGTGAGTTAGATGCATGAAACAGGCGAAATTCCCTCAGACTTCAAGAAGAATGTAGTAATTCCAATCCCAAAGAAAGCAGGTGTTGACAGATGTGAAAATTACCGAACTATCAGTTTAATAAGTCACAGCTGCAAAATACTAACACGAATTCTTTACATACGAATGGAAAAACTGGTAGAAGCTGACCTCGGGGAAGATCAGTTTGGATTCCGTAGAAATGTTGGAACACGTGAGGCAATACTGACCCTACGACTCATCTTAGAAGCTAGATTAAGGAAAGGCAAACCTACATTTCTAGCATTTGTAGACTTAGAGAAAGCGTTTGATAATTTGACTGGAATACTCTCTTTCAAATTCTGAAGGTGGCAGGGGTAAAATACAGGGAGCGAAAGGCTATTTACAATTTGTACTGAAACCAGATGGCAGTTATAAGAGTCGAGGGGCATGAAAGGGAAGCAGTGGTTGGGAAGGGAATGAGACAGGGTTGTAGCCTCTCGCCGATGCTATTCAATCTGTATATTGAGCAAGCAGTAAAGGAAACAAAAGAAAAGTTCGGAGTAAGTATTAAAATCCATGGAGAAGAAATAAAAACTTTGAGGTTCGCCGATGACATTGTAATTCTGTGAGAGACAGCAAAGGGCTTGGAAGAGCAGTTGAACGGAATGGACAGTATCTTGAAAGGAGGGTATAAGATGAACATCAACAAAAGCAAAACGAGGATAATGGAATGTAGTCGAATTAAGTCACCCGACTGAGGGAATTAGAAATGAGACACTTAATGTAGTAAAGGAGTTTTGCTATTTGGGGAGTAAAATAACTGATGACGGTCGAAGTAGAGAGGATATAAAATGTAGACAGGCAATGGCAAGGAAAGTGTTTCTGAAGAAGAGAAATTTGTTAACATCGAGTATAGATTTAAGTGTCAGGAAGTCGTTTCTGAAAGTATTTGTATGGAGTGTAGCCATGTATGGATGTGAAGCATGGACGATAAACAGTTTAGACAAGAAGAGAATAGAAGCTTTCGAAATGTGGTGCTACAGAAGAATGCTGAAGATTAGATGGGTAGATCACATAACTAATGAAGAGGTATTGAACAGAATTGGGGAGAAGAGGAGTTTGTGGCACAACTTGACTAGAAGAAGGGATCAGTTGGTAGGTCATGTTCTGAGGCATCAAGGGATCACCAATTTGGTACTGGAGGGCAGCGTGGAGGGTAAAAATCGTAGAGGGAGACCAAAAGATGAATACACTAAGCAGATTCAGAAGGATGTAGGCTGCAGTAGGTACTGGGAGATGAAGAAACTTGCACAAGATAGAGTAGCATGGAGAGCTGCATCAAACCAGTCTCAGGACTGAAGACCACAACAACAACAACATACATGAAAGAAAATACGAAAGTTATAAAGCTATAAAACGATGAATTACCATTGAGTAGGAACGTCTTTCTGCTGGAGAATCACTACTGGAGAAACCAGTGCACGTCTTACTATTTATAATGGAGGCTCCACCTACTTCAGATGGCATGATGTCATTTCTAATCAATGAGTTATAAGTCGAATAACAATTTAAAATTTCTTAGTTAAAAGAACATTGCCAAGAAACAAAAATAAACACACACTAAACTTAGCTTATTAAACAGCTATTGTCAATTAAAAAGCGTTAAAAATATTTAAATGTGTAGGATAGATAAACTTCGGTTTGACAGTACATGGGTTGCCCTCTCAAGGCCTGTTAGTGAACCATTTGGAACCACTGGTTGCCATGGTGAAGTTGGACGCGGTTCCGAAGATGAGGCAGCAGGCTTCTTTCTAACGAAGTTGTTGCGAAAATGGAATGGCGAAGAATGTCACGTCAGACGATGTATTATTGAGCAGCAACATGTCTTTATTGAAACGATTTTCAATGAGTAGGCATCAGAATTTCTAAAATCATTGGGGGAAGTGGCAACAAAACGACTATTCACATTGGTGTGTAGAATATATGAGTCTGGCGATATACCATCTGACTTTCGGAAAAGCATCATCCACACAATTCCAAAGACGGCAAGAGCTGACAAGTGTGAGAATTATCGCACAATCAGCTTAACAGCTCATGCATCGAAGCTGCTTACAAGAATAATATACAGATGAATGGAAAAGAAAATTGAGAATGCGCTAGGTGACGATCAGTTTGGCTTTAGGAAAAGTAAAGGGACGAGAGAGGCAATTCTGACGTTACGGCTAATAATGGAAGCAAGGCTAAAGAAAAATCAAGACACTTTCATAGGATTTGTCGACTTGGAAAAAGCGTTCGACAATATAAAATGGTGCAACCTGTTCGAGATTCTGAAAAAAGTAGGGGTAAGCTATAGGGAGTGACGGGTCATATACAATATGTACAACAACCAAGAGGGAATAATAAGAGTGGACGATCAAGAACGAAGTGCTCGTATTAAGAAGGATGTAAGACAAGGCTGTAGCCTTTCGCCCCTACTCTTCAATCTGTACATCGAGGATGCAATGATGGAAATAAAAGAAAGGTTCAGGAGTGGAATTAAAATACAAGGTGAAAGGATATCAATGATACGATTCGCTGATGACATTGCTATCCTGAGTGAAAGTGAAGAAGAATTAAATGATCTGCTGAAAGGAATGAACAGTCTAATGAGTACACAGTATGGTTTGAGAGTAAATCGGAGAAAGACGAAGGTAATGAGAAGCAGTAGAAATGAGAACTGCGAGAAACTTAACATCAGGATTGATGGTCACGAAGTCAATGAAGTTAAGGAATTCAGCTACCTAGGCAGTAAAATAACCAATGACGGACGGAGCATGGAGGACATCAAAAGCAGACTCGCTATGGCAAAAAAGGCATTTCTGGCCAAGAGAAGTCTACTAATATCAAATACCAGCCTTAATTTGAGAAAGAAATTTCTGAGGATGTACGTCTGGAGTACAGCATTGTATGGTAGTGAAACATGGACTGTGGGAAAACTGGAACAGAAGAGAATCGAAGCATTTGAGATGTGATGCTATAGACGAAAGTTGAAAATTAGGTGGACTGATAAGGTAAGGAATGAGGAGGTTCTACGCAGAATCGGAGAGGAAAGGAATATGTGGAAAACACTGATAAGGAGAAGGGACAGGATGATAGGACATCTGCTAAGACATGAGGGAATGACTTCCATGGTATTAGAGGCAGCTGTAGAGGGCAAAAACTGTAGAGGAAGACAGAGATTGGAATACGTCAAGCAAATCATTGAGGACGTAGGTTGCAAGTGCTACTCTGAGATGAACAGGTTACCACAGGAAAGGAATTCGTGGCGGGCCGCATCAAACCAGTCAGTAGACCGATGACAAAAAAAAAAAAAAAAAAAAAAGGCTGCAATAATCTTTAGCTGACATGATGTATACTACATGTTGCACAGCGCACAGATTCGATACGAAGCAGTTGTCCATATTTATGAAATATTGTCTATGAAGTTCGTATGTAGATTGCATTTTTTTAAAAATTACATGTGATTTGTAAAAAGGCATTGCTATTCCTTAAGTTGTATGCCAGTCTTATAAACAAATAAAAATAATGGAAATGGATGGAATTTAAAACTATAATACTATGAGCCGTAGTGTCAAAAATAAAAGGAGGTGAATTAGCAGTATGCAGTCTAAAAGCATATAAGCAAACATTCTAAAACAGGTAGTCAGTCATAAAATAATGTTTGGTGAAATAAAATTACAAAGTAAAGATAAAATATTTCCTGAAAGTCTTAATAATTTAAGACTTTCAACAACGTGATCAATACTGTTTTCAATAGTAAATCTCAGAAATATCTGACCAGTTCGTCATGGTGTAACATTCATCATTTGCGTCGGTGTAGGAACAAAGAAAAGGACAACATTCAGTTCCTTGTTGCGCAGCTGCCAAGGAAACAAAGCTGGAGTATCAGAATAACACAGCGAAAATTCTTTTTTGTTCCATACATAAATAACTGGACGCTTTAGTTTTTTCGCTGGCCATCCCGGAATTCGTGCAAAAAAGAAAGAGAACTAGAAGTAGCTATTTCGAGCCACAAAAAGTGGCGGCCGCAGAAACAAGAAGCGGCGCGTTCCGCAACAATTGCGACGCCGCATCCAGCGGCCGCCGGACACCGGCCTTGCGCCCGTTTCTGCCCGACACGGTGACTCTTCGGTAGGCCACACAAGGGAATCGATCCCGAATTTCCTGCATACTAAAACTGAAAGGCGAAGAGGGTGGAGTAAGCTATTGAGGTATAAACACCGCCGCGTGAGGCGTTATACCAGGCACCGCCGTTGAATTAAATATTTCGACTGTTGACTTACTTCACTTAAAAACTTGAAACAAACCTTCCTAAGCTCCTTCTTATATGCTACAAGTTAGTGTATAGGTTCCTTCTCAAATTCGTGTCCCACCCTGTATCGATCAAAAAGTCAGTATAAATTTGAAAACTTAATAAACCGCGGAATAATGTACATAGAAAGGTAAAAATTGACACGCATGCTTGGAATGACATGGGGTTTCACTAGGGGGAAAAAAATCACAAAACGTCCGACAGATGGCGCTGGACAGCAAAACGCCAGTGACTGCGCATGACAATCGTGTATAAAAGAAGCTGTAATGAGAGAATCAGATGTGTGCCCCAAGGCTCCGTCCTCTCCCCCCTTCTGTACCTTTTGTACACGGCGGACATGCCGCCGCCGTCAGCCCCCGTCCACCTTCTCCAGTTTGCCGATGACACCGCCTTCCTTGCCCTTGCCCCCACCCTACAGCGCTCCGAACACCTTCTCCAATCCCATCTTGACCGGTAAACCGCTTGGTGCAACCAGTGGTTGCTCAAGGTCAATCCCTCCAAAACCCAGGCGATCATTGTAGGCAAAACCACCCCTTCCTTCCGCCTCCTTGATTTCTACATCACCATCTATGGCCGTCCTATCGCCCTCACTCCCACCCTTAAGTACCTTGGCGTCACCCGCGACCGTCGCCTCTCCTGGACTCCCCACCTCCGGACAATCCAAGCTAAGGCACGCTCCCGACTCAGTCTCCTCAAGCTCCTCTCCGGCTGTACGTGGGGTCTGGACCCCTCCACCATCCTCCACACCTATAAATCCCTCATCCACCCTATCCTTTGTTATGCCCATCCGGCTTGGATCTCCGCCCCCCCCCCTACCTTTTATAAATCCCTCCAAATCCTTGAACGCCATGCTCTCTGCCTCGCCTATCACATCCGTCTCCCCTCCCCCACGCAGATCCTGTATGATCTCATCCCCTTCCCCCACCTCCTCCTTTTCCTTGAAAGGATACGAATCCTGTACACCTCCCGTAAACTCGACCCTCCTCACCCACTCGTCTCCCCGATCCTCACCCACCCCCGCCCGCTGCCGCGCCTGTATTCCCATGTCCCACCCGGTCTCCATCTCTCAACCCTCCTTACCCTCTCCCAAGGTGGCTTCCGCCAGCTCCCCCTCCCTGATGATGTCCTCCTCCCCTGCATCTACCCCTCCTATCAACTTTGATCCTCCCCCCCCCACCTCCTGTGTCCTTTCCTTTAGGCACCCTCCCTCCCCCCCTTTCCCTTCCCTTCTCTTTCCTTTCCCCCCTCCCTCCAACCCTCTCCCCCGGGCTTCCCCTCCCCCTTCCTCCCTCCCCCTCTCTCCTTTGCCCATGGCATCTCTGCTCTCCCCTCTCCCATTTCCCCTTCCTCCTCCTCCACCTCCTCTCTTGGCAGGTCCCCGGACTCGTACACGCTCAGTGAACATTCGCGCGCCGGAGATCATCGCCATCAGTGGTTAGTGTGTGTGCATCGTTTTGTGTTTCGTGCAGTTACAACTCAACTGTTCACATGTGCCGTCGCCGTTCTCCGTGTTTTGTGCGCCGTGTCTCCAAGTGTTAGTGTTTTTTTCGTCCAACGTGAACGGCTTCTTGTTTCTTGTTTTTTTTGTATCTCCATTTTTTGCCCGCCGTTTTTTGTATTGTATATATCACCTCTCTGTCATGTTTATTGTTCCACTTAAGGCTGAAGAGCAGCGTACTATGCTGCTGACAGCCCGCCTGTATAGGTGTTTAAAATTACAATAAAGGAAAAAAAAAAAAAGAGAGAATCAGATGCGCCAGCAGTCGCAGCATGTTGACGTTACCTGAAAAGGCGCATTTAGTGAAACTGTATTATCAGAATGGGGAATGTGCTAGTTCAGCGTTACGATCCTATCGCCATAGGAAGGGGATTCGAACGGGTAGAGGACCGTTGACAAATGCAGCTGTGCCGAGAATGATTTCGAAGTTAGAAGCCACGGGGTGTTTAGGCGATAGACCCCGTAGTGGCCGACCGAGCACAAGACGTAATGCTGCTGAGACAGTTTAGGAAGAAATGGAGACCGTAGCGGGTTCGTCTATGCACGGGGAAGTCAGCGCTCGTGCAGTCGCACGTCGCACTGGCATTCCATAAACTACTGTTTGGTTGACACTTATGCGTACCGTCCGATGCTATCCGTACAAAATCCATGAACTGTTACCTGGCGATTTAGCGAAGCGGAGGGCATTTGCGGTGTGGGTGTTTCAAAAGATGGCGGAACATGACGATTGGTTGAGTAACTTGTTGTGGACCGACGAAGCTCATTTCACGCTCCGAGGGTCTTTCAACGTCCACAACTGCAGAATTTTGGCTACCCAAAATTCTAGAACTGTCGTGGAAACTCTATTTGCACGACGAGAAAGTCACGGTATGGATTGGATTTACCACATCTACCGTTATCGGGCCTTTTTTCTTCGAGGAAATGCGTGATTCTGGTTTTGTAACTGATACCGTGACGGGTGACCTGTACGCCGATGTGTTACAGAATCACATCATCCCCAGCCTGGCTGATAAACACCTGCTGGAACGAACGATGTTTATGGAGGATGGCGCTCCACCCCATATTGCTAGACGCGTGAGACATCACTTGCGCGCGTCGTTTGGTGATGATCGTGTGCTCAGCCGCTACTTTCGTCATGCTTGGCCTCCCAGGTCCCCAGACCTCAGTCCGTGCGATTATTGGCTTTGGGGTTACCTGAAGTCGCAAGTGTATCGTGATCGACCGACGTCTCTATGGATGCCGAAAGACAACATCCGACGCCAATGTCTCACCATAATTCCGGACAGTGCTGTTCACAACATTATTCCTCGACTACAGCTATTGTTGAGGAATGATGGTGGACATATTGAGCATTTCCTGTAAAGAACATCATCTTTGCTTTGTCTTACTTTGTTATGCTAATTATTGCTATTCTGATCAGCTGAAAGGCCATCCGTCAGACATTTTTTGAACTTTTCTATTTTTTTGGTTCTAATAAAACCCCATGTCATTCCAAGCACGTGTGTCAATTTGTACCTCCCTATCTACATTATTTCGTGATTTATTCAGTTTTCAAATTTATACTGACTTTTTGATCACCCGGTAGAAGTAGATGGAATAAAATGACCAATGCGAACAGGACTCGCGCTCTGAAGAAATGGTTCAAATGGCTCTGAGCACTATGGGACTTAACATCTATGGTCATCAGTCCCCTAGAACTAAGAACTACTTAAACCTAACTAACCTAAGGACATCACACAACACCCAGTCATCACGAGGCAGAGAAAATCCCTGACCCCGCCGGGAATCGAACCCGGGAACCCGGGCGTGGGAAGCGAGAACGCTACCGCATGACCACGAGCTGCGGACGCGCTCTAAAGATTCATTGCGAATTTAATTATGTGTATAGATAGTTCATCCATAATGGGAATCGAGAATCTCGTAGATTTTTACCTGTTGTCGATATCGAAACTGACTAGCTATAGGTTCCGGCAATGCGAAGGCTTCCGAAAATGTTTTAATTTTAAGTTTTAAGGTTAAACTTTCGCAGACAATCAGGCGGGTAAGAAAGACAAAAATTGTATTTTTCGTGTGATGTAACTGCAGATCAACAATTTTCGGAATTTCAGCACTAAGTGTCCTACAGATTTTGATCAGTAATATTTGCGATTATCGAAACAGGTAACATAAATACCCATATCTTTTGATTACGCTGACTTGGAAGCTTAAAAAAATATTTTTACGCCCTCAGGGGCCGTAGTCCTTAGCATCTAACATAAATTTCAGCTTGGTACATCTAACCGTTTTTGAGGGAAAAGGGTTCTTTAAAATCGAACAGATAGACAGATGGACAACGGAGTGATCCTGTAAGGCTTCCGTTTTTAACGAATGGGGTACGAAACCCTATAAAGTATGTAAACTCTTCATTATCTCAAAAGTAATCGCCGTAACTGTTAATACAGTTATCGCACTGTAAGAGAGAACGGTCACGCATTCCTCCGGTTCTGCGCAGAATCGCCTCATTCCTTAGCTTATAAGGGCACCTAATTTTCAACATTCGTCTGTAGCACCATAATCAAATGCTTCAGTTCTCTTCTTTTCCGATTTTCCCACAGTCCACGATTCACTACCACACAGCGCAGTGCTCGAAACGTACATTTCGAGAAATCTCTTCCTCAAATTAAGGCTTATGTTTGATACTAGTAGACTGCCCTTGACCAGGAATATCCTTTTTGCCAGTGCTAGTTTGCTTTTTATGTCCTCCTTGCTCCGTCCATAATCGGTTAATCTGCTGCCTAGGTAGCAGAATTCCTTAACTGCATCTACTTTGTGACCATCAATCCTGACGTTAAGTTTCTCGCTGTTCTCGCTTTTGCTGCTTCTCATTACTTTCGTCTTTCTTCCATTTACTCGCAAGCCATATTCTTCACTTTTATTTCACCTTGAATTTTTACTTCCATCACCTCTTCTTGGACGCACTGTCGCCTGATAAACAAAGTAAGAACCTACGGAATATCAGACCAGCTGTGTGGCTGGATTGAAGAGTTTTTAGCAAACAGAACACAGCACGTTGTTATCAATGGAGAGACGTTTACAGACGTTAAAGTAACCTCTGGCGTGCCACAGGGGAGTGTTATGGGACCATTGCTTTTCATAATATGTATAAATGACCTAGTAGGTAGTGTCGGAAGTTCCATGCGGCTTTTCGCGGATGATGCTGTAGTATACAGAGAAGTTGCAGCATTAGAAAATTGTAGCGAAATGCAGGAAGATCTGCAGCGGATAGGCACTTGGTGCAGGGAGTGGCAACTGCCCCTTAACATAGACAAATGTAATGTATTGCGAATACATAGAAAGAAGGATCCTTTATTGTATGATTATATGATAGCGGAACAAACACTGGTAGCAGTTACTTCTGTGAAATATCTGGGAGTATGCGTGCGGAACGATTTGAAGTGGAATGATCAAATAAAATTAATTGTTGGTAAGGCGGGTAGCAGGTTGAGATTCATTGGGAGATTCCTTAGAAAATGTACTCCATCAACAAAGGAGGTGGCTTACAAAACACTTGTTCGACCTATACTTGAGTATTGCTCATCAGTGTGGGATCCGTACCAGGTCGGGTTGACAGAGATGATAGAGAAGATCCAAAGAAGAGCGGCGCGTTTCGTCACAGGGTTATTTGGTAAGCGTGATAGCGCTACGGAGATGTTTAGCAAACTCAAGTGGCAGACTGTGCAAGAGAGGCGCTCTGCATCGCGGTGTAGCTTGCTGTCCAGGTTTCGAGAGGGTGCGTTTCTGGATGAGGTATCGAACATATGGCTTCCCCCTACTTATACCTTCCGAGGAGATCACGAATGTAAAATGAGAGAGATTCGAGCGCGCACGGAGGCTTTCCGGCACTCGTTCTTCCCACGAACCATACACGACTGGAACAGAAAAGGGAGGTAATGACAGTGGCTTCCCACCACCGTCAGACACAATCTTGTGCATTAATTCCAGTACGTCAGATAGCTTAAATGTCTTATTGTTTATAGTGGTGCATCCTTGTACATAAATTCAGACAACCGCTATTGGGTGAAATTGCAACAATTGACAGCTTCAATATGGAGAGGCTCCGCTTCCTGTCACTTATTTTATGATGCCTTCCTTTCTCCACCGTTTTCGTGGCCTCCATTCAACACAGGCACCACTATGCTAATCGCTGTCCATAGTTATTATAAAGAGATCCAGTTTCGCCATAACATTTTTGGACAATTTTGGATCATTTTACCGTTGAATGTTTTCTGATACATTTTTCTCGATTTTTAAACCTTTTTTTAAGACAGAAAAACAAATATGCATCTCCCAAAAAATCACTGTCGCTACCAATACGTCCAATAATTAGCATTCTGCGCTTCCAGCCGAATTTCTTACATCCTGTGATGCTTCTCTTTTTCCAATTACTGTACCATTAGTTTAACATTTTTTTCACATGTCCGTTGGCCTAAGGAAATGGGGTGGGGGGGGGCAAGGGGGGCTCTTGCCTGTCTCCCCTCCATTGCCCCAACTCCGCACCCGTATTCAATCTGTAGTACAGAGTTTTTATTTATTAGACTTTGAGGAGTGAGTGAATAACCATAAGTTCTCTGGTACATAATATGGTTTTATTGTCACCTAAAACCTTCAGTTTTGTGGCATAACATATCTCGCAATTGACCAACACATTTATATCAAATCGGTGCTTTTAGTATCTTGTCCTCCCTGGATAAATTACTCGGACTTCCAAGCACATGCCCGGCGTTAATTCTCAGCTAGGTAACAAAATTCTCAGTCCTGAATTCTTACTTTTGATGAAAATAACGCCTCTTCCATTAAGAAGCATCGTCTCTGGCATTGCGTTATTTCCTTCAAGTGCTTCGTACTGGAAAATTAATGTTTCAGTAATTTGAGAAGCTATTTCGTTTTTCAAGCAGAAAAGTCGTTATCATCGTTATCACATGATGTACCTTACTTATTGTAGGTGCAAAATTTTGGTATAAAAAGACGAACAGCTTTAACCGCACTACATTTTTCACAAAAATTCACATTTTCATAGTAACCCCGATTGTCTTCTCGTCTTTCTATGAGAGGACAGTCTGGCCGTATTCTGCTTTTCTTTTCGGGCGTAGACACTGTACTAGATTCTGGTGTATTCCCGTTATCTGTCTTATTGGTCTTTCTTAGAGATTTCCCAAAAGCATTAAGCACAGTCTGCTTTCACCGCTTGTAATCGTATTTGCGCGTGACAGTTTCAAAATGGAACACGAAACTGTTTCGAGTAGTGCATGGGAACGAAAAGAAAATATAGTCTTCCCATAATTTACAGCTTTTCGTTTTCGTGAGACAATCAAGCAACGGCAAACGCCTGAGTAAATGCAAAATTAAACTAAAATTTAAGGAATAGCGAGAAAATCTAGATTTAGTTAGGTTTATAATTAATAATGGTAAAATAAACGAACAGTTTACTTCAAAGTCAGAAACGAAATGAGAGACAGTTCATATAGACTCTGTGGTCAAAAATACAGCGACAGGAGCGTACTGGCTCAGTTACAGCCGCTTTCTTTGTCTAGCCATAAAAGCGTTGTATCCAAAGTACATAAGGAAGTGTTACTGAGCCGTGTGCGGCTTGCGTTGGTGGCGTTGGTAGGTTGGCTACGTGTAATAGGGATAGTGGCGTCTCGTTTTCTTCTTCTGTTTACTGGCGCCACTACGTTTCGTAGCATTGTCTGCCCGCGAGTGGCAGCAGCAGCGTTTACCGATATCTAGTACCCATACTATCTTCGGAAGGACGTGAAGTGTTTTCCGGTTCGGATGTTTCGATAGTTCGGTTGGGACGGAGGAGTACCACTGAAACGTGGTTCTTAGGGAAAGCAGGGAAAGATGCGGACGGGGCCTAATCAGTTACCTTTGGTTGTACAGTAAACACGTACACTTTATTTATGGAAATAATTTTTTAAAAACAATCTTTTTAAGAAAAATGACTGTAACACAAGCTACACTGACGGCTGAAGGCCACAAGGAATACTTCCGAAAAATTGAAGGGCTTATTTCGATAGTGGTACAAGTCCATTACTTCCACTTTTCTGTCTATAATGCTTCTAACATTAATGAGCCAAACAAACAGAAGGAAAGGTTCATCTCTAGCAAGAAGCCATATGCTTGAATATTTCTGGTATCTCAACTGCAGATTTTTCATCGCCCATTTAACTTAAGGACTCTGTATCTCAATATGAACAAAAATGGGATTGTTCCACTATTGAAATAAGCCCTTCAATTAATGGCTGAAGGATGGCAACTCAAACTAGGGACAGCTTAAACGCCGACCAGCACACTCGCAAAATCCACCGAAGATGCGATAACCAGTACCATGATAGAATAACAGTTAACATCGTCCAATGACAAGCATTTAATTACGCAAGTTGGCTCCACCAAATCCTAGTACGCAGACAGGCTTAAGACCAAACTGCCTATTTAAAATGTGACTAGAAGCACGTGGAACCGCAAAATAAAACTCCACAAACAACTCAAACAATGCTAAAACAGTCACTATAGAGCAACAAGACTAGTTGCACGTAGACATGAACGTTAAGAACAAAGAAAAGGTCGAAAGACCAGATACACGTCTCCACTGAGAGGAATGACCGAACGACCAACCATCGGTCGTCCCCAATCAAGACAGGCAAGGGAAACGTCAGAGTATAAAACCGCCAACTGACAGCTTGATGGCATGAGGTCACTTCGACGTTTCGACACACACACAAGTGAAAGTTGCACTACTGGAATGTAACGATCCATTCAACTTCGACATGGTCGTGCACTCTCGCGACCACATCCTTCCATCGGGCAGTGCATATATCGCCAACTCCCTCGGCGAGTACTGGCGCTGTCGGACCTCACTGCTGTTCCGTCCCAACTGAAATGCCGCCCCCCCCCCCCCCTCAGACACACGGCGACCCGGAAATACTAGAGGTCGCTCCAAAGATAGTACCAAAGTACTCGCTATCCAAAAACACCGCTGCAGCCACTCACGGACGGACGAAGTGAGCAAATGTAGCGGCACCAGTGAACACACTAAGAAAACAAGAGGTCACAATCCAAATGCACGACGTCATCCTGTCAACGGCTCAAACGCGAGCCGGAGCGCGGCTCAGTTACATAGTAGACACTTACTAAACCTCACACCCCCTCCCCCCCCCACCACCCAATCATTTCCATCACTTGTACCGCAGATATCATTATAAAAATGACACAGGAGGAACAACGAATCTTACAGGAAAGCCGGAAATGTCAGAGTACTACAGAAACAGAACTACAAATCTCAGTTTTCCAGTCACAATCAAACTGTACAACGGCTAAAGGAGTCAAAACCGCGGGCGTAGGCAATGCCAAGTTGAATGGAAAACTTGTGAATCACAAGACGTAGGCATGACTGTAAGGAATTTCGTCACACACATTACAAGTCGCAAATGTAAAACAAACAAGAGTGATAGCAGAAAAAAATTGAATAAACCGTTAAA
This sequence comes from Schistocerca piceifrons, assembly GCF_021461385.2. Lineage (NCBI taxonomy): Eukaryota > Metazoa > Arthropoda > Insecta > Orthoptera > Acrididae > Schistocerca > Schistocerca piceifrons. The sequence goes on from NC_060138.1 coordinate 1,033,988,232, forward strand.
TTAAATTAAATAAATGTAGGAAAGGTTGGAGGGAAGCACCTGCTACATGTTTATTTGAACAGACAAACATGAACAAAAAAACATGTGATGCTGGACGAACGCACGGACGAAGAATGTATCCAGAAACTGTCGCAATGGGCGACTGCAGAAGTTTCACAATAAACTGAGATTGGACGGGTATGAGAGAACACCAGTTGTAATTATTTAGCTCCACGTGGAAGTGTTTTCCAAATTCCGGGTGGTGCCTCTAATACTTAAGGAGCACACTTGAAGAAAATTGTGTTTTTGATTTCATTTTTTTATTTTTATTTATTTATTTATTTGCATATATGATTTATGGGTGAAATATTTTGTCTGTAGATAAGGCACTTAAGTAGGTCCCGCCACCGACAAGTGTTTCTTATGACATCTTACGTTTTGGCATCGTGTTTTCTCTTGCCTCTGTTCCCTTTCAGCTTACCGAAATGTAATGGACTTCCACATTTGAACAAATATACCATGTATGCCCTCGGAAATGAAAGTGAAATTTTTGAGTTATTTTATTCCCGCTTTGAACTGATAGATCAAATTCGACCGCAGGTTTGCATAATTTGTTCTGCCGTAAAAACATACGACGAGGTGTATGAATGAAATTTTCTGTTGAATGAAACGTCCACGCGGCCATTCAGTAAAGTACTAGCATAGAGGAGCAATCCTACACGTCGGATTTACACTCTAAATGCGGGAGAGGCGATATCCTGTCATCTACAATCGCAGCAAAGAATCGTTGCTACAGTTCGTGTGAAGTATTACACAAAACCATTGATAAGTTTCCTACTTTAGGAGTAAAAACTAGGTGTATTTTCGTTTTGTGACTGCTCTTTTCAAACTGTGTTAATGGTAAAGATGGGATTTTACATGCTTGGCCGCATGTCATCTGAAAAGTAGGCAGAATAATATGTTTCGTTGTTCAAAGCTATTGTACTATTCTAAGAAAAACAAAAGTACATATGAACAATATGACTGCATCCACCCCTAGAATTAAATACAATGTATGGAAATATCGTTGGGCCTACAAACTGAAGTACCTAGACGAATTTATTAAGCTTAATGGATGGATAAACGAAGCTACCACTCAAAGATTAATAAAGACGGACATGCAATTAGCACTATGTATGTAATGACTATCACTCTGTAGAAAATTCATCATTACGTGGCAGACGTACAGACAGAAGGCACATATGTTTTATACACACTTATTTTATGAAGGTCAATACCATTTTGTTCGTCATAAGCTGTGTAGTGGAGCAAGATAAACCTTTGCTTCAGTATGTTCCGATGAGTTAATCATGCTGAACAAAATACTTTTTATCTTCAGATGGTATACTGGGAGTATGGAGCCAGATATATGAGGAAACTAATTCTACTTTCAGGACTGTCCGCCTCGGTAGCTGCGTGGTCATCGTGGCTGAGTGCCAAGCGAAAAGGCTCGGGTTCGATTCCCGGCTCGGTCGGAGATTTTTCTCTGCGCGAGGACTGGGTGATGTCCTTACGATCGTATGGTCAATGGTAAGACTCCACAAATGACATTGCTAATGGGTGCATCCCGAAAGCCCATAAATCTAAAAAAAAGTTGCATTTATGCAAGAAAACTGAGGAATCTTGAAAAAGAAAAGAAAAATTATTAGGAAGAAATAGAAAATAGAGCAATAGTGAAACATGTAAACTGATATATAACAGAAGCTTATACAAATAATTGATCTTCGGTCCGGTTCTGGATGCAGATATAGGGGAATGGAGGAACTATACCAGCAGCCCAACACAGCAGGAACTGTCGAAGCCAAACGGATGCAGCGGGCTGGCCATGTGGCCCGGATGGAGGATCACAGATGGCCTCGGAAGCTCCTGGATTTCACACGTACAGGAAAGAGACCGCCAGGGAGACCCAAGAAGCGTTGGAGGGATGGAGTCCATGAAGATTTAAACCAAGTGTCAATAGATGTGAACGGATGGCGGATAGCAGCAATGGACAGAATAGAGTGGGGGAGAAAACTTGTAGATGCGTGCGGTCCACTAGGCCTGATCACGTAGTAGTAGTATACAGATAATTTGTGGTGTCACCGCCGGACACCACACTTGCTAGGTGGTAGCCTTTAAATCGGCCGCGGTCCGTTAGTATACGTCGAACCCGCGTGTCGCCACTATCAGTGATTGCAGACCGAGCGCCGGCACACGGCAGGTCTAGAGAGACTTCCTAGCACTCGCCCCAGTTGTACAACCGACTTTGCTAGCGATGGTTCAGTGACAAAATACGCTCTCATTTGCCGAGACTATAGTTAGCATAGCCTTCAGCTACGTCATTTGCTACGACCTAGCAAGGCGCCATTACCAGTTACTATTGATACTGTGAATAATGTACCGTCAAGAGCGATGTTCATCATTAATGGATTAAAGTTAAGTATTCCACCAGCTACGTCCGTTTTTTCTAAATTCTAATTTCCTTGTCCTGTTCCAGACCTCACGCCAGCCTGCGTGAGCTAAAACGCGTGCCTTTCGGCTTCCTCTTGTAAAACGGTGTTGGCTCTCCTGCCAACCCACAAAATAATTACTATAGAAAGAAAAGTACTGAATAATATCAAGCAGAGAAGACTAAAGTGTTGCACTTGTTTGTTTTGTGTGTTGTATTGTGAAAAAGTTACGGCGTTACACCAGTTGAGTTACACATAGTCGAATTCAGTGTAAAGTGTCTGTCACACCAGCAGGGCCATTGTTCGTTGTAATTTACCTCTTCCTGGTATAAATTAGCATTGCAAACGGGAACCCGTTTGGAAATAACGCCTAAATAAGCGAGGCGTGGAGAGGAGCTGGTCAGGGCGTGGGCGTGTCCGGCTTCCCACGGCGGTCCCAGGGTCCTGCGAATCCTGCGACGCGGCCAAGGACGCAGTTCCTCGGGCGCAGTCCTTCTTGTTGCTCGCGCAGAGCCGGGCCGGTCGTAAATTCTGCGCTGCCCTCTCGTCCTTCGTCCGCCTCTCGCTCCGCGGTTTTTATTTTGGGACGCCAGAAGGTTAAGGAAGTGAGTCGAAGGCTACCAGCGGCACGCCAGCGCGGCGGACAAAAAGCCGCGTCCCAGTGCGCAGCAGGAAGTGCTGTTGCCTTATGCGGCGCGGGCGCTCGCCGAATGCTGGGCTGCCGCGTGGAATGCGCAGCAGAGCTCCTTTGTTTGGGGTGTGGCCACTCGGCGTCAGCAGGTGACGCGAACAGGGAATGCGCGGATACGCTACAGCTGTTGCGCCGGCTTGAGAATGACTGGGGCAGCTGCGCGCGGTTGCTAAACACTCTATTAATCATGGTAGCCGTAGTGGCCACCGACATACTACGTCTTTACCCTGACGTGATGAAAGTCGTGGGATAGCGATATTCACATATACAGATGGCAGCAGTACCGCGTACACAAGGTATAAAAGGGCAGTGCATTGGCGGAGCTGCTATGTGTACTCCGGTAATTAATGTCTCCGACGGGATTATGGCCGCACGATGAGAATTAGTAGGCTTAGTAGCTGGAATGAAACTTCCTGGCAGATTAAAACTGTGTGCCGGACCGAGACTCGAACTCGGGACCTTTGCCTTTCGCGGGCAAGTGCTCTACCACCTGAGCTACCCAAGCACGACTCACGCCCCGTCCTCACAGCCAAGCCCCTACCACGCCGTAGCGGAGAAGCGAGGCAACTGTCCTCCAATTGAAGCAGCTGATCGCCGCTATTTGCAGGGATGAATCCTAGTACCGGGGTTGTGATTTGAAGTATATGAGACGCAACAAGAGCAATTGAAGCACAAATTAAACACATGTTTGTTTAAAAAAATACTGAGTATTCGAGTCTATTTTAAAAGTATACTTAAATGAATGAAGTTTCCTAATTTCCGTAATACGTCTACATAGAGACACGAAATTTAAGAATTTAAGGCTCTTTCCTGACAAGGTGGAGCGAGTTTACATCGAGCTATTTGCATTAGATAATTACATGAAACTTTTAAAGTAGCAGACAGTACAATTGTTATTTAATTCACATAATTTTCCTGTCAGGTCCTGTTTGCTTTTTGTCGACTACTGTGTACATTTTGCACGCTTGCTTTTGTTTAGCACAGTATTGTCTACACTCGAATTTTGGTATGATTAATTGTAATAACCCATATCACTTTAAATACCGTAGGAATTTCATTCGCACATTAATTTTTAACATTGATAGCACCTCTGAAAGTGGTTGAGTTTGCAACATTTGATCAAATATTTGACCATTTACGAAGTATAATCACCACCTGACAACACATGTTAAGTATCTAAACGCAATTATTCGACCTATCTCTGATTCATACTTAATATATATTTGATTAAAAATCTAAATACCTATCATGTGCCTAGTTCTTCATTCAGTTCAACTTAGTACATTAACCATCTTAGTATTTTTAGTAATTTATATGCAAATACAATATAAGTATTTGACATGCGACAAAGTACCTTTGTCTGTAATCTTTTTCCCTATGTAATTTACAATTTTTGTAGCAGAAAGTTTATTAGATACAGTATAAGGTGTAAATATAGACATCAGGTTAGTCTATAGAACAATCTGCTGTCACCTACATTTAGCATTTGCATTAATTGGCTTTGAAAACACTATACCTTTTTCAAATGAGTTGGAAATCCAAATACTTTCGGTATAGCATCGTCCTTCAGTTGACGCCTATTTACATAATTTTCCATGTAACAATTCTCTTCAAAATGAAGAGAGCACAGCATTGTTGGTTGGAAGTTCTCTCTCCGAGTAGCAACAATCCATTTCCGATTTAGAAAATCATTTCTAAGGGGAAACCTAAACCAAAGCAAACGCTCATGATGTATTTCCCGCGCCCGGGTTCCCCGGTTCTATTCCCGGCGGGGTCAGGGATTTTCTCTGCCTCGTGATGACTGGGTGTTGTGTGATGTCCTTAAGTTAGTTAGGTTTAAGTAGTTCTAAGTTCTGGGGGGACTGATGACCATAGATGTTAAGTCCCATAGTGCTCAGAGCCATTTGATTTCATGATGTATTATATCTCCATGAAAATACTATATACAAGTAACAGAAAGTAACAAACAATCAGAAATGACTGACCTGTGAAATGTAACATTGTTTCCATCTTCGTCTTTGCTTCTGTTCTTACTGCTACAATTAAAACCAGTACACGAACGAATCTTGTTTACGCACTGTTTCCCTGCAAATGGCGGCTTCTATCACGTTCAATGTGGGGACGCGACACTAGCGCCAATGCGCGGTCTAGTTTTTATTTAGTAAGTCTATGCTCACAGCTTTAATTCCGCCAGTACCTCGTCTCCTACCTTCCAAACTTCACAAAAGCTCTCCTGCGAACCTTGCAGAACTAGCACTCCTGGAAGAAAGGATATCGCGGAGACATGGCTTAGCCACAGCCTGGGGGATGTTCCTAGAATGAAATTTTCCCTCTACAGCGGAGTGTGCGCTGATATGAAACTTACTGGCAGATTAAAACTGTGTGCCGGACCGAGACTCGAGCTCGGGAATTAAAACTGTGAGGACGGGGCGCAAGTCGTGCTTGACTGGCTCAGTTGGTAGAGCACTTGCCCGCGAAAAGCAAAGGTCCCGATTTCGAGTCTCGGTCCACCACACAGTTTTAATCTGCCAAGAAGTTTCATATCAGCGCACACTCCGCTGTAGAGTGAAAATTTCATTCTTGGTAGCTGGAGTTAGACACATGGGACATTCCATTTCAATGTCTTCAGGGAATTCAATATTCCGAGATCTGCAGTGTCAAGAATGTGCTGAGATTCTCAAATTTCAGGCATTGCCTTTCACCACGGGAAACGCAGTGGCCAACGGGCCTCACTTTACTACCGAGAGCAGCAGCGTTTGGGTAGAGTTGCCAGTGCTAACAGACAAGCAACATTGCGTGAAATAAACGCAGAAACGTGGGATGAACGACGAACGTATCCGTCAGAATATTGCAGGGAACTTTGGCTTTAATGGACTATGGTAGTAGACAATCTATGTGAGTATCTATACTAACAGCACGACATCGCCTGCAGCGCCTCTCGTGGGTTCTTGAACGTGTCGGTTTTACTCCAGACGACTGGAACATCGTGGCATGGTTAGATGAGTCCAGATTTCGGTTGGTAAGAGTTGATGGTAGAATACAAGTGAGGCGCAGACCATGGACCCAGATTGTCAGCAACGCACTCAGCAAGTTGGTAGTGACTCCATAATTGTGCGAACTGCGTTTACACGAATGGACTGGGTCCCCAGGTCCAACTGAAACGATAATTGACTGGAAATGGTCATCTTCGGCTACTTGGAGGCCATTTTCAGCCATTAATGGACTTCATATTCCCATACAACGCTGTACCATGTGACCGGGTTCGTGATTGGTTTGGACAACATTCTGGACAGTTCGAGCGCATGATTTGACCAACCACATCGCCCGACATGAATCCAACAAATATTTATGGGACATAATCGGGAAGTCACTTCGCGCACAAAATCCTGCACCGGCAACACTTCCGCAATTATGGACAGCTACAGAGACAGCATGGCTCAATGTGTCTGCAGGAGACTTCCAACGACTTGTTCAGTCCATGCCACATCCAATTGCTGCACTACACAGGGTGAAAGGAGGTGCGACACGACATGAGGAGGTATCCCATGACTTTTTTTCACCTCATTGTACTAGGACTTTATGATGGCAATGCGCCAGAGTTCAAGAAAATGTTGCGTCATTCCACTAATCTTCCAGGTATGCAATGGGTTTGGCATGATGTCTAGAGACCAAAGTTTCAGTCATTGTTTAGGAGAACATCATCGTGTGTAATGTGTGTTATTAGAACAGTGCAGCTTCAGCTCTTAGATAGCGAGTCCAAAATTTCACTAAAGTGAGTATTTTGAGACATGGAACTGATGGTTGGAAATAAACATTTCGTCACGAGGGCTTCAAATAGCAGTTGATGTCAGGCACGTCTTTGCAAATGGCTTATTCAGAATGTTAAAGAAATAACGCAAACTTATAGCACAGTAACATACATACGTATTAGATAGTTGCCTCCATTATGTGAGTCACAAAATTGAATACGTCGTAGCATGTTAAAGAAAAAAAAAAAAAAAAAAAAAAAAAAAAAAAAAAAAAAAAAAAAAAAAACTGTGACGATTTAAAAAAAAATTGCACCAACTCATCTACTTCTTTATGTAATTCAGAAATAGTGTGAAAGTGAGTTTCGTTAACAACGTCGTTGAATTATCCTCACAGTAAAAAAGGGGGTTTAATCAGGAGAATGAAGCCTCACTCACTTCGAAATGACTTAAGTGCGAAAGAAAGTAAGTCACGGAAGTCTCATTGTTGTTGGCTGTATAGGTACGTCCACTAGGTGCTTTTTCTTTCCTCGCAGACGCGCGGGGTAAACTGGAATGCTCAGACATTTGTTGAAAGTTGAAAGTTATGGGCCTTCTCGTGTTCACAAGTTGCCTTATTGCGCAAGCAGTCTGCTATCGATCCCCTTCTTTGCTTGGGAGCTTGTGCTGCGTAACTGTATTGAAAATGCAGCAGAAAAAGAAAATGCAAAAGCGACAGTAGTTAAAGAAGTCTCTATATCAGAGAGCTAAGAGAAATATGAATTGACGACAACGTTGTTTGCAAATTTCTAGAGATCACAGATTTTAACGCTAGGGGAAACTGCTTTGATAAGGCTGTAAACAACACTTCGTTAGCTAGTAACCGGCGACTAATTGTACTATTTATTTTGAACTATGTATTTCGCATATCAAAACAAAACATTTCAGCGATTATTCCTGAAGCTATGAAATGCTTAGGGGAGGTTCTTAGTCGTTATTTGAAGGTTATTTAAATTTTAATGTGTCACTTTTATTTCATGTTATATAAAAAGGTAATTACATAACATTAATCATGAAAGATTATTCGGACTCGACAAATCTGAGAATTTCTTAGACGCCAAATCCACTAGAACAGAGGCTGTGTTTTCCTATTTATATTTTTGGGATCATCAATGTCCTTCATTTCTCTATCTTTTAGTTTGTTGAGGAACTAGCTACACATACTCCATCACTTCTTTTCTTCAGATCTCAGGCTCCACAGTTGTGCGACAAGTCGCAATAGCATGAATATTCGTTCACAGTTTTCATATTCACTTTTCATAAATTACAGATTAATTGTTTTATGTTTTCCTACTTAGAAACTTACGGTATCGTATTTTTTACAGTAATATGATCGGGAACATTTTATCTAATACTTGACGCTCAGGGCACCACATCTCAAATTTTTATTCGAATAATCTTTAGAAGTGGCATTCCATACGGCTTTCCTTTGTCTGTAAACATCTATAGCTGTAAGCGTGCTTCCCTCGAAGTCAACACACGTTATCGCAAATAAGTCGCTTCACAGCATAATCACAACACACAAGGGCGCACTCGTACTTGCGCTATTGGGAATTTATGCCCATGCGCTAAGTTGAATAGAACAAAGGCATTGTGTGAACGCACCTTACAACCCGTAGCATTGTGCTGTTGAATTCTCATGAACTGCAGCTGGGCTTCAGATTAGCCTTTACGAAGTGTTGCAGTATTTTGGTGTCATGATCACTGATCGCTGTGTTATAAAAGACTGCGATGAAGATTCCCCTACGTGACACTGCACATGAAACACCGACATTTGCAGCGTAGACATGGGTCTAGGGAAGCTGGATGCCCAGGCGTATCAAGGCCGTTATTACGGCCAGATGTGGTTGTTCTGGGTACTGATTTCTCAGGATCTATTCACCCAAATTGAGTGAAAATGTAACCACATTTCAGTTCTAGTATGATATATTTGTCTAATGAATACCTGTTTATCATCTGCATTTCTTCTTGCTGTAGCAATTTTAATGGCCAGCAGTGTACTTTACTTGTCGCTAGCCCTAATCTAATTCTATTACAATCGTCAGGTTAAATTCGACTACATACCATTATTGTTGTTTTGATTTTGTTGTTGTTCATCTTACAACCTTCTTTCAAAACACTATCCATTCCCTTCAACTGCTTTTCAAAGTCCTTTGCTGTGTCTGACAGAATTACAACGTCATCGGCAAAACTCTAAAGCCGCGCGATTAGAGGCGCCATGTCACGGATTGCGCGGCCCCTCCCACCGGAGTTCGAATCCTCCCTCGGTCATGGATGTGTGTGTTGTTCTTAACCCTGGGAGTGTTCCAGCCTGACAAGCAATACAGAAAATCAGTCGGACTCTCATTTAGTCATCCTAACTTGGGTCGACCTGGCTTGTCACTCCTAGGTATTACATGAATGTTTTTGCCTCATTCTTTACTGCTGCACAGCATATTAAAGACACACACTCAGCACACTTAGAATCTTAAAAATAAACAGTAAACAATGGTGTACGAAAAATTTTGCTGTGCAAAACGTAAAAAATGCACAGTTCTGCAAAGCAGAAAGACGTGTAGCGAAAGACATTTCCTGATGTGGGCGAGAAACCAAGAAGAAATTAACAAATTGTTGACGAACGGTTTTTAGGTCTTAAAAACAAATCAAATTCTAAATATCTTTAATTAGGGACAACTGATGATGTTTTACCTCAATAAAGAGAAACGCGTCTCGTCAGAAAACCACCCATTTTCTTGTAGTTGTAACGACGGAAGGAGAATATCTTCAGGATATCGGAGGCAACTACGGATAATATGGCCACACACCTCGTAGGGAAGTCCTGCTTGTTGTTTCTGTTTGCTACGTATCCTTAACACGCCAATAAAAGGAAAAAATAGTGGAGTATTTGACTTCTAATCAAAACGTTCTCGGTGTCGTGTCCGAACCCAGTTTCGTGTTCGAACCCCACCGCTCCTTAAATTTTGAATAAAAATCATCAGCAATAGCGCCAAGGACTTCCGGCATAAGAAGTCACCCTCGTTCTGTCAACTGTCTTGTCGCAGAGGGCGAAGAAGTGGACCCTGGTCAGGACATATTGTCATTGGGGTGGGCAGCTGCCCCTAGAAGGCGGAAGAATCAGCAGTGGTTAACCGCATGACGATGCAGAAGGCAATGAAAACCACTGCCTTAAAGACACATGACGTGTATCCACAAATCATGTTGTCTGTTAATGAAAAAGTGTCATGGTGATATCTTAATTGGCAAACGATTCCGGACTTGTCAATCATTCGAATGCCGGGAGGAGACTGTTAGGACTAAGATGACCAAGAGAAAAAGCTTGAACACCCAACGAATGGGTAACGTTTTACGAGGCGAAAGGGGAATGTCAGAAATTTAAACGTGATAGGGAACTGAAATGGATTTTTAGTCAGACGAATATACGGTAATATCAACAGCAGCAGAAAATGCTATAAAGTAAGTATGATTCGTTATGAATACGAAGGTATGGCAGAGAGTGAGTTACTGTGAACAGTTCGTAATAGGATTATTCTCATCAGAATCGATAATAACCCGACCTCAACAATGATAGTTTGGATATACACACCGACGTCACAACCAAAAGATGGAGAGACAGAGAAAGTACATGGCAATTGTGAACGAAAATACTCTCAGAAGAAACAAACTGATGCCTCTTCAGGCATTGTCATCCTAACTAAACCTAAGACTCCCACTCACGTAATGCAATTAAGATAACTAAAAAGGGCAATGGTTCGAGCGGTAATTCTGAATGGCGATAGGAATGAGGGTTATGACATCCCAGTGCACCAAATTGTGGAAGGTGTGCGTCATGAAATGAGTAGATGAGCACACCTCCGTCTGTGGGGGTCAAGAAAGACTCTGTGGAGATATTCCTTGAAAGTTCGTCGGTGATGGGGCGATAGGGTGAGCGTACTGTTCACAACCCAATTCCAAAAATAGAGGATCGTATGTGGACCGTTGCAAGAGGGTAGTGCACGTTGTGGGGCAACAGCAAGAACTCCAGGGTAGCTGTCGTTGTCGGGGCGCTGAGGTAACAGCCCACGATCCGTTGGATGAGAAGCAAACGTCTCGTTTCTGGGGAGCATGTAAGACGACTCTCGTTGGAATAGTCAGGTTGGCAGGTAGAGAAAAGTGGCGAAGTAGCCAGTCCTATAAGATGAAGTACTACTAGTCGATAATTTACCGTCGACAACGACGTACCAGAGTGCAGACACGTTCGTTGGTAAAACGGGTGAGTGGATACACCAACAAACCGTTCGCCAGTTAATGTCTGGCACCGTACCTCCGTGGTGTTGAGAGGGTTGGTGGGCGATGTAAGTAAAGGATAAAACTCTTTCGCAGAAGGAGGGCCGGTGACCTTTATATCGTCTGTATGTAACTGAGTTCATCAGAATAAGTTACGATATGTTACAATAACGAGGAGATATGTGCTCCATCGACCCCAAGACCAGGGTTGGTATAGTCATAAAACGTCGAGGGATACGGGAAGATTCCTAGTCAAGTTACATCATGGTCAGGCAGAGAATCAGTAATTAAATATTAGACTGTAAGATGTAGCCAGAAACACAAGTAGACTCTGACCACAATTTAGTAATGATGAAGAGAAGACTGAAGTTTATGACAACCGAGCGAAAGGATCAGTGCAGAAGAAAGTGGGATACTGAAGTGCTGAGAAATGATGAGATGTGTATAGACTTCTCTAAAGATGTGGATACTGCAATACAGAATACCAGAAAATGCAGCCCAATTAAAGAGGAGCGGACATCTCTCAAAAGGGCAACACAAATGTTGGACAGACAAACATAAATACAAGGAAGGTAACTGCTAAGACACCTTTGAGAACAGACGAAATGCTTCAACTGATCGACGAAAGAACAAGGCACAGAAATGTCGTCTAAAATAGAGGAATATAGAAATACGAATCATTTAGCAATGAAATAAATCGTGAGTGCAGGGAAGCCAAGGCAGAATGGCTACAGGAAACACGTCAAGAAATGTAAAAGGAATTAATCGTCGGAGCGACTGACTTAGCAAATACAAAATTCAAAACAAGCTCCGGTAATACGACAGGCAAGGCTGGCAATGAAAATTCCACTGTTAAACGCAGACGAAAGAGCTCGTAGGTCCACAGAGTTCACTGAAGACCTATACCAACAATACGACTTGTTTGAAGACGTGATAGAAGAGGAAACTGGAGTCGATATGGAAAAGAGAGGAGATCTAGCATTACGGTCAGAATTTAAAACAGCTCTGAAAGCCTTGTGATCAATGCTAAAGATAACATTTCATCGAAATTTCTAAAGGCTCTGAAAGCCTTGTGATCAATGTAAAAGATAACATTTCATCGAAATTTTTAAAAACCAAATGAGGAAATGGTTATCAAATGACTATTTAAGTTGGTGTGCAGAATATATGAGGCAGGTCAGATACCATAAAACTTTCGGAAAAACATAATCCACGCAGTTCCGAAAATACCAAGTGCGATAAGTGCTAAAATCACGCATAGTCAGCTTAACAGCTCATGCATCCAAATTCCTGAGAAGAATAATATTCATAAGAATGTACGAGTAACAGAAAACTGAGGATATGTTGGAGGGATAAACCAGAAGCCGTAGAACTTTAGGAAAGGCCAAATCTCCTGAGCGGTAGTTGTGATTTGAACTTGATAATGGAAGTAGTAATGAATCAAAATAAAGAGATTTTTATAAGATTTGTCAACCTACAAAAAATGTCGAGTATGTAAAATGGTGCAAGAGGTTCGAAATTCCTGAAATAGAAGCAAGCTATGGGGAAAGTCGGATAATATATAACATGTAGACCCTATGGGAATTCATAGCAGGCCGCATCAAACCACAAGAGTGATGACTCAAGAAAAAAAAAGCGCTACGGAATCCAAAAGGGAACATTAAGACCAGAAGACAAAGGAAATACTGTAGTTAAAAATAGTGTAGGACAAGGATGCAGCCTTTCACAGCTTCCGTTCAGCCTACAGTTAGAAGACGCAATAATGTAAATAAAAGAAAGGTTGAAGACTGGAATTAAAATTCAGTATGAGAGGATATCAATATAGGATACGCTGATGACACTGCTGCCGGCCGAAGTGGCCGTGCGGTTAAAGGCGCTGCAGTCTGGAACCGCAAGGCCGCTACGGTCGCAGGTTCGAATCCTGCCTCGGGCATGGATGTTTGTGCTGTCCTTAGGTTAGTTAGGTTTGACTAGTTCTAAGTTCTATTGGACTAATGACCTCAGCAGTTGAGTCCCATAGTGCTCAGAGCCATTTTAACCATTTTTTTGATGACACTGCTATCATCTTCGAAAGTGAAGAAGAGCCACAGGAACAGTTGAATGGGATGAAGTTCCATGAGTACAGAATATGGACTGAGAATAAACTAGAAAAAAAGAAGTAGCAGAAATGAGAATGGCAAGAAATTTAACAGTCGAAGTTATGGAATTCCGCTGCCTTGGAAGCAAAGTAACCCATGACCAATGAAGCAAGGAGGAATAAAAAGTAGATTAGTGCCTTCCTTTGGAAAGGCACTCAGTCTTCCTCCCTTTTCTTTTTCCAGAGTAGGTGGGTGATGGGGCCCCTCAGGCGTACAGTAGGCAGGGCGAGAAAGAATATCGGTGTGCACTCGGTATATTTGCTGGGGTGGGTGGAGGAGATGGGGTCTCGTCCAAGAGTTGAAGGAGACTCTGCAGCGGCTATCGAGCGCAGTGTGTGTAACTGGTCCAAACAGGGACACAATTTGACAGAAATAATGAGTGCCACTTAGGTTCTGAGGCCATCCTCAGTTCCTTTCGATGGATGGCTGATTTGGTGAAGGCAACTAGCATTGCACGTTATAGCATCTTACCCAAGGTCGATGGTGGTCCTGTATTTGGAGCAGAGTGGAAGGTCTAAACAAGAGGCTCAGACGATTCTGCGATGGTATAGGCCTGGAATTTCTCGACCCCCGCTATCGGAATAGAATTGTAGGGTTCCCCTATCACGTCAGGCGTGCACTACACACGAAAGCGGCTAATGCCCTAGCAGAGTACGTTTGGCGTGCACTTGAGGGTCTTTTAGTAGGTTAGAGCAACGGTTGTGAAACTGCCCATGTGGCCCAAATCTAGTACTCGTGCGGCCCACTGTTCCCAGTCGTATTTTATAATAATATTGCATCTCGTATCTAACAGCCGAGTCCAAAATCGTCAAGAACTACTTGATCGTGTAGTGTCAAGCTCAATAACAAATAAAAGTACTTACAGAGACGGCAACATTTCAAGATGTGGTTAATTTTAATGGACGTTGTTTCATTCGGCACCGATATGAGTGAAGTTAGCCGCTTAGCTCTGGGTAGAGTGGTAAGCAGCACATCTCCTGCAAGATTAGAGGGTGCGAGAGAGGATACGTTTTGTAGTTTCTCTTCCAGTATTGACAGCTCACGAGCGTGTGCGAACATACCAAGCAACTGCTACGATGTAAATTTTGACATGGAAGTAACATGTATTCGTGAATGCGCATTATTGAGACGATTATCTTCAAATGGGGTTCATATTTGTAGCAAGGAATATGAAATTAAATTAAGGTTGTTGTAATATAACGCAATCGATAGAAGTGAATCGATATTCATAATCTTTAGTAATCATCTGCCATAGTGTCGCATTTTGTGTAAGGCTTTTAAGTAAAGTACAGTTACTGTCCTTAATCAATTAATCTTTTGCTCACACAGAGAGCACAACAAAACTTTGTCAGTGTCACAACTTTGGGTTCGCTGAGTGTGCCAGCAATAAGAATCAGAGAACAGACGGCAGGAAGTGTTCCGAATAAAAAAAGTGGTTCAAATGGCTCTGAGCACTATGGGACTTAACTTCTGAGATCATCAGTCCCCTAGAACTTAGAACTACTTAAACCTAACTAACCTAAGGACATCACACACATACATGCCCGAGGCAGGATTCGAACTTGCGACCGTAGCGGTCGCGCGGTTCCAGACAGTAGAGCCTAAAACCTCTCGGCCACTCCTGTTCCGAATAGTGCCAACGTTTAACGATCAGTACTAAGGGGCTGGCTGCCAACTTATCGCACCCTTACTGTAGCTGGTCTGTTTGGGTGTCATGAAATACTAAATTACATAGGTATGCCAATTAATAACAAGATCGGTACATATACGTCCCAAGGTACCTGCCCACAATATCAGTATTAGCTTTTGAGAAAAAAATTTTGACGACCCTTGTTCTACACGCAGAGTCAGGCGCAGCAGTAGACTTCTCTGTGCTCGCCGAAGATCCTGTGATTCCCTTACCTTTCTGGGTCTGTGAGCTAATGCGCAGGACCAATAGCTCACAATAACAACTAACATTGCGTTATGGTACGTTGTTACTGCACTTAGAGGCAGCTGAAAGCTCCTTTGCCCACTTATTACCCTCTCATTTAGGATATTTCTGCTTCTCTATCAAAGGATTTCTACGTGTGCAAGAAAGTTCTGGTTTTTGTCGATGCTTGCAACGACTTACTTATATACTTGTATTCTCTTCATACGTTGGTGATTTTGAGGTTTCTCTATTTTAGAAATGTTCCTTTTAGTGACGTATAAACTGTTTTGCGTGTTGCGATCGTTAACTCTCGTTTCTAGGCACCAACTACTAAGGCATCAAAGCAGTCAGGTTATGATTGACCTGCAGTCCCTGAGTGAGTATACACTAACATTAAAGACAAATGATTTTGTAACGTAAATAATCAGTACATTTGGGATCAGCCAACTTGCACAAATAACTGGCTGTAACACTTTGTAGAGATATATTGTCATATAGGTTGTATGGAAGGTAGGTGGCAGACTTCCGTTTATTGACAGGATGCTGGGAAAACATAGCCTACGTTGGATACTGAATACTTGTGCGACCAGTTCCAGAGTACTTCTCCAGAATATTTGCATTATACGAAAGAGGACTAACAGAGGATACTGAACGTGTACAGAAAAACGCAGTATGAAAGGTGATAGGTTTGTTTTACCCACGCGAAACCATCAAGAAACCATGAAGAACCTGAGAAATGACCAAGAAACTGAACAGGTAGACACTTAAGAGTTGAAGACAACCACTGTGCGGAAGCTAATTTGCAAAGTTTCAAAAATGTGGAACATAGGAATGTGCTAAGATCCCCTTTGCATAACGGGATCGCGATGTCAAGGTCAGACTAATTGCAAGTCTCACAGAGGCGTTCAAGAAATCAATCTTCCGCGTTCCATATATGAATGGATCGGCAAGAATCCCCGGTACATGGTACAATGGGAAGAAGCCTTCTCCATGAACTTCATAATATTTTACGAAGCATTAATGTGGCTGTATACTTATGGGCAAATACTAAGTACTAAAGTAACTTTCACATGATGTGTCATTGCCAAGTAAAATATCTCCTTGAAATTTGGACAACACATTGAAAGAGCTGCTACAGTACGGAAGGTAACTGAAAGAAATACGCAATGAAGCGAACATAAATTACATTTTTACTCAAAGACAGTATTTACTCTGAAACCACCGCGTTTCATGATGGCCCCATGGGTATTACAAAAGTCTAGACCTGGTTCTTGAAGGAGCGTGCGATCACCACGGACGGCATTGCGTGCTCTGCCGCGTGCTCCATGCTGGCCACGAGGTTGGTAAGGAGTTGCTGTGGTGGTCAGGATCCGTTCCTCCACGAGCGTAGTAGACAACAGCAGAAGGTCGTTTTTGCAGGGGACGTGCTGGAATACGTCTTCCCAATGCATCTCTCATGTTTCCGATGAGTTTCAGGTTGGATGAACGAGCAAGATAGACCATTCGCCAAATATACTCTCGTTCCAAGAGCTCACCCGCATGTGCTGTTAGATGCACTAATCATTGTCATCCACAAAATGAAGTCAGGACCCAATTCAGTCCTGAAAAGACTCACATGGGAAAGGAGTGCAGTGTCACAGCAATGCTGACCGGTGAGTGTACCGTATTCAAAGGTTTGTAGACCAGTACCCTCATGCAGCATTATGACTGCCCTGGACCACCAAAACGAACACGTTCAACAATGTGTTCCCACATCAAGCCATAGGAGTGTACGTCCTGCATTGCAGAACATGGTCGTTTTGGTGGTCCAGGTAACATGTTGTGGGGAGGCATAATGTTGCACTGGCGAACTGACCTCCATATCTTTTACCATGGTACAGGCAATTGTTACGTTATATATATATATATATATATATATATATATATATATATATACTTCATTTATCAAGTGAATGACTGCTTCTCTCAGGGATATTATCTTTTCTCAACACTTTTACTTACGTGCATAAGCAAACATGAAACGTGTTCTTGAAGGGCCGCAGTTATTCATGTATCAACTTTAGATTTTGAACGTGATGACTAAAATATAGTTGCCGTTAACTGAACTGAATGTAATTTTATTAATTTCTATTTATTGATTTCAAAGCAAGGCTCGAGAGAATTTGGATTGTAGCCGTGGAGCGGCCAAGATAAAACTTACTGAACTCACGGAATCTGTATAATTAAAAAAATGAACTTTAACGTTAAATTAAATATCTGTTGCAATTTAGAAAGGTTCTTACAACGAAATATCTCGCATTTACAGTTACTGTTAACACTTCGAAAAATAAATTAATACTTCGGCGCGTAATGGCCGACCAGAGGCTGCATCGGGAGATGAGCTTCCCGCAGCGCAAATTACTGGAAAAAAAATGCTTATTAAAAATAATTAGCCGCTGCGATCATTTGAGGTGACAACTATTACAAAGAAATTCATTTTGTGGTAACAATAATAAGTTTATTTTAACATAATACAGAATAACTTACATACAATATGTGTAGCCGCTCAATGGCTGCCTTCCATATCGCGAAACAAAACACTGTGCGTACCATAAAGTACTTCCGTCCTCCTCAGCCGTACAATCGCTCCTCTTAGCAATCCTTTTTTATTTTTACACACATGTTTTAAATAAAGATGATACTTTTAAATTATCGCTGCATATCAGTTTTTCTTTTCAAGAATATTAACTGTATCTTTTACACTAATTATGTTCATAAAATACGTTAAGTGTTGACGAATAATTTTTAGTTCACCCTTAACACTTCACAATATTGTTCACTGCTTACAACATAAAAATGTCAACATCTATGTGACGTACCGTCACACAATGGTCAACGTTATTGTGACTCTGTACTCCTTCCCCATGTGCGTCTTTTCGTCAGTGCATTCGACCGCGACTTCACTTTTATGGATTACAATGGGCGAACGCATTTAACTGCGCAGGTGAGGAGCTCATGGAACGAGAGGATAAGCGGCGAATGGACTGGCCAGCCCGTCCCCCCGACTTAAATCCAATCGAGCACTTGCGGAATTTTCCTGCTATGATTTAAGTAAACTGAAATGAGGATAGCTATACGAGGATTTTAATTCTGTTCCTCCAGGAAACAAGCACAGTATCCAAACGATAGCGCCATGCCTGTTGGCGGGATGGTTCCCTTAAAAGGGTCGCGATCCACCTCCTTTCCCACCTTGTCCAGTCCAAGATGGTACTCACTCTCCAACAACCTCGTCGACAACAGAACGTTCATCCTTGCACCACATATCTGATAATTTACCATAGTATTCTAGTCAGGATGGTATTTGACGTTTACAGATACACGAATTATTGACGGAACTGAAAATAACGTTGAGTGAAAGCAGGGGGAAAACTTATAATGGAACGTCACCTGATATCGAGATTTTTAGATTGATAACTGGGGGCTTGCCTAGGTAGCATCACGGTAAAAGTCACACAGAATGAATAAGAGGGATCATACTCATTCTGTAGCCGAGCTGCTAATGTACGGTTTTCCAGTGCCTCTCGACTGGTATGTAGTCGTTTCAAATTCTGGTGGTAAAAGAATTTTCCGCCAGCAGTATTTCACATGCAAGGCTTCTAGGGGTGGTTTCGTACAGTTACTCACCTCTAGGCTTTGAGTCAGTGCTTTGGGCTAAACTACAAACCTCTCCATAGTGTCTCCGAGCGGGGAGTCAAGCTCGACTTCTCCCTTATCGTTGTTAACAACACCGACATCAAAGTCAATGAACAGCTCAGTACAAAATCTGAATGGACAAGGAAATCAATCAAATTCACTGCCTGACAAAAAAAGTGAATCAGCCGGAACAAATAGTCGAATGGGAATGTAACTTCGTACATGTGCACACCACCAGCTGGTATGTAAATGATTCTCTGTGACAGGGAGAGCGGCCACCAGAGGGCACTAGCGTTGCTTGTGTTTACTGTTGTTACCAGACCTGACAGGTTATGTTAGGGGAGTGATAGTGTCATATGTTGAGTGAGCACTTTGAAGGACAAGGAGGTGCCTCATACATGTGTGAAACAGCGTTATCAGAATTTGACAGAAATTGAAGCGGATCTCGATGTGGGTTCCCAATTGACCAGCTGGTCGAATCGTGCAATATCCAGGTTTATGGGGTATTCGGATGTGACAATGATCTGTTATCGGTCTTCATAAGAACGTGAGGGCACGCATACTCGTTGTCAACATTCAGATTAACCACGTCTGGCCGTCAGAAGGGGGGAGGCGGGGGGGGGGGGGGGAGAGGATCGCCGCATTGTGGCCCAGGCACATCATAGCACCTTGACATCTGGCTCTGCCATCCAGGAACAAGTAATGGACTCCCTGCAAGATTCTGCGTCATCCCACACCTTTGGTGGAAGACTAGCAGCAGCCGTAAGAGGCGGTTACTGTCACATGCCTACGCTGCCGTTAACACCACAACAATAATAGATGTGTTTGTAGTGGTGTCGTAATTATTGTTGTGGTGTCGTATCCAGAAAGCATGGACTAGTGATGAATGGCGTCGCATTGTGTTCAGCGACGAATCGCAGTTCTGCACTACCCTGCATAACCATTGTCAGTGAGTATGACGACGACTTCGTGAGAGGCTTCACTCTTCCAGTGTTTTGGACAGCGGTCTTACGCCTGGCGTCGTGGTCTGGGGAAGCATTATGTATGGCTCGGGTCATGACTGGTAGTGATTGAGCGAACTCTGGAGGGATAAATGTGAGTCACAGCAACTTGCGTCCTAATATCTGTCATGTGACAGCATCGTATGCCAAGTTTCGTGGAAAGTTTCTCTATGGACGATGTGGGTGACGTTGATATATTCCTGTGGCCAGAAAGATCCCCTGATGTGTCTCTGATAAAACTTGGATGATGCCAACTTGGACGTCAACCCTGTCTTAGTGCCAGTATTGAGGTATCAAGGACCAATTACACTACTTGTGATAAAACTAAAAATTAATTGGGAGGGCAGTGAATTGGAACACTGCTTTCCATCTAAATACCTTGGAGTCACTTTAGGCAGTTCCTTAACAACGGCAAACACTGCCTCAGCACCAAGCTAAAGGTATCAGCTCGAAATAACATCATTCGGACAGTCCCTAGCAGTAACTGGTGAACCCAAACTCAGTTCATCTGAACCTCCGCCTTGACACTCTTTTTCTCTGTGGGGGTGTACATGTGCCGCATGTGGCACAGCTCTGCCCATAAAAAGCAAGCGTTCCCTTCACTGAATGAAACTGCACGACTGTCAGGTGCATGTGTGAAACCGACAACTATAGACCGTGTTAAGTGTTTGGCAGGTACTGCACGTTTTGGTGTACTTCGTAGAGTAGTGCAGATGTTGCAAGAAAAAAGGCTGAATTAAATCATTTACACTCTCTCCATTGCCATCAACCGCCAAGATCTAGGTTGAAATCCGTAAGCAGTTTCTTTAGTTAAGCGTCAACACTAACATTGTCTCAAATGATGACAGAGACAACTGTGGGCAACTACACTCCTGGAAATGGAAAAAAGAACACATTGACACCGGTGTGTCAGACCCACTATACTTGCTCCGGACACTGCGAGAGGGCTGTACAAGCAATGATCACACGCACGGCACAGCGGACACACCAGGAACCGCGGTGTTGGCCGTCGAATGGCGCTAGCTGCGCAGCATTTGTGCACCGCCGCTGTCAGTGTCGGCCAGTTTGCCGTGGCATACGGAGCTCCATCGCAGTCTTTAACACTGGTAGCATGCCGCGACAGCGTGGACGTGAACCGTATGTGCAGTTGACGGACTTTGAGCGAGGGCGTATAGTGGGCATGCGGGAGGCCGGGTGGACGTACCGCCGAATTGCTCAACACGTGGGGCGTGAGGTCTCCACAGTACATCGATGTTGTCGCCAGTGGTCGGTGGAAGGTGCACGTGCCCGTCGACCTGGGACCGGACGGCAGCGACGCACGGATGCACGCCAAGACAGTAGGATCCTATGCAGTGCCGTAGGGGACCACACCGCCACTTCCCAGCAAATTAGGGACACTGTTGCTCCTGGGGTATCGGCGAGGACCATTCGCAACCGTCTCCATGAAGCTGGGCTACGGTCCCGCACACCGTTAGGCCGTCTTCCGCTCACGCCCCAACATCGTGCAGCCCGCCTCCAGTGGTGTCGCGACAGGCGTGAATGGAGGGACGAATGGAGACGTGTCGTCTTCAGCGATGAGAGTCGCTTCTGCCTTGGTGCCAATGATGGTCGTATGCGTGTTTGGCGCCGTGCAGGTGAGCGCCACAATCAGGACTGCATACGACCGAGGCACACAGGGCCAACACCCGGCATCATGGCGTGGGGAGCGATCTCCTACACTGGCCGTACGCCACTGGTGATCGTCGAGGGGACACTGAATAGTGCACGGTACATCCAAACCGTCATCGAACCCATCGTTCTACCATTCCTAGACCGCAAGGGAAATTGCTGTTCCAACAGGACAATGCACGTGCGCATGTATCCCGTGCCACCCAACGTGCTCTAGAAGGTGTAAGTCAACTACCCTGGCCAGCAAGATCTCCGGATCTGTCCCCCATTGAGCATGTTTGGGACTGGATGAAGCGTCGTCTCACGCGGTCTGCACGTCCAGCACGAACGCTGGTCCAACTGAGGTGCCAGGTGGAAATGGCATGCCAAGCCGTTCCACAGGACTTCATCCAGCATCTCTACGATCGTCTCCATGGGAGAATAGCAGCCTGCATTGCTGCGAAAGGTGGATATACACTGTACTAGTGCCGACATTGTGCATGCTCTGTTGCCTGTGTCTATGTGCCTGTGGTTCTGTCAGTGTGATCATGTGATGTATCTGACCCCAGGAATGTGTCAATAAAGTTTCCCCTTCCTGGGACAATGAATTCACGGTGTTCTTATTTCAATTTCCAGGAGTGTAGATATGACCAACTTCAAAAGCGGATGAAGCTTGCTGAGTGTCTACCTGTGGAGGTACTTTTGATTGGTCCACTTAGAGATCATTGAACAGGCTAATAGTAAGTGTTGGTAAATCCAGGGAATACATTGTCAAATGGGGACTTTCCGAAGGAGCGACACATTTGAATGGGCAGAGAATCCGCTGTCCATGCAACCTTGGGTCATGCAGTGATGTAGAGGTAATGAACGCTGAAGGCAGTGGAATTGTTGTTGCTCAGTTCTGGGCGAAGATTATTTTCTCCATTATTTTGTTAACCATGTAAATTGTTAATTATGGAAGGTGTTGTACGGGCAATGGCCTTGCCGCAATGAATACACCGATTTCCGTGAGATCACCGAAGTTGTGCACTCAGCCTCGTGAAACCAATTGAGGAGCTACTCGATCGAATAATAGCGCCTCCGTTCAATGAAAACCATCATAATGACCGGGAGAGCGGTGTGCTGACCACACGCCCCTCCTATCTGCATCCTCAACTGAGGATGACACGGCTGTCGGATGGTCCCGATGGGCCACCTGTGGCATGAAGACGGAGTGCTTTTGCTTTTTTTGTATAAATACTATCCCTTAATATTGTACATTCGTGTCATGTATAGTTGTATACGACTTCTGAGTCGAGTAAGTAAATGTGACAGTCATGGGCCATCTCGCCTCACAAGAGGATACAACGGCTTCATGACACCCTTCTCAATCGAATCAGTGCATGTATTTAGGCCAGAGGGGGTGCATCTTCGTAGTGATAAGTTGCCTCATAGTGCCAGATTGTTTGTAAATTTTACTCGAATTTGAGATTACGGAAAAAAGCATCATATATCCTCGCAGGCCATGAAGTTCGCTCTTCCTCTTCTGGCTGCTTCTCTTTCTTTTTTGAGGTAGTGTGAAATTTGCTCGAATTGAATGGTATGAATAGAGTTATCATAACAAAGTCATCATGATGGCTAACAGCCCCTCTGTTCCTCTATACTTCCCCATGCATCCATCTTGCGTCAGCGTGTTTTCAAATGAAATCTACCCGCTCTTCATTGTAATCTACCCGCTCTTCATTGTGTTATCAGCTCAGTGTTTTCTTGTTGACTGGAATCTGACACAAAACTTCATTCCTCCTTCTGTCATCCGTTCGTCTGATTACATGTCTTCTTCACCTACATTTCAGTTTCATATCGGTCATAACTGCGGCTACCAGTCCAGTCTTCTAGCTGACCCATTTGTTCGATTTCCTCTCTCTCTCTCTCTCTCTCTCTCTGTCTCTGTCTCTAGCCAGTACGATGCCTGCAAAATTACACATTAATATCATTAAAATCAGTTTGCTGCAGAATTCTTGAGCTTGTTCTAAGTTCGAATGGAAATAATTTCCTTGAGATAGAACGCTTTTCTGTTCTCAGATCAGCGCGGATTTAGAAAGCATCGCTCGTGCGAAACTCAGTTTTCCTCTTCTCACACAATGTGTCCTGCGAACCTTGAATGAAAGGCAACAGGCAGATTCAATATTCAGATGTTTCCAAAATGCGTTTGAAGTGGTGCCGTACCGTTAATGAAATTCTACTGAAATTGTCAGATATGCGAGTGGCTGGAAAACTTCTTAATAACAGAAATCAGTTCGTTGTCCCGGAAGGCTAGTATTCAGCAGAGACAACGGTATTGTCAGAACTGCCTACGGAAATGTGATAGGTGTAAGGTGAGCAGCTGTCTTCGACTGTTTGCTGATGACACTTCACTGTATAGGAAAGTGTCGTCGTTGAGTGACTGTATAAGAGTACAAGGTGAGTTAGACAGTATTTCTGTTCGGTTTGATGAAAGGCAGCTTGCTCTAAACGTACAAAAATGTCACTTAGAGCAAATGAACCGTAAAACCAATGTGTAATATTCGAATATGGTATTGGTGGAGTGCTGCGGGACACAGTCACTTCGATTAACTATATAGGCGTAAGGTCGAAAACCATATGAAATGGAACAAACAAGTAAGGACGGCGACAGGAAAGGCGAATGGTCGACTGCGCTTTACTGAGAGAGTTTTAGGAAAGTGTAGCCCATGTCCAAAAGAGACCACGTATATACTACTTGAGCACTGCTCGTGTACCTGGACTCTCAACCACGCAGAATTAAACTAAGACATCGAAGCAATTATGAGGCGTGCTGCCAGATTTGATACCGGTAGGAAAATAAAATTGAGGATGTCTTAGATGACGATCAGTTCTGCTTTTGGAAAGGTAAGGACACCAGAGAGGCATTTCTGACGTTTTGGCTAATAATTGAAGCAAGACTAAGGAAAAGCCAAGCTCGTTAATAGTATTTTCGACCTGGAAGAAGCGTTCCTCAACGTAAAAAGTGCAAGATGTTCGAAATTCTGAGAAAAATAGCGGTAAGCTATAAATAAAGGGGGATAATATACAGTATGTACAAGATTCAAGCGGGAACAATAAGGGTGGAAGACCAAGAACCAAGTGCTCGGATTAAAAAGGGTGTAAGGTGGGGATGTAGTCTTCCGGCCCAACTGTTCAATCTTTACATCGAAGAAGCAATGAGGTAAATAAAAGAAAGGTTCAAGAGTGTAATTAAGATTCAGGGGGAAAGGATATCAATGATAAGACTCGATGATGACATTGTTATTCTCAGGTAAAGAGAAGAAGAATTACAGGATCTGCTGAATGGAATGAAGAGTCTAATGAGTACAGAACATGAACTGAGAGCAAAACGAGGAAAGACGAACATAATTAGTGCAAGATGTTCGAAATT
Organism: Schistocerca piceifrons; assembly: GCF_021461385.2. Classification (NCBI taxonomy): domain Eukaryota; kingdom Metazoa; phylum Arthropoda; class Insecta; order Orthoptera; family Acrididae; genus Schistocerca; species Schistocerca piceifrons. The sequence continues at coordinate 1,034,013,200 of NC_060138.1, forward strand.
CTGAGAAAAATAGCGGTAAGCTATAAATAAAGGGGGATAATATACAACCCCGTGTGGGGTTGTTAGTACCCCCATCGGGCGCCTCCCCAGGTGGCGGATAGGGGAATGCCTCCTAGATATAGGTGGTACTGGGGAAATCAAATACCCAGGGCGGACCAAAAACTGACTAAATGTAGCGTCTGAACTCCTAGAGGAGCGGCTCCAAACAGCGTCTGTTCTCCATGTTAGGAGCGGCTGAACACACACTCTGGAACTTACAATCTCAGTTTTAACCTCGGAATGGCCCAAAAAGCCATCTCCCCCCTGAATTTCAAACAACTATGCATGATGTCAATTTCTCTAGATAGAACTACTCCAGGAGGTAACCAATCCTCCGCCGCTAACAGCAGCGCAATCAGGCCTAAGGATTCCGGAGAGCCTGAAGCACCATGTCGTTCAAGAAATTCAAAATCCTCTAAACTGAAGAAAAACAACGAACATTTCTTTGGAACCCTAAATATTAACTCGCTCTTGAAGCCGGGAAAACTGAAGCAACTCACCAAAGTCTTGAAGGTATATAACATCCAAATATGTGCGCTGCAGGAAACCAGATTTACAGATGAAGATTTAATGGATTATGAAGGATACAGGATATTTAAAGGAAAGAAAGGCTGGAACCCATGTGGAAGAGGCCTTCCCCACCTTGGAACAGGCTTCATCGTGAAATCTAACTGGGTAAACTCAATAACCGACTTCCAGTCACCTAATGAACGCTTGTCTTTTCTCACATTCCGCGCCCTAAATAAAACCTATACACTTATTAATTGCCACGCACCCATCAACAATGACAATAAGAAAAACCCTCAGAAAATAGATACATATTGGGAATCTCTAGACCACGAACTTTCTAAAATCCCAACATCAAATGTGAAAATACTGTTTGGGGACTTCAATCCACAAATGGGCCAAGAAAAAAAATACAAAAAAACAGTAGGAAACTACCCGGCTCACAAAAGGACAAACAGAAATGGAGAAAGATTAATAGAACTATGCAAGGGTCATAACTTAAAATTAATGTCTACGAATTTCAAAAAACCTCCTAAGAAACAGAAAACATGGAAATCACCAAACACAAGTATTGGAGAGTTCCAGATAGATCACATAGCCATCACACACTATAATCAAAAAGAAATAATGAATGTGAGAGTTCGGAAAGGGGCAAACATTGTAACTGACCACTACTTATCGACAATCAAATTAAATTTCATACCACAAAGAAAGAAACAAATACAAAACAGGAAAACTCAAAAGATAGACGCAAACATCTTGAAAGAGAAAAGAGAAGAATTCTGTCAAAACATAGTTATATGTTCGGATAAATGGGAAGATATAAAAGAAGGAATGATAAGATCTGCTCAAGAAGTCGCAAAAATGAAAAAGAGAAAGAAACACGAATGGTGGGATGAGATATGTGAGGAAGCAATAGAACAAAGGATGAAGGCATGGAAGAAATGGCACTCAACCAAAAGTGATAAGGACTACCTGGAGTTCAAACAGCAAAGATCTTCTACAGCAAAACTCATTAGATAAGTAAAAATACTATTTGAAAAGAACCAACTTACACAAATGGATAAAGTTTTTAAGAGAAACAATAACAGATCCTTTTACAGCACATTCAGACAGTTGTCTTGTGACAGCCAGAGCGAGAGCACCAGCAGCAGCGAGTACTGTTTGTATAAAGCGTTTTCGTACTTATTTGCTGCGCTTAGCTTTTAAATAGTTTTTCTGGGAAAACCTAGCGTAGTTTTCGCGTCTCGTATTTCAGTGAGTGTTTCTTGATTATCAGAGTAGCTCATCAGAAGATTATCTTGGGAATTTGTCACCGTATAGAGTAGGGTAAACATAGTCATGTGTAGGGACTGTGGTTGTTGTGAGCGGACGCAAGGAGAATTGGCCACTCTTCGGGGGCAGGTGGAGGCTTTGTCTGTTAGGCTCATCGAGCTCGAGGCGCAGGCGTCGGCTCGTAGTGGCGTTGGGGCAACTGTGGTGAGACCTATGCCTACTTCGGTGGCCTTGGAATCACATGGAACCCCTGATGTCGCTGTGTCTTCCGGCAGTGAGCATCTTACCGGTCAGCCATCACTCCAGGGTGAATGGCGGACAGTGGTGGGCTCGCGCGTGCCTGGCCGAAAGGCGAAGGTGGGATCTGGCCGCGTGGCAGCTGCCTTACCCCTTTCCAACAGGTACGGGGTGCTTCCTAGTGGTGATGACATCGTTTCCGAGCCACCACAGGATGCCTCGCCTGTTGGGCCAGTGGCCGATTCTCCTGCAAGGTCCCGACAGTCACAGAGGGCGGGCCTATTAGTTATAGGGAGCTCCAACGTTAGGCGGGTTATGGAGCCCCTCAGGAAAATAGCGGGTAGGTCGGGGAAGAATGCCAGTGTGCACTCGGTGTGCTTGCCGGGGGGTCTCGTCCGTAATGTGGAGGAGGCCCTTCCGGCAGCTATTGAACGCACTGGGTGTGACCGGCTGCAGATAGTAGCACATGTCGGAACGAATGACGCCTGCCGCTTGGGTTCTGAGGCCATCCTTGGTTCCTTCCGGCGGCTGGCTGATTTGGTGAAGACAACCAGCATCGCACGCGGAGTGCAAGCTGAGCTTAATATCTGCAGCATAGTGCCCAGAGTCGATCGCGGTCCTCTGGTTTGGAGCCGTGTGGAGGGTCTAAACCAGAGGCTCAGACGACTCTGCGACTATAATGGTTGCAAATTCATCGACCTCCGTTATTGGGTGGAGAACTGTAGGGCCCCCCTAGACAGGTCAGGCGTGCACTACACACCGGAAGCAGCTACTAGGGTAGCAGAGTACGTGTGGCGTGCACACGGGGGTTTTTTAGGTTAGAGGGACCCCCCCTTGGGCGAAACGATAAAATACCTGACGGCTTACCAGAGAGGACATTATCATCGTTGATAAAGAACGTCCGTCCTCAGAGACCAAAAACAGGAAAAGTTAACGTAATGTTGGTAAACTGTAGGAGTATCCAGGGCAAGGTTCCTGAATTAGTATCTCTTATTGAAGGAAATAGTGCGCATATAGTATTAGGAACGGAAAGTTGGTTAAAACCTGAAGTGAACAGTAACGAAATCCTAGACACAGAATGGAATATATACCGCAAGGATAGGATAAACGCCAATGGTGGAGGAGTATTTATAGCAGTAAAGAATTCAATAATATCCAGTGAAGTTATTAGCGAATGCGAATGTGAAATAATCTGGGTTAAGCTAAGTATCAAAGGTGGGTCAGATATGATAGTCGGATGCTTCTATAGACCACCTGCATCAGCAACCGTAGTAGTTGAGCGCCTCAGAGAGAACCTGCAGAACGTCGTGAAGAAGTTTCGTGATCATACTATTGTAATAGGGGGAGACTTCAATCTACCAGGTATAGAATGGGATAGTCACACAATCAGAACTGGAGCCAGGGACAGAGACTCTTGTGACATTATCCTGACTGCCTTGTCCGAGAATTACTTCGAGCAGATAGTTAGAGAACCAACTCGTGAAGCTAACGTTTTAGACCTCATAGCAACAAATAGACCGGAACTTTTCGACTCCGTGAATGTAGAAGAGGGTATCAGTGATCATAAGTCAGTGGTTGCATCAATGACTACAAGTGTAATAAGAAATGCCAAGAAAGGAAGGAAAATATATTTGCTTAACAAGAGTGATAGGGCACAAATCGCAGAATATCTGAGTGACCACCATCAAACGTTCATTTCTGAGGAAGAGGATGTGGAACAAAAATGGAAAAAATTCAGAAACATCGTCCAGTACGCCTTAGATAAGTTCGTACCGACTAAGGTCCAAAGCGAGGGGAAAGATCCACCGTGGTATAACAATCATGTACGAAAGGTACTACGGAAACAAAGAAAGCTTCATCATAGGTTTAAGAGTAGTCGAATCATAGCTGATAAGGAAAAGCTGAACGAAGCGAAAAAGAGCGTAAAGAGAGCAATGAGAGAAGCATTCAACGAATTCGAACATAAAACATTGGCAAACAATCTAAACAAGAACCCTAAAAAGTTTTGGTCATATGTAAAATCGGTAAGCGGATCTAAATCCTCTATTCAGTCACTCGTTGACCACGATGGCACCGAAACAGAGGACGACCGAAGAAAGGCAGAAATACTGAATTCAGTGTTCCGAAACTGTTTCACTGCGGAAAATCGTAACACGGTCCCTGACTTCAGCCGTCGCACGGACGCCAAAATGGAAAATATTGAAATAAACGATATCGGAATTGAAAAACAACTGCTATCACTTAGTAGCGGAAAAGCATCCGGACCAGACGAGATACCCTTAAGATTCTACAGTGATTATGCTAAAGAACTTGCCCCCTTTCTATCAGCAATTTATCGTAGATCGCTGGAAGAACGTAAAGTACCTAGCGACTGGAAGAAAGCGCAGGTCGTTCCCATTTTCAAGAAGGGTCATAAATCAGATGCGAATAATTATAGGCCTATTTCGCTTACGTCAATCTGTTGTAGAATAATGGAACATGTTTTGTGTTCTCGTATTATGACGTTCTTAGATAATACAAATCTCCTTCATCATAACCAACATGGATTCCGCAAACAGAGATCATGTGAAACTCAGCTCGCCCTATTTGCCCAAGAAATTCACAGTGCCGTAGACACTGGCGAGCAGATTGATGCCGTATTCCTGGACTTCAGGAAGGCATTTGATACGGTTCCGCACTTACGTTTAGTGAAAAAAATACGAGCTTACGGAATATCGGACCAGGTTTGTGATTGGATTCAGGATTTCCTAGAAGAAAGAACACAACATGTCATTCTTAACGGTTCAAAATCTGCAGATGTAGAGGTAATTTCGGGAGTACCGCAAGGAAGCGTGATAGGACCTTTATTGTTTACAATATACATAAATGACTTAGTTGACAACATCGGTAGCTCCGTGAGGCTATTTGCAGATGACACGGTTGTCTACAAGAAAGTAGCAACATCAGAAGACTCGTACGTACTCCAGGAAGACCTGCAGAGGATTAATGCATGGTGCGACAGCTGGCAGCTTTCCCTAAACGTAGATAAATGTAATATAATGCGCATACATAGGGGCAGAAATCCATTCCAGTACGATTATGCCATAGGTGGTAAATCATTGGAAGCGGTAACGACCGTAAAATACTTAGGAGTTACTATCCGGAGCGATCTGAAGTGGAATGATCACATAAAACAAATAGTGGGAAAAGCAGGCGCCAGGTTGAGATTCATAGGAAGAATTCTAAGAAAATGTGACTCATCGACGAAAGAAGTAGCTTACAAAACGCTTGTTCGTCCGATTCTTGAGTATTGCTCATCAGTATGGGACCCTTACCAGGTTGGATTAATAGAAGAGATAGACATGATCCAGCGAAAAGCAGCGCGATTCGTCATGGGGACATTTAGTCAGCGCGAGAGCGTTACGGAGATGCTGAACAAGCTCCAGTGGCGGACACTTCAAGAAAGGCGTTACGCAATACGGAGAGATTTATTATCGAAATTACGAGAGAGCATATTCCGGGAAGAGATGGGCAACATATTACTACCGCCCACATATATCTCGCGTAATGATCACAACGAAAAGATCCGAGAAATTAGAGCAAATACGGAGACTTACAAGCAGTCGTTCTTCCCACGCACAATTCGTGAATGGAACAGGGAAGGGGGGATCAGATAGTGGTACAATAAGTACCCTCCGCCACACACCGTAAGGTGGCTCGCGGAGTATAGATGTAGATGTGTAGATGTAGAAACTACAAAAATATGTAGCACCAAATCTGTGTTTTAAAGATACCAGTGGAAAACTGGCAATGAATAATGAAGAAAATTGTGAAATAAGAACAATAAAGCACCAGGGGAAGACATGATAATTGCAGAAATGTGGAAAAGTGTGGATAATACAACTCAAGAAAAACTACTGGGAATAATCAATGAGATTTGGAGAACGGAACGTTTACCGGAAGAATGGAAAACTGCATTAATCCACCCCATCTTCAAGAAAGGGGATAAAACCGATGCAAATAACTACAGAGGGATATCTTTACTTCCGGTAACGTATAAAATTCTATCTAAGGCCCTACAAAACAGATTGGAGAAACAACTTGATCAAGAAATTGGTGAATACCAAGCAGGCTTTAGGAAGGGAAGATCTTGTGTGGAGCAAATTTTAAACTTGAAGTTAATTATTAAATATAGACGATTAAGAGGAAAAGTCATCTTTATCACGTTTGTTGACTTCAAGAAGGCGTACGACTCCGTTGACAGAACAACATCCTTAGGAAGTTTGGAGCAGACAAGAAAACAGTCGCAATCGTCCAAGAAACACTTACGGATACCTATGCAAAAGTAAAGTTCTGTGGTGAGGTATCCAGACCATTCAAAATTAGAACAGGATTAAGACAAGGAGATGGGTTGCCACCTACCCTATTCAACTGTGTGTTAGAAAAAGTTATTGGAGAGTGGAGGAAGGAAACGACTGAAGAAGGAATACAAAAAATCAGATTAGGAAGAATAAAGGATGGATTAGAAGTAGATTGCCTCGCTTTTGCTGATGACTTAGCGATTCTGGCAGGAAGCTTGGAAAAGGAGTCAAACAGATCAATATTCTGAATGAAACAGCAGAAAAAGCAGGACTGAAAATCTCCTTTGAAAAGACAGTGTACCTAACCAATGTAAAAGAGGCACCGAACAATATGATTACAAAGTATGGTCAGATAAAGAAGGTTTCTAATTTCAAATATTTAGGAGAAATCATCCAGCCCAATGCTTCAGATAAAGAAGGAAATAAAACAAGAACAAGAAAAATGGAAATGGCATTCCAGCTAACAAAGAATGTGTACAACAAGAAGTCAGTATCAATTAATGCAAAAATAAGGCACTACAACACTGTGATTAAGCCAGAGTGTCTGTATGCATCTCAATGTTTAGCAATGAACACTAACGAGGAAATGGAAGCTATAGCAAAAAAGGAGCGAAAAATCATTAGAAGAGTACTTGGGCCGAGGTTTGAGAATGGGACTTGGAAGCTTAGAAGTAATAGAGAAGTGTATGACAAAATTGAGAAAGTGGGAGATACTATGAGGAAGAGAAGAGTAAGCTTTTACGCCCATTTGAAAAGAATGAATGATGAAAGGCTGACAAAGAAAATATTCATGTTTTTTGACAAGAACCCCACAACCCAAATTACCTGGTTCAAAGAAGTTAAAGCAGACTTAGAGGTGATGGGTATAGGAGAAGATGATATAACCAACAGAGGCTTAATGAGAGACAAAATTCAACATTTTGAAGGATTTGAAGTGAAGAAGAGAAGAACTGGAGGAACAGTGTGGACAGAAGACCGAAGGGAGCAGCACAGAGAGAGGATGAAGACATATTGGCAGAAGAGAAAAGAGGAGGAGCGCAATAGGAGAAATGTACATTGAAAAATGGTTGTTTAACGCGGTCTCTAGACGGCCAACATCGGAATAAAAAAAAATTAGAATTAGCAGAAATGAGAACGAAGAGAAACTTATTATAAGTATTGGTAATCACCAAGTACATGAAGATAAAGAATTCTGCTACGTAGACAGCAAAATAATGACGGACAGGGCAAGGAGAAAGTAAAAAGCATTGTCGTTGGCAAAAAGGACGTGTCTAACCAACAGAAGCCTAGTAATATCAAACATAGGCCTTCATTTGGGGAAGAAAATTATGATTATGTGCTTTTGGAGCGCAGCATTACATGGCAGTGAAATGCGGACTGAGCATTTGAAATGTACTGCTATAGAACAATGTTGAAAATCAGGTGGACCGATAAGGTAAGGAAAGAGGATGTTCTCCAAAGAATAGCTGAGGAAAGGAATATACGGAAAAAAGGACAAGAAGACGGAACAGGATGTCAGCACATGTCTTAAGACAGCGGAGAATAACTTTCACGGTAACAGAGGGATGTGTAGAGGGTAAAAAGTGTAGGGGGAAACAGAGATTGGAGCGCATCCAGAAACTAATTGAGAACTGTAGATGCTACTCTGAGATGAAGAAGTTGGCACAGGAGAAGAATTCGTGACGGCTCGTATCAAACCAGTCAGAAGACTGATGACTCAAATGAAAAGTTTCGATCTACACGTGAGTGTTCCGGTGATGCTTCGTGAACTCAAATAGAAACCCCTGAACGAAAAGCAATGTTCCTTTCAAGATACACTATTGAGGAAATTTAGAGAATAGGCAGTTTCAGGTGACCGAAGAGTGAGTCTACTGCCACCAAAGTATGAGGTTCATTCAAATGAAACCTGGTCAGTGTATCTACCTTTGCCTTACGCGCAAGGTGGCACCACGTAACTGCGGGTCTGGTGGCGCCATCTATTGGTAGAGAGACTGATACGTGTGCACCGTTTGATGTTGCATAGCGCCAGTGTGGTTTCACGCCGGAGAGAAGGTGGTTACACAAGTCATCGTCCACTACCGGACATGCACGCGAGTAACCAGGAAGAACGAGGAGTGATTCGATTTTTGGCGGCGGAGGGAGTCAGAGGCCTTGAAAGGTATCGACGGACGAAGGCTGTGTACAGTGAGTACAGTCTGAGTCGTTCAAGTGTTGTGGAATGGCGCAAACGACTCTTTGAGGGGTGCGAGTCACTGAAAGACGATGCTCGTCCTGGACAGGCTCATGGTGTTATCACACTGAAAATGGTTGCGGAAGTGAATGCTGTAGTCTTGGACAACCGCAGAAGCACCGTGGACAAGATCCATCGATTACTGGGTATTAGCGTGGGCACCGCCCACACCATAATGCATCAACACTTGAACTTTCGAAAAATCTTTGCGCAGTGCGTTTCCCATCTACTGACCGTCGTACAGCGCAATACTCGAATGGCGTTGTTTTTCAGTATCTGCAACGTTATCATGAGGAGGAATGCGGCATACTCTCGCGTGTTGTCACAGGTGGCGAAACATGGTGTCACCATTTTGAACCGGAAATCAAGCGTCAGAGCAAGCAGTGGAAACATGTGACTTCACTACCTTCAAAGAAATCAAAGGCCGTGCACATCAATTCTGACAAGGTCATGATGACCTTCTTTTTTGGCAACAAGGGCCCATTGCTTGTCGAGTTTCTGGAGACGGGAACCACCATTAATGCCCAGCGTTATCAAGCTACTTTACAGAACCTCAGACGAGCCGTCAAGTCGAAACGCCAAACTATGTTCTCCAATGCCATTATCCTCCTGCATGATAATGCCCGCCCACAATCGGCCAATGCAGTGAGGACGACATAGAAGCGGTTTCGGTGGGAAACGCTGGAACATCCACCGCACAGTCCCTACCTTTCACAGTGTGCCTTTCATGTGTTTGGACCTCTAAAACAAGCTATTCGTGGACATCGATTCGCAGCGGACGAAGTGTGTGACTGGGCTCAGGTCTGGATCCAATAGCAGCCTACTAGCTCCTTCAAGAATGGAATCGAGCGGCTAGTGTCGCAATGGGACGAATGTGCCAACAGTTTTGGTGACTATTTTTGAGTATGTGTATTGTGTATAACTACATTTTTGGTTTAATTAAATCGTTACCGTTACTTTACACTAGTGACCGGCTTTCATTTGAATGTCCCTTATATATTTCGTCTAAGGATCGTGGACAGGAGACAAGAGAAATTGGGGTAGTACGGACACATATACAGGTAGTTGATTCCCTAACCTTGTTTGCCATTGGAAGAGGAGAGAAAATGACTAATAGTGATAGAATGTACCCTCCGCCAAGCACCATACAGTGGCTTGCGAAGTATGCATGTAGGTGTAGAGTAATACAAGTGCGCTTCTCCAAAACATTGGAAGAATGAGATCTCTCCCATCATCGCCGCCATACTTGTCGGCGATGGTCATCGGGGGCAGTGGAGAAAGCTGATTCATCGCTGAATACAGTACGACGTCTTTCATCTGCGGTTCATTCTCTCCGGTCAGAGCACCACTCCAAAAGCATGTGTTTTAGTTGTGATGTTAACGGTCGGCTACGGTCAATTCTCTAGTTTGGCTACTCCGGCAAATGATATGGGATAACACAGAATGTTGGTGGGAGCCCATTACTTGTACTCGGATAGCTAGCACAAGTGTGAGTATGTTAAGTTGTGGTTGGTGCAAAATAAGGCGATCCTCTCGTGTGGTGGTCAAACATGGTCGACCAGAAACCTGACAAAAAGTAAGCCTGCTCTCACTTTGCCATGCAGCCCAACATGTGGCCACTGTCACACACACGAATGTAACTCATATCAAGCCACGGCACAGTTCGACCTGTGCGTCAAATGGACCACAATGAGGTCACTTTCAAACTCTTGCTAATAATACTGTTTCACTCGTATACACGGAATCTCCGTCCCCTTAATATTAATTACTGAGTATCTGTGGCTGTTAACACCACTTATTTACCCTACCATTCCTGGTTAAATCACTACATATCGAGAATACTAACACACTTTGGTACCGCTTCTACCCGCCATAGAGAATTACAACTCTAATCATTTACGTACCCGACGAAGGTATCTTCGCGTATGAAGTTGCGTGCTGTCCGACAGTGTCTTACAGTTGCTTTACTTTTATTGGCGAGCAGTTTCTTGATAAAGGGTTTAGGAAGGCCATTCACCAATTCCTTCTCCCTTACACTGACACGCGAGAGCAAGGACGTAGGCCTACAAACCGATGCAGCCACTGACATCTTCTTAAAGTGAGGTCTACAGCTGTATCGTCCGATTCGACACTAGTATAGCGATCGACCGCAGTCAACCTGTGCTTAAGCAGTCTCTGTATATGAGTACCGCAGGGACTTCACGGAGCTCCGCAGCTGTCTTCCAGTCTGCGTTAAAAGTTTTCCAATAACTAGGATCGAACCACAGTTCTCCGTTGCCTACTACATAAATGATGCAAATTACCTTATTTGGGGGAATTGGTAATCAGTTTTTTGAGTCGTTTTATATGAACGGCCACCTGCAAAACGGCATTTTTCTTGTGGATACACATTATGCGTTTTTAATGTCACGGTCTCCATTGCCTTCTGCATCGTTATATCGGTGATTTCTGCTAGTTATTCTCCCTTTTAGGGATAGTTTTCCACCCCAAAGTTTGCTGAAACTCTTTCACTTCCTCAGACCTTTTTGACGAGGCTTTCCGCAGAATTATGATGTATTTTTGTACCGAGTTCTAGTTTCTAACGTATGGCCAAAATTAAGAGACGCAAAGCTTATAATTTAAGGTCTCCCTGCCAACAAAGTCACAAGAGGAAAATGCTAAGCCGAGAAAGGGTCGAGGGTCATTCGGCTGTGTTAAGCTGTGATAAGAAACCACGAAATGAAAATATGCAAATGACTATCCGGAGAATTTGAACTACTATCATCCGAGTACCACTATGACACCCCAAGAAATGTTTTAGCTCTATCAGTAACATTAAATGTGCATAATATTGTGTATGGTGCTTGTAGGAATCCATGTTAAAGGCGAGGAACACACTGGCACAGTTCTATATATCATAAGGGGATTAAAAGCGGAGTATACAATCCACGTAAAAAATATCTGGGGCTTAAAATCACCAAGATTTCAGTCTAGATCACCAGCATAAAAGCAGTGGGTCAGCCGGTGTATATTTCCTTGCTTCATCTTTCTCGAATGGTTCTGCAGTATCGATACAGGCATGCGGAATTGTAACGGACAATGGTTGATGAAATGACGTCAGAGCACATTTCCACGGAAACCACGCTTAGCATTGTCGTACTTCTATATAAGGGCAGACGCAGGGGAGTTTAGGCAGAGCTTCGGAGACGGTTCACTATGAGAACACAGGACGAAGCAGAAGCGAACATGCGTCGACGACGCCGTCGCCTTGTACAAGTCGCTGGAACCGCAAAAGTTCAGGGGGTGGTGGCGTCGATGTTGTTTGCGAAATATACGGAGGTACGCCCTGGTATCTGATTACGTACGAGCTCTCAGGACTTGTGGTACATTTTTGCTCATGTACTGTTTTTTTTCCAGAGTTTTGGAGTTATTGGAGTGCAACGACGACGCCACCGCCGTGTACAAGTCACTGGAAGCGTGAAAGCTGGGGAGGCGGCGGCGTCGAATCTATCTGCGAACGACACGAATATATGTCGATGTCTGAGCACATTCGAGTTCCCACGACTCACAGTAAACTCTTGCTCATGTTCTCTCGTTTACCATTCAGAGCCTTGCCTTGCACTGGTTTGTGTACAACGACGACGACGACGACGCCGTGTACAATTCGATGGAAGCGCAAAAGTTGAGAGGAGGTGGCGGCGTCGAAGCTTTCTGTGAAAAATACGAAGGTATGCCGTGGTATCTGAGCACATACGAACTCCTACGATTAGTGCTAAAATTTTGCTAATGTTCCTCTTTTTTTTCAGAGTTTTGGATTTGAGTACAACAACATGCCACCGTCATGTGCAAACTGCTGAAAACGCAAATGCTGGGAAGGTGGCGCCGTCGAAGCTATGTGCGAACGATACGAAGATACCCCGTGGTGCCTGAGCACGTTACGAGTTCCCGCGACTCGCAGTAAACTCTTGCTAATGTACTCTTTTTTTTTCAGATCCTTGCATTTATTTGTGTGCGACGAAGACGCCGCCGCCATCACCACCGCCGCCGCCGTGTGCAGGTCGCTGGAAGCGCAAAGCTGAGGAGAAGGTGGCGGCATCGAAGCTGTTTGCAAACGACGCGAAAGTACGCTGTGGTCCCAGACAGCTTAGAGCATTACAAGACTAGTCGCGCTGGGATGGTGGAAGAACAATCTAACAGAGCTGTAACTGACGAGTGTAGAAGATGGTGCGTGTGCGCTGAATTTCTGGACTCAATACTAACGCACTTGTAAATGAAGCAAAATAAAATGAAACTGAAATAAGTAACCGTTTTTTTTGTAATTGCTGTACTGGTAGACATACATAAACATACTAGTTTAAGGCTCAGTTTTCACCAGAGCTGCAAAAATACATTAGACTTGAGCCTGTACAAAATATTATAAAATTTTATGGAAAATGCACTAGTTTGAGGCTCATAATTTCTACTATAATAACAAAAGTAAACGCCCCCCCCCCCAAAAAAAATAATAAATATTTCCAGCCCATGTTCGGAGTATACAAAACTACGTATTGCTCCGATGTACTCCCAGTCTTGCTTATATCTGCCTCACGTGCAGAGCCTGTTCCTCCAGCAACTCATGTACACGTTGGCGTCACATTAACCTGTTGTCCAACATAGTACCGAGTTCTGCTTCATCGCAACGAACGATCGCTGACACTATAATTCTAGCTTAAAACCAGTAGTGAACTGCTGTGTGGATAGAAGCTGAGGCGACGTGTCGCCTCTATCCATGTCAGATGGATCACATAAATGGGTCACTTAATGGTACTGACAGCGCATGCGACGACGGAAGGAACACACTACGGTGGGTAGGAGCTCAGTCTCATTCTCGGAAAGTATTCCTGCTAACAGAATTCTGCAGTCAGTAGCACCAGCTAGAAGAACGGACTGCAGAATTGCACCGCCAAGAGAAGAGATGGGACACTGCGATTTCATTGGAATTGAAAAAGTCGACTTTCGCCAAGAGGCGTACACACCATCATGGGACAAAAACCTATGTCCGTGTTCCGTATACTACTGTACCAACGTAGAAGAAGCGACAGTTCAGACGTAATGCAGAACATTCCTGCACCAATGGTGTACCTTCGGAAAATATTTGTCATAGTCATTTACGTCTTCTTATTAATCACGGGAGATTTACGCAGCAACTCTGTCGTGTGCGTGTGCGTGCGTATGTAGCTTGAGAGTAACCCAGAAATCTCCACTTAAGATTTAAACCCAGCTCAGAAGAATGCGTTGCCTATTTACAGGCACTCACGACTTTCAGAAGAATCCGTTGCCTATTTACAGGCAGTCGCGACTTGTAATTACATCTAGCTGACGTATTAGCCTAACAGTAACAGCGTACTCTTCTCTCAAAATGACCAAAGTTACTTCCAGCGTGTCTGTAAATTACAAGAGCTTGCATCATATAATGACATCTGCCATTTGCATTAATCCAAGAATAATCACATAGCTGCATCCCATTATTATCAGTAGTTAGTGTCCTTACATAACAATGTATTTTCCAAATACAGCTACTTTTGAATTACTTCACCGTCTACCACCATTTGAATCCGATAGTTACTGGAAACTTTCCCCTAGGGATCACGCAAATCTGTGAAATACACAGCTGGTTTGGGGTGCCTAAACGCAGACCCCAGTTGCTTTTTGCGTTCTAAGGCAAAACAATACCTTATGTCCATTTCTTTCCGACCCTTCGTGCGAAGAACGTTGGCAACATACGCACACTTCCTTCCTCTTTCCCATCACGCACCCCACCACCATCCGTACCCTCTTTGGGTTATGGCATTACGAAGCGACATGAGAAAGAAAGAAAGAAAGAAAGCTTCTGTTAAAGAGCGGTAAGTTAAATCAGCGATTTGTCGAAAAACCTTTAAAATTGCCGTAATGTTATTAGATTTTTTTATCACATCATCATTACAATTAACCTCAATAGGCAGAAGTTCTACAGCACACAGACTGAAATTTTATTTCAGTACTTGTGTTTCGATGACTTAATCTTTTTAAAATAAAAGCCATTATTTTGTGAAATATCCTGACGTGATACAACAAAAAGGAAGTATTTTTCGAAATCTATATTGATTGTAGGACACCTGTATTTGAGAAATAATTAGCCAAAAATCACCAAATGTAAGCTTACGTAGTCTTCGTCTCTGAGATGTCTGTAACCGTACTCTGTATCGGTGCAAAAGCTTGATGAGCTGTGGCATCACCATGGGCTCGTCAACGCTTCAGACAGCGAGGTGTCAACATGTGCAATAAAAACGCCACGGAGATCACAAGCTTATCCGCCGAGTAAGGTGGGGTAATGATGTCACACTGGCATCAGATTTCACCACAGTGCAGCTCAGCGCTGTCGTGGACGTGTAACACGATGAAAAGGTCGTCACATTCCCTCTTATCTTCATTTCACCCCCCTCTAGGCGCCTCTCCGATGGAGATCAAAATGGTGACACCTGGCGTTGAAATCACGCGGTTTTCTTAAAGGTGGACAGGGAAAAGGTCTCAGACACACTGCCGCTCAGGACAGACACGAAAAGGCCTCAGATGATAACATAAAGTGCGTCAATGAATGCACCCCTTTCCTTGGAGGCGTTCATTCCCGCACATTTCGCGCTCGAAAATGACAGTTCTCAGTGTGATGAGCACCAGGGCGGAGTCCTTAACAACCTCTGACGGTGCTACATCCCAGGACGTTTCAGCCTCTCTCTAACGACACTGTGGGGCTGCATCCCTACTGAACGTGATAGCACCCTTTTGGAATGCAGATTGATCACAATTTTTGTCCTCCTATACTGGTTGGAATCCCTAGCTGCCACCGTAAACTATTCGACAGCATTTGAACTTGATCCGAAATAGTAAACGGTGCTAATGCATTTTCATCACTCCGGTTTCGCATCCTCCTGTGGCGTGATCACGGAGGATTGCGACATTGACATGTGCATGAATACAATGGCAAATGGTCCATCTAAGACTTTCCGGTTTGGCAAGCTCTTGGTCGCATCCGACCACATTTATTGACAAAACCTAGAAAACCTGTATCTTTACAGAGATAACATGTGAGGTAACCGTAAGTGCCTGCAGGCTGGCAACTGGCATCGGACGATTTGTCAGGTGATTCCCTACCTGCAGGGACCCAGGGCTGCTTCACAGGTTTTGTTTGCAAAGGCACATTTTTAAAATTCTCAATACATGTGAGTGCGTGCACTGTCGAGCCAGAGGATGTCGCCGCAGGACACCACGTTTTGGCACCATTACAAAGTAAGTTTTAAGGCACCTGTGCACGCGGGCTCTTCCTCCCGTGTGGCACATTGGAGTGTGAATGTATAGTGCGAGAGGACTTACTGTCCTCCCCTTGATTCCACTCAAAGTAACTAGACGGAACAAGTTGTCTGGTATAAGTGTTTATTACATTAAACTTTACCACTTGCACAGGCAGCGGACCAACTGCGGCTCCTGACTCAGCTGGAAGTCATACACGCCGTTCGTTATGGGGATTGCAGCTACCTGATCGGGCGTTGCAACGGCTAATCCTACCTGCGCGCACAAAGGACCTGGAAGATCCACTTCTGCCCATAGGTTGCAAATTCTTCCAACAGGGAGCAGACTATACTGGACAGTCTCATCTTCCCCGTTTGAAGCTGCCACTAGATGGCAGTTGGAGTGAGTTGCAGAGTCCAAACATACTTCCACTCTAAAATGAGTTTTCTCATTTTACAAATTACATTTTAACAAACAACAAAACCAAAACAAGTAAACAATAAAAATATAACTAGGCACAATACGAATGCACATAAAACATGAATACACTAACATTTCGGGATGCCCACATCTCCAAACCACCACTGCATGTGAAACACAATGGGCACTAATACGTAGGACACAAAACAATAAAGTATTAATATTATACTGCATAAAAACATGAAATGAATACTAACAGCAGTTAGTCCACAAGAAACATCCACAGCTTCCCAAGCTAATCTTACGAATTATGAGGTTATTCCAGTAAATGGCAATTTGGCAGTGGCCCTGTATCATATACCACTACACAGATCTGAGGGGACACTTAACTGATTAGGTAGGGGACACAATTTTGCTATAGGCCTCTTAATCTGCCCATTAGCAGTTTTTACCATCACCACACGCACACACTTATCAGGACTGGGAAACAGCTGGTCAATGACACCCAGCCTCCACACCAAGGGAGGCAAATTATCCTCCTTGACCAGCACACGATCGCCGATCTGAGGTTGCCATGCTCCTTCCGATGTCCATTTTTTGCATTGCTGCAGTTCATGCATGTATTCTGTGGACCACCTCTTCCAAAAGGACTGATGCAACTGCTGTACAAGTTGCCATCTGTGGAATCTGTTGTCGGGAACCTCTAGGACAGAGGGTTCAGGATGAGCACAAAGGGGCTGTCCGATCAGGAAATGACCAGGAGTGAGAGCAGCAGGAGATCTAGGTCATCAGAGAGAAGACACAACGGCCTTGAATTCAAGCATGCTTTTATCTGAATTGACACAGTAGTCAGTTCTTCAAATGTCAGTACTGCATTGCCGATGATACGTTTGAGATGCGACACCATGCATTTGATTCCTACCTCTCAGAGTCCACCAAAGTGAGAGTCACGAAGTGGAGTGAACCTCCAACTGATACCCTCTGAGGTCGAAAAATCCACCACACCTTCAACAGTAACATCACTAGAGAGAAAACGTTTAAGCTAAACCTACAAATGTTGTGCCATTGTCACTGTACATGTGAGAAGGTTTCCCTCTTCTTGCAATGAATCTCCTGAGGGCGGACAAAAATGAACTTGTTACCAAGTCACTAACAAATTCTAAGTGGATGGCCTTGGTTGCCATGCAAATGAATAAAGCATTATAAGCCTTGGTGGTAGCTTTACTCCGTCTTCCACCATGCTTTACAGCAATAGGGACTGCATAATCTACTCCACGGTGCTGGAATGGATGAGACTGGTTTACTCTAACTGCAGGTAGCTGACCTATGAGTGAACTGCAGTCTTGGACTTAAGCCTAAAGCATTTTAAACATTTCCTGATAACTCCCTTGACTGTGTTACGCCCATTGGGGATCCAAAACCTCCTACGCCACATAGCCAACAAAAGTTGTGACCTAGCATGCAACAGATTTTCATGTTCATCTACACTATTGGCCATTATAATTGCTACACCACGAAGATGACGTGCTACAGACGCGAAATTTAACCGACAGGAAGAAGATGCTGTGATGTGCAAATGACTAGCTTTTCAGAGCATTCACACAATGTTAGCGCCGGTGGCGACACCTACAACGTGCTGACATGGGGAAAGTGTCCAACCGATTTCTCATACACAAACAGCAGTTGACCGGCGTTGCCTGGTGAAACGTTGTTGTCATGCCTCGTGTAAAGAGAAGAAATGCGACCCATCACGTTTCCGACTTTGATAAAGGTCGGATTGTAGCCTATCGCGACTGCGGTTTGTCGTATCGTGACATTGCTGCTCGCGTTGGCCGAGATCCAATGACTGTTAGCAGAATATGGAATCGGTGGGTTCAGGAGGGTAAAACGTAACGCCGTGCTGGATCCCAACGGCCTCGTATCACTAGCAGTCGAGATGACAGGCATCTTAACCACATGGCTGTAACGGATCGTGCAGCCAGGTCTCGATCCCTGAGTCAAGAGGTGGGGACGTTTGCAAGACAACAACTATCTGCACGAACAGCTCGACGACGTTTGCAGCAGCATGGACTATCAGCTCGGAGACCATGGCTGCGGTTACCCTTGACGCTGCATCACAGACAGGAGCGCCTGCAGTGGAGTACTCAACGACGAACCTGGGTGCACGAATGGCAAAACATCATTTTTTTGGATGAATCCAGGTTCTGTTTGCGGCATCATGATGGTCGCATCCGTGTTTGGCGACATCGCGGTGAACGCACATTGGAAGCGTGTATTCGTCATCGCCATACTGGCGTATCACCCGGCGTGATAGCATGGGGTGCCATTGGTTACACGTCTCGGTCAACTATTGATCGCAGTGACGGCACTTTGAACAGAGGACGTTACATTTCAGGTGTGTTACGACCCGTGGCTCTATCCTTCATTCGATCCCTGCGAAACCCTACATTTCAGCAGGATAATGCACGACCGCATTTTGCAGGTCCTGTACGGGCCTTTCTGGACACAGAAAATGTTCCACTGCTGCCCTGGCCAGCACATTCTCCAGATCTCTCAACAATTGAAAACGTCCGGTCAATGGTGGCCGAGCAACTTGCTCGTCACAATACGCCAGTCACTACTCTTGATGAACTGTAGTATTGTATTGAAGCTGAATGGGCAGCTGTACCTGTACGCGCCATCCAAGCTCTGTTTGACTCAATGCCCAGGCGTATCAAGGCCGTTATTACGGCCAGAGGTGATTGTTCTGGGTACTGATTTCTCAGGATTTATGCACGCTAATTGCGTGAAAATGTAATCACATGTCAGTTCTAGTATCATATAATTGTCCAATGAATACCCGTTTATCATCTGCATTTCTTCATTGTGTAGCAATTTTAATGGCCAGTAGTTTATTATGAGAATTTTTGTCAAATGATGCTTAGGTGGTACGATAATAGGATGGCGCTCATCATATGGTACACCAGCATTCATTAATCTCCCTCCCACTCGTAAAATACCTTCGGCATCAACAAACGGGTGCAAATCCCTTAATTTGCTGCTATGTGGAATAGGGAAACTGGCCATCAACAAAGCGATCTCATTACCATATTCACTATGTTGAGCTGCGCCAAATGCCCTTTTGATAGCGTTGTGGCATTCCAGTGGAGTGAATGGCCCAGTTATCCTGTCTGATTTCTGAAGCCTAGTGTTATTAGCAAACCTCAGTGTATAGGCCAAAATTTGTAAGATTTTGAATGATGAATATTTACACAGCAGTTCATCATCAAGATTAATGACCAACACCAAGGATACTTGTGTACACCTTCTGTCGGGCACATCTTCTACACTAAGTGGAGTGCAAATGTTGCAGTCGAGGTCGCAAGTGGATAGCCATGACGAGCCAGATCACCACTGAACAAGTGAACTCAAGGAAGCTGGATTAATACCATGTGCTAAGTGGTCAGCAGGATTATCCTCTGATTTGACATGTCTCCAGTTGGCAACTGAACTCAGTTCCTGGATTTCAGAGACTCTGTTAGCAACAAAGGTTTTCCAGTGACAAGGACTTCGCTACAGCCAACAGAGAACTATTATGGAGTCTGTCCACAAAGGAATGTCGCCACTATCTATGATGCCTAAGGCATTGGTCACCTTGTGAATGAGTCAGGCAAGAAGCAGCGCACCACATAATTCCAGTCGTGGAAGAGACTTTTGTTTTACAGGGGCAACCAGAGATTTGGCTGCAGCCAATGAGACCAACACACTGTTATTGGGAAGAACACATCTGACGTATACACACGCACCATATGCCAACTGTGAAGCGTCAAAAAGCCCATGAATTTCTAATTTAACAAGCTGGGGGCAAGGAATGATCTTCCTGTTAATCAAAATACCATTTACGCAAGGCAGTTGCACACAAACAGCATTCCATTTATCAGTGAGGTTGGATGGAAGAATTTCATCCCAATCAAGGCTTAGTTGCCACAAGCGCTGCAATAACAATTTACATGTTATGACTGCTGGACCTAGAAGCCCCAGCAGGTCACAGATTGATGCTATTGTAGACAGGACACTGCGTTTGGTAACCTTTGACAGCCGAAGACTCTTCAGCTGCACATGGCACAGGAAAGTGTCGGAGCCAGGGTGCCATAATATCCCTAACGTTTTTATGGCTTGTTCACCAGTAAGATGACAAGGCAAAGACGTTTCTCTGTCCTGCACAGGAATTTTTTTCCTGACCTTGTGACTATTGGAACATCATTTCCTCAGTGGGAACCCCCCCAAAAGTAAGCAGTTGAGTCAGCTGGATTTGAAATTCCTGAGCTTCAACTTCCGTATCTGAGCCACCTAAGAAGTCATCACATAAAAGCTAGACATCAAGGCTTTTGCCATTGGAAACCTGTTTTGATTCTCCAAAGCCAACTGTTGAAGACATCTGGTAGCAAGAAAGGCAGCAGGAGCGGTTCCATATGTGAGAGTACACAGTGTATATTCTTGCATCGGTTCAGACGGTGATTCTAGTCACGGAATTCTCTGGAAGTTCCTGTCATCAGGGTTGCCAGACACTTGGCGATACATTTTTGCTATGTCAGCTGACAGAGCAACATTGAAGGAGCGAAATTTTATAGTAATGGAAAATAAATCTGGCTGGACAGTGGGACCAACCATCAAGATATCATTGAGAGATATTTCATTAGAAATGGCAGCAGAACCACCAATTACTACCCTCAACTTAGTAGTGGAGCTGCATTCTTTGAAAACAGCATGATGTGGGAGGTAACACCTTGGACCAATAATACCTTGAGAATTAGAGATCTCCATGTGTCCCAGTTCGACATATTCGTGCATGAATGCAGCATATTCCTTCTGCAGATTCGGTTGCCTTTTAAAGCTCCTCTCAAGAGGCGCCAGTCTCCGAGAGGCTTGTTGTCGTGATTCGCCTAATGATTTACAGTCAAGTTTCACTGGTAATCGAACCACAAATCTCCCTTCTTCATCTCGTGCCGTGTGGCGCTGAAAGTGAGCCTCACATATTTTATCCTCCTTACTCATCGTTTTTGTAGACAGTTCCTCTAACTCCCAAAAACTTTACAGTTTGGCATCTAAATTGTCACCTCTAACAAAACACGAGGTCACTGTAGAACGAGGCATGTTGCATGAAGCCGAAGGCATCCTACCAGACAAAATCCAGCCAAATTTTGTTTCGACCAGTGAGGGATGACTTGGTTTCACCAGCCTTTCCTTACAAACAACGTCAAAGAAAACCTCAGCACCAAGAATCATATCTACTGTGGCAGGCTTGTTGAATTCTGGATCAGCGAGCGGAAGATTACACTGGACACTCCAGGACCTTGTGTCTATCTTGCCCGCCGGTAGGTTATTGGACTGGTGACATGATCTGCGATGGCACAAGTGGTTCTGACATGAAAGTCGTAGAGCCTAGACGACAGTTCAACATCACAAGTGTAAGACACTGAGACTGCAAAGGCATTGTTTACGCCTTTCACAGGAAGGGAGTGTTTACTTCGTTTCAGTTTTAATTTGTCTGCCATGCCCTTAGATATAAAGGATAGCTGACTCGCACTATCTAGCAGAACTCTGCAAACCTGCTGTCTACCCATGCTGTCTTTAATGTTGACAACAGCTGTTGCCAACAAAACATTAAAATGGATGTTTGCTTTCCCGTTCGTAGCTTGATGAGCCAAGGAATGGCCTCCTGGTTCACTATTCTCCCCTTTCCTTGGTTCAGCAGGCTTGTGGAGCAGTATGTTGTGCCTTCCTTTACAAATTTTACAAGGAGAAATCCTGCATTTAGTCGAGAAATGACCAGAGCGGATGCACAAGAAACAAAGCTTACTTTTTGTAACATATGCCCGCCGCTCATCGACATTTAGTGATTGAAACCCTTAGCATTTAGTGATAGTATGAAGTTCACTACAAATTTTACGTGATTCCTCAGTATTAGCATTAGCGAGATGAGCCCTCCTCATGTTCTAGCTCTATCAGTAATATTAAAAGGACATAATATTGTGTATGGTGCTTGTAGGAATCCTTGTTAAAGGCGAGGAACACACTGGCACAGTTCTATGTATCATAAGGGGATTAAAAGCGGAGTGTACAAGATAGTGTCTGCAAGTCACGTAAAAAATATCCGGGGCTTAAAATCACCAAGATTTCAGTCTAGACAACCAGCATAAAAGCAGTGGGTCAGTCACTGTATATTTCCTCGCTTCATCTTTCCCGAATGGTTCCGTAGTATCGATACAGGCATGTGGAATTCTAACGAACAATGGTTAAAGAAATGACGTCAGAGCACATTTCCACGGAAACCACGCTTAGCATTGTCATACTTCTATATAACGGCAGACGCAGGGGAGTTTAGGCAGTTCTTCGGAGACGGGTCACTACAAGCAGACAGGATGAAGCAGAAGCGAACATATGTGGACGACGCCGTCGCCATTTTCAACTCGCTGGAACTGCAAAAGCTCAGGGGGTAGCGGCGTCGATGCTTTTTGTGAACTATGGGAAGGTACGCCCTCGTATCTGATTGAGTGCGAGCTCCAACGACTTATGGTCTATTTTTGCTCATGTACTCTCTTTTTTTTCAGAGTTTTGGAGTTATTGGAGTGCAACGACGACGCCGCCGCCGTGTACAAGTCA
This sequence comes from Schistocerca piceifrons, assembly GCF_021461385.2. Classification (NCBI taxonomy): domain Eukaryota; kingdom Metazoa; phylum Arthropoda; class Insecta; order Orthoptera; family Acrididae; genus Schistocerca; species Schistocerca piceifrons. The sequence goes on from NC_060138.1 coordinate 1,034,036,171, forward strand.
CTGGAAGCGTGAAAGCTGGGGAGGCGGCGGCGTCGAATCTGTCTGCGAACGACACGAATATATGTCGTGATGTCTGAGCACATTCGAGCTCCCACGACTCGCAGTAAACTCTTGCTCATGTTCTCTCGTTTACTATTCAGAGCCTTGCCTTGCATTGATTTGTGTACTACGACGACGCCGTGTACAATTCGATGGAAGAGCAAAAGTTGAGAGGAGGTGGCGGCGTCGAAGCTGTCTGCGAAAAATACGAAGGTATGCCGTGGTATGTGAACACATACGAACTCCTACGATTTGTGCTAAATTTTTGCTAATGTTCCTCTTTTTTTTCAGAGTTTTGGATTTGAGTACAACGACATGCCACCGTCGTGTGCAAGCTGCTGAAACCGCAAATGCTGGCAAGGTGGTGCCGTCGAAGCTATTTGCGAACGATACGAAGATATCCCGTGGTGCCTGAGCACGTTAGGAATTCCCGCGGCTCGCAGTGAACTCTTGCTCATGTACTCTCGTTTTTTTTCTTTCAGATCCTTGCATTTGTGTGCGACGAAGACGCCGCCGCCATCACCACTACCACCGCCGCCGTGTTATACCACGCAGGTCGCTGGAAGCGCAAAGCTGAGGAGGAGGCGGCATCGAAGCTGTTTGCAAACGACGCGAAAGTACGCCGTGGTGCCTGACAGCTTAGACCACTACAAAACTCAAGTCACGCTGGGATGGTGGAAGACCAATCTAACAAAGCTGTAACTGACAAGTGCAGAAGAGGGTGCGTGTGCGCTGAATTTCTGGACTCAATACTAACGCACTTGTAAATGAAGCAAAATAAAATGAAACGGAAATAAGTAACCGATTTTGTTGTAATTGCTGTACTGGTAGACATATAGAAACATACTAGTTAGACTTGAGCCTGTACAAAATATTTTATGGAAAATGCACTGGTTTGAGGCTCATAATTTCTACTAGAGTAACAAAAGTAATCGCCGCCCCCAAACTAATAAATATTTGTAGCCCATGTTGAGTATAAAAAACTACGTATTGCTCCGATGTATTCCCAGTCTTGCTTATATCTGCCTCACGTGCAGAGCCTGTTCCTCATGCAACTCACGTACAAGTTAGCGTCACATTAATCTGTTGTCCAACATGACACCGAGTTCTGCTTCATCGCAACGAACGATCGCTGACTGTAGTTCTAGCTTAAAATCAGTAGTGAACTGCTGAACCTTTTGTGTGGATAGGAGCTGAGGCGACGTGTCGCTTCTACCCTCACGCGTCACATAATTCCGATGGACGCCGTCATAAATGGGTCGCATAATGGCAATGACAGCGCATTCGACGACGGAAGGAACACACCGCGGTGGGTAGGAGCTCAGTCTCTTTCGCGGCCAGCACTGCTGCTAACAGAGAATCTGCAGTCAGTAGCAACAGCTAGAAGAACGGACTGCAGAATTGCAAGAGAAGACATGGGACACTGCGGTGTCAGAGGATTTGAAAAAGTCGACTTTCGCTAAGATGCGTATACACCATGGGACGAAAGCCTATGTCCATGTTCCGTAAACTACTATACCAACGTAGAAGAAGCGACTGTGCAGATGCAATGCAGAACATTCCTGCACAAATGGTATACCTTTGGATAATATTTGTCATAGTCATTTACGTCTTCTCATTAATCACGGGAGATTTACGCAGCAACTCTGTCGTGTGTGTATGCGTGCGTATGTAGCCTGAGAGTAACCCAGAAATCTCCACTTAAGATTTAAACCCATCTCAGAAGAATCCGTTGCGTATATACAGGCAGTCGCGACTTTTAATTACATCTAGCTGACGTATTAGCCTAACAGTAACAGCGTACTCTTCTCTCAAAACGACCAGAGTTACACCCAGCGTATCTGTAACCTACAAGAGCTTGCGTCGTCATATAATGACATACGCATTAAACCAAGAGTAATCACATAACTGGTTCCCATCATTATCAGTAGTTAGTATCCATACATAACAATGTATTTTCCAAATACAGCTACTTTTGAATTACTTCACCCCGTCTACCAGAGTTACACCCAGCGTATCTGTAACCTACAAGAGCTTGCGTCGTCATATAATGACATTCGCGTTAAACCAAGAGTAATCACATAACTGGTTCCCATCATTATCAGTTGTTAGTATCCTTACATAACAATGTATTTTCCAAATACAGCTACTTTAGAATTACTTCACCCCGTCTACCACCATTTGAATCCGATAGTTACTGGAAACGTTCCCCTAGGGATCACGCAAATCTGTGAAATACACAGCTGTATTGAGTTGCCTAAACGCAGACCCCAGTTTTTTGCGCCCTAAAGCAAAACAATACCTTATGTCCTTTCCTTTCCGACCCTTCGTGCGAAGAACGTTGAGAACATAAGCACACTTACTTCCTCTTTCCCATCACCCACCCCGCAACGCTCCGTACCCTCTTCGGGTTATGGCATTACGAAGCGTCATGAGAAAGTAAGAAAGCTTCTGTTAAAGAGCGCTAAGTTAAATCAGCGATTTGTCGAAAAAACTTTAAAAGGGCCGTAATGTTATTAGATTTCTTTAGCACATCATCGTTACAATTAACCACGGTGGGCAGTAGTTCTACTGCACACAAACTGAAATTCTATTTGAATATATGTGTATCGATTACTTAATCTATTTAAAATTAGAACCATTATTTTGTGAAAAATCCTGACGTGATACAACAAAAAGAAAGTATTTTTCGAAATCTTCGTCTCTGAGATGTCTGTAACCGTGCTCTGTATCGGTGCAAAAGGTTGGTGAGCTGTGGCATCACCATGGGCTCGTCAACGCTTCAGACAGCGAGGTGTCAACATGTGCAATAAAAACGCCACAGAGATCACAAGCTTATCTGCCGAGTAAGGTGGGGTAATGATGTCACACTGGCATCAGATTTCACCACAATGCTGCTCAGCGCTGTCGTGGACGTGTAACACGATGAAAAGGTCGTCACATCCCCTCCCCTCTTATCTACATTTCACCCCTCTCTTGACGCCTCTCCGATGGAGATCAAAATGGTGACACCTGGCGTTGAAATAATGCGATTTTCTTAAAGGTGGGCAGGGAAAAGGTCTCAGACACACTGCCGCTCAGGACAGACACGAAAAGGCCTCAGATGATAACATAAAGTGCGTCAATGAATGCACCCCTTTCCTTGGAGGCGTTCATTCCCGCACATTTCGCGCTCGAAAACGACAGTTCTCAGTGTGATGAGCACCAGGGCGGTGTGCTTGACAACCTCTGGCGGTGTTACATCCCTGGACGTTTCAGCCTCTCTCTAACGACACTGTGGGGCTGCATCCCCACTGAAGGTGATAGCACCCTTTTGGAATGCCGATTGATCACAATTTTTGTCCTCCTGTACAGGGTGGAATCCCTAGCTGCCACCGTAAACTATTCGACAGCATTTGAACTTGATCCGAAATAGTAAAGGGTGCTAATGCATTTTCATCACTCCGGTTTCGCATCCTCCTGTGGCGTGATCACGGAGGATTGCGACATTGACATGTGCATGAATACAATGGCAAATGGTCCGTCTAAGACTTTCTGGTTTGGCAAGCTCTTGGTCGCATCAGACCACATTTACTGACAAAACCTAGAAAACCTGTATCTTTACAGAGATAACATGTGAGGTAACCGTAAGTGCCTGCAGGCTGGCAACTGGCATCGGACGATTTGTCAGGTGATTCCCTGTCTGCAGGGACCCAGGGCTGCTTCACAGGTTTTGTTTGCAAAGGCACATTTTAAAATTCTCAATACATGTGAGTGGGTGCACTGTTAGGCCAGAGGATGACGCCACAGGGCACTAAGTTTTGGCACCATTGCAAAGTAAGTTTTAAGGCACCCTTGAGCCAAATTTTAAAATTACGCGTTTCAATGGCAGTCAGCTGTGGGGTTTCGAATAAGTGTTCCTTTAATTGTGTTGAGCAGTCTATTCAACAGTTTAGATGACAGACTGCTGTGTCCGTGCCGGCCGTTGTGGCTGAGCGGTTCTAGGCGCTACGGTCTGGAACCGCGCGACCGCTACGGTCGCAGGGTCGAATCCTGCCTCGGGCATGGGTGTGTGTGTGACGTCCTTAGATAGGTTTAAGTAATTCTAAGTTCTAGGGGCTGATGACCTCAGAAGTTAAGTCCCATAGTGCTCAGAGCCATTTGAACCATTTTGCGGTGTCCGTGACTGCACTGAAACAATCGAAACACAGAATCAGCAGAAATGTTCTTTTAATGAAACGTTTTGCATGCTCCATGTATTTATTATGAACTTCACATAAAGGATATCGTCAGTGTGAATAATTTACATGTTCCTTAACGCTGTAGGAACGACTGCTAGACGTCAGGATCGATTTGCACTCATTCTTAAATGACCCTAACGTTTTTATGTTCTTCATTTCTTCATCTAATGTGTAGAATTGTGTGATATAAGACCTTGGTATGTACATTATCTGATCAAACGTATCGGAACACCTGTTAGTGATCGCCATATGGAGTATGTCTGCCCGTCGCCGATATGATGGGTCGAATTCTCCTGCGGATACTTTCAATGAGGTATCTGAATATCTGTGGAGAAACGCCGGCGCGGACCGTGGTCGGAGCGGCTTGCGGGGATAGGGAGTATATTATTTGGCCGCGCGCCCTCAGGAGCTCTGTTTTCACCGCACCTGACAATTGCGACATGTTCGATCGCCGAAATATTGTGCCCTTTGGATACTATGAACTGGCAGTACATGTTGTAAGACGACATGGTCTCCTGACCTACATTGCTTACATATTCCGCCCTCACAATCAAATTCCGCACATCAAGACGCTTCATTCGAACCCAAACTCGATAAGATAAAGTCAATGTTGTATGAATTCATGTAAACGATATGCAAATAACTAATAAATCACAAGTGCGCACCATGGCTGAAATACTCGAGGCTGGCGTACACACATACATTCCAGACACGACGGTCACTGAAGCTATTAGTTCGAGAGAGGCAACCGCACACCAGGAGGCCAGTCCCAACCCATCTACGTCGGCTGGTGGACGGCTGTGGTGCAGACAGCATTCGCCCGAGGGAAAGAAGAAACTACCCTGTGTTCGGCTAAAAAGCAAATTTCGCTACATTGTGTAGGAGCGGCCAGCCTATGCATTCTTATACATAGCACGCAGTTTCAGAGATTTTCACAGGGAGACAGCAAACTCCAAACGCCGATACTACAGATTTCAGGATTGGTCGCCTTAAACGAAACGTCATTCTTCCGTTTCAGAAGAGCAATGCTGATTGGCAGACGATATTTCTGACACCTTGAGCTGAAGGAGTATTGGAAGAGACCGAAAGATATACCCCTTCACGTCTGGCATGGAGAGGCGCCGTTCCGTTGTCGCTCTTGGAGCGAGGAACAAGTCTCTCCTCAGTACTTCACTGGGAGAGAACCTCTGTCGAGAGAAAATCGAAGTGCGACTCTCTATATTGAGTCATTGCGATTAAGCATTGTTCACTGTGTTGGCCGACACACTTATTGTGCCGCGTGAATGGACAGAGATATAGTTAAACGCCTACGAGCGAATTTCTGAATGGCACTGCGGTGGACTGGTTATCTGACCAGTGTACCACACCAATAGTTAGACTAGGGGCGAATAGGAATACTTGACTTCATCAAGGCGTAGGGAGAGTTTGATTGGTGAAGGTCAGTCCAGATAGAATGAGAGTTATCTTATTTGTCAGCAGTGAGCGGCGCAGACAGCAGTCATCGCAGCTTACGGTATTGTGCGCTACACCTATTGCGAGCCCCATATTTCCTCCACAACAGTACACTTCACTGCATTTCACACGTGACAGCCTCGACCGTACCTAGCAACACTCTAAAGAATAATTATTCAAGTTGAGTATGCGTGGCTCTCAACCATTCTGCCAAGTCAATAACAATATTAATCTTTGTGTAGAAATTTCATTAGCGAATCCTATCCTTGAGAGGTAACCTCACATTCCAAAAAGAACCAGGATATAACTTGTTCAATTCATAACTAAAAGTGCCATTGTGATATCTCAAAATTTTTGCAAAATAAATAAAAATTTTCTTTAATTTCATATTTTTCTTACACTAACTAGCACTACTCCAGTACCCAAGTATCCCACTAGTTATGTAAGAACTTTTTTTAATTTTTATGTCATTTCCTTACATCAGATGACTCCAGAAGATATTTATTGCTGAAAGTTTTTCAGGCATTTCTCTTTAGAACGTTAGGAGTGTCTGTCTGACTTCTGTAGTAGTGTGGGGTGGAAATTGCATCTTGCAGGAGCCACAGAGTAAAGGGCACATCTCAGATTAATCCATTGCACAGAATAACAGAATAGCATATCAATCCTTTGCTCACACAAAATGGCGACCCTGCCAGGATAGGTAAAATAGGTAAGCTACCATTATAAGAAAGTGTCAGGATAGTTAGGTATGGCAGGTCGCATCAGTAGCACTTTGAAGAACTTTATTTCTTGTAGTAAATAGCTATTTGCAAAGATTGGGATTAGAATAGATACAGGTAGTGAAGAAAGCAGAACTGTAGGGAGAATAAATCAGATAGCCAGCAGGTAAACGAGCTTATTGAGAATAGGACAGAATGTGAACCTGAGAATAGGACAGACGGTGAATCAGAGAATAGGACAGTCGGGGAGCTGCAGATTCAGCAGGCTCAGTTAGACTGGGATAAAATTGAGACAGATCAGATGGGAATCGAAGGGATGAGAACATCGAATTTCCAGAATATGAAATTGCAGGTAGGGCACATTCTGAGCCAGAAATAGACAGCTCACGTAGGAAATGGCAAAGATTCGAAGCGAAACGAGCACAGGAAACGCGTTTGTTTGCCACATATTTAGGGACAGAATACGCGTCAATACAGTCAATGAACCGGCAGTTAGCTAACGTTCAAAGAGAAGTAGACAGTGAGGAAGAGGGGGAACATTTAGAGTACGTCGAACCTATCGTACGCATTCTAAATATGCCCCAACAGCAGACACAGAATTTTGCGGAGTTACGAGCGCCACGAAAAGGTTCCGTAAAAGACGCAACTATACCTGCAAACACAAGACATACACAACAGAGAGGGCAGAATGCGGAGTTGTTTTGCGCCACGTAATGGTTCAATGACAAACGCAACTAGTCCTCAACACAGACAGCACGGGTTATTGCAGTTATCAAATTTAGAAACGCCACAGCATAGCCCAGTAAACGACGTAACTGGCCGATTGGAAAACAATAGATTGAGAATACATAGTTCAGCAGAAGGTAGTGTTGCAGGACAGGGCGCGATCATGGAGATGTTACAAAAAATGAACGCTAGTATGACGAAACAGAATCAGGCTATTAAGACACAGATCCAACAGGATAATCAGAACTTGAGACAAGAGATTAAAACACAGATGCAACAGGGTAAAATCCAGATGGAAAAATGGATCGCCAGAATTGATTTTCAGATCACTCAGATAAACAAAGACGCGAAAGAATCTACAGAAAGAATTCAGGTACTAACACCAGGTCAGCAGCAATTACGCACTGACGTGGACTAGGTCCAATTGGACATCATAAACGTTGGCAAAAATGTGGAACGTTTTACGAAAAAAGCCACTCGAACAGCAGTACAAATTTCGGAAGAACAAGTAATTCAAAGCAAGGTCGCAAAGGTTGCACTGAAAAAATATGATCAGCGAATCAGTAAAATAGAACTTAAAAACAAAGATCAGTTTGAAAAGCTTCCAACAGAGTTGATACAAACTATCGAAGAAAAGATCGAGACCGATTACACCTGTAGCAAACAACTGATGCGTCAAACATTAATTCAGTACACGAACACGCACCGTCTAAGAAAGTTCGATTAGAACCAAGGCTAGACGTAACACTCGCACAGAAAACTCCGATTAAAGTAATACATGACATCCCACAGGACCAGGCACAGTACCTAGAAAAACGGAACACATACATTCAGCCGATACCAATCGAAAGACAGGCAACTGAACCACTAAATCCAATGACACAACATAATAGCAGCACAGGTACTATACCACGAACGACGAGAGTAGAAACACACGAACAACACTTTTGTTCACCAATGATACGACCACCAAACACTGCAAAACGTAAAGAGTGAATTGAAAAATGCGGAAGAGATTAGACAAACTAACGTCCACCCTATCTTATACTAACCACTAAATAAAAGCTAAATTAAGAATCAACAAAATAACACATTAATTAAAAGAAAAAGAGACACAATACACACTAACAATCTCTTGTAGTATCAAGTACAGTACAATATGTGTGGTGTCACCGCCAGACACCACACTTGCTAGGTGGTAGCCTTTAAATCGGCCGCGGTCCGTTAATATACGTCGGACCCGCGTGTCGCCACTGTCAGTGATTGCAGACCGAGCGCCGCCACACGGCAGGTCTAGAGAGACTTCCTAGCACTCGCCCCAGTTGTACAGCAGATTTTGCTAGCGATGGTTCACTGACAAATTACGCTCTCATTTGCCGAGACGATAGTTAGCATAGCCTTCAGCTACGTCATTTGCTACGACCTAGCAAGGCGCCATTATCATTTGCTATTTATCTTGTGATGCATGTACCCTCAGACCGATGTTCACCAATTATGGATTAAAGTTAAGTATTCCACAGCTACGTCCTGTTTTTGCTAGTTCATTTCCGTGTCCTGTTCCAGACCTCACGCCAGCCTGCGTGAGCTTAAACGCGTGCCTTTCGGCTTCACCTCGTAGTGGCTTGGCTGTCTTGCCAAGTCACAACAATATGCACAAAAGCAATGAATGGTACACAACAATTAAAAGAATGAAGAAGTTGTAGGACATAATTAGAATAAAGAAAAGAAATCATATATATACAATAATTTTTGCCACTATCAGAAAATTTTTTCATTACGTAAATAACAAATATATGTAAAACAAAAATTGTAAATATTTCTACGCATCAGAGGGACATCGCCACCAGCACCAATCACCAGCTCCTTTAACACCAGGTGCTCCGAGATAGCGATGGAGAGGGTACAGACAAGTTGGGAAAGCACTTAGAGCAATAACAACAACATGAAGACCACGCAACAATGGAAATGCAGGTTGCAACCTGGTTGGACATCAGGAAGACAACGCGCAGCACGGATATTTCATATATCACGACACTGCTACACAACAGAAGAGCGTGGGGAGAATCATAATATGACGAGACGACAATGAAGGTACAAAAAAATTACTAAGATTTACAAACTCATCAAGTAACAGTTGGGGAGGCAGGCAGATCCTACAAATCCTATATCACTCCTACACTAAAATTCACATATTCCTATCCCAAGAAGAACAGAAGAATGCAAGAAAGAAGAGAAGAACAGAAGATGCAAGATGAGGAAGGGCAGTAAACAGCAAGATACCTTTCTCTCCTATCCTACAAAGCAAATTGCTACAAACGTCTTTCCATGAACTTTGAGGCATGGCAACTACTACAACCACCTCTCCAAAAATAAACCTTGAATCGTTAAACAAATACAAGCGAATGGCAAACGGTATATTAGGTAGTACCAACCAACATTGTTTAGAAATAGATTCAGCAAAATGAACAGTATTCTCCCAACAACATCATCAAATCATCATACCGAACCAGCTCTGAAGTACCAAGACGTCACAGGACAATATCGGGTGACGATCGTCGGTAGTCAACTACAATCATCGAACTGCCATACCGTACCAGGTGTGACAGCAAAGGAGTACCAAGACATCATTGTTTATGCAGTAAACCAGTCATCATCATCGGTGAAATGTACCACTCCATGATGACAATGTGAACAAGTAAGACCCGGCATCGCATGCTAGAGTGCTTCTCTCATGATTTGTGACACCCATGCAAATGAGTCGACGCCTTCCAGTATTTCAGTGGGGATCGTCGTGCACAGAAACTGACGCAGCTAAAAAGGAAAAGACTGATATAACACAAATGTAGAGTTAAGGAAATGATATATTTGTAAACGTACCTTATTCCTTTCTGGTAAAAGTAATTACTTTTATTATGTATGTAAAGTCCACAATACCTTAAACCTTTTGTAAAGAAACTTAGCTAGTATAGTTATATAACCTCACAAACTCATGGAAAGTCTATTTCTTTTATATGTAAAATTAGAAAAGGATTTATCTAGGAATTTTCTTGTTTAAGTAACATTCAAAAACACCTTTTTGGGGTAATAATATTAATACCGAGGATAGAATTAAGAGGAAACACTTCTTCATCCTTATAAAAAAAAGAAAAAAACAGTGACACATAAATAAAAAGATTATACCTAAAAAAATAAAACAAAGTAACACAACAGAGCTTTTGCGAACATTTACGCATGCTTAACTAAAGAAAAGATATAACCACACTAAAACATGATACACTGTACACTTACGAATGTAGAAAATTTAACATAATAAAAACAAATTTTTGGAAACGAAAAAGAAAAACAGAGACACGTACTAGCAACGACAAAGAATAACAACCTTTGTAGAGTCTATGTTTGCCTAACAACAAAACATAAATTGTAGAATTAAAATAATACAAACAATAGCTGTAAAGATATCATTAGAAAAAATTGTTAAGAATGGCTGAGAAAAGTTTATTGGAAAATCTAAAAGAACAATTTTTGCCTGACTTTGTCAATGTTTTCCTCGGCATTGACAAGCCCCAGACAAAAATTTTGTCAGAAGGAGGGAGGTATGTAAGACATCGTGGTCTTCTGACCTTCATTGCTTACATATTCCGACCTCACAATCATATTCCGCACCCAAACTCGACAAGATAAAGTCAATGTTGTATGAATTCAAGTAAACGATATGCAAATAACTAATAAATCGCAAGTGCACACCGTGGTTGAGATACCCAAGGCTGGCGTACACACATACATTCCAGATACGACGGTCACAGGAGCTATTAGTTCGAGAGACGCAACTGCACGCCAGGAGGCCAGTCCCAACCCACCTACATCGGCTGGTGGACGGCCGTGGAGCAGACAGCATTCGCCCGAGGGAAAGGAGAAACGACCTCGTGTTCGGCTTAAAAGCAAATTCCGCTACATTGTGTTGGAGCGGCCAGCCTACGAATTCTTTACACATAGCACACAGTTTCAGAGATTTTCACAGGGAGACAGCAAACGCCAAACGCCGATACTACAGATTTCTGGATTGGTCGCCTTAAACGAAACGTCATACTCCCGTTTCAGAAGAGCAATGCTGGTTAGCAGAGGATACTTACCGATCGAGGTGGGGCAGTGGTTAGCACACTGGACTCGCATTCGGGAGGACGACGGTACAATCCCGTCTCCGGCCATCCTGATTTAGGTTTTCCGTGATTTCCCTAAATCGCTTCAGGCAAATGCCGGGATGATTCCTTTGAAAGGGCACGGCCGATTTCCTTCCCAATCCTTCCCTAACCCGAGCATGAGCTCCGTCTCTAATGACCTCGTTGTCGACGGGACGTTAAACTCTAATCACCACCCACCACCAGAGGATACTTCTGACACCTTGAGCTGAAGGAGTATTGGAAGAGACCGAAAGATATACCCCTTCACGTCTGGCGTGGAGAGGCGCCGTTCCGTTGTCGCTCTTGGAGCGAGGAACACGTCTCTCCTCAGTACTTCACTGGGAGAACAGCTCTGTCGAGAGCAAATCGAAGTGCGAATCTGTATTGAGTCCTTGCGATTAAGCATTGTTCACTGTGTTGGCCGACACACTTATTGTGCCGTGTGAACGGACAGAGTTATAGTTAAATGCCTACGAGCGAATTTTTGAGTGGCATTGCGGTGGACTGGTTATCTGACCGGTGTACCATGCCAATTGTTAGATTAGGGGCGAATAGGAATACTTGACTTCATCAAGGCATAGGGCGAAGGTCAGTCCAGATAGAACGAGAGTTACCTTATTTGTCAGCAGCGAGAGGCGCAGACAGCAGTCATCGCAGCTTACGGTATTGTGCGCTACACCTATTGCGAGCCCCATATTTCCTCCACAACAGTACACTTCACTGCATTTCACACGTGACAGCCTCGACCGTACCTAGCAACATTCTAAAGGATGATTATACAAGTTGAGCATGCGTGGCTCTCAGCCATTCTGCCAAGTCAATAAGAATATTAAACTTTGTATAGAAATTTCATTAGTGAATCCTATCCTTGAGAGGTAACTTCACATTCCGAAAAGAACCAGGATATAACTTGTTCAATTCATAAGTAAAAGTGCCATTGTGATATCTCAGAATTTTTGCAAAATATATAATTTTCGTTAATTTCATGTTTTCCTTACACTAACTAGCACTACTCCAGTACCCAAGTATCCCACTAGTTAGGTAAGAAATTTTGTGAATTTTTGTGTCATTTCCTTATAGCGGCGACTCCAGAAGACATTTATTACTGAAAGTTTTTCAGGCATTTCTCTTTAGAACGTTAGGAGTGTCTGTCTGACTTCTGTAGTAGTGTGGGGGTGGAAATTGCATCTTGCATGAGCCACAGGATTCGAACCTGCGACCGTAGCAGTCACGCGGTTCCGGACTGAGCGCCTAGAACCGCACGGCCACCGCGCCCGGCGATAGCAACAGTCCCATCTCACGCTCCTATTAATGGCGATGTACCACACACCGAGGCTACCATTCGCTGTTTGCGGCCGTCCTGCTACAAACGTGATTCCTCGCAGCGATATGTCCCGCGACACTGGCGTGGCGTCTACGTCTGCGTCGCCAGCTAATGGCCCGGCAGGTCGCAGTCTGCACAACACCTCCACAGCCTCTGCAACATCGCAGCGGCGCTCACCAGCCACTCCCGAGCCATTATGATCGAAACCAGGAAGGGAACCTTCGATATCATCGTCCCACCTAAACATCAGCGCAAAGCAACCAGTTTTATTTTACACTTTTATTTTCTATTTTCGTTTAATTTGCTGTCTAGATAAAAGAACAGTCCAAATTTTTCACATAAATTGGTGTATATGAATATAGCACACAGTATTGTAAGTTAATTTCAAATGTACAGTACAACTAAGTATCATAGTGTTTAAGGAGAAACGACGGCATAAAATATTCAGTTTAAATGTAGTATAAACAATTTTAAAAATCTGCATACCATCGTTTGACTATCTACCACACGTATGTATCTGGCTTCATTAGGAATCCAGATGGTACATGGTACATTGTTATATCACAAATCTGTAATTTGTATTTGTAAACTACACTTTGCTGTACAGCACTGCACGGCACTATACTACAGAACTTGGTATCAGAACGAAAGTAGATGTTCTCATTAGTCCGGATAGACTACACCTGCTGCATAGAGCCAAAACTCGGGATTAACAGAGGCTGTGTTGCCGTGTGACCCAAGATGTGCGGTGGAAGATGACTGTCAAGAGTCTTAGAAATCTTACCTGGTACTCACCGAGGCTCTCTCCTCGCTGCTTCCGGAAGGTTATCCTAAGTCATGCTGTATAGCCATTTCTCGGCTGCCTCTCGGGCATGTAGTCCTGCATTTCTTAAGCAGGTGCTGTGGCTGTAAGCAAGTTCACCTTGTGCAACAGCTCTTCATTCTTTATTATGTTGTGTGCTAGTCTATCATGAAAGACGTTCCTACTTGGGTCAGAAAAAGCTTGTCTAATGGCGGATACCCAGATGATATGATCCGGGGTGCCGTTTGCTCTCCATCAGCAAGCGTCTGCGGTGCGTTTGGGTAGGTGGACTATGGACCAAATCCCAATATGTAGTGTGCAGCTCGAAATGTGTGTCAGTCCGGGACTCGAACTTGGTACCTTCGTCTGTTTCAGGAAAGTGCTCTACCGACTGAGTCGTCCAACCAAGACTCACAACCCACCCTCACAGCTTTACTTCCGCTAGTATCTTATCTCTAACCCTACAAACATCACAGATGTTCTCCTGAATACCTCGCAGGACTAGCCCTCCAGCAAGAAAATACACTCCTGGAAATTGAAATAAGAACACCGTGAATTCATTGTCCCAGGAAGGGGAAACTTTATTGACACATTCCTGGGGTCAGATACATCACATGATCACACTGACAGAACCACAGGCACATAGACACAGGCAACAGAGCATGCACAATGTCGGTACTAGTACAGTGTATATCCACCTTTCGCAGCAATGCAGGCTGCTATTCTCCCATGGAGACGATCGTAGAGATGTTGGATGTAGTCCTGTGGAACGGCTTGCCATGCCATTTCCACCTGGCGCCCCAGTTGGACCAGCGTTCGTGCTGGATGTGCAGACTGCTTGAGACGATGCTTCATCCAGTCCCAAACATGCTCAATGGGGGACAGATCCGGAGATCTTGCTGGCCAGGGTAGTTGACTTACACCTTCTAGAGCACGTTGGGTGGCACGGGATACATGCGGACGTGCATTGTCCTGTTCCAAAAGCAAGTTCCCTTGCCGGTCTAGGAATGGTAGAACGATGGGTTCGATGACGGTTTGGATGTACCGTGCGCTATTCAGTGTCCCCTCGACGATCACCAGTGGTGTACGGCCAGTGTAGGAGATCGCTCCCCACACCATGATGCCGGATGTTGGCCCTGTGTGCCTCGGTCGTATGCAGTCCTGATTGTGGCGCTCACCTGCACGGCGCCAAACACGCATACGACCATCATTGGCACCAAGGCAGAAGCGACTCTCATCGCTGAAGACGACACGTCTCCATTCGTCCCTCCATTCACGCCTGTCGCGACACCACTGGAGGCGGGCTGCACGATGTTGGGGCGTGAGCGGAAGACGGCCTAACGGTGTGCGGGACCGTAGCCCAGCTTCATGGAGACGGTTGCGAATGGTCCTCGCCGATACCCCAGGAGCAACAATGTCCCTAATTTGCTGGGAAGTGGCGGTGCGGTCCCCTACGGCACTGCGTAGGATCCTACGGTCTTGGCGTGCATCCGTGCGTCGCTGCGGTCCGGTCCCAGGTCGACGGGCACGTGCACCTTCCGCCGACCACTGGCGACAACATCGATGTACTGTGGAGACCTCACGCCCCACGTGTTGAGCAATTCGGCGGTACGTCCACCCGGCCTCCCGCATGCCCACTATACGCCCTCGCTCAAAGTCCGTCAACTGCACATACGGTTCACGTCCACGCTGTCGCGGCATGCTACCAGTGTTAAAGACTGCGATGGAGCTCCGTATGCCACGGCAAACTGGCTGACACTGACGGCGGCGGTGCACAAACGCTGCGCAGCTAGCGCCATTCGACGGCCAACACCGCGGTTCCTGGTGTGTCCGCTGTGCCGTGCGTGTGATCATTGCTTGTGCAGCCCTCTCGCAGTGTCCGGAGCAAGTATGGTGGGTCTGACACACTGGTGTCAATGTGTTCTTTTTTCCATTTCCAGGAGTGTATATTGGGGAGACATCGTTAAGCCACAGTCTGGTGAGCGGCAGGGTGGGTGGGGGTGAGGGGGGGAAGTTACCATGGCAATTAATCTGCAACTCCGCTGCACAATGAAAATTCATTCTAGAACTAATCCCCGGGGCTGTGGTGGCTAACCCGTATCTCCGTAATATGCTTTCTTTCAGGAGGGCTAGTTCCGTAAGGTATGCAAGAGAGCTTCTATGAAGTTTGGAAAGTAGGAGATGGTGTGCTGGCGGAAGTGAAACTATGAGGACAGGTCGTTGGTTGTGCTTGGATGACTCACTTGGTAGAGCATTAGCGCAAGGAAGCCAAAAACCTCCCAGGTGCGAGTCCCAAGAAGGGATTCAACGCTCACTTAGCTTGCGAGATGCCATCAGTGGTATTAGTAGTGGATTTATCGCTACCTGCCTTTGGCTCTGTTTTTCGCGACAACGCTGAAGTATTCTTGGCATGAAAAATTAATTTAATTCAGCCTTCCCTCTACATATATTTCTTATCTAAGGTATTGAAGATGAGTATAGATGTTAATGCTAGTTAAATAAGAAAACGAGGGTTCAGTTAATAAATATTTAGTTACAAAATAAAAAGTAAAGTGCATAATAACAAATATACAATTGTAAATTGTGGCGCAGTGGTTAGCACACTGGACTCGCATTAGGGAGGACTGTAGTTCAAACCCGCGTCCGGCCATGCTGGTTTAGGTTTTCCGTGATCTCCCTAAATCGCTTCTGGCAATTGCCGGATGGTTCCTTTGAAAGTGCACGGCCGACTCCCTTCCTCATCCCTCCCCACTCCGATGGGACCGATGACCTCGCTGTTTGGTCTCCTTCCCCCTAATGAACCAAGTATGTTGCCAGCAAGACCTGAAAGGGTGGGAAAGAGTCAGCGTGGTTTAATAGCCGTGTTGGGCAACTGCTACGTAAACAAAGAGAGCTTCATCACGCATTCAAGAGAAATCAAACCCAGTTGACCAACAAAAACTGAACTAATCGAAAATGAATACAAGGAGAAAATCGTTTAGTGACTTTGGAAACAAACTTTCGTAAACTGATATAACTAAAAATCCTAAGAGGTTTCGGTCTTATGTGTAATCAGTAAGCGGCTCGAAATCACCCATTCTGTCACTCGGTGACCATAATGGCAGAGAGAAGGCCAAAATTGTGAATGCAGTCTTCTGAATTGTTTCACGATGGAAGATCGTAATACTATGAAGATCGTAATACTATCTCTCCTTTCAATCACCGTATGCAATTCAAAATAGCAGATATTTGGATAACAGACTGGGGAACAGAAAAACCAATACAGTCGCTTTGCAGTGGAAAGGCATAAGGACTACATGAGATTCCTGTAAGATTCTACAAATATGATGCGAAAGAATTTCCCCTTCCAGCAGCAGTTTACCTATCGGCTGGAAAAAAAGCGCAGGTCATTCCTGTTTTCAAGAACGGTCGTAGGACAGATGCACATAATTATAAGCCTATGACGTTGACTTAGTCTGTTGTAGAATTACAGAATGTGTTATAGTTTCAAAAACTACGACATTTTGGAGAAGGGAAAGTCTTCTCGATTAAAATCAACATTGACCCACAAACAGAGATCTTGAGAAACTCAGCTCGGTGTGTTCCTCCATGAGATCGCTCCAGACGACGGTGCTCAAGCTGAAGCCGCGTACCTTGACTACAGGAAGGCATGTGACACCGTCGTGGACTGTTATTGAATGAAAAAATACGAGCATACACAGTAATGAATCATATTTGCGACTGGATGCAAAACTTCGTTGCAGATAGAGCTCAAAAAGTCGCTCTTAAAGGAACAAAATGGACAAACATAAAAGTGATGACGGGAGTACCCCAAGGAAGTGTGACAGGATCATTAGTGTTTACAGTGTACATAAATGATCCGGTAAAAAGTATCGGAAGCACTTTAAGGAGGACGAAGAGATTAGAGTTTAACGTCCCAATGATAACGAGGTCATTAGAGACAGAATACAAGCTCTAACTATGGAACGATGGAGAAGGAAAGAGCTGTGCCCTTTCGAAGAAACCATCGTGGCTTTTGCCTTAAGCGATTAAGGGAAGTCAAGGACAACCTAAATAAGAATGGCTGGACGCAGTTTTGAACCATTGTCCTTCGAGAAGTTATTTAAGACTGTTCACGGATGATGCGGTTGTCTATAAGAAAGTAGCAACGTCAGAACACAGTATCGATTTATATGATGACCTACAGATGACTGTTGAATGGTGCAAGCTCTGGCAGTTGAATTTAAACGTCACTACATTAAACGTAACGTATTGTGCTTTCACAGGAACAGAAATCCACCTTTGTACCACTACAGTGTTGATGACAGAGTGTTAGAACCGAAATGTATTTGCAAAATATGTAGGAGTAACTGCTATTCGGAGCGACCTTGAGAGGAATGACCATAGAAAACAAATAGTAGGAAAAGCAGATCCTACACTGAGATTCATTGGATGGCTCTCTGGGAAATGTAACTCATCCAAGAACGAAGTGACGTGCAAGCCGCTTGTTCGATTGATTCCTGAGTGTTACTCATCAGTGTGAGATACTTATCAGATAGGATTGATAGGAGAGATAGAGAAGATCCAACGAAGAGCGGCGCCTCTCGTCACGCGATTGTTTGGTCGGCGGAAGAGCGTTACTAAGATGGTCGACAAACTCCAGTTGCAGGCGCTGCAACAGAGCCGTTGTGCGGATATCGTCACGTAATCTCAGTCGTATGAAAGGTAAGTGGCAGACTTCCGTTCTTGATAGGATACTGGGAAAACGTTACGTACGGTGAACACTGATTACTGAACATGGTGCGACCAATTCCAGAGTACTTCTCAAGTATATAGGCAATATACGAAATAGGACTAGCAGAGTATACTGTACGTGTACAAAGAAAGGCAGTACGAAAGGTGATAGGATTGTTTTATCCACGAGAGACCATCACAGAAACGGTAAAATGCTCAAGGACCTGAACAGGTAGGCACTTAAAAATTTAAGCTTACCTGCAAAGTTTCAAGAGTGAGGAACTTAGGAATATACTACGATCCCATTTGCATAACGGGATTGCGAGGGAAAGGTCAGACTAATTGAAGGTCGCACAGAGGCGTTCAAGAAATCATTCTTCCGCGTTCCATTTGCGAATGGATCGGAAAGAAGCCCAATACGTGGTACAATGGGAAGCAGCCTTCGCCATGCACATCATAATGTTTTGCGAAGTATTGTTGTTCTGATATTCAGTCCTGAGACTGGTTTGATGCACCTCTCCATGCTACTCTATCCTGTGCAAGCTTCTTCATCTCCCAGTACCTACTGCAGCCTACATCCTTCTGAATCTGTTTAGTGTATTCATCTCTTGGACTCCCTCTACGATTTTTACCCTCCACGCTGCCCTCCAATACTAAATTGGTGATCCCTTGATGACTCAGAACGTGTCCTACCAACCGATCCCTTCTTCTAGTCAAGTTGTGCCACAAACTTCGCTTCTCCCCAATCCTATTCAATACCTCCTCATTAGTTATATGATCTACCCATCTAATCTTCAGCATTCTTCTGTAGCACCACATTTCGAAAGCTTCTATTCTCTTCTTGTCCAAACTAGTTATCGTCCATGTTTCACTTCCATACATGGCTACGCTCCATACAAATACTTTCAGAAACGACTTCCTGACACTTAAATCTATACTCGATGTTAACAAATTTCTCTTCTTCAGAAACGCTTTTCTTGCCATTGCCAGTCTACATTTGATATCCTCTCTACTTCGACCATCATCAGGTATTAGAAGTATTAATGTATCTGTAAACTGGTGCGCAAAACTTAAGGACGAAAGTAGCTTTCACATGATGTGTCATTGCGAAGAAGTAAAATATCTTCTTGAAACTTGAACCTCTCAAAGAACTAGCTGCTACAATGCACAATGAAACGAACATAAATTACATTTTTAGGTCAAAGATGGTAGTTAACGCTGCAACCACCGCGTTTCATGATGGCCCCATGTGCTTTACAAAAGTCGAGACCCAGTTCTTGACAGAGCGTTTGATCACCACGGACGGCATTGCGTGCTCTGCAGCGTGCTGCCATGCTGGCCACAAGGTTGCTGAGGAGTCCCTGTGGTAGGGGGTTCCATTCCTCCACGAGCGCCAGCCGCGGTGGCCGAGCGGTTCTAGACGCTTCAGTCCGGAACCGCGCAACTGCTATGGTGGCAGGTTCGAATCCTGCCTCGGGCATGGATGTGTGTGATGTCCTTAGGTTAGTTAGGTTTAAGTAGTTCTAAGTTCTAGGGGACTGATGACCTCAGATGTTAAGTCCCATAGCGCTCAGAGCCATTTGAACCATCCTCCACGAGCGTAGTGGCCAACGGCATAATGGTCGTTTTTGCGGAGGACGTGTTGCAATACGTCTTCCCAATGCATCTCCCACGTTCCCGATGAGTTTCCGGTTGTGTGATCGAACAAGCCTGCCAATTCAGTATGTATCCTCCCGTTCCAAGACCTCCTCCACACGCGCTGTCAGATGCATCAAACATTGTTATCCACAAAATGGAGTCAGGACCGAATTCAGTCCTGAAAAGACGCGCATGGAGGAGTGTGGTGTCACAGTAATGCTGAACGGCGAGTGTACCGTATTCAAAGTTTTGTAGAACAGTACGCCCATGCACCATTATGACTCCCCACGCCGTAACACCTGAACCACCAAAACGAACGCGCTCAATAATGTTGCAGGGCGAATTACGTGGTTCCACATCTCACCATAAGATGTTACGTCCAGCATTCCCGAACATGATCGTTTTGGTGGTCGAGGTATCATGTTGTTGGGAGCCATAATGTTGCACTGACGCACTGACCTCCATATCTTTTACCGTGGTACAGGCACTGGTCAACGTTATTTTGTCTCTGTACTCCTTCCCAATGTGCGCCTTTTCGTCAGTGCATTCGGTCCTGACTTTACTTTTATGGATTACAATGGTCGAACGCATTTAACTGCTCAGAGGAAGAGCTCTTGGAACGAGAGGATAAGCGGCGTTTGGACTGGCCAGCCCGCTCCGCCGACTTAAATCCCATCGAGCACAGGCAGAATTTTTTTGCTGTGATTTATGTAAACTGAAATGAGCATAGCTATAAGACGATTCGTATTCTGTTCCTTCACGAAACAAGCCCACTTTCCAAAAGATAGCGGCCTGTCTATTGGCGGGATGTTTCCATTAAAAAAGTCGCGGCCGATTTCCTTTGCACACCTTGTCCAGTCCAAGATGGTGCTCACTCTATAACAACCTCGTCGTCAACAGGACGTTCATCATTGCACTATATATTTGATAATTTCCCGTGGCATTCTAGTCAGGATGGTATTTGACTTTTATAGATAAACGAATTATTGACAGACGTGAAAATCACGTTGTTTGAAAGCAGGGAGGAAATCCTGGAATGGAATGTCACGTGATATTATGATTATTACATTTGCATGGGGGCTTAATTAAATATGATTGAAAATACTTTTTAAATTTTTCGTAGCTGTATGTCCGATTACGCTATTCTTGTAAACGGTTGACCCTGACTAGAATTATTACGCAGTCTGACTGCAACAAACAATGAAAGAAAATTTTCGTAAACACAGTTAATTAATTAAGTCCCCAGCAACTATAAAACCTACAAAACCAAAGCACAAATGTAACTGTTCTGTATGTGGGAGTGTGACTCAACGTACACATCTGGCACGGTTCTTCTCCAACAAGACAAGAAAATTACAAATACTACAATTGCGTAAGGAAAGCTGAATTAAACTCTAATACAAGAACACACGCCAGATGCTTTGTTGACTGAACCTGTAATGACGCATTATTTAAAACATGGAATAATGAAAAAACACGCAATATTTTACCTTCATATATATTGACGAAATGCACTCTGATCATTACAATATCTTCATTAGAATAACATCTGCTATCTCTCCCATCAAATAACTGGATAAAACATGGAACAAACACTCCTTACTACAACATCTCGACAAGCCTTGCCCACTAGCACATCTCAACACGAACTGTCTTCTACGAGCTCTGCCCACGCACTGACTTCTACGAGTTCTTAACAGGCACTGACTACTACGAGCTCTCAACAAGCACTGTGGAGGCGGCTTAATAGTACTCTTTGGCGCAATCTCTGGCGCAGTGGCTCAGTGTAGCCACCTTTCATATGCCCCTCCTCCACAGGCCTGAATTTGATGGTATTTTTGCCAGCAATGGTGGTGAAAATACCACCAAATTCGTCCACAAAAATACAGACAAAAATAAAAGATAATATTAATACCTAAATATCACATAATTAGTTAAAATTTTGGCTTTGCACTGACCTTTCAATAATCTAATATATGAAATACAATAAGCAATACAAATTTTTCATACATGTGGCTTTACATAATAGTTTACACAATACACAAAAAAATCAGTTTATACAAATGTTCACATAAAATGCTTTCAATGATTAGTTTATACAAAAAAAGACACCAACATGTGACATCATTTCAGTAGAAGCAGTCCATCAGTGGCAACCAGTAAAGTTTAGCAGGTACACCCAGCAACAAGTCACATTACTTCAGTAGAAGCAATCCATCAGAGGCACCCAGCAATGTTGAGTAGGTGCAGACAGCAACAAGTGACTTCATTTCAGTAGAAACAGTTCATCAGTTGCACCCAGCAATGTTGAGAGCAGGTGCAGACACCGACAAGTGACATCATTTCAGTAGGAGCAGTTCCATTAGTGGCACCCAGCAATACTGAGCAGGTGCAGACACCAAGAAGTAACAGTTCATAATATTCACTATCACTAATCACACTGTTCATCAGCAGAAATTAAACATGTCCTAGTGACACCAATCATGTAGATAAAGTACAAGTAACAGTCCATAATATTCACTATCACTGATCACTCAGTTCATCAGCAGAAACTAAACATGTCCTAGTGACACCAATCATGTAGATAAAGTACAAGTAACAGTCCATAATATTCACTATCACTGATCACTCAGTTCATCAGCAGAAATTAATCATTCCTAAGTGTCACACATTACGTTGAAAAGTGCAGGTAACAGTTCATAATATTTACCATCACTAATCAGACAGTTCAGGCATGAACAATAGTTTGAATACACATACAAATGCTTTTACAATGCTCTTACACTAAACATACAAATTCTAATAAACACACAAATGATATCAGATAATTGTCATATTAACTATTACAAATACTCAAATATCAGTAAACCTATAATATTTATGGGTGTCAGTGCAAGCCACTACAAACAAATAAAATAATATTTAGGAGATAGGTGGGTACGATTAGGAAAGGAAAACACACAAAACACACTCACTCATCTTTCATCCACATTAAGTACTACTGTGTAATTGAATAGTGTTAACTGTGTAAATGCAATTCTGTCAAAATCTGATGTGCATCATGTGTATCAAGTAGTAATGGCAGCAATGTATCACAGTCAATAATAGTTAAGTCAACGTCATAGTCATCATGTCAAGACCAATGTTTGCGAAGCCAGATCAAATGTACTGTTGTTGAACAACTGTCAGTGAGCCAAGATATGCAAATACTTCCTCTCTTCAAAAAAAAATAAAGTATATACCGCTTAGTGATTTAACAAAGTGTGTGTATAGACTATCTTCCTTCTACTTTAGTGTTCTAGTCTGCTATCTTTATCCTCCTTGTTCCATAAGACCAGCAAAAAAAATATGCATCTCACTTACTTTACCTCTTATCCACCAAAACTCCAATAATCATCAACTTCACATAATCTCAATAATACCTCAATAATACCTCTTCAATACATTGATACATATAAACCTTATCATTAATAGCATTTACCTTACCTCTTTGTTTGATTCATCTTTCATGTTTTTGAAACATGTCCCTGTTCGTGAGCCTAACTGTGTTTCCATTGTTTCCATCTCGGTTTTACTTGTTCCTATTTGTGAGCCTAACCGTGTTGTCATTGCTTTCATCTTGGTTTCAATTGTTCCTATTTTTGAGCTTAACCGTGTTGTCATTGCTTCTATCCATGATCCCAAATTTAATATTGCGCTCATTAACTGCTCCATGTTAGCTGTTTCAGAATTCTTTTCGCCCCTAACATTTCCCGCAAAACCAGCTTCCTTCGTCATAGCTGTAAAGCTGTTTGTGTTCGATACTATTTCAGAATCCTCTATCGTTAATCTCGTATTCTGTGAATTTTCTGATTGAGAAAAATTTTGAAATGGTTCCGAACTGTCTTCCCGACTTATTAAATTGTTTTCAACTCCATTATTCATGACACTGTTTTCCTCTGTCGGCGAGTTCGCCATGTTAACAATTTCGTTATTCTCACTATCCATAATTTTTGCCTTTTTCATCGACCGCGTAATCATTTACAAAACATAAAAAAACTCGTCACTGTACGAAAATTACACTCAATGACTCTTTATCTCCAACAATACCATTTACATGCAATGTCTCTCTCAAACACGATCAATCGAACAATTGAAATAATTGCACTAAATTGTCAAACCCGTAGACAAGACAACAAAAAAAAATTTTTTGAAAAATACCATTAGAAGAATGCCAATTACCAAATCTACACATGCAAAATAGACTACAATTACTAACTACAAATTACTACAACAATTCTACCATCTACTATTTTTACATCAGAAGATTCCAAGGGACGATCCGAAGCAGCGGTTGCCACGTGCATGGGGGCTTAATTAAATATATGATTGAAAATATGTTTTGTTTTTAGTAGCTGTATGTCCGATTACGCTATTCTCGTAAACGGTTGGCCCTGACTAGAATTATTACGCAATCTGACTGCAACAAACAATGAAAGAAAATTTTCGTAAACACAGTTAATTAATTAAGTCCCCAGCAACTATAAAACCTACAAAACCAAAGCACAAATGTAACTGTTCTGTATGTGGGAGTGTGACTCAACGTACACATCTGGCACGGTTCTTCTCCAACAAGACAAGAATTTTTAAATACCAATTATACTAACGTCATAAAAGAAAATTACAAATACTACAATTGCGGAAGGAAAGCTGAATTAAACTCTAATACAAGAACACACGCCAGATGCTTTGTTGACTGAACCTGTAATGACGCATTATTTAAAACATGGAATTAATGAAAAAACACGCAATATTTTACCTTCATATATATTGACGAAATGCACTCTGATCATTACAATATCTTCATTAGAATAACATCTGCTATCTCTCCCATCAAATAACTGGATAAAACATGGAACAAACACTCCTTACTACAACATCTCGACAAGCCTTGCCCACTAGCACATCTCAACACGAACTGTCTTCTACGAGCTCTGCCCACGCACTGACTTCTACGAGTTCTTAACAGGCACTGACTACTACGGGCTCTCAACAAGCACTGTGGAGGCGGCTTAATAGTACTCTTTGGCGCAATCTCTGGCGCAGTGGCTCAGTGTAGCCACCTTTCACATTGATAGTTGGACTCTTGTCTAGGTACCATCAAGGCAGAAATCACACGTAGTGAATAACAGGGATCGTACTCCCTCTGTAGCTGAGGCTGCTAATGTACCGTTTTCCAGTGCTGCTCGTAGTCGTTTCAAATCCTGGTTGTGAAAGAACTGTGTTCTAGCAGTATTTCACATGCAAGGCGTCTAGGAATGCTATCGTATACTTACTTACTCAACACCAGGCTTTGCATCAGTGCCCTGATTAAATTACAAACATCTCCACAGTGTCTCATTCAAACGGAAATATCAACCTCGACTTCTCCCTTATCGTTGTTACCAACACAAGCATCAGAGTTAATGAACAGCTCAATATAAAATTAATCCTGAAGGGACAAGGAAATCAATGAGATTCACTGCCTGACAATAAAAGTGAAACACCCAGAAGAAATAGTGTGATGTTAATGTCACTTCGTACACGTGCGCACCACCAGCGTATCTGTAAGTGATTCTCTGTGACAGGGAGAACGGCCACCAGAGTGCATTAGTGTTGCTTGTGTTTACTTTTGTTACCAGACCTGACAGTCTATGTTAATAGCGTGGTAGCGCCATATGTAGAGAGTGCTGAGAAGGACATCGAGGTGCTGCATACATGACTGCGACAGCGTTATGATAAAAAGCACTCCGTGTTCACACCACGAGTGCCCTACCGGGACCATCCGACCGCCGTGTCATACTCAATGGAGGATGCGGATAGGAGGGTCGTGGGGTCAGCACACCGCTCTCCCGGTCGTTATAATGGTATTCTTGACCGAAGCCGCTACTATTCGGTCGAGTCGCTCCTCAATTGGCATCACGAGGCTGCGTGCACGCCGAAAAAAGGTAACAGCGCATAGCGGCCTGGATGGTCACCATCCAAGTGCCGACCACGCCCGACAGCGCTTAACTTCGGTGATCTCACGGGAACCGGTGTATCCACTGCGGCAAGGCCGTTGCCTGCAGCGCTATCATAATTTGACAGAAACTGAAATGTATATCCTTGTGGAGCTCCAAATGACCAGCTGGTCGAATCGTGCGATATCCAGGTGTAGGTGCCATTCGGATGTGACAGTGACCTGTTATCGGCCTTCATGAGAACGTGAGGGCAGTCATACTCGTTGTCAACATTCAGATCGGCCACGTCTGAGCACCGCAACGGAAGATCACCGTATTGAACCTCAAGCGCGTCGTAACACCTTCACGTCTGTCTCTGCCATGAAGAAACAAGGAGTGGCCTCCCTGCAATACTAGGTGTCATTCCGCACAGTTAGTAGAAGACTAGCAGCAGTCGTACTGGGAAATTACGGTCCCACGAATACGCTGCCGATAACACCACAACAGCTACGTTTAGAGTGGGGTCGTGGCCAGGAAGCAAGCACTGGTGATGAATGGTGTCGCACTGCGTAACGTTGATGTACTGTATATCCGTGGACAGAAAGATCCCCTGATCTGTTCCAGCTTGGACGTCAACCCTGTCTCAGCACCAGTACTGAGATATCAAGGACGAATTACAATAATTGTGATAAAGCTAAACGTTAATTGGAAGGGCACTGTGTTGGAACACTGCTTTCCGTCTAAATACACTACGTGATCAAAAGTATCCGGACACCCCAGAAAACATACGTTTTTCATATTAGGTGCATTGTACTGTCACTTATTGCCAGGTACTCCATATCAGCGACCTCAGTAGCCATTAGACAACGCGAGAGAGCAGAATGGGGCGCTCCGCGGAATTCACGGACTTCGAACATGGTCGGGTGATTGTATGTCACTTGTGTCATACGACTGTACGCGAGATTTCCACACTCCTAAACAACCTTGGATCCATTGTTCCCTAAGTGATAGTGAAGGGACACGTACAGCACAAAAGCGTACAGGCCGACCTCATCTGTTGACTGACAGAGACCGCTGACAGTTGAGGACGGTCGTAATGTGTGACAGGCAGACCATTACACAGGAATTGCAAACTGCATCAGGATCCACTGCAAATACTATGACAGTTAAGCGGGAGGTTAGAAAACTTGGATTTCATGGTCGAGCGTCTGTTCATAAGCCACACATAACGCCGGGTAATGCCAAACGGCGCTTCGCTTTGCACAAGGAGCATAAACATTGGACGATTGTACAGTGGGAAAACGTTGTGTGGAGTGACGAATCGCAGTACACAATCTGGCGATCCGATGTCAGTGTGTGGGTATGGCGAATGCCCAGTGAACGTCATCCGCTAGCGTGTGTAGCGCCAACAGTAAAATTCGGAGGCGGTGGTATTTTTCATGGAAGGGGCTTGCAACCCTTGTTCTTTAGCTTGGCCACGGCACAGGCCTACATTGATGTTTTAAGCACCTTCTTGCTTCCCACTGTTGAAGAGCAATTCGGAAGGCGATTGCATCTTTCAACACGATCGAGCACCGGTTCATAATGCACGGCCTGTGGCAGAGTGGTTACACAACAACATCACTGTAATACACGGGCCTGCACAGAGTCCTAACCTGAATCCTGTAGGGCACCTTTGGGATGTTTTGGAACGCCGACTTCGTGCCAGGCCTCACCGACCGACATCGATACCTCTCCTCAGTGCACCACTCCGTGAAGAATGGGCTGCCATTCCCCCAATAAACCTTAGAGCACATGACTGAACGTATACCTGCGAGAGTGGAAGCTGTCATGGAGGGGGCCACGAACTTGTAAGTCATTTTCATCAAGGTGTCCGGATACTTTTGATCACATATTGTACCTTGGACTCACTTTCGACACGTCTTTAACACACCGTGAACACTGTCTCAGCACCAAGTTGAAAATGTCAGCCGGAAATAATATCATCCGGATGCTCGCTAGCAGTAACTGACGAACGCAGACTCAATTCATCAGAATCTCCCCCTTGCACTCTGTTTCTCTGTAGGGATGTACGTGTGCAGCGTGTGGCCCAGCTCTGCTCACACAAAGCAAATGTTCGTCGCACTGAATGAAACAGCACGACTGACAACTGCGTGTTTGAAACCGTATTAAGTGTTCGGCAGGTATTGCACGTTTTGATGTACGTCGTAAGGTCGTGCAGATGTTGCAGGGAGAAAAGTTGAACTAAATCAGTTACATTCTCTCAATTGCCGTCAACCACCAAGATCTAAGTTGAAATCCGTAGGTAGTTTCCGTAGTTAAGCGTCAAGGCTAACTGGGTCTCAAAGACAGGCAACTGTACGCAGCTAGAAGTGACCAACTTCCATAGCGGATGAAATTGCTGAATACTTACCGCGTAGAGGTACTTTTTATTGGTCCACCTGGAGATCACTCAACAGGCTAAGACCATATGTTGGTAAATCCAGGGACAACAAGGTCATATGGGGACATTCTGAAGGAGTGACACAGTTTGAATGTGTGCAGGACCAGCTGTCCATACAACTTTGAGTCACGTAGTGATGAAGAGATGATGAACGCCGAAGGCAGTGCAGTTGCCATTGCTCAGTTCGTTTTGTTCATTATGTAAATTATAAACTACGGAAGTTGTTGTATAAGTACTAGCCCTTAATACTGTACAATCGGTTGATGTAGAGTTCTATACGGCTTCTGACTAGAGTTAATAAATGCTGCAGTCATGGGCCAACTCGCCTCACAAGAGGATACAACGGCTTTGTGAGACTCTTCACAATCGAACCAGTGTGGCTGCATCGTCATACCGATAAGTGGTCTTATACTGCCAGGTTGTTTATAAATTTTATTCGATTTTGAGATCACAGAAAAAAAAACATCATGTACCCTCACAGTCCATGAAGTTTCCTATTCACCTGCTTGGTGCTTCATTTTCTGTTGTCTGTTGCTCGAATTCAATGATCTCAGCAGAGTTATCGTAACGAAGTCATCATGATGGTTAAAAGCCCGTCCTGTACCTCTCTACTTCTCTAGCATTATGGTCTTTGGCTGTAGGTATCTATCTTGCGTCTGCGTGTTTTCTACTGGAATCTACCCGTCATTTATTGCGTTATCGTCTCGATGTTTTCTTGTTGACTGCAATCTAATAAAAAACTTCCTTCTTCTCTACCTCCATTTCAGTTTCATTACGGTCATATTTACGCCTTACAATCTACCCTCCTAGCTGATCCATTTGTTCGATTTCCTCTCTCTCTCTCTCTCTCTCTCTCTCTCTCTCTCTCTTTCTCTCTTACCAGTACGAGGCCGGCAAGGTGAACCATTAATATCCTCAACATTGGTTTGCTGCAGAATTCTTGAGGCGATTCTAAGTTCGAGTGGAAATAAATTCCTTGAGGTATAACGGTTTCTGTTCTCAGATCAGAACGGATTTAGAAAGTATCGCTCATGTGAATCTCAGTTTTCCTCTTTTCACACAATGTATCATGCGAACCTTGGATAAAAGGCGATAGGCACATTCAGTATGTAGTGGTTAATAAAAAAGAAAGAAAAAAGAAGAAAAGAAAAGGTTGAAAATGTGGGAAGAAATGGGGAATGAAAAGGGGTTTTAAAATCGTTAATGACCGTGAAAAAGGGAAAGAATGAAATGCAAATCGGACTTCGTATTACAGAAAAGCTATCAGACTTCGTGATTCGGAAAAGCTATTGTTGGGGTGGTCCTTGTGGCGTTTCTGAGGAAAAGTCAAACCAATTTCCACTACAAAAATTATTTGAAAGAGAACATAGAATAACAAAATGTGATGAACAGGGGGAAATTGCGTAGATAAGAGTACATTCATTACCAAGTTAATATGTCTTCTCTCGTGCGGCGTCCAGGTCTTGTTCTCCAACGATCTCCTGCTTCATTTCTGCATGAAAAAGTCGTAGCTGCTCCAAAATGTTGCAGTAAATTTCATCGTCTAGGAATTACTAATGTCTACGAATTAAAAGCATCTTGATATTGAATGCAATGTATTTTACGGCTGCTTCCATCCTCCATATTTCATACAAGCTTCCACAATACAATATCATACCAAGATTAGCGAATAAGTGAAGTTAAGCTTCCGCTCTCAAGAGACAAGAGCGGGTAGAAAACAAAAAGAGTTACAATATTTGTACCTTCATTTTCTTATGTATTTTCTCTGCCGTCGAGCGCTCATACAGCTGCGACGGTATAATTTATATCTGAGGGAACGAGTGTAGCGCGGCGAAATTCAAAGTCACGCTACAAGTATTCATATGCTTCCGAGCATATGACGTAGTGCCATACTGCAGACTCTTAACGAAATTTTGCTGAGATTCCCAGATATGTGAGTGGCTGGAACACTTCTTAAGTAGTAGAACGCAGTTCGTTGTCCTGGGCGGTGAATTTACATCAGAGATAAGGATATCGTCAGGACTGTGACATGGAAATGTGATAGGACCACTCTTATTCTTCATATGCGTGAACTATCTGACTTAAAACGTGAGCAGCTGTCTACGACTGTTCACTGATAACACTTTACTGTATGGGAAAGTGTCGTCGTTGAATGGCTGTGGAAGGGTACAGGACTACTTAGAATTTCTGCTTTGTTTGACGAAAGGTAGCTTGCTCTAAACGGAAAAAATGTCAGTTAGAACAGATGAGCAGGAAAAGGACCCTGTAATACTCGAGTATGGTATTAGTGGAGTGCTGCTGGACACGATCATGTGGATTAACTATGTATGCGTAACTTCAAAAACCATATGAAATGGATCGAGCAAGTACGGACGGTGACAGGAAAGAAATTTGGTGGACAGTGCTTTACTGGGAGAGCTTAAGGAAAGTGTAGCCCATGTCTAACCGAGACCACGTATATACTACTTGAGGGACCAGTTCTTGAGTACTGCTCGAGCGTTTGGGCTCCCCACCACGTCGGATTAAAGAAAGACATCGAAACAATTTAGAGGCGTGCTGCCAGATTTGTTACCGGTAGGACAAGGAAATTGAGGACGTGTTAAATGACGATCAGTTCGGCTTTAGGAAAGGTAAAGGAACCAGGGAGGTAATTCTGACGCTGTGAAGCAAGACTAAGGAAGAGGCAAGCGCGTTCCTATTATTTGTCGACGTGAAAGAAGATTTCGACAGTGTAAAATGGTGCAAGATGTTTGAAACTATGTGAAAAATAGCGGTAAGCTACAGGCAAAGGCGGGTAATATAGAGTAATACAGTATGTACAAGAACAAAAAGGGTGAAAGACCACAACCTAAGCGCTCGGATTAGAAAGGGTGTAATATGGGGACCCGAGAAAGAATTACAGGAACTACGGAATGGAATGTACAGTCTCATGAGTACAGAACATAGACTGATCGCGGAAAAAGACGGTACGGGCTTTTGTTAAAGTTTCGAGAACATACCTTCACCGAAGAGTCTAGCAGTATGTTGCTCCCTCCTACGTATATCTCGCGAAGAGACCATGAGGATAAAATCAGAGAGATTAGAGCCTACACAGAGGGATACCGGCAATCCTTCTTTCCACTAACAATACGAGACTGGAATAGAAGGGAGAATCGATAGAGGTACTCAAGGTACCCTCCGCCACACACCGTCAGGTGGCTTGCGGAGTATGGATGTAGATGTAGATGTTATAACAGGTTTGGCGATCACTGAGTAGATGAAGTTATACAATTCTGCTACGTAGGCAGCAAAATAACCCATGACGGACGGAGCAAGGAGGACATAAAAAGCCGTCTAGCATTGGCAAAAAGGGCGTTTTCAATATTATGACTCAAAAGACTTAATTTGAGGAAGAAAATTCTGAGTATGTACGTCTGGAGCGCTGTATTATATGCGAGTGAAACGTAGACTGAGCATTTGAGGTAAAGTGCTACATAAAAATGTTGAAAATTAGGACTGCTAAGGTAAGGAATGAGGAGGTTCTCCGAAGAATAGACGAGGAAAGGAGTACATGGAAAACACTGACTAAAAGAAGAGACAGGATGGTAGGACATGTGTTAAGACGTCGGAGAATAGCTTCCACGGTACTAGAGAGAGCTGTAGAGGGTAGAAACTGTAGAGGGAGACAGAGATTGCAACTCATCCAGCGAATAATTGAGGACGTAGGTTGCGGATGCTACTCTGAGATGAAGGAGTTGGCACAGGAGAAGCATGCGTGACGGGTCGCATCAAATCAGTCAGAATACTGATAACTCAAATGAAAACTTTCGATCAGTACGGGAGCCTTACGTTGATGCTGCGTGAACTCAAATGGAAATCACTGGAAGGAAAGCAATATGTCTTTCAGGATACACTATTGACGAAATTTAGAGAATAGCCAGTGGCAGGTGAGAGCAGAAAGCTTCTGCTGCCACCTAAGGGGCGCCAGCAGGAGACAAGAGAAATTAGGGGTCGTACGGACCCATAGAGGCAGTCGTTATTCCCTCGCTGTGTTTGCGGGTGGAAGAGGAAAGGAAATTACTAATATTGGTAGAAGGTACCCTCCGCCACACACCGTACGGTGGCTTCCAATGTATACGTGTAGGAGTAGAGTAACACCACTGTGCTCCTCCAAAACATTGAAAGAATGAGATCTCTCCTCTCGACGCCGCCATCATGGCACTTCATCAGGGCAGTGCAGAACATTGATTCATCGCTGGATACATACAGTACGTCGCGTTTCATCAGCAGTTCATTCTTTCCGGTCACAGCACCACTCCAAAAGCATGTGTTTTCGTTGTGATGTTAATGGTAGGGTACGACTCGGACAGTAATTCTCAAGTTTGGCTACTCTTTGATCTGCGGAAAGTGGTGTGGGATGACGCAGAATGTTGGTGGGAGCCAGTTGCTTGTACTGGGATGGCTAGCAAAAATGTGAAGATGTTATGATGTGGTTGGCGCAAAATACTGCGATCCTTCCGTGTGGTGGTCATACATGGTCGACCAGAACCTTGAGAAAACGTAAGCCTGCTCTTACTTTCCCATCCAGTCCAACATCGGGCCACTGTCACACATACGATTCAAGATCCTGCACAATTCGACCTGCCTGCCAAAAGGAGACCCACAACGAGGCCACTTTTAAAGTCTTGCTAATAACACTGCTTCGCATGAGTACACGGCATCTCCGTCTCCTTCGTACTAATTGCTGAACATCTCACATTCCCTACCTAGCCTGGTAAAATAACTAACGGAGAACGCTAAAGCACTTAGGTGCCTGTTCTACCAGTCATGGAGAATTACAACACTGATCATCTACATATCCGTCGAAGGTGTCTTCGCGTACCTGCCGAAGGTGTTTACACATTCGAAGTTGCGTTGGAGTCCGACCGTATCTCTCAGGTGCTTTACTTTTCTTGGCAGGCAGTGTATTTCGTACAGCTTCTCGATAAAGGTATTAGGAAGGCCATACACCAATTCCTTCTCCCTCACACTGATATGCTAGCGCAAGGACGTAGGCAGCCACCGACATCTTCATAAAGTGAAGTCTAAAGCTGTATCGTCGGATTGGACACTAGTATAACGATCGACCGCAGTCAATCTGTGCTTAAGCAGTCTCTGGGTAAGAGTACCGCGGGGACGGAACGTAGCTCCGCACCTGTCTTCCAGCCAGCATTAACAATTATCCATTGACTAGGATCGAACCAGAGTTCTCCGTTTAGCAGTCTCATACGTTGCCTACTACGTAAATGATGTCAATTACCTTTTTTGGGGACGAGTCATCATTTTTCTGAATCCCTTTACGTGCCCCGCACCTGTAATAGGACACATTTACTATGCGTTTTTAATGTCGTGGTCTCCACTGCTTTTTGCATAGTAATATCGGTGATTTCTACTAATTATTAATCCTCTTAGAGATAGTTTTCCACGCCGAGAACAAGAGCGCTCTCTGCAACTCTTTCACTTCCTTAGCCCTCTTTGACAAGGCTGGGCGCAGAATGATGTCGACTTCTTGCACCCCAAGTTTAGTTTTGTACCATACCGAAAAAATTAAGAGAGATAAGGCGTAGGATTTATGGTCTCCCTGCCAACAAAGTTACAATAGACGAATGTCAAGCCAGGAAAGACATGAGGGTTGCCTCGTGAAGTGGCCGCGTGGTTAGGGGCGTCATGTCATGGATTGCGCCGTCCCTCCCGCCGGAGGTTCGAGTCCTCCCTCGGACATGGTTGTGTGTGTTGTTCACAGCATAAGTTAGGTTAAGTAAAGTGTAAGTCTGCGGATCGATGACCTCAGCAGTTTGATCCCGTGAAAATTCACACACACACACACAAACAAACACACGTGAGGGATATTCGGCTGTGTTAAACTGTGAAAAGAGACCATCAAACGAAAATATAAAGAAGACCAGCCGGAGAGTTGAATCTACTATCATCCGAATACCAATCTGCTGCCTTAAGAACTGTCTCACTAATATTAAAAGCGCATAATATTGTGCATGGCGCTTGTACAAATTCTTGTTGAAAGCGAGAAACACACTGGTACAGTTCTAGATAGCAGAATGAGATTAAAAGCGGCGTGTACATAGTTACGTAATAACCATGGGGGGCTTAAAATCACCAAGTTTTCAGTCTAGATAACCAGCGTAGAAACAGTGTGTCGACAGTGTATATTTTCTCCCTTCATCTCTCAGGAATTGTTTGTAGCATCGATACATGTATGTGGAATTATAATGGACAATTTTTGAAGAAATGACGTCAGAGCACATTTCCACGGTAACCGCGCTTAGCATTGTCATACTTCTATATAAGGGCAGACGCAGGGAAGTTTAGGCAGAGCTTCGGAGACGGGTCACTATGAGTAGACAGAATGAAGCAGAAGTGAACATACGTGGACGACGCCGTCGCCGTCGCCGTGTACAAGTCGCTGGCACCGCAAAAGCTCAGGGGGCGGCGGCGTCGATGCTGTTTGCGAACGACACGAAGGTACGCCCTGGTATCTGACTGCGTTCGAGCTCCCACGACTTGTGATATAAATTTTTGTTCACGTAATCTCTTCTTTTCAGAGTTTTGGATTTACTGGAGTGCAACGACGATGCCGCCGCCGTATACAAGTCGCTGGAAGTGCAAAAGCTGGAGAGGTGGGGGCGTCGAAGCTGCGAACGATACGAAGGTATGTCGCCGTGTCTCAGCACATACGAGCTCCAGCGACTCGCAGTAAACTCTTGCTCATGTACACTCTTTTCTTTCAGATTTTGGCTTTACTTGAGTACAACGAAGATGACGCGCCGTGTACGAATCGCTGGAAGCGCAAAAGCCGGGGAGGCGGCGGCGTCGAAGCTGTTTCTAACGATACGTGTCGTTGTGTCTGAGCACATTCGAGCTCCCGCGACTCCCACTAAAGTCTTGCTCACGTAGGCGACGACGACGACAACGACAACGTACAATTTGATGGAAGGGCGAAAGTTGTGGCGGCGTCGTAGCTGTCTGCGAAAAAGACGAAGGTATGCCGTGGTGTCTGAGGACATAAGAACTCCTACGATTTGTGCTATTTTTTTATTTTATTTTATTTTTTTCTTCTTCAGGGTTTTCGGTTTGAGTATAACGACGACACCACCGCTGTGTACAAATCGCTGGAATCGCAATTCCTGGGAAGGTGGCGGCTTCGAAGCTATTTATGAACGATATGATGTGGTGCCTGAGCACATAACGAGTCTCCGCGACTCTCAGTAAACTATTGCTCATGTAATCTCGTTTCTGTTTCAGATTCTTGTATTTGTGTGCGACGAAGACGCCACCGCCATCTCCACCGCCGCCGCCGTGTGCAGGTCGCTGGAAGCGCAAAGCTGAGGAGGTGGCGGCATCGAAGCTGTTTGCAAACGCCGCGGAAGTACGCTGTGATATCTGACAGCTTAGACCATTACAAGACTCAAGTCATGCCGGGATGGTGGAAGACCAGTCTAACAGAGCTGTACCCGACGAGCGTAGAAGATGAATACTAATGCACTTGTAAATGAAAGAAAATAAAATGAAACTGAAATAAGTAACCGATTTTGTTATGACTGCTGTACTGGTAGACATATAGAAACATACACATATAGAAATACACACCACAGCCGCAAAAAATATTTCATCTCAGACTTGAGCCTGTACAAATTGTACGAAAATTGCGTTTGATGGAAAATGCACATGTTTAATTTACTAGTTTGAGGTTCATAATTTTTACTAGAATAACAAAAGTAATCATCCCCCGCCGTAAACTCAAAAATACCTGGTGCTCATAGAGTAACCGCCAAGAGAAGACGGTTATCATGTTATGGGTGATCGAAAATGGTTCAAATGGCTCTGAGCACTATGGGACTTAACATCTATGGTCATCAGTCCCCCAGAACTTAAAACTACATGAACCTAACTAACCTAAGGACAGCACACAACATCCAGTCATCACGAGGCAGAGAAAATCCCTGACCCCGCCGGGAATAGAAACCGGGAACCCGGGCGTGGGAAGAGAGAACGCTACCGCACGACCACGAGCTGCGGACTATGGGTGATCGGACACTATGCTATCAGAGCAAATGAAATGGTCGACTTTCGCTAAGAGGACAATTCAGCATGGGACGAAAACGTATATCCATGTTCCGTAAACTGCTATAACGACTAGAAGAAGCGACTATGCAGACATAATACAGAACATTGCTGCACAGCAATGGTACACCTTTGGGATGCATCACAGGAAAATGTTAGTCATAGTCATTTTCGTCTCCGCATTAATCACGGGAGATTCATACAGCACCTCCGTCGCGTGTGCATGCATGTGTATGTAGCTTGAGAGTAACCCAGATTTAATCCCAGCTCAGAAGAATATGTTGCTTATTTACAGTCACATCTTTTAATTATGTGTAGCTGACGTATAACAGTGTACTCTTCCCCCAAAACGACCAAAGTTATTTTCTGAACACAGCGTGTCTGTAAATTATAAGAGCTTGTATCATAGAATATCTGCCACTCGTATTACACCGAGAGTAACCACACAACTGGATCCCAGCATTATCAGCAGTTAGTATCCTTACGTAACAACGTATTTTCCAAATACATCAAAGTTTGATCTACTTCATCGTCAACCATCATTTGAATCTAATAGTTACTGGAAACTTTCCCCTTGAGATCACAAAAATCCGTTAATTACACAGTTGATTTTAGCTGCCTAAACGCAGACCCTTATGTTATTTCCTTTCCGACCCTTCGTGCGAAGAACTTTGGCCTCCCTCTTCCTTACCACTCACCCGGGCACAATCTCATTCTCTTGGTTATGACATTACGAAGCAGAATGAGAAAGCATGAAAGCTTCTGTTAGAGTCGTAAGTGAAATCAGTGATTTGTGGAAAAACCTTTAAAAGCACCGTAATATTACTAGATTTCCTTATCACATCATCGTTACAATTTACCACGATAGGCAGTAGTTCTACAGCACAAAGACTGAAAGTCGTCAATCCTTACGCCACTTTGAAATCTTATCACGATCTGACTGAATATCTGAGCAGCTTAGGCAGAACTTCATTAGAGATAACTGCATCGTTTGCGTAAGTTCTGAGGATTATTAATATTGTCTGCCAGGTGAAAAGCTAGTACAGCATGGACAACGAGGGTCCCAACACTCTTCCACATTTATAGAGATGGACAAAACTGTGAAACACCAAAAGCACAATAATACCTAATACGTTGTAAGAAAACCGTTGGCATACAAAACCGTTTCCAGTCATCCTGAAACGGATAAATACAGGTCCTATATGGTTTACAAGAGATTTTTATACCATTCTTCCTGCAAAACATGAGAAGTTACATTGACTATGATGTAGGTGGGTGACGATCACGCGCTCTTCTCTCCAAATTACTCCACAAAAGCTCAGTATTATACAGACCCGGTGATTATACTGGCCAGCGGACATGCGACAATTCATCCTCAAGGTATCAAAACAAATGCGGAGAATTCGGTCAGCGTGAACAGGAGTCTTTCACGTACAACTCTCCCGCGAATTGTTTAATTGTTGCTCTTTGGTTTATTTATTCTCTTTGTAACAACACATTTACGAGAAGAGTTACGTGAAATACTTTTAGCAATGCTGTGCTTTGCTTTTCTTTATCATCATTACCTTTTAGCGGAATAAAATGTATATGTGGGAGTCTGATTGTTCTGGATCTGGCCTACAATTCAAGGAAAGATTTTTCTTATTTGCAACTCATGCTAAGAATCAATATATCTTCCCTACTTCATAGTGATTAAAAGTTGAAATTACTTTGTTATGAACACTGATGTTACAGTTCGTATGATCGTTCAAAAACACAAGTTCGCAGTGGATTTTATTTCTCGTTAAAATGCTATTTCATACCACGACTAGCCCAAGAACATGAGACTCTCATTAAAAAATACGTTGTCACTATAAAGTTTGCCAGATCAGAACGGAGCACAGCAAGATTCCTATCAGATTCTGAAGGTACATTAAATTATTTGCACTGTAAATTATATCCTATCAGCAGCCCGCGTCAATCTGCAACACATCATAAAATCTGCTGATCTTCACTGCCAGTCTTGGAGCTAAAAGAAATAATATTATTTTACTATTATTTTACCGCTTCCTTGCGGTATGCTCGACTATATTGTAAGTCGTTTAAATACGCCGCGGCAGCGGCTCTTCGTTCTCCACGCAACTCAGCACCACAGATAATATTTATATAACTGAAAAATGTCTCAACAGGATGGGATAATATGCAAGCAAGCTTAACAATAAATAATACAAGTTTTCATTTAAACAACTCTATTAAAACCTTTAAATATCTCAGTGATTACAGACCTTTGTGAATTCACACGTAATGGCGTACATTGCTTAGTCTCGACAAAAGAATACTACATTGGCGTTCTCTACGACAACAACAGGAGATCTTACTCGCACAACTTCCAAATTAAGACGACAAAGACATTCATATTCAACACGTATTATATACTAGTTCCTTTTCTAATCTCTGTTTAACATTTATCTTCTGTGTCGGTTTTATTACTCGCCGACGCAGACGTTTTCAAAAATAAATAATAAAAAAAAATACATAATTTTATACAATGACACAATATGATACATCTAATTCTCTAATTACTACATAATATATTGTTTTTGTTTCTCTAGACGTTACAAGTCCTCTCGTCTTGGAAGACGGCATCATCACTGGGGAACAAACCTTGTATCATGGGATGTACCTGACCAGGCAAAATTGTCTCATAAACCTAGGCACTAATGGGACTTACAGAGTAACCATGGGACCTGTGGAATACCTCGATATAGCTGCGTAAATCCTCACCGAATCCTCAACATGTTTCGCTCTTGGGACTTAAAACTTGGCAAGAAGTTGAAAACAGTGTGAAACAAGACTGATCTGACCAAATGAGTGTCTTCCATTGCCCCATAGTCCATATATTATGTTTTCGGCACCACGTTTTCCTGTTAAGGGCTTTTGCATCACTGATGAGTAATTTTGGAATTCCGACTCGCGCTGCAATTCCCTGCCTATGGAGTTCGCTTCGCGTTGTTTTCGTGCAGTCACGGTTAACGAGTGTGAGTTTCAGTCAGCATTGACTTTTGCAGCTCTTATTTTTCTTCATAATCGTCTTCACTGACCGTCTGTGACGATCATTCAATGCAGACTTTGATCCACGTTGTGACTTAGGTGATGATGTTTTTCCGTGTTCCAGGTCACCGATATGAATCATCGATATGGTGCGACTTGAAACACGAAACACTTCGACTACTTCGGTTACAGAAGCGCCTACCATTCGAGCACCAACAGTTTTCCCACGTTTGAATTCATTTATCTCGGACCTGATGCACTCATAGCTACGCAGAACACTATTGTGTCTCCGACTGCTGGTTGCAACGTATTGGCATTGTACAGGTACCTGCGTGGTCAAATACAAGAGCGCAAACTGCAGACTTGGCAACCATCCGCATTTATGTTAAAGCGTACATTTTTGTCTAACCCCCATATATAGCGCCGTGACAAGGGAACTAGGGGTTGTTATTATTGCCTGCCAGGTCAGTTATACAAAATCGACAGCAATGGTCCCATCTCACTCTACTACTAATGGTTATGTACCACACATCGAGGCTACCATTCGCTGTATGCGGCCGGTCTGCTTCAAAAGTGTTCTCTCGCAACGAGATGTCCCATGATACTGGCGAGGCGTCTACGTCTGCATCGTCAGCTGGTGGGCCGGCAGACCACAGTCTTGCCGAGCACCTCCGCAGCCTCCGCGAAATCGCACAGCCGCTCACCAGCCATCCCCGCGCCATCAGGATAGAAACCAGGAAGGGAACCTTCCATGTCACCGTCCCACCTAAAAGTCAGTACGAGGTAACTAGTGTTATTTTATATACTTATTTTCTGTCTTCGTTTAGTCTCCTGTCTAGATAAAAGAACAGTCCAAATTTTTCACATAAATTGCTGGGTATGAATATAGCACATAGTATTTTAACATAATTTCAAACGTTCAGTGCAACTAAGCGCCATAGTGTTCAAGGAGAAGAGTCGGTATAGAATACCTACTTTAAATATAGTATAAATAATTTTAAAAATCCGCATACCACCGTTTAACAGACTGCCCCACAGATTCATACGTATATGGCAGCTTTTGAAATCCAGACGATACATGGTACATTGTTATATAAGAAATTTTTAATTTATATTTATAGACTACACTACGCTGTACAACCTTACACGGCACTACACTATTGTACTTGGTACCAGAACGAAACTAGATCTCTTTAGTCCGGATAGACTGCTCCTGCTGCTCAGAGGCAAACCTCAGGATTAATAGAAGCTGTGTTGCGGTGCGATCCAAGATGTGCAGTGGAAGATGGTTTTCAGAGTCTCAGGAAATCCTCCATGGTGCTCCCCGAGGCTCTCTCCTCGCTGCTTCCGAAAGGATATTCCAAGTCATGTTATATACCCTTTTCTTGGTTGCCTCTCGGTCACGTAGTCTCGCATTTCCTAAACAGATATTTTAGCTGTCAGCAATTTTACATTGTGCTACAGCTGCCGGCCGGGGTGGCCGAGCGGTTCTAGGAGCTACAGTCTGGAACCGCGCGACCGCTACGGCTGCAGGTTCGAATCCTGCCTCGGGCATGGATGTGTGTGATGTCCTTAGGTTAGTTAGGTTTAAGTAGTTCTAAGTTCTAGGGGACTGATGACCTCAGAAGTTAAGTCCCATAGCGCTCAGAGCCATTTGAACCATTTTTGCTACAGCTCTTCGCTCTTTCGTATGTTGTACACTAGTGTGTCAATAAAGCCGTTCCTACTCTTGTCTGGAACAGCTTGTCTAACGGCAGACACCATGTTGATGTGGTCCGGGGTGCCCTACATACACAAGTGTCTGCCGTGCGTTAGCATAGCTGGACATGGGCCAAGTCCCAGTAGGTAGTGTATAGCTCGAAATGTGTGTCAGATCGCGACTCGAATCTGGGACCTTCATCTCTTTCAGGCAAGTGCTCTACCGACTGAGTCATCCAGTCACTTCTCACAACCCGCCCTCACAGCTTTACTTCCGCTAGTATCACAGCTCCAACCCCAGAAACAACACAGAAGTTCTCCTGCATACCTCGCTGGACTAGCCGCCCTGGAAGAAAGGATATTGCGGAGACATGGCTAAGACACAGACTGGGGAGGGTGGGGTTTGTTCCTACGGCACTTAGCTGCAACTCCGCTGCGTAATGTAAATTCATTCAAGAACTAATCCCTCGGTCTGTGGCTTAGCAACGTCTCCGCAGTACGCTTTATTTCATGAGGACTATTTCCGTAGATTATGCAAGAGAACTTCTGTGAAGGAAGGTAGGAGTTGGCGTACTGGCGAAAGTGAAGCGATGAGGGCAAGCCGCGAGTCGTGTTTGGATGAATCACTCGGTAGAGCCCACGAAAGGCATAACTCCACCCCCGGTTCGAGTCCCAAGTTTAAAATTAACACTGGCTTAGCTTGCAAGGATCCATCAGTGGTATTAGTAGTGGATTTATGACTATATAACTCTGGCTCTGATTTTCGCTGCCGCACTGAGGGGCTGTTGGTATAAAAAATTCTCTATCTATTCCTTATGTAATATAGTCACCATGAGTATGGGGACTAATCCTAGTTAAGCAAGAAAATGAGGATTCAATCAATAAATTTTTGGTTATCAAATAAAAAGGAAAGTGCAAAAACACACAACATGGACTCCTAACAAGTATACAATCACAAATCCTGCTGTTTACCCTGTCGAAGACTGGCACAAAAACTAGCTGTCCAAACGCGTCCCCTGTTATGGTCGTTGAGAGCACTGCAAAGGCTGATACTGTTAACCCTTTTGTTAGTTCTAAGCACCACCTAAGCTGGCGTAGACAACGCAAAACTCTGAGAGACGAATTAGTGGAACTGTACGTATTTACCTTTACTGTTCCTTATATTAGCTCGAAAGGTTGATACTGTTAGCCCTTTTGTTAGTTCTACCACCCTTATACGAATATTCGTTGTACTTACAACTCGTTGCGTGTCGGCTATTGTGTGCAGGCGTCAACGTAAATGTAAGGATACTAGCGTGTTCGCTTTTCATAATACACAAGTCATCACAAAAAGTATACCATCTTCATTCTTCCTCTTGGCACAGAACCAGGGTTAATAAAAACCTCACATGCCTGCACTCCAATGGCTACTTCAGTATCAAGCTCTTTCACAGCTGTATTTAAACTCTTCTCTGAAACCATTAGCTATGAACAATTTTTTAAAGAAATTTGCGCCATTTGACTGTTAATGGTTCATTTATTTTACAGAATCATGATTTCGGCTTTTTAGCCATTCTTAAGTTCATGTTGAAATGGTAAAATATGTCTGATCTCTCTCTGACATGTCATTGTCGAAATAACATATTTATGACACTATAGAGCAGTTGCCATGTTACATGATACGAGTACACATCGAAGATACGTGATATGACTGACAGAGACACGTAACAGGCAGAATACGTCGCTGCGGTCGGCAACGCCTATATAAGACAACAAGTGTCTGGTACAGTAGTTAGATCGGTTACTGCTATTACAACGGCAGGTTATTAAGATTTAAGTCAGTTTGAACGTGGTGTTATAGTCGGCGCACGAGTGATGGGTTACAGCATATCCGACGTAGATGAAGTGGAGGTTTTCCCGTACGACCCTTTCACGAGTGTTCCGTGAATCTCAGAAATTCGGTAAAACATCAAATCTCTGACATCACAGCGGCTGAGAAAACATCCTGCACGAACGAGACCAACGACGACTGAAGAGAATCTTTCAATGTGACAGTCGTGCCACCTTTCCGCAAATTGCAGCAGATTTCAGTGCTAGGCCATCAACAAGTGACATCGTGCGAACCACTCAACGAAACATCATCGATATGAGATTTCGGAGCCGAAGTCCCACTCGTGTACCCTTGATGACTGCACCACACAAAGCTTTACGTCTCGCCTGGGCCCGTGAACACCAACATTGGATTGTTGATGACTGGAAACAGGTTACCTGGTCGGACGAGTCTCGTTTACAATTGTATTGAGCGGATGGACGTGTATGGGTAGGGAGACAATCTCCACGGACCCTGAATGTCAGCAGGGCACTCTTCAAGCAGGTGGAGGCTCTGTAATGATGTGGGGCGTGTGCAGTTGGAGTCATATGGACCACTGATACGTCTAGATACGACTCTGACAGGTTGCACGTACGTAAGCACCCTGTCTAATCACCTGCATCCATTCATGTCCCTTGTGGATTGGGACGGCCTTGGGCAATTCCAGCAGGACAATGCGACACCCCACACGTCCAGAATTGCTCCAGGATTACTCTTCTGAGTTTGAACACTTCCGCTGGCCACCAAACTCCCCAGACATGAACATTATTGACATATTTGGGATACTTTGCAACGTGCTGTTCGGAAGAGATCTACACCCCCTCGTACTCTTACGGATATATGGGCAGCATTGCAGGGTTCACGTCAA
Source organism: Schistocerca piceifrons (assembly GCF_021461385.2). Taxonomy (NCBI): domain Eukaryota; kingdom Metazoa; phylum Arthropoda; class Insecta; order Orthoptera; family Acrididae; genus Schistocerca; species Schistocerca piceifrons. The sequence goes on from NC_060138.1 coordinate 1,034,079,924, forward strand.
TTCCCTCCAGCACCACTTCAGACATTAGTCGAGTCCGTGCCACGTTGCGTTGCGGAATTTCTGCGTGTTCGCGGGTGCACCAGTTTCTTTGGTTCTTCAATGTATGACAACTGGTGCATAAGATCAGAATTATCCTTTTTGACGGTGACATGAGCAGACAGGTTAGAAATATTTTAACATTTCATCATGCACTAGAGAATGGTTACAAAGCCGAATTCATGAGTGTGTAAAAAAAAAAAAAAAAAAAAATGGAGCGAAACTTTCTTCCACAAAATTCTACACTACTGGCCATTAAAATTGGTACACCAAGAAGAAATGCAGATAATAAACGGGTATTCATTGGACAAACTGACATGTGATTAACATTTTCACGCAATTTGGGTACATAGATCCTGAGAAATCAGTACCCAGAACAACCACCGCTGGCCGTAATAACGGCCTTGATACCCCTGAGCATTTGTCTGTTTGACTCATCAAACAGACTTTCGATGGCGCGTACAGGTGCAGCTGCCCATGCAGCTTCAACACGATACCACAGTTCATCAAGAGTACTGACTGGCGTATTGTGATGAGTCAGTTGCTCGGCCACCATTCACCGGACGTTTTCAATTGGTGAGAGATTTGCAGAATGTGCTGGCCAGGGTAGCAGTCGAACATTTTCTGTATCCAGAAAGGCCCGTACAGGACCTGCAACATGCGGTCGTGCATTATCCTGCTGAAATGTATGGTTTCGCAGGGATCGAATGAAGGATAGAGCCACGGGTCGTAACACATCTGTAATGTAACGTCTACTGTTCAAAGTGCCGTCAATGCGCACAAGAGGTGACCGAGACGTGTAACCAATGGCACCCAATACCATCACGCTGGGTGATATGCCAGTATGGCGATGACGAATACACGTTCCAATGTGCGTTCACCGCTATGTCGCCAAACAGGGATGCGACCATCATGATGCTGTAAACAGAATCTGGATACATCCGAAAAAATGACATTTTGCCATTCGTGCACCCAGGTTCGTCGTTGAGTACACCATCACAGGCGCTCCTGTCTGTGACGCGGCGTCAAGGGTAACCACAGAAATGGTCTCCGAGCTGATAGTCCATGCTGCTGCAAACGCCGTCAAACTGTTCGTGCAGATGGTTGTCGTCTTGCAAACGTCCCCATCTGTTGACTCAGGGATCGAGACGTGGCTGCACCATCCGTTACAGCCATGCCGATTAAATGCCTGTCATCTCGACTGCTAGTGATACGAGGCCGTTGGGATCCAGCACGGGGTTCCGTTGCTGAACCCACCGATTCCATATTCTGCCAACATTCATTGGATCTCGACCAACGCGAGCAGCAATGGCGCGATATGATAAACCACAATCGCGATAGGCTACAATCCGACCTTTATCAAAGTCGGAAACGTGATGGTACGCATTTCTCCTCCTTACACGAGGCATCACAACAACTTTTCACCAGGCAACGCCGGTCAACTGCTATTTGTGCATGAGAAATCGGTTGGAAACTTTCCTCATGTCAGCACGTTGTAGGTGTCGCCACCGGCGCCAATCTTGTGTGAATGCTCTGAAAAGCTAATCATTTGCCTATCACAGCATCTTCTTCCAGTCCCTTAAATTACGCGTCTGTAGCACGTGATCTTCGTGGTGTGGCAATTTTAATGGCCAGTTGTGGACTGTGATCTTCCATGAAGGAAAGATCGCCGGCCTCTGGTTGCCGAGCGGGTCTAGGCGCTTCAGTCTGGAACCGTGCGACGGCTACGGTCGCAGGTTCGAATCCTGCCTCGGGCATGGATGTGTGTGATGTCCTTAGGTTAGTTAGGTTTAAGTAGTTTTAAGTTCTAGGGGACTGATGACCTGAGATGTTAAGTCCCATAGTGCACAGAGCCATTTTTGAAGGAAAGATCATTAATTATGAGCAGTTGTGATATGACAACTAAAGTCTAAGTATAAGTTATTTGCTGGCGTGGTTACATCAGTTGCAGTTAATCACCAGAACAGCGTGTGGCCGTCATGTCCCACGGCTCCACACGTGCAGCTGCAATTCGCGCCTGCGCAGTAGGGGACAGGCCGCGCACCCCACGCGGCCAGCGTTTTCCGAAGGCGGTTAATTATGTGTGAGCGGCGCCACGGGAGGGAGGGTGGCGGCCGCGTCATCTGGCGCTGTGAAAGTGTTATGAGCTGCGAGCCTGGCGCACGCCCAGACCGCAGGCCGGCCCGCTCGCTGACCGCCGCGCCGCGCCGCGCCGGCAGGCAGGCGTGCATCACGGCGCCAGGCTGGCCCAGGCCCCCGTTATGAGGTCACCCTTACGGTCCGCCAGGCCACGCCGCGCTGCCCTTATATTACGCAGCACCGGCCGTCAATCGTGGGGCACGGAGTACATCCCGTACTGTTATGAAGGCCGCCCGCTTCTTCTCACAAGGCGGAGCGCCGGACCTCGGGAATGTGATACGGCGTCCGGCTCATCTTGCCACTGGGCACCATTCTCGCAGTAGCCATCTCAGGAATGGATCCACCCGACATGCCATGCCCCACAGTGCGGCTCAGCTCCCTGGGACAAACTGCCGCTATTAAGAGACACCAGCAGTGCTACAACTGCTTTTATTTTTTGAATCGATGACACCGGAAATTCACTGAGGCTTTTTGCAGATGATGCTGTGCTGTATCGAGAGGTTGTAACAATGGAAAATTGTACTGAAATGCAGGAGGATCTGCAACGAATTGACGCATGGTGCAGGGAATGGCAATTGATTCTCAATATAGACAAGTGTAATGTGCTGCGAATACATAGAAAGATAGATGCCTTATCATTTAGCTACAAAGTAGCAGGTCAGCAACTGGAAGCAGTTAATTTCATAAATTATCTGGGAATACGCATTAGGAGTGATTTAAAATGGAATGATCATATAAAGTTGATCGTTGGTAAAGCAGATGCCAGACTGAGATTCATTGGAAGAATCCTAAGGAAATGCAATCCGAAAACATAGGAAGTAGGTTCAGTACGCTTGTTCGCCCACTGCTTGAATACTGCTCAGCAGTGTGGGATCCGTACCAGATAGGGTTGATAGAAGAGATAGAGAAGATCCAACGGAGAGCAGCGCGCTTCGTTACAGGATCATTTAGTAATCGCGAAAGCGTTACGGAGATGATGGATAAACTCCAGTGGAAGACTCTCCAGGAGAGACGCTCAGTAGCTCGGTACGGACTTTTGTTAAAGTTTCGAGACCATACTTTCACCGAAGAGTCAAGCAGTATATTGCTCCCTCATACGTATATCTCGCGAAGAGACCATGCGGATAAAATCAGAGAGATTAGAGCCCACGCAGTGGCATACCGACAATCCCTCTTTCCATGAACAATACGAGACTGGAATAGAAGGGAGAGCCGATAGAGGTACTCAAGGTACCCTCCGCCACATACCGTCAGGTGGCTTGCGGAGAATTGATGTAGATGTAGATGTAGAATACGTAAGCCTATAAAGCGCGTTTGAACTCTGGGTCCAATTAGATATAGGCCATAAGCTTACGTTATTTTTATGAGTTATATTCAAAGCCACGGGACATGCCACAATTCTTCCAGTAGTCTTCGCTCCAATCTGCATCAGCATCTACTTCTACATACATACATCGCGAGCCATCGTACGGTAAGTGGAGGACGGTACTCTGTACCACTGTTAATCACAATCCCTCCCGTTCCACTTGCAAATGCGCTCTTATTCATATCTTGGCTGCCGAAGGGCAAACACCGGTAGGCATCCATCGGGGAATGAGGAATGTACCGGAGAATCAAAAAGTCAGTATAAATTTGAAAACTTAATAAACCACGGAATAATGAAGATACATAGGTAAAAATTGACACACGTGCTAGGAATGACATGGCGTTTTATTAGAACAGAAAAAAACACCCCATATTGCTAGACTCGTGAAAGATCTCTTGCGCGCGTCGTTTGGTGATGATCGTGTGCTCAGCCGCCACTTACGTCATGCTTGGCCTCCCAGGTCCCCAGAGCTCAGTCCGTGCGATTATTGGCTTTGGGGTTACCTGAAGTCGCAAGTGTATCGTGATCGACCGAAATCTCTGGGGACGCTGAAAGACAAGATCCGACGCCAATGACTCACCATAACTCCGGACATGCCTTACAGTGCTGTTCACAACATTATTCCTCGACTACAGCTATTGTTGAGGAATGATGGTGGACATATTGAGCATTTCCTGTGAAGAACATCATCTTTGCTTTGTCTTACTTTGCTATGCTAATTATTGCTATTCCGATCAGGTGAAGCGAAATCTGTCGGGCATTTTTTGAACTTTTGTATTTTTTTGGTTCTAATAAAACCCCATGCCACTCCAAGCATGAGTGTCAATTTGTACCTCTTTATCTACATTATTCCGTGATTTATTTAGTTTTCAAATTTATACTGACTTTTTGATCACCCGGTATATGGAGCAGCACGTCTGTCGGAAACCGCCATTGTGTAAGGGTGCGCGATGCCCACCCCCTTCTTTGCTTACAGGCACGCATTATTTATTGATTTTAAAGATCTTTCTGTGCCCATCACTGAGGAACGTACTGCGCAACACTGGACGTATTACGGCTTGAAATTATGCCGAAACGTTGTAAGGCAGGAGTTACTCCAATTCAAGTGGGTGACGCTCGAGCAGGCGCCCTATACTCCTCTCCCTATACGACTATCACGTCTTCGGTCCCTTAAAAGGGGGACGGCCGGAGTGGCCCAGCGGTTCTAGGCGCTTCAGTCTGGAACCACGTGACCGCTACGGTCGCAGGTTCGAATCCTGCCTCGGGCATGGATGTGTGAGTTGTCCTTAGGTTAGTTGGGTTTAAGTAGTTCTAAGTTTTAGGGGACTGATAACCTCGGATGTTAAGTCCCATAGTGCTCAGAGCCATTTGAACCTTAAAAGGGGCCTTGAAGGGTCGACGATTCCAGTCTGTCGAAAATATGCAGCGATCAGCTACGGACTTCTTCAGGGCAGCAAGACAGGATATTTTCAACCTGGCACATTGGTGCGATGATTGCCTCAATTATCACGGTAAGTTTTCCTGGTTGTCATATCAATTCTGGACTGTACGACGATCGAACGGCGAGGTTTTTTTTTTTTTTTTAATCGTCTCTTATGTGTAGCGTCTGTATCGTTAAAAGTGGCTATTTTTATGGCCACGCCGTGATAGTTGTATATGTCGCCCTAGTTGACACCGAAGTATTTCCGTTTCTAATAGTGATCAAACTCAGAGTCTTCCGACCATAACTTAATTTCCTGTCAGTTACTTTATTCCTGTTTAGAGGTGAATTTTAGCTATTTCAGCCATATTTCATTCAACATTTCCGGCAAAATTCAGTGAAATCAAGAAATTCATTTGGAAGAAGATAACATACTAAAAATTCCATTCTTGTTCAACCAATGCATGGATAAATCTTCAGTCGTTTGAGGCAGCAGCTAGCCATTACTAGAACAATGATCGTGAACACGCACACAACGAACATAGCACGTAGTAGAAACTTAAACTATCATTAAAATAATAAATTCGTATGGAGCACAAAAGGAATAAACAAACTATTTCAAAATAAAAGTAATTGGGATGAAACGAAATTATCGGTAAATTCGAAGGAAAAAGCTATTAAGAAGATCAGGAAAGAAAAAATATGAAACAAAGTGAGTCCCAAAAAAATTTTGTCTCAGAAAACAATGAATATACGGCAAGCTACTGGTAGTCATAGAACTCCTCCGATGGGAGTTAAAAGCGGTGGGATGTTGGTATAGAAACTCAAGTCAGTGCTGTCGACTGAGCTGCAGGGAAACACCAAAAACACAAGCCATTCGCATTCAAATCAGCTCCCAGTCGTTTAGGAATGGAGAGATACGGGTCTTGAACGGTTTTCAGGGGAATATCATACTACCCTTCCTGTAAAATAATGGCAGCTTCATCAAATGTGAGGAGCGATAACGCACCTTTCTCTCCAAAGTAGACCACAAAGACTAAATCATATTGAGATTTGGTGAATAGTGGACAGAGGAGATGCGACAATACATCCTCGTGCTCACAAAACCAGTCTTGGACGATGCGAGCTGTGTGAACGGAAAACGTGTTGTCCTGGAATAGCAGCACCAGTAGTGAACAACCACCATACCAAAGGGAGAAGCTAATCACCCAAAATGATCAGACAATCCTTGGAAGTACTGCTACCTTGCAGAGCACCGACGGAGCCCGCGTAATATCACAGAAATTCGAAACAGTGTGCAACAAGACTCATCCTACCAAACGACATTGTTCCATTCCTTCACAGCCCCCGTTTTCCTGTTACCGGCACTTGCATCACTGATGAGCGGTTTTGGAATTCCAGTTCGCCCTACCGTTCCCTGCTTATGAAGCTCCTTTGTGTTGTTTTGGTGCTGAGGTTTGGTCCATGAGTGCGACATTTAGTTCCGCAGTGCCCTTTGCATCTGCTGTTTTCTTTAAAAATGGATTAAAAACAGCCATAACCGCAATAAAATATTTATTTACAATGCATTTTTCGGTCAGAATTCGACCATTTGTAGACCATCCAGAGGTTAAAAGACGTTGTACACTAGTGTGCACTTCGTGATAGTTTCCAGACAGCTGTCCAACTAATACATCAAAATAAGTTTTACATCGCCCCGGTTCCCAGAACTCCTGAAGATAGACGTTCACTGTGGATATTGTATCACAGACACAGTCTCTTTGACTGACCAGAGATGTCACTAAACGCGCCCAAAGGCTAATGCATTAGCATCGCCTATTAGACAGAGAGGGTCCGACAGCCGATCAGTTCCACTCACTCCACCAGGAAGGAGGTACACGGCTCGTGTTTGTAGTTCAACCATCTCTAGACGGCCAATACCGCGGTTCGATCGCGTCCGCATTGTTACGTTGAACCAGGAAGGGTTCTCAGCAAGGGATGTGTCCAGACGTCTCGGAGTGAACCAAAGCGATGTTACCCGGGCATGGAGGAGATACAGAGAGACAGGAACTGTCGATGATATGCCTCGCTGAGGTCTCCCAATGGCTACTACTGCAGTGGATGACCGCTACGTACGGATTATGGCTCGGAGGAACCCTGATAGCAACGCCACCATGTTGAATAATGCTTTTCGTACAGCCACAGGACGTCGTGTTACGACTCAAACTGTGCGCAATAGGCCGCAGTATGCGCAACTTCAATCCCGACGTCCATGGCGACGTCCCTCTTTGCAACCACGACACTATGCAGTGCGGTACAGATGGCCCCAACAACATGCCGAATGGACCGCTCAGAATTGGCATGATGGTCTCTTCACCGATGAGTTTCGCATATGTCTTCAAGCAGACAATCGTCGGAGACGTGTTTGGAGGAAACACGGTCAGCCTGAACGCCTTAGACACACTGTCCAAGTGCAGCAAGGTGAAGGTTCCCTGCTGTTTTCGGATGGCATTATGTAGGGCCGACGTACACTGCTGGTGGTCATGGAAGGCGCCGTATCTGTTGTACGATACGTGAATGCCATTCTCCGACCGATGGTGAAACCATATCGGCAGCATATCGGCGAGGCATTCGTCTTCATGGACGACAATTCGGGTCACCATCACGCAAATCTTGTGAATGACTTACTTCAGTATAACGACATCGCTCGACTAAAGTGGCCAGCATGTTTTCCAGAGATGAACCCTGTCTAAAATGCCTAGGATAGACTGAAAAGGGCTGTTTATGGACGAAGTGACCCACCAACCACTCTGTGGCATCTACGCCGGATCGCCGTTGAGGAGTGGGACAATCTGAACCAACAGCGCCTTGATGAACTTGTGAATAGTATGCCACGAGGAGTACAGGCATGCATCAGTGTAATAGGACGTGGTACTGGCTGTTAGCGGTACCGGTATGTACAGCAATCTGGACCATCACCTCTGACTGTCTCGCTGCGTGGTGGTACAACATGCAATGTGTGGTTTTCATGAGCAGTAGAAAGAGCGGAAATGTTGTTTATGTTGATCTCTATTCCTATTTTCTGTACAGGTTCCGGAACCCTCGGAACCAAGTAGATGCAAAACGTTTTTTGATGTGTATATGATACTTTGAGATTAGTGACCATCTGGTCATATTCTGACCGTAACCGGTAACCATTGTCAATAAATATGCTATTGCAGTCATGACATTTTGAAATCCATGTGTAAAGTATTTAACCAGACTGCTGTTTTCCTCTACTACATATGTTCTCAGAAATTACTGTTATCTTCTTATTTTTCTCCACAGTTCTCTTCAATGATCGTCCGTCACGATCACATAACACATACTTTGGTCCACTTTGTGCCTTAGTATTGAGGAATAGCACACGTGCCGTTCGTGGTCAGATACTACAGAGCAACCTGCAGGCTTGGTTAGCATCTGCATATATGTTCAAGCCCGCGTCACTCGCTGTGTTTCCATATTTTGGTCAAAGCCCTGTGGGTCTCTGTAGATAGCATAAGCAACGCACCTCCTAGTCGTAATCCTCCGATAAAACAGAAATATGGAGTTGCAACTGGCTAATCCAATTGGAGGTTGAAGATACTGAATGAGTAGTCTCTTGCCAGTTTTATTTGGATGTGGCACCTGGGAATTGATGAGGCTGATGTAATTCACAAGTCGAGACAAGTCGCTGTGATATACTGCCAACGACGCTGTTAGGATTCGCACCCTAATGTGATATTCAGAGTACCCTCGATACAGAAATATGCAGCTGGATCTACCTATCGTGTTGCCAAGATAACAGAGCGATAAGGCAAACACAGTAACAGGCACTAGAGAAGATTCGTCTGCTATTTATTTTTCTTACTGTCAAAATGGTTCAAATGGCTCTGAGCACTATGGGACTCAACATCTTAGGTCATAAGTCCCCTAGAACTTTGAACTACCTAAACCTAACTAACCTAAGGACATCACACACACCCACGCCCGAGGCAGGATTCGAACCTGCGACCGTAGCGGTCCCGCGGTTCCGGACTGCAGCGCTAGAACTGGACTGCAGCGCTTACTGTCATCCATCTCTGCGTTTCCATCATGGTTCCAACAAGGAGTCTTTCTATTCGTCCTGCCGATCGTTTATCTTTCGAAATTTTTCTCTTATACAGTAGAAGTGCGTTACATCTTCATCTTCCATTCCATCCTCATACGCATGTATGCATCGCAAGTAAAGGCTTGTCCATTTTATTAGGTAAGTACTTCTGAATATTCGGATACTAAAGAAAGGCAAGTATACTATTTTCTGAAAACCTAACTGTTCTATTTTGTTGCTGATTTCGCGAATATTTCTATTTCTTTGTCCAGAAAGTACAGCGAATCAGGATAGTATATTCGTGAATATTTTTTACCACGGCTTTATGGTCGTCAACTTAGTTTTTTTTAGTAAGTAAGGTTGCCCTAGGTTTTATCAACTCTTTCCACAAGCCAGCTATATGAGGAACTTACCAGAATTAAAAGATATTAAGCGCTAACGACCACATCGCCTGTAAACAATTTTAAGGGACAAGTTAGCTATTTTGAGAAATCGCACGGTATAGTTTCACTGAAATCTCAAAAATATTCCAGTTAAATGCAATGAGATTTTCTTAATCAGGTAAGTCAGTTCAAATATATTCTACTTAATTTTATTCTTATAAATTCGTCAGTGAGTACTTACACCGTTTAGTTGGAAACTGAGTGCACTTAACGTCGGTTAACATTGTCCTCCCACTCTTTACTTGGTCGACGAATTAACCTAACATTACTGTGAAACCTTCCAAAAATATAAATTTAAAACGACCGAATTACTAGCTTTTATATACTACCATTTGTGTTAACAGTTTTTGCAGTGAGGACGTATGTCTCAAAACTTCGTCATGATTCAGCACACCATAAAATTAATTTTAGCACGCTCCTCCCTACAGCACGTTAACAGTATTAACCCTCAATATTTCTGCTGCCGTCCTGTCACAGGAATTGACGTGAATTATGGTGAAGGTAGACAACATTGTTTACTTGTTTAAATACATATTCTTGTTTATCTGATTAGCAACAACCTGTGAAGCACAGCTGCGTTTAGGAACGTATCCAGGATCTTAATTTAAATCGTAGTCGTCCACATCATCCTCAGATTCCTACAAATCGTTGCTGGAAATAATTTCTCTGGTACGAAGATTGCGAGCGGTACTGCTACTGGCAGCCATATTTGTGGCACTTGTCACACACGGCTGTCAACTGATAAAGCTGGCATTAGCGAGAATGTAATATCAGAAATAGAGCTTGTATCCCTCGGTTTATAGCGGAACTATCAACTAATACGAATATTGTACAACACTTACAACGTTTTACATGCGATAACACTGTTTCTCGTCGACTTCCAGTTACCACTATCTTCAGGCGAGGTCATCAAATATAGTAAGTAAACCAGGCAGCACATTGCAGTGTTGAAGAAGGTTGATTTAAATTCGGGAAATGGGTTGAGGTATACATCCGTACAGTTCGGTTCGCTTCACTTGTGGATTTCCAGATCGCTTCAGGCAAATAACGTCAAGGTTTGTTTCACAGGGCCACTGTCGAATTCCTATAGAATTCTTTCTCGTAAAAGTTCGTGCTCTGTCTCTAGTAACTTCCCAATGGACGAGACATAGAAAGACAGGCAATGATCAATATGTATAAGAACTAAGAAGAAAGAATAATAATGGAAAATTAAGAATGATATGTCAGTTTTAAAGGGTGTAAAGAAGACAGGAATATAGTCTTTTGCCCTTAATGTTCAATTTATACAGGGCTATTACAAATGATTGAAGCGATTTCATAAATTCACTGTAACTCCATTCATTGACATATGGTCACGACACACTACAGATACGTAGAAAAACTCATAAAGTTTTGTTCGGCTGAAGCCGCACTTCAGGTTTCTGCCGCCAGAGCGCTCGAGAGCGCAGTGAGACAAAATGACGACAGGAGCCGAGAAAGCGTATGTCGTGCTTGAAATGCACTCACATCAGTCAGTCATAACAGTGCAACGACACTTCAGGACAAAGTTCAACAAAGATCCACCAACTGCTAACTCCATTCGGCGATGGTATGCGCAGTTTAAAGCTTCTGGATGCCTCTGTAAGGGGAAATCAACGGGTTGGCCTGCAGTGAGCGAAGAAACGGTTGAACGGGTGCGGGCAAGTTTCACGCGTAGCCCGCGGAAGTCGACGAATAAAGCAAGCAGGGAGCTAAACGTACCACAGCCGACGGTTTGAAAACCTTACGGAAAAGGCTAAAGCAGAAGCCTTACCGTTTACAATCGCTACAAGCCCTGACACCCGATGACAAAGTCAAACGCTTTGAATTTTCGGCGCGGTTGCAACAGCTCATGGAAGAGGATGCGTTCAGTGCGAAACTTGTTTTCAGTGATGAAGCAACATTTTTTCTTAATGGTGAAGTGAACAGGCACAATGTGCGAATCTGGGCGGTAGAGAATCCTCACGCATTCGTGCAGCAAATTCGCAGTTCACCGAAAGTTAACGCGTTTTGTGCAATCTCACGGTTTAAAGTTTACGGCCCATTTTTCTTCTGCGAAAAAAACGTTACAGGACACGTGTATCTGGACATGCTGGAAAATGGGCTCATGCCACAACTGGAGACCGACAGCGCCGACTTCATCTTTCAACAGGATGGTGCTCCACCGCACTTCCATCATGATGTTCGGCATTTCTTAAACAGGAGATTGGAAAACCGATGGATCGGTCGTGGTGGAGATCATGATCAGCAATTCATGTCATGGCCTCCACGCTCTCCCGACTTAACCCCATGCGATTTCTTTCTGTGGGGTTATGTGAAAGATTCAGTGTTTAAACCTCCTCTACCAAGAAACGTGCCAGAACTGCGAGCTCGCATCAACGATGCTTTCGAACTCATTGATGGGGACATGCTGCGCCGAGTGTGGGAGGAACTTGATTATCGGCTTGATGTCTGCCGAATCACTAAAGGGGCACATATCGAACATTTGTGAATGCCTAAAAAAACTTTTTGAGTTTTTGTAAGTGTGTGCAAAGCATTGTGAAAATATCTCAAACAATAAAGTTATTGTAGAGCTGTGAAATCGCTTCAGTCATTTGTAATAACCCTGTTTATCGAAGTAACAATGACACAAGTAAAAAGCAACGGTTCGATGGTGGGGTTAAAATTCAGGTTGAAAACATATCAGTGATAAAATAAGCTGATGACACCGATATAGTCAATCAATGTAAAGAAGAATTACAGGGTCTTTTGAATGGAACGAACAATGTTGGAAGCACATAATGTGGACTGAGACTAAGTCGAAGATACAAGAAAGTAACGACAAGTAGCAATTATAAGATTGGCGAGGAGCTTACCATGAAAATTACGGACCAATAAGTAGACGGAATGAATTATTTATGCTATCTTGGAAGAAATATTACACATGACAACGAGGCAACGAGGGCATTAAAAGCAGACTAGCACAGGCAAGAAGGTGTTTCTAGCCGAATGAAGGCTGCTACTAAAATTCGTCGGCCCTAATCTATGGAAGACTGAGAATGTAATATTTGGAACACAGCATTGTATAGAAGTGAACCACGTAATAGGAAAACCAGAAAAGAAGAGAGTCGAAGGGTTTTCGATGCCATAAAAGGATGATGGTGAAATAATAAGAAAAGAGGACGTTCTCCGCAAAATAGGCGAGGAGAGAAACATGTGGAGAACACTGATAAGAAGAAGTGAGAGGATGGTAGAACATGTGTTACAATGCCAAGGAATTGCTTCCAAATTGCTAGAGCAGCTGTAGACAGTAAATATGGAAGATGGAAACTGGAATACATCAACACATATTTGAGGACACTGGGTGCAAGTGATACTCTGAGGTAAACAGGTTGGCAGGGAAGAGGAATTCGTAGGAACCCATGTCAATCCAGTCATAAATCCGATGCTACAAAATTATATTTACATATATGTACATACACACACACACACACACACACACACACACACACACGCGCGCGCGCGCGCGCGCGTGTACGTGTACGTGTGTGTGTGTGTGTGTGTGTGTGTGTGTGTGTGTGTGTGTGTCGATTCCAATCGAATTTGGCACAGAAACAGCAGGCCTCACTTCCATAAAGCGTTGTGGGGTTCATAACCTCCTAGCTCCAATAGGAGTGTAGATACGGCCAAAAACGTGTTTCTTCCATTTCCTGTCATACAGGCTTCTCTGTATGATAGTCATATAGCAGAAGGAAAAGTATGAGTGCCTGATCGAGCTTCTCAGGGCAGCTTACATATCAGAGGAGAGAACGGTTTTCCAACCCACAACACTTTGGCTGCCTTGCATGACAGGCATACTGTATGAAACAGTAGCGGCCTGCCTTATAGATGTACTTTACATGGTAACCTGTAAGTCAGGGGCAGGAAACATTTTTCTGCTCCCAATGTATAGACTGCCATGCATGTGAGATGTTTTATGTGGAGTAGTATCAGCCTGGATGGAGGGGTGGAGTTAGAGAGTAGGAGGCAGGAGAGGATGGATAGAGACAGGGAGAGGAGGAGGACAGTGAGTGTTGAAAGAGGAGACAGAGAGTATACAGGAGGAAAAGGTAGAATCACAGATAGGGCATGGAGGAAACGAAGAAAGAAAGAAAGAAAGAAAGAGGTGAGTAGGGAATGACAGAGAGAGAAGGAGGAACTGTACAGAAAGAGGGGGAGAGGAAGATGGTCAGAGACAGGGGGGAAAAGTTGGAGAGAGGGGTAAGGAGGGGATGGTCAGAGGGAGAGGAAGGAAGGGATGGTCAGAGAGAGGGGAAGAGGAGTTAGTAGCAGAAGGAGGAGGAGGAGCTAATGAAGATACAGAGAAAGTGGGCAGGAAGGTATAGAGGTGGGAGGATGAGTTGACAGAGAGATGGAGGAAGAAATGCAAACAGAGAGAGGGGAGGAGCTGTGGCCAATATTGTGGCCAGCAGTTATGGCATCACCCCACATTCAGGAAGACAGCGGTTAACGCCTAAGTACCTCTATCTAGATTCAGATTTTCCTTGGTTTCCCTACATCATTTAAAAGGAAAAACCAAGATGGTTCATTCTAAATGGATTCAGCCTATTTTCTTCACCATCTCGCCCCAAACCGAGCTTGTACTCTGTCTGCATTGATCTCATCATCGACGGTTCAGTGAATCCCAATCTTCCTCGATGTGTTTCCTCCTAGTCGTCGAAGTACCGCTTAATCTTGATTCTTGGATTGATTTTATTCATTCCACTTCAGGTGATGTAGTAAAATAACTAGTTAACAGCTGACGTACTGTATTGTTACGAGAGTCTTTTCTGAACAGAGATTCGTAAACTAAGCAGCCTTATAGTTTGTCTATCGTGTGCTACATACATCCCAGTCTGAAATTTCGAGTTGCATTTCTAAAATCCACTATCAGGATATATTTTGTTCGACAACCATTGCGATTAAGTGTACTAGCGTGCACGTGGAAGCCTGCACGAAGCAAAATGAGACATTTCGTTTTGTCACTTGTCATGGTGAAATTGGAGAAACGCAATAGTTACTTGTTTACTTTCACTGGATTCAGAAAAAAATCCTATATTAGTCGAGATCGCAGTTTGTTATTTTTGTTGATTACAGTTTTGGGGTAAAGTTATTAGCTATCGTCAGATCGAAGGCTAAGAGATCGTCGCAGTCACTGTGTAGTAGAAGGGGTGTTCAATAAGTAATGCAATACACCTTCTTTTCTCGGCTAATCTCGTTTGAAAAAATGTGGAATTAGTTGTGGGTGTGGAATATTCCTGTTGCAGTCCCTTAGTTTTATGAAGTTTCGATACACGACGGCACTGTACACCGATGAGCGAAATCATTATGACCACCTTGTCTTCAAACACAGTACAACAGAAATTCTGCTTGGCATAGATACTACAAATCCTTGACAGGATTCCATAAGTATGTGACACCAGATGTCTATGCACAGGTCAAGCAATTACGCAAATTACGGGATGGTGGTTTGCAGGCACGTAACTGGAGCCCGATGTGTGTTCCAATGGTCGCAAATTAGGCGTATTTTCTGGCCAGTACATCAAAGTGAGTTCACTACAGCTCCCCTCAAATCACTGTAGTACGGTTCTGACCTTGTAACGCTGACCGTTATCCTACTGGAAGATGTCCTCGCCGCAGGAGGAGACTTCAGGCATGTAGCGGTGTAGATAGTCCGCAACAATGTTCACTTAGTGTCATGGTGCCTTCGATTACCACCATAGATCCCAAGGAAGCCCAACTCAACGTGCCCCACAGCATAATTCTGTCCTCATTGGTCTGAATCTGTGGCACGGTACATGTTTCGTGCAGCCACTTGCCTGGATGATGACATATAGGGACCCAACCATCGACGTGGTGCAACAAGAAACGCGATTCATTCGAGATGCGAAGCGTTTCTATTGATCCACGGTGAAAACCCAGTGATGCTGTGCCCCCTGCAGTCATAGCTGATGACGTCGTAGAACCAACACAGGCATACGTAGGGGTGGTGTGAAATGAAGCTCCATGTTCAAAAGCTGGTCTTTGAACGGTGTAATCCGAAACACTTGTGAATGCACCAATGTTTCACTCTGCCACAGATCGCTGCCTATCCTGGATTACACAGTGCGGGATCCTCCGACATCTACGATTTATGATGATTAGTGGTCGTCCAATACTATGGCCTACTCGTTATTTCACTATCCTTCAACCACTTTCCATAGGTGCTCACGACAGTACAATACCAACAAGTGACTAGCTTCTCCGTTTCATAGATACTCGTTTCCAACCGTAGCGCCACAACAGTGTACCCTTTGTCAAAACTGCTTATGTCAGAGTATTTGCTCATTTGCGGCCCATATCTTCTCTATAATGACTACACATTCGTCTCTCTTTCGCTTACATTCTTTCTTTTCTGTGACACGTGACCAAAACACTTCCAGGATGCATTCAACCTCGCGGTGGGCAGTGGTCATAATCTTTTGGCTCATCAGTGTACTTAGCCTTCAAAATGGTGTCTGTAATGGAGGTGTGTCCAAGGAAAGAGCTGTCATTGAGTTTGACGGAAAACCAAAATGTCACTGGAGACGTGTAAGTGAACGAAAGCACGGTGAGTCGTTGGGCAAGGCGTCTGTCATCATCGCAATAAGGTCGTGCAAATCTGTCCGATCTCCCGCATGCTGGCCGGTCACATACAGCTGTAACTCCTACAATGTTGAAACGTGCGGACACTCTCATTCGACGCGATCGACCCATCTCAGTCAGATACCTCGCTGTACAACTGGACGTCTCTGGTGATAGTGCTGACACTGTCGTCCACCAGTTGGGGGCTCAAAAGTGTGTACAGGGTCCCTCGCCACCTAACATAAGACCGTAAAGAGCAACGAAGGACCGTCTGAGTGGAAATGCTTGTGCGTCACCATGCTGATCACCACAATTTTTATCGAACAATATCACAAGCGATAAAATATGGTTTCATCACTTCGAGACAGAAACAAATCGGCAATCAATGGAGTGGCGTTAACCGTCTTTCCTCCGAAAAAAAAGTTCCAGGCCGCACCCACAGCTGGTAAAGTCATGGCAATGGTCTTCTGGGACTCTGGCTTACTCAATTTGATGTGCCCCCTCATCGAATAAGGATCAACTCTGAAATGTGTTGTGCCACCTCAGAAAATTAAAGAGACGACTTCGGCCTGTTCGTCGTCACAAAAAAGAAAACGAACTTCTCCTTCTCCATGACTTCGCAAGGCCCCACGCAACCTGGGCACTCGATAGGAACTAACAAAACTTCATTAGGCTGTTATTTCTCATTCAACCTACAGCGCGGATCTCGCATCTTCCGACTTGCATTTTTCTGGCACAATAAAGGATACACTCCGCAGGAAGCAATATGTGTATGATAGCTGGTTCATATGATGGGGAGGTCAATGATGGTGTAACATCCCCTTAGGAAAACTTATAAATGACAGTGCTGGAAAACCTCTGACATATATATATATATATATATATATATATATATATATATATATATATATGTCAGAGGTTTTCCAGCACTGTTATATATATATATTGTAGTGTTGGGCAGTTGGAGCTGGCAGTATTTGCCCTCGCTGTATTGCAGTAGTTTGTGTAACGAAGATTTGTGTGAGGTAAGTGATTCATGAAAGGTATAGGTTATTGTTAGTCAGGGCCATTCTTTTGTAGGGATTACTGAAAGTCAGATTGCGTTGCGCTATATATATATATATATATGTCAGAGGTTTTCCAGCACTGTTATATATATATATTGTAGTGTTGGGCAGTTGGAGCTGGCAGTATTTGCCCTCGCTGTATTGCAGTAGTTTGTGTAACGAAGATTTGTGTGAGGTAAGTGATTCATGAAAGGTATAGGTTATTGTTAGTCAGGGCCATTCTTTTGTAGGGATTACTGAAAGTCAGATTGCGTTGCGCTATATATATATATATATATATGTCAGAGGTTTTCCAGCACTGTTATATATATATATATATATGTCAGAGGTTTTCCAGCACTGTTTATATATATATATATATATATATAGCGCAACGCAATCTGACTTTCAGTAATCCCTACAAAAGAATGGCCCTGACCAACAATAACCTATACCTTTCATGAATCACTTACCTCACACAAATCTTCGTTACACAGACTACTGCAATACAGCGAGGGCAAATACTGCCAGCTCCAACTGCCCAACACTACAATATTCCAACAATGCCAACCAGCCACAGACTGCACACAGCACAGTCAGTGATTTTCATACAGAGCGCTACGTGGCGTTACCAACATAAAAACCTAAACAGCCTACTTACAATGGAACAAAACGTTTGCTCCGACGTCGGCCAACAGAGTTGTACCATGTGAGCATAGAGCCCCTCTTCTCCTCACAAAGGTTGCGTAAGGCCATCATTCAATGGATACTGGAAGGGGTTTATTTCAATAAATGATGATGAGGGATCCTATGCGGGTCCGCCAAATGTCTGGGATTTTTAACAAGAATGCTTTTACTTGATCACTTTCGGTACTGGATCGGGCCGTTTGCTCTGGCTAAAGGCCTGTTATGAGACCCAACCTGTTAATTAAAAATGCCCCTTTACTAATTTTGATTAATATTTAATAACTAAATAGTGTTCAGGGAACTGATCACTACTAAACAAACAAGGATAGCATGGAACACATTTATTGAACAATAATCTTCCTAACATCAAACTGAACAATGACATACATTTATAAGCGATAAAATCAAGCTAGTAATGGCAATGACCCTAAAAAATACAAAACTAACTCTTAAGGTCGGATAACGCATCTGTACTTTTAATTTTCTACTCTCTCCCCTTGTCAGACGGCATAAAATACGTCAGACAAGCCTACTTCAATTACCAAATTCTCAACAAGAGCGTGGCTGGAGAACTGAGATCTGGTAATTACAGGCGTGCGTAATATCAGATTAAATGCCGAAGCTGAGCATCACGTTACCAAATGCAGCGTCGTGGATAGGTCAGCAAGCTGCTGATGGCGTCTGCGTCTTCGAGGAGCCTCAATTGTAACAAAAATGAATTTATTTTCGCGAACAGGCTTCCTGTTCGTAAACTCCTATTCAAAAGCTAATTCTGCTTTCTTTCCAATTGCCTCGCACTCGTTAAGACAGGACTCACCAGCCCAAAGGCGGAATCCAGTAACGTCTTTAACAAAGTGTGGCTCAAGGAAATTGCTCTGCTCCTGTCTGCTTCATGTGAGACAGTATTCCCAATCGTAATTTGCGGAATCAGCCTGTCTCTAACAGTAAAACATGACAGTTCCCCTAAGTGAATTCTAGTTTCAGTTGCAGCTGGCAGACTTATTCAAAGTTCCGCACAGCACACTGAAAATAATTTACTCTCCTACAGCAGAGCCGAAAGCACGACGTCCGCTCGCTACAGGAGCTAAGACGCTTCTTTTAAACAGCTCCAAAAGCTTTCCTCTGCAAAAATCAGCACTCCGACGCTATTTTTCGAGCTGGCCAATACCGTGGCTCTAGACCAGCACAGTTCGCTCCCACTATTATTTCCTGGCTTCTTCCAGCTAATCAAAACATTCCGTGCCTTACTGCGCCTAGAATGTTCTGGAACAAACTGAAACTCCGTTCAAAATTGAACCCACCAATCGTGTCTCTCTGTTCGCCCTCTCTCGGGAAAACGTCATTGTACTAGCTTAACCGCGTTTCTCAGAAAGCCCCAGAAAACGTTAAGACTCGTCACGACATAGTGGCGTCGACGTAACGCCCAGCGCCAACGAGGTGCCGTCCCTCGAAGGCCTGCCTCTGTTGTCCACGCAATGGGTGCCTACCTGTACCGGCGGCGTGTCTCCCCCAGTGGGACGCTTTCGCATACCGACTCGTAATGGTCGGTTGTAAACTTCCGCAACCCCCTGCCCTGCCTTTGAGCAGTGCCTCTCGTCACAGAGTAACATGTCTGTGCTCTCGTCCGCTCCAGCCAAACTCCGTGAAAATATCACCTGAACCCCGACTTCATGCAACATGCGAATTTCTTAAAGTTAACACGCGTCTTATGCCGTCTGACATTCACTATATTAATTTCAATAGGCTGATTGCCTGATAAATAACATAATAACCGATATCTAACCTGTCTTTGCAACAATTATTATATTACAGTAAGGTGCAAAATACTGCTACCTTACAATACTATGTTGAGAGACACGGTTTTGTAACCAAACGAGTGGGGACTAATATAATATGGTGCGTTGGCAATAAAACCAACCGGTTTAAAAAAAAAGAAATAGAGACTTAGCATCAAGAAACAATGCGTAATATTCACTCAGTTATATGAGGACGTTGTACACACTGCACAAGTTTCTCAATCAATGAAATATTTTCTTCTGAATTCAGTGAGTGAGACTTTTCAGCGACCCTAAAAGGAACAGGCCGCCTGCGTCCCGTAATTAACACTGACAGTCTACATATGTGAATGCTGGCGCAGAAGTATAATTTCTGCTCGTAATTGCCTCCAGGGAGGATAGCGGGCAAATATCCAGAAACTGAATTAAACTGGTGGCGGACCACGGACGAGGCAATCTGGCGAGCAGACATTCGGGATACAAGAGGGGGTTAAGTGGGCCGCCCTGAATAATATTACCATTTGGCGCGCCACCAGCCGCTAGACCCCGTCCCGCTCTGCTCGATATATATACGCCCCAGTCCGTACAGCCCTATCACCCATCTCGGCCGCAGCGACGGTACAAAAGGAGGCCCATTCCGAGCTCCCTTATTGGCGCGCGCTGCTGCACCAGAAGACCTAAGAGATCTACTTATCTGGGGTTATAATACAGACCAGAGGCGCACTGCGAACTTGCGCGACTTAAACATAATCCGGCACAGTCACAGCGCGGGAACGCGGACCGGCCATCATGAAGGTACTGAATCCTGGGGTAAAGCCGTCTAAGGCGCCACTGCCGCTATAAGGTCGGAGCAGAGGGGAGCTTCGCGTCACAGTGCTTTCTCTTTCCATTCAAACGATGTCTCAGCTCATGTGTATCACCAACGAACTTTTATTTGACGACAGGCACCCGACACATCTTTTTCTAAATTTTAGTGAACTGTGCGCGTTTATGTCAATCAGAATAAAACGGTGATTTCGTAGAATTTCCCGGCGTAATCACTTCTGATATCCTTCACGGGTTTGCAGCCGGATCATGTCGTCCTCCAGACATAATATTTCGGCGGACCAGCTGGTCGCTATCTTCAGGTGAGTTAATGCTAGTATACTGCCTCGCCGGAACTGAATTCCAGCCACAACGATGGAAACCTTTATACACCATGAAGAGAGCACCGCGCGTGTGTGAGATGATGGGCAGCGCCTCCAGGCGGCAAGTAGACACGCAGCGCGCCGGTGGGAGAAGACGGCAGAAACGATAAATCGCAACAGCACTAGTTGGAAGAATCCAATGATCGACAAGAAGACCGTTGTTGTTTAATGTCGGACTAAATCGGATTCCATATCTTACTTAGAGGAAAACCTTTATCCCTGATAATAATATTACTGGATAATCTAATTTCAATTAGGAAAAGAACAGCTTAATGTAGTCATGATGTCGAGTCGCTAATGTTTACTTTCATATACCACACCTTATTCGCTGCAAATAATATCCTGTAACTGTGATCTGGCACTATGCCATGTCTAGAATTTCGAGTTAATAAAATGTGCAGAAATACAAAATAAAGGTTAAATGAATAATTTAATAGACGGCCGCGGTGGTCTTGCGGTTCTAGGCGCTACAGTCCGGAACCGCGGGACTGCTACGGTCGCAGGTTCGAATCCTGCCTCGGGCATGGATGTGTGTGATGTCCTTAGGCTAGTTAGGTTTAAGTAGTTCTGAGTTCTAGGGGACTGATGACCTAAGATGTTAAGTCCCATAGTGCTCAGAGCCATTTGAACCATTTTGAATAATTTAATAACAAGGGCCCTTTTCTAACGTCTGTAAATTTTGTAGCTGACAGAGAATTATGTTGAATAATGTTTATTCAAGATAGGACTTCTCAAATGAACGGAATGTGGTTCTATGATAGTCAATCAAAATACAGACAAAAAATATCCTTACCAAATGCAGTAAAGTTACATTGAGAGGGTTACTAGAATAACAGCAAAATCCCCAAACTAAACAGTCAAAGATATTTGGAAACGAAGTCCATTTCCTAATCAGAATACACCAACTCTTCAAGAGCTAAAACCAGTTAAGAACTCAACTGATGGCTCAGAAGTTAACACACAATGCAGAGTTGTACACTGAAACACATTCAGACCTCTCGAAATATAAGTCGCATCCAAATTTAGAGTACTGAAGTGGTCGTTCAACGCCCAGAGTCTGTCACCGACATAACCGAATATTAGAAGTTACCACAGAAAGGTCTGCCTTCCAACAGACCTCAACGTAAAGTGTGCAAAATCGCTCGCCTGAGCTCATAACGTGAAAAGTCCCAGGCTCCACTTGACTCCCATAGTGCTACGCTACTGTCAGCTTCCCTGTTGGATGAAGGCTGTCCCCACCAAAAATACATCGTCCTTAAACTCTACAGACACAGCGTGATTCATCTTGACCACTTTACTGCACTAAACTAATTTATTACAACAATATTTAAATAAAGAAATGTTATACACATTCTGTCACACTTAGATAATTTACAGTAATTATAAATAAATGCTTGTCCGTAAATAAATAAGCCAGTATTGTTGCGCAGGTGCCTTCGCAAAAATTACAACAGATTTTCGTTGTGCATTATTTAAACAATTATTTATGCCTTCTCAACAGAGATGTCTCTTGCTTCTCCTTCCAATTGTTGTGCCTGCTAACACATGCCCTTGATTACTGTTAAATTAGCACAGTTTTCAGTAGCATTTGAACTCAACATTTAAATAATGTTACGGGCAAAACAAGAAACTATTCATTAAATAAATACACAAGTGAGAGAATATGTGAGGTATTCTTGCTGTATTCATTAACTGTGTAATTCTGACAAACATTTGTTTAATGAAACAGATATAAAAGACGTTGTAATTCAATAAATAAAATACATACATATACATACAATGTCTTGCTCCAAACATACACTCCTGGAAATGGAAAACAGAACACATTGACACCGGTGTGTCAGACCCACCATACTTGCTCCGGACACTGCGAGAGGGCTGTACAAGCAATGATCACACGCACTGCACAGCGGACACACCAGGAACCGCGGTGTTGGCCGTCGAATGGCGCTAGCTGCGCAGCATTTGTGCACCGCCGCCGTCAGTGTCAGCCAGTTTGCCGTGGCATACTGAGCTCCATCGCAGTCTTTAACACTGGAAGCATGCCGCGACAGCGTGGACGTGAACCGTATGTGCAGTTGACGGACTTTGAGCGAGGGCGTATAGTGGGCATGCGGGAGGCCGGGTGGACGTACCGCCGAATTGCTCAACACGTGGGGCGTGAGGTCTCCACAGTACATCGATGTTGTCGCCAGTGGTCGGCGGAAGGTGCACGTGCCCGTCGACCTGGGACCGGACCGCAGCGACGCACGGATGCACGCCAAGACCGTAGGATCCTACGCAGTGCCGTAGGGGACCGCACCGCCACTTCCCAGCAAATTAGGGACACTGTTGCTCCTGGGGTATCGGCGAGGACCATTCGCAACCGTCTCCATGAACCTGGGCTACGGTCCCGCACACCGTTAGGCCGTCTTCCGCTCACGCCCCAACATCGTGCAGCCCGCCTCCAGTGGTGTCGCGACAGGCGTGAATGGAGGGACGAATGGAGACGTATTGTCTTCAGCGATGAGAGTCGCTTCTGCCTTGGTGCCAATGATGGTCGTATGCGTGTTTGGCGCCGTGCAGGTGAGCGCCACAATCAGGACTGCATACGACCGAGGCACACAGGGCCAACACCCGGCATCATGGTGTGGGGAGCGATCTCCTACACTGGCCGTACACCACTGGTGATCGTCGAGGGGACACTGAATAGTGCACGGTACATCCAAACCGTCATCGAACCCATCGTTCTACCATTCCTAGACCGGCAAGGGAACTTGCTGTTCCAACAGGACAATCCACGTCCGCATGTATCCCGTGCCACCCAACGTGCTCTAGAAGGTGTAAGTCAACTACCCTGGCCAGCAAGATCTCCGGATCTGTCCCCCATTGAGCATGTTTGGGACTGGATGAAGCGTCGTCTCACGCGGTCTGCACGTCCAGCACGAACGCTGGTCCAACTGAGGCGCCAGGTGGAAATGGCATGGCAAGCCGTTCCACAGGACTACATCCAGCATCTCTACGATCGTCTCCATGGGAGAATAGCAGCCTGCATTGCTGCGAAAGGTGGATATACACTGTACTAGTGCCGACATTGTGCATGCTCTGTTGCCTGTGTCTATGTGCCTGTGGTTCTGTCAGTGTGATCATGTGATGTATCTGACCCCAGGAATGTGTCAATAAAGTTTCCCCTTCCTGGGACAATGAATTCACAGTGTTCTTATTTCAATTTCCAGGAGTGTACATTGTCAGAAATTTAATCCTCAAAATAAGGCTATGTTTGATACTAGTAGACTTCTCTTGGGCAGGAATGCCCTCTTTACCAGTGGTAGTCTGCTTTTTAGGTCCTCCTTGCTCCATCTGTCATGTGTTATTTTGCTGCATAGGTAGAAGTACTACTTAGTTTTATCTACTTCGTGATCCTCAATCCTGATATTTATTTTATCATTGTTCTAAGTTATGCTACTTCGCATTACTTTCGTCTTTCTTCGATTTACTGTCAGTCCATATTCTGCATTCATTAGACTGTTCGTTTCATTCAGCAGATCCTGTAAATCTTCTTCACGTTCACTGAGGATAGGACTGTCATCAGCGAATCTTGTCACTGATATTCTTTCACCTTCACTTTTCAGTTGCGCCCTTGAACCTTTCCTTAATTTTCATCATTGCTTTCTCTATGTGTAGATTCCGTAGTAGGGGCAAAAGACTACACCCCTATCTTACACACTTTTTAATCCGAGCACTTCGTACTTGACCTTCCACTCTTTTTATTCCCTGTTAGTTCTTGTTAATATTTTATATTACCCTTCTTTTCCTGTATTACGTCGATGATATTTTAGTCATCAACAAAGGACGTGTTGATGGCATTAACCGTATTTTCAATTTCTTTAATGAACTTCACAAGAAAATATCCTTCACTGGTGAACTCGAAAATGAGACCCGTAAACTGAACTCTCTGGACTTGACGCTCGCAGTAGAAGAAAATAAAATCTCATTTAATGTTTTTTGTAAAGAAACATACATCGATGAGATCTTACCTGAGTCTTCCATGCACCCGCAATCTCATAAAAACGCTTTCTTTCACTCTGCTATTCACAGAGCTACTTCTATTCGACTTTCGAAAGAAAAATTCAAGGAAGGAATCAATTTAATCAAAACGATAGCAGTTAATGACGAATACGAACCTGCCATAGTGGATGAAATCCTTAAAAAGAAAACTGTATAAGAGTTACTACACTCGGCACCTCTGTCATTGAGTCAGGCCCAAAGAAGTGTTTTTCTAATCCTTTCTTGGGGCTCATCTCCTATCAGATTCAACGCATTTTTCGTAATAAATACATAATGTCGCCTTTTCAACCGATAATAGTTCGGAAAAAATGTTATTCCTAATTTAAAATCGACCCGTTCCCTTTTGGAAAACTGTGGTTTCTGTAAGATTTTTTGCGACACTTGCTCTTCTTACTACATAGAACCAACAGCACGTGCCTTGACAGTCAGATACAAAGAACATCTTTCAAGAAAAAATGGCACTAGCACCCAGAATTCGTCTTTTGCCTACCACCTTCTGATTAAAGGTCACGTGCCTAAAGCTGTTCACGATATCAGCATTTTGCACACCGAGAAGAAAGGGTGTGGATTAGGTGTTCTCGAAGAATTAGAAATTTAAATTTCTTTCTCGAAATGATGCAATCATTCTTAGTGAGCAGCTACAATTACTTAATAAAAGCTTCTTCAACGGAATAAAGCCGTTACTTGACATTTGATTTTGGCGACAGGAAGGGCATCCGTCTACCCTCTGACCTTAACATCGCCAAATCCATAGTAACAAGGCCGACCCCGAGTTGAAGTGGGACAAAGAGCTAAAGAAAATGATGACTTCATGTTTGATTTCGTGTTCCCTCGTGCTGTTACCGAATTTTTTTTTCATTCCAGGCGACTAATAATTTTTTGTTTAATAAATAGTTTATATTGGCTGCATCTCATGTTATACCGTTTTCCTACTCGCTCGGTTATTCAGCTCCCTTTGTAATTCCATAACGGCGTTTCCAGTCTCTACACTGTACTTCTAACCTCTTACGTAGACAAAATGATACCACGTCTGCTGTTTTCAGATAAAATATTGCCTTTTACTTCGGTTGCCTCGATTCGAATGAGCCTGCAGCTGCCTCGAGACACACTTATCAAGCAACATGACGTCAGAGCTTCCTGCCCCCACACGCGCGCAGAAGATACACTCCTGGAAATTGAAATAAGAACACCGTGAATTCATTGTCCCAGGAAGGGGAAACTTTATTGACACATTCCTGGGGTCAGATACATCACATGATCACACTGACAGAACCACAGGCACATAGACACAGGCAACAGAGCATGCACAATGTCGGCACTAGTACAGTATATATCCACCTTTCGCAGCAATGCAGGCTGCTATTCTCCCATGGAGACGATCGTAGAGATGCTGGATGTAGTCCTGTGGAACGGCTTGCCATGCCATTTCCACCTGGCGCCTCAGTTGGACCAGCGTTCGTGCTGGACGTGCAGACCGCGTGAGACGACGCTTCATCCAGTCCCAAACATGCTCAATGGGGGACAGATCCGGAGATCTTGCTGGCCAGGGTAGTTGACTTACACCTTCTAGAGCACGTTGGGTGGCACGGGATACATGCGGACGTGGATTGTCCTGTTGGAACAGCAAGTTCCCTTGCCGGTCTAGGAATGGTAGAACGATGGGTTCGATGACGGTTTGGATGTACCGTGCACTATTCAGTGTCCCCTCGACGATCACCAGTGGTGTACGGCCAGTGTAGGAGATCGCTCCCCACACCATGATGCCGGGTGTTGGCCCTGTGTGCCTCGGTCGTATGCAGTCCTGATTGTGGCGCTCACCTGCACGGCGCCAAACACGCATACGACCATCATTGGCACCAAGGCAGAAGCGACTCTCATCGCTGAAGACAATACGTCTCCATTCGTCCCTCCATTCACGCCTGTCGCGACACCACTGGAGGCGGGCTGCACGATGTTGGGGCGTGAGCGGAAGAAGGCCTAACGGTGTGCGGGACCGTAGCCCAGCTTCATGGAGACGGTTGCGAATGGTCCTCGCCGATACCCCAGGAGCATCAGTGTCCCTAATTTGCTGGGAAGTGGCGGTGCGGTCCCCTACGGCACTGCGTAGAATCCTACGGTCTTGGCGTGCATCCGTGCGTCGCTGCGGTCCGGTCCCAGGTCGACGGGTACGTGCACCTTCCGCCGACCACTGGCGACAACATCGATGTACTGTGGAGACCTCACGCCCCACGTGTTGAGCAATTCGGCGGTACGTCCACCCGGCCTCCCGCATGCCCACTATATGCCCTCGCTCAAAGTCCGTCAACTGCACATACGGTTCACGTCCACGCTGTCGCGGCATGCTACCAGTGTTAAAGACTGCGATGGAGCTCCGTATGCCACGGCAAACTGGCTGACACTGACGGCGGCGGTGCACAAATGCTGCGCAGCTAGCGCCATTCGACGGCCAACACCGCGGTTCCTGGTGTGTCCGCTGTGCCGTGCGTGTGATCATTGCTTGTACAGCCCTCTCGCAGTGTCCGGAGCAAGTATGGTGGGTCTGACACACCGGTGTCAATGTGTTCTTTTTTCCATTTCCAGGAGTGTACATGAGGAGGAGCAGACTTCCAGTGTACAAGACAGTGGATACATTTTCAATTGCACCAAATGAGACTGGTCAACAAGAGTTGCTACAAGGACCCATTACTTTTGTTGGTTGCAAGATTCAATTTTCTTGTACTGCAACAGAAGTAGTTAGTGGCAATGCATGGTTAACAATTTCTGTTGTGAGAGGTACTGACAAAGCTCTTGAAGGATTGGAAGCATACGATGAGAGGGACATTATTTCTTATCGCACTTTTGTAGTTGGAGTTATACCTAACAGGAATTATGGAACATGTGTTGTTACAACAGACAACCCATTCTCACTTTACATATAATGCCCATCATAATATTCATCTGTCTATATTTTGAATGTTAAGTAGACTATTTTTATTTGCGGCTACTAGGTGGCACTCTTGGTGTAATGTCCACCTGCCCGCAATTGATAAATCGGGCGCCTCAGCCTGATGCTACTTGTAGATCGACACATGTGAGCAGCCCATGGTCGCTTGCCTTCCAACTATTGAACTATTGGATTTCAAAAATTTTGTGGTTAAAGTTTTATCACTTGATATTTATTTTATACGTGACATGTAAGTCTACTGACTGGTTTGATGCGGCCCGCCACGAATTCCTTTCCTGTGCTAACCTCTTCATTTCAGAGTAGCACTTGCAACCTACGTCCTCAGTTATCAATTATTTGCTTGAAGTATTCCAACCTCTGTCTTCCTCTACAGTTTTTGCCCTCTACAGCTCCCTCAAGTACCATGGAAGTCATTCCCTCGTGTCTTAGCAGATGTCCTATCATCTGTCCCTTCTCCTTATCAGTGTTTTCCACATATTCCTTTCCTCTCCGATTCTGCGTAGAACCTCCTCATTCCTTACCTTATCAGTCCTCCTAATTTTCAACATTCGTCTATAGCACCACATCTGAAATGCTTCGATTCTCTTCTGTTCTGGTTTTCCCACAGTCCATGTTTCACTACCATAGTCAGTACTTACACTTTAAAAACTTTTTTTCTTATAGTTTTGTACTCATGTTAAAGGCTATTTTGAGTGTTTTGCTTCTGATTAAGGCACTCATAGTAGTGTCGAAACCTAGGTCAAAACACTCCTTTTTTTGCGACCGAGGACTGTCATTGCTTTAATTTTAATTATGGGTCGCATCACAATGACGCAGTCAGAGTGGAGAGCCGCTTTTTCGCATGGTAATTTTATGCAGCATTGCTGGGACAACGGATAATTAATTTCAGTTTTGTTCTTCGCCAGTAGTGGCTAGTTTTCAGATTTTTCCTTACTTACGGAAAGCGGCGTTATTTACATTTTAAGAGACAATGGAGGAAGTTGAAAATTTGTGCCGGACTGGGATTCGGTCTCGGATACCTTGCTTACTAGGCAGATGTTCCGATCACTAAGCCATCCGCAACTGTACCGTCTACTCCAGCACACCTCCAATCAGGCCCAAATTCTCAACTTATCCACACAGTACTGACGTAGTGCCTCTGACTCTTATCCTCATTACTCGCAGCGTTTCGCCGATTCCCTTAAGAGTCCGAGTGTGGTGTGCATCTGCGTTGAAGGAAGCAAGGAATCATGGGTGAACCTCGACTTGTTTGTATATGTGGTGTCTGTCCGAAAGAACGGACACGACATATTTATTTATAGTTTAGTGATCGCGACGTCCCGGTCACCCATTGTGTTCAGACGCCTTGAAAGTGGGAATTCTCGGAAGCGGACAGAGAGGAGCGTGCGTGGACTGTGATTTACCGGTAGCGGGTTTTGGGCCTCGGCGTTCATCGGCGTGAGAGCCTGGCCCTGATCGTTAACACGCGCTTTACGCCGTCGTTTCATTCCGCCCTGTTTAAAGGGAGAAACGGCCCATAAAAAGAGCTTCGGCCTTTTATTCCGTTGGAGGGGATTGTTGAGCGGGCAGAATGGTATCTTTGAGGTCGTTAACGAGTTTTACGCGGTGCGTGCGCACGTACGACCGCTACCACTCGCTTTTGTTCGCTGCCACCTCGGGGTTGGGGCCCTCACCGGTGTACAACACGATGACAACAACAACACGTACAAAGCGCGAACAATATCGCCGGTCAGGTAACATGCTGTGAGCTGATCGGCAGCATGTAGTAACATCGGCACTTGTTATTCCTGTGCGGGTAGCACCTATACTGTCGTAGCAAAAGCGGTGTTGGTAAAATACCTGTGGCTTCTTCCCAGCATAAAAGAGCACGCAAAACCAAATATTTGTTGATTTTGAGTTACCTAATTCATCATTTCAAAGAACATGTTTTGTATACGCCCAACTTAAACAGAATAAATACACATTATTGTCCTCTTGTTGGTAGTCATGCAGTCCCGTAACATTTCGTTTAGACAAGACCGCTGTATAAATAAATGCTAATCTAAAATATGCAAGAAACATGAAAAGAAAGAATAAGGATTCAAAATTAAGTTCTCGACAAAAACACGGTCACTAGGACGGAGCACAGGTAAGGGTGACTTTATGCTGCAACCTCGCTGCTTAGGCTTTGCCGGTGTGTGCTGGCGACGTTGTAACAAGCCCATTTACTGCTACTGACTAATTTAGTTCTCGCCGGGCGAGGAAATCAAGCTGGTTGTGTTTGGAGCTGCGACCAATGCCACCCGTCCTAAGAACTTGAACTGTGACTGGCTACTCCAAGGTCATTCCAGCAGCGCCTTTCTTTAGGCCACTGCAACTCGTTTGCACGGCTTCACACACACAATATACCTACGTCTCCATCTGCATCAACAGTCTGTAGATCACTGTGAAGTTCATGTAGAGAGTACGTCCCGTTCTAGCATGTTTGCAGGGCACGATAATGTAATCTTCTCGTCGATCCTCTAACTTCAGAAGGCCGCGCTGGATAGTCAGGCGGCCTGAGGCAACTTGTCACGGCTCGAGCGGCTTCCCCCGTCGGAGTTTCGAGTCCTCCCTCGGCCATGAGTGTGTGTGTTGTCCACAGTGTAAGTTAGTTTAAGTTAGATTAAGTAGCGTATTGGCTTGAGGGCCGATGACGTCTGCTGTTTGGTCCCATAACATATTAACACAAATTTCCCAAAAATTTCCTAATTTCCAAAGTAACACATTTTTAATCAGTCTCAGACCCCCAGCTTTTTTTCAACAACTTAGAAGCAGGGATGCTTGTAACCCATGAGGAACTGTGTCAAACAGCCTTCCATCTACAGGCCCCTTTGCATTCTACAAACGTTACACAAGGTTTTGGAATGTATAGTTCACGAACAGCTTACTGATTTTTAACATCAAATAAACTTTTTAGTGAATACCAGTCCGGTTTCCGGAAAAATCGCAGCACAACGATTGCTCTTATAAACGCAACTGACTAACTGAAACAAGCTACGAACAAACGACAGGTGGATGTCGCGTGCTTTTTAGATTTCAGCGAAGTTTTCGATTCTGTCGAATTTGACATTTTACACTCGAAACTCACAACTCCTCTACTATCTGAAAACAACAACAGAAATACTCGTTCTTAACAAATTAAACTCCTCTCTGTACCACCACACAGCACTGCCCTGTTATCTAAATCATTTTCTGTGTCAGGAAGCCAACTCTGGAACAATATTCCTCAGAATATCAGAGAAATTAAACTCCGTCCAATCTTTAAAAGATGGTGCAACTTCTATCACAATAGCCATCTCTGCTAGATTCTGTGCAGATCATTGCCATTAGTCCTGCTCTCCCAGAAGTATCCCTACCCCCTGTCGGCAGAGTTTTCTATTTAAACTCTGTTCTTTCGTGACAGTTGCTGTCACTGTCATTTCAATCTACTCACTTCCGTTTATTCACTTCCCTTATGATTATACTGAACATTGTTTTAAATGAGCTAAGTTAATCTATGTCATTCTAAATGTCCTTTACTATTATTTCTGTTATTGTAATTAGTACGGTTATTATTACTGTGGGGAGCGTTTTGTAATATCATTGGTAAGTGTTAGTCCTGGGTAGAAGAGGGCTTAGGGCCGTAAACTGGTCAGGCTAAAAATGCAATAAATAAATAAATATCTTAACGCTTCTTCCTGTTCTATTCGCTTATGTTTAATTGTGTGTGAATTCCTAAGGGACCAAACTGCTTAGGTCATCGGTCCCTAGACTTACACATTACCTAAACTAACTTATGCTAAGAACACACACACACCCAAGCCCGAAGGAGGACTCGAACCTCCGGTGGATTCGCTTATGAAGCATGGGAAAAATTACTTCATAAACGCCTCTGCGCGAGCTGGAATTGGATTTATCTTGTCTTTGTGATCATTGCGGGAATGATACTTTGCGAGATGTAGTATATTCCTAAATTTCTCATTTAACACTTCAAACACTGTAGGTTGTCTTTCTAGAGATAGTTTGCGTCTAACTTCAAGCATCTCCCTGCCCAGTTTTTTCTGAATTTCGTGGATCAAACAATCAAATGACCATTGATGCTCTTTGTATACTTTCAATGTCTGGTGACAGTCGTATTTGCTAAGGATCCCAGACACTTGAGATATATTCTGGATGGGTCACGTGAGTGTTTTGTCAGCATTCTCCTTTACAGATTGCGTGCATTTTCCAAGCAGCCTACCGAAGAAATCATCGAAACTAACATACGCAGGCAGTAATTGCGTGAGAACTACAAGTGACGATTTTAAACAGGCGCTTTTCTTAGCTGTTTTCGGGCATAAACCTGTCTGGGACCAGAGGCGTACCGATCATCGCAACCACTTCGTGATTAATAATATAAGATGTTATAATTTTTGAAAATCAGTTCCTCTGTTTCAACTAATTAATCGTTGTCTTTTTTCGATAAAATATCAGCACGAAAAGTTTCAGCTGTTGTATATGCGGCAGATGTGGATAGAAACTGGCGAAGTATTGCCTCATTGTGAATAAGCATACAAATCGCTTGAGTGTATTTTTGTTCTTTCGTTGCAGCAACACAAATAGATCCAAGAATTGTAAAGCAACTAAAGACAATATGGCCACACAAATGAAGAATACAAATCGCTCTTCAGCAGAAATTACGTTAATAATTATGGGTCTAATCTTTATATCTTCGACAATTCTCATTTCACTATGTGTCCAAACATATGTAAACAGATGTGCTTTTGTGCACCGTGTTTGTATGATGTAACAAGCATCTGTGAGCAATATGTATATGGACGTGGCCTTTTCGGCAAGGTGCTTTATGTTTTTAAGTATTTATCGACGATAAACGTTTATAATGTGCTGAATTTTATCCATTTGACATCTTTTGCGTGAGATTCAACGTAAAATGAACATGTTTTACAACAAAAATATGTTAAAGATCTGAAGATGACATCAATGACTGTTGAAAGCCGTCGTCTAAAATAAAGAAATTTAATATGCTTTTGAATGGTTTTAGTAATTAAAACAGAAGGACCTTTAATACAATAAAAATGAGAAAATTTAATTCTCATTCAAAAATATATAAAATAAGCAAGATAACTGTCTCAGAAAGGGCTCTGAAAGATTTTTGAGCCGATGTTAGAACTGGTGAAAGTATCTGTAGTGTGAAAGGTCTCCGTTTAAAACGTGCCTCCATATCTCTTCTTTTTTCTCTTTGTTACTGAACAAATTTGTGGCGTGTATTAACCACTTTTACTGTTGTCAGAGGAACCAGAGAACGTCGTTTTTTGCTCACCACACTGCAAACAATCCAGTCTGAAGTGTCCCATACTGGTCTCAATGTTGGAGAACTTACACCCATATTCACAGCAAATACCAGGTTTATTAACAACAACATAAATTCACTCTTCTCTGTTCTTGAAAATTAATGAACAGAGACAACATTTATTTCAGCAGTCCAAGTAAGCGTCTCATTTCAACACTTTCGGTAGGAGAAGAAAACACTAGACTGTTCGGTTAGAATGACCGTTACACTGACTATGTGATGAAGTCTACGTATTAAGGATCAGAAGGTGTGATGACAGTCTCAGAGCGCAATCACAGTAACAGGTCGAGGTACAAAGGGCGAGGAGCTAAGCGTCGAAGTCTGAGAGTAGCAAGAATGAAGACTCTTTGCAATTCTACGTAGCTACGGTAGTGGCGTCCAGCATCCTCTGGTTGGCGAGCTGGCTTCAGCTGCCACATATGGGCCACGCGATGTCATAAATACCGGCTGGTGGTTGAATGAACTGTCACAGGCTATTTGTAGGACCGTGTAACCTGTACCTTCTAGGAGCAATGCCACCGCCATCTGCCGGTGTGGCGAGCGCCCTGAGTCATAAAGGTTACATCCTGAATTGTCTTCAATAAAACACGTGGTGTTATTGCTTCTGTCATATGGACGCATCCCGTTTGGGCTCTCGTCGCGAACTCTGCTGTCTCATATGTAGGCAACCCGCGGCACTGTACTGTTATGTTGTTGGGCTACGTGTGCAGACATAGCACACTCAACTAGCGAAGTGTACAGCCGCAAGGTAAAAACAAAATTCCCGATGAGAAGCGTGTCATCTCTATAATGTCATCCTCTCTACAGGCTTCTACCCTAACCTGTGGAAGACTTCTCATGTCTTCTTACTCCTCAAATCCAACAAACTCTCTCCTGCCGCCTCTTCCTATCGTCCCATCTGCCTCACCTCCATCTTCAGTAAGGTCTTAGAATCCATCCTCTCTCGCCGTATCCATCAGAACCTTAATGAACAACACCTCCTCCCCCTTACCCAGTGTGACTTCCGACCATCCTACTCAGCTGAAGACCAACTCCTTAACCTCATTCACCTTCTCTCGCTCCAGCTCAACTCCCGTCGCTCCGCCATTTTTGTTTCCCTCGACCTCAAAAATGCCTATAACCATGATCCTGGTCTCCTCTTTAAACTCCAAACCTACGCCCTGCCTACCAATTTTGTCCATCTGGTCGCTTCCTTTCCTCTCGTGCCATCCTTCCTATGTCACCTTCCACAACACCAACTCCCGTATCTTTCATCCCACTGCTGGTGTCCCCCAGGGCTCTGTCCTCTCCCCTCTCCTTTATCTCCTGTATACGGCTGATATGCCCAAGCCACCCCCACCTGTCCACCTTCTCCAGTATGCTGATGACACCGCCTTCCTGGCTCTCTATCCTACCCTTCAACAGTCCCAATGCACCCTCCAAACCCACCTTAACCAGTTCACCACTTGGTGTAACTAGTGGTTCCTCTGTCTCAACCTCTCCAAAACCCAGGCAATCATCATAGGTCGCACCACCCACTCCTTCCTTCTCCATGATCTCTACCTCACCCTTTATGGTCATCCCATCCAGCTCACACCCGCCCTGAGATACCTTGGCCTCACTCTCAATCGTCACCTCAGCCAGACCCCCTCACCTCCAGACCATCCAGCAGAAAGCCCATTCCCACCTCCGCTTCCTGAAACTCCTGTCTAGCCTGACATGGGGATTGCATCCTTCCACCATCCTCGACACCTACAAACACCTCATCCGTCCTATCCTCTGTTATGCCAGCGTTGCCTGGATTTCCGCACCCACTCACTTCTACAAGGCCCTCCAAATCCTCGAATGCCATGCGCTCTGCCTTGCCTTCTGTATCTGCCTTCCTTCCCCCACACGGCTCCTGTATAAACTCATCCCCTTTCCCCTCCTCCTCCTGTTCCTCCAACATCTCCACATCCCTTATTTTGTCCATAGGCTTGATCCCTCCACCCCATGGTTTCCTCCTTCCTCTCCACCCTCTGCCCATTGTCGCGCCTCTATACCTCTATCACTGTATCCCTCCCTCTCTCCACCTCCACACCTTCCATCTCCTTCATCAGGGCAATTTCCAGCGTCTCCCCCTTCCCGGATAATGAACCTCATTGTGACATATACCCTTCATTCCAGCTATAACCTGGCCTTGTTCCCCCCCCTCCCCAGGGCCCCGTTTTTCCTCTCCCCTCCTTCTCCCAGAGCGGATTTTCCTCCCTTCCCCCCCCTGAGGCCCTGCACCCCATCCTTGCCTCTTTCCCTCCCACATCCCTCCCTACCTGCCCTCTTCAGCGCGACCCCCGTCCATCTCCCCCTCTCTTCCCCTCCCTCCCTTCTTCCCTTCTCCCTCTTCTCCTTGAGCCCGGCAGATCCTCTGTTTTGATCATCGTCAGTGTGCCATGTCGGTGTTGTGTTTAGTGCTGTTTCTCCTGTATGTCAAGAGGTGTGATTTCAATTGTGTGCTGGCTTTGTACTTGGTGTTACTGTCAGTGTTTGGTATGTGCTACACCATCCTTCGATACTTTTATGCTCCTGTCATACTGCGCCTTGTGTTCTTTTAATTGTCCCAGTGTGTGGTTTTTTGTGTGTGCTACTTTTTTACGGTTTTTGTCTCCATTTTACTGTCGCCCCTTTTTTGTCTATTGTCTTCCATGATGTTCCCCCTTTTTTATATCTATGTTCACAATGTTTTCTCCTTTGATATGTTTTAAATGTCTTCTATTGTTTGTTCTATGTCTTTCGGCTGAAGAGCAGCGCATATGTTGCTGTGAGCCAGTCCCAATGGAGAATTGAAATACAATAAAGATAAAATAAAAGAGAAGCGTGATGCCTGCGAGACTAGCGAGCAGCAGTGTGCCAGCAGCAAAGCTGCAGCGTAGATTGATCAAGCCCCCTGGAAAAAAACGAGATGCGATGTGCCCGGCAGCTAGCAGAGACCTGCTGTAACTGAAGCTGTAGCATAAACGCACCCTAAGATCGCTGAGGGATATGTACGGAACCCTCTCGATGTTCGCCTTCAGCGGTTTAGGGAGACTCCAAAGAACCAAAATATGGGTGTTCTGCTGGGGATCTGAACCGCTGTCTTCCTGAATGCGATTTCAGTGTCTTGCCATTGCGCCTAAGATGTCTGTATAACTACCATCTCCTGACAAAAGTCGATGCTGAACCTTGCAAGACTCTAGAAATCACCTCAGAAGCAGTGAAAGAAGGCTGTTGAAATTTGTACGTCAAACATCTTCAATCGGCGATAGTAAAGATTGTGTTAGACTGTAGTAGCTAATTGGACTACTCCTGTTTCGCTGACGATTTTCTACTTAAAAAGTGGTAGCCAGTAAAAAAAAAAAAAAAAAAAAAAAAAAAAGACAAAATAATCGTTCAAAGGATCTATAGAACTTGTAACTAATCAACCAAGTAGTTAATTTTTATTTATTGTAATTTATTTGTTTCTTTAACCTGATCTGATTGTGAGCATCAGGCCCTCTCTTCCATCGGACCAAGGTTTCATAAATACAGTACAGTTTCTGTACACCACAATTTCCTAAGAAATAACAATTTTAATGTGGCAAATAGTATTAAAATGACTGAGTGGCTACAGTGGCAATGTGAGTAAATAATACTGACTGAACTAATAAAATTAATACTGGCAGCACTTGTACTGCTGCAGCTGCCGCCACTACTACTGATAATAGCAATGATAATAATACTGACGATAACAACAATAATGAAAGTGGCAGATATAAGAAGAATTTGTAGGTGTACAAAACATATATTTTCTGATACAGCGAGTTCTGGTGAAATGAAGTGTAAGGAAACCGCAACAGATAATAATACTGGGTGAAGAGGAAGGACTGGTCGGAAAGAAGGATATAAGAGGGTGACGAGCGGCTACAGGGACTGTGGTAGTCCTTATTGTTGCTTTAGAAGATACGTCATTAATCGTCTTTTGAAGTTGGAGATGTTATTCAGTTTTCTAAGACAATGCAGATGGTTATACGATGCAGGGTTCATGTTACAAAGAAGGACGTAGGGAAAGTAGGTGACGATGTAGTGGGACAGGAAGGATTTTGGTGTAACGGGAACGAGTTTTTCTGCCATGTTGTTCAGATAAGAGCGCTAAGGTCGAGGAAGGATACAATGGAGGTTCTACGTAAACAGCATCACTTGAAGTTTCTGTTGTATTTATTGCCTTTTGAACCATAATTAAGAGATGCAAATTTGCGAATGCTCATCTGTCAACTGGTTGCAGAGAAAGCAGTAGTTGGTAAATGATAAACAAAACAATCTGTGACTACGTGACGTGAACTCTCGTTTCAAACACAGAACTTCTTCATCCTCATTACTAAATTATCATTCGATGTCGTTGTCGTAGGACATGTAGATTCACTTTATAATGCTTTCTTTCTTTTTTCTTCAAACTGGAACCATTAATTCTACTTCAAGTAACTCTTCAGTTACCAGTACAAGGTTGATTGCGCAGTCTTCCTCACTAACAGAAATGCAACAGAGGAACTCAGAATCGGTCCATGGCTTCCGGTGAGGTACTACAAATGCTTTGCGTCTGGAGGCTGATTATATAAAATTATTTTAAATGAGTGACGCTCGCATTAAGCAAACGTCACTGGTAAGGCTGCCTGCAGAAGAAGACGAAACGTTGGTAGCTTTATTTAGGTCATAACATGGTCAGCAAGCCACGCGGAGTGGCCGCGCGATTAGAGGCACGATGTCACTGATTGTGCGGCCGCTCCCGCCGGAGGTTCGAGTACTCCCTCGGGCATGGGTGTGGGTGCTGTACTTAGCATAAGTTAGTTTAAGTAGTGTGTAAGTCTAGGGACCGATGACCTCAGCAGTTTGGTCCCTGAGCAATTCACACACGCATACACACGCACACACACACACACACACACACACACGCACACACATGGTCAGCAAACCAAGTGAAAATTTCCGTTTTTAATGTTAAACCTTGTCCTCACGTTAGCAGCCGTTGCGTCATACTATTTTTTAAGCATACTTACCAATATTTATTTTATTTATTCTCCCGATTATACACAATTACGCAGCAGGAAAGAGAATGTTAAACAGAACTACTAAGAGTTATTGCTGCGAATTTTCTCTTTACATTTAACCATAGTTAAAAGCTGCACAATGTTTGCTCCGCATCTGTGAATTTTCATCAGTGCCGTAAATTGGGGCAAAGATGAAACGCCCTATTTAGTAACAATGAGTAAATACATCTAAGATAACCTGTTGTTGGTTCACCAAGATGAGCACCCGAAACTTACAAGATTTCAGGAAATTCTATGATGCAAAACTTACGTTGGAAACCTGGGTGTGATGTGCATCACAAA
Organism: Schistocerca piceifrons; assembly: GCF_021461385.2. NCBI lineage: Eukaryota > Metazoa > Arthropoda > Insecta > Orthoptera > Acrididae > Schistocerca > Schistocerca piceifrons. The sequence continues at coordinate 1,034,118,447 of NC_060138.1, forward strand.
TGATCAGTATCTAGTAACACACCGTTATCCTCAAGCAAATAGGCATAATCGCATTCCCAGATGTTGTAGGTTTAGGGAAATAAAGTAATTATTACTCATATCGAACCAACAACTGTTGTTATGATGCATAATTCTGATTTGCATCCAGCTGTAATTACAAGAGTTCATCTTTGCAAGAAATTAATCATTTCATCAGTTTTATATGGGTTCAACCAGTACGTAAATAGTTACCCTATTTATGACTAAATAACCGGCTGACGTGATTTTTGTTGCATTTAGTATTTATGAAAACCGTGGACGTAGCTTTGCACAAATGCTGACAAGGAACACCTCGGACGCGGGGCCGCAAAAGGGTAACGATGTTTGCGGCATTCGAGCCCCTCATATTGTCTACCACGCAAACACAGTCGACGAATAACTCAGAGCACTGTTACAGTAAAAAATTTGTGGTAAGTTCTATAGGACCAAACTGCTGAGGTCATCGGTCCCTAAGATTACAAACTACTTAATCTAACTTAAACTAACTTACGCTAAGGGCAACACACACACACACACACACGCGCCAGGGAGGAAAGGAAGACTCGTACCTCCGACGGGGGAAGCCGCGTGAGCCGTGTCAAGGTTCCTCTGACCGCACGGCTACCCCGCGCGGCGCACTGTTATAGTGTTAGTGGTGTTGAAACAAAGCAGAGCAATGGCAACGATATTCAAAACAAACATTGCATTATATTTGAAACAAGAGTTGCCGAGACTTACAATACGTTAGAAGGGAATCCAAGGAATATCGCAAAGTGAGAAAGTGATAACAGATGAAATATTAGCGTTTCTGCAAGATGCGTCAGTGGGATGTGTTGTGTCGTATACGTTCGACTGTGCGGACAACGCACACGAGAAGTACGATGATGACGATACGTGAAAGTGATAATGAAACGGATGTCAAGCCACGAGTCATGTAGTTTATCATCCTTGTCGCACAGGGAACCACAGATCCCGTCTCCACTGAAACGCAGTAAAGAATAGTCGTTGTCCAAAGTTTTCCGGGTACATGGAAGACTATCCGAAGCATAATGAAAACACAGTTATGAACAGATTTCGCATAAGTCTGCAGTAATATGATCGTATAGTGAATAAGAAAAACAACGGACATTAAAGGGAGGACAAGGGGCAGTTATTACAAAAACTGGTGTTTGCGCGTTTCAAGGATGCTCTGTACACTTTTACAAGATGTGCATGTTAGTGTCCTGCCACACTATGCACGTCAAATTGCGCGCGACATAGAATGCAGTGATTTCAAGGGAACCAGTGGATGGTTGCTTAACTTCAAACAGTGCTACAGAATTGGAAGACGTAAGACAACGAAATTTTAAGCAAAGCATCAACTTGACGAGGCACAGGGAACGGCGAAATACGTCCGAAAATTTGTAGAGGAGATAAACAAACTTATCCCACCCTTCATTAAGGCAATCGCTTTCAACTCCGACCGATCGGGATTTGACAAGGAAATGCATGTTAAAGAAACCCTGGAAGTTAGAGGTACTAAGAGAGTCTCTAATGCCCTCGGGGAAAATGCGGTATTTATGTGTTCCATCAGGTACTCCCTAAACACAGGAACGAAGACTGGATATTTAATGACAGTGCGGCTAAGCCCCACGTACATTTACATCTACATCTACGTGATTACTCTGCTATTTACAATAAAGTGCCTGGCAGAGGGTTCAATGAACCACCTTCTAGCTGTCTCTCTACCTTTCCACTCTCGAAAGGCAAGCGGGAAAAACGTGCACTTAAATTTTTCTATGCGAGCCCTGATTTCTCTTATATTATCGTGGTGATCATTTCTCCCTATGTAGGTGGGTGCCAACAGAATGTTTTCGCAAACGTAGGAGGAAACTGGTGATTGAAATTTCATGAGAAGATCCCGCCGCAACGAAAAATGCCTTTGTTTAATGTTTGCCACTTCAATTCACGTATCATGTCTGTGACGCTATCTCCCCTATTTCGCGATAATACAAAACGAGCTACCAGTCTTTGTACTTTTTCGATGTCATCCGTCAGTTCCACCAGACGCGGATCCCACACCGCACAGCAATACTCCAGAATAGGGCGGACAAGCGTGTTGTAAGCAGTCTTTTTGGTAGACCTGTTGCACCTTCTAAGTGTTCTTCCAGTGAATCGCAGTCTTTGGTTTGCTCCACCCACAATATTATCTATGTGATCGTTCCAATTTAGGTTATTTGTAATTTTAATCCCTAACCATTTAGCTGAATTTACAGCCTTCAGATTTGTGTGACTTATCGCGTAATCGAAATTTAGCTGATTTGTTTTAGTACTCATATGAATACTTCACTCTTTTCTTTATTAAGGGTCAATTGACACTTTTCGCACCATACAAATATCTTATCTAAATCATTTTGCAAGTAGTTTTGATCATCTGATGACTTTACAAGACGGTAAATGACAGCATCATATGCAAACAATCTAAGACGGCTACTCAGATTGTCTCCTACGTCGTTAATATAGATCACGAACAATAGAGGGTGCCGGCCGATGTGGCCGAGCGGTTCTAGGCGCTTCTGTCTGGAACAGCGCGACCGCTATGGTCGCAAGTTCGAATCCTGTCTCGGGCATGGATGTGTGTGATGTCCTTAGGTTAGTTAGGTTTAAGTAGTTCTAAGTTCTAGGGGACTGATGACCTCAGACGTTAAGTCCCATAGTGCTCAGAGCCATTTTTGAGCCAATAGAGGGCCTATAACATTTCCTTGGGGAACGCCGGATATTACTTCTGTTTTGCTCGATGACTTTCCATCTATTACTACGTACCTGGTTTTCCCGCCACGGTTGATAGCCTCTTCTTGCACTACCTGCTTCGACGTGCCCTGTAATAATTATTATGTAACAAGATGCAGGACCAGTCACACAAACAATGCCAAATTAGTCTGGTAGAATACAGTATATTCTGTTAAACAAACGCCCACACAGGGTTGGGCTGCGCTGTTCGCAATTAACATTATTCCACAATTGACATAGTCTGTACTTGGAGTCCAGTCACTTAATCAATTGCGATGTCCTACAGTTATTGTTGAAATAATAATATCCGTTTCAAATACCTGCAACACAGAACGCACATGAAATTCACTTTTCAAAAGTTGCTTTACAGTCGACGAAAACCAAAGTTCTTCCAATCAGTACTTAACAACTCCTTCCGTTATTACACGAGCGTGCGCGTGAGCGAGTCCCGAAGCGGATGTTTCAAACAGCCGGTGTGTGACATCCGAAACGAGGAAGTAGCTACGCTCGCGATATTCAAACAGTCCAACAGCCGGTGCGTGACATCCGAAACGAGGAAGTAGCTACGCTCGCGATATTCAAACAGTCCAACCACATACGTTTCTTTCGCTTGAAACTTGTAATTAGAGTCAATCCAGTCCACGTTATCTTACCGTAACCGCCCCGACGGGGTTGATTATTGAGCTCGCGACACGAAACACAAGAGCGAAAATCGTCACCTTTTAGATAAGTATTAAAACTGAGCCGTGAACACTGATATGAAATGTATAAGCTGCGTGACAAACGTATTTAATTATATCAAAATAACTTGAGAAATGTGTGATGCAGGCACGGCATCAACACTGCACGATGCACGCGTCCCACGGTAACTAAAGCCTAGTTTACATGACGACATTGGGTTGCGCCACTCGTTGCGTGGATTGAGTTGCACGCAAATGGTTTCATATTTGGCTGTAGACACGGCGAAACCAGTATATACTTCAGTTTCGTCGTTTTATGAGTTCCTGAGTCGTGTCTCTGAAGTGAAAGTTTTGGCAGCTGCTCGTCGCACGAGTTGTGAGTTAAAGCTTGTTGCGTGGAATCGCTGCATAAGAAACGTATTTCGATTCGTGGCTGGATGAAGAAAAGACGTCAGCTCGGTTGCTCAGCATCCTTGCTGAAATAATTTGTAATGTAAGTCCCAAGAAGTTATTTTAATTATCTTAGAATGTCACCAGAACTGTTAACGTTTCTTCTAAATAGAGTTAATTACGCTATAAGGAATAAAGGTATTGTAATGCATGAAGCACTGTCGCCAGAACTGAAATTACATATCACATTGCATGCATTAGAATCGAGAACACTCGGCATGCTATAAGATGCGGTTTTAGTTGGTGATGACGCTTTTTCATTAACACCAATAATTATTAACAATAACAGTAATAATTATTAACATTAGCAACAATAATTACTCGAAGCAGGCCGCATTAAAAAGATAATGGTTTGCAGACTACTCTCTTGAAGAGAGATCTTTACAGTGGCAATATTTCAAAATTCTAACATATGTGAATGTGGAGCACTGCAGCGACGTTTTAAAAGATGAATATTGAAATAAAGAATGCTGCTCCTTGAATTTGTATAGCCTTCCCTCCTGTCAACAATATTGCTTAACAAAGAGTTGGCCAACTCCAACGATGGGATTTTAGTCTTGTAGACGAGAGCATTGCCACAGCTAGAATTACACTTGGACTTGCGTAATTCAGTTGTATATGTGCTTCTAACTCAATAAATATTGCTTTGCAGCTCAGGGGCAGCAATATGTTGCTTATTTTTGTAATCAGCATCAAATGTTCAAATGTGTGTTAAACCTTATGAGACTTAACTGCGAAGGTCATCAGTCGCTAAGCTTACACACTACTTAACCGAAATTATCTTAAGGACAAACTCACACACCCATGCCCGAGGGAGGAATCGAACCTCCGCCGGGACCGGCCGCATAGTCCATGACTGCGTAATCAGCAACACTGAAATCTCACAAATACCTATGCAAAGCATAGACATCCAAACAGCGAACATTATTGTCCGTTCCCCACTTCATTTTTCAGTTTGTCTACACTCTACGAACACACACAACTCATGCAACTAGTGTCGCCGAAGATGGAACACGCCGAAAGTGTTTAGTTTCACCAACGAGTTGCGCACACGCGAGGCGCGCATGCGCAGTGGCCGGTAGCGCAGTTGCTTGTAACCTACTGTCGTCGTGTAAACTAGGCTTAAGCTACGATTACAGCCGCGATCTACCCACGCCAGAGAGGTGACTCGATAGGTCAGCGATAAAACATTACATTTACAAGTTGTATCACGATAACTAGCTTCTATGCCTTACCAAATTCGTATACAAATATGCCGACTGTTAACCTGGGTTGCAAATTACCTGTAAAGTTATTTATTTTGCTGCGAAAAACTGGAGGTGCTCTGTCCCCTATGCTACTTTCTCTTGAGCGTGATCTTGCAATGGCAGTAGGGAATATTTACGTCACAGCAAGCAAGAGTGGGAAAATGGTTTTCTACCAAAAGAAGCTCAATGACTGTTCTCTACTTCGAACACTCCTCTGTTAAAGACGCCATTTTAAAGACTACGTATATAGCCGCCGTTTATCGGAACTTCATGAATTTACGAGGGTGAGTCAAATGAAAACCTTAAATATTTTTTAAATATTATTTATTGTGCAGAAGTGTTACAAAGCTGTATCACTTTTCAACATAATCTACCCCACACTCGATGCAAGTCCTCTAGTGCATAAATTCCTTTAGAAATAAATTCTTTTGGTAGTAGGCGCAACCACTTACGCACCATGTGACGTACCTCTTCATCAGAACGGAACTTCTTTCCTCCCAACGCGTCTTTGAGTGGTCCAAACATATGGAAATCACTTGGTGATGAGCAATGGCGCCATTCCTTGCTCGCTCTCTTCGTTTTCGGTTGGAGGAAGTGAACCCAGGTTTCGTCCCCAGTAACGATTCTTGCAAGGAAGCCATCACCGTCTCGTTCAAAGCGCTGAAGAAGTTCTTCACAATGCCGGCCGCGCTGGCTGTGCGGTTCTAGGCGCTCTAGTCCGGAGCCGCGCTGCTGCTACGGTCGCAGGTTCGAATCCTGCCTCGGGCATGGATGTGTGTGATGTCCTTAGGTTAGTTAGGTTTAAGTAGTTCTAAGTTCTAGGGGACTGATGACCACAGCAGTTGAGTCCCATAGTGCTCAGAGCCATTTGAACCATTTTTGAGTTCTTCACAAGCATCAACAAGTCGTTCTCTCATTTCAGGAGTCAGCTGCCGTGGCACTCATCTTGCACACACTTTGTGAAACTGGAACACATCATGCACAAAGTGGTGTGCTGACCCATGACTAATCTGTAAACGTGCTGCAATGTCATTCAGTATCACTCGGTGATTTTCCTTCAGTATGGCTTCAACTGCTGCAATGTTTTGTGGAGTCACAACTCGTTGTGCCTGTCCTGGACGAGGAGCATCTTCCACTGAAGTCACACCATTTGCGAACGTCCTACTCCATTCGTAGACTTGCTGCTGTGACAAACATGCATCACCGTACTGAACCTTCATTCGTCGATGAATTTCAATAGGTTTCATACCTTCACTACGCAAAAACCGAATAACAGAACGCTGTTCTTCCCTGGTTCAAGTCACAAGTGGGGCGGCCATCTTTATACTGATGCTGCGAGGTATGTGTGCATCTGCACTATGCCGCCACCTACAGGCCATTCTGCACGCTGTTTGTAGCATGCTTACCAACTTGCAGGATAACGGCGCGAAATTTCGATTTGTTATTACAACATTTAGAGTTTTCATTTGACTCACCCTCGTACAAGGGCTGGATCGCGAATATTTCGCAATGTCGTACAACAAGTTGCACATTTTTTCAACCCAAATTGGCCGAGAAAAAAATGTGTTGCATTGCTTATTTAACGTCCCTTGTAGACAAAAGATTCTCATTCCAGTTCTGCACTGGCACTCCGAAACTTACATAAATGCTGTCAGATTGCATTTATGCACCTGTGGGTCAGTTATAATACTTCATGGCTGAAAACCAGAGTTACAGTCACTTGTAAACTTCTACGTTGTAATAGGAATTATGATCTCAGGTATTACGGAAGACATGTGTATCATTTGTCTGTGTTGAGCATGTCTGTCATATCGCGAGGCCATCGCCAAACAAACGGATAACATAGCCGTGGCGCCTATAAAACACAGGGTGAGTGGGGTAGCGATCGGGCTAGGAGAGCAGGGGCGGGTGGTGAGCTTTTACGCGGGACGGACAGATGTCAGAGATGAGGAGCCATTGGCAGAGCGCGCGTCGCCGCCGGCAACCGTTCGGTTATTAAAAGCGAAAGGCAATATCGGGACGTGACGTAATTGACCGCTGGTGGACGCGCCCTAATGAATGCGCGGCCCGTTTGTGCGGAGCACATCTGTCATCACAGCTGCGGCGACTGCTGATGCGGTGACCTGATACCGCAGCTTACGTAAACAAAGTTTATTGCGCCCGCGTGCGGGCCCGCGGCGTTCAACTGTCCACGACATGTATGCTGCCTGAATCGATCAGCACAGGGCAAGTTCGAGTTAGTATACAAAATAAAATCTCGTATTTACGGGCCGTAAATTAGAAAACAGCTGGCTTGTGCGTGATCAGTACTGACGATTATACAGAGGAACCGGTATGCTAATAAAAGTCGTGTTCGTAACAGCAAACATAGAGCATCATTGGGGGTGACAAGAAACATTCTTCTTTACTGATGAGGAGAACACGACAAGTGTCATAATCTGATTTCCAAGAAAGCTCAGTGGAAAAGGAATCACAATATGCGAAAAAGTCTCTCGGTTTATCCGTAAATACTTGACCGTTTCTGAGACGGCCTTTTAGCGATTATGTAGCTCAACCAAAGTGCTGGCGCGGTGGCTAGCGTCGTGATTTCACAATGTTGGGCTGTACGCTAGGACCCGGGTTATTGTTTTTAGCCGGCCAGGATGGCCGAGCGGTTCTAGGCGCTACAGTCTGGAAGCGCGCGATCGCTACGGTCGCAGGTTCGAATCCTGCCTCGGGCTTGGTTGTGTGTGATGTCCTTAGGTTAGTTAGGTTCTGATGACCTCAGAAGTTAAGTTCCATAGTGCTCAGAACCATTTTATTGTTTTTATTTTACTTTTTCGTTGAGCTACCCACATCCGCAGAAAATCATTAGACGTATGTTTCCCGATGTATATTGAAATAACGTTGCCCTTATTCGTCTACTAATTGTATGCGTGGGAACTTGATGTAAAAGGAAAGAAAAGCAAAATCTATAAATGAATAAGCCACGTAGAGTGGCCGCGTGGTTTAAGGTGTCATGTCATGGACTGCAAGGCCACTCCCGCCGGAGGTTCGAGTCCTCCCTCGGACGTGGGTGTTTGTGTTGTTCTTAGCATCAGTTAGTTTAACTTAGTTTCAGTAGTGTGAAAGTCTAGAAACCAGTGACCTAAGCAGTTTGGTCCCTTAGGAATTCACACACATTTGAACTGTAAGATGGCAAGAACTATGCCCCTTACATGAAGTCATTAAAGATCACCTAACTCACATTGAGCGAACAGTAAGGCTGAACAACAATGACTGACAAGGCTCAATGCATCTTGTAGAGGGTATAGTATGGACATATTGGAATAATTAATGTCGGGTGATGGTTTTAAAGTAATTCACACTATTTGAAAACTTTGTAGAAATGCGTCGATTTACTGGAGGCTAGTTTATCCCAGGGAAGTATTCAGAGTTGACCGTGGCCGGCTGGGGAGCAGCGAAGGGAAGTGACAATCGGCAGCTTAGGGCGGCTTAAGCTCTGAGAAAGTGGTAACGGGGTGCGGCCTCCAGCTGCCTTAAGATGAGTGTCAGTGAGTGGGTGGTTGATTCCATGCTGGTGTACCGCGAAGCAGACAGAGAACTTGTACGCCTGTTGATAAATGTCCGTCGTCCCGTGTTCAGTGAAACAAGTGAGAAAGCCATGGAAAGCTACGGTGGAGCAGTCAACAGAGATCAAAATATGCGTGTTTGTAACTATATCAACTTCACTCTGAATTCACGGTCCGTAGAGTCTGAAATAATTCAGGTTAAGAGCGACAGAATGAAATACGCCGGCCTCCGATGGGAACGTAGGGCCAAGGAATTTCAAGTACTCTCCTGAGAGTCAGAATTCCGGAAAAATTTGTGCTTTGTGCAGACGCTAACCTTGATGGGTGGCCTGGGAGGAACTAAATAGCAGAAGTTGAGAGGAACAGAAATTTTGTGGGAATTTGTTAACTTCGCAGAGCAGGCATTGTTCGGCGCAAAATTAACGCGACTTGCTCTGCAATTGGCGAAGTGATTTTGCTGGAGGGGAAACCGAGGCGAAGAGCAGACTCAGAGAAGTCTCTGTAGGGGTCTTCCGTTCCCAGCTTGCCTAGAGTGCAGACGTGGCGATCTTTACTCAGCTTGCCTTAGATAGAGTGAGCATCTCTGCAGTTTAGGACTTAGCAAATGGAACGATTGAGCTTGGAGATAGAAAGTTTTGGTTCAGCTATAAACTGTGCAAGATAGCTAGGAGTGAATAGATGAGTGCAGCCTTGCAGCACCACGAGGCCGTCCGAAGTCCTCACAGTGATGACGCCCCACCATGCTGAATTTGATGACATTACACCTGCTCCAGCTTGAATTAGGTCACTGATTAATTTGTTGGATCACGTCGGCAAAGTTTCCACGAGAGTTTCATGGGCTGTGTATTGGGGAATTCTTCTCACACTTCGCATTATGCCTGGGTGAGTCGATAGGAATTAATTTTGATTTATCGCGCTTTACTCCACATAAACGCAATTTAGTACCACTGCCTGATAGGAGAGTCATGTAATGTGGTGATTGAAGGTCGAGAGTTAAAATAAATTTGTGCTAATCGACTGCATCTGTTTTCAATCAAGTAGTTGAAATCCCAAGTCACTTTCTTAATTAATTTTATGTTCAACATATGCATCTGGCGATCAATAGCTAAATATAACATCAATGTGCACCCTTTTTTAATTAAAAGTGATCAATTCTGAATCAATTAATGCCAACATTGCCACCGCAGTTCAATCAGGAGTCACAGGACCTTATTACTTTCTTTGCGTTATCCGATATTGCGGCAGTTTTGCACTCTCTGTTGATCTGTGAGTCAATTAGCTGGGGTGAACACACGCCAAAACCAGACAAGTGACAGGTGGGGTGCTAGAGAACATTTGAATAAACGAGTAAGAAAATTATTTGAAACTGTTTTCAGTGATAAAGAATTGGAAGCGCCAGTTTTTGGAAAACTGATTCCTTATGCTTGATTTGCCACGAAATTATTGCCAATGCATGAAATGTTCAGCAATCATCTTTTCCGAGAGAGTTTCATATGGGGAACTGTAACTGTGGCAGAACTTCTTTCACTCGTTGTGTTGCGAACTCCTATGGTTCGAATGTTTCTAAAATCGGTGTCATCTAAGGGAACACAGCAAATCTTCCTGCATAATTAACATAAAAATGTAAGAATTAATATAATAATTGATATAACAATGAAATTTAAGAACATGGAAATTTAAGAAGCTACCAACCCGTGAAAATACAACGCAAACATATACAATAAATGTATGAAACTTACTAAGAAACCCTGTTGTAATATTAAAATTAATATACGCCATTGAATCTCCTAACGTGATAAGAAACATTGGTGCACGAATCTTCTAAGGACGTGAGTACACAAATGAAAAACTAAAAGGAAAACAATAATCGGGTTTCGAACACGAGGCGTAAAACTATAAATCCGCAACACCAACCACGTTTTCACCGCTTCAGCTTAACTACGTACTCTCTAAAAGACACGTAAAGTACCTCGCAAACGATGACCGCCGATTTTTCATAAACGGTTAAGTATCTGCGAATAAGCCGAGACACGTGTTTGCCTACTTTGATTCGTCTCCCACTGAGCGAGGTTGCTCGTAAATCTGGTTATGGCACTTACCGTTTTCTCCTCGTAGGCCGTGCCTGTTCTTATCGGTATTGCACGTGATTACTATCTTTGACTGTTACCCAGCAATGGCTTTGCACTTGGAGTGCGAGAGGGAGTGTTCAAAATGGTTCAAATGGCTCTAGGCACTATGGGACTTAATATCTGAGGTCATCAGTTCCCTAGAACTTAGAACTACTTAAACCTAACTAACCTAATGACATCACACACATCCATGCCCGAGGTAGGATTCGAACCTGCGACCGTAGCACCAGCGCGGTTAGAGGGAGTGTGCAGCGAATCCCGAGTCTTCTAGGCTGCGGTCTCAGTGGCACGGAAATCGGTGGATTTTGCCTATGATCGATCTCGGCCGAAGACGGCTGATGTTTTCAGAACAGTACGTCCTACTTGCGCGGTCACCACCCAGCCGATCTCATCGCCAGTATGTACAGATTTCTGACGACAATTGGTGAAATTCAAACCAGTTTGTTTTCTTCTGCCATATCGAATGTCTCAACACGGAACATCGAGTCATTGACTGCGTGAAACTAAGTTTAGTCAAAGGAGTATGTAGGCACCCTGTGGATGAAAATATCATAATCAGAATGTAGTTCGTAATGTATGGACTGAAATCGCAGGCTTATTGGAAACCACAAGTAGGCACAAAATCTGTATCGGTAATTCTGGGTGTAAAATATAACCTCAAAAAAGAAAATTTGTTCAAGTGAAATGTTTCAAATGGCTCTGAGCACTATGGGACTTAACATCTGAGGTCATCAGTCCTCTAGAACTTAGAGCTACTTAAAGCCGGCCGGAGTGGCCGAGCGGTTCTAGGCGCTTCAGTCTGGAACCGCGCGACCGCTACGGTCACAGTTTCGAATCCTGTCTTGGGCATGGATGAGTGTGATGTCCTTAGGTTAGTTAGGTTTACGTAGTTCTAAGTCTAGGGGGACTGATGACCTCAGATGCTAAGTCGCATAGTGCTCAGAGCCATTTGAACCATTTTGAACTACTTACACCTAACCAACCTAAGGACATCACACACATCCACGCCCGAGGCAGGATTCGAACCTGCGACCGTAGTGGTCGCTCGGGCCCAGACTGAAGCGCCTAGAATCGCTCGGCCACAGCGGCCGGCAGTTCAAGTGAAAAAGGGCTATCTACAAATTATTTTAACTGCTTACTTGTAATTCGATGCCAGTAGGGTGGTAACTGTGAACAAGTTTGCAAATCTGGTATATTTATTTTCGCTTTTCAGTGCCGTATGTGTTCAGATGATCTTAGTCAAACTTTGCTTGTCTTTCACACATATTCTGAATGACAGTCAGTCAAGTTTAACTGCCGCATGTCTGCACAACCCCAAATAAATTCAGCCAAAAACAGTGTTTGTAATCTTGATTTTAATGGTCACCACGAATTATCGGGCATGGATGTGTGTGATGTCCTCAGGTTAGTTAGGTTTAATTAGTTCTAAGTTCTAGGCGACTGATGACCTCAGAAGTTAAGTCGCATAGTGCTCAGAGCCATTTGAACCATTTTGAACCACGAATTATCTCGAGTATGTAAATACCGAAGACCTATGTATGAAACGCTTTTGAATAACGAAAGCTAATTTCGAGTACTTGTGAAAGTGTGAGTCGAGCTGTATTGAAAAATCCAATACCGGTTACTCACATTAAAATTCAGTTCTGACTCAAGTAAAACTAGAAGAAACACTTCAACAATCGACATCTGGCGATTACATCTATCCCATATTTAAGCCCATGCCCCGTTCTCAAAAGTACAACTCTAATGTTTGTCTGTGGTACGTTGGACGCTATTTAAGAAGCCCTAAAGACTAATTTAAAAGATAAACCATCGGGCAAAAGTTTAAAGAGCTTGGAAGTTTCCAGTACTATTGTCTGATGATCTGAATATATTGCTAGTATTACATTAAGTTCTCCATTTTTAGAATAAAGTCAGCTGCTGTGAAACCACAAATCTACGTTTCATTAAATAATACTTCCTTACTCACACATAAATTTTATCCATGCTTCATGTAATAGAAACAACATTTATTTTCAATACGTAGATTAACCTTTGTGTGCTCATAACCTCATTGGCAAAACTTTTCTTCACCGAAGTCGCACATCCCACCACTGTAGAATATATACCGTACCCGCAATAACGTGTTTTGAAGAGATCCTTAATGTGGTTTATAACTGAAACTACATAATTTCGTAATACACACGTACAAAATATATGAAAAATATCAATTAAGCCACGTTAGCTTCAAAGGTGGCAGACCCTTCTGGCGCTAATGGGTGGAGGAAGTGGAAAGTGGTGTCACAAACCGTCTTTAACTTTCATGGCGTGGTGTTTTTCCCTTCATCTCACATATTCTTGAAAGTCTTACGTAATTTCAATAACTCAGGACAGTGTACAGTGCACGCCACGTTCTCTTTGAGCCAGATATAGCTTATTTACATTTTCGGCATCTTTGTAATAGAAAACGCAGCATTGCAGCACTCGTCCCCAAGCACAGAGGCGCCATAGTGTCCATCTCACCACTGGAGGTTAAAATCCAACCCATTTTATACATAGAGTGGATTCTAACGTAACTTCATTGACCTCGCCAGAAACTGACGGAGATCGGACGTATTGTGATCAGGCCGTCGGCCGATAGTATCGGGCGACCTCTGGCAACAGCGTCTGACGACTGTTGTCGATGGCACTGTGAACGCAGCCTTGGGCTCCGATGTCGGTGAAGTCGGTGGATTCCGCCGACGATCAACATCGGCCGGAGACGGAGGATCTTTTCAAATCAGTACACCACTACATGACCAGCCACATTATAGTCAATCTTATCTCCCGAACGTGCATACTTCACAATCTATGAAATTCAAACCACTTTGTTTTCTTCGGTTAACCGACGTTCTGGCAGACGAAATATGGAGCGTGAAAAACTGGTAAGTTTAGTCTAAGGAATATTGAGTTTGTGACATCCTGAGAATGAAAATACAGTTCGGAATCGCAGGTTTATTCGAAACCTCAAATAGGCAAAATCCTTACTGGTAATTTTAGGCATAGATTATGAGCTCAAAAAATATTTTGTTCAAGTGGAAAGGATGGCGCATCTTATATGCTTATAGCTAGTGTAATACACCTTTTTTGTGGTGTGTCGCCATTAGTTGTCTGCGTATTATTATTACCACTTACTGTCGTTTCATGCCAGTGGGGTAGTTATTCAGTTAAGATGGAGTGGTTTGCAAACGTGATGTGCTTTACGTATTTCCGCTTTTAAGTACTGTAGGTTATCAGAGTATCTTATGCTACAGTTATGCTTTTCTTTCATTCATGTGCTAAATGACAGTCATTGAAAGTTAATCGACGTAAGTCTGCACAACTTTAAGCAAAAACAGCCAAACAGTGTATTTAACTTGCTTTTCAACGTCACGCCGACTTATAGCGTGGGTGTAACAGAACGTTTCTCCCGTCATCTCATATACTCGTAAAACTTGTCTAGTTATTTCGATGACTGAGGACAAGGTGTATAGTATTCGCCACGTGCTTTACGAGACACGAAAGCTCATTCAAATCCTTTCGGCGTCCCTTTAACAGCAGAAGTCGCTACGCAGCACTCGTATTCAAGCACAGAGGCGTCGTGCTATCTATCCCACCCTAGGAGGTTAAAATCTAAGCTTCTTCATACTTGGAATAGAGTCCAACCTAATCTAACCTAACTTCCTCTGGACCTGCGTAAAATTGACGAAGGAGATCGGACACACTATGAGCACGCTATCGGCCGATGTTATCGGGTGACCTCAGACGACAGCGTCTGTCGACCATTGTCGGCGCCTTACAGGCGTATCGGGCTCTCATAGCGCTGTCTCTGTCTGGCTGTCAAGAACGAAGGTTCCAGCTGTCAACAGGAGCGCGGAGTCTGTCCCGAGTGGACAAGCTCCAGTGGGCGCCTCCAGCGCAGCGCATATACGGGTGTGCGGACAGGACACGAAGTGCCGGCTGTGCGTCGGGCGAAATTGGTAGATATTGCTAATTACGAGAGATAATTTTTCTTCCTTTTCTTCTGCTTCATTTACTCTGTACACATATCTATGGTAGTTTAGAATATTTGTTATTTTGTTTTATAGTGTGAAATGTGACTTTTCTGCTTTATTAATTTTGTTACGTCAATCTCTTTTAAGTGAGTATGCAAAAGTGTCAGTGAATGTTTGATCTTACCTGAAATGTGCTTGTGAAATCCTCTGTGTGAAACCAAATGTAATACTATTTTTCGAGGTCAAAACTCTGTCTAACTCTCGTGCAGTTCCATTTACAAAAAAAAAAGACGGTATCCAGAATGAGATTTTCACTCAGCAGCGGAGTGTGCGCTGATATGAAACTTCCTGGCAGGTTAAAACAGTGTGCCGGACCGAGACTCGAACTCGGGACCTTTGCCTTTCGCGTGCAAGTGTTCTACCAATATTTTTATTTATTTATTTTTTATTTTCATTTTGTTCCTTTTCGTTCGTTGTATCTGCTCTGGGCGGACGTCGAAAGACACCCGTATCAGTTCGTTGTTGATCCATTAACTCAGTTTTTTTTACTGCAGAGGGTAGCTAACCCTCTGACCGAACACGCTGAGCTACCGTGCCGGCATTAACTGAGCTACCCAAGCACAACTCACGCCCCGTCCTCACAGCTTTACTTCTGCCAGTACCTCGTCTCCTACCTTCCAAACTTAACAGAAGCTCTTCTGCGAACCTTGCAGAACTAGCACTAGGAAACGAGGTACTGGCAGAAGTAAAGCTGTGAGTACGGGGCGTCAGTCGTGCTTGGATAGCTCAGTTGGTAGAGTACTTGCCTGCGAAACGTCCCGAGTTCGAGTCTCTGTCCGGCACACAGTTTTAATCTGCCAGGAAGTTTCAAGAGATGGTATTATTATGTGGCAGCTACAACCTTTAAAAAGAATTTGCGTGCACAAAGAGATGCTTCACATTATCGAAAATCGCTTATAGATATATTTACTCATCATGTATATGATACTGAAAGTTTAATCTCCTATGTGTGGTTTTAAAGCTTATCTTCACATGTTGCTTAAAACATCGCCTGATCCTCAAATACCAGAGCAGTAAGAAGACTTGTTATACAGGGTGTTTCACAATTTATGTTATGTAGAAATGACTCAGTAGATCAAGTTTTACAAAGGAACCTACTTCCAGAAACGTCATCCAAAAACACTACACAGGACCTGAGAAACTGTCAGCACTTGTTCATCTTCGCTAGTGTGAAACACATTTCCTCTAGCGAGTAAGTGCTCATAGCTCTTAGAGTATGTATTTTAGAGCCCATGTTTAATGCACATTTTTTTCTTTTTTTGGTCCATACTACGACTTCTGAAATTTGCCTACCCTACAATCTTATCAACAACGTTACCTGTACATGTATTCCACTGTCAGAGGTATCAGAACGGTTTTCGCTTATATCATTTCACTTGTTGGTTTCCGGGGCAAGGACCCTTACCTCGGATTGATATATTTATCCGTCTGCGTCATCCTTGAGAGTTTGTAGCGTCATCACGGAACACCTAGTATATATACAGAATTACAGGCGCCGGCGCCTATAACTTTGACACTCATTAGCGTCGGTGGATGGCGTCTGCGGATCTGGGTTCCTATACAAAACTTGATCGATGAAGTCCCCTCTAAAACCTCTAGAAGAATGTAGCATCAACTGCGAACAGCCCGTATAAATGCATGTATAAACTCCATATTCTGACGGAGTCACACTGAATCCTCTCCAAGCTGGAGCCGGTGAGCGCACAGGTGGTCGCAGGTAACAGCCTTCGCAAGGGCCCGCCAGCTAACTGCCGCAGCTCTCCACAGGTGGTGCATTTACATCCCACGCACTCTCCCCTAGTTCACAAAATTCGTTCGCATCGTCCCCGCCCCTGTGACGGGGAATACTGAAGCAGTCAATATCTCAATGCAAATATTTCTACGAAGAATTTCGAATCCATCATGAATACGTCGTTTTCAATATAAGGAGTTCTTTCTAGTAAACAACGGCACCGCTTCCTCCTGGTCCTTTTTCTTTCTAGAAAATTATCTAAATACTACACTCACCAAAAGTAAACACGCTGTGAGGAAAAAAAAAGAAAAAAGAAATAAAAGGCGCATCACGAAGGAATTATCGGAATAGGATGGAAGTCGGTAGATGTGATATACATATACAGACAAATAAATCAATACAATTTCTCAAAAACCGGATGAATTACTCAAGAGAAAGAGCTTCACAAAATGACCAAGTCAATAATGCGCTGGTCCACCTCTGGCCCATAAACAAACATTTACTCGGCTTCGCATTGACCAATAGAGCCGTTAAAGGATAATTAATTGAAATCCTCAGCTGCCGACAGGTGTTGTTGATATATCTCGATGGGGACAGCTGAAAATGTGTGCCTCGACCGGGACTAGAACCCGCGATCTTCTCCTTACATGGCAGACGCTCTATCCGTCTGAGCCACCGAGGACTGCAAGGGATAAGTCCCTGCAGTCGCGGTCGGGGCACACATTTTCAGCTGTCCCCATCGAGGTATATCAACAACACCTGTCGACAGCTGAGGGTTTCAGTGTATTATCATTTATTCTAGAGATGCTGTACGGTCATCAATGCTATCTGTTCTTTCGAGAAAGTACTATCTTCATAACAGAGAGTCGCTGAATGTCCCCATGAGGGATATCGTGCCGATTTCTGTCCACTTAGTGCGTTATACACTCAAATCCCGAACTGGTTGAGGGGCTCTGCCCATAATGCTCCAAACTTCCTCAATTGGGGAAGAGATCCTTGCTGGCCGTCGTAGTGTCTGGCAAGCAGGAAGACAAGCAACAGAAACGCTCACCATGTGCGGGAGGACACGAGAATATCATCGACATATAGCTGCGCTGTAAGTGTTCCGCAGATGACAATCAGAGGGGTCCTGCTATGAAAAGAACACCATTGGTTGTCAGACCGTATGGCGGACGACAGTAAGGTTAGGCTGGAATCTCAATGAATGTAGAACAAATGTCTTCAGTGATGAGTCCCGCTTCGAACAGCGAAGACGTTTCTGGAGGCGCCCCGTACAGTGGCGGATATCAACCCGATACGGCCCGACAACCACGATTGAGGTTGAACAGCCTCAGGATTCTCACGGTTCTCTTTCCAACTTCTGCGATTACTCTTTTTAGAGATGTCCATTCCCGTTCAACTGAACTGCCTACTCAGCTACTCGTTATCGCTCTATCTACAGGCTTAGAGAACTTCCAGCGTATGTACCGTTTATTCTCCATTAAGGGGCAGAAATTACTGCTAATAAAACACTATTTATCGTGTATACGGTCTGCTGATGCTGCTGCTTCTTCTTCTTCTTCGGGTTAGATGCTGCAATCCCACACGGTTCAACAAAATGCCCATCCCGCCGTAATTTGTACACGATCGACGTTTTCAACTTGCAAGTTGGCTACTCCGTCAGGTACTCAGACTGTGGTGTTACTTCTTTCTGTTCTCCAGTCAGTATCTTATAAAAATGGATTCATGTATGTATGAATGTATGTATGTATGTTCAACAACTTCTCCTAAACCATAGTACGATTTCTACCAAACGTGGTACGCTTACCATTTGTTGTCTGTAAAGAAACCGTGTAGGGGTAAGAACAACACACCTCTCAAAGGGATAGAGGTGTATGTGTAAATGAAGCGTAACTCACTGTGCGCAAATACCCAGAATACACAGATCTAGGGTTAAATGTAATGACAACACATTTTGCACTGAATGAATCTGCAAAATTATATCACTGTACGGCACGTGGTTTAGGAGATAAAATTTCATAAACATCGAGGTGCGTGAAAAGTTACCGCGTTATGCCTAACGTTTTAATTTATTACTTCTTTACTGCTAACTATTCGCTACACATTTTACGGACAGTAACCACACGAACCACTAAATGAAACCGCAATCCAATAATTTCTATTAACGTATTTAGAACCTAAGATCAGGCCATATGGCTAAATATCGCAGACAAATTTAACATCCTCTCTGGAGTAGTATTGAGTAGAACAGCAGAGAATCACACTTATCTGTGTGTCACCGACGGATATGCTCAACATCTCCTCTTAAGCCTCTCGATCGATATCGAGTAAACTTGGTACAAATAGTACTTACTGTCTGGAGAGAAATATTGCGGGCGACAAAGCCATAAGATTCTCATTACGGTGTGGGTAATAACGAGCTAAATGGACAAAGATGAGGGCGGGGGTGGGGGGAGAGAAGATGCACAGAGAGAGGGGATGAGGAGATGGATAGAGAGTAGGGGGAGGACGATTGGACACAGACGGGGGAGATGGGCAGAGAATGGGAGAGGAGGAGGCTGACAGAGAGAGAGGGGAGAAAGAGAGGAGGTGACTTTTAGAAGATTAGAATAAATAAATACTCTGGCAACGCCAGGTTTCTCAGCTGGACATCAATAAATTTAGTGAGATTACATCAAGCCGTCGCAGCTTCCTGAGGAGGCGTTTTCTATGATCACTTTCCATCCTTGCACTGTGAGGTAACAACGCGTTCTGTTTTGGACTGGAACATGACTATACCGAATCCTGTGACCATGTCAGCTCCCGAAAAGCTCTGACGAGCCTTCGAAATTCGTGCCAAAATATAGAATGGATAACCTTACTGCACATCCGATGGCATACCATCTATCAATAACACTGTTTAAGACTCCTTCGGTAATAATCAATAAGTCTTTCTTATTAATTCTTGTCTTGTACAAAACTGCCTCACATGTTTCACACAATTTCAGTTTCATGAGTAACTTCAAAAGACATCAAAATTGAAATTGTTAAGTAACATATTTACACAAAGTTATAACTTCACTTTTAGAGGGAATCCCTATCGAACTAGATTGCTAGTATGGTATTTGACTGTTTTCTGGAAATTGTCTTAAATGACTGATAATTTCATTTTATGCTCTAAACAGTTTTCCTCTTGAGTTTAGGTATTCTTTTATAAAAACGGGAATGAAATCCAAATAATTTAAAGACCGCTAAAGCGCTCCATTCGAGTCTTTGACGTTACTGGCTAGCTCGCTAATCCTACTGTCATAATACTAATTCAGAGAGATGTCTTGTCTTGGAAATGACACATCTATAAAAACTCCTAAAAAGTGGTTTTTGAGTGTTGCAGAGAATGATAATACGCGCAAATTGTGGTTACACTCTACCAGCAAATTACCACCACATCGACGCGCAAGTTCACTGTGCCGTGCATACTGTAAGACCTTCGGTACACACACCATCAGATTCTTTGACTTGTCGCTCTAACGAAGTAGGCGAGTGTCGGCAATACGTCTCGTGGTCTTATTGTGGCGTGTTTATCTTCTGCCATTAGGTCAGACGATAGAAATGCCACTTACACGCTTAGAGTAGCAGTAGCAACTTTAAACAGAACTTGATTAATTTTCACACACATTTATTAAAATAATAAAAAGCATAGACCTTACTTAACTTGATTCTGGATGCTATTTAGAATTGACAATCTGAAGTTCCTTTGGTCTTGGTACATTAATCTTATTCTCGCATATATCTGATACTTGACAGTTTTCCTCTATACATTTATCTTCATGGCTATGTACAGGAATATGATAATCTTATTAGGCGCAGACTGAAACTTGACTATAGACTGGTACAGACTAGTGCAGACAAATGCAGACTGGTGCAGACAAATGCAGACTAATGCAGACTGACTAATCGGAAGTCTGTACACTCGTTATAATAACTCACGCGTTTATGTATCACTGCGCGAGTGTGATCCGCGAGGAGAAAAGGTTCTACGTTAGCAGCAATCTCATTGGCTGCGTTACATAATAATATGCGGATCGGCGGAAGCAGAATTTGGTCTGTCTCTAAGGCAGCGCCATCTCGTAGTGCGGAGACGGACGAGCACTGTGCCTGCGCTGTTGTGCTTAGTGGGGCGCGCTCTAGTGGGAAAGTTGTGCACGCACTGACTACGTGGAACTATGTACACAACATTCACTAACTTAATTAAAAACGGGTTGCGCTGTGAAGCCAACATTAACTTACCTCCGACATACGCTCTCCCACTGTTACAATGGAGGACAGTGATATTCAACGAAATTAAACTCCTCGTGAAAATTGTCGTTTTACCTAACTACACCTGAACTGCTCGGTAGATAAGTTGCCAGAGCAGTAAACCGACGAATTTCATACGACAATCTCCGTAGATTGCTGGCTCGAATCTAAACCGAAATAATATTTTAAGTTGTTTGTAAAACGACTCGCCGTCCTCTCATATGGAAACCAAATCACAGTTACAAAACTTCACCACACCGATCAGAAACAGAATATTATGGTGTTTTCCTTGCTGTTTACATGCGCTTACATTTGCAATCACTCTTCACTCAAGTCACGTTCAAAAATATATTTTCTAATTAATGGGACCACACGTTTTTGTGCTCTATTAGGGACAATATTTTTATCTTAGTACTGTCCAGCTAGGATCCTTATTGGTTAAGCTTTTGCAGTTTCATTATCTTAAAAAAGATGAAGTAAGTCAACTTCAGACACACGTTCGTTTATACATACAACCATCAAAGCACTTAGGCTTGTGTCAACTGCATGTTGTACACGCTTTATATCTCTGCGTATAACCTCATCGTCCTATACCTCATTGTACAGTGAGCGGATGGAGATCTCTTCACTACTAGCAATGCTTTCCAAAAGAGCGAATTGTTTGTTCGCGAAGTAAATGCATTTATCCTCTGTTGAGCATTTCTCAGACTAAGACTAATCTGAAGCTACATATAACACATCCCACAATCGAAGCAAAAGCTTTTAAAATTTTGATCTATCCACGATTCAAACACATGGCTTCTTAATTCGCAATCGACTGCGCTACCCGATGTGCCACCCGAAACCTGCTTAATACAGTATCTCTGCTGATTACCTTGTAGGAAGGAAATCAGAACTAAGTTTAGCCAAGAATATTTTCAGTGTGTTTTAGATCGCAGCTCATGACTGATACTCGACAATCTAGTTGCAATATACGGACCCATTTGCAAAAGTTCTACAGTTCCTTAGTTTTGAGCGTGTTTAATGACGTTGCAGGGAGCAGTGAAAAGAATGTCCGTCGTTGCACATATCGTCGCTCTAAATGGATGGGGCATAAACGCATCAACTTTCGCATGGCTTCGACTATCACCGTTCACAATACTCGTTTCTGTCGTTACTTAAAAGTTGTAATAGCTAAACTGTAAACTCTTTCGAGAAAAAGTACATAAAAACCTCATAACTTCGACTAACTATCCTATAACAAATGTGTAGCTTCGTCTTACTCCTAGTCTAAGACGTCACCAGAGCATCAACCAGAGGCAGAGCGTTTCCGATCACGTGACCAGATCTTGATATTTAATGATTTTTAAGCTTTAATTGCATAAAAATAACGAATATTTTGTGAGAATATTGACCATAAATGATGTTTGAATGTTATAATCAATCAGAATAATAACAATCTGCCGGCTGTTGTGGCCAAGCGGTTCTAGGCGCTTCAGTCGGGAACCGCGCGACTGCTACGGTCGCAGGTTCGAATCCTGCCTCGGGCATGGATGTGTGTGAAGTCCTTAGGTTATTTAGGTTTAAGTAGTTCTAAGTTCTAGGGGACTGATGACCTTAGATGTTAAGTCCCATAGTGCTCAGAGCCAATAACAATCCGAACCATATTTTTAACACGGGAAAATAGCGTATACGAACTGAGATTTTCACCGTCAAAACAATAAGGTCTTTGTTCAATAAGTACACATAGAAAAAATTAATTCAGTTTCCTCTAACTGGGGTATACTCACTTTCACTGTACCTCCTTTTTTTTCTCCTGCAGATGCTGATATTCCTTTTCATGTGTGACCAGACCCTAGTTAATAATTCAAAAGTGCTCTTCGCTGTGGTGTCTCCGACTGCGAAAAATGTCTCCAAAAGCTTTTCTTCGGTTTGCACTTTCTCATCTGCTACAGCATCTTTATAGCAAATTAATGGATCGGATGTTCTGTCCTCCTTTCAATGTGCACTTTATATTTCTTTATTATTTTAACTTCGCTTACCTAATTAAAAAAGTAAGCACTTTTTGTGGTGGTTGCTGTCACTGTTGTGGCCTTTATTCGTAATACTGGCTTGAAGCAGTTCCCCACGTTACAGAAGCCTATTCATTTGAAAACGCGTACTCTACTCAAACCTTGGTTTACCTCTACAATTTTAAACTGCTATCCCCACAGTTACTTCCATTACCGAACTGGTATTCGGTGTTGACATTTAAGGACGTATTGTATTGTATTGTATCTTAACCGGGGTCCTAGAAAAGACAGAGAGGCTCCTTCCCCGCCGCAGCCGCAGTGGTCCACAACCCCACGACGACTACCGCAGTCCACTTCACCCCTCCTCCGCCCCACACTGAACCCAGGGTTATTGTGCGGTTCGGCCTCCCGTGGACCCCCCAGGGAACCTCTCACTCCAGACAAGTGTAACCCCTATGTTTGCGTGGTAGAGTAATGGTGGTGTACACGTACGTGGATAACTTGTTTGCGTAGCAATCGCCAACATAGTGTAACTGAGGCGGAATAAGGGGAACCATCCCCGCATTCGCCGAGGCAGATGGAAAACCGCCTAAAAACCATCCACAGACTGGCCGGTTCACCGGACCTCGACACAAATCCGCCGGCGCTCCTTCCCACCCAGAAAGCCGTGCGTTAGACCGCACGGCCAACCGGGCGGGCTTTAAGGCGTACCCAATAAGTAAAAATATTCGTCCCATATGCAACACGAAACCACGATCCTGAGACTTAGATTCTCATACTCTTCTCCTTCTTCTTATAACCTATAAGGATATGTCTTCTTTTTTGTCAAAATGCAGAATTTTTGAAACAATCGCTTGCACTTAGCATGTTTCTTCACTGGCGACTCGCTGGTGTCCAGGACTGCTGGAGACGAGTGTAAGGGCCCCAGGTGGCTGGCGGGAGGCGGCTGCAGACCAGGAGACAAATCGGCCGAGCCGGCAAGTGACGGACGGTCGTAATCCCGCTCCAGGGCCGGCGCTAAGAGTGAAATACGCGCGCCGCGCCCACCCCTGTGCTTTTTGCTTCGTCCCCGGCTGTTAGTACGCGGTCTGCCGGTACCACCTTACCGAGTCCGTCCTGAAGGGTAAGCTTTTGTGAAGTTTCGCTGCGCAGTCATCAGCAGGTTTTACACGTTGTTCATAACTTATATCGGCACGCGGGTTCAGCAATCGCCCTTTCTTCTTCATCACCATGTGTCTATGCAGGGAGAACATGAATAAAACCGACAAGCGGCAGTCACGGACTCTTGACTGGAAATAGAACAAAAAAGCTCCTATGAACATGTGTCCAGAAATGCATCGTAGCCACGGCAGATGGTGCTGACGAATGAAAGTTCCCTTGACCACGCGCCTGTGTTCCTCGGGGGTTGCAGGCTGTGTGATTGGCGTAGCGTACAGTGAGCAGCAGAATGGTCCGGTTTTCATGTCAGGAACAAGGCGATATGGTGTTTGTACACGGCAAAGCAGGTGGAAGGGGTCGAGAGGCAAAACCCGATCCTACAAATCTGGTTTACGGACAGCCCGACGCCTCTCTGCACATTTGTCTGTCTGGAAGGACCCCTGATCACACGAACGCTTAAAAAAGGGTTTGAAATGTTGTGTGATGTGTTTCGTGTCTCTGAGGGTACTATTTTTGGTATAGCCGCGCTGCATCTCGACAGTTTCCCTGCAGTTTGTCGGTTTTGTAAATGTTCACCCGGGGCATAATATAACTTCATTATGATACATGGAATTGTGCCACTATCTATTTCAGCATCTATTATTCAGTCTAAAAAATGGTTCAAACGGCTCTGAGCAATATGTGACTTAACTTCTGAGGTTATCAGTCCCCTAGAACTTAGAACTACTTAAACCTAACTAACCTAAGGACGTCACACACATCCATGCTCGAGGCAGGATGCGAATCTGTGACAGTAGCGGTCGCGCTGTTCCAGACTGTAGCTCCAAGAACCGCTCGGCCACACGGGCCGGCTTTTTTCAGTCTGTTGAATGCTATGGTAAAAATATAGGTATTGCAGTGTCGATAACCAGGGTACTAGTAAAACTAATAAGTTGTGGTGAGAAAGCCGTCATTTGGTATGGAATTAGCAGCCGCAGGCTGCCAGCCGCAATGTTGCCGACTTGTAAGGGGACTGCACCGCGCAGTGTTAATAACTGTAGCACGAACGTGGATGTCATCACACCAGAGCAAGTCTCTTGTTATGGGTGACGATAGTAGGTGCCAGGTTTTAGTGTAACAAATGCCCCTAAAAGCGATGTCAATACATCTGAATTTTTTTGAGACAGAGGTACTTCCTTTCGCCAGGGTCCAGCAGCACCACGACGCCAGGGCCTTGCCAGACAATGAGACTATTGGGCATCCACAGCAGCAGCCGTGGGTTGGACACCAGGATGTGCCTATCGCCACCAGCGCTGAGTTCCTCTTGGGACTTAACAGTAGTATCCAGCACCGCCAAACGGCCGTCCAAGCTAGCTACCGACAGCACTAGGATTCCCGTGGGACTGAAGTGTCTCAGCATCAGGGGGTCATCCGGCTCCCACCAAAGGGCAGTTCGTCGAATCTTGAACACAGCACTCTCCGAGCGCCACCACGGTGAATGCGTGCGGGGCCGAGGAGCTGCTCCGTGCACCATCGTCAGCGGAGGAGAAATGCACTGCAGACGTCGTGGCTGTAGTCCACAGAGGCCGTCGGACGTCCACGGGTCTGCCGTCAGCAACAAACGGTGCCTGTGCAGCACCCTCTCACAGCCGCCCAAGCCACCGCCTCTACACTTGCCTTCTAAGAACAACGGAGTGTAGCGTGTTCCGACTGGCTGAACTACGAAAAAAAATGTACAGAAGTTGAAGAAATCCTTCTCTACTGTCAACAACGTTCCCACTGGGTCCTCCGGAAAATCACCAGCACCACTTACCCCACCGAGTGCAACTGCACACTTCAATAAGAAGCGTATATAACACTTTCAACATAACCACATTATTGTGTGTATGACTACCACGGATGGTTGGCCGTGTGTAGACAGGTGAATTGTTCTGGCTGTATTTATAAAATCTAAGTAAAGCTGTAACACTGTATTTTGATTCTTATGTGGAATTCTGAGAAACTGTACTATTCATAATATGTTGTTGTTGTCGTGGTCTTCAGTCCTGAGACTGGTTTGAAGAAGCTCTTCATGCTACTCTATCCTGTACAAGCTTTTTCTTTTCCCAGTACCTACTGCAGCCTACATCCTTCTGAATATGCTTAGTGTATTCATCTCTTGGTCTCCCTCTGCGATTTTTACCCTCCACGCTGCCCTCCAATACTACAGTGGTGATCCCTCGATGTCTCAGAACATGTCCTACCAACCGATAGCTTCTTCTAGTCAAGTTGTGCGACAAATTCCTCCTCAATTATATTCAATACCTCCTCATTAGTTAAGTGATCTACCCATCTAATCTTTAGCATTCTTCTGCAGCAACACATTACGAAAGCTTCTATTCTCTTCTTGTCTAAACTATGTATCGTCCACGTTTCACTCCCATACATAGCTACACTCCATGCAAATACTTTCAGAAACGACTTCCTGACATTTAAATCAATACTCGATGTTAACAAATTTCTCTTCTTCAGAAACGCTTTCCTTGCCATTGCCAGTCTACATTTTATATCTTCTCTACTTCGACCATCATCAGTTATTTTGCTCCCCAAATAGCAAAACTCCTTTACTACTTTAAGTGTCTCATTTCCTAATCTAATTCCCTGAGCATCACCCGACTTAATTCGACTACATTCCATTATCCTCGTTTTGCTTTTGTTGATATTCATCTAATATCTTCCTTTCAAGACACTGCCCATTCCGTTCAACTGCTCTTTCAAGTCCTTTGCTGTCTCTGACAGAATTACAATGTCATCGGCGAACCTCAAAGTTTTTATTTCTTCCCCATGGAACTTTTCTTTTGTTTCCTTTACTGCTTGCTCAATATACAGATTTAATAACATCAGGGAGTGGCTACAACCCTGTCTCATTCCCTTCCCAACCACTGCTTCCCTTTCATGTCCCTCGACTCTTATAACTGCCATCTGGTTTCTGTACAAATTGTAAATAGCCTTTCGCTCCCTGTATTTTACCCCTGCTACCTTTAGAATTTGAAGGAGAGTATTTCAGTCAAATTGTCAAAAGCTTTCTCTAAGTCTACAAATGCTAGAAACGTAGGTTTGCCTTTCCTTAATCTTTCTTCTAAGATAAGTCGTAGGGTCAGTATTGCCTCACGTGTTCCAACATTTCTACGGAATCCAAACTGATCTTCCCCGAGGTCGGCTTCTACCAGTTTTTCCATTCGTCTGTAAAGAATTGGCGTTAGTATTTTGCAGCTGTGACTTATTAAACTGATAGTTCGGTAATTTTCTCATTTGTCTACACGTGCTTTCTTTGGGATTGGAAGTATTATACTCTTCTTGAAGTCTGAGGGTATTTCGCCTGTCCCGTACATCTTGCTCACCAGATGGTAGAGTTTTGTCACGACTGGCTCTCCCAAGGCTGTCAGTAGTTCTAATGGAATGTTGTCTACTCCGGGGGCCTTGTTTCGACTCAGGTCTTTCAGTGCTCTGTCAAACTCTTCACGCAGTATCATATCTCCCATTTAATCTTCATCTACATCCTCTTCCATTTCCATAATATTGTCTTCAAGTACATCGCCCTTGTATAGACCCTCTATATACTCCTTCTACCTTTCTGCTTTCCCTTCTTTGCTTAGAACTAGGTTACCATCAAAGCTCTTGATATTCATGCAAGTGGTTCCCCTTTCTCCAAAGGTCTCTTTAATTTTCCTGTAGGCAGTATCTATCTTACGCCTAATGAGATAAGCCTCTACATCCTTACACTTTTCCTCTAGCTATCCCTGCTTAGCCATTTTGCACTTCCTGTCGATCTCATTTTTGAGACGTTTGTGTTCCTTTTTGCCTGCTTCATTTACTGCATTTTTATATTTTCTCCTTCATAATATAAAGAGGGACATTTTCGTATTAGATAATACGATCACATTTATTTTGCAACGACCGTATTCTCTCTGCTAACCATTTCCCACCGATGTCCAATCACTGCAACTTAATCTAAAAGGATGTAAGGGGCAGATTATACATTTTGGCAATTCCAGCAAGTTTTCTCCACAATTTCTGAAATGTTTTCAGAGTATTATGGTCGCAAATTGCATACAGTATTTTCTATATTATAATTTATACACCTATAGGCGCTACAGGGCCAACGGCCTTGCCACAGTGGTAACACCGGTTCCCGTCAGGTCACCGACGTTAAGCGCTGTCTGGCTGGGCTAGCACTTGGATGGGTGACCATCCGGTCTGCCGAGTTCTGTTAGCAAGCGGGGTGCACTCAGCCCTTGTGAAGCAAACTGAGGAGCTACTTGACTGAGAAGTAGCGGCTCCGGTCTCGGCAATTGACATACGGCCGGGAGATCGGTGTGCTGACCACATGCCCCTCCATATCCGCATCCTGCGTCGCCTGTGATCTGAGGATGCCATGGCGGCCTGTCGGTACCTTTGTCCCTCGATGGCGTGTTCGGGAGGCTACATAACTACTCTGCAATTCACAATTAAGTGCCTGGCAGATGGTTCATCGAACCACCTTGAAGCTATTTCTCTTCCTGGCCTTCTCAAACAGCACGCGGGGAAACGAACACTGCAGCCTTTCAGTGCGAGCTCTGATTTCTCTTATTTTATTATGATGATCATTTCTCCCTACGTAGGAGGGCGCCAACAAAACATTTTCGCATCAGGGGAGAAAGTTGGTTACTGCAATTTCCTGATAAGATCCCGACGCAACGAAAAACGCCTTTATTTTGATAACTGCCACCCTAATTCGCGTACAATATCTGTGACACTCTCTCCCCTATTTCGCGATAGTAATAAACGAGCTGCTTCTCTCTGAAATTTTTCGATGTACTCCGTCAATCTTACCTCATGCGGATCTCACAACAGAAATGCTTCACAAGGGAACGGACAAGCGTAATGTAGGCAGTTTTTTTAGTAGACCTGTTGCATTTTCTAAGCGTCATGCTAATAAATCACAATCTTTGGTTCGCTTTCCTCACAGTATTATCTATGTGATCCTTTCTATGTAGATCATTCGTAAGTGTAATTCCTAAGTATTTAATAACTGATCACAGCCTTTAGATATGCATGATTTCTCGCGTAACAGAAATTTAGCGGATTCCTATTGGTACCCATGTGGATTACTTCACACCTTTCATAATTAAGTCAACTGCCACTCCTCGCACCATACAGATATCTTGTCTAAATTGCTTTTGATCAGGGCAGTAAATTACAGTCTCTTCTGCAAAAACATGAGAGAGCTTGCCTCCTAAATCATTTACATACTCATCGAGGACTGCCGCCTTACCGCAACGAGAACTATGTTAGTTCATTGCTATGTATACTCTAATAGCTGGGATATCCTGACTCTCAAGATCTCATTGTCGATCCCACACAAGCCTCTCGTGGATTCCACCTACCTAGGGTGTTGTGGACCACCCTAAATCGCATATTCACCAAGCACGATAGATGCCAGGACTTGAAGCTCGAATAAGGAATTGCTGAAAGTGCCAAGTGTGGCTGCGGACACTAGCGACAAACAATATGGCACATAATCACAGAATGTCCTATACGGAAGTATGCTTGAACTCTATCCAGCAAACATTAGTTCTCTGTGGATGCAATTCCCTGGCTGGAAACTTCAGATATCCACCTATAACCACCTGGCTGCAATATTTAAAGAACGTTCCTATCTATTACAATCTTAAACATTTAATACTTCTTCTGCTTATAACATTATATTTTCTTAAACTTAGAATACCTACTCTGTTTATAAAATTATATATTTTTTAATTTATGCATAATTCATTCAAGCGTTGTTCAAATTTATTCGGTTCACATGGAAGATCTTGTCTTATCGACTTAATCTAAGACGTTCCAAATCAGGACTGATGTAATTTATTTTATCTGTTCTTTATGTACATAGGATTACCATCGACACCACTGTTGTTCAGTCTAAGTAACGTATCCTTGATGCATACGAAGTAAGTAAATAAAAACCACCCTAGCCACACACCTTTTACGCAAGAGTCAGACGAAGAGCTATCCACAACGCAGGGCCCTCTTAGGCGTAGGGGAGCCGACCGTCCTAGAGGAGAAGGACACCCTACAAAACCTGGAGAGATGGATCCATAGCAATAATGAAGGCAACCGTCTAAAGGGAGAGAATCTCTAAAGAAAGACACACGTGCTGCGACACATAAAGGTGGCAGCCTCACCATCTATAAAACCTGGCTATAGGTTGATATCTTGTAACAGGAGAACTATAACATTACTTAAAACAATCAATCAAGTATAAAAGTGGATTGATCTTCTGACGACGACCAAACCAAAAGGTTAAGAATAAACGGAGTGGGAAAATGTTGAAACTAACCACATGGAATGTTAGAGGAACAAGCACCAAAGAGAAAAACTTAGAAGAGAACTGAACATTGATGCAGCATTAATATCAGAAACAAAGAAGAAGCTTCATGGTTCTAAAGAAATTAATGGTTATACTATGATAAACGCCGGCCGCGGTGGCCATGCGGTTCTAGGCGCTGTAGTCCGGAACCGCGCGACTGCTACGGTCGCAGGTTCGAATCCTGCCTCGGGCATGGATGTGTGTGATGTCCTTAGGTTAGTTAGGTTTAAGTAGTTCTAAGTTCTAGGGGACTGATGACCTGAGATGTTAAGTCCCATAGTGCTCAGAGCCATTTGAACCATTTGAAGTATGATAAACAGTGAACAAGTAGAACTGAATGAGCAATAGCTGGAGTTGCAGTTATCATCAAAAGTACCCACAGAAAGTGGTTGCAATCATGTGCGTTCATAAATGATAGATTGATACATTCAAGGTTAAAGACGTTTGGGAAGCTGCTGTATATGCGCCAGTGGAGGGAAAGAGAGAAGAAACGGATGCAGTCTACGAATGCATGCAGGCGATGATTATTGGAATACCTAAAACAGAATGTTTAATAATTGATGGAGATTTTAATACAACGGTAATAGATAAATCTATCACTGAAGGAATACTGGACCACATGAAGAACATAGAGCATCTAAAATATATAATGGGGATCAGTTGAGATGTTTTTGCCTTCAACCACTTAAGTATGTCAAATAGATTCTTCCCCATAAAGATATTCATTATTTTCATTTAGAGCTAGGGGTATTAGACATGTAGTAGAAAATTTTACTGTGCACAAGGAGTCCATACCATTAATAGAAGGGACCATTGTCTGCAGAGGATATGATGTTACTACAGTCCAATTTTTAGTATTATCAACTAAGCATCCCACTGTATTGCAATAAAAGCACAATCAAAAAACAAACATCCAGAAGGAGTATACACAATACATTTGCTACAAGATCCAAACAATAGAAGATTGAATAGGAAACGTTTAGATGAAGTACAAAAACATGTGCAAGAAAAACAGAGCTGGTTAGAGATACATGTCAGTATAGTGTATCTGCCTGAAGTTAAGTCTAGCGATGAGGGTGGTCACTCGTTTGGCTTGTTGGCCCTCTAAGATGTAATTAATTGATAATAATGTTATGACATGTAATATTCTAATATTCTACAGATGCAACGCCTTATTGAGTTACTCTAGAGGTATATGTGATAACTTTTCTGCATAAATTTTTTGGGGTCTGTATGATCCGCTGTGGATATTTTGGGCTCCTTGACCATCTTTAATAAAGGCTGGGTCCCAGGTTCGACTTCCCCTCCCATCTATCCTCCCCACATACATTCACCCCTCCCAAACTCACCTGGAAAAATGGCGGGAAAAATTGCTGTCTGTGTTTGGCTTCTCGTGTGGAAGGACACAAGGTGATTTTTTTCTTCATTTTTGGTTATCCTGCTGGAAACTGGCAGGAAGAGCTCAGCCCTTCTCTGCTATGGTCGCAGGTTCGAATCCTGCCTCGAGCATGGATGTGTGTGATGTCCTTAGGTTAGTTAAGTTTAAGCAGTTGTACGTTCTAGGAGACTGATGACCTCAGATGTTAAGTCGCATTGTGCTCAGAGCCATTTGAATCATTTGAACCACTACAATCTTGGTCTTCCGCCCTTATTGTTCCCTCTTGTACATATTGTATATTAGCGTCTCTCCCTATAGCTTATTCCTATTTTTCTCAGAATTTCGATTATCTTCCATCAGTTTTCGAACATCTTCCACCATTCAACACTGTCGAACGCCTTTTACAGGTCGACAAAGCCTGTGAAAGTGTCTTGATTTTTATTAACTGCAACGTCAGAATTTCCTACAGCCAAACTGATCGTCCCCTAACACACATGCAATTTTTTTTTATACTTCAGAATATTATTCTTGTCAGCAACTTGGTTGCATGAGCAGTTAAGGTGATTGTGCGGTATTCTCACACTTGTTATTATTATCCAAAATAAATGTCTACCGTGATTTCTCCTGCTGTTGTCACACTTACCGGGTCGTGAAAGCTTTGGAACTGTGTGGATGATGTTTATCCGAAAGTCACATGGTATATTGCCAGATTCATTCATTCTGCGAATGATCGTTTTGTTGCCACTAGCACTAATGATTCTAGAAATTATGGTGGAATGTTATCTTCCCTTTTGGCATTTTTAATCTTTAGTCTTACAAAGCTCTCTTAAATTCTGATTCTAATACATACTGCATCCCCTATCTGTTCTGTACCGTCTCCTGTTTCTTCCTCTATAACATCAGTCAAATCTTCCCCCTCATAGAGGCCTTCAATGTACTGTGTCCAACTATCCGGTATTTACCAGTGGAATTTCCATTGCACTCTTAATGTTACCACCGTTACTTTTAATTTCACCATACGTTGCTTTGACTTTTCTGTATTCCGAGTCAGTCCTTCCGAGAATCGTTTCTTTTTCGATTTCTTCACATTTCTCATGCAGCCTTTTCGCCGTAGCTTCCCTGCACTTCCTATTTATTTCATTCCCGAGTCACCTCTATTTCTGTATTCCTGAATTTTCATGAACATTTTCGTACTACCTTCTTTCATTGATCATCTGTAGTATTTCTTCTGTTAGCAATGGTATCTTCGCAGTTACCATCTTTGTACCTATGTTTTGCTTTTTAATTTCTGTGACTGCCCGTTTTAGAGATGTCCATTCCTCTTCCACCGAACTGCCTGCTGAGCAGTTCCTCATTCCAATGTCTATAGCCTCAGAGAACTATTAGGGAACCTCTTCAATCCTTAGTACTTTCGTATCCCACTTCATTGCGCAGTGATTCTTCCCGACTAGTCTCTTAAACCTCAGCCTATTCTTCGTGACTACAAAATTACTATCTGAGTCTATATCTCCTCCTGGGTACGCCTTACAACCCAGTATCTGATTTCGGAATCTGTACCAGACCATGATGTAATACAACAGAAATCTACCCGTATCTTCCGGCCTTATCCAATTATACCTCCTCGTCTTGTGATTCTTGAACATGGAGGTGAACGCCGGATCGAAACGAGCAGTGCGCCACGGACACAGGCTGTTGGGAGTAGTGTTATGCTATGACATTCTCCTGCACTGTATAAGGCCTGTGATACTAAACGAACACACCGTGTCAGCCGCTGACCATCTGGATTCCTTCGTATATAATGTCTTCCTTTGATGTTGATGTCATCTTTCAGCAGCACTATTGTCCATGTCTCGAAGCCAGAGTGATACTCTGCGCTACAAAGATAGCCCAGCAAGCTACTGAGCAGGTGGTAATAACGTTTTGGCTCACAGTGTAGCCCGATCAGTCTCTGGCCATCCTTGTTAGCGAATCTGTGACATGGGTACTGCCCTTTCGTTCCTCTGCTTCGAAGTCAAATCGCAAGGGCGATGTAAGAGCTTTCCTGTAATAAGCAACTGCTTTCTTTGCGCCCCGCTGCGGGACTTGGGTGCCGTAGTTCGTGCCGTAATTTAGGCTGCCTGGATTAGCTTGCTCTCAGTCGTTCGCCATCCACAACTGGAAGATGGCCATCCAACAGTAAGTGCTGGTAGTTATTTCGGGCACGAAGGCTTTAAGCAACTGCCGGAATTGAATATCGTCTTCCGTGAGAGAGTGTGTGTCGAGTGGTGGTGGTGGTGGTGTGTTGGGGCTTATGGGCGCTCAACATCGAGGTCATCAGCGCCCTGACACACATTAAAAGGAACGAATGTGGACAGACCTAAGAAAACTAAATCACACACAAAGAAAGCAGGAAAAAGAGGGAAAATGCTACATAAGAAAGTAAAACCTAAGGAAAGGGGAAACATAGCAACAAGAATGTCACAGGAAATTGTTATTGGCTGGCCACTTACATAAAATGTGGGCGAGCTTGTCACACAGTGAGCAAATTAAAATCCTCTCCCTAAAATCTTTGTAAAAACATTTGACAGGGCACAGGCCCGTACTCAGCAAATGAATGCTGAGCCCCTAGGGGTGTGTGTGTCGAGTCGCTTTACATGCCTGAGAAATACGTCTTCGTATTTGGTGGAAGACGACATTGGATTGCGTCTGGTTTTTGGTCTCTACAGAATTCACTGGCAAAGTAGAATGGCTGAGCCTTATGAACATGTCTTTTGAGCACCTTAACGTGTTGAGTGTAGGACTTGCTACTGGTAGCTATCTGCTGCACCGTAGGAAACTTTACGCTGTGAATTTTAGACTTGAATTAACCCCCGTGTTATTTAAACGGAGTTTACCTGTCGCACCAACTTCTACAGCTAAATTATTTCACGTCACCGTTATTTGTGTCTATTGGCTTTCAGTGCTGTTGATAGTTCATGAGTGTTACATGAGTTGCTTCTTTTGTGTAATCAGCATAAATACAAGTTCAGTTTTCCTTTCTTAACTGAATTCACGTGGGCGTTCTCACTCAAATTTTGTGTGTACACTCTATTATGGAATTAGCATCAGTAGCCTCAATTTAAAAAGAAGCTACATACATTGCTAAACGTTTCTTTCCTTCCATGTTACAGGCATTGAGATCTGTCTGTTTCGAGCCTTTTTTGTAATTTTTCAGTATTACTTGCGCTACCTTCGGTACTCAGGGTTACTTTTACTGTCTATTATAACCAGGTGGTCGTTGTTCTTTAAAATTTCTTTATACACCTTTTGTCGTTGCCCATTTATTCCACAGTGTTTTTTATAGTGACTCACTACCCGTTCTGATCTGATAACTAGATGTTTATTAATTTGGGTTTATTATTACGGAACAATAGTTAATTGAAACGTTTTTCTCTCTATTTTAGTTTATACTGTGCTCTATTTAACTCACGTTGAAACAGAGCCATCAGAGTGAGATGAAACCCAATGTTATCTCTAAGTTAAATTGTTCACTTTCAATTTATATAATTATATTGTTCATTTTGTTGCAATCATTTGAGTTTGTCAGATTTTAACGTAACTTTGCCGCTGTGAAATGCCTCCCTTCTAATGAACAAGTGCTCGTAGATCTTAAGATACCCGTTTTTTGAGCCCATGTTTACTTTCTTTTTTGGTCAATATTACCTCGTATGAAATTATGAAATGCGAAGAGATTGCAGTAGATGAGGTCCACTGCAAAGGTATCAGAACGATTTTATCTTATAACTTTCGACTCGGTCGTTTCCGAACGTCAAATTAATGCGTTTTCCCTTCTCCATCATCCTGAAAATTTGTAGCGTCATCATGAAATCACCCTGTTTGTGGAATTGATTACATCAAATATATTTCAAATACAAAATACGTGGCTTGTGAAAATAGGCAGTTCGAAACTCCTCATCCCAGCAGCTTTGGTTCAAACAATTAAAATGCCTTTTCTTCGATATTTGAGAGCTGCAAGACACGACTCTATATTGTAGACGGGGTATTTTTTCCATAACGGATGATGCTGAACACCGAGACCCGGTGAGACGCAATGTTGAATTAAATCCGCTTTCTTTTCTTTCTTTTGCTTGTGTCGTGTTTCCCACGAATACGCAGGGTCGGCATGGTTAATCGGATGTGGCTATGTTAGTTTAAGGGGTGGCCGGATGCCCTTCCTGCCGCCACCCCGTACCCCCGCGGGAAGGAATTAGTGTATCCCAACTGTCTGCGACGAGCGTAATCCATGGAATAGTGTGAAAGTATAACTGAGGCGGGACGTGGGGATCAGCCCGGTATTCACATAGGGGGATGTGGAAAACCGCCTAAAAACCACATCCAGGCTGGTTGGTACACCGGCCCTCGTCGTCAATCCGTCGGGCGGATTCAATCCGGGGCAGGCGCGCCTACCCCAGTCCAGATAGCAGCGCGTTAGCGCGCTCGGCTAACCTGGCGGGTGTTTGAATGAAATCTGCTACCAGTCGCAATTGTGATTGGTAGCGGATTTCACTCAGCATTACCCGATATTACAGAGATGCATACCATACGTTAATTTTAGATTTTTTAGGTCTTATAAGAGATAGAGACTGAACCGTGGCAGCTGGCGCTAGGGTTTTCGACTGGCGTCGCTGATATCGATATTCGGCTGTCCTACTATCTTTGACTGCTCCCCTGGTGGGTTTTCCGGGTGAACGTGTGACGAGTGAGTCTCCGGTCGGCGTTCAACGAGCCAACTTGCGTTGAAAAGAAGCCCGCGTCCCTAACCGTGGTACATAGGCTTCGCCGTGCTCGCCGCTCTTGTCTTTTGGCGCGCGCCGGATGTACGGTGCCGTTCATTGGGCGCCTTGACGTGCAGAATTGTTGTGGGTTCGTCGTCTCACGCTGAACAGCTTCCCAGATCATAATTTGCAAGCTCCAAGTTACGTATGACTTTTATTCTGTGTTTAACTAAGAAGATTGTTGAAACATATTGTGGCACGGGTAGCTGCCGGAGATGATTCTGAACTTGGTTCCACAGTGGCTATTTTAAGGGGGCCGATGTCTTTCATTTCAATTTTGATCATCCGTGGAGTGTTTTAAGTGATTATCATGCAAATTTTAACTTGTTTTAGGACATATTGTCCGCTTTGGAACTGGTGGCGGTTGTGTACGTGCCGGGCAGCCGTAGAGTTAATGGTTTAATCATTTGTCACGACAGCATTTGGTATGTTTATTTATGGTTGAAAGTGCCCTAAGGCAACTGGAAGTGATCTCTAAGTTTCCTGCTAATTTGCTGGGAGACGGATAATGTTGGAGTATTGCTCCTTAAGAATTTGGGGGCGTGCTTATTATATATTCCAATGTGGCTGTGATTTGACCTTGTTTTGATCGCAGTCTATGTGTGCTGCAGGCAATTTGTTAAGACTGCTCGTTCCCTGGCGTCGGCGCGGTTATGGATTCTTGTCAGGACCGCTCATTGTGGGGCCGGTCGGATTATATACAAACATATACCGCCTGCTAAGTGAACCTGTGGCGCCGGAGATCATCGCCATCGGTTTTTTGTGTGCCATCGTGTCAGTCCCTTAGAGTTTCACCGTCCGGGCGCTATCGTTCACATGTGTCATTTCTGTCGCCTATATTTGTGTACGAGTGCTGAACGTTTTTTTAATTCACTTCGCCTGTGAACGGCTCCATGTTTTTTACTTTGTGTGTCTACTGTTTGTTGTGCACCGTTTTGTTTTGTTTTTCTGTGTCTTCACATGTACTAATTGTTATACCTGTGGCCGTAGAGCGGCGTAGTTTTGCAGCTGCCGGCCTACCTGTATAACGTGTCAAAATGACAACAAAGAAAAAAAAATGACCCTGTGCACAAGCCGTGGCGAGTGAAGGCTCGTATTGCCTGCCGGCCGTAACGTTATTGCTTCCAAACACTGCTATGGACCTTACCGCTGTTCTCTAAAGTTAAGTGCAATTTGGGAATCATTCTGAGTCATTATGTCCGTTAGTTAAGTGAGACCACTTTGTTAATATTAGAGTTTCTGTAAGTCATTTTACTGGTGGAGTTATTACTAATCATTCTTATTTAACAATTATGATAATCATTTGTGTATCTTTAATGAACGCCGGCTGGAGTGGCCAAGCGATTCTAGGCGCTACAGTCTGCAACCGCGCGACCGCTACGGTCGCAGGTTCGAGTCCTGCCCCAGGTATGGATGTGTGTGATGTCCTTAGGTTAGTTACGTTTAATAGTTCTACGTTCTAGGGGACTGATGACCTCAGAAGTTAAGTCCCCTAGTGCTCAGAGCCATTTGAACCATTTGAACTTTAATTAATTTTTTTTTTCTTAGCTACATCTTATGGGACTTAACTGCTAAGGACATCAGTCCCTAAGAATACACACCACTTAACCTAAATTATTCTAAGGACAAACACACAAACCCATGCCCGAGGGAGGACTCGAACCTCCGCCGGAAGTAGCCGCACAGTCCTTGACTGCAGCGCCTGAGACCGCTCGGCTAATCCCGCGCGGCGAACCTTAATGAACGTGCAACTTCTTATTATTACTGTGTGCATGTTTTGCGACCTTGGTTGGCCCACTTTGTATTTTTGGTATAAGCATGTTTCACTGAGGACCTTTATGTGGGCAGTTCAGTTTTATTAAGATTTAAGATCTCTCTGTTCTTTATTAAGTTGTGGTATTATGTGGCTGT
The DNA here is from genome assembly GCF_021461385.2 of Schistocerca piceifrons. Taxonomy (NCBI): domain Eukaryota; kingdom Metazoa; phylum Arthropoda; class Insecta; order Orthoptera; family Acrididae; genus Schistocerca; species Schistocerca piceifrons. The sequence continues at coordinate 1,034,156,948 of NC_060138.1, forward strand.
GTAACTTTGTGTGGGAAGTGTATAGTGTTATTGGTCTCTTGAGACATGGTTAACTAAGAACAAATGTTTGTGATTGATTATTCACCGTGCCTACTATCAATGATTTTGGTTGCGGACGCAAAATAATCTGATTCTTATTCGTGTTTATGTAATTCACTCAAAGTGAAGAATTGTATATTGCATCGTAAGAGGGTAAATGTCCGAATTGAAGTTTATAATAAAGTCTGTTTTGAGTTAAAATTAAAATTGTAAAACAATCACAAGCTTGTCCATCACCAGTGATCCCGGGCTTCCCATTTCCTTTAAATAACTGTGGTGAGATTGTAATTTTGATTTTCTAAAGGATTGGGTAATACCACGGTTCAGAGACCTTAAAGCCATTTTATATCGCCGAGGAGAGCGGAGCACTGCCTGCAGTCAGTAATCATTGCCACAACGTCACAACTTACGACCGTAAGTATCAAATGTCAAATTTAATCAGTTCATATTGAACACGGGTAGTTGCATAGGCATAGCAACTTACAGTACCAAAGTTTTTTCTCATAAATTTGAAACAACTTTTCTGATGAAAAGATGGCAGTTGAAGGTCAACTCACATAGACAGATAGACAGAGAGTGAGATCTCGAAAACACGATGTGTGAGTGAATGAATCAGTAAATGAATGCAAAATAGATATTCTGGTAAACTGCAATTGAAGCCGACACTGAATATGATACAGAAATCGAAGACAATAAAGGCAACAAAGACTGAGCGTGTACTGGAAAGAACAAATGACGCCGTAAATTCATTTGCTGTCGGTACTTGTGGGCAATGAATGCAGATTCACCTGTTGCTGTGTGGAAAAACTGTCTGGCTGGTAGCTCCCCCGTCGTTTGCTGTGAACGATACTGCCCGATCGGTGTGTATGACCCCAGAGCGCGAGCTGTGTCCCTCTGCATGCGTGACGCACGGAGCGCCGTCCCGGGTAGATAGGGAGGCTACAGGTAGCCCGTCGCGGTGCTCGGCGATTCGCTGAAAGCGAAAGCAAGGAAACAGCCGGCGCGGAGCTGACAATGGCGCCGGATTCTGTATGCTAATACCCGCGTTTCCAATCGAACGCCGCTGCATGGCGCGACCACTTGCTAATTTTCATTTCATTCTTCGCGCTAGAAAGGAGGCGACGGACCGTGCGCGGCCTACGTGATGCCGCGCCGCTAAAAGCTTGTCAAATTAGGCGCGATTCAGAATGGAATTCCGCTCTCATTGTGCGGACGTGTGCCCGATAATTGTATTTTCGATACACGGCCACCTGCAGCCGCCGCGCCCGTTGACTACCTTGCTCGCGCGCCAGCGTGTCAACGCGCGCACGGGAAAACCACGCCCCCACCCGTATCCCCCCACTTCACTACCGCCGTTCACCGATCTTCACCGATTTCTATACGCTACCGAGTGAGAGTTGATTGCAGAAAATGTTCATTAGCAATGCGTGCTAGAAATCCAAGAAGATATCGACGATCTAAACAGGCAACAAGCACTCACAACAAACTTAATTAGGCAAACTGATACAATTTAATCCGATAATTAGATAAGGATTCTTCTACTGTATTGTGTGGAAAGTGGCATCTGACATTTAAAGTATGAAGCTGGAACGTTGTCGGGTAAAATATTGCCTGTACGTAGCCAAACAGCTCCGTTCCCCGCGCCGATAGAATACTTCCGACAAAAATCACACGAAATACCGAAAAATCATCTAAGACTAAATCTCTGACGTACTTAAGGGTGGCAGGACGTCAAACGGGCCGACTTGGAGCAGGAGAGGCACCACAGGACATTTTAATTTCCACTGTCTATACTTTTACAAGTAAATTCATAAAACTTTGTCAGCATGACCAGGAAGGATTGAGGATTCGCACTCGTAGCAGCGGAAGTTCAAAAACATAACAAAATAATTTTTTTTTAAATGTGAAATTTCATCATTTTTTCATTTATTATTGGCTCTTACCAAATGAACTCGGGAATCATCTGAACAGGCCTTGGTTTTCCTTTCGTCTAGGGTTCAATCGATACGGTCACGAGGCGCTGCAGGCGATGTCCTGCTGTTAGCAAACGCACTCGCATCGGTCGTCTGCCGCCGTAGATAATTAAGCCCAGATTTCTCATAACTGTCCTAATGTGTTTGTTCTTCGTATGTCCCACACTGATTTCTGCGGTTACTTCACGCAGTGTTGCTTGTCTGTTAGCACTGACAATTCGCAAACGCCGCTGCTCTCGGTCGTTAGGTGAAGGCTGTCGGCCACTACGTTGTCTGTAGTGAGAAGTAATGACTGAAATTTGGCATTTACGGCGCTCTATTGACACTGTGGATTTCGTAACACCGAATTGCCTAACGGTTTCCAAAATGGAATGTCGCAAACGTCTAGTTCCGCCTAATCATTCCACGTCCAGAGTCTGATAATCCCCGTCGCGTGGCCATTATCACGTCGGAAATTTTTTACTCGAATCACCTGACTATAAATAACAGCTCCGCCAACGCACTGCCCTTTTATAACCAGTGTACATAATACTATCGTCATCTGCACATGTGCATGTCACTATCAAAAAATGGTTCACATGGCTGTGAGGACTATGGGACTTAACATCTGAGGTCATCAGTCCCCTAGGACTAGTTAGGTTTAAGAACCTTACTAACCTAAGGACATCACACACATCCATGCCCGAGGCAGGATTCGAACCTGCGACCGTAGCAGTCGCGCCGTTCCGGGCTAAAGTGCCTAGAACCGCTCGGGCACTGCGGCCAGCTGCATGTCACCATCCCACGACTTTTGTCACTTCGGTGTATTGGATCCATACAAGATCGTCCAACTGTAAAACCTTCTTGTTCCTCCCAAATCTTTCCCTAAATCTCATTCTGCAAACTGTTTTTCGGTATAGTCCTAAAACTCTGCTGACAGATACTGTATCACTAATTCTCCTGTAATTATTTGGTGCTTCTTGATTCCCTTCCCTAGATAGCAGATATGTATGATACATACTACTCTCTCGCTATTTCCTCTCTCTCCACAATGCGATTGAACAAGTTACATATAAATCTTACCATTTGAGGGATTTCATATTTCGACAATTCCTTCACAACTCCTCCCGGTCCACTTGCCTTTCCATTTCTTTTCTTTTACTTCTTCCTCTAGAATAGGTTTATTACCTAATGTACTTTTTTTGTTGTTGACTTCTATCACGTTGTATCTTTTTTCTTCGAGCAGAAGTTCTTCAAAATGTTTTTTCCGCTGTCAAATAGGTGTAGGTAGTATTGTGGATGCGGGATTGCTAGTCATTTTGAGCTTCGTTGTTATGCTCCATGCCTCTGTCGATCTCCTGTATCCAAGCGAGTGCTCTGTTTCCTCACATACTCTTTCCCATATCTCTTCCTTACACTTCCGTGTTAATCACTTAGCCCTCTTTTTATGCACCTTGTGTCTATTCCAGTCCTCTTCACTCCCAGAGCTTAAACATATATGATATAGTTTCTTCTTTTCCTCAACCACTTCCAACAACTCCGTAGTCATCCACTCAGTTCTTACTCTTCTCTCCATTTCCCTTCCCAAAGTCTCCTCCGCTGCTTCCTTAATTGACTGTCAGGAAACTGCAAAGCTCATTAGCACTTCACCACTTCATCCAATCATAACTTTAATCTTTTCTGATATTGAGTTTTCACACATTCGTCTTGTAGCGGATGTATCCTAAATTTTGGATCATCTACTTCCAACATCCTCCTCTTTCTCTTCCTCTTTCATCTTGGTCTTAATCGGAAAAAGAATTTTCGGAGTAAGTATAAAATGATCGGAGCTGCACACTAATCCTCTTTTTACTCTTACATTTTGTGTCTTAATCAATCGTTGCCTTCTCACTTTTAGTCTATAATTGAGTTTAGGTTCCTTGACGGATTGGTTCAGGCATATTTACGAATTTGTTGGTGCTGGAATTGGCCATTCATAACCGAACACTTCTGAGTCGTAAGTTAATCAGCCTCCTTCCGTTATGTCCCTGTGTGTCCATATTTTCACAGATGGTTGCGGGACCTCGGCAGTACAGAATGTCAAATCAAACACCTCGTAAGTAGCCTGTTTAAGTGTTTGTATGTTGCATTTATTACTCTGACAGCGCTGTGAGCCCTTTTTAAGAGACTCTGTGGCTGGTCGGACTCGCAGTTAGAAGTGAATAGTTAGCAGTGATGGAGGTTAGAAGCAGTGTTAGAGCGAGCGGACGGTCTGGACGTGTGTTCGTCATGGAGATTTAATATTGGCTGGACATGGACTGTAAAATTTGAGTATCAGAATTATTGACGATCATATAATTTTTCGAACTGGATGTCACATGATTAAGGTAAAATCTGCTAAATACATTGCCTGCTCTGCAACAAAATCTTTCCTTTGCTAAACACATCCCTATTAGTAGTTACAGCCTACAGTAGTTAGAATCTTTTTATTTAGCTAGCTGTTTACTTGCTATATCTGTTGAGTGTCATGAAGATTTTCTGTGAGTTAAATGTGTTATGAATTGTATGGGTTATTGTTAGGATTCCTTCTAATTCAGGGTCATTCTTTTGTGTCAATTAATAGTCAGATTGCGTTATCCTTGTATTATTTGGATAATAAATGAATAAGTTTGAGTTGTATTAGTCAGGAATAATTCTATAGGTCAAAAACGAAATGATAAAAAATAGAAAGTGACATTACGTTCAGATTCACTCAGCAGTTTTAAAAGGTTCACTTGCATTCAGTTTCTCTCAGCAATTTCAGAATTAAATAAAGAAGTTTCAACCTTTCCGCCGTCTAAATTTTCAAGGTCGGCAGGAGACGTTTGAAGTGATTGCTGTCTCAAAAAACTACAGATACCAGTCTATGAATGCTGCTCCCTGTGTCGACTGGGCCAAATGAGGAAATCTTCCTACACGACGGTCAGGGGTCTGAAGATGGCATAATATATCTCCGAAACTGGTAACCCAATAAAATAACAGTTTGGAAATTTAGACGGCTGAAAGGTGTTTGATTTGACATTTCCCTTCCGTTATCGTTTTCTACATCTCCTCATGGCCCTAAAACGTCACCATTTAATTTCTTTTCCATTTCGTCTGCTTAAGTCCTCCTTTATTAATAATTTACGTCCACATCCGTCAACTACTTCTTCTTCTAATTCATCGAAGAAATCCCTCTTCCCCTTGTCAGGCGCTTCCTCTTTATGGCCAACCCCCCCTCCCCGAGTTAATTTCTGTTTTGTATCATGAATGTTTATTGTTACACTGATTATCCTTTCATTTACTTCCTTCCATTTAATTACTCCTTGTTTCCATTTTCTTGTTATAAGATAAGAACTGCTGCTACTGATTTTGCTATTTCGGTCTTTTCCACTCCACTCAAAAACAGAATATAGTTTACAATTACTTCTTGTCCACATTCTTTCTTTTCAGTACTTCCATTTCTTTAACTATATCCTCAATTTTTCCTGCCAACACTTATATATTCCTTGTTGCACAAACTAGAATCATTGTCCTTAGCCAGAGTCGATGACTTGTGTTCAGTCCGATTTTTTCTTTGTTTCTTTTCGTTTCAGTACTTCTATTTCTTTAATTATATCCTCAGTTATTTCTACTAACCCCTATATTCTCCATATTACACAAGCCAGAGTCTTTGTTCTTAGCAAGAGCCGATATCTTTTGATCAGTCTGGCTTCCTTATTTTGTTTGGGAAACGTAGCAAAACCTGCTTTTACCGGGATAGGATGCCAAACCCCTGCCGAATCCCCAATCTGGAGGACTGGGAGTTGGCTTCAGAGTTTATCCCCGTAGGGAGGCTATTTTCACTATGGCTAGGTGTCCATCCTACCGTATGTTACCATTTCATGAAAGAAAACTCAGGGTCGGATAAAGGAAAAGATGGGACGTTACTTATTGTCTGGCTCCTCTGCAAGAGGCCTGTCCAGAATGGGGAATCCTGCTATATTACGGCCGGTATAGCCCTCTTCTTGATTGAAACACGCAGACCCTCTCGCCCGCGCCGACAGTGCTACTTTCAGGTGGTGTCTTGTAGAGACGGGGTAAGATTTTAAGCTCCTAATTCAGTGCTGTCAAAAGATACGGTCATATATCTCAAATATTTTGATACTTGATAACACATCCATAGGGACCTATACATGAATTCTCTATTCATATGTCGGGTGTGGTGATCTAGTGATAAGCCGGATCACATGTCTGTTGGACCACAGATTCTTCAGTTTTTCTTTTAACCTAGACTTCGTCTCTCAACGATGCGAGGGGTCGCCAGAAAGAACACGAGGCTCGGATTCTACGTCAAACTGTAGGTTCCCATTCCCCGTTGAATAAGTAGCGTAGCTTAGAAACACACAAGTAGCCGAAGTGGAGTCGAACTGAAAGACTCTGAACCAAACAAAATTATTATTATCATCATCTGTACACATCGCTATGTTTGTGCGGAACCATTAGAGCGCGAATTGTGCTCGCACCTGTCCTTTTTTTCATTGATTTTCAAAACAAATCTCACTCGGTAATGAATCCTTCTGTAGTCTCGTATCACATTAAGTTTGCTGTGTATGAACAAAGCGCTTTTTCACAAATTGTCAACAGTCTCATACTAATGTTTACTAGGTCAGATATTTCGTTAATTACTTCCAAACGAATGAAATTTGCCAGTCCGGGTAATAATTTTAAGCTTATGGGGGCGGGCTGAAAAGCAATGCCTCCGAATTTTTTTATCTGAAAACTTTTAAAGCTTTTTAAATAAGACAAACGTTAATATCATTCTACATCTTTATTCTTCGCGGCTGCATATTTGCAGCCCTCTGCCGCTCAAGGGGTCCGAATTGTGACGTGCAACATGACGGTATGAAGACTAACTACGTCCGTCCTTGAAAAACAGAAAGCTGTAAGCTAGTTTCCAATTCAAACGAGCATCGTCTCTTTCAGCAGGACAACGCCAGGCCACACATTCGCAGCAATACGAGCCTTCGTTTCACTGTCATCGATCATCCTCCATACAGTCCCCACCTGACCCCATCCGATTTTCCTCAGTTTCCGAAACTTAAAGAACACCTTCGGCAACTTCTCTTCAATAGCGATGAAGCGGTGAAGAAGACGTGAGGCCGCGGCTCCGTCGACACAGTCAAACACTGAGCAGGGACGTTATCAACAAACTGGTCTCTCATTGGGAGAAATGTCATCCTCGTCAGGGTGAATACATTGAGAAATACATTTGTAGACATGGTGAATAAAGATGTAGAATGTTAACGACGTTGGTTTTATTTTAAAGGCTCAAAGAGTTTTCACATAAAAATTTCGGAGCACGTCCACGAATATTAAATAATTAATGAAAACCACCACAGCTGTATTGTTACACAATTATTGTGTCACGAACGGTTTCGTTCTTAGAACAAGTTGCGTTAATATCATGATATTAATGGCAGGTTTGTCATATGTAACATTACAGGTAAACTCTAGAGCGTTCTGCATAAAACGGAAGCAAGTCCGCAGAACACCCGGAAGCACATTATTAATTAATTGCGCCGAGAAAACTTAAGTGATCACATGTGAAATCAATGATCACAAACATTCTCCGGATTGCCTGGCGGAAGTATGGAGAGCACATACAGCATGGTGTGTAAACAGCACTTACTTTTCGTAGGAAATATTACAAAATTATCGACGGTAAAGCCGTTCGCTCTGCATTATAACCACATACCTCCAACTTCTTACAGGGAAATTTCAAAGACTAACTTTACTTTTCGCTCCTCTCTATCCAACTTGTTGTATAGGTATCGGGACGTCAAGGATTTAATCTCGTCTCACGAAATTTTATTCATTTATTTATATTCTTTTTTCATTTAGTCTGTTATCTATATTAAAGTACAGACCGAATGTTACACATGAACTGGCGTACATACAGCTCATAATACACTCCTGGAAATTGAAATAAGAACACCGTGAATTCATTGTCCCAGGAAGGGGAAACTTTATTGACACATTCCTGGGGTCAGATACATCACATGATCACACTGACAGAACCACAGGCACATAGACACAGGCAACAGAGCATGCACAATGTCGGCACTAGTACAGTGTATATCCACCTTTCCCAGCAATGCAGGCTGCTATTCTCCCATGGAGACGATCGTAGAGATGCTGGATGTAGTCCTGTCGAACGGCTTGCCATGCCATTTCCACCTGGCGCCTTAGTTGGACCAGCGTTCGTGCTGGACGTGCAGACCGCGTGAGACGACGCTTCATCCAGTCCCAAACATGCTCAATGGGGGACAGATCCGGAGATCTTGCTGGCCAGGGTAGTTGACTTACACCTTCTAGAGCACGTTGGGTGGCACGGGATACATGCGGACGTGCATTGTCCTGTTGGAACAGCAAGTTCGCTTGCCGGTCTAGGAATGGTAGAACGATGGGTTCGATGAGGGCTTGGATGTACCGTGCACTATTCAGTGCACCAGTGGTGTACGGCCAGTGTAGGAGATCGCTCCCCACACCATGATGCCGGGTGTTGGCCCTGTGTGCCTCGGTCGTATGCAGTCCTGATTGTGGCGCTCACCTGCACGGCGCCAAACACGCATACGACCATCATTGGCACCAAGGCAGAAGCGACTCTCATCGCTGAAGACGACACGTCTCCATTCGTCCCTCCATTCACGCCTGTCGCGACACCACTGGAGGCGGGCTGCACGATGTTGGGGCGTGAGCGGAAGACGGCCTAACGGTGTGCGGGACCGTAGCCCAGCTTCATGGAGACGGTTGCAATTGGTCCTCGCCGATACCCCAGGAGCAACAGTGTCCCTAATTTGCTGGGAAGTGGCGGTGCGGTCCCCTACGGCACTGCGTAGGATCCTACGGTCTTGGCGTGCATCCGTGCGTCGCTGCGGTCCGGTCCCAGGTCGACGGGCACGTGCACCTTCCGCCGACCACTGGCGACAACATCGATGTACTGTGGAGACCTCACGCCCCACGTGTTGAGCAATTCGGCGGTACGTCCACCCGGCCTCCCGCATGCCCACTATACGCCCTCGCTCAAAGTCCGTCAACTGCACATACGGTTCACGTCCACGCTGTCGCGACATGCTACCAGTGTTAAAGACTGCGATGGAGCTCCGTATGCCACGGCAAACTGGCTGACACTGACGGCGGCGGTGCACAAATGCTGCGCAGCTAGCGCCATTCGACGGCCAACACCGCGGTTCCTGGTGTGTCCGCTGTGCCGTGCAGTGTGATCATTACTTGTACAGCCCTCTCGCAGTGTCCGGAGCAAGTATGGTGGGTCTGACACACCGGTGTCAATGTGTTCTTTTTTCCATTTCCAGAAGTGTATTTTAGCATAATTTTAAATGTGTTACTAATAACTAAGCTTTATGCTATTTAAGAGGAAAAATCTGCATAAAATATCTACATAAAAAGAAAAATTACAATAACTGTAAACAGTCTACATACTACTATTTGGTCATCTGGCGCACAGATATCCGTTCATCCGGAATCCAGAAGGAACATACTACTAGCCTCTTACACTATGCAGCATTGTGTGAGGTAATGGGCGAGTTGTGGCGCTCTGAAACTATTCCAAGTTCGGAGTTGGCGTGGCTGCACGGGCCGCTCGGCAAGCTGGGGCTCGTCAGCAACCGCGTGGTGCCGAACGTTAGCCAGAGAAAGAGGGGTAGCCCCAGCGCGTGGTCCAGGCCGACCGCGTGGCTGGGAATTCCGTGTTGACGATGTGACGAGGACCGCGCTTTGTGTCAGTGAAGGAGATTTGTATGCTGGGAGTGCCAAAGACGATGGACTTTGTGAAACCATAATGGCAGACATTTCACAGCTCATGTAGAAATTGATAACAGCCAGAGGAATCATTATACCTTAAAAAGAGACGTGTACATCACCATTATTTGCACGACGATTCTGATGCTGTAATCATATTTTCGGTATCTTTATTAGCTTAAAGTTTAGTATCAGACTGTAAATTATACAAGTAACACCCAGCAACGAATTTCTGAAATCTAAACGGTTCATTCCATTTTGTCTTTCGGCGAGTCCTTAGAAAGACATTAGTGCAAACCTAAATTGGTAGGAATTACATGGATGTAACTTGAATAGTACCTGAGTTATTGGAGGTCAAAGTGACTGATTACCATTGATCGCGTCAGGCCATAAGTACTCCACAGTTACACGAAAAAATGGCAGCAGCATGCTTACAAATACATTTATTCGTCTATGTCTTTATTTATATCCGATATATACTATTCATGAAGAAATTGGTCAAATATTTACTGTGTTTTAGAAAGCACAGAGACATTAGGCTACTAGCCTGGTTTTATTTCTGTTCCTTTGATAATCTTTATTTGATTTGTTTATGTAATTAATAATGTGTGTTTGAGAGTGTTTATGGTCCAGCCGTAGGAATATTTATTTAATTTCAAGTTATTTAAATGTAAATCCAGTATTTCGTATGTGTTTCAATATGTTTGTGAATGTGCAGACATGGCGGGAGTGCTCTGGACAATCACAGCTCTCGTTACTACGGTAGGCGACTACCAAAGTCAATGGAGGGACAATACTGAACAGGATGGCCCGACGGACGGTTGCACAGGACACGGAGAGTATGGATCAGAACGGCGCGACGGATGATGTCACAGGACATGGGGAGTGCTGGACGGGAAGGCGCGACGGACGGTCGCAGGAAATACTTGAAGAGTGGAGCAGTTTGCGCGTGGTCGCAGGAGATAGAAATATTTCGTAGTGCCGACTTGTGCACTTGTCAGGTTTCACTGGCTCTTATAGTTAAGACGTAGTATGCGTTTAGAAGTGAATATCTCGCGAGCTATGTTGTTGTTCAAAACTAATTACGTGAAGTAGGCATCTATTGTTTTCCTGTTGTTCTACTTAGATTTTATTTAATTGCTGGACGATCGGCACCAATAAGTGTTTTGCAGTAATAAAAGGCATTCTTAAAGGTACTTCTGCTATCGTACTCACCATTTAAAGTCGTTAAATATAGTACCTGCAGATTTTATTTAAATGGCTCTGAGCACTATGCGACTTAACTTCTGGGGTCATCAGTCACCTAGAACTTAGAACTACTTAAACCTAACTAACCTAAGAACATCACACACATCCATGCCCGAGGCAGAATTCGAACCTGCGACCGTAGCGGTCGCTCGGTTCCAGACTGTAGCGACTAGAACAGCACGGCCACTCCGGCCGGCAGATTTTATTTAATTGAAACCTTTCATTTATAAATTTTTATGTTACATTCAAAATTGGCAATTGCCGAGTGATAGGAATCTTCGACCATTCGATTCATGTGTAAATTTATATTGAATACTGTAGACTCAGCATCCCGGTCCGTAGACGAGACCAGCGAAAACTTTTAATATTTCAACTCTGAGTCTGAGGGTACATAGTTGAGGGCCACCACATTTCTTAATTTGAAAACCCACAATTGGTAGATCACAAAATTTGTTATTTGTAGTTCTGGACTATACTACTATACAACACTATAAAGCACTACAATACACAACATTATACTACACTACTGTTCTTGGTATAAGAAGGTAGGTGGATCTCTCATTTGTCTGGATGGTTAGCCACCGGCACGCAGAGATGCAAATCGGCACTCACAGGGGCTGTGCTGCTGTGACACCCAGGTGTACAGATTGGGATACGGCAGTCAGGGTCTCAGGAAATCCTCCCTGGTGCTCCCCGAGGCTCATATGTTCAGCGCTTCCAGAAGGTTGTTATATCTGGATGTTCTGCAGTGGCGCGTGTCGTTATGGTAATGTATCGCCTCTTCTAGGTTGTCCACCAGCCATGTAGGCTTGCATTCCATTAGCTGGCATTTTAGTTGTCAGCAAGTTCATCTTAAGCCAAAGTTCCTGATTCCTTCTCTTATTATAGACTATTGCATTTCCAACTGCGTTCCTGTCCTGTTCTGTAACATCTTGTCTAATGGCACATTCCTAGACGATGTGATCCGAGATGCTAATTGGCTCCACATTCACAAGTGTCTGGGGTGCGGTATCGTCAGGTTTGTTATGGAAAGAGGAACGAAAGGCAACGTGCCGTTTTTGGAAGTGCCGACTGAATACCTTAAGAATGTGTGCAGGGAAAACGGATAAAAACCACATTAGATTTAAAGCTGCATTCGCTGATAAGCCTAGGCACGAATACATCCAGCCAACTGAAGACAACCATAATATTCCTTCCATTCTGCCGAGCGACGCCTATCAAGATTTGGCGCATAATATGTAAATATAGTATTAGATCAATATTACGGCATTCCCGGAAAATTAAGGACTCGCTGTGTCCAGTTAAAGGCAGCCTCAATTTTAGAGTACGTGGAGTCTACTATGTGCCATGAGAACATAGCGAAATATGTGAAGGGCAGACAATTCACAAAGCAGCCGAGCTCTGCACTGAACGTAGACGGCACGTGAAGTATAATAATCTTGAGAAATCAGCGATAGCGAGAAAGAGTCTTACAGTAGTTGGTTGGTTGGTTTGGGGAAGACCAGACAGCGTGGTCATCGGTCTCATGGGATTATGGAAGGATGGGGAAGGAAATCGGCCGTGCCCTTTCAGAGGAACCATCCCGGCATTTGCCTGAAGTGATTTAGGGAAATCACGGAAAACCTAAATCAGGATGGCCGGAAACGGGATTGAACCGTCGTCCTTCCGAATGCGAGTCCAGTGTCTAACCACTGCGCCACCTCGCTCGGTAGTCTTACAGTAGTGTAAGATCAACTAAAAGAAAGCGAAAGTCATCTCCCAGGTCTCTATTGCTGGGATTCCGTTACAAAAGATGAGGTAGAAATTCGCACGTGCACTAGCTTCAAGAAATATACCCAAAAACGGTAACTCTTAATGGGACAGTGATGCTGGAAGTGATCTCCGTACAATTTTCGATCCTCAATCGCGGCTTTCTGGGACAGGAAGGTATACCACTGTATTACCGATTTCCAGCGCTCGTGCATGCGAACCTCCCCCGCCCCCCTCACCCTCCCGCCGCCAGTAGAGGCTACGACACTCGACCACTCACAATCCTGAACGTCACTACAAATGAAACAGACTTCGGTCGCGGCAAACAGTCATCTGCTGGCGAACGAGATTGTGATAATCTTCAAAAGTTGGGCTTTCCTTTCACCGAGAAAATTTTATTGGAGTACCCGAGTTGATTTACAAATCATGTGAGTTCAGGGACATACCACCAACAATGCGCAGAAATATCATGCACACTGTCCCGAAGACAGCAAATTCAGATAAGTGCGAGAAGTATCGAACAACCCACTTAACATCTCGTGCGGACAAGAATAACGCAGACAAGAATAGAGAAGAGAATTGAAGAACTGTTAGATGATCAGTTTGGCTTTAGGGCCGGTAAAGGCACTAGCGGGACAGTTCTGACGTTTCGGTTGATTTTAGAAGCAAGATTGAAGTAAAAATTAAGACACGGTCACAGGGTTTCTCAACTTATAAAGAGCATTATATGATGTAAAATGGTGCAATATGTTCGAATGTTCTAAATTCTCAGAACATAGGTGTAAGTTAAACTCCAACTTTCATATAGAAAATGAAGAGCATCGACTGCCCAATACAGACAGAGAGGAGTGTGACGTGCAGTTAGCAAAATACAACTTACTGGACCCACCTCTTCCCACCAAACCACAATTTCTGACAAATATCTGCAAAATGTTCCGCAACATTTTTATAAAAAACTAACACGTAACGAAGAGACCTGCGATTATTCCATACATGGCAGTACAAGAGCGCACACCACCAATGCGTCTAATAGCACCACGAGATGTTTTGTATGATAAGAGCCACCATATGATAGTCTGTTCAAGGTCAAATCTAAAAATACTTCTAGCAGGACTGGCTGTGAACTATCAATTACAGACATGTTTGCGTGGACGTTTGAAGGAAAGGCTCTCGATGTTGATACTACGGATTTTTAAGGAACAATTCTTTCATTCTCTGTATAGATAGTCAAGTTCTGTACCAAGTCCACAGGTTCGACAGTATTTAACTGAGTGAGTGGGAAAATTTCTAAGAGAAGAAAACCGTTATAGGAAGTTGAGAGCGTAAATATAGTCATGTCAATAAGTCTGGAGACGTTATTTTTATATAAAAAGGAAGCAGAACTTTTCAAAAATTACTAAGAAACAAAACAGTGACAATATTAAATTAATGATAGCAATTGCATCATGCTATGTAGGACTGTGCTTATTTTTATTTTGACAGTCGGTTCCGGACATAATCGACCTTCTCCGGCCATCTGTACCAAACGAAAAAGCTGTCGCTGCTACGGTTTTTTTTAAAGAGTACATACAAGTTACATAAGTATTAATGACCTTTCCTGCTTATGAGATCTAACCAATGAATGGACAAGCAAAGCAATTTGACTCCTTTTAACGAAAACTGTAGTAGTAAGCGAACATTTATAGCGCTACGGAATATGTAAATGGGCTTTTGACATATGTTACAGTAAGACAAAATTATATTGAAGGTTCTCAATCACGCTAGTAAAACCTGCAAGGGTAATGCGTTTTCGCTTATAAAAAAGTCGCGTGCAGTACATTTGCCACTGCCTTTCGTATGGCCTAATGCCTAACAACAACGAACATGAATTACTGAAATGCTAAGTTTCGAAATCTTCGTGGCTGCTGCATGTGCCTTGTAGCGCAAATAGCGATTTACGTTTGCCTTGAAGTCATCTAGAAAGCTAGTAGATATTTTATTTGCTATAGTCGGTTTCCAATTTGCAGGGATTCTACTGAAGGCAAATCGTTTACAGTAAGTTGTTTTCGCACCTGCTACTATTCAGAACAAAGGCTAATAGAGCGCATGTGCCACTGTCGCTAATGGTTCGTAAACTTGAATAATGATTTCAGCAGAAAGTAATGCTTTAGACATTTTAAGTAAATCTGAGTTGTTATTCAAAATAAACATATAAATTCCTGAACGATGGATACAAGTGTCCACAATCGGATCACGTTATTATACATTCACAGAAGCAGAAAACAGCACAATATACATTAAAATCTCAGTAATACTATTAGATGAGTGGGACAGTAAGGATGCAATTCGACCTTTATCCATGGACGGCTTGAGAAAGACCGATATTGAGCCTTTCTTATCTAACTCGTATAAAAACACAGCTGCACTTGAAAACAATATAAAACGTAATCATACCAATGCAACATTTTCTTCATAATTCCTGGTAGCCGCATTTCAGGAATGCCCATCTCATATCATCCACAAGTCAACATGTCTGAACTTCTACTGAGTCTTAGGAGCTTAGCACAATGCACACAACGTGAACTGCATCTCGAGCTCCGAGTGTAGCGAGAAAGGAAGAGGCGTAATATCTTTGCTTTGTCCGTATACACGAAGGTCAAGTGAACTCGAATCTAAAACGTCTAGCGAGCTGGCTAGTTGGCACAGCTCTGCTTTTGCAGTGCTGCTTGCATACATGCTGCATAACGATAGATGAGACTGCACTAGCAGACAGAAACACAGACAGTACAGTCTCTGCATCATGCAAGTGACTCGCAACTCTCGGTCTGATACAGTGTATGGGAGATGTTTCTAACAAATATCTTTCAAACTATCCATCAAGTACGTACAATAACTATATGTGGTGCCCCTAAAACATTTCTCATCAAGTAAGTATGTATTACACACAGTGTCACTTAAGCATACAAAGAATATCATTACAAACGACGTTTTTAAATCCCACTTTATCACGTACATTATTAATTGGCCTATGTAATCATCGTTTTTTAAACCAGCTGTTATAATTATGTACTGACACTAACGCCACAAACAAAATTTTAGGGTGATGGAAATACAGCAAGGCATTTAACCACGATTTATATGAACGTACATCCTTAACGAGTTTAAAATGATGTGGGTGCCCTCAGAAAACACACACACACACACACACACACATGAACGCAAACATAACACACAGACACATGCGAGCGTGTGCGTGCTTACACTGTGCGTAATGCATATGTACCTGATGAAAAGTTCTTTATGGGGTATTGTGTGCAGTTACTGTATGCAATTAATACACAGCTCTCCTTTGATACTATTGGCTTTGGGATGGTCGGATTGAGTCTGAAAACGATTGTTAAAATAAAAAGACGCACAGTCGTGGACAAAACGAGCGAGACCTCTCGCCTTTTCGTTATGCTGATCCGCACAGCATTAAAGTCTGCTACACAGCATAACAGGCAAGGCGACGAAGTGCTACCAACATACTATGCACAGGCGTGAAATTGACAAACCATCCGAACTTTGTAAGACTGTTTTCATTCATGTATATGACTATGATGAGTAGTGTGTTAAACACAACACGTAAATATAAGATGTAACTGAAAGAAGAAACGCTAGTTAGTATGAACTGTACTAATAAAAATGAATTTCAGTTTATCGAGACAACAGAACTGTTTTAGTAAGTCAAAGTACCCCAGATCGTTACGAATTAGCAAAATATTTTGCGTATTCGGCTGCGAAACGGTCTGTGTCAACGTTCAGACCAGTCGTACTGGATTACCGTTGCTGACCTACCATGAAAATGTGCAAATTTAGCAAGGCATGAAGATTCATGACGAAATTCAGTCAAAAATAATTCAGGGCCACACGTCAGTCAATTCAGTTACTGACAGAAGCTGAAACAGTAATCAGTAAGAAGTATGATATTCTACAAGATCTTCATATTTACATCCACAGGACACCGGTACAGAATAAAGGCAGCAATAAAACGTATTGCGGGCGCGAGAATTTCATAAAATTGCTTTACTGCCAGTCTATCTGCCTCCATCGAGATTAGAACCGAAAACAAACCAGGCTTCCCTTGCAGTAGTAAACACCTTTCTCTACGCTAGCAGACAACCTAGGCAAACAGCCCTCTATAATTACCCCAGACTTGAATAAGCGAGCAATTTCGCAATGAAAATGGCAAAATGATCTGCAGTTTCCGTTGCATAGAGCTTTCGGGACACAAAAACAAGAATTTTCTACCTTTATGTCACCGCTTATGTGACATTCATTCGGGATGTTTATCGAAATAACAAAATACTGTTATTAGCGAGTAAATTTAGTAGGATTATTCTGCACCTCCCAGGAAATAAACGGCTACATAGCTGCCAAACGTATTCTACAATGATTCGAACTCTTCATTAGACTCGCCACAGCAAGAAAACGTTCATTAGCCGTGGTGTTTCTTAAGCTACCTGCCAATGGGAATGCTCGCACCGCTGGCATTAATACTGGAATCTGAATTACCACGTGTGTAGGCAAATGGATTTTATTTGCATTCCTGTAAACGTGATTTGGATCGAAAGCATAGCTACGAGTAATATGCTGATGTATCGACTGCAACTAGAATATTTCCAATAAAAATTAGGGGGAGGGGGGAATTTATGCAGCCCTCATCTTCAGTAACCGTCTTAGCTATTTTCGTTGTTAGGATTTCGTCACCTAAATCGGTAAAAATGGAACCCTACTAGTCGCACTTTCTTGACCGTCTGTCTGTCTACCCAGCCCGTAAAACCCGTTTTGCTAATTCGTAACGATCTGGGGTACTTTGTCTTACTAAAACAGTTAAGTTATCTCGATAAGCTGAAATTTATTTTTATTAGTACAGTTCATACTAATTAGCGTTTCTTCTTTCATTTATATCTTATATTTGTGTGTTGTGTTTAACACACTAATCAGCATGAATGTAGTAATACACATGATTGAAAGCAGTCTGAGGAAATTCGGATAGTTTGTCAAAAACACCTGTGCATAGTATGTTGGTAGCACTCCGTCGCCTTGCCTGTTATGCTGTGTAGCAGACTTTAAAGCTATGAGGATCAGCATAACGAAAAGGCGAGGGGTCTCACTCGTTTTGTCCACGACTGTACATGAGTGTATTTCAGGATGCAGTTCGTAATCTTTTTTAAAAACGTTCAACACCGCATTCATAAAACATTAAATTAAAAATTAAACATTACGTGAATGAGGCTTTAAGAGACCATTTAAAACTTCTCTCTCGGTGCTGAATGAATCGTCTGAAGATCCAAATTCAAACGAACGCAAAATCTACAGAATTGACCATCTTTTACAGAAGCTCAAAATTTTGCGCGGACTTCAATGCGAGACGCTTATAATAGTTTCCTCAATGAAACTTTACCTCGAAACGCGGCAGAAAATGAAAAGAGATTCTGATCGTTTGTCAGGAATGCTGGCGGCAAGACACAATCGATGCGTTCTGTGCGCGATAGCAACGCAAATACTATCGACGACAACGCTGCTAAAGCCGAATTACTAAACGCAGCCTTCCGAAATTCCTCCAGCAAAGGAGACGCAGTAAATATCACAGAATTCGAACAAAGAACAGCTGCCACCATGAGGAACTTAAAAGCAGATATCCTCCGACTAGTGAAACAACTTAAATCACTTAATAAAAGTGACTCTTCCGGTCCGGACTCTATATCCATTAGGTTCCTTTCACAGTACGTTGATGCAATAAATCCATACTTAACAATCATACACAACCGCTCACTAGACGAAAGAGCCGTACCCAAAGGCTGAAAAGTTGCGGAAGTCACACCAATATCCAAGAAAGGTAGTAGAAGTAATCCACCAAATTACAGGCCCATATCATTAACTCGATATGCAGCAGGATTTCAGAACATATATTGTGTTTGAATATTATGAATTACCTCGAAGAGAACGATCTATTGACATATAGTCAACACGGATTTAGAAAACATCGTTCTTGTGAAACACTACTAGCTGTTTACTCATACGAAGATTTGAGTGCTATTGACAAGGGATTTCAAATTGATTCCGTATTTCTAGATTTCCAGAAGGCTTTTGACACTGTACCACACAAGCGGCTTGTAGTGAAATTGCGTGATTATGGAACATCGTCTCTGTTATGTGACTGGACTCGCGATTTCCTGTCAGAGAGGTCACAATTCGTAGTAATTGACGTAAAGTCATCGAGTAAAACAGAAGTAATTTCTGGCGTTCCCCAAGGTAGTGTTATAGCCCTTCTGCTGTTCCTTATCCATATAAACGATTAGGGAGACAATATGAGCAGCCGTCTTACGTTGTTTGGAGATGATACTGTCGTTTATCGTCTAGTAAGGTCATCAGAAGATTAAAACAAATTGAAAAACGATTTAGAAAATATATCTTTACGATGCGAAAATCGGCAGTTGATCCTAAATAATGAAAAGTGTGAGGTCATCCGCGGGAGTGCTAAAAGGAATCGGTTAAACTTCGGTTACACGATAAAACAGTCAAATCCAAAGGCCGTAAATTCAGATAAACACATAAGAATTACTATTACGAACGACTTAAGTTGGAAAGAACACGTAGAAAATGTTGTGTGGAAGGCAATCCAAAGACTGCCTGATATTGGCAGAACACTTACAAGGGAACCTCCCCATCGCACCCCCCTCAGATTTAGTTATAAGTTGGCACAGTGGACAGGCCATGAAAAACTGAACATAGATCAATCGAGAAAACAGGAAGAAGTTGTATGGAACTATGAAAAAATAAGCAAAATGTACAAACTGCGTAGTCCATGCGCATGATAGGCAACAATAGCAAGCTCAGGAATGCCGTGGTCCCGTGGTTAGCTTGAGCAGCTGCGGAACGAGAGGTCCTTGGTTCAAGCCTTCCCTGGGGTAAAAAGTTTAACTTTTCAGTTTATGTGACAAACTCTTATGTTTTCATCACTTTTTTGGGAGTGATTATCACATCCACAAGAAAGCCTAAATCGGGCAAGGTAGAAGAATCTTTTTACCCATTCGCCAAGTGTACAAGTTAGGTGGGTCGACACCATATTCCTGTCATGTGACGCACATGCCGTCACCAGTGTCTTGTAGAATATATCAGACGTGTTTTCCTGTGGAGGAATCGGTTGACCTATGACCTTGCGATCAAATGTTTTCGGTTCCCATTGGAGAGGCACGTCCTTTCGTCTACTAATCGCACGGTTTTGCGGTGCGGTCGCAAAACACAGACACTAAACTTATTACAGTGAACAGAGACGTCATTCAAAGAATGGACAGATCATAACTTCGCGAAAATAAAGAAAGAAAACTTTTCACCCGAGGGAAGACTTGAACCAATGATCTCTCTTTCCGCAGCTGCTCACGCTAACCACGAGACCACGGCGCGCCTGAGCTCACTGTATCCTTGATGTTGCCTATCTTGCACATGGACTACTCAGTTTATATATTTTGCTTATTTTTTTCATAGTTCCACACAACTTCTTCCTGTTTTCTCGATTGATCTGTGTTAAGTTTTTCAACGCCTATTCACTATGCCAGCTTGTAACTAAATCTGATGGGGGTGCGTTGGGGAGGTTCCCTTGTTAGAAAACGTAACAGACCTACTAAACGGATTGCCTACTCTACGCTTGACCATCCTCTTTTGGAGTACTGTCTGGGATCCTTGCCAGACAGGATTAACGGAGTACATCGAGAAAGTTCAGAGAAGAGCAGCGTGTTTTGTACTAACGAGAAATAGGGGATATTGTCACTGATATGGGACGGGATTTTGGGATGGACATAATTAAAGCAAAGATGTTGTTTGTTGCGGCGGAATCTTCTCATGAAATTTCAATCACCAACTTTCTCCCCCAAATGCTCTCACGGAAAGATAAGGATGTTCGTTTTTTCCGCGTTCTGTTTAAGAAGGAATAGAGAATTATAGTGAAGGTAGTTCGATGAACTCTCTACCAGGCATTTAAGTGTGATTTGCAGAGTATCCATGTAGATGCAGATGTAGATCCATAGAAAGAACTTCCGAGACGAGCACCAAAGGTGAGCATTGAACATAAGCGAGGAAAGAAGTCACATCCCTCTCACTGACTTCTACTTTCTAATGTGAGGAACAATTTTGTTTACATTTTTAAATGAAAAATACATCAAGCAGCTTTTCCTTGATATTACAATCCGGTAAGTATTTATTGCATAACGATTTGCAGAAAAATCATAAAACCATGGAATAAGTAACTGGTTTGCCAAGCACCTCAGAAAAACGTAACGTAACTTGTCAGTTTGTAACTAAAGCACGAGGAACGACTGCACATTCTTTCCAGGACAATGACTTTGATGGCTTTTGACGGAGAGAAGAATATTCAGTAAGCAACGTTAATATATCAGCGGGTGCACTGGTTTTACTTTGGGATTTACGTTAGCTCAAGGCTCCATGAGCGCATTCTTAAATTTCAGCGACAGGAAACGACAGTATTTTCGTTTCTAGAAGAAGTCGTCTCGTTTGAAAAGAATTCTGTTCACCATAGCTCTACAAGGTGAACTTCGGTTCGTTTTCGAAGTTTCCTCAATATCGTCAAGAAAACATTCCCTATTTTAAGAAATTTCGAGAGAGCAACTTTAAATAAGAGAGAACGTTTCTATGAAGAAATCAGGAATACAGACTTGCGACTATAACTAATATTGCGAAACTTCCTGTTGGGAATGTGAAGGAAAAATTGTCCTTAGTTTTATAACGTCATTATGAATATTCAGCTGTAACTGTGAAAGCCTGTTACTACTTTAACCTACGAGTTGCTGAGAGACTATGACCCCGGTTTTCAGAGACCTGAACTATTTCTTCTTTATATGAAATCTGATCAATAAAAGTGAACCAAAGCGGTCTGACTAACTTCGTATTTCGTATTTAACAACGAACTTCTTCACAGCGCAGCGGAATAATTAAAGGACAATTTAATGTAAGCTATACCAAGGCAAATCTGCAGACGTAACCATTACAACAGTTCTCATGTAGCTACTCCTTATCTGTGTCTCTGAATTGCACCTTGTAAATGTATATGCACTCTGTATCGTACAAAACCTAATAAACTAAAACGATTTGAGCTAGTATTATAGCAAAATATCTAATTCCCCGTCACTGCAATCACATGCTTGAAGTTCCATTGCAATATGAACTTACTTGGCTGGCTGAAAGTTTTATTTCAAAATAAGAAGGCAGCGTATTCTCTCTCTCTACTTGAAATATGGCGAAAGCGAAAGCTAGTACGATCAAGAACGTAGTTCTTAAGCGAACACATGTAAAGATCTGAATAAAGGTCGACAGAGTGAAAAATAAATTCTTAAGAATACGAAAATGAATAATGCTTATATATTATTCAAAACTGAAAAGGAAGTCTTACATCTCAGATACTGGTGCACTGCAGACGTTCGCGTGACTTTGCATGACCACATGTATACAAAAGACGAGAAAATTGATTATATATTCGTATTAACACACGTGTTGTTATTTAACGAGTGGAATATTTGCAAGTTCATATGGCATATACACAGTTTTAACTACTAAGCATACCGTTCTTTAACAGCACAAGGTTGTCAACGAGTTACAAGCGCCCACAGGCAGAAAGTGGCACAGCAAAATAAACTTAAGTTGGAAATCAACATTTAGCACGCAGGCGAAGAATTCATTGACAAATCGTGAAGGTAGCACTTCACTCAGATAAGATGTGAATTCGCCGAATATCGGCCACAACTGAGAGCTAATTTGTGTTTACTTTTTTCAGGCTACTTCATTATGTAGTGATAACTTGATATTTGTTGTAGTGCTTTTCTGTGTAAGCTGCAAGTTTTTTAGTTATTAATAAGGCTGTTCAGTAGTGATAGAGGCTTTTGCTGTTAAAACAATTTACACTTCAGTAGATTGAAACCTTCTAGCTTGCTATGAACTATGTTACCGTATTGACATTCGGAAGGCGTTATCATGTTACGTGGGTCAGAATTCGCTCATTCAACTTAAATCATATAAGTAGTAGGTGTCACGACATGGGAAGAAAGCTGCTGCGAGGATGAGTCATGCCACTAAACGAAGTCGCCTTCCCAGAAACACCCAGCACCAAGCCGCGATGAAGCTCCAGCTGAAAATTACAGAATAGACAAAGAGCGTGAAGACGGTAAGTTGAAGGAATTTCTCCACAGTCTTTTTTAATTTCTTTATCTTTATCATTACTATTAACATTATTACTACCGTATTGTGTCAGATCGTTTCTGACTTAAAATATTCCAGGAATTATTTTTAGTTCATAAGATAATAATAAAAGTTAGTCATAAGAGGAAAATCGGCTTGATTCACCAGAGGTTCACTCTCCATGTCTGACAGCGGTTTGGTGTAGATTCAGCGGTCGATGATTATATGTCTGTGTTGGGGCTTATGGGCGCTCAACGGCAAGGGATGATTATACGTACCTACAAGTAGCAAGGGTAGAACCACGGCGTTTAATGGCCAGAGAAAAACAGAGACTTTCGCACGACAGATACATATTATAATTTCCGGGCGCTGGAACGATTTCAGTGCGCCACAAACAATGCAGGCTGAACTATTGGCATTGACAGCCACTCCGGCTGACGAAGAGTCAGAAAAATCGTTAAACAAACGTCGGCCAAATATCCCGAGGTGAAATCCAGCAGTCAGTGCCTCGTCAAGTGACCACGATGACCTAAAAAGTTTTGTAATTATTTTATTGCTTTAAAATTTTACATGGAACTTCTATGTTTTGGCAAATTATGGAAAGCGGTGACGTACTACCCATGCCTCGCCTCAAACTGAGCTGTGTATTCTTCCGAGTAAGTTTCTGATGTGAGCTCTGAAATCTGGTTTCGCAGGACAGAGCGGATCAGATTATGGTTTTGGAGGGGGACGTAATTAGTTACTGTTAATTGTGCAAAACATACAAACTTTTATTTTCCTAAGAACCACTTAATTACACATTGCCTTAAAAGGATCAAATTAAAACAATACGGCTGAAGGCCTAGTTAAGAAAACTAGCGATACCTCCTGGGCTGAAGGCCCAAAACCACACCAAAAACAAGAACGGCTGAAGGCCTGGACACATTTTATAAAAAATTGCTTTAAAGAACACATGCGACTCAAGGCCTTACTTAAAAAAAATCACGTAAATACTCGGCTGAAGGTCACGCGCAAGACATTGAACAACTCAGGGTTTAGGGCCTGGATAACAAGAATTTCAGATAGAACAAACTTTCAAAATTTTAGTTATTAAACAAATCAGTCTTCAAACTTTAATTTAAGGCTGTTGAAGGCCTTACGTTAAAATAAAAACAAACTAAATTAATAGACCGCTGAAGGCCTCGCACAGTACATCAGACTAAAATGAAAATCACAATCTAAAACCAACAGAACAGTGGTGTTCAGAAATGTGGCGTTACCTCTAACGTAAGGTGAGGTAAGACAGGCAACCAAGAGTAAGATTAAATAATCGGGTAGCAACCTAACCCAGGGACAGCTGAAGGACCGACCAACAATTCCCTTCTGCCCGACCAACAGTAGGACAACGAAAAATATGAGCCAAGAACGGAGATACCAGCAGCACCACGTCTTCCAAATTGGCGTCTAAAAACAGCCAAGGCACAATAACCACTCCTAAGAAAAAATGTGAACAAACAACTAAAAATCTGTCGAACTACACACCGTGCCGGACAGCATTAACACGTCGAGGAAAAACACAATGCCGGAAAACAACGCTAAAGACCGGGGCAGGTAACTGGGGCGTTAACGGCCGCAAGGCAGAAAATACCGCTGGTGCACTTCACTGATAAGTAACAACCAATTTAATGGTTAAAAACCCATAGGAAGATGGCTGCAAAATTTCGTCGATTCCAACACACCATACGTTGCCGCCAGCTGGAACGGCCCAGGAAGCAACAACCGACAATGAAGAGATGTCAAAGCACTTGAGGTTTCATAACAGATTAACTAATCACTCAACTTCAGTGTCCAGGTTTGGTGGGCCACGAACTTCGTAGCTCTCGCAGCTACCGCCTCAAAATCTGACGGTGTGTGCACGCTGGCAGCAGTCCCGGCCTGACCTAGTGCTGCGGAGACTTCCTCGCTGCTCTGTCCCAACCGACCGACTCAATCCAGTATGCTGACAGCATTAAAAAAACTGCTCGGTCAAAACCACAGAAGCTACACACGGTTCCACGAAACACTTCCACAAACAACTCGAACAATACTAAAACTAGTCACTGTGGAACACTTAAGAGGAATCACAAGTCGACACACGCAGAGAACCCGGAAGCGGCTGACGACCAAATACACGTCGTCCGATGACACGACCGACCGAACGACCAACCAAGGTCGTCCCCACTGAAGTCATATGTGCCGGCAAAGGTCGGGTGAGTCATGGCTATCCGGACCTCACTGCTGCTCCGTCCCCACTCAACTCCCGACACACAACGACCCGGGAATACTAGCGGTCGCTCCAAATACAGTACGACAGTGCTGTTATGAATAAGTGCTGTTGCTGCCACTCACGGGCAGGCATGCCAGAAACTTTGTGGCGCCAGTAAAACGAATAAGAAACGAGACGGGAGTACGGCCAAGACAAGATGTCAAGCAGTAACGGCACGAACACAGGCTGCACACAGCTCGAGCTCCATTAATCTAAATTCAGGAGCCAAACTGATGCTACCAAATGGGAATTAAATCTTAGTAATAACCAAATTAAAAACACTAAAGCTTCACTTAATAATTTTTAAGTGGATCAGTATGTTTCATTTATGATTCTTGTAAGTTCTGTCGGCTCCTTCTCTAAGGTTCCAGCCAAGGAGTGAAAGAACGAGAAGAAACTCGAAGACAGGAGGAATAGCAGCTGTTGGATGCAGACTGTTTGAAAATTGAATCTGGTATACATTATTAAAGTTTTCCACAGTGTAAATGACTTTCTCAAGAGGGATAGGCTTACTCTGTTTAAATGCATTGTTTTCATCGTCATGAAAACAACTATTATTCTTTTACTAATGTAGCTGCTGTCAATGAGAGAAAAATAAAGCTAAGTAGATATGCAGAAATGCAATACGTGTTATTCTGAAAAACAAGCCTGAGGTACTTAAACTGCATAGAAGATCAGCAGATTGTTTGAAGAGAAATGACTTGAAGAAGTTATTGGCTGGAACGTGAGTAATGAGCGACTCGAACATGACACGTCAGTTGTTTCTGTGTTCCACAAAAACCCGGTGTGGTAACTTTTAGGATGGTGAAACAGTTGACACTGAGGCTGTATGAAGTTTCACAACATTTATAGCAGAAGGACAATGAACTAGACAATGTAATACGTCACCCTTATCCCTTTCTTATTTAGTTAACTTTAGACTGTTGATAGTTTCGGCTTTACGTCATCTTCCAGAATCATATTGAGAGTACATTGGTTCACAGTATCTCGATACTCAGCTCTACTGGAGTTTCTGCATGATTTTGTGTATCGACGTCAGCCTGAAATGATTCTGAAGATGTCTCAATGTCGAAACGCGTAAAATGATAAATTTTACACCATAAAAAAACCAATCAAGACATAGAATCACTTTGTCTAACATTACATTGTCTTATTACGTCGCACTTTTAATTATTTTAAATCATTCATTGATAATATCACAGAAAGCGTGTAAGTGGAAAGAACGAAGGCTTTCAATGATGTAACGGAACTGAGTCTTTTTCTTAAGGCAACAACACTGTGATGCCCTGTTTTTCTGAGTACTGTCACTCATTCTTCTGTCGAACTGCACTGTCGAATCCCAGAGGAATAGAGACCGTCGCGTTTAATTTCCATTCCAACGTTTTACGGAATGTCGACCTTTAACCATTCATTAAGGGTTATTAAATGCTTCACCATATGCTTCTGGCAGCAACTCTAATTACCGATGCGCCTGATGAATAATGAAAGACGTCACTGCAGTATTTGCATTCTTTCAGAAAATGCAGCTTGTAATTCTGTGGTATCCACTGATCGAAGATATTTTAAGAATACTTCAAATGTAAAACATCCTCATCTTTGATGCTAATTACATCATTAGTTTCGGAATAAACATTCGTAAATGGCGCCAGAGATATCTGTTTCGTTTTATTATCACATTCTTTCGACCACTCTAAGCAGAATATTTTCATAACCAAAAATGAAAACACAATGATGCCGATTATTCAACACGTAGATATCTGCAGAGAAGGCTTTTCTTTGTTTTAAGCCGTCACATACGGTGATTGTGGCTCATTAAAATTTGTGAATAACAGCTGAATGACATCAGTTCCTTGCCCTTCTGCAACTCTTGTAGAATTACAGCACTCTTCCTTTCCAATGTATGGTAACTAATTCCTCTATAATTCTTTAATGACCTCCATCTGTACAATTTCATCATCTTATGGAAATTGTCTTAGGAATCTTTGTTGTAATATTTATGTGTTTTATGCACATACACTATAAGTTTAGTTGTTTCTTGGATATTCCATCACATAATTAAGCCGGTTTGTTACTGAAAAGCCGGCTGATGTGGCTGTGCGGTTCTAGGCGCTTCAGTCTGGAACCGCGTGACCGCAACCGTCGCAGGTTCGAATCCTGCCTCGGGCATTGGTGTGTGTGATGTCCTTAGGTTAGTTAGGTTTAAGTAGTTCTAAGTTCTAGAGGACTGATGACCACAGATGTTAAGTCCCATAGTGCTCAGAACCATTTGAACCATCTTACTGAAAATAATAACTGTTACCCGCACTCGCATTCGGGAGGACGACGGTTCAATCCCGCGTCCGGCCATCTTGATTTAGAGTTTTCCGTGATTTCCCGAAATCACTCCAGGCAAATGCCGGGATGGTTCCTCTGAAAGGGCAGGGCCGACTTCCTTTCCTATCCTTCCCTAATCCGATGAGACCGATGACCACGCTATCTGGTCTCCTTCCCCAAGCAACCAACCAACCTGTTACCCGCAGTAAAAGGGAAACGACAGGGTGAAGGACGAAAATATTGCTCAAATTCGAAATTTTCTTTTCTTCCATAGTGGAATATGGTAGAGAAATGGGGTTTGCTGCAATGAATAAAGCATTCATTGAAATTTTTATTGTTATTTTTCATTGAAAAATATTAATACCTTCACTGTGTAATTCGGATATTCCCGAAGCAACTCTGTAAGGAGGTAGGTCGACGGTTGTCGCTCAAACTCCGGTTTTGGTTATCTGAAACATTGTAGTACTTCGCAAAAAAAATGTGGTGAAATTATAGATATTTGAAAAAAATTGCCATTTTTTCGATCCCTCTATTTTGGCAGAAAAAATAGTAAATGTAAACATTAAAAAATTCGATCATATGAAGTCAAGGGAAATCTGTTTGCTTCAAGGGAGAACAAGACTAATTAAAATCGAATGAAAATTGTAGTGTGAGCGGTACAACCATGCCACAAAAAGCGATTTTGAGAAAAATGCGCTTAAAACTTTGACAAGTATTTATCATATAAAAAAATGGACAAAGCTTGAACGTTACGGGATATCATCGATATCTGGTCCATAAACTATCGCCCCGGCTTGTGGATGGCCGCTTTCTGCTACTTTGAGCTGGTAAGTCCTCACTTTCGTCCTCAGAGCCCTTCTCGTCGCTGAGTGCATGGCCGCTGGCGTCTCAGTCTTCACAGAATTTACACATTTCGTCGACAATTTGATTTTAAAGGTATTTGCCACGTGTATTAATGTAGTATGTCCTACACTGAATAGACATACGGCCAAATTTTAAGCAATGTGGACAATTCCGCTTCGTCTGGGTGCTATATCTGGAGCGTACCTCCAAATAAGACTATTGAAACTTTCGTTCACATTTTGGATAAAACCACCCAAACAAACGCTCCAGCAAATGATGTTTACTCAAACTGGTATCAACAGGGAGCGCGAGCGCGGAACCGGTTCTCTAATGCCGAGGCGTGCCGTGCGCTTTCGGCATCAAGCGCTCACAGAATCGTTACTTTTTGGAGTTCACGCACAATATTTTCGGGAATAATTCCTTAATGTACACTACTGGCCGTTAAAATTGCTACACCAAGAAGAAATGCAGATGATAAACGGGTATTCATTCGACAAATATATTATATTAGAACTGAGATGTGTTTACATTTTTACGCAATTTGGGTGCATAGATCCTGAGAAATCAGTGCCCAGAACAACCACCTCTGGCCGTAATAACGCCCTTGATACGCCTGGGCATTGAGTCAAACAAAGCTTGGATGGCGTGTACAGCTACACCTGCTCATGCAGCTTCAACACAATACTACAGTTCATCAAGAGCAGCGACTGGCGTATTATGACGAGCCACTTGCTCGGCCACCATTGACCAGACGTTTTCAATTATATCTGGAGAATGTGCTAGCCAGGGCAGCAGTCGAACCTTTCCTGTATTCAGAAACGACCGTACAGGACCTGCAACATGCAGTCGTGCATTATCCTGCTGAAATGTAGCGTTTCGCAGGGATCGAATGAAGGGTAGAGCCATGGGTCGTAAAACATCTGAAATGTAACGGCCACTGTTCAAAGTGCCGTCAATGCGAACAAGAGGTGACCGAGACGTGTAACCAATGACACCCCCTACCATCACGCCGGGTGATACGCCAGTATGGCGATGACGAATACACGCTTCCAATGTTCGTACACCGCGATGTCACGAAACACGGATGCGACCATCATGATGCTGTAAACAGAACCTGGATTCATCCGAAAAAATGACGTTTTGCCATTCGTGCCCCCATCTGTTGACTCACGGATCGAGACGTGGCTGCACGATCCGTTACAGCCATGCGGATAAGATTCCTGTCATCTCGACTGCTAGTGATACGAGGCCGTTGGGATCCACAACGGCATTCCGTATTACCCTCCTGAACCTACCGATTCCATATTCTACTAAAGTCATTGGATCTCTACCAACGCGAGCAGCAATGTCGCGATACGGTAAACCGCAATCGCGATAGGATACAATACGACCTTTATCAAGGTCGGAAACGTGATGGTACGCAATTTTCCTCCTTACACGAGGCATCACAACAACGTTTCACCAGGCAACGCCGGTCAGTTGCTGTTTGTATATGAGACATCGGTTGGAAACTTTCCTTATGTCAGCACGTTGTAGGTGTCGCCACCGGCGCCAACCTTGTGTGAATGCTCTGAAAAGCTAATCGTTTGCATATCACAGCATCTTCTTCCTGTCGGTTAAATTTCGCGTCTGTAGCACGTCATCTTCGTGGTGTAGCAATTTTAATGGCCAGTAGTGTATATACCTTCGAATTCTGTAAAAAAAAATTTCGAGGTTTTTCGAATGTCATCCTGTCGTTCCCCCTTAACCATCAGTTTATTAAAATATAGCGCTGTTAATGGTTTCAAACCGACAGCAGTACTTAATAATGACTGGTTGTTGCTATTTTCTTTCAGTAATAATCAGTAAGAATGAACCTGTATTGTTATACAGCAAATTTCATATCAAGTCAATTTTAGATAAGTAGCATCACACAATTTTTCCTTGACATAGGGAAAAGATATAGGATACAATGTGTCAACTCCTGTCGGTACATGCCACCAGGAGATGGCCCTTATCCGAAATAGCTAGACAGATCCAAATCTCAAGCAGCAAAGACGTAGCCGTTGGAGAGAAACTAGAACCACAGAACATGTAGCCCCACCGAAACGCGACAGCAATGGCAATCTTACAGCTAGTTAAGGACAATTCAGATGACTTGTTTAGCTGGCAAAGCACCATGTGCAAGGACACAGTCACACTTGCTAATTCTCTGGGCTACAAAGTTTGCCTCAAACTGTCTTTGTCCTGACGAAGGCCGCTGCACTC
The DNA here is from genome assembly GCF_021461385.2 of Schistocerca piceifrons. NCBI lineage: Eukaryota > Metazoa > Arthropoda > Insecta > Orthoptera > Acrididae > Schistocerca > Schistocerca piceifrons. Next base: position 1,034,187,629 of record NC_060138.1, read on the forward strand.
GAATAAAACGTGGGTGTATTTTAATTTTTTAAGCATTTTTGGTTAGAGGCGCCATGTCCCAGACTGCGAGGCCTCTCCCGCCGGAGTTTCGAGTCCTCCCTCGGGCATGGGTGTGTGTGTTGTTCTTAGCATAGGTTAGTTTAGGTTACTTTAAGTAGTGTGTAAGTCTAGGGACCGACGATCTCTGCAATTTGGTCCCTTAAGCACTCACAGATTTTCTCTTCCATTCATCGTTCGGAGAAACGTGTCATATTGAAGGGAGCATACGTAGCATACACGACAGGTGATGTGTCCTGTACGATTGTCAGGAAGGAGTCGAGTGGAGTGCAAAGTTGAGGATCTTGTCGAACGCCCGGATGTGCTACTAAGACATTGTTAACAGTATATACGAGGTGCAACAGTAAAGTAATGCGACTGATGTGAGAAAAACTGTTGCTTACCGTTTTACTCAAGTTGTGACATATTTTCTGTGCTCTTTTTTCTGTTGCCGTGTTTATTACTTAGCGAACATCATGTCATCTGCAACCATGTGAGCGGCTGTTAGTAAACAAACACTCAAAGCTGCCGGCATACGAAGTTCACTTTTGAGTATTTGTTTACTAACAGCCGCTCGCATGGTTGCATATGACATGATGTTCGCTAAGTAATAAACACGGAAACAGAAAAAAGAGCACAGAAAATATGTCACAAACAGCGCCAATAATAGCTTAAAACATGCTGTAGCATACAATAAATAAGGTAGTATGAAAGTAGCAATATAAAACTGTATTTCAAAAGACGATTTGTAAAAATGTAATACTGTTTTACTGTGTTCGTACAACCATACCACTTTCTGCATGTTTTAGATTTAAAAAACCCACTGATGATGGTGATATTTGTCGCCGAAATGAGTTTGGGATAGTAAAGAAATAAACAAATAACACGGTGTTTCTGCATCAAGGCGGACTCAGTTTGTGACATTACCGTTTTTCTACGCTAACACGGACCAAATGGAAGAGTTCCAAGATAATATTATTGTAAATTGTGTGTTTATTAATGTTAACACTGATCATGTATGTATACCCTGTTCCATATCATTTCGATAAAAGAATCGCCAAGTGGTCTATGGAAAGTGTGAGTGAGTGACTAACTAACGAAGGAAAAGCTGACAAACCGAAATGCATGCCATAAGAAAATGAATTCCGTAGAATATTCAGCTGTTTAGCGTTGTCATTTGTCACGGCCCAAATGCCGTTTGCCTTCCCTGAGTAATCGACTTTCGACTCTGTGTAACCTACTTTTTATTGAAAGTTGGGACAAGGGCCGTTCCCAGTAAAGTTGGGTTTATCGTGAAAGTGAATTACTGCCGCATACCTGTGTTGCGTGTGGGCGTGTGATGTAGGGGCGAGTGAAAGTACGCTCGCGTGCGGACCGGCGACTTCTCACCGGGGTGGCGGGGTCGCCGGCGCAACCTCACAGCCACTGGCGGCTGGGCGGGGGCCTCGCCGCGTCGCGACCTGCGCCAAGGGCTGACGCAGGGCGGCCACGCACGCGAGCGCCCTTTACACAGCAGCTACCATATTAAGAGCCCAAGGCAGAATTCGCAACGAACAGTCTATAAAGGCCACTATGAATGATTCATTCGTTTTCACGGCTCCATATTTTCTAGAGTATTACAAGTACAAATACGATTGCGCATGAATAGAACCATAACTTCACCCTGTTCCCATTTTGAATTCTACAAATTGTCTATGAGTTCCCCTCTGGTCGCATGACTCACATCGAAGCGGTAGTCTAAACCGTTCCAGTCCATACAGAACCTTGCCGATGGTCATCACAGCAGCATTAACGTGTTCTCTGAGCTCTTCCAGTGTTGTTGGCACTGGAGATACGCAAACACAGTCCTAAATGTATCCCGAAAGAAAAAACTCAGAAAACTTTATGTCAGGTCACGTGATGGGCCACGGGAACACAACATAATTTTCACCACTACGCCCAATTCAGCGATGAAGAGTTTAGGTAGCGGCGAACATCGATGCTATAATGAGAGAGTGTTTCTTCCAGTTGGAAGATGAAAATCTGGGAATCAGCAGTTAGTTGTGGGGACGACCACAACAGGAATATATCAAGGAAGGCGGTACCCGTCACAATCTCCTCACAGAAGAAAACGTCACATACAGCTTCGTCTGTGACATCGCATAGGAAATATAACATAAGCCTTCGGCAAATCTCGTTCATGCCCCACAGTTTGATGAGGATGTTCAGTGGCCCCCAATCTCACACTGTAGCAATTAAGCTGAACGGTTACTTACATTTTCCGTTACTTTATTTCTCTTCCTCTCTTTCATATTATCTATCTTAGAAAGTGTCGTATGCGTATGTGTGCTAAGGCACCTCATATACACGCTGCTTAGCCGCTTGGTTCAATGCTCGGAAGGATTCATTTAAGGGGGCCCGCCCGAAGTCAGTAGTCGGATGATTTGATGATGATTATTATATTAAAGTTTCGCAACGGATAAGGTGGAGGAGGGCTCAAGCAACCTAGTGGGCAAGTAACTAAATACGACGCTCTAACATGATCTATATTTTCTACCCTGGTTGATTTTCTTCTCAGCCTGTTTATCATGACTCCAATTTAGCACCAACATTGCTCTCTACGAAGGATGGGGGTGTTATGATCACTGAGTCCATGAAATCAAATTTATATGACACATATATTATCTATATACAAAGAAATTTTACAAACGTTATAATTGCAGTTAACAAAGCCAAGCCGAATTAATTTCTATTTTTGTCTACCACTGAAGGCGCCCTTATTAGCAGGAATCCATTCAATACCCTCTTGCACTGAAGCTGCTTAAGCTATCAGACATCTCTTTTGTAATCATGCACTGGGAAAGAGCAAGGATCTACGTTGCTGCCTCTGTAGTCCATCTGCTCGGACCGTGATCGAAATTCATACCCCATGTTGCTACTTGGACCGAATAGCCAGAATTATAACAAAGATTCTTGGCGGGAAAACGGGGAATAAATCAGACACAAGCATCTCCCGTAAACACAAAAGGAAAACAAATTCTTTAAAAACTAAAATATCCTGTGAAATTTGGCACACGCAGATTAACATTTAACGGCACACTCAAGCATCCTCACCTTAACTAATTTTCAAGGACAAACTGGTAGCTCGCTGACAGTTCAGTTCGGCACTACGTGGGTGATCGATAACAATGGCTAATTTCTTTGTAGTCACCCCTCTGCTCGTTCTTGTTTTCCATGCTATACAATAATTCACACGCACAACCTATTATTTACCAAAGTAGTTAAGACGTGCTGCTTGCAAATGGGGGTTATTATTAACCAGAAGATCCGTGAACAAAATTTATGAAATGGCCTAAAAATTACGTCATACGCTTAGAATTTTAAGTAGCTCACACACAATACACGCATGTCTCAGCAAGTTACACTCGGAATCGTCGTCTAAATTACTCATCAGCAGTTACGGCCACTTGTTAAGCTCACTAGGCGGGGTGAGGCCCCAGGTTACTTTAAAATTGCGAAACGCTGCTGCTAAGAGTGGAACTATACGATTTTTTGTGTTATTGTTGGTCTCGTATGCTGAGGGCACCAACTGATTGCAGCACTATAAATGGGTAACATGAGCCCCCATACTCACCTCCGTACAGGTAAAATTTTTCAAAAAGGAATGGCCGTAACGACACACTAACTAATTCCATCCTGAAAAAGAACGGATTAATAACAGTGTTACACATAATACCTCATTCCACCGTAAAACTAGCGGCAAAGATGGAGATCGCCCTCGATTCCGTCCGCTCAGTTCAACAGCTATCATGGCGGCTCTCAACGGCCGTTCTCTTACATGGAGGGGAGGGGAACCTGTTACCAACCCCAAACTACCCCTGGCAAACATGTGCATGCATCATCGCTGCCCTTATCCCAAGTTTATGTTGGCACTAACCGACCTACAGAGTGACCTTATCTCTGCCTTGACACTACCAGTAGACGAACTCTTAATACAAACCCCAAAGTTAACTAACCCAAAGCAACGTATAGGGTTCAAATGGTTCAAATGGCTCTGAGCACTATGGGACTTAACTACTTTGGTCATGAGTCCCCTAGAACTTAGAACTACTTAAACCTAACGAACCTAAGGACATCACACACATCCATGCCCAAGGCAGGATTCGAACCTGCGCCCGTAGCGGTCGCGCGGTTCCAGACTGTAGCGCCTAGAACCGCTCGGCCACTCCGGCAGGCAAACGTAGAGGGATTAAGGAAAGGAACTGCATTTATGTAATCATGAATTAAATAAACAGGTAGTTCATTTCTTCACTCGAGTTATAACATTTCTTAAACTTAAAGAAAATGGCGAAAGTATGATAAATATATACAGTATTCCATTTAATGCAACGAAAAAAAACTGATTTTAAAGATATAGAACAAGTTGTTCCCTCTCAAAGCTTCCCGGATAAATGGAAGATTTCTTTGTCGTAGAATAGCAGGTTGAATATGAATTGTTCATCCTCATGTGCTTTCTGTCTTGTGATGCGAAATCGAAGGCGTTGGCCCTAATCTTCTGGCCGTAATTGTTGTACCAACTGCAGATGATACGGTCTGAAATGTAACAGACATCGCAAAATCTTCGACACACGTTTCTCCCATAGTCTAAGTTTGAACTGCGTACGAGACTTTCCATCGCCCTCTCCACCGTTGCACCTGGCGCACTTGGCCGACCGACGCTTCTCTGTTGACAGAAACTGCTCTGTTTACGTGGCGGTTCTTTCCATAGTTCGTTCGCAATGCTCGCTGCGCTGTTGTAACGGATAAACTCTCCTGTATTCCAACACACAAAACCTATTTTCTTGCTTTGTAGTAATTTTGTCAAGTCACTGCAGTCATAACGCCAACCGGTTGACACAATGCAACCTCGCTGATTTTACGGTTCTATTAGTGCATCAGTCATATCCCTACATGTAACACTTTGTAAAATATGGGGATGAATCATTTATAGTTGCCCTATACATATATATTAAATTAAAGTTCCCAGCCACAGTTTTCCTTCTGCATGTGAAGGCTAATCGCAGGTACTGCTCCAGGTAATTTTAAGTAATAGCTTCACAAGGAAAATTTGGGTATACAGGTTGGTCCATTGATCCGGGCCAAATGTCTCACGAAATAAGCGACAAACGAAAAAACTACAAAGAACGAAACTAGTCTAGCTTGAAGGGGAAACCGGATGGCGCTATGGTTGGCCCGCAAGATGGCGCTGCCGTAGGTCAAGCAGGTATCAACTGCGTTTTTTAAAATAGGAACCCCCATTTTTTATTACATATTCGTGTAGTACGTAAAGAAGTATGAATGTTTTAGTTGGACCTTAGCTGGACCACTTTTTTCGCTTTGTGATAGATGGCGCTGTAGTAGTCACAAATATATGGCTCACAATTTAGACGAACAGGTATTTTCAAATTAAAATACAGAACGTAGGTACGTTTGAACATTTTATTTCGGTTGTTCCAATGTGATACATGTACCTTTGTGAACTTATCATTACTGAGAACGCGTGCTGTTCAGCGTGAATACCTGTAAATACCACACTAATGCAATAAATGTTCAAAATGATGTCCGTCAACTTCACTGCATTTGCCAACACGTGTAACGACGTTGTTCTCAACAGTGAGTAGTTCGCCTTCCGTAATGTTCGCACATGCATTGAAAATGCGCTGACGCAAGATGTCAGGCGTTGTCGGTGGATCACGAAAGCAAATGTCCTTCAACTTTCTCCACAGAAAGAAATCCGGGAACGTCAGATTCGGTGAAGGCGCGGACCATGGTATGGTGCTTCGACGACCAATCCACCTGCCATGAACTATGCTATTCGATATCGCTTCAACCGCACGCGAGCTATGTGCCGGACATCCATCATGTTGGAAGTACATCGCCATTCTGTCATGCAGTGAAACATCTTGTACTAACATCGGTAAAACGTTACGTAGGGAATCAGCATACTTTCGACCATTTCGATTGCCAGCGATAGAAGGGGGGCCAATTATCCTTCCTCCCATAATGCCGCACCATACATTAACCCGCCAAGGTCGCTGATGTTCCACTTGTCGCAGCCATCGTGGATTTTCCGTTGCCCAATAGTGCATATTATGCCGGTTTACGTTACCGCTGTTGGTGAATGACGCTTCGTCGCTAAATAGAACGCGTGTAAAATGTCTGTCATCGTCCCGTAATTTCTCTTGCGCCCAGTGGCAGAACTGTACACGACGTTCAAAGTCGTCGCCATGCAATTCCTGGTGCATAGAAATATGGTACGGGTGCAATCGATGTTTGTAACGCCGGAAATGCATATCCTCCTATTTCCATCTAATGTACTATGAATTTTTTCCTTACTTTGTTACCTAAAGATATGACATTTCTGTGTCTTTATATATTGTAATTGTTTTACTATTTGTATATATATATATATATATATATATATATATATATATATATATATATATATATATGCATTTATGTCGATGAATAATTGGTTTGTTTTGTAAATATTATTTGTTTTTGTACGCTGGGTCTTGCCTAGGCCGGCCGGAGTGGCCGTGCGGTTCTAGACGGTACAGTCTGGAACCGAGCGACCGCTACGGTCGCAGGTTCGAATCCTGCCTCGGGCATGGATGTGTGTGATGTCCTTAGGTTAGTTAGGTTTAATTAGTTCTAAGTTCTAGCCGACTGATGACCTCAGAAGTTTAGTCGCATAGTGCTCAGAGCCATTTGAACCATTTTTTTTCTTGCCTAGGGAAAACTATGCTGTCGAACGAATACATCGATAGGTCGTGTGGAGAACCCAAAGCCGGCCGGTTTGGCCGAGCGGTTCTAGGCGCTACAGTCTGGAACCGCGCGACCGCTACGGTCGCAGGTTCGAATCCTGCCTAGGGCATGGATGTGTGTGATGTCCTTAGGTTAGTTAGGTTTAATTAGTTCTAAGTTCTAGGGGACTTATGACCTCAGCAGTCGAGTTCCATAGTGCTCAGAGCCATTTGAACCATTTTTGAGAACCAAAGTGTTTAGGATCTTTGGTAGTGTGAACTCGGCCGCGTGGAGCGCGGGCAGAGAGAGTCTGGCTGGAGGAGGGCAATGGAGCAGATGTGTTGTGTGACGCTCCCGCGAGTTGCCGCGCTTTCGGGGTTTGGCAGCATGTCATTGCGCTCGACTTGCTATGTTAGTTTCTGACATGGTGTCGTGGACAGGAAGCGTTAGCTGGCACACATCAAGAGCCCGTTTCGGCTGGAGACCGTGTCGAGTAGAAGGCGCGCCAACATCCAGCTTCTGCAACAGCGACGGCCGACAATGAGTCACTGTCGCCACCTCCTCTACCGACGACTTCAAACCTCCAACCAACCAACAAGGAAGACTGGTAGCACGTAAAGTTTTATAACTGTATGGCAGAACTCAGCTTTTCAAACTGTTAAGTTTTTCTCACTAAATTACAAAAACGTAGCATGAACCTTTGTTGCTCATTGTCCCAATTGCATTACCAAGCAGGGTCCCTTCCATTTCCGGAATGAACCCGAATGTCGTTGAAATTCAAACGCCAGCATTAAAGTAATATCATTCGATTTCGCTGCTTTAATTTCAAAGTTCAGTTAAGGTATTCATAGCTGGCTACAATATTTAGATTACACAAGCACAAATTAAGAGTGCGAGTTGTGTTACCGTATTTTAGCTTACCAGTGACTGAAGCTCAGCTTGGTACGTACTAAATTTTACTATTGTTAATTGTTCATAATCATTTAATTCAAGTTCAAAGTTAAATCTCTTATTTCTAAATTGCGTAGATTCAAGTAGCTTTTGAAATGATTGTTGAGGTAGCCCAAGACTAACCGTATTTTACTGAATTTCGATGTGCTTCAGAAACAAAGCTCACTATTAATTTCAGTCACTAAATTAACTTTCAATTTTCCGGTTTTATTAATTCTTTTGCTAAATTAAGTCAGAGTGTAGCGAAATTTATTACTTCTGGCAAACTTTCAGTTTTCACACTACACGTGTCAACCTTCAGTTGCCACGCTTCTAGTGCTGATTATATGTGTACTAACCTTTCTTTTCCAGTTACTATAGTCATTATCCATAGGACTGGCGACCGTAATTTCCCCCAAATCTCACATATCTAATTACCGCTAGTTAATTGTTAACGTAAAGGCCGCACATTTACTCTCTTTATTAACTTTTGTGGTGTCACCGCCAGACACCACACTTGCTAGGAGGTAGCCTTTAAATCGGCCGCGGTCCATTAGTATACGTCGGACCCGCGTGTCGCCACTGTCAGTGATAGCAGACCGAGCGCCACCACACGGCAGGTCTAGAGAGACGTACTGGCACTCGCCCCAGTTGTACAGCCGACGTTCATAGCAATGGTTCACTGACAACTACGCTCTCATTTGCCGAGACGATAGTTAACATAGCCTTCAGCTACATTTGCTACGACCTAGCAAGGCGCCGTATTCAATTGATATTGAGATTCTATTCATGTATCATCAAGAGCGATGTTCTACAAATGTGGATTAAAGTTAAGTATTCCAGAAGCTACGTACTTTTCTTTATAGCATTCATTACGTATCCTGTTTCAGACCTTACGCCAGCCTGCGTGAGTTTAAGCGCGTGCCTTTCGGCTTCCTCTCATTGTGTCTAGGCTGTCTTGTCCAGACACAACAACTTTACCCCCTTTTCAAAATTAATTTCCCCCCAGTTTCATTTGCATTTTTCCTTTCATTTAGATGTAACCCTTTCCTCCCTCTTTACCGACAGATTAACTTCGGTGACGATTGTTTTCCCAAATTTTCATTAGGAACACGCGGTTTAATTTTTCACTGTCATTCAGGTCGATAAGTGAGGAGGAGGTCACATGTTGATGTAGCATTCTCAACACCGACGTTTTTGAGATTCCCAATTCTGGCGAAATTTGCCTGCTAATGATATGCGGATTAGCCGCGACAGCAGCTAAAACACCTACTTGGGCATCATCATTTGTTGCAGGTCGTGGTTGACGTTTCACATGAAACTGAACACATCCTGTTTCCTTAAATAACGTAACTATCCTGCGAACGGTCCGGACACTTGGATGATATCGTCCAGGATACCGAGCAGCATACATAGCACACGCCCGTTGGGCATTTTGATCACAATAGCCATAGATCAACACGATATCGACCTTTTCCGCAATTGGTAAACGGTCCATTTTGACGCGGGTAATGCATCACGAAGCAAATACTGCCCACACTGGCGGAATGTTACGTGATACAACGTACTTATACGTTTGTGACTATTACAGCGCCATCTATCACAAAGCGAAAAAAGTGGTCCAACTACAACATTCATATTTCTTTAGGTACTACACGAATATGTAGTAAAAAATGGTGGTTCCTATTTAAAAAAAACGCAGTTGATATCCGTCTGACCTATGGTAGCACCATCTAGCGGGCCAACCATAGCGCCATCTTGTTTCCCCCTTCAAGCTAGATGAGTTATGTTCTTTGTAGTTTTTTCGTTTGATGCTTATACCGTGAGATATTTGGCCCGGTCACTGTATACGAGGGACGTTCAATAAGTAATGCAACACATCTTTTTCTGTGAAAGCAGGTTGCTTTTATTCAGAATTCCAATACACCGTATTGGAAGCCACTACTTTGGCTACAAAACCCTATTTTTCAACGTGATCTTCGTTCAACGCTACGACCTTACGCTGTCTTACCGGGAGGGGTTGTATGCTCGCATGGTACCACTCTACCGGTCGACGTCCGAGTCAGCGTCTTGCTGCATGTACAACCAAATCAAATGGCTCTGAGCACTATGGGACTTAACTTCTAAGGTCATCAGTCCCCTAGAACTTAGAACTACTTAAACCTAACTAACCTAAGGAGGCCGAGGCAGGATTCGAACCTGCGACCGTAGCGGTCGTGCGGTTCCAGACTGAAGCGCCTAGAACCGCTCGGCCACTCCGGCCACGTATAACCTCCTCATCATCCAAGTACTGCTTCCCGCGGAGTGCATTCTCCTTTGGGTCAGACGGAAGGTGCGAGACGCGGTCTGTATGGTGGGTGAGGAAGAACAGTCCATTGCACTTTTGTGAACTCCTCTCCCGTGCGCAGACTTGTGTGAGGCCTTGAGTTTTCATGAAAAATTACAAGTTCAACATATAACACGTCAGCATCAGTTGCAAATAGAAACCAATCCTTACCTAGGTTTCAGCCGAAACAAGTTGGCCTTCTTCAGAAGCTATTGACACTAAACTGTTGCATGCCGAAGTCTGGCCATGACAATATTCGACAAAAAACTGTCACGAACAGCCTCGTAACGCGCAACGAATTCCGCACAGTTGGTCCTTCGTTGGTCCTTACGGTCTTCTGTTAGGTTTCGAGGAACCCGGCGGGCACCTACCTTTGAGTACCCCAACTGGTGGACGAGTGTGTCAGCACTACCAACAGACACGTCCAGTTGTGGAGCGAGGTGTTTTTTTTATCTCCAATGAGAGTGTCGGCACGTCGCAACATTACAGGAGTCACAGTTACGTGCGGCTCGCCGGCAAGCAGGACAGGTTTGCGCGACCTTGCTGTGATGACGACAACCTTAACAGTGCTTCTGTTCATTACCAAGTCTCCGTAGACATTCTGCAAGAGCCGATCAGTATCTGCGATGCTCTGGTATCCTGCCAAAAGAAACTCGATGACTGCTGTCTGGAATGCACCTAAAATATAGATAACATTTTGAAGGCTAAGTATAGCACCGCCACCTGTCTGAGCTTCTTGAAATTATAGGGGCTGAAGTGGATACATTCCGTGTTAACCCACAACAAGTTCCCCATTTCTTGAGCCAAGAGAAAAAAAAACGTGTTGTATTACTTACTGAACGCCCCTAGTAATTTATTAACTCTACGCCAGACAAGTCATCCAGCCGTAAATAGTAGAACCTCTGCTGAGCCAGGGCGCATCGATATTAAAAGCTAAAGATAAATTTAACATTTATGGAAATTGTGAAGAATTGTCTAAACGATAGTACTTGATGTGGGATGAATCCACAGCATTCATGTAATTGTTGGCCATGTTCGTTTCCTCTCACACATGTAAAAAATTACTACAATTTTTTTTTATTTATTGCGATTTCAGTTCCGATACATTTTTAGGTAGTAATCTCAAATGCAAGAATGCACGCAAGCATAAATAGAGCCGCTACCCCGAGCCAGTGAGAGTAGTGTTCAAGTCACAGAATAATGTTACTGTTGCTGCTTTTATCTGGTTTCGTGTTTACGATCTTTGCAACTTGAACGCAATTCGTACTCGTCTGGGGCAAGAGATATGCTAGTACGTATGCGTATTTGAATTTGAGATTTCTGCTTAAAAATTAGTAAAACTCACAATTGAATTCGTAATAAATAAAGTAACGTTTGACTGCGTTAAGCGTTGACTACCACATTTAAGGGCAATACATTAATAATTTGAATTTTATTTCATTATCCTTTGAACAGTAACACAATTTTCGTCTACGCCTACATAATCTTGTAACATCCCCTTCACTTCTGAATAACTTGATGGTTTTCAATCTATTTTTCTCAAATACTCTTTTTTTTATTTCTGCCTCACGTCTTCATAATTTTGTCTCGCGGCTAATGTATCTCGCTGGAGCGTCTTCTGCATTGCGCTATTTCGCTCCTCGGTAGCCATCTCACAGTCATCATCGAACCACTCACTTCGTCCTACTCTATAATCAAGTTCTAGCGTGACTTTCACAATTTGCTGGATTGTTCCTTCCATTGTAGTTAGAGTGACGAAAGGTAAGGGTCAAGTTTACGTTTGTTCTGCGCATGTACTCGTATTTCACGTATTCTCCGACAACCAATGATTGTTCAATAGTGCTCTCAGCGCTCTGTTGTGACTGTCGTAACCAAAGCGAACACTGAACGTGATCACAGCGAGTTATTTATTGAAGTTTTATTCCATTTGTTGTGAGTGTCATGGCCGATGGAGGTGATACGCGACAAATTCTGCACAAGCAAGCGAGAGACATTAATTTGCTGGACAGACGCTTTCATCAAGCGCAGATAAAATGTAGCGTACCGCAACTGTCGCTTGGCACAGACAGCAATGCAATCCCCGTCCGTGTCTCGAACTTGCCGAAACGCCATCATTCGAGGATCGGACTACAGCTGCCACAACACTTTGGGACTAGCTTCATCCTCTACGGCAACGCTGGCATCCTTCCATCCATTTCTCTTTAGAATTCTGTTCTTTCCTTCTCAGTTGTGATGACTGAGTCCACATTATAAAATGGTTCTGAGCACTATGTGACTGAACATCTATGGTCATCAGTCCCCTAGAACTTACAACTACTTAAACCTAACTAACCTAAGGACATCACAGTCCACATTATACACACATCAAAAAAAGTTTTGCATCACCCCGGTTCCCAGAACTCCTGAAGATAGACGTTGACTGTGGATATTGTATCACAGACACAGGCCCTTTGACTGTTCAGAGATGTCACTAAACCCGCCCAAAGATGTAAACAACCATGCATGAGCAGCGCCTATTAGACGGAAGGCGTCCGATAGCCGATCAGTTCCAGTAATTCAACCAGGAAGGGGGTACACGGCTCGTGTTGCCTGTACTTCAGCCATGCCTAGACGGTCAATGGCGCAATTCGATCGCATCCGCACTGTTACTTTGTGCCAGGAAGGACTCTCAACAAGGGAAGTGTCCAAATGTCTCGGAGTGAACAAAAGCGATATTGTTCGGACATGGGGGAGATACAGAGAGACAGGAACAGTCGATGACATGCCTCGCTCAGGCTGTCCAAGGGCTACTACTGCAGTGGATGACCGCTACCTACGAATTGTGGCTCAGAGGAACCCTGACACTTGAATAATGCTTTTCGTGCAGCCACAGGACGTCGTGTTACTATTCAAACTGTGCGCAATAGCGTGCATGGTGCGCAATTTCACTCCCGACGTTCATGGTGAGGTCCATCTTTGCAACCACGACATCATGCAGCGCGGTACATATGGGCCCAACAACAGGCTGAATGGACCGCTCAGGATTGGCATCACGTTCTCTTCACCGATGAGTGTCGTACATGCCTTCAACTAGACAATCGTCGTAGACGTGTTTGGAGGCAACCCGGGCAGGCTGAACGCCTTAGACATACTGTCCAGCGAGTGCAGCAAGGTGGAGGTTCCCTGCTGTTTTGAGGTGGCATTACGAGGGGCCAAAGTACACCGCTAGTGCTCATGGAAGGCTGTACGATAAGTGAATGCCATCATCCGACCAATAGTGCAACCATATCGGCAGCATATCAGCGAGGCATTCGTCTTCATGGACAACAATTCGCACCCCCATCGTGCAAATCTTGTGAATGACTTCCTTCAGAATAACATCACTCTACTAGTGTGGCCAGCATGTTCCCCAGACATTAATCCAATCGAACATGACTGGGTAGACTGAAAAGTGCTTGACCCACCAACCACTCTGAGGGATCTATGCCGAATCGCCGTTGAGCAGTGGGACAATTTGGACCAACAGTGCCTTGGTGAAATTGTGGATAGTAAGCCACGACGAATACAGGCATGCATCAATGAAAGAGCACGTGCTACTGGGTATTAGAGGTACCGGTGTGTACAGCAGTCCTCTGAAGGTCCTGCCGTATGGCGGTACAACATGCAATATGTGGTTTTCATGAGCAATAAAAAAGGCGGCAATGATGTTTATGTTAATCTATTTTCCAGTTTCCTGTACAGTTTCCGGATCTCCCGGAACCGAGATGATGCAAAACTTTTTTCGATGTGTGTAGTTCCTATCCATTTCTACATAGTTATACAGTGTGTCCGCATGGTCTCTCCGCAGCGGCGAGCACCGAGTGTCTCGCCTTGCGGGGCACGCATGGTTGGCAACACATACATGTCACAGCATAAGGTAGGGGACGGGTTTCACTCCCAGTGGTTGCAGTTGTGTTGGGTGATGGGATTCAACATTATTACAATTAGAACAACAAAATTAATTAATTACACTAATTATGATTAAACACATGTTCTCAGCAAGATCATAGTTCGTGCTGGAAATGATATCCTCTTTCCTGAAGGCATGTTTCAACATGTTTACATTTATTTATGGTCATTTTAACAATAATTTACGTGTAATCGAATGCAGATAATTGACTACCGCTGTCTTTAGTTCATCTGTTGTCTTTGGGTCATTTTGATATGCAAATGTTTTAGCCGCACCCCAAAGAAAATAGTCGAGCAGGGACGGATCCGGTGAGCGCAGAGGCCAGACATCTTTCGTAATTACTCTGCCTCCAAAGATTTCATCTAAAAGTCGTAGGGACTAGTGTTCCGTATGAACAGTAGTTGGAAAAATGAATGACTAATTTCATTTTCGTTCCACAGGGCAATAAATGGATAAATTATCATGGAACAATAGGCATCGGAAACGAAGGCAGTATCGAAAAAGATCTGCCCTATAATTCACTTTAGCGTTGTGACAATCCCCTTAACAAGTCTTAGGGAGATGTTTTCAATTTGTTAATAGGGTGACTAGCTCACCCAAGTATTTTGTAAGTGGTCAGCCAGTCACATTTCCCTGCGCCTTTCTTTTAGCTCTTCTGTGTTTTTGATTTCTGTGTTTTAATTTAATGTACAGCTACTTTCCCTCTTTCTGATTTGTTCTAGAGCGTGTGTGATGCACTCGAAGCGACTACGCAGTCACTCGATGAGTGTGCAATGTCGGTTAAGAAATCTCTGAAACCATTCCCAATACGCTATTCGTTTCACATGGTCCATAGAATGTAATTGCTGCACAGCCGTAATTTTATACGGATGCATCCCAACTTCTTTGGTTATGGCTTAACGTGCTTTCGTACGGGAGACTTTGCCCTCTTGAAACAATCTCCTCACTGATTTTGTTGGACTCCGTAACCTGATGTCCAAAATTTCGTCAAGCTTCCGTTCTGTTAAAATTATGGGCCCACTAGTTTGTAGTGCATCATTAAGTGAACCTGTTGTATGGAATCTGCGAACTGAATCACGTACAGTCTCTCGATGTGGACACCTTGAAACAGGACATCGCGATATAAATTGCCGCCTCACATGCTCCGTAAATTCTCCTCCTGCACAGAAAACCTCTTGCATTAAAAATGCTCTTTCTGCAATTGTGAACGTTCTCATTACCCTCAACTTATACAAGAACTAAATAATTGGACAAGTAATAGCTGCAACACACACGCAACACCAGTACTCCTATCCTGCCACTGCAGGTCCACGTAACAAGTGCAAGCGAGACTTTAATGTGCTGCCAGCTTTACAAACCCAGCTAGACGAAATGCGCGTGGCTCACTGCTGCGGAGAGACTTAGTGGACGCAGGGTAGATTTTCGTTGATGTCCTCTGCCTATACCTGATCATGACCATATAGTAGTCCGAATCTGCGTCAGCCGCCCTCGTCACGTTACAATCCTTAATATCTGAGAAATTTCTTCTTTGGATAAGCCCATGACCTATCTGGTTGACCGTGTCTCCAACTGGAAATATCCACATCCCTTAACGGATGTTCTCTTGATGCCGCTTATGGTGAGGTTTCTGCTTCGCCAAAATTAAGCAATCTCAGTCCGTTATCATTACATTCTTCATGTCGACTGTACTTTCCCAGATTTGATCGAAACACTGTTTCTCTTCCCGCTTCGGCATTCGTATCTCCGAGAATCAATTTCACACCATTTTCCGCTATCGCATCTCACTTTCCTTAAAGATGTTCATAAAATGAGTCTGGTCTAATCATTTGCTTCCTCTGTTGTAGCATGAGCGTGTCACAGTCATACTGCAGAATTTCATTCCTATTGTCGGTATGCATATCGTACCGTTTGTTGTTGTTGTTGTGGTCTTCAGACTTGCGACTGGTTTGATGCAGCTCTCCATGCTACTCTATCCTGTGCAAACTTCTTCATCTCCCAGTACGTACTGCAGCCTACATCCTTCTGAATCTGCTTAGTGTATTCATCTCTTGGTCTCCCTCTACGATTTTTACCCTCCACGCTGCCCTCCAATACTAAATTGGTGATCCAATACTAAATTGGGGATCCCTTGATGCCTCAGAACATGTCCTACCAACCGATCCCTTCTTCTAGTCACGTTGTGCCACAAACTTCTCTTCTCCCCAATCCTATTCAGTACCTCCTCATTAGTTATGTGATCTGCCCATCTTATCTTTAGCATCCTTTTGTAGCTCCACATTTCGAAAGCTTCTATTCTCTTCTTGTCCAAACTATTTATCGCCCACGTCTCACTTCCATACATGGCTACACTCCATACAAATACTTTCAGAAACGACTTCCTGAAACTTCAATCTATATTCGACGTTAACAAATTTCTCTTCTTCAGAAACGCTTTCCTTGTCATTGCCAGTCTACATTTTATATCCTCTCTACTTCGACCATCATCAGTTATTTTGCTCCCCAAATAGCAAAACTCCTTTACTACTTTAAGTGTCTCATTTTCTAATCTAATTCCCTCAGCATCACCCGACTTAATTCGACTACATTCCATTATACTCGATCTGCTTTAGTTGATGTTCATCTTATATCCTCCTTTGAAGACACTATCCATTCCGTTCAACTGCTCTTCCAATCGTACCGTTTATGGCTCCTAAATTTGATATCACTGACTTGTATTCCCTGTGTACCAAGAAACCGGTTCCAAGTTTAACTATACTAATCCTGCTGCCGGCCTCCTTCCACCTAATCTGCTGTAAGGATGCCATTCGTGTTTGCTACTTTCTCGGTTTGTCTTTCATGTTTGTAAACGCCCATGCTCAATTAAAGCTCATTACATTCCAAGCAACCATTTTTAAATTAGTCCGTGTCCGTTGCTTGGTCGTCATTGTAGAGGCTGTTGGGTTCCATATGTGTTTGATGTTTTTGTGAGTACATACTTTTTATGTAACAAGTAATTTACTCCTGTGCACAACTGCGAGAGGGCTGCCCTTCACAGCCTGCTAGGCGGCTGCCTTTTCTGTCAGAGATGGTCCCTTACCTTTGAGGATCCCTTCTCTTCCTGCAAGAAAACATGTTCCTCTTGTTAACCTCAGTAGGTAGATGCCCCATTGAGACATAAAAGAGCAAAACGAAATACATCTCCAGACCTCGAAACCCCATACCATGCCAGCCGCTGTGGCCGAGCATTTCTAAGTGTTTCAGTCCGGAACCATGCGGCTGCTACGGTCGCAGGTTCGAATCCTGGCTCGGACATGGATGTGTGTGATGTCCTTAGGTTTGTTAGGTTTACGTAGTTCTAAGTCTAGGGGACTGATGACCTCAGATGTTAAGTCCCACTGTGCTTAGAGCCATTTGAACCATTTGAACCTAATACCATTGGGATCGATAAAACTAAGAGTTTACCAAGGCGGGCCTATAGAAAGAAAACAAAGAACCCTGACACAAGTGATTGGAAGTAGTAGCTAATGGTCCATGCGGTTGCCACCCGTATTCTCCCAAGAAGGGAGCCATCTAGGGGGACTACACTTTGTCTGGAGTCTGACAGTCTCACCAGCTGACCAAATAGGCATGGGTGACCCTGCCAGCAGCATTACTCGCGTCAGTATACCTCAGTGGAGCCATGTGCAGGAATAGAGAGATACAGTGTAACTATATTGTAGCGTGCCGTGGTTGCAAACCCAACTATTAGAGTTTTCTTTATTTTAGTATTTTACATTTATGAAAGGTCCAGGATGAATTTCCCTCGCCAGCGAAATGTGCGCTGATTTGAAACTTGCATTCGAGCGTGGGATCCACACTCCGCTGCAGGGTAAATATTCACTCTGAAAAAAATCCCTCCGCACTATGGCTAAGGCATGTCTCCCAATACTTTGCTTCCAGGAGTGCTATTCCCACAAGGTATGCAGGGAAACTGTGAAGTTTCGAAGGTAGGAGGTGTGATATTAGCGGGAGTACAGCTGTTATGGCGGGTTTTGCGTCGTTATAAATAGGCAAGTGGGTAGAGCACTCACCTGCAACAGGTAAAGATCCCAGCTTCGAATCCCGGTCCGGAAAATATTTTTAGTGTTGTGTTGGCAGAAGAGCCAACACCTTGTTACTAGAGGAGGCAGAAATGCACGCGTTTTAGCTCACACAGGCTGGCATGAGGAGGGAAGGACGCTACTGACGTGAGGTCTGGAACATGACAAGGAATTAGAATTAAAAAAGCGGACGCAATTAGTTTGATACTTAACTTTAATCCATTAATGATGTACGTCGCTCTTGACGGTACATGAGTCACAATATTATTATAGTAACTGAATATGGCGCCTTGCTAGGTCGTAGCAAATGACGTAGCTGAAGGCTATGCTAAACTGTCGTCTCTGCAAATGAGAGCGTATATAGACAGTGAACCATCGCTAGCAAAGTGGGCTGTACAACTGGGGCGAGTGCTAGCGAGTCTCTCTAGACTAGACCTGCCGTGTGGCGGCGCTCGGTCTGCAATCACTGATAGTGGTGACACGCGGGTCCGACGTATACTAACGGACCGCGGCCGATTTAAAGGCTACCACCTAGCAAGTGTGGTGTCTGGCGGTGACACCACATTTAGTCTGACATTAAGTTTCGTTTCTGGAATGATATTAAAATATCTTACATTTTTAATTTTTGCACATTTTGAAATATTTAGTATTTGTATCAATACAATAATTCTGAAACATTGCATGCCTCTATAAATAGCTGCATTCACTGGCTAGGAATTCGTTTCTGTTCTGACTGTACGTCGCTATCAGTAATAAGAGTGCTTTCAATTCTAAGTGTTCTACTTCATTTCTCCAGTAACAACCTTACCTTCACATTTGAACTGATTGAGGTTTCGATGTGACAGTACTGTGCAACCAAATAAGGAATATTTTGCCTCCACATCAGTCAGAGTGTAGTGTAATGTGTATATTACTGTTACCGATAATTTCATC
Source organism: Schistocerca piceifrons (assembly GCF_021461385.2). Classification (NCBI taxonomy): domain Eukaryota; kingdom Metazoa; phylum Arthropoda; class Insecta; order Orthoptera; family Acrididae; genus Schistocerca; species Schistocerca piceifrons. Next base: position 1,034,206,605 of record NC_060138.1, read on the forward strand.
ACAGGCAGACCATTGCTTGTTTTTATTTTAACGCTACATCTACCTGAAATTAAATTTTTGCTGACTCTTCGTACAAACAGGGCGCTCTATACCGGCGGAATCTTGTAACCTATTGTGTCTTGATTTCTTTACTCGTTACGAAGTCTTTGATTGCTGTTTACTGTGATTCATCAAACGACGAGATCAATGACATGTTATGAATTTGCAGTCGTTTTCCCATGGTATCAGGCCGTAATATTACTTAGAACAACCGCATGCTTTAGATTTTATTTATCTGGCTTTAACAAGTTTTCCTCTTGAGGATACGTACATCGTTTGATTCATGAATATTTTTCGTATTACTTTTTATGACTACTAGGACCTCTTTTGCTTTTGTCTATGATATGTTTGTTTCATGAGCTGGAACGCAAAATATCAGTGACCTGACAGAAACAATGAGTCCCACTTTCCAAAACAATTACTGTACATTGCAACAGCAGTAGACCTGACTAACAAGTGCTGTTTCCAGTGAAAATCACTTCCAGTAATTCAGTGGGCTACCGTCCGATGTTACATCACTGTAATGGACTGAAATATCTAATTCGTAAGTACCTTTTTCACTTTTTGTGGCCTGTCATCATCAATGCAAATAGAAATGTAAGAATTTTGACTATGCAAACGCATCACGGAAGTTCTTGCATTGCCACACTTCCTCACTTGTAGCAGCACTCTACTGGACACAGTACCATTGTTAGTCATTTCTGGAACAGACAGACAAGCTTCTTGTTTGTGAGTTTCATCGCATTTCTCAAAATATCCCGTGGAGACGCTTAGTCACTGTGCCATTTTCCTAGTACCCTGTCAGTGAAGGTGTTATGCTTCCAGCTTTACACTCGTCTGAGGCTATGATATTGTTCCATTTCATATCCCTACTTTCGCTGGCTCTTTACTATTTACTTTGTTTTATTATTACTCGCGTAACAACTAATATATGAAATAAAATATGTTGCTACGAAAAGAGCCTCGAAGTACCTTTTAGTGATGCTGTGCTGTGACTTTCTTTGGATCATTAATTTTCAACAAAACGAAATAGATTATGTTTTTATTGTTCTGGCTCTGGCTCTATTAAAAGAACATTTTTTCGTTACTGTAACTCGCCGTTAAGTTCAACATATCTTCCTCACTTTATAGTTATTGAAAAGGTTAATAAAAATTACTTCGTTATCAGTACTGATGTTACAGTACGCAATGATTGTTCAACATCAAAATTTTGCAGTGGATTTTTGTTAACAGTAAAAACACCAATAAGTACCACGACTAACACGAGAACATGAGACTATTGTCACAGAAAAAGATGTTTTTACTGTAAGGTTTGCCAGACCAGAACTACGCACATTAAGATTTTTTTATGTTATGTTGGTAAATTATCTTTTTGCACTGTTAATAATACATTATCAGCAGCCCGCGTCAACCTGTAAAACACATAATAAAATCTGCTGCTCTGCTCTGCAATTCCGAAAGCTGAAAGAAATAATTTTAGTTCACTATTAGCTGTCCGCTTCTTTGCGGTATGATTGATTTCATTTAATGCAGTTTGAATGCGCCGCGGCAGCGGCTCGTTTGTTCGTAGCGCAGCTCTGCACCACGAATAATATTTAAATAACTGAAAATGTCCTAAAGGGATGGGATAAAATACCAGGCAAGTTTATTGCAAATCATAATGCAAAGTTTCACTAAGTAACTCTATTCAAAATATTTAAACAAATTAAGTTATTACACACCTTTCCAAAGGTATGTCTAATGGCGTCCCTCTCACAATCTTGACAAAAGAATGCTGCGCAAGCGTACATGTCACAGGCTCTTCCTACTCACGTAACTACAAGAAGACGACAGAGAAATTAATGTTCGTTTTTTACTATTTATACTAGTCACCTATTCTCATCTTTGTTTGATATTTAATAAATATCGTCTGTGGCGGTTTCAGTACTCGCCGACACAGATACTATTAAAAAAAATCAGTACATAATTCTATACAAGGACAAAACATGAGACATAATGCTTCCTCTTTATTACAGAAAGTTCACACAATCGTTGTCCACGCAATTAAATCATGCAGTTCAATTATTCTTTTCTCCTTTTTTTTTAACCACATGTAATATGTGTTTTGCTAAGAGACGTTACAATGCCCCCTGGCAGCAATTGACTAACGTTAAGACTGTTCGGCAATATGCTACCACTAACGTCCGTTTTCTCATTGTTTGTCACCTTATTTGGAATATTCACTATTCACTTGTTTGCTCTTTTGCACTATAATTTTAATTACACTCTTTATGGTTTTCTCACACTCACCGAGGTGACTGTAAACCTGGTCCCAGGTCACTACAGTTTTCTGGCTGCCCCATTCGGGCTATGTGCGGTCAGGAAACCTGGGAAAACTGCGCCGGAGCCATTGTCATCTCGCCTGGTTTGTAGTAAAACGCAGTCTGATTGTTCATCAAAAAAGGTTGGCATTTATCAAATGTTCACAGATAACATGGTTATTTATGACAAAATGTTAAACTTTTAGTCCCCTTGTTGAAAATGTACCTTCTACACTCTTTCACATTCGTGGTAATGTTTGTGTTCCGTGTCACACTGAAAGTCAATCATTAAATAGTTTTACAGTAGTGTAATGGATTGTCTCTACACTTACTCACGACAAATGTTCTACCATGGTATGGCATTCGTGTTAATTTGCTTCACTAATACGACGAAAACATACAACATACACTCCTGGAAATGGAAAAAAGAACACATTGACACCGGTGTGTCAGACCCACCATACTTGCTCCGGACACTGCGAGAGGGCTGTACAAGCAATCATCACACGCACGGCACAGCGGACACACCAGGAACCGCGGTGTTGGCCGTCGAATGGCGCTAGCTGCGCAGCATTTGTGCACCGCCGCCGTCAGTGTCAGCCAGTTTGCCGTGGCATACGGAGCTCCATCGCAGTCTTTAACACTGGTAGCATGCCGCGACAGCGTGGACGTGAACCGTATGTGCAGTTGACAGACTTTGAGCGAGGACGTATAGTGGGCATGCGGGAGGCCGGGTGGACGTACCGCCGAATTGCTCAACACGTGGGGCGTGAGGTCTCCACAGTACATCGATGTTGTCGCCAGTGGTCGGCGGAAGGTGCACGTGCCCGTCGACCTGGGACCGGACCGCAACGACGCACGGATGCACGCCAAGACCATAGGATCCTATGCAGTGCCGTAGGGGACCGCACCGCCACTTCCCAGCAAATTAGGGACACTGTTGCTCCTGGGGTATCGGCGAGGACCATTCGCAACCGTCTCCATGAAGCTGGGCTACGGTCCCGCACACCGTTAGGCCGTCTTCCGCTCACGCCCCAACATCGTGCAGCCCGCCTCCAGTGGTGTCGCGACAGGCGTGAATGGAGGGACGAATGGAGACGTGTCGTCTTCAGCGATGAGAGTCGCTTCTGCCTTGGTGCCAATGATGGTCGTATGCGTGTTTGGCGCCGTGCAGGTGAGCGCCACAATCAGGACTGCATACGACCGAGGCACACAGGGCCAACACCCGGCATCATGGTGTGGGGAGCGATCTCCTACACTGGCCGTACACCACTGGTGATCGTCAAGGGGATACTGAATAGTGCACGGTACATCCAAACCGTCATCGAACCCATCGTTCTACCATTCCTAGACCGGCAAGGGAACTTGCTGTTCCAACAGGACAATGCACGTCCGCATGTATCCCGTGCCACCCAACGTGCTCTAGAAGGTGTAAGTCAACTACCCTGGCCAGCAAGATCTCCGGATCTGTCCCCCATTGAGCATGTTTGGGACTGGATGAAACGTCGTCTCACGCGGTCTGCACGTCCAGCACGAACGCTGGTCCAACTGAGGCGCCAGGTGGAAATGGCATGGCAAGCCGTTCCACAGGACTACATCCAGCATCTCTACGATTGTCTCCATGGGAGAATAGCAGCCTGCATTGCTGCGAAAGGTGGATATACACTGTACTAGTGCCGACATTGTGCATGCTCTGTTGCCTGTGTCTATGTGCCTGTGGTTCTGTCAGTGTGATCATGTGATGTATCTGACCCCAGGAATGTGTCAATAAAGTTTCCCCTTCCTGGGACAATGAATTCACGGTGTTCTTATTTCAATTTCCAGGAGTGTATATCCTCGAATGAATGAATATTTTGAGTTTATACACAGTAAACTAAAGAAAAAAATGTTCGTCACGTAATTTCGTGTCCAATAAATCATTTTCATATTAGTACATTAATAGCGTAGTTGGTAATGTTCGGTTGAATGTCCACAATGTCGTACGGAGCGGGCGGCGCGAACCAATTGTTGCGTAGCGTCATCTGGAACGCGGCGTGCCAACGACCGCTGGGATCGACGACCTGCTCACCGTAACAGCGACGGAGTGTTGGGGTGGCGCCCGCGCAGTCGCGAACCGCGCCGAACCATTCGCCAATGTCGGTGTGTTGCAGTTGTTTCCCGCGACCGGCTGGCGGGCGGCACGGCACCCGTCTCTGCTTCTCCGCATGGCTCCCCGTCACAACGCATGAAACAAATATTCCACAACGGTGTACTGTCTTTAAGGATACAGGTTATTAGCTGTGGAAGAAAATGCAACTTGGTTAAAAGCGTTTATTGTTCAGTAAGCCGTCGTTTCGCTGGTATGCACAGGATGTTTTGGCGTGATCAACTGGTTTCTTGTGGCTTCACAACTGAATTGCATTGTGACACTGGTATTTAGGGTTCGTCACACGCACGTTGTACTACACACTTTCCTTTGCTCTCACGGTCGATACGCTGCCAGAGCGTCCCTCAACACGCGAAAATGTTGCGGTTCATACACACTAAATGTTTCCGTTGAGCGATGTTTGTTTGAATCGACTCCGAACGGATCACTAACTACCGTTTTTACACACAGTAAATTTATTGTTAGTTGAGCACTGCACTATGACAGTTAGTCACTCATCACTTAACTTATTCCGACGTATATATTGGTGCAGATACAACAGTTATTTTCTGTCCCTGCTGCACACAATGTTCCGTCCTTTCCTAGATTGTTTATGCACACAGTTTATTTTTAATGCATATCAACTGTTCTTAGCATAATCACTCTCATCTATATTGAGTTCATTGTGTTTACCATGTCATTACACACTTTTAGTATTGTTACTAGGCATATACGGCTTTTTTTGTAATTATTTAAAGCTGTGTGATTTTTGGTACATAGTTATTTTTTCTTTTTCGGTGTAGCTTGCCAGGTTATCACCCATCTGGCAAACAGATTTTATCATGTGCATGACAGCTGGACTTGGTCATATTGCTCAATAAATACTTCATTTAGTATTAGTATTTTTTTAAAAATGATCTGTCCTACAGGACTGCAGTGTAGATTCAGCGTAGATTGACTTGATTCGCGTACCGCGTAATTAATACACTCCTGGAAATGGAAAAAAGATCACATTGACACCGGTGTGTCAGACCCACCATACTTGCTCCGGACACTGCGAGAGGGCTGTACAAGCAATGATCACACGCACGGCACAGCGGACACACCAGGAACCGCGGTGTTGGCCGTCGAATGGCGCTAGCTGCGCAGCATTTGTGCACCGCCGCCGTCAGTGTCAGCCAGTTTGCCGTGGCATACGGAGCTCCATCGCAGTCTTTAACACTGGTAGCATGCCGCGACAGTGTGGACGTGAACCGTATGTGCAGTTGACGGACTTTGAGCGAGGGCGTATAGTGGGCATGCGGGAGACCGGGTGGACGTACCGCCGAATTACTCAACACGTGGGGCGTGAGGTCTCCACAGTACATCGATGTTGTCGCCAGTGGTCGGCGGAAGGTGCACGTGCCCGTCGACCTGGGACCGGACCGCAGCGACGCACGGATACACGCCAAGACCGTAGGATCCTACGCAGTGCCGTAGGGGACCACACCGCCACTTCCCAGCAAATTTGGGACACTGTTGCTCCTGGGGTATCGGCGAGGACCATTCGCAACCGTCTCCATGAAGCTGGGCTACGGTCCCGCACACCGTTAGGCCGTCTTCCCCTCACGCCCCAACATCGTGCAGCCCGCCTCCAGTGGTGTCGCGACAGGCGTGAATGGAGGGACGAATGGAGACGTGTCGTCTTCAGCGATGAGAGTCGCTTCTGCCTTGGTGCCAATGATGGTCGTATGCGTGTTTGGCGCCGTGCAGGTGAGCGCCACAATCAGGACTGCATACGACCGAGGCACACAGGGCCAACACCCGGCATCATGGTGTGGGGAGCGATCTCCTACACTGGCCGTACACCACTGGTGATCGTCGAGGGGACACTGAATAGTGCACGGTACTGTAAGTAGGCTGTTTATGTTTTCTCTATATAAGTAGGCTGTTTATGTTTTCTTTATGTAAGTAGGCTGTTTAGCTTTTTTATTGGTAACGCCACCTCTGTATGAAAATCACTGGCTGTGCTGTGTGCAGTCCGTGGCAGCTTTGCATTGTTGTAATACTCGCCATTGTAGTGTTAGGCAGCTGGCTGTGAACAGCGCGTAACGTTGCGCAGTTGGAGGTGAGCCGCCAGCAGTGGTGGATGTGGGGAGAGAGATGGCGGAAGTTTGTAATGTGTCATGAACTGATATATATATTATGACTTGTGATGATATCAAGGTAAATACATTGTTCGTTCTCTATTAATATCTTTCATTTGCTAACCATCCCTATCAGTAGTTAGTGCCTTCCATAGTTTGAATCTTTTATTTAGCTGGCAGTAGTGGCGCTCGCTGTATTGCAGTAGCTTGAGTAGCGAAGATTTTTGTGAGGTAAGTGATTTGTGAAAGGTATAGTTTAATGTTAGTCAGGGCCATTCTTTTGTAGGGAATTTTGAAAGTCAGATTGCGTTGCGCTAAAAATATTGTATGTCAGTTTAAGCACAGTCGTGTATAATTGTTCAAAGGGGACGTTTCATATGTCGACCCTTAGCCTAGGATACCTCACTGGAATCTTCTGATTTTTCTTGTAGTTTGTGTATTTAGTGTAGCTTTTGTTTATTGCTAGCGCGTAATTGTAGAGAGAATCTCCTTTGTAGTTGTAGCCTTTCATTGTTGTACAGTAAAACAGTTGTGGCATGCATATAGATTTGCACCAAGTATTTCGCAGCTGTAATTAACTAGATATTATTTTCAGTGCTATGTTAATGTGTTCTCCTATTTTTGCACTTCAAATTGTGCTTTTCTGTGTTATCGTGTGAAATATTGTGACAATTATGGCGTGTGAAAAACGTAACACTAGGCTCCAAAGTAAATTGAGAAATGATAGTGACGACGAGCGTAGCTTGCCAGCACCACTGGGTAATGAATTAACTAATGTTCAAAGTAGTAATTTGGTAATTGCGCATAGGGAAATGGAGCGGGCGGCAAACAATGGTGTAGACAGTGAAACAGGTAGTGAACAGGGAAGCGTTATCGATCGATTGGTCGGCAACAGCTCGCCTCAGGAATCCGAAATGACAGGACACAATTTCGCAAATACTGTAGATTCAGGTTTTGGGTCATCACCGTTTTCTCAAATAAGTCAAGACACATTTTCTGCTTGTCAAAATGTGAATGTTGTCGGTGCAAATGCACTGCCGAAAAGCGTAGAGAAACAGATTCCAGACACTAATACATTATTATTGCAATTAATGCAACAAATGGAACAAAATCAGAGACAAACACAGCAAAAGCTTGAAAAGTTAGACACAATGGAACAACACCAGAGACAAACGCAGCAACAGTTAGACACAGTGGAACAAAATCTCAAAAAGTTAGACACAGTGGAACAAAATCTCAAAAAGTTAGACACAATGGAACAAAATCTTCAAAAGTTAGACACCACACTTGAACAAACACGTGAAGATTTAACTAGTGAGTTACATAACATTGAATCGAAATGTCAAAAAGTCTGTAATGACGTAAAATCACAAATTTATGAGCATTTCCAACCTATTTTTTCGCGGCATGAAAATGCATTACAGAATCATGAAGCAGCCATAAAAGAACTGCAAACTATTTTTCATGAAAATCACAACACCTTGCAAGCTAAAATTGACTCAGTTGCATCTACCGATTCGGTTACGCAACTTGCAAAAACTCAGGAAAACTTAAAGGTCACAGTAGACACGATTGCAACACAAATGGACACTCTGAAACTTGGTTCAGAAAAACATACAAAGGAAATGATTTCACTATCGGATAAAGTAGCCGAACTTTCAGATCAGTTCACTAACTTATCTACAAAGGTAGATGATGATCTGAATGACACAACACCTGTAGCCTTCACTGACACAGAAGAGTATGAACAAATTAGAAAATTCAAACAAAATCAAAATCAAATCAATACACAGTACAAAAGAGAAATCCGGGAAGTGCAAGATCAGTTGGCACAAGTAGTACAAGAATTACGTATTTCAGAGGACACTCGCGCCCCAATACGGGAAGAGGGACATACAAATACGGAACAGACACAAAATAACAACACAGGGCACTTCGGAAATTGTGAAAGAAGTTGGCAAGGTACGCCGAATTTTGAGATGGAACCGCCGAAACGACGTAACTATGACCGAGATGCTACTCGCCGACACGATGATTTTGACTATAAGCTGTTCATTACTACACGTAAATTCAAAACATTTAAGAATTCTGGCAACGACATTCATCCACAAGCGTGGCTCCATCAATTCTCTCATTGTTTTCCTCCCAACTGGTCGTTGGAACACAGATTAGAATTTATGTGTCGCTACTTAGAGAATGAACCAGCTGTAAGAATGCGATCGGTAATTCACGATTGCCACAGTGAAGGAGAGTTTTACCATGCCTTCCTCTCAGCATATTGGTCTCAAGCCACACAAGACCGTGTAAAACATAGCATCATAATGATGAAACGTTTCGAACAATCTGAATTTTCCAGTCTTATGAAATATTTTGAAGACATGTTGCATAAGAATCAGTATCTTTCAAACCCATACAGCCCCTCAGAACTCATCCGCATTTGCTTAATCAAACTGCCTGAACATTTACGACATATTATTTTGGCAGGACGTTGCAAAGACGACATTGAAGCATTTCAGGGACTCTTACAAGAATTAGAAATTGACACTGACAATCGCGGAACGCGAAACCAGGAACACAGCAATTACAGGTCACATCCGTCGCAATTCCGCGATGAAAGAAGTAATAACTTTACACGACAAGGCTATTCTTACAACGCAAATCGTGACCAAAACAGACACCACCCATATGACAACCACTGGCAGAGTAATAATAGTTACAGAGAAAGATCGCATTTCCGTAGTAATGAATATGACAGAGATAACCACAGAAACAGACAATATGGGAACCAAAACAATTATTACCAGGGGAGACAGAATAACTTCAGACGCAACAGTTCAGCGCGGAGTTACGATTCAGGGAGAAATTCTCCACCACGTGACCGACAAGGAAGAAACTACGGATTCTACCGAAATGACGACAGACGATATGATCATAACGACAGACGTCAATTGCATCAGAACTGGCGGGATTCAAACAGAGCAGGGCCCTCTCGGCAAGGCGAATTTGTAGAAGTTAGGTCTCCTAATCCCAATAACGACGCGCGCCAACAAAGAGACAGACAATGACTCGCACAGCAGGCAGCCGCGTGCGCCAGGTGGCTCAGAGAAAAATAACATAGACGCTAACCTTGAGAAAAACTCCAGTATTCTTTACCGACGTATACCGCCTGACAATTGCATTCAAGTTCAAACTCTGAGTACTATGAAGAGTAAAGGTTTACACCACATTCCACATGTAAAACCGTTTATTGAGAGATAATCTGCTTTTACCTTTGTCTTTGCCATATAACTTTTCATTTTACGTTGCTAGTATGCTTTGTCAGACTTAGAATCTGTTAACATGTAACAATGTTTGAAGTGAAATATCCAGTCAAGAACCAAGAGAACTTATTTAAACAGAAATTACGAATGCATTGTTATTGCGAACAGACGACACAGTGTAATTGTGTGTGTACATTCTTGCTTGTTAGTTGTACGATTAGAACATTTACCAGTACTGCTAATGAGATTTTAATGCAACATTTTGGTTTACTTGAAAATACATTCCGGATTTAAAGTACTTTCTGAGAGATACCAGATGACACAGAGGTTAGTTTATGTGACAGCTACACGATTTTTATCACGACGCTACTAATGAGTGACAATTTACAATGTTGCTTTTGCAGTGTATCTGTTTTATATCTGCACAGTTTTCTGAATTCTTCTAGGAAGAAAAACATGTTTTAGTAGTAACTTTTGTGGTATAGCAACAATGAGACAGCCTTTTTCGTGGCATAACAATACGTTACTGTACAGTACTTTCCTCATCACGGCAATAAGCGTAATAACTAAGATATCTATACGCAAAGCATTTCACTTTTGTGTATCATGAGGTAAGTACATTGACTTTAGCAGAACTTTGCTTACGGAGGACGATAACTACGACAGTTCCACAGAATTATCTTACAGCAAGACGCGCATTTAGCGCTACAGGACACGCATTTGAGTGATTAATCTTATACTTAAAACACTTATTTTCAAAGATTTTTTAATTACAAAGAAAGTTTTCCGTGATACATTTCATTCCATTGCTGTAATTTGTAACACCTGAGGGTATAATTACATTTATCCTCAGGGGGGTACACGCTTACTTTGTGTACCATGTGTGTGGCAACCACAAGGAACCCTAGCTAATATGGTATTTGCTTATACAACTTTACACATCGGTACCATATTTCTCTAACACAGAATTACACAGCTATCTGATTATTTGACAGAGAGACAAACATTTATTTTACTATATCAGTGACAGATGTTTACGTAATTACACCGTTGGATAACTTCATACTTATGAAACTGTATTTTGTCTGTACTTTGTAAACTGTTCATATTTTTTCGGAACCATTGTGATACTATGAGAGATTTGAATGATATATTTGGTAAGGGAGCATGATTTTAAAGTACGTTTGAGGTAGATGACACTATTGAAATGAGCAGAGAATTTTTTTTACGTTTTGAAATTATTGGAGGAAGTTACGACGATTTTGAGATTTGACTGAAGTGTTATGATGTTATTATTACGACGACGATGTGTACTATGCTGTTGAGGTATGTTTATGATAAATAAGCTGATGCTATATGAGGAATCTGATTATGCTATGTAGCTATTATGATGAAATATTGAAGACGTGTTGATGAATATGAATATGTATATGTGTAATAAGGTAAGGAATAAGGAGTAGGGGTTAGGGACTCTGATTTATGAAAAGGTTGTTGGAAACCAAGAATCGTACTTTAAGAGTTATGAAATGTGTGTGTATATGCATGAATGTATCACAATGCCACTGAAAATTTTTTTGGACACTGTTATATTTATAGGGTTTTGTTTCTACAGATTTGCAACGCTAATTCTTGACCTGTGAAATATTTTTATATGAGACTACCACGGTAGCAGAATCTCCTGTCGTAAATATTTCCGTACGAAAGTTAAGTGACCACCTGCACGTAATGCGTCGCGGGCACCCAGCTGTGTCAGACGCCTGGAGAAAAAGCCATTATTGCGAGCCCTTTTCAGCGGCACAGGTAGCACAAAAAAAAAAGGGGGAGGCCATTATCCTTGGAAATATTCTTACATCTGCAAACCTGATAATGACAAGTGTCTTTCTACGAGAATTGAGAGCTACTGACTTACGAAATGCCACATAGCTATTGAATGATGTTTTTATGCTTTGGTTTGCGTAATTGCTTATTTCATTTGACATCTGTTTTCCAGCTGTGTTGCAGCATTGGTTTCATAAAATAAAATTAAATGCATTTGCTAATGTGAACACTTTCTGTCAACAGATCTATTAAATAATTATTTTATGATCCACATTCTTTAAAAAAGGAGCACTTGGAAAGGAAAGAACAATAAGAAGGAACTAGTAACTGCATTCATAATTTTCTTTTCAAGTAATTGGTAACTTTTTGGTAGAATAACTTCTTGTGGTGCACCACTTTAATTACATAGATATTAAGATGTGAATATACATTTCCCTTATCTGCATTGTTGTTTTTACTGTAATATTTTTTCTGCTTGAGCTATGTCATGTTTAGGTATAAGTTACTGCTGTTTGCCAGGCGTAGTGTTACTGAATTTGACTTTGTATTACTCTGCTAAGCCAGATTTATTTTTTGGTTGCTGCACAGTGCCTTACATTAGTTGTAATATTGCAATTGCTTTGCCTATTTAAATTTTTTGTCATTGATGTTTGTGTTAATTGTTTTGTGCTGTGGCATTGCTTCGTCCCTTAGTTTAATATCTGAGCTCAGTAGATTTAAGTTAGCTTAAGAGGGGGTAGACTATATAAGAACCTAACTATGGAGAATAGGGAAAGAATGCTTTGAAAGTTATATGAAAACGTTTTGGGCCCAAATGAGTATTGTACAATCAGAAATAATTATTTTGAAAGAAATATGAACAGAATACAGAAAGCAGGCTTAGATAGGACTTTTTGGGAATAATGATGAACAAAGGGAGATCTCCATGCAAAATACTGCAGTAAAACAAACCCTGTCCTTTTCCTTTTGTGTTATCCCACTATATGTTTGTGTACCCTTGTGTATTTGTTTTCTTCCTGTCTCTGTGTAGTTTCATAGAATTTTTTTTCTTTTAATATTAAGCTACATTCACTATGATGAGGAATACTGTTATCCTCAAATATAATTTGCATTAATAATATGTTATTTACTTTGTAAAGATATTAGACATTATTCATTCTGTTTAAATGCTTATGTGTGAAGTTGATGTTTCGAAAGTTATTCTGATCTTTTATGTACGTACTCATGTCATAATTCCTGTAACACTGATGTATATGTTAGTTCGATTCTTTTGTAAAGCCTGTACTACAAATGTTATCTGTATTGTTATGTTTTTAATGATGTATTTTGTACCTTTGTTATTGTATTCTTATGTTATAAAATTGTAATTGTCACCAGTTCATGATATTATTAACTTGTTAGTTCCATTTCACTGCACACATTTCTGGTGGTCGTAGTATATGGACAATATGTAAGAAGTAGGGACTGTTAGTGTTTGCACGTGTGTTAATAATTCAGCAAGGGACTGGATAACAGCATTGCTGGTTCTAAGGACAATTCCAAAAACTTTGTGAGTGCACAAGTGGTGGTTTATGGACTTGCTATATTCTCCGCAAGACTCTTCGATGGTGAATGTGTACCTGCACAATCGCAACAGATGGCTGCTGGTAATCTCTACCAGGACTACAGTGGGTCTGCATCTATGATGACCTACCAACGCCATTATTTCTACAAGGACTGCAGTGGGTCTGCACCTCTGGTGGCCCACCAATATCGTAATCTCTACCAGGACTACAGTGGGTCTGTTCGGTGATGACCTACCTACCAATATTCATCAAAACTTCGACTGACTCTGCTGTGGGTTTGCTCTGTTGTGGACCAATACTTGTCTGCATGTCGAGAGTCAGCACTGTCTTTCCGTTGGAAGGACAACACTACTTCTTCAAGACTGCATGGAAATCCACTACTTCTGTGTGCATTTTCTTTTACTGCTCAGACTTTGAGAAAAACACTGCTATTCTCCTGTTATGTACGATTAGGACTGTCTTTATGGACTGTGAGAAAATTTGAGCTTTTGACCAACGTAATATCAATAAGTGTGTGCATTTGATTTCTTTGTTATTGTAATTATGAAAAATTTTATCAAATCATTATTGGCCACTGCCCAAAATAAAAATTTGTAAACTTTTTTGTGGGGAGCATGGGGGCTATGTAAGTAGGCTGTTTATGTTTTCTCTATATAAGTAGGCTGTTTATGTTTTATGTAAGTAGGCTGTTTAGCTTTTTTATTGGTAACGCCACCTCTGTATGAAAATCACTGGCTGTGCTGTGTGCAGTCCGTGGCAGCTTTGCATTGTTGTAATACTCGCCATTGTAGTGTTAGGCAGCTGGCTGTTAACAGCGCGTAACGTTGCGCAGTTGGAGGTGAGCCGCCAGCAGTGGTGGATGTGGGGAGAGAGATGGCGGAGGTTTGTAATGTGTCATGAACTGATATATATATTATGACTTGTGATGATATCAAGGTAAATACATTGTTCGTTCTCTATTAATATCTTTCATTTGCTAACTATCCCTATCAGTAGTTAGTGCCTTCCATAGTTTGAATCTTTTATTTAGCTGGCAGTAGTGGCGCTCGCTGTATTGCAGTAGCTTGAGCAGCGAAGATTTTTGTGAGGTAAGTGATTTGTGAAAGGTATAGTTTAATGTTAGTCAGGGCCATTCTTTTGTAGGGAATTTTGAAAGTCAGATTGCGTTGCGCTAAAAATATTGTATGTCAGTTTAAGCACAGTCGTGTATAATTGTTCAAAGGGGACGTTTCAGTACATCCAAACCGTCATCGAACCCATCGTTCTACCATTCCTAGACCGGCAAGGGAACTTGCTGTTCCAACAGGACAATGCACATCCGCATGTATCCCGTGCCACCCAACGTGCTCTAGAAGGTGTAAGTCAACTACCCTGGCCAGCAAGATCTCCGGATCTGTCCCCCATTGAGCATGTTTGGGACTGGATGAACCGTCGTCTCACGCGGTCTGCACGTCCAGCACGAACGCTGGTCCAACTGAGGCGCCAGGTGGAAATGCCATGGCAAGCCGTTCGACAGCACTACATCCAGCATCTCTACGATCGTCTCCATGGGAGAATAGCAGCCTGCATTGCTGCGAAAGGTGGATATACACTGTACTAGTGCCGACATTGTGCATGCTCTGTTGCCTGTGTCTATGTGCCTGTGGTTCTGTCAGTGTGATCATGTGATGTATCTGACTCCAGGAATGTGTCAATAAAGTTTCCCCTTCCTGGGACAATGAATTCACGGTGTTCTTATTTCAATTTCCAAGAGTGTATTCAAGGACGTGTACCAAGTACATGGGCTTCAATTAAAGCATCGATACATACCAAGCGTAGGTTACACGGAACGGGTTTGTCTTTGAATGAATTCTGCTCCAGGGTCGTTCCCAGATCACTATTGGCAGTAACACTACATCACATAATTGTTTTATACTACAAAGTCATTTTTTGTCCAGTAGAGACTCTCTCTCAGGGTTCCTTAATTCTAACACAATTACACCTGTTACATTACTATATGAAATCTCATCATTAATTGTACTTACCTACTACAAATGAAAAATGATTCAAGAAATTATTCATTACTTTGTCAACAAAAAGATTGTTCATTGCTTGATGAGCATATGGTATTTTAATGGCACTGATTGTCTGTAAACAAAATCTTCAGTTTGCATGCTATTGCCCAGTTTGTTGGTTCTACTTACATGCTATGCTTACTTATTTATGTGTTCTTCTTCAAAATTTTAAATACACACAAATTCTTTCTTAAAGCTAACATACTTATACTCTAAAACACAACTGAAATCTTCTTACTACTACTATTTACATCTGATAGGTCATTGAATAAATAATTTTACTATCCCACTCTAACATCTTTCGAATCTCTTTAGCCACTACTTCCCTCCTCGATCAAGGGATGGAGTAAGATGCGCGACAGTACGTTTTGTGGGGCATCACGTCTATGTGATAGTGGTACCCCTTGATTATTCCTGGTCGGTCGGTAAATACCATGGTATATTCCGATACCAGTTGCGTTAACTGTTGCTTTTGTATGTTGCTTAAACTTTCAGATTCCTGTACTTTGGTTTGAAATGCATCAACATTTGTTTCAGAATTTCTATCTTCCATACTAGGATAATAGAGATCTGCCACATGTGAATAATCATCGAGGTGTAGTACCCAGGGGTTCCTACATCTGATATTTATTCGAATGCAACATGGCACAAGTACCTCCTTCGATTTCATCATAGACAACTCAATCCTCCTACCTTTATTACCTATGCTTAGTTTTCCCGAGGAGAGGTCGATCACTGCGTCCCTCTCACGGAGAAAATTTACGCCCAGAGTGCAGGCCACCTTTAACCCTTTAACAATGAGGAACGGCACACTATGGCTTCGCCCTCCTTACAAATCTCCACCTGCACCTGGCACTTAACTAATTGGCTCTGTGCACTTATAGCTCCAGACACCTTGCAATTATTAATTAACCGGGAAAGTCGGTATGCTACGTCCCTTCCCCAGCTCTTTAAACAGTTCTGTACTCATTACACTCACTGCGGCACCTGTGTCAATGATTATATTCACTGCAACATCATTGATTTTCGCTTCTATTATGGCTTGCACATTTTCGTTGCTATCTTTATTACATTCATGGGGTTCGGTCAGTAGATCTTTATCCATACTGATACCGTCGTTGTATCGCAGCATATGTATTCCAGGCATATTATTGTCATTCGTGTTGCTCTCACTCCACCCCTCGGCCAGCGACGGAGAGCATAATGTGGCCGATTCTAGTTTGTTGGATGGCTTGCTTGCGAGGTACTTGGACGGCTATCGTCTGCGACCTCTACTATGTGTACGTTTTGATTTGTAGGCCGCCACGACTGCGCAATAGGCGCGTTTTGCAGTGGTGGTCTGTTGTTACCGTACCGGTCATTACCTTGCCGTTCTGGGCTTGGTCGCTGATTCTGATTCCAATTGCGATTACTGTCGCTGTAATTGCTATGCCACTGACCTCGCGCATTTTTCCAGCGGTTGGTCCCTGGCGGTCCGGAATCGTACCGGTCGTCAAATCGACGCTTTTTACTATGGGACGGCTGCCCATAGCCGTTCTGAGTTCTACCATTATTACCATTTTGTGAGTGCTCTTGCCGCTTATTACCGCCCCCACCATTTCCATGGTTGTGGTTTTGTGCACTATTATTTCTGTCATGTTTACACTCTGATCCATTATTCCGTGAGTGATCACACGCTGCTTTTGCGTCTTCCTGGATTAAGTCTATTGAATCTAGAACAGACAGGAAATGTTCCCTGTCGTTCTCTGGTACGTGTATTAGTTTCTCTTTGATATGAATGGGTAAATGTGATTTTAGGAGTCTTATTATGTCTCTTGGTGAGATAGGCTCATCCCAGTAGCGCGTGTTGTTTATATTCTTCTAGAAATACCATCTCAGATTCCCAAGACGGGGTGAGTACGGTTCGGCATTGTATACTTCTTTTCTTAGCCGCTCTTGTATACAAGGCGACCAGTATTTCGACAAAAACGCCCTTTCGAACTGTTCATACGTCATGCAGCTGTCTGCTACTTCCGTAGCCTACAACGCTGCATCACCCTGAATGTATGACATTACGTATTGAATTTTCTGTGCTTCGTTCCACACTCTAGGCAAGATATTTTTATAGCTTTTTGTGAATACTACTGGGTGTACTGACTTCCGTTCAGTAGTAAACGTTTGAAACTGCTTATTTTTAATCAAGCTTTCTTCAACGAATATTTTTGGACTGTACTGGTTTGCTCCTGGGACATAGGCTGTGTGTTCCGAGCCGAAGCTACAGCTCTTCGCATTATCGCCTAAAGATTCACCATTGTTGCGTCGAGTATAAGTTTGTGCGTTGCCAAAAACATTGGCTGTTGGCGACGTAGTTTCATGTTCAAGATGTTTGCTGCTCTGTGCTAAACCCTTTTCGAATTCGGATATCCGTTTGGTAATATTCACTTGCCACTGGGGAATATCCTCATTGAGTATTGGTTTGATGGTTTGCACGTCGTTCTGTACTTGACTATTTAATGCGGTACTGAACGATTCGGAATCTCTATCTGCCATGGCTGCTTGTACCTTAGAATCAATATTTTTGTCGATCTCGCTCTCCTTCGCTTCTAGCCATGAGTTGAATTCGGTTTCAATTTTAGCCGCTTGTTCGTTCCACTTCTGCTCTACAAGCTGTGTGGAATCTATTTCTAGCTTTTCTGATCGATTGGCCAAGACACCTATCTCGTCTACAATGTTAGTGTTTGCTACTTGCAGGTTGTTGACCTGTACAGTCAACTCCTGCACGGCCTTAGGTATCGACTCATAATTCTATTTCATACAGGCAATCTCTTTTTTCATAATTTCTAACGATTGCACAAGTAGCTGATCCCGCTCAGCTTGCTGGCGATCCCGCTCGGCCTGCTGGCCAAGATACTTTTCCTCTAGCTGGCAATCTCGCTCAGCTTGCTGTGCAAGGATATTCTCCATTAGCTGGCGATCCCGCTCAGCTTGCTGGGCAAGGAAATTTTCTGTTAACTGGCGATCTCGCCCAGCTTGCTGTGCGAGAAAGCTCTCAATTTTTTCGTCCTTTTCAGCTTGTTGTTGCGAAAATTTTGTCTCGTAATCCAGCACGCGCTCTAATATCGCCTGAAGTAAATACCCACCAGGCAGATTACCACTCTCGGATTCCTGCTTCTCTGGGGGTGGTCCAATTTCTTTATCTACATCTCCTTGATCACTGGTGGGCGGTGGCGCCACTTCCTGTGCCCCTGCCCCCACATTTTCGCATGGTATATCCTCAAAGAGAGTACTTGTACTGCTTAATGCACCCGTTTCCATATTTCCTGCACTAACTAATGGCTGTCCCTCAGTATCTATATCGCTCGGACGTTGACTACGCAATTTAACCATATTAATAAATTACCTATTCGAACACAGAAGCTGACAGTTTTGCCACTTGCACATAAAGTACGGTAATTTATCTACAAAACATTGCACATTAAAAATTACTATCTACACTCAACTTTGCCCTGTCATAAACACTAACGTCAAACTACGCACACCACTGGCGATATGAGATCACTTCACTGGAGTTAAGCTTCTACAAACAGGACAACTACACTGTAGTCTTACCTTTAGTTTATCTGATTTCGGGGTTCGGCTTCCCCCGGATTATGTAGTCGTTACAGTTTCTCAGTACTATCAGGAGCTTTTCCTCTGACTCACTTGCAGTGGTGCGTTTTTTCATGAAAGAATTTTTGTACATTCATTAATACATGGCATTAATCATGAGACACATACATACATTTATCACTAAATACATACATGTATATAACAATAGACAATGAAAGAAAATACATAAAACAGTTATTATTTTCGTGCCCACTGCAAATTCGGGCCCCACGTTGGGCGCCAGTTTCGCTGGCTCTTTACTATTTACTTTGTTTTATTACTACTCGCGTAACAACTAACATATGAAATAAAATATGTTGCTACGAAAAGAGCCTCGAAATACCTTTTAGTGATGCTGTGCTGCTGTGACTTTCTTTGGATCATTAATTTTCAACAAAACAAAATAGATTATGTTCTTCTTGTTCTGGATCTGGCTTTTTATTAAAGGAACATTTTTTCGTTACTGTAACTCGCCGTAAAGTTCAACATATCTTCCTTACTTTATAGTTATTGAGAAGGTTAATAAAAATTACTTCGTTATCAATACTGATGTTACAGTACGCAATGATTGTTCAACATCAAAATTTTGCAGTGGGTTTTTGTTAACAGTAAGACACCAATAAATACCACGACTAACACGAGAACATGAGACTATTGTCATAGAAAAAGATGTTTTTACTATAAGGTCTGCCAGACCAGAACTACGCACAGCAAGATTTCTTTTATGTTATGAAGGTAAATTATCTTTTTGCACTGTTAATAATACATTACCAGCAGCCCGCGTCAACCTGTAAAACACATCATAAAATCTGCTGCTCTGCTCTGCAATTCCGAAAGCTGAAAGAAATAATTTTAGTTCACTATTACCTGCCCGCTTCTTTGCGGTATGATTGATTTCATTTAATGCAGTTTGAATGCGCCGCAGCAGCGGCTCGTTCATTCGTAGCGCAGCTCTGCACCACGAATAATATTTAAATAACTGCAAATGTCTTAAAGGGATGAGATAAAATACCAGGCAAGCTTATTACAAATCATGATGCAAGGTTTCTCTAAGTAACTCTATTCAAAACATTTAAACAAATTAAGTTATTACACACCTTTCCAAAGGTATGTCTAATGGCGTCCCTCTCACAATCTTGAGAAAAGAATGCTACGCAAGCGTACACGTCACAGGCTCTTCCTACTCACGTAACTACAAGAAGACGACAGAGAAATTAACGTTCGTTAATTACTATTTATACTAGTCACCTATTCTCATCTTTGTTTGATATTTAATAAGTATCGTCTGTGGCGGTTTCAGTACTCGCCGACACAGATATTATTTAAAAAATCAGTACATAATTCTATACAAGGACAAAACGTGATACATAATGCTTTCTCTTTATTACAGAAAGTTCACACAATCGTTGTCCACGCAATTAAATCATGCAGTTCAATTATTCTTTTCTCCTTTTTTTTAACCACATGTAATATTTGTTTTGCTAAGAGACGTTACACTACAAGTTTTTACAGACAAGTATTTGTATAAGTTGACTGATTCTACGGGTGGCTGGTTAACTTCCTAAGTTTTGGGCTTTGTGAAGTGCTGCAATTTACATTTCTGAATATTTAAAGTAACTCACCAGTCTCTGCACTATCTGACTAAATATTTGCACAGTTTTTTTCAGTCAGTAAGTACGCCAATGTAGACAAGTGTTTCTTCTGCGTAAAGTACGAGCTTAGTATTATTATTACCTGCTAGGTCTTTAATATACAAAACGAACGACAAGGGCTCCCTGGGATGCGCCTGAAGTTACTTCTGCATCTGATAGCATTTTGCATTCTATGTGTCAAGAAACCTTCAGCCCAGTCATTAATCTCGCTAGATACGTCATAGGATCCTACTTTCTTTAATAAGTGTTGCTATAGTACTAAGTCAAATGCTTTTCGGAAGTCAAGAAATACTGGATATATCTGACTGCATAAATCCATGAATTTCACGATGTCATGTGAGAGAAACCAGAGTTCATATGAGTGCTGTTTTCGGACATTAACACGGCTTGGAACATTCCGTTCGAAATACCTCTTTTCTTTTGGGATCAGAATACGTTCTGAGACCGTACGGCAAATGGATATCATTGGTATCGGACATTAATGTTGTAGATAATTTCTGCTACCTTCTTGCAGATGCATGTGGCCTCTTCGATCTTGCCACTACTGGATACAGTTTTACCTAAATATTTTTGCAACTTCTTTTCCATTTGAGCCATGCGTCTGTGGGAGGCACTACCCATTACCCTAAATCTGATCCCAATCAACGCAACACTGAAGAGGTGGCTATAGCTCCTCCTGTATTTTTGGTGATGCTTCCCTCCTGTGCCCCAACAGGCTGTCAATATTCCCCAGATTTATTCACCTTCTTTATTCACCTCTTTCTCTCGTTTCTCCTAGCCCTATTATGTTTACTCCAATATCTGACCTGCAAGCGGTTCTTTGTTATTTCTTTCTTTGTCAAAGACCAGTTACCTCTTTTTGGAATTTTGTTGGCATTTCTACCAACTGCCATTTGATACGACACATTATGTGAAATGTATTTGCAATAATTTTAATAATACATTTTTTTACATCCACTAATATTACTGTTACAATGTTTCACTCATATGCTACTCCCATTTCAGTGTTCACTGCAAAGAGAATTTTTACAGGGCCTTATCTCCCTATCCTTGCCAGGTCAAGTTCTTGAATAATATTTGGTCACCTGTGGATGTAGACGAGGTCGTGTGCGTCATGATCACCAGACTGTATGGCAGTGTCATGGATCGAATATGGAAACCACACTACCGTTTACCGCACAGTAATAAAGTATGCTATTGAATATGAAGATAATCCATCTGTCGGAAAGTAACATTGCGATCGACACTTATGATGAAGCCCACTACACACTTTAAGCCTTCAGACACGTATGCGTATCAGTGATTATATTTATAAGCAGAAAAGCTCATATAAAACTATGTACATTAAAATTCATTATTTCATGCATAACTACTTATATTTTATGTGATAAGAATAATTGTGAAGTTTTACACAGGAAGACATGTAAATTTATTTTTACTAAGTTCTGCTAAATTATGCATCAGTTAACCGAAATAATGTCTTTTAAAATGGGGTAAATCATTTAAATTTTTTTGCCCCAAATTTTATCTTTGTCCTTCTCGTTCGCACTCGGTGGGAAGTATTGTATAGTGGAGTCAAGTCCTGTATGTGATACTGTAGAAAGGAGATATGTGTAGGTGGAAATTATGGTCAAGTCAGTTGATGTACAATTTTGTCAGTCTGATATGCGAAGAATTGCAAATACAAAAAACCTAGTCATTTTATTTCATTTCGTAATTAGAGCTTCATTGTTTATTCATAATCCTGTAATCAGTGCATGATCTGCGGACATTATCATAACCCCGAAGAGAACACAACAAAGTCGAGCTCAAGAAAATCAGTTAAGTAAAAAGTTGTAAGTGAACATACCCTTCAATGATGCTCCCTTCAGAATTATGAAAGTCCATTCTGTGGATTCGTCATTGTACCCGTATACATGTTACCCAAGTGGTGTGTTACATTCTACTAGCGATCGAGATAGGGCCGCTATTTACGGTCGTATTCCGAAGTACTGCGATTAAAATCTCCGTCCAGCCGTACAGTTTCAAGCTTTCAGTTGTTTCTCTTAAGTCCAGGATGATTATTTTGGGAAGACCAAGACCGATTCCTTCGCTACTGCTGTCCAGCCTGGTCCTGTGCTCCATCTCTAACGATGTCGTAATCGAAACCTGAAGTCCGTTAGCTTCCTTTCGGCGGTCCTTTAGGCTCCCTACAAGAACCTTAGAGCGCAATGTGTGCACTGAGTTTTACTCCCTTCTTTCACATGGGTTCATCCAAACCACAAGAACACGCAAGCACAGCAACACACCATGTATCTACTCATGGATCACACACACGGGACGAATGTACCATAAGTAAAAAAACAAAACGGTCCGCTTTTGGAACAATCCCATATGCTGCCATGAAAACAGCTCATAACGTTTAGATTAGAATTAATCACTTAACAACTTTAATTACCCGTCTGGAGACAGTAGAAATGTCAAAATTTCTAGGTGATAAATCTCACGTTTGTCAGGAGAATAAAAAATATATAAATCTCTTTTCCTACATAACTTATTGTATACTAAAAATTGAGAAGACATTCTGATATGAGGTAATTATGCAACTGACTGCATCACTGCAAAAAAAAATGAGACAAATTAGAAAATAAGTAATACATTAAGAACGTTTTAGGTGCCATACAAGGGAACAGATAGGTTCTAAGTGCCAATAAGGAAGTTTTTGTTTCAAGTGCCATTAATATGATGCACTACCGTTTATTTGTGATAATACATGTACGGAAATACAACAGTAATGTTGTAACTAGTAGAACTGTAGTTAATCTCATATCCTTTACGTTTTTACAACAGAATAACAATATTAAATTCAAGGAAAAGAAATCTTTCAGTGCTGACATCCATTTCTTACACAATTCCATTCGTAGGATGAGATTTTGCTGTAGGACTTTCTGTGCTGTTAACGAGGAAATGGATTTGTATGAGATTTTACAGGCACACATTGTTTTGTCTTCTCACTTCTCGAACTTTTTTTACTGTTTTTTTTAATCCAAATTATCTCCCCAATTACAATGATGTTTTACTGATATAAACAAAAGCTTACATACACTCTGCCTACCTCATAAACTGTGCGTCAAGTGAACTGAGATGACCCTGATGCCCAGCGCCTCCGAAGGGAAGACCTGTTTGGTACAATGATCACGCCCATTTTAGTAACGAATGTTTTATACATTTTCTCCGTGATTTGGCTCTTGAAACAAGGCTAGGGACGCGCAAAGAGTACCACACAACAGTACTGATAACACATTTTGCGAAAAATGGTGCTAAGAACGTTTGATGTTCCCACTCTTCAACAGTTGATATTCTGGTTTATGATTTGTCGGGTTCTGCAAGTTCATTAAGCAGTTACTTCATTAAAAACACGAAAATTCACTGCCTCTAGCTGCCAAAGTAACGCTTTTGCAAAGATTGGTAAGTTCAAGTGAATTAATTTGAAAGAAGGCGTAATGATTCACACACCACAACCCTGCTGCTGAAATCTTTCTTTATTCTTATTAGTTTATACCTATGAGAGTAACTGCGTCTATTTCGTCGTTGCAGGAGCATTTTTATTATAAATAGCAGAGAGAATAGAAAATAGTGTGATATCAGTCTATTCAGGGGCAAAAGAGGTAATACCAAATTACAGGTACTAAAACAGATTCGCTTCATTTAGGGTTTAAAAAGTATACAAATGAAGTAGAAGAATTTCTTTTCATTCTTATTGTAAATCGGTTAATATTATTCAATATTTGGAAGTCTTGATAAACCAGTCACGTTCTAATAAAGGGTAGCCGTCATCGCTTTGGGGGACCAACATTATTGAAATTTTTTAACAAGCTTTGCCTTAAACGCATCGAAAAAACTTAATTTTTGTTTGCGAACCGTAACTTGCTCATGTGACTGCACCTTAAACCTCTTGCCTGCATATTTTAAACTTCCATGTGATTGATATTCTTCAGTACGATTTTTGATGTGTGTATGTCAACATTTTCGTCGATCAGAGATAAACTATCTTCCCCCAGAATCTTGCCGGAAAGAAGAAATAAAAGAAAATCATCTGCCGCACTTCAAGACTTACTAGTGATAATTCTACACAAATAAACACAGTAACAGACACAATGAAACTAAGCGTGTGGTTTAGGTTTGTGGCAGAACTGTATAATAAAACGGATGTTTAGTTGAAAGCAG
This sequence comes from Schistocerca piceifrons, assembly GCF_021461385.2. NCBI lineage: Eukaryota > Metazoa > Arthropoda > Insecta > Orthoptera > Acrididae > Schistocerca > Schistocerca piceifrons. Next base: position 1,034,231,377 of record NC_060138.1, read on the forward strand.
GATGGCTAACGTCAAATCAAAATAAGTCTGATAGTATTTCACTAACTGATCTCTATTTGCCCTAAAGCATGGGTTCCCTGACATACACAGACTTCAAGTTATATGAGTGAAACACCGAATTTTTTATATAAAAGTAAATTTACGACCTTTTACCCCCTTATTTTCATTTTGTAAGCCAATATTGTGTATTTAATAAAGTATAACATACGTATCAAGCAGACAAAAATTAACAAAAACGAAACTTTGTACACTCGTTCGTCGAATAAAGTCAGCGAGTACCAGGATCCGTTTTATAATGCTTTATTTTATTTGCCCTCTGATCCACAAATTTTCATTTCCCACGTATCGTTCCAGTACCACTCACAACAGAGCGTAATTTGCCAGGTATAGGTATTATATGAGATACGGTACATACCAATGCATAGAATGTCGCGCAATTTTATGTATGCACGGGTGTGTGTCTGTGTGTGTGTGCCTATCGACATGAGTTTGTTACAACAAAGTTATAATGATTAAATTTAACTGGCATACCATCTGGTGTATTAATTCTCATATATCTGCAATTGTGGGCTTAATTATGTTTTCTATAGATCGATTGCTCACCGCCCCGGAAAAATGCAATTAAAGCAAGTATTTCGAATTCATAATACCAACTTTCGGAGTTACTACAGTCTGCAGGAGAGAGATCTATTCCCTGGTTACGAGAAAGATCAACATTACTGTTGATTTAAGGTCATTTATCACTTGCTCCTTGGGCGCATCAGAAACGACATAGAATCGCCAATAAGAAGGCAATGGGGTTTCTGAATCCAAACCAATCACTTTGTGTGCAGTGTGTGCTGCCCTTCTTTGTTCATGACGACACAATCCAAGATGATGCAAGCTCCAACCCTTTATCAATGACGTCACCACGACGTGAAAGGCCACTCCCTTCCCATCACGCTCACCCTCCCCTATCTCTCCAGCCCATCTCAGTATTAGAATGAAGCAGCCAATCACAAAAAATGGTTCAAATGGCTCTGAGCACTATGGGACTTAACATCGATGGTCATCAGCCCCTAGAACTTAGAACTACTTAAACCTAACTAACCTAAGGACAACACACACATCCATGCCCGAGGCAGGATTCGAACCTGCGACCGTAGCAGTCGCGCTGCTCTGGACTGAGCCAATCACAGTGTCGTATTTTAGTGAGTATTAAAATATGACAGTCAGTCGGAATGCAGGTGTGAAACTGCGCAAATTTCGTATCAGTTGGCACAAAGTTCGAATATATGCATTACTTCCAAAAAGAAACTTGACTAGAGGATCACAGATTACAACTGTCTCCGGAGCTGCTGGGCATGGAAGCAGACATATATGGTTCGACCCTATGACGATACCAACCAATATTCAAAACAGAGCCATGCAGCACCCAACTTTGGCTAGTGCTTCTTCTCGCTTCAGGGATTACTTTAACTAAACAGCTTTAGTACTGGTCCATTACAACTGGAGTTTTCTTATCTGGAACACGAATTCAGTCCCTTGGCAATCGCAAATGAGATTTTAATTAGTACTGCTGACATTACATAATACAATTCCTGGATGCAAGGCATAAGTAAGCAGTTTTGCGTGGGCTTTCAAGCTAAGGATTCTGCAGCAGTTCCGTGAATAACAATGAGTAGCATCAATTCGATGAGGGAAGTTAGGTGCGGAGCGGAATTCCGAGAGAGCAGATGGTGTCACACTACATTGCACAGGTTGCTGGGTACACAGCACCGGTAGTAACAGCGGAGGCGATGGTATTGGAAACACCAGCCTGTGGCCTCAGTATCGGCTACAGCATCGGGGCCATCAGAATTGGCAGAAGCAGAAGAATCTTAACTTCGTCATTGGCAGTGGCTTCACCTTCAGCGACAGCAGCAGAGTAGAGAGAGCCAATATGACAGACGGGTTACATACAGACATTGATAGTGTAAATGTACGTGGATTCACAGATTTGTCATCAAAGACGGAGGTTGGTCTGAAATCAGAGAGGGGAATTTTACAGAAGTTTCGATGGCATTTCCTCTCAGAGAGGTCTCAGTTCGTAGTGATACATCGTAAATCATCGAGTAGAACAGAAGTGATATCTGGCGTTCCGCAAGGTAGTGTCAGAGGCCCTCTGCTGTTCCTGATTTATATAAATGACCTAGGTGATAATCTGAGCAGCCCCCTTAGATTGTTTGCAGATGACGCTGCAATTTACCGTCTAGTAAAACCATCATACGGTCAATTCCAATTACAAAATGATCTAGAGAGAATTTCTGTATGGTTCGAAAAGTAGCAATTAGCACTAAACAAAGAAAAGTGCGAGGTCATCCACATGGGTACTAAAAGAAATCCGATACATTTTTGGTATCCGATAAATCGCATAAATCTAAGGGCTGACAATTCGACTAAATACCTAGGAATTACAATTACAAGCAACTTAAATTGGAGAGACCACATAGATAATATTGTGAGGAAGGCGAAACAAAGACTGCGCTTTGTTCGCAGAACACTTAGAAGACGCGTCAGACCCACTAAAGAGACAGCCTACATTACACTTGTCCGTCCTCTGCTGGAATATTGTTGCTCGGTATGGGATCCTTACCAGGTATGATAGACAGAGGACATCGAAAAAGTGCAAAGAAGGGCAGCTCGTTTCGTGTTATCGCGCATTAGGGGTGAGAGTGTCACTGATATGATACGCGAGTTGGGGTGTCAGTCACTGAAACAAATGCGGTTTTCTTTGCGGCGCTATCTACACTCCTGGAAATGGAAAAAAGAACACATTGACACCGGTGTGTCAGACCCACCATACTTGCTCCGGACACTGCGAGAGGGCTGTACAAGCAATGATCACACGCACGGCACAGCGGACACACCAGGAACCGCGGTGTTGGCCGTCGAATGGCGCTAGCTGCGCAACATTTGTGCACCGCCGCCGTCAGTGTCAGCCAGTTTGCCGTGGCATACGGAGCTCCATCGCAGTCTTTAACACTGGTAGCATGCCGCGACAGCGTGGACGTGAACCGTATGTGCAGTTGACGGACTTTGAGCGAGGGTGTATAGTGGGCATGCGGGAGGCCGGGTGGACGTACCGCCGAATTGCTCAACACGTGGGGCGTGAGGTCTCCACAGTACATCGATGTTGTCGCCAGTGGTCGGCGGAAGGTGCACGTGCCCGTCGACCTGGGACCGGACCGCAGCGACGCACGGATGCACGCCAAGACCGTAGGATCCTACGCAGTGCCGTAGGGGACCGCACCGCCACTTCCCAGCAAATTAGGGACACTGTTGCTCCTGGGGTATCGGCGAGGACCATTCGCAACCGTCTCCATGAAGCTGGGCTACGGTCCCGCACACCGTTAGGCCGTCTTCCGTTCACGCCCCAACATCGTGCAGCCCGCCTCCAGTGGTGTCGCGACAGGCGTGAATGGAGGGACGAATGGAGACGTGTCGTCTTCAGCGATGAGAGTCGCTTCTGCCTTGGTGCCAATGATGGTCGTATGCGTGTTTGGCACCGTGCAGGTGAGCGCCACAATCAGGACTGCATACGACCGAGGCACACAGGGCCAACACCCGGCATCATGGTGTGGGGAGCGATTTCCTACACTGGCCGTACACCACTGGTGATCGTCGAGGGGACACTGAATAGTGCACGGTACATCCAAACCATCATCGAACCCATCGTTCTACCATTCCTAGACCGGCAAGGGAACTTGCTGTTCCAACAGGACAATGCACGTCCGCATGTATCCCGTGCCACCCAACGTGCTCTAGGAGGTGTAAGTCAACTACCCTGGCCAGCAAGATCTCCGGATCTGTCCCCCATTGAGCATGTTTGGGACTGGATGAAGCGTCGTCTCACGCGGTCTGCACGTCCAGCACGAACGCTGGTCCAACTGAGGCGCCAGGTGGAAATGGCATGGCAAGCCGTTCCACAGGACTACATTCAGCATCTCTACGATCGTCTCCATGGGAGAATAGCAGCCTGCATTGCTGCGAAAGGTGGATATACACTGTACTAGTGCCGACATTGTGCATGCTCTGTTGCCTGTGTCTATGTGCCTGTGGTTCTGTCAGTGTGATCATGTGATGTATCTGACCCCAGGAATGTGTCAATAAAGTTTCCCCTTCCTGGGACAATGAATTCACGGTGTTCTTATTTCAATTTCCAGGAGTGTATTTACGAAATTTCGATCCCCAACTTTCTCTTCCGAATGCGAAAATATTTTGTTGACACCCACCTACGTAGGGAGGAATGATCATCATAATAAAATAAGAGAAATCATAGCTCGAACGGAAAGATTTAGGTGTTCCTTTTTCCCACGCGCCATTCGAGAGTGGAATGGTAGAGTAATAGTATGAAAACTGTTCGATGAACCCTCTGCCAGGCACTTAGGTGTGAATTGAAGAGTAACCATGTAGATGTAGATGTAGGAAAAGCAGTGCAGCTGGATCACCGCTCAGACAAGCATATATGTAGCGTCTTTAACTGCACCCCAAATAGTCTGAACGAGCAATCTGGTCGACAAACTTTTAAGCCCTTCGCTATATCCTCCACAGGAAAACCATGTATCTACTTGCTATCACCAGCTTCTCTTACAACTGTATACTCATAAATGCTACTTAAAATCGGACTGCGGCATCTGGTGTTCGCTAAAAATATAAACAAATCTGATGTCCTACACTTTATTCTACTAGTAGTGGTTTGCCCAAAAATTAATATTAACCAATTCGAAATTCAGTAGCATTACCGCAAATCGTTTATGATCACTGGCTCGTCTGTTATTACAACATAAATAAATGCAGCATCGCATTCTTACAGGAATTTTCTTCCTCTTCCCATTGTCATAGTCAGAACTGATATAGCTGTATTAGTTTTTGAGTTACAGGCAAAAGCTATACGAAATAATAAACAACTAATAAAGAAGACAATAAATATAAATCTTATAAACTAAATGTGTACAATAACGTCTGAAACATGTACTGTCTTATTAATTTTGTAGGTGTCGTGGATTAAATAATACGCTGGTTTTAATCAGAAGTTCAATTACGAATAGTCTCGCAGGTTAGTTGTACGTTACGATACGTGCCAAGTCGACGCGCATTGAAGTCGATGCGCATTGAAGAGCTTACAATTTGACAGATCAATCTCTTTGTACTATAAAAGTTGCAAAAGTTATTATTTATTAAATTTCATTTAACTAAATCTTCTCGGTGCCTTAATTCCTCTCACACATTAATAATAGAGCATATCCGCTTATCAGCAGAATCCTAGTCACCTCCTCTTTTAACATGACATATCATGTTGCGTGTGTATGTTTGGGTCTTATGGGCGCTCAAAGGCGAGGTCATCAGCGCCCTTGCAGTTATAAAAACAAACGAATGTGGAGAAAAACTCTCTAAAATTGTTGTACACTCATGTACTCGAAATGACCACATGGTCCATTTCACATGCGCTAAAACAAATTAGGAAGAGGGAAAGCAGCTATACATGAAATTAAAACACAGAGAAAGCAGAGCACAGAATAACTAAAAGAAAAGCACAGGGAAAATTGACTTACTCACAAAAAACTTGGGTTAGATAGTCACCCTATTAACACATTAAAAACATTTCCCCCAAAATCTTGTTAAAAATATTGGACAATTCACGAAACTTCAAAACACGAACCACCTTAGTTTGCACGATACTTAAAATAGAGGGCAGATCCTTTGGCAAATCTGCCGCGGCCTGCTGGTCGGAAAATAAAACACAGTCCAATAAAATGTAGCGCACAGTTTTCTGTACACCACAAGCGCCTCACATTGGAGGGTCCTCTCGCCGAAGTAAGCAGCCACACATCACAGGGCTGTGGCCCATGCGAAGACGTGTAAGGAAGAGCTCGTCCCTTGTGGGTGGCTGGAAGGAAGTACTCCACTCCTGAGTTATAGGCTTTACTACACGGAGCTCATTATTGGTTACTTCCAGCCTCTCGTCTCCCCATCGACGCATGAGTTTGCACCTCAACAGCATGGTCATATCATACAGGGGGATGTCACACTGAAATAACTGAAGATCACGACACACCTTCTTGGCTGCTATATCCACCAACGTGCTATGGTACCCAGCAGAAATACACCTCCACATATCGTCCTTCTCTGTGCCTATAATATAATGCGAATGATATAAATCAATTCTTTGTGCACACTGACGACAGAACTCTCGTCACGCCTGCAGCATTTCAATTTTGATAGACGCACATGGGTGCACGACGCTGCTGCCATGCCAGCCATCCGTGCTGCCTTTTCATGCTGCCGCCACGCCTACAGCTACCCGCCAGAGACGGACTCGCGTAACTCCGGCGACACAGCGTGCTCAAATCAAATCAACCACCAATACTCAGACACAGAACGTCGTGTCACAATCCCTCCACTTAACTTATCTATCATGCAGTGAGCACGATTAGTGAAGCAACAACAAAAATTAAACCTCAGAAGAGTCCTATACAGTAAATAGTGAAAAATTAAAAGCATAATAATAAAGTGTAGCGTTTTGTGCACTGGCAGGGTCAGTATGTGTGGTGCATACTTGGAATCTTAAACTAAACATCTATAAAGTAGTGAGTGTGACAATTAAAAAAAATAAATTGAACAACATATTCACATATAAAAACGTAAAAAGTAAGCTGATTTCATGTGCACCTGTTAGTGTGTGACGGACTAGCACTTTGTAGGCAAATAAAACATTTATTAAGACGCTTCATCAAATTTAAGCAATCAGTGCGTGTGCTCCAAAGGAACTGATTAAATCAATGTGACCTGGTAGTCAAGGGAAGGCAGGATTCGGTTACGATTGTGGGTGGGGCCGTAATCAGTTACTATTGATTGCCTTTTACAATTACACACAATTTATTTTAAACCAGTAATTCCAGACTCAACAATACATAAAAAATACCACACTTTATTAATGAAGGAATAAACAACAGTGTAAATAATAGTGTTTTCAGTTAGTTACGATTTAGAAAATCACCGTTAAATACAGATCCAATGGATAATGTTTTAAAAGCAAGCCACTGTGATCTGGGCAGAAGGCCTTACACGCCAGAAATGGCAATAAATTAAGAATTGTGTACAACTCGCTGCAACTTACAAATTACATCTATTGAAATATTAAAGGCCAGTCGCCACAAACACAGCACACGGCATCGGACGCCAGGAATGGTGGTGAATAAGGTTTTAAAGGCTTACTGCTTAAATACGGGGTTATTACAAATGATTGAATCGATTTCACAGCTCTACAATAACTTTATTATTTGAGATATTTTCACAATGCTTTGCACACACATACAAAAACTCAAAAAGTTTTTTTAGGCATTCACAAATGTTCGATATGTGCCCCTTTAGTGATTCGACAGACATCAAGCCGATAATCAAGTTCCTCCCACACTTGGCGCAGCATGTCCCTATCAATGAGTTCGAAAGCATCGTTGATGCGAGCTCGCAGTTCTGGCACGTTTCTTGGTAGAGGAGGTTTAAACACTGAATCTTTCACATAACCCCACAGAAAGAAATCGCATGGGGTTAAGTCGGGAGAGCGTGGAGGCCATGACATGAATTGCTGATCATGATCTCCACCACGACCGATCCATCGGTTTTCCAATCTCCTGTTTAAGAAATGCCGAACATCATGATGGAAGCGCGGTGGAGCACCATCCTGTTGAAAGATGAAGTCGGCGCTGTCGATCTCCAGTTGTGGCATGAGCCAATTTGCAGCATGTCCAGATACACGTGTCCTGTAATGTTTTTTTCGCAGAAGAAAAAGGGGCCGTAAACTTTAAACTGTGAGATTGCACAAAACACGTTAACTTTTGGTGAATTGCGAATTTGCTGCACGAATGCGTGAGGATTCTCTACCGCCCAGATTCGCACATTGTGTCTGTTCACTTCACCATTAGGAAGAAATGTTGCTTCATCACTGAAAACAAGTTTCGCACTGAACGCATCCTCTTCCATGAGCTGTTGCAACCGCGCCGAAAATTCAAAGCGTTTGACTTTGTCATCGGGTGTCAGGGCTTGTAGCAATTGTAAACGGTAAGGCTTCTGCTTTAGCCTTTTCCGTAAGATTTTCCAAACCGTCGGCTGTGGTACGTTTAGCTCCCTGCTTGCTTTATTCGTCGACTTCCGCGGGCTACGCGTGAAACTTGCCCGTACGCGTTCAACCGTTTCTTCACTCACTGCAGGCCGAACCGTTGATTTCCCCTTACAGAGGCATCCAGAAGCTTTAAGCTGCGCATACCATCGCCGAATGGAGTTAGCAGTTGGTGGATCTTTGTTGAACTTCGTCCTGAAGTGTCGTTGCACTGTTATGACTAACTGATGTGAGTGCATTGCAAGCACGACATACGCTTTCTCGGCTCCTGTCGCCATTTTGTCTCACTGCGCTCCCGAGCGCACTGGCGGCAGAAACCTGAAGTGTGGCTTCAGCCGAACAAAACTTTATGAGTTTTTCTACATATCTGTAGCGTGTCGTGACCATATGTCAATGAATGGAGCTACAGTGAATTTATGAAATCGCTTCAATCATTTGTAATAGCCCTGTACAAATACCAAATTAGAATTTTAAGGCAAGCGACCACAATCACAGTTGAAGGCCTTACACGCCAAGAATGGTAATAAATTAAGAATTGTTTAAGAACTCGCTGCAATTTACAACTTACAGATATTGAAATATTAAGGTAGGTCGCCACAAACACAGCAGAAGACGTGGGCTGAAGGAGCGTTACACTGAACTACTGGTAGCCAAGATAATCGCGAGATATCGTAATGGTGGAGGTTTCTCTACTGGGAATGACATGCACTCGTCTTAAAGCTTGCTGGATCCGGTTTACGACGAGGTCGTCCACCCTCGTGACCACAGCCCCTCCATCTGGCAGTCCATGCGTGCCTCCAGCGGTCCCGGCGTGTTCTGGCACTGTGCAGACCTGGCTCCTCCTGAGTCCCCAACCGAACTGGCACACTCACACCCGAAAAAACAACGACACGCTTCAAAAGCAATGCAACAGTTACTACATATCGATAACCGCCGCCGCTGCCGCTAGCGGACAGGCAACGCTTTAGAAGAAGACAAACAACCACAACCATGCCAATTAAACGATACCGTCTGGCCTCGAACAGAGGGCGGAAACCTACAAACAGCATCAACGCGAGCCGCAGCACGGCTCAAACAATTAAAATAAATTTACAAAAATACAGTTTTTCTAGCATTAAATGCACCATTTTTCTAAGCCTGATGTGGTCTTTTGTGTCACCTGCCAGTTTGTTTTATTTGTCGACTTAAATGAAATTCGAAACTCTTCAAACTCACTCTTGAGGTACCTGATAAATCGAATTCACAAAGGTGTTAGCGTTCATGTTTGTCTTCGTGCTGAAGTGACAGTTTCAGTGCCACCAGCATTACTGCAATGCTCTTACGCCTTGCCAGTCGGACCATTCTCTAATATAGAAACAAATGCAACCCATGAGCCATCTGATGGTCATATCTAAACACGTCCTCAGTGGTGAGGCTATAGAAGGCCATACTTGGGAACCAGACCCACACCATAGAAAATTCCTAGGAACAGAGAGACAAACACACGAGCAACTACAGTGAGGAGAATAAGACAAACGATTGCAGTTCTTTACTGCTCATGCTATGCTCGTTGTCTGTAGTTTGAAATAACTCCGACACAATGCCGCACCCATCAAAGGACAGAATCTCACCTCAGTCAAGGCCCTCGAAATGCAGAGTAACCAACAAATAAACTGACACATCAGCTGTCAATGCACAGGACTAATTTCTTACAGAAACACGTGTCATAAAATACACACACTAATAAGACCCGCAAAATATGTACCTATGTACATACTAGGTACCAGTGTTTCACCAACAAGCTAACCTTCAAAATTAACACGTTTGCAACTGGCACCAGGGTTTGATTCAATAAACCTGCACTGTTAATTGATGTTGCCGGAATGATTGGGCAGAAAATCAGTTCCTAGCAAAATATCTGTACAGAGGTTTGGTATCCCAAAAACTCCATGTACAACAATATTCACTTTGAAGATGGTTTCACCTTTAATTGGTCCACTGTATCCTCAAATAGCCATTTTAATCTTAACATTGGTAAATGAATACGCTATAACATCTTCCCTATTCACATGACTGAAGACTATTGCTTCGGAGTCGACCAGACAATCTACTGCAACATCATGATAGGTACATTTATAATACGACGGACTTTTTCAAAACATTCTTTCTTTAACTCTGCCGCAGCCACTAAATCATCTTCGACTTCCATAAAACTATCAATACACAATGTATTAACTAATTGTAGTGTTACGTGGAGAGCTTCGACTTCATCATCTTCACCAGGATCTTGTTGTGAACTACAAATCAACAGCGTGACGTTTTCAATTGATGCTAAATGTACTGCAGAGTGAGATACAGTATCTCTTAAGAAGGCGAAACCTGTAACAAGGTAAATAACATAATCATACTCGAATATTGACCTGTTGATCTGCCAAATAAGTAAATGATAAGGGTGTTGTCATACTGAATTGGTTCTAGTTACACCCTCCTTTTGACAAGATGTTACCTAAAGTGCTCCCAGAACTGGCTATTTTTCACCATGATTTGCTCAATGAGCAGATGGATTCAGAAATTCTTTATTTTTCATTTTTATTACTTCTTTATTTATTTAATGTTTTGAATCATCAATCGTCTGACTCGTTTGATGCAGCCCGCCACGAATTCCTCTCCTGTGAAAAGCTCTTCATCTCAGAGTAGGACTGGCAACCTGCGTCCTCAATTATTTGCTGTATGTATTCCAATCTCTCTTTTCCTATACAGTTTTTTCCAAATACCGTTCCCTCTAGTACCACAGAAGTAATTCCCTGATGTCTTAACGGATGTCCTGTCATCCTGTCCCTTCTCCTTGTCAGAATTTTCCACATATTCCCTTCCCCTCCGATTCTGCGCGGAACCTCCTCATTCATTACCTTCTCAGTCCACACAATTTTCAACATTCGTCCGTTACACCACATCTCAAATGCTTCGACCCTCTTCTGTTCCGGTTTTCCCAGAGTCCATGTTTCACCACCGTACAATGTTTTGCTCCAAACGTACGTTCTCAGAAATTTCTTCCTGAAATAAAGATCTATGTATGGCACTACTAGACTTCTCTTGGTCAGGAATGCCCTTTTTGAAAGTGTCTGTGTGCTTTCGATGTACTCCTTGCTCCGTCCGTCATTGGTTATTTTGCTGCCTAGGTAGTAGAATTCTTTAACTTCAGCTACTTCGTAACCATCAATCCTGATGGTAAGTTTCTCGCTTTTTTCATTTCTGCTACCTCTCATTACTTTCGTCTTGCCTCGTTTTACCCTATATCCATATTCTTTACTCATTATACTGTTCATTCCATTCACCATATCATATAATTCTGATCCACTTTCACTCAGAATAGCGATGTCATCAGTGAAACGTATCTTTGATATACTTTCACCTTGAATTTTAATTCCACTCCTTAACCTTTTTTTATTTCCATAGTTGCTTCTTCGATGTATAGACTGAACAGTAGGGGAGAAAGACCACGTCCCTGTCTCACACTCTTCTTAATCCGAGCACTTCGTTCTTGGTCTTCCACTCTTATTATTCCGTCTTGGCTCCTGTACATATTGTACATTACCCGTCTATCCCTATAGCTTACCCCTATTTGCCTCAGAATTTCGAACACTCTGCTCCATTTCAAACTGTTGTACGCTTTCTCCAGGTCAACAAATCCTATGAACGTGTCTTGATTTTTCTTTAGTCTAGCTTCCATTATCAACGAGAACATCAGAACTGCCCCTCTGATGCCTTTACCTTTCCTAAAGCCGAACTGATCGTCATTTATCAAATCCACAATTTTCTTTTCCTCTGTTCTGTATACTGTCCTTGTCAACAATTTGAATGCATGAGCTGTTAAGCGATGATTCTCGTACGTGTCAACTCTTGCAGACTTCGGAACTGTGTGGATGATATTTTTCCGAAAGTTTGATAGTATGTCGCGATACACAGACTTCCTGCACACCAACGTGTGTAGACGTTTGTTACTACTTCACCCAATGATTTTAGAAAGTCTGATGGTATGTTATCTATCCCTTCTGCCTTATTTGATCTTAACTCCACCGAAGCTCTCTTAAATTCTGTTTCTATTACACGATCCCCCATCTCTTCTAAATGGATTCCTGTTTCTTCTTCTATCACATCAGACAAATCTTCTCCCTCGTAGGACCTTTTAGTGTACTCCAACCACCCGTCCGCTCTTTCCTCTGCATTTAATACTGGAATTCCGGTTGTACTTTTAATGTTACGACCCTTGCTTTTAATGTCACTGAATGCTGTTTTGACTTTCCTGTATGCTGAGTCGGTCCTCTCGACAGTCATTTCTTTTTCGATTTCCTCACATTTTTCGTGCAGCCATTTCGTCTTGGCTTCCCTGCATTTCCTTTTTACCAGGTCACCAGCATTGTGAAGCCTAATGCAGGATTGGCTCAGGTGACTTTTAACATAGGGGGGTTATGTAGGGATTTTACTAAAGAGGATCAGGTAGTGATTGTGGGTGGGGCTGGTAATAGTATTGATAGGGATTGGAATTATGACATAGATGGTGACCTGGAAAAGATAGCCACTCAGACTGGCAACACGAATGTGCATTTCGTGGAACTGTTTCAGCGTCACGATCGGCCTCATCTTAATATAGCCGTCAGGCGTAATAACATGAAACTTGGGGGTGCGCTGATGACAGAAGGCATGAGTCACATTTCAGTGGTGTCGGTGGAGTCTATCAGTAGGACGGGTTTCACTAGACATGGCCTGCACCTCAACAGGTATGGGAAGGGGAGGTTGGCAAAACTTATAGGTGACAGCATAGGTGGGGGTGGTGGGATCACTCATGGGAAAATTCCGGTAGTTGTGGGTGTTAGAGCTGTACCTTTTTTAGATTGAAGTCAGCTGATAGGTATTCCTGCTTAAGGGAAGTCTCTCTAACAAAGAAACCACTTTCTACAAAGCTTGGGTATCCGATTAATGAGGGAATTAGTATATTTCATCAAAATATACAAGGTATTCGAGATAAAGTTAGTGAACTGCTTATAGATGTTGACTCTGAAATTATTGGTATATCTGAACACTTCTTAAATAAGGAGATAATTCAGAGGCTTCCTTTACCAGGATACAGGTTGGCTGGCAGCTTTTCTAGGAGCTCTTTGCGGTGTGGGGGAGTAGCCATGTATGTGAAAAACGGTATCCCATTTGAGTCAATTGATGTTTCAAAGTACTGCACTGAAAAGGTGTTTGAATGTTGTGCAGGTGTGGTTAAATTTAGTGGAGCTAAACTTCTTACTGTTGTTATTTATAGATCCCCAGACTCCGATTTCACAACATTTTTGCTAAAGCTAGAGGAGGTTCTTGGTTCACTTTATAGGAAATACAAAAAGTTAGTTATATGTGGTGACTTCAATATTAATTGTATAAGTGATTGTGCAAGGAAAAGGATGCTGGTAGACCTCCTTAATTCATATAATCTTATGCAAACCGTATTCTTTCCAACGAGAGTGCAAGGGAACAGTAGAACAACCATAGACAATATTTTTGTTCATTCGTCATTATTAGAAGGGCATTCTGTTAGCAAAAAGGTGAATGGCCTTTCAGATCATGATGCACAAATTTTAAGTCTAAAAGATTTTTGTGCTTCAACACATGTTAAATATAGTTACCAACTTTTTAGGAAAGCTGATCCAGTTGCTGTACAGACTTTTGTAAACCTTATCAAGGAACAAGATTGGCAAGATGTTTATAGTGCTGATACAGTAGACGATAAATATAATGCTTTCCTCAAGACTTTTCTCGTGCTCTTTGAAAGTTGCTTTCCGTTAGAACGTTTAAAACAGGGTACTAGCACAAACAGGCAGCCTGGGTGGCTGACTAAAGGGATAAGAATATCTTGTAGAACAAAGTGGCAATTATATCAAAACGTTAGAAACAGTCAAAATCTAAATGCAGCAGCCCATTACAAACAGTATTGTAAGGTGCTTAAAAAAGTTATTAGGAAGGCAAAAAGTATGTGGTATGCAGATAGAATAGCTAAGTCTCAGGATAAAATTAAAACCATATGGTCAGTCGTAAAGGAAGTGGCTGGTCTGCAGAGACAGGTCGAGGATATAGAATCAGTGCGTAGTGGGGATGTCCGTGTTGCTGATAAGTCGCATATATGTACAGTACTTAATAATCACTTTCTGAATATAGCAGGTGAACTAAATAGAAACCTAGTCCCAACAGGGAATCATATAGCGCTCTTAGAAAAAAGTGTTCCGAGACTGTTACCTGAAATGCTCCTCCATGATACTGACAAGAGGGAGATTGAGTTAATAATCAAATCACTAAAGACCAAGAACTCTCATGGATATGACGGGGTATCTAGCAGAATACTGAAGTATTGTTCCACGTATGTTAGCTCAGTACTTAGCCATATCTGTAACTTTTCCTTTAGCAGTGGTCGGTTTCCTGACCGATTAAAGTACTCGGTAGTGAAGCCACTTTATAAAAAGGGAGACAGGGATAATGTTGACAATTATAGACCTATTTCTATGCCATCGGTGTTTGCTAAAGTTATCGAGAGGCTTGTATATACAAGGTTACTGCAGCATTTAAATTCACATAATTTGCTGTCAAATGTACAGTTTGGTTTTAGAAATGGCTTAACAACTGAAAATGCTATATTCTCTTTTCTCTGTGAGGTTTTGGACGGATTAAATAAAAGGTTGAGAACGTTAGGTGTTTTCTTTGATTTAACGAAGGCTTTTGACTGTGTTGACCACAAAATATTACTGCAGAAGTTGGAACATTATGGAGTAAGGGGAGTAGCTTACAATTGGTTCGCCTCCTACTTTAAGAACAGAAAGCAGAAGGTAATCCTCCGCAATATTGAGAGTGGTAATGATGTTCAGTCCCAATGGGGCACTGTTAAATGGGGCGTTCCCCAAGGGTCGGTGCTGGGGCCACTGCTGTTCCTTATTTATGTAAATGATATGCCTTCTAGTATTACAGGTGATTCAAAAATATTTCTGTTTGCTGATGACACCACCTTGGTAGTGAAGGATCTTGTGTGTAATATTGAAACATTATCAAATAATGTAGTTCATGAAGTAAGTTCGTGGCTTGTGGAAAATAATTTGATGCTAAATCACAGTAAGACTCAGTTTTTACAGTTCCTAACCCACAATTCAACAAGAACTGACATTTTAATCAGACAGAATGGGCATGTTATAAGCGAGACGGAACAGTTCAAGTTCCTAGGCGTACGGATAGATAGTAAGCTGTTGTGGAAAGCCCATGTTCAGGATCTTGTTCAGAAACTAAATGCCGCTTTATTTACCATTAGAACAGTATCTGAAATAAGTGACATTTCAACACGAAAAGTAGTATACTTCGCATATTTTCATACGCTTATGTCATATGGTATTATTTTTTGGGGTAATTCTTCTGATTCAAAAAGGGTATTTTTGGCTCAAAAACGGGCTGTTCGAGCTATGTATGGTGTAAGTTCGAAAACCTCTTGTCGACCCCTATTCAATAGTCTGGGAATTTTGACATTGCCCTCACAGTATGTATTTTCTTTAATGTCGTTTGTTGTTAGCAATATTAGCTTATTCCCAAGAGTTAGCAGCTTTCACTCAGTTAATACTAGGCAGAAATCAAATCTGCATGTGGAATGCACTTCCTTGACTCTTGTGCAGAAAGGAGTGCAGTATTCTGCTGCATCCATTTTCAATAAGCTACCACAAGAACTCAAAAATCTTAGCAGTAGCCCAAACACTTTTAAGTCTAAACTGAAGAGTTTCCTCATGGCTCACTCCTTCTATTCTGTCGAGGAGCTCCTGGAAGAGATAAAAAATTAAGCAAATTCCAGTGTTACATTCTTGATTTTCTTTATTTAAACTAACGACTTGTTTCATTTTATGTGTTTCTACAATCGTGTTATAATTTCATGTATTGACTCGTTCCATGACCATGGAGACTTCTCCTAAATGTGGTCCCACGGAACAATAAATAAATAAATAAAAAAAAAAAAAAAAATTTCATTCCTCAGCGACTTGTATTTCTGTATTCCAGAAGTTCCCTGAACATTTTTGTACTTCATTATTTCGTCAATTAACTGAAGTATTTCTTCTGTTACCCATGGTTTCTTCGCAGTTACCATTTGTACTTGTGTTTTGCTCTCCAGCTTCAGTGATTGTCATTTTTAGAGATATTGTTTCCTCTTCAACTATACTACCTACTGAGCTGTTCCTTATTGCTGTGTATATAAACTCGTAATTCCTTAGTAATTACGTATCTCACCTCTTTCCGTTCTAATTCTTCCCAATTAATCTCTTAAACTTGAGCCTACTCTTCATCATAACTACACTGTGATCTGAATCTATATCTGCTCCTGGGTTCGCCTTGTAATCCAGTATCTGATTTCGAAATCTTTGCTGACCATGATGTGTTCTAACTATAATATTCCCGTTTTATCCGGCCTTTTCCAAGTGTACCTCCTCCTCTTGCGATTCTTGAACAGAATATTCGCTGTTACTAGCTGAAATTTATTACAGAACTGATTAGTCTTCCTCCTCCCTCATTCCTTGTTCCAAGCCCATTTTCTGCTGTAACCTTTTCTTCTACTCCTTCCCCTACTACTACTGCATTTCAGTCCATCATGACTATTAGGTTTTCATTTCAATTTACGTATTGCATTACCCTTTCAATATCCTCACGTACTTTCTTCATCTCTTCCTCTTGAGCTTGCGGCGTCGGCATGTATACCCGAACTATCGTTGTCGGTGTTGGTTTGCTGTCAATTCTGATAAGAACAAACCTATCACTGAACTGTTCACAGTAACACATTCTCTCCCCAACTTCCTATTCATAACGAATCCTACTCTCGTTATATCATTTTCTGCTGCTGTTGTTATTACCCTATACTTAAAGTTTTTAACAAAGCTGCGTTGTCAGCGACCGTTTACAAAGACAAAGTAAAGCAATAACAGCCCTCGGTCGCAAAAATGAAGTCTTTTGACTTTGGTTTCGCCAACTACTAAGAGTGCCTTCATCAGAAGTAAAACATTCAAACTGGTATGTCACATATGTAATAAATATCAAGCGATAAAGCTTTAGTCACAAAATTTTAAAACAGAAAACATCAGTCTGATGCTACTGCAGCTCGACATGTGTGAGCAGCCCATAGTGGCTTGACTTCTGTGTTTTCTATTTTAAAATTTTGTGATTAAAGTTTTATCGCTTGATATTTATTTTATACATGACTTGCCAGTTTGAGTGTTTTACTTCTGCCGAAACTTAGATCAAAATACGACATTTTTGCGACCGACGGCTGTTATTACTTTTTTCTTTTATTCATCAAAATCCTTCTTTCCATTTCACTTCACTGTTCCCGACTATATCGAGATTGAGCCTTTGTGTTTCCCTTTTCAGATTTTCTAGCTTCCCTACCACGTCAAGCTTCTGACATTCATTGCTCCGATTCGTAGAACATTATCTTTTTCTCATGGTAACCTTCCCCTTGGCAGTCCCCTCCCAGAGGCCCGAATGGGGGACTCTTCCCGAATCTTTTGCCTATGGAGAGATCATCAAGACACTTTTTCCAACTACAGGCCACATGCCATGTGGATACACGTTATGTGTCTTTAATGCAGTGGTTTCCACTGCCTTCTGTATCTTCATTCCTTTGATCCTTGCTTATTCTTCCGCCTTTAGCAGTAGTTTCCCATGACAAGGACAAGAGAGTGCCCTGTACCTCTGTCTGCTCCCACGCCCTCTTTGACAATGCTCTTGACAGAATGAGGGTTACATTTTATGCCGGAAGTCTTAGGCCGCTAATGCTGATTATTAATCAAAATTTAAGCGGTGGCGGGTTTCGAACCCGGGCCCGAGGACGTTTTGATTAGTAATCAAAGACCCTATGCCTATACCACGGGTGACGAAAAATCTTCAACTCCTTCGATAGTTCCACAAACCATCCGCTTTCTGCCCAGCGTTACAACATGTTGAATGAAACCTGTCGTCTTTAACTACCGTATATTACTGGTAAGATACGCTACGAAAAATACCTTTTACTGATTCCCTAACTCCCAGGAATGACTTTGCCAGTAGGGGCTACGTCTGCTTGCCTGCAACAAGTACCAAACGCCAAATTTCTGAATAGTGGACAAAATTTATTTAAATATTAATTAATTAAACTGATAAAAAGTTGCCACCTCACAGATCATTTGATGATGTAATAAAATACCAATTCATATACTCGATATACAATAATCAAGGTACATTTCACTGAAACATTGCTAGGAGGAGGTGCAAACTGACAGATTTTTAAGGATCCTGACTAGAGAGGTGGATGGTACTGTGAGACGTAATAACAAAGAATTTAACAATAATTCACACTTATTTTCTCATTAACAGTAAAACACACACACAGAAGTTAAAATACAGTTACTTTGGATACTAGCGCTTGCATCAACGCATGGTACATTATACAGCGCAGCATCTGGACCGATACATGTGGGGCAAGACTGCTAAATTACTGGATACAATTTATCAAGATCACATATGCCACGTTGACATTGGTCACTTACACAAAGAAAGAAAGGATTTAGTAAAAAAAAAAGCATCCCTATTCCACAAGTAAGTTCACTGGGTTTTGGCACGATTGAATTTAATGGTCAATTTCAGAGAACGAAGTCCACTTCTAAAATTCCGTACAACTCAGTAATTTTGTAAATAAGTTTACCAAACAAGAACATATCTACTCCGTCATGAAGCTGAGGCTTCACTTCGAACACGCGAGGTGTTTACGTCGAATTGGAACTTCATGGTGTACACAGAAGCACACATGGTGCACCAGAGTATGGGCCACTAAGTCCGTGGGAATGAAACACAAATTGGACGGTAAATTGAATAAAATTCAGCCCAAGCATTCCATAAAGCACACAACACATTCATACATAATACGATAAACTAACTAAAGCTGTACATCATGTGGTGGCACCGCTCGTCCACGCCAAGTTACAGTTGCACAAAAGATCTCATCGAATAAACTAAATATTACTGAAATTAAGGCGGTCGATGTTGTTTCACCTCCGTGGGTGTAAACTAGAAATTTCCCCCACACGTGAGCCCTGGGTGGTGCTAAGAAGGCAACAAAATTGGCAGCCAGACAATCTTTCTAGATCTCCTGGCTATACGAGAAGTTCATAACCGAGAGGGAAATGACTCGTAATCACATCAAAAGCCCTTCTCAGGGCCAAGCATCTAGGAAAGTTGGAACAAGTATCAAAATATGCCAACTAAACATAGAGGGGCATTAATAAAACCAAATGCCAAATTCTTCAAAAGTTATTGACTAAGCACAACATTGATGTGGTTGCCCTACAGGAAACCCACACAGATAACGAAGATCAACTACGCTCCAGAGGAAAAATTCCAGGATACGTTATCATTGGTGCAACATACCACCATGCCTATGGAGTAGTCACATACGTCAAAATTAAAATAGAGAATGCTCACCTGCTACAACGTCCACAAATGACAATATCCACTCTGTGATAATCAGAATAGGTGAACTGGTCATAAGTAACATTTACTAACCACCAGGATCCGCATGGCCAGCAGATGTTCTTGAATTACACCGCCATCCCGCGGTCCTTGTAGGGGACTTAAACAGTCACCACACGCACTTGCAATACAGAACAACTGATACAAATAGTGAAGCCATAGCAAACTGGGCAGAAGAAAACAACATCCACCTCATTTTCGATGGTTCCTTCAGATCAGCGACTTGGAAACGAGAGTATGACCCAAACCTACGCTTTGTTACAGCTGATTAAAATCACCAGCTGGTCAACACAAGCCGAAATGTTCTGCCAGATTTCTCTCACAGTCAACACTATCCAGTCCTAGCAGAAATCGACACAAGTATTCCATTGATAACCTTAACTCCTCGACCCAGATGTAACCTACAAAAAGCGGTTTGGAAAGCTTACTCAGAAGACCTCGATAAATGCCTGGGATGGATCTGTGCATCCGCTGATAGCTATAAAAGATTTGTGGGAGCAGTCATCAGTACAGCAAAAAAAGCACATACCTAGAGGATACCGCAAAGAATACATTCCAGGCGGGGATGAGAAATGTGAGGAACTGTGTAATGACTACCAAAGCATCGGTGACAGAGAAATAGCAGATGAACTCGTACACAGCCTTGATACTGCGCGACGACAGAAGTGGATGGAAACTACTCGGGCATGGACTTTAAAGTTGAAACGTCCCCTTAGAAAAATTATACATGACTGTGCTTAAACTGACACACAATATTTTTAGCGCAACGCAATCTGACTTTGAAAAATCCCTACAAAATAATACCCCTGCCTAACAATAACCTATACCTTTCATGAATCACTTACCTCACAAAAATCTTCGTTACTCGAACTACTGCAATGGTCAAAAACAAAGATTTTCTCACAGTCTACAAAGACAGTCCTGATCATTTATCACAGTATTAATTACAATTTGATGCACAAAGTCTGAGCAGTAAAAGAGAGTGCACATGTAAGTAGTAGATTTCCATGCAGTCTTGGAGAAGTAGTGTTGTCCTTCTAACAGAAAGACAAAACTGACTCTTGACATGCAGACAGGTAATGGGGCACAACAGAGCAAACCCACAGCAGAGTCAGTCGAAATTTTGAAGAATATTGGTGGGTAGGTCATCACAGAGCAGACCCACTGTAGTCCTGGTAGAGATAATGGCATTGGTGGGCCACCAGAGGTGCAGACCCACTGCAGTCCTTGTAGAAATAATGGTATTGGTGGGTCATCAAAGGTGCAGACCCACCGCAGTCCTTGTAGAGACGGCCAGCAGCCATCTGTTGCGACTGTGCAGGTGCACAATCACCATCGAAGAGTCTTGCAGATAATATCGCAAGTCCATAAACCACCACTTGTGCACTCACAAAGTTTTTGGAATTGTCATTAGAACCAGCAATGCTGTTAACCAGTCCCTTGCTAAATTATTAACACACGTGCAAACACTAACAGTCTCAACTTCTCATATATTGTGCATATACTATGACCAACAGAAAGTGTGCAGTGAAATGTAACGTAATTTGAAGAACTGGTGTCTATACAATTGTAAATTTACAGCATGAGAATACAATTACAAAGGTACAAAATACATCATTAAAGAACATAACAGTACAGATAACATATGTAGTAATACAGGCTTTACAATAGAATATAAATAAACTTATACATCAGTGTTACAGGAATAATGAGAATAGTCTTCAAAACATTAATTTCACACATGAGAATTGAAACAGAACAGAATTAATTATGTGTAAACATCTTTACAAAGAAAATGACATATTATTAATGCAAATTATATTTCAGGATAACAGTATTCCTCATCATAGTGAATGTAGCTTAGTATTAGAAAAATTCTACAACGTAAGTTTTATCATATAAACACATAAGGACAGGAAGAACACAAACACACAAGGTACACAGACACATAGTGGAATGACGCAAAAGGACAGGTCAGGGTTTGTTTTCAGTGTGACATTTGGTACTGCAGTCCGATCCAAAACTTCATTCCGTAGATCTTTCTTCTTATTTCAACATTTGTTTCCACCAAAAAAATCCTATCCAAGCATGCTTTCTGTATTTATATGTTCACATATTTCTTACCTCATTATTTATTTTCCATTATCTTACCTCATCGTTTATTTCCAAGAAAATCCTACCTAAATCTGTTGTCCCTAAACCCTACTTTTTTTGTTCATATCCTCTTTCAAAATCCTTTTTTGGCCAAACCATTTTCTTATAGCTTCTCAATGCATTTCATCCAATGCATCACAACTCGTTCTCTTATGTAGCCTACCCCATCTTAAGCTAACTTAAATCTACTAAGCTCAGATATATATACTAAGGGACGAGGCAGTGCAGCAACACACAACAAATTAACACAAACAGCAATTACAAAAAAATGCAAATTGGCAAAGGAAGCAGCAGTATAACTAAATTAGCAAAGCAAATGCAACATTACCACTAATATGAACCAATGTGCAGCAAAAACAAAAATAAATCAGTAGTAAAACTGGCTTAATACAATGTAAAATTCAGTAGAACTATGCCTCCGCAAACAACAGCAGCAAATGCTATAACTTATACCTAAACATGACAAAGCTCAAGCAGAAAAAATATTACAGTAAAGATAGAAAATGTCTAATAACTATGCCACATCTTAACACTAGAGTGATGCATTACCTAGACTTACTCTACTAAACAAGTTACTCAGTTATTGACAAAAATTATGTATGCAATTCCTGTGAAGGGAAATGTCTATTTGTGCTCTCTTTTCTAAGAAAGAACATCATAAAATTATTCTTTACTGGGTCTGTAGACAGAAAATAGTGATATTAGTGCATCTATTAAATTTTATTTTAACCAATGCTGCAGTGCAACTAGAAACTATATATTAAACAAAATGAGCAAATAAATACATAAAGCAAGGGGTGAAACGTCATTCACAGCCATATGGCATTTCATAAGGCAGTAAAAAATCTCTCAACTAGCAAGACAATAGCCGTGAAAGGTTTCTCATCGTTTCATTAGTCGTTTCAGTAAATATCAGAATGTGTCGTATTTGCGATGCCTTCTACAAAGGAATGTCAATAGCGAGGTTAATGGTCTCCTTTTTTCCACCTAATGGCTTTTTCTCCCGGCGACTGGCACACCTGGGCGCCACCTGGGTCTCTTAGCTTCCTTACCGAAATATTTACGACAGCAGTTTGTGCTACAGTGACAGTCTCATATAAAAATTTTCAGAGGTCGAAAATTTGTGTTACAAATGTGTAGAAACAAAATCCTATAAATATAACAGTGTCCAAAAAATATTCGTCGGCATTATGATACATTCACGAATTTAGACACATTTCATAACTCTAAAAGTACGATTCTTGGTTTCCAACATCCTTTTTCACAAATCAGAATCCCTAACAACTACTCATTATTCCTTACCTTATTACACATATACATATTCGTCGACACTTCTTCAATATTTCATCATAACAGTATAATCAAATTCCTCATATAGCATCAGCTTACTGATCATAAACATACCTCAGCAGCATAATACACATCATCATCGTAATAATAACATCATAATACCTCAGTCAAATCTCAGAAACGTCGTAGTTTTCTGCAATAATTTCAGAACCTAAAAAAAATTCTCTGCTCATTTCAATAGTGTCATCTACCTCAAACGTACTTTAAAACTCATCATCCCATACCAAATACATCATCTCATAGTATCACAATGGTCCCAAAAACATATGAACAGTTCACAAAGTACAGACAAAATACAATTTCATAAGTGTGAAGTTATCCAACTGTGTAACGACGTAAACATGTGTCACTGACATAGAAAAAAAATTGTTTGCCTCTCGCAGTTAAATGATCAGATAGCTGTGTAATTTATGTGTTAGAGAAATATGGTGCCGATGTGTAAAGTTGAATAAGCAAATACCATACTAGCTATGGCTCCTTGTGCTAGCCAAACACATGGTACACAAAGTAAGCGTGTACCCGCCTGAGGATTAATGTAGTTATACCCTCAGGTGTTACAGATTACAGTAATGGAATGAAATGTATCACGGAAAACCTTCGTATCATTGTAATTCAAAAATCCTTAAACATAAATGTTTTAAGTACAAAATTAATCACTCAAATACGTGTCCTTTAGCTCTAAATGTGCGTCTTGCTGTAAGATACTTCTGTGGAAGTGTCGTAGTTATCGTCCTCCGTAAGCTAAGTTTTGCAGAAGTCAATGTACTTACCTCATCATAAACAAAAGTGAAATGCTATGCGTGTAGATATCGTGGTTATTGCGTACAGCACCGTGATCAAGAAAGTACTATACTGTAACGTGTTGTTGTGCTACGGAAAAGGCTGTCTCATTGTAGCTATACCACCAAAGTTACTATTAAAATATGTTTTTCTTTCCAGAAGAATTCAGAAAAACTGTGCAGATATAAAGCAGATACAGCACAAAAGCAACAATGTAAATTGTGTCACACATTAGTAGCCTCGTGATATAATCATGTAGCTGTCAAAGATACCAAGTGCTAAGTCATCTTTAATCCCACAGAAAGTACTTCAAATAAAGAATGTCTTTTCAAGTAAACCAAAATGTTGCATTAAAATCTCATTAGCAGTATATGTTCTAAGTATGTAAGCCTTATAGTCGTTATGTAATCGTGCAACTAACAAGAAATAATGTACACACGCAATAACACTGTGTCGTCTGTTCACTATGACAATGCTTTGGTAATTACTGTCTAAATATGTTCTCTAGGTTCTAGACTGGATAGTTAGTTTTAAAACATATTTGCATGTTGACAGTTTCTAAGTGTGACAAAGAGTACTAGTAACATGAAGTGAAAAGTTTTATAGCAAAGACTAAGTTAAAAAAAAAAAAAACAGATTATCTCTCAATAAACGGTTTTACATGTGAAATGTGGTGCAATCCTTTACTCTTCCTAATACGCAGAGTTTCAGCTTCAACGCAGTTATCATGTGGTATACGTCGGTAAAGAATACAAGAATTTTTCTCAAGGTTAGCGTCTATGTTATTTTTCTCTGAGCCAGCCGGTGCACGTGGCTGCCTGCGGTGCGAGTCATTGTGTGTCTCTTTGTTGGCGCGCGTCGTTATTAGGAATACGAGACCTAACTTCTACAAATTGGCGTCGGCGAGAAGGTCCTGCCCCGTTTGAATCCCGCCAGTTCTGATGCAATTCAGGTCTGTTGTTACGATTATATCGTCTGTCGTCATGTCGGTAGATTCCAGTATTTCTTTCTTGTCGGTCATGTGGTGGAGAATTTCTCCCTGAATCGTAACTGTGCACTGAACTGTTGCGTCTGAAGTTATTCTGTCTCCCTTGATAATAATTGTTTTGGTTCCCATATTGTCTGTTTCTCTAATTGTCTCTGTGATAGTCATTACTGCAAAGAGGTGATCTTTGCCTGTAATTAATACTACTCTGCCAACAGTTGTCATACGGATGGTGTCTGTTTTGGTCTCGATTTACGTTGTAAGAATAGCCTTGTCGTGTCCAGTTATTATTTCTGTCATCGCGGAATTGTGGCAGATGTGACCTATAATTGTTGTGCTCCTGTTTTCGAGTTCCGCGATTGTCAGTGTCAATTTTCAATTCTTGTAACAGTCCCTGAAAACCTTCAATGTCGTCTTTGCAACGTCCCGCCAAAATAATATGTTGTAAATGTTCAGGCAATTTGATTAAACAAATGAGGATGAGTTCTGAGGGGCTGTATAGGTTTGAAAGATACTGATTCTTATGTAAGATGTCTTCGAAATATTTGACAAGACTGGAAAATTCAGATTGTTGGAAATGTTTCATCATTATGATGCTATGTGTTACTCGGTCTTGTGTGGCTTGAGACCAATATGCTGAGAGGAAGGCGTGATAAAATTCTCCTTCACTGTGACAATCGTGAATGACCGATCGCATTCTTACAGCTGGTTCATTCTCTAAGTAGCCACACATAAATTATAACGTGTGCTCCAATGACCAGTTGGGAGGAAAACAATGAGAGAATTGATGAAGCCACGCTTGTGGATGAAAGTCGTTGCTGGAATTCTTAAATGTTTCGAATTTACGTGTAGTAATAAACTGCTTATAGTCAAAATCATCATGTCGGCGAGTCACATGTCGGTCATTCTTACTTCTTTTCGGAGGTTCCATCGCCTAATTCGGTGTACCTTTCTTTCATAATTTCCGAAGTGCCCTGTGTTATTATTTTGTGGCTTTCCCGTATTTCTAAGTCCCTCTTCCCGTGTTGGAGCGCGAGTGTCCTCTGAAATATGTAATTCTTGTATTACTTGTGCCAACTGATCTTGTACTTCCCGGATTTCTCTTTTGTATTGCGTATTAATTTGATTCTGATTTTGTTTGAATTTCTTAATTTGTTCATACTTTTCTGTGTCAGTGAAGGCTACAGGTCTTGTGTCATTCAAATCATCATCCACCTTTGTAGACAAGTTAGTGAACTGATCCGAAAGTTCGGCTACTTTCTCCGATAGTGAACTTATTTCCTCAGTGTGTTTTTCTGAACCAAGTTTCAGAGTGTCCATTTGTGTTGAAATCGTATCTACTATGTCCTTTAAGTTTTCCTGAGTTTTTGCAAGTTGCGTAACCGAATCGGTAGATGCAACTAAGTCAATTTTAGCTTGCAAGGTGTCGTGATTTTCATGAACAATAGTTTGCCGATCTTTTATGGCTGCTTCGTGATTCTGTAATGCATTTTCATGACGCGAAAAAATAGATTGAAAATTCTCACAAATTTGTGTTTTTACGTCATTACAGTCTTTCTGACATTTCGATTCTATTTTAAGTAACTCAGCAGTTAAACCTTCATGTGTTTGTTCAAGCGTTTGTTCCATTGAGTCTAACTTTTGAAGCTGTTGCTGTGTTTGTCTCTGATTTTGTTCCATCGTGTCTAACTTTTGCTGTGTTTATCTCTGATTTTGTTCCATTGTGTCCAACTTTTGAAGATTTTGTTCCATTGTGTCCAACTTTTGAAGCTTTTGTCCCATTTGTTCTATTAATTGTAATAACAATGCACTGCTTGTCTGAAACATGTTCCTCAGTGCTTTTCGGCAGTGAATTTGCACCGGCAACATTCACATTTTGACAATCAGAAAATGTGTCTTGACTTATTTGAGAAAACGGTGAGGACCCAACACCTGAATCTACAGTATTTGCGAAATTGTGTCCTGTCATTTCGGATTCCTGAGGCGAGCTGTTGCCGACCGATCGATCGATAATGCTTCCCTGTTCACTAATTGTTTCACTGTCTATTATTTGTAGCCTGCTCCATTTCCCTATGCACAACTACCAAATTACTAGTTTTAACATTAGTTATTTCATTACACGGTGGCGCTAACACACTACTTTCGTCTTCACTGTCATTTCTCAGTTTACTTTGGAGCCTAGTATTACTTTTTTCACACGACATTATTGTCACAATATTTCACACGATAACACAGAAAAGCACAATTTGAAGGGCAAAATAAGAAAACACATTAACAAAGCATTGAAATTGGTTAATCGCAAGTGCAGCTGCGAAATACCTGGTGCAAATCTACATGCATGCCACAACTGTTTTACTGTACAACAATAAAAGACTGCAACTACAAAGGAGATTCTCTCTACAATTACGCGCTAGCAATAAACAAAAGCTACACTAATTACACAAGCTACAAGAAAAAATCAGAAGATTCCAGTGAGGTATCCTCGGCTAAGGGTCGACATATGAAACGTCCCCTTAGAAAAATTATACATGACTGTGCTTAAACTGACACACAATATTTTTAGCGCAACGCAATCTGACTTTGAAAAATCCCTACAAAGGAATGTCCCTGACTAACAATAACCTATACCTTTCATGAATCACTTACCTCAAAAAAATCTTCGCTACTCGAGCTACTGCAATACAGCGAACGCCACTACTGCCAGCTAAATAAAAGATTCTAACTACTGAAGGGATTAACTACTGATAGGCGTAGTTAGTAAAATGAAAGATTTTGATAAAGAACAAACAATGTATTTACCTTAATAGTGTTGAAAAGTCATAATATATATAGCAGTTCATGACATCCGGTCTTACACATTTACTGTCTGTGATGGACACACGTCCAGATCATCAGCTCTCAAAACTCTGCCATTTCTCTCCCCACATCCACCACTGCTGGTGGCTTACCTCCAACTGCGCAACGCTACACGCTGTTAACAGCCAACTGCCCAACACTACAATAGCAAACAACAATGCAGCCACAGACTGCACACAGCCCAGCCAGTGATTTTCATATAGAGCGCTACATGGCGTTACCAACATAAAAACCTAAACAGCCTAATTACAAAGTATCCAGCAGAAAAGCTTGGTCCCTACTTCGTAAACTAGGAGGAGCCAGCCGTATCACTCGAGAAGAAAACCCCACAACACCTAACAAAATTACTTTGCACATTGTTAAAACACCTAAAGGGGTAATCCACCAAGAGACAACAATACTCATTGAACATGAACTTAGAAAGCTAAAAGCAACAGCCAGTGTTGACAGTAAATATTCATGCGAAATCACCGCAGAAGAGATCTCACCAGCATTAAAGGACACAAAACCAGGTAAAGCCCCTGGCTCAGATGACATCCTCCGAGAGTTTCTTATCAAGTCTAGCAAATATATCAAAATATGGTTACCAAAGTTCTTCACATCACTACTGCAGACAGAAAACATACCCCAAGAACTTAAACGTGCCAAGATAATTGCCCTCCTAAAGCCACGTAAACCAGGAATCTTCTTCAAAACTACAGGCCTGTAGCACTGCTTAGCATGGTGTACAAACTTCTGGAGCTTAACAGGATCGGTTAGACAATACTCGCGCCCACCCCAGTAGAACAAGCCAGCTTTCGTCCGAACCAAAGCTTTGCAGACCAAGTCATGGCCACACACATTGAAGCAAGATTCCAAAAGAAATTAAAAACATCTGTGGCCTTCATTGACTTGTCAGCAGCCTATGATAACGTCTGGAGACAAGGCCTATTCTATAAACTGATGAAAATGATTCCCTGTCAAAAAGTGACAAAGCTTATTGGTAACATGATTGGTAACAGAGGATTCCATGTCGTCATTCGAAACAAAGTCAGTAGCCAGAAATTCCTTCAAAATGGCTTACCTCAAGGCTCGGTATTAGCCCCACTGCTTTTCAGCCTATACATTGCTGACGTGCCAGAAACAGCTTGTATGAAATTTGGCTACCCACAAAGACAGAAGTAACTTGGTTCCACCTCAGTAACAGAAAAGCTGACAGAGCCCTGGAAGTATACCTTGCGACACGTGCCTCAACCACGACAAGGAGCCAAGGTACCTAGGGGTCATGTTAGATAGAACCCTGTCATTTATATCACACCTTACAAAAGCAGCTCCCAAGGTGAAAATAAGAAACAATCTCATCCATAAACTCAGCGGAACCATCTGGGAAGAAACGGCGACAACTCTGAGGACGTCTGCGGCGGAGTACTGTGCACCAGTATGGCTAAACAGTAGTCATATGAACAAAATCGATGTCGAACTTAACAACACCATGTGCATTATTTCAGGAACCGTTAAGTCTACCCCTAACATATGGCTACCTGTCTTGAGTCATATACACCCAAAAATACGACGAGAAGCAACTGTGGTCAGGCAATACAACAAGATCGAAGCAAACCCTGAAATACCGATACACATCGATATACCTGATCTGAGAACCAAGAAGCTTCGTTCAAGACATCCTCTTCTAGCTCTAGTCAGCCTCACTGACTCTCACATCAAGTCTTGGAGAAGGGAATGGCTCGAGAATGCCCCAACAACTTGCCACCTAATGGCTTGCATTACCGGGGCAGTTCCTGGGTTTGATCAGCCCCTCAAGATCTGGTCAACTCTGAACCGATTAAGAACCGGGCATGGAAGATGTGCTGACTCATTCTTCAAATGGGGACTGCTGTCTTCGCCAGCATGTGACTGTGGCGCGCCTAAGCACACCATACAACACATCAGAGAAGAATGCAGTGCTAGAGCGTTCAGTGGGGAACTTTGAGGATTTCCTAGTGGCATCCCAAAAACCCATCGACTATTTACAAGGACTAGATGTTTGTCTGTGAATAAATGTAATTTTATGTAATGTAGAATAACGTGATCCACTACTGAAATGTATTTAAATGCCATATGCGAAATAAATAAATCTGAAATAACGCCATTTCCTGTTTAAGTTAGTTGATGCGGCATGATTATTAATGCCACGCACGAGAGTGACTTGGAAACTCAAACAAAGCTCTCACACATTTCAGCTCAGGAAACAGAGATGCTACTCAGAGCATCCATACTCACAGGCGTCCTAGAGAAGAGTATCCTAATCGTCTCTCCCGTCCGGGGTCCACACAAGGTGGCCGGAAGGGCTCAGAGAGCGCAAGCGATTTCTACCTATACCAACCTCACAGTGGCCACTAATGCCTCTCTGACCCAACGTAGCCGTATTCGAAGCTCTGCACAATGGTTGGCTACACTACTCTTAACAATCGAGAACCATGTAGCGGCTCACGTGGGGCCGTTACAATGTGTCAAGCAATATGGAATTACTTGTCCGCTCTGGATCAGGTGAGCAGCAAAGCCGGCCAGAGTGGCCGTGCGGTTCCAGTCGCTACAGTCTGGAACCGAGCAACCGCTACGGTCGCAGGTTCGAATCCTGCCTCGGGCATGGATGTGTGTGATGTCCTTAGGTTAGTTAGGTTTAATTAGTTCTAAGTTCTAGGCGACTGATGACCTCAGAAGTTAAGTCGCCTAGTGCTTAGAGCCATTAGAACCATTTGAGCAGCAAAATTTGATTCTTCAGCTTCATCCCTCCGTTTGGGTGCTACATATTCACTGTACCAAACTGGGTCCAGTTTGTCCGATGCAACATGCGTCACAACCGGACACAATATTTTATATGCTCTTGATGTAAGTAGGCTGTTTAGGTTTTCTTATTGGTAACGCCACCTCTGTATGAAAATCACTGGCTGTGCTGTGTGCAGTCTGTGGCTGCTTTGCATTGTTGTAATACTGGCCATTGTAGTGTCAGGCAGCTGGCTGTGAACAGCGCGTAGCGTTGGGCAGTTGGAGGTGAGCAGCCAGCAGTGGTGGATGTGGGGAGAGAGATGGCGGAGTTTTGAAATTTGTCATGAACTGCTATATTTATATATGATGATATCAAGGTAAATACATTGTTTGTTCTCTGTTAATATCTTTCATTTGCTAACTATCCCTATCAGTAGTTAGTGCCTTCCATAGTTTGAATCTTTTATTTAGCTGGCAGTAGTGGCGCTCGCTGTATTGCAGTAGCTTGAGCAGCGAAGATTTTTGTGAGGTAAGTGATTTGTGAAAGGTATAGTTTAATGTTAGTCAGGGCCATTCTTTTGTAGGGAATTTTGAAAGTCAGATTGCGTTGCGCTAACAAAATATTGTGTGTCAGTTTAAGCACAGTCTTGTATAAATTGTTCAAAGGGGACGTTTCATATGGCGACCCTGCCAGGATTCGAACCTGGACAGTGTGTTAGCGCCGCAGAGTAATGAATTAACTAATGTTCAAAGTAGTAATTTGGTAATTGCGCATAGGGAAATGGAGCGGGCGGCAAACAATGGTGTAGACAGTGAAACAGGTAGTGAACAGGGAAGCGTTATCGATCGATTGGTCGGCAACAGCTCGCCTCAGGAATCGGGAATGACAGAACACAATATTGCAAATACTGCAGACTCAGGTTTTGGGTTCTCACCGTTTTCTCAAATGAGTCAAGACACATTTTCCGCTTGTCAAAATGTGAATGTTGCCGGTGCAACTTCACTGCCGAAAAGCACTGAGGAACATGTTTCAGACACCAGTGCATTGTTATTACATTTAATGCAACAAATGGGACAAAAGCTTGAAAAGTTAGACACAATGGAACAACACCAGAGACAAACACAGCAACAGTTAGACACAGTGGAACAAAACCTCAAAAAGTTAGACACAGTGGAACAAAATCTTAAAAAGTTAGACACAGTGGAACAAAATCTTAAAAAGTTAGACACAATGGAACAACACCAGAGACAAACACAGCAACAGTTAGACGCAATGGAACAAAATCTTCAAAAGTTAGACACCACACTTGAACAAACACGCGAAGATTTAACTACTGAGTTACATAACATTGAATCGAAATGTCAAAAAGTCTGTAATGACGTAAAAAAACAAATTTGTGAGCATTTTCAACCTATTTTTTCGCGGCATGAAAATGCATTACAGAATCACGAAGCAGCCATAAAAGAACTGCAAACCATTGTTCATGAAAATCATGAGACCTTGTGGGCTAAAATTGACTCAGTTGCATCTACCGATTCGGTTACGCAACTTGCAAGAACTCAGGAAAACTTAAAGGACACAGTAGATACCCTGAAAATTGGTTCAGAAAGACACATGGAGGAAATAAGTACACTATCGGAGAAAGTAGCCGAACTTTCGGATCAGGTCACTAACTTATCTACAAAGGTAGATGATGATCTGAATGACACAAGACCCGTAGCCTTCACTGACACAGAAGAGTATGAACAAATAAGAAAATTCAAACAAAATCAAAATCAAATCAATACACAGTACAAAAGAGAAATCCGGGAAGTACAAGATCAATTGGCACAAGTAGTACAAGAATTACGTATTTCAGAGGACACTCGCGCCCCAATACGGGAAGAGGGACATAGAAATACGGAACAGCCACAAAATAATAACACAGGGCATTTCGGAAGTTATGAAAGAAATTGGCAATGTGCACCGAATTTTGAGATGGAACGGCCGACACGACCTAACAATGACCAGTATGCGACTCGCCGACATGATGATTTTGACTATAAGCTGTTCATGACTACACGTAAATTCAAAACATTTAAAAATTCTGGCAACGACATTCATCCACAAGCATGGCTCCATCAATTCTCGCATTGTTTTCCTCCCAACTGGTCGTTAGAACACAGATTAGAATTTATGTGTGGCTACTTAGAGAATGAACCAGCTGTAAGAATGCGATCGGTCATTCACGATTGCCACAGTGAAGGAGAGTTTTACCATGCCTTCCTCTCAGCATATTGGTCTCAAGCCACACAAGACCGAGTAAAACATGGTATCATAATGATGAAACATTTCGAACAATCTGAATTCTCCAGTCTTGTGAAATATTTTGAAGACATGTTGCACAAGAATCAGTACCTGTCAAACCCATACAGCCCCTCAGAACTCATCCGCATTTGCTTAATCAAATTACCTGAACATTTACGGCATATTATTTTAGCAGGACGTTGCAAAGACGACATTGAAGCTTTTCAGGGACTGTTACAAGAACTAGAAATTGACACTGATAATCGTGGAACACGAAAACAAGGACACAACAATTACAGGTCACATCCGTCACAATTCCGTGACGACAGAAACAATAACCGGACACGACTGGTCTATTCTTACAACGCAAATCGTGACCAAAATAGACACCACCCGTACGACAACCGTTGGCAGAGTAGTAATAATTACAGGGAAAGATCACCTCTCCGCGGTAGTGACTATCACAGAGACAATCAGAGAAACAGACAATATGGGAACCAAAATAATTATTATCAAGGGAGACAGAATAACTTCAGACGCAACAGTTCAGCGTGCAGTTACGATTCAGGGAGAAATTCTCCACCACTTAACCGACGAGAAAGAAACTACAGGAACTACCGACATGACGACAGACAATGTGATCGCACGACAGACCTGAATTGCATCAGAACTGGCGGGATTCAAACAGAGCAGGGCCCTCTCGAGGAGGTGAATTTGTAGAACTTAGGTCTCCTAATCCCAATAACGACGCGCGCCAACAAAGGAACAGACAATGACTCGCACCGCAGGCAGCCACCTGCGCCGCCTGGCTCAGAGAAAAATAACACAGACGCTAACCTTGAGAAAAGATTTAACATTCCTTACCGACATATAAAACATGACAATTGCTTTTCAGTTGAAACTCTGCGTACTAGAAAGAGTAAAGGTTTACACCACATTTCACATGTAAAACCGTTTATTGAAAGATAATCTGCTTTTTAACTTTGTCATTGCCATAAAACTTTTCACTTCACATTTCTAGTATGCTTTGTCAGACTTAAGAAACTGTTAACGTGCAACAATGTTTGAAGTTAAATATCCAGTCTAGAACCTAGGGAACATTTTTAAACAGAAATTACGAATGCATTGTTATAGTGAACAGACGACACAGTGTTGTATTTGTACATTCTTGCTTGTTAGTTGCACGATTACGTAACGACTATCAGGCTTACATACTTACGACACATACTGGTACTGCTAATGAGATTTTAATGCAACATTTTGGTTTACTTGAAAATACATTCTGGGTTTAAAGTACTTTCTGTGAGATACCAGACGACACAGTGGTTAGTTTATGTGACAACTACATGGTTTTATCACGACGCTACTAATGAGTGAAAATTTACAATGTTGCTTTTGCGGTGTATCTGTTTTATATCTGCACAGTTTTCTGAATTCTTCTGGAAAGAAAAACATGTTTTAGTAGTAAGTTTTGTGGTATAGCTACAATGAGATTGCCTTCTCCATAGCACAACAATACGTTACAGCACAGTACTTTCTTCATCATGGCAATAAGCGTAATAACTAAGATATCTATACATAAAGCATTTCACTTTTATCATGAGGTAAGTACATTGACTTTTGCAGAACTTCGCTTTCGGAGGACGATAACTACGACACTTCCACAGAGATTATCTTACAAGACGCACATTTAGCGCTACAGGACACGCATTTGAGTGATTAATTTTGTACTTAAAACATTTATTTTTAAAGATATTTGAAGTACAATGATACAAAGGTTTTCAGTGATACATTTCATTTCATTGCTGTAATCTGTAACACCTGAGGGTATAATTACATTAATCCTCAGGGGGGTACACACTTACTTTGTGTACCATGTGTGTGGCAACCACAAGGAACCCTAGCTAATATGGTATTTGCTTATACAACTTTACACATCGGTACCATATTTCTCTAACACAAAATTACACAGCTATCTGATCATTTAACTGAGAGATAAACATTTTTTTACTACATCAGTGACACATGTTTACGCAATACACAGTTGGGTAACTTCACACTTATGAAACTGTATTTTGTCTGTACTTTGTAAACTGTTCATATTTTTTCGGAATCATTGTGATACTATGAGAGCTTTGAATGATGTATTTGGTAAGGGAGCATGATTTTAAAGTACGTTTGAGGTAGATGACACTATTGAAATGAGCAGAGAATTTTTTTTTTGGTTTTGAAATTATTGCAGCAATCTACGACGTTTTTGAGATTTGACTGAGGTGTTATGATGTTATTTTTTTACGACGACGATGTGTATTATGCTGCTGAGGTATGTTTATGATTAATAGGCTGAGGCTATATGAGTTATTTGATTATGCTTCATATTTATAATGACGAAATATTGACGAGTGTCGATGGATACGTATATGTGTAATAAGGTAAGGAGTAATGAATAGTGATTAGGGACTCTGACTTATGGAAAAGGATGTTGGAAACCAAGAATCATACTTTAGAATTATGAAATGTGTGTACATGTGTGAATCATGTGTGAATGTATCACAATGCTGCCGAAAATTTTTTGGACACTGTTATATCAATAGCATTTTGTTTCTACACATTTGCAACGCAAATTCTTGACCTGCGAAACATTTTATATGAGACTGTCACTGTAGCGGAAACTGCTGTCGTAAATATTTCCGTAAGAAAGTTAAGTGACCACCTGCACATAATGCGTCGCGGGCACCCACCTGGGCGACAGCCGCCCGAAAAAAAAAGCCATTAGCCTTTCAGCGGCACAGGTAAAAAAAAGAAAAGGGGGGGGCATTATACTCGCTATTGACATTTCCTTGTCGAAAGCATACTGTGGAGCTCGTAATTTATGATATTTACTGAAATGCTTATGAATTGATGGGAAATATTCTTACATCTGCAAACCTGATAATGACAAGTGTCTTTCTACGAGAGTTGAGAGCTACTGACTTACGAAATGCCACATGACTATTGAATGATATTTGTATGCTTTGGTTTGCGTAATTGCTTATTTCATTTGACATCTGTTTTCCAGCTGTGTTACAGCATTGGTTTCATAAAATAAAATTAAATGCATTTGCTAATGTGAACACTTTCTGTCAACAGATCTATTAAATAATAATTTTGTGATCCACATTCTTCAAAAAAGGTGCACTTGGAAAGGAAAGAACAATAAGAAGGGACTAGTAACAGTAACTGCATACATAATATTCTTTTCAAGTATATGGTAATATTTCTTTTACAATAAGTTGTTGTGGTGCACCACTTTAATTACTTAGACATTAAGATGTGATTATACATTTCCCTTATCTGCATTGTTATCTTTAGTGTACTATTTTTTTTGCTTGAGCTATGTCATGTTTAGATATAAGCTGCTGTTTGCCAGGCATAGTGCTACTGAACTTTAATTTGTGTTACTCTGCTAAGCCAGATTTATTTTTTTGTTTGCTGCACATTGCCTCATATTAGTTGTAATGTTGAATTGCTTGGTAATTTAGATTTACTGTAGCTTGCTTTGCGATTTTCCATTTTTTTTTCATTGCTGTTTATATTAATTGTTTTATGTGCTGCTGCATTGCCTCATCCCTTAGTTTAGCATCTGAGCTCAGTAGATTTAAGTTAGCTTAAGAGGGGTAGACTATATAAGAAACTGACATGGAGAGTAAGTAAAGAGTGCGTTGCGAAGTTATATGAAACAGACTTGGGCCAAAATGAGTATTGTGCACTGAGAAATAATTATATTGAAAAAAATATGAATAGAATACAGAAAGCAGGTATAGATAGGACTTTTTGGGAATAATGTTGAATGAAGGGAGATCTCCAAGAAGTAAAGAAAGTTTTGTTTGCAAAATACTGCAGTACAACAAACCCTGTCCTTTCCTTTTGTATTATCCCACTATATGTTTGTGTACCCTTGTGTATTTGTTTTCTTCCTGTATCTGTGTAGTTTCATAGAATTTTTTCTTCTTTTAATATTAAGCTACATTCACTATGATGAGGAATACTGTTATCCTCGAATATAATTGGCATTAATAATATGTTATTTACCTTATAAATATGCTTACACATTATTTATTCTGTTTTGTTTTAATGCTCATGTGTGAAGTTGATGTTTCGAAAGTGATTCTGATCTTTTATTTTTGTACTCATGTCATAATTCCTGTAACACTGATGTATATGTTAAATTCTATTCTTTTGTAAAGCCTGTACTACAAATGTTATCTGTATTATTATGTTCTTTAATGATGTATTTTGTACCTTTGTTATTGTATTTTTATGTTACCAAATTGTAATTGTTACCAGTTCTTCAAATTAAGTAACATTTCACTGCACACGTTTCTGTTGGTCATAGTATATGGACAATATGTGAGAAGTTGGGACTGTTAGTGTTTGCACGTGTGTTACTAATTCAGCAAGGGACTGGATAACAGCATTGCTGGTTCTAAAGACATTTAAAAAAAAAAATTTTGTGAGTGCACAAGTGGTGGTTATGGACTTGCTATATTAACTGCAAGACTCTTCACTGGTGATTGTGCACCTGCACAATCACAACAGATGGCTGCTGGTCATCTCTACCAGGACTACAGTGGGCCTGTCCACACTTTCTACAAGGACTGCAATTGGTCTGCACCTCTGGTGGCCCACCAATACCATACTCTCTACCAGGACTACAGTGGGTCTGCTCTGTGATGACCTACCTACCAATACTCTTCAAAATTTCGACTGACTCTGCTGTGGGTTTGCTCTGTTGTGGCCCATTACCTGTATGCATGTCAAGAGTCAGCACTGTCTTTCCGTTGGAAGGACAACACTACTTCTTCAAGACTGCATGGAAATCCACTACTTCCGTGTGCATTTTCTTTTACTGCTCAGACTTTGAGA
This sequence comes from Schistocerca piceifrons, assembly GCF_021461385.2. Taxonomy (NCBI): domain Eukaryota; kingdom Metazoa; phylum Arthropoda; class Insecta; order Orthoptera; family Acrididae; genus Schistocerca; species Schistocerca piceifrons. The sequence goes on from NC_060138.1 coordinate 1,034,269,108, forward strand.
AAAACTCTGCATTTTTACTGTGATGAACAATCTGGACTGCCTTTATGGACTGTGAGAAATTTTTAGCTTTTGACCAACATTGTATCAATAAGTGTGTGCATTTGATTTCTTTGTTATTGTAATTATGAAAAATTTTTTTTCAAATCTGTATTGGCCACTGCCCAATCCAATTTGTAAAAATTTTTTGTGGGGAGCATGGGGGCTATGTAAGTAGGCTGTTTAGGTTTTCTTATTGGTAACGCCACCTCTGTATGAAAATCACTGGCTGTGCTGTGTGCAGTCTGTGGCTGCTTTGCATTGTTGTAATACTCGCCATTGTAGTGTTAGGCAGCTGGCTGTGAACAGCGCGTAGCGTTGCGCAGTTGGAGGTGAGCCGCCAGCAATGGTGGATGTGGGGAGAGAGATGGCGGAGTTTTGAAATTTGTCATGAACTGCTATATTTATATATGATGATATCAAGGTAAATACATTGTTTGTTCTCAATTAATATCTTTCATTTGCTAACTATCCCTATCAGTAGTTAGTGCCTTCCATAGTTTGAATCTTTTATTTAGCTGGCAGTAGTGGCGCTCGCTGTATTGCAGTAGCTTGAGCAGCGAAGATTTTTGTGAGGTAAGTGATTTGTGAAAGGTATAGTTTAATGTTAGTCAGGGCCATTCTTTTGTAGGGAATTTTGAAAGTCAGATTGCGTTGCGCTAACAAAATATTGTGTGTCAGTTTAAGCACAGTCTTGTATAAATTGTTCAAAGGGGACGTTTCATTGATTAATGTATGTTATTTTTGTTTCCTACACCTTTAGCCAAAATTAACCTTTAGTAAATATGAGTTGCAAAATAAATGCAAATTACGTTTCCTGAAAGTTGATGGTAAATACCCTGTACTCGGACGGTAAATGTAACTCTTGTTGCTGCTTTCATCACCCAAATCTGAATCCTCCCGTAGTTCTGTATTCTTTCTATACCTCTTAGCAACATTTTTAAAAATATAAAGTACATAATCACCAGCGTAATTACTTGTTTTGCGATATAGATGACTGTGCCAAATTCTAATTCGTACTCCTTTTGAGAATGTGTTACTCTGAAAGAAGGAAAATGATAAAGAGCATTTTTACGCTGAAGTGGGTTCAAAAATGGCTCTGAGCACTATGGGACTTAACTGCTGAGGTCATCAGTCTCCTTGAACTTAGAACTACTTAAACCTAACTAACCTAAGGACATCACACGTACCCATGCCCGAGGCAGGATTCGAACCTGCGACCGTAGCGGTCACGCAGTTCCAGACCGTAACGCCTAGAACCGCTCGGCCTGAAATGGGTAATTTGCCTTGTAATTTACTATATAATCTGTATACGGTTTTCTACGAAATCTGTGGAAATGTTGTTTACCACACAAAATTTTGATATTTAGGTCACTCAAATGAGTGGGCCCTTCTGTTCCTATAACACAAGTAAATTGTTTTTTCATGTAACGTACTGAATTGATTTACCAATTTCTCGATTTTCTTTTCATTACCGTTAGTCAGAAAAAGGGTGGGATTCTCGAAAAAGACCTTGTTTTCAAGATGGTTAATAAAAATGTCAGCCAAAGAACCTTAGATAGCACTGACCATACTTAGGCCATCTTTCTTACAATACTCTTAGTTACCGAATTTAAAGTAATTTTAAGTTAGAATTAAAGAAAATAAATTATCACTTTTAGGTTGTGATCATGTTTTCTGAACCAGCAAATTTGGTGAATAATCATTCTCAGTTGGTACATTTGTATAAACGTTAACAATATCCAGGGATACAAGTTTCATAGCACTCGACGACCGTCTGTATACAGTTTGTAACTCTTTTTAAACACCATAACTGTCAACCACAGGCCTCACAGGAAGGTGTTCTTGCCGGCAGGAGTGGCTGAGCGGTTCTAGGTGCTTCAGTCTGGAACCGCGCGACCGCTACAGACGCAGGTTCGAATCCTGCCTCGGGCGTGGATGTGTGTCATGTCCTTAGTTTAGTTAGGTTTAAGTAGTTCTAAGTTCTAGGGGACTGATGCCCTCAGAAGTTAAGTCCCATTGTGCTCAGAGCCATTTGAGCCATTTTTTTGAAGGTGTTCTTTATGGACCTGAAGCTGTACCCTCGAAGCTGGAGTCCGTGGGTTCCTAACTCCGAGTTGTTGTTTATCTCTATGGGTGATCATTTCGTTATGTACCTTAAGATAATCATTTAATTTTTTGGATGTTGCTGCTGTTACGTCTTTATCAATCTTGGACATTCTATTCTCGTCTAAAAATTTATTTTGTTTTGTTACTGTAGTCAGTTGTATTTATAAACACAATCGAGCTACGTTTACCTAACTTCATGATTGCCGCCGCACTTGAAGTTAACTTATGGTTTGGATCATTGACATTCATTCTGTCTGTATTGCAACTTGTATGTGATCTATTGGACTCCTTAGTGATAACGTTATTCACTGCGACTGCATTCCTATTTTGTTTAAATTTAGAAAATTTTAAACAGTTAACTGAAACTTACACCTGAATTATAATAGTGTCTGTAATCGCTCTACGATCCATTATTGTATTCATACTATATTCAGTATGGAGTGTAGCCATGTATGGAAGTGAAACATGGACGATAAATAGTTTGGACAAGAAGAGAATAGAAACTTTCGAAATGTGGTGCTACAGAAGAATGGTGAAGATTAGCTGGGTAGATCACATAACTAATGAGGAGGTATTGAATAGGATTGGGGAGAAGAGGAGTTCGTGGTAGTGATTCTCCAACAAAAAGAGGTTCCTACTCAATGGTCTGAAGATGACCACAGTAGTGGTCGAAACCGATCACCTTGTTAAATAAATCGTGATCAAGACTGTTTTTAATAGTAATTATTTATAAGACATTGATCACTGCTGTTCCCATAATGCATTCAAAAGTAATACTGTTACACGTTGAGAAAAGTGACAAAGTAAAGAAGATGAATAGTATTTCTGTCAAAGAGAATTGGATTACTGAAGAAGAAAGTTCACCAGTAGCATATATTTTTAATAATTGCTTTTTAAAAATAAGTCAGAAACTTGGTGCAAATAGTTCAGAAAATAAATAAAAACCGTACACTGAAGGAACAACACAGAGTACATTTAGTGAAATGGAAATTAATCTCAGATCCCCTTGTGAAAGAACCATCATTATGTCTTTAAAAACTAGATATTCAGATGGGGTTCGGAATATCTCCAATAAGACATTAAAAAGTTGGGGCCGTGCAAAACTTAATGTTCTCAATTACTCAGAGCGTTTCCCTAGAGTGAATGAAATATGCTTTAATTAACCTCTCTGTAAAACGAGTGACTCAACAGATGTCAGTAACTACCATCCAGTGACACTCCTCAAGTCATTTTCTAAAAATTTTGAGAAGGTAATGTTTCCACGGAATATACCCACATTTGTAGTATTGAGGTACGTAGCCAGTCACAGTTTGGATTCAAAAGGGCTATTCTACTGAGTCACTTACTTATAAATTTACTGAGCACATACTATATGATAAAAATCACCAGGTGGGATCTTCTGTGACTTATTCAACGCATTTAATGGTATTCGAATTGCGACATAGTTGCGTAAAGCTTGTACTGCGATCTGGGAAATATTTGTTTTGTATGAGTCCAGTCATGTACCACAACACTTAAATAAAACAGGTAATTAATTTCGGTCAGTTAGGATGACCTTCAGACCTAAAATTTAAGAAACAGAAATAATAATATTTTGAAGGAATAATCATGATAAATATAACCAGGTAAGACTATATATTGAACTTCTTTCGTGTTCTACCAAATAAGACTAAATGATTAGCGTATTCCGTGTTCCAAGTTTGTACACCCTTTCAGGTCTCAGGACACTTGTAAATATACTGTACAAAAATTTATACAATCGGACTGTATGACTACATTTTGCATATTATCAGGAGATTTATGTTTACATACAAAATGCAAATGTAGCTTGACGTACATTGTCTAGAAATTACACAAAAACCAGAAACAGACGTCATTATTTGCAAACATCACAGCATTTCCGTGTCTTAGTGAATCCTGTCCTTTACATAATTCTTGTCATTGCGTATATAATATAGATGGTACTGTCACATTAATGGACCATACAAGCTTCGTCTTGAAATATAAAAATTTTAAAGTTTTAAACATGGCTGCGTGGTCAGCGACCGTTTCCAAAGTAAAATTAAAGCAATAACAGCCCTCGGCCGCAAAAATTAAGTCTTTTGACCTAGGTTTCGGCACTACTGCGAGTGATTTCATCAGAAGTAAAACATTCAAACAGGCCTATAAATTAAGTACAAAAATTAGGGAAAATTTTTTTTATACAAGTGTAAGTGCTGACTAACAGAACAAGGAAGAAACAGTACTTACATGTTACTTATAAAATAAATATCAAGCGATCAAGCTTCAGTCACAAAATTTTGAAAAAGAATACATGGAAGGCGAGCCACTATGGGCTGCTCGCACATGTCGAGCGACAGGTAGCAACAGACTGAGGTGCCTGCTTTAGCAATTGCGGGCAGGTAAACATCACACCAAAAGTGCCATCTAGTAGCCGCAGATACAAACAGGCTACCTAACATTCAAAATATAGACAGACGAATTTTATGATGAACATTATGTAGTACATGAAATAAAAGGAAATATTTCATCTGACAGCAGCAGACATGGTAACATCTTGTCTACATAAGAGTTTAGAAGCACAGTTTAAAGGTTAAGCATGCCATTATAGAATTACAAAGGGAGCTGAATAACTCAGCGTGTAGAAAAACGATATAACATGAAATGAAACCAATATAAACCATTTAATAATTAATTTAATAAATAATCGCTTGATATTTATTTTATACGTGATATGTAAGTACTGTTTGTTTCTTGTACTGTTAGTCAGTTATTACTCTTATATAAAAAAAATTCCCATATTTTTTGTGCGTTTGTTATAGGCCAGTTTGAATGTTATACTTCTGATGAAGGCACTCATAGTAGTGCCGAAACTTACTTTTTGCGACCGAGGGTTGTTATTGCTTTAACATTACTTTGCAAACCGTCGCTGAGAAAGCAGCCATGTGTAAAACTTACAGACTGTGTTGTTCTGGTCCACAAAAATGATGCAGGATTCTGGGCTCTACATCAAAACAACGCAACAAAAAGCAGGTGACACAGTGAAATTAAACAGAAGTAATTAAGATTCAAGGGAAGAACAATGCCGACTGTACTTCAAAAGATAAAATAATTCGCATTCTCGATTCGGGGTCATTTCAGCATATTCATCCTGTGGTTTTAAGGAAATGTGAAGACTTTCAGCAAATAATAAAAGACTTGTGACTGCGGCCTCTGTTAATTAGCGCTTGCTCTGATACACGCACGGATGATCCAATCTCCGACGTTACTTCTGCGGCGAAAGGGCTCAAGCTCAGGTCTAGATCGCATGCTGCCTAAAGGCCGGGCGCAATTTAATGATGCTCGTAATAACAGCGGCTCTCCCTTTCGCGAGAAAAAGCCAATTTTTGGACGTCAAAGAGCGGCGGTTCGTCAGCAGCAGTGGCAGAAAGCGATACCTGCTTCTGTTCGACACGACGAAAGCGGGTGGTGGGGGAAGGGGTTTAGGGATGGGGGCAGTAATACGGTTTCCGCGGCCATCTGTGCGGGACGCAGGGACGCTGCGGCCGGCGCGTAATTAAAATCTCCGAAGAAGCGCCAGTGTTTGCGTCCGTCTCAACAGAGAGAGAGAGGGACAGGGCAATAAGCCAATCACGCACAACGGACGCTGCTCGCGCAAGACTTGCTGCAGGAAGGGGTGGGGGAGGGGGTAGGGGCTAGTAGGAGAGGAGAGAGACAGAGATGGTCACCGCACATGCTAACGCCTTTTGTTCCGGGTTAGTATCTGCAACTTCCAAAGAATTCAAATATTTTAGACGAGGACGTCAGAGACTAACAGAAGAAGCACAGGGACTGATACTTCTGTTGGCAAGCGAACGCTGATTTAGTTTTAAAACGTTTCAGTGTGCACATCTTTTGCGTGTAACTGTTCTCCGATGCTTGTGATGGCAGATTTCAGTGTGACTATTATTGAACTACCAGGTGTACCGGTATGAAATGAGCGTTTTTTTGTGAAAATGAAACACTAATTTTGAATTGAAAAGTAAACATTTTATTCAAAGTACTGACCATTGGTTTCTATACATTTTGACCACCTTTCTGGCAATTTGTGGACACCACGCCAATAGAAATGTTCGTCTTTTAAAGCAAATCAATCAGACACCCAATTTTCAACTTCTTCGTAGGAATCGAAGTGTTCCTCAGCCAATGCGTGCCCCATTGATGAAAAGAAATGGTTGTCGGAAGGGGCTAAGTCTGGTGAATACGGCGTGTGGGGTAGCAACTCCCAGCCAAGTGTTTTGATTGTATCCTGAACCAGTTTTAGTTTGTGTGCAGGTGCACTGTCGTGTAAAAAAATTACTTTGCCATGTGATCTGGCCCATTCTGGTCTTTTTTCGATCAATGCATAGTTCCGATTGATCATTTGTTGTCATTAGCGATTAGTATTCACAATTTCACCGGGTTTTAGAAGCTCATGATACACCACACCTTTCTGATCCCACCAAAACTTGACCAATCGATCTGGTTTTGTAGTCGATATTGATACTTTACTTTACTTTACTTTTCCGTGTCCAGATCAAATTTTATTTTTTCAATACTTAGCCACCACAACGGCTTTGTCGTTGGCTTGTAGCAGGTCACTAAAACTGCAGGGCTCCGGCAGTAGTCAGCACATGAGCAGATGTGCCTCGTCTTGTACCTCTCCGCATCCGCAAAGAACGTCGTCATCGTCAGTCAGCAGTCCCCACTTACACAGATTAGTTTTGCATCTGGGTACACCAGCCCTCAGCCTATTTAGTGTTCTCCACACTGTATAAGGAAGTTTGTTTCCAGGTGCCATTTGCTCTTTTGGTGTTATCTGCAGTGCGGTTTGTTCATTCTCCCATCTACGGACTCCATTATCTTCCTGTGAACCGTCAAGGATCTTGGTTCTTGCAATAAAGCTATTTCTAGACTTAAGCCTCCGAGCCTGAGTGACGTGCCCATTCAGTTCGTGTCGAGAATCTGTTCTCTCAGCGTCTGCTGCCACCTGCCTTCTGATCTTGGTTGGGGCAATTCCAGCAAGAAGGTACAAATTACCCATTGGTGTGGGTCTGAGACAGCCTGTGACAATTCGCATTGTCTCATTTACACTTACATCGACCTGTTTAGCATGTGCAGATGCTTCCCATACTGGCGCTGCATAGTCTGCTGCAGAAACACATAGAGCAAGTGCTGATGTTCTCAGTACTGATGGTTGAGCTCCCCATTCATAGTTTGTCAGCCTGCAGATGATGTTATTCCTGGAGCAGACTTTAGCCTTGGTGTTTTGGCAATGCTGCTTGAAGGAAAGCGTTCTGTCAAGTACAACCCCAAGGTATTTAGGTGTTGGACAGTGCTTTAGCTTCTTACCTTGCCATGTAACGTCGAGCTCAACTCCAGCATCTCTATTGCGCAGGTGGAAAGCACATACTTGGGTTTTGTCAGGGTTTGGCTTGAGGTGATTTAAGTCATAGTATTGAGCCAGTTCTTCAAGCGCTCTAGAGAAATTTCCAGATGTTGCATCAAAGTTGGACCCCTGGACCACCACAGCTGTGTCATCAGCATATACGAAGAGTCTTGCATCTTGAGGTATAGGTTGGTCATTAGTGTACACATTATAAAGGATGGGAGAAAGTACACTTCCTTGTGCTAAGCCATTCTTCTGCAGTCGCCATCTACTGTTCTTACCATTTAGGGAGACATAAAACCTTCGATTCTGCAGAAGACTACCAATAACCATCGTCAACCTACAGGCCCCTGTGAGGTGATATAACTTGCGCAATAGCTTTCTGTGGTTTACCGCATCGTATGCAGCAGTAAGATCTATGAAAGCTGCTCCAGTTATTAATTTTTTTTTTCAAACCCGTCTTCTATATGTTGCGTGAGATTAAGTATTTGCCCACAACAAGATCTTCCTGGTCTGAAACCGGCTTGTTCCTTTATGAGCTTTCCATCTATAGTTTCTGCCACCCGGTTGAGAATCATCCGCTCCAGTATCTTACAGAGATGGCATAGAAGTGACACTGGCCTGTAACTTTTGGGGTTCTTTATCTCCTTGCCAGGTTTTAGTAAAGCCACCACTCTCGCCTGCCGCCATAGTTTTGGAATATTCAGCTCTTTAATACAGGTATTCATCATTTGTAGTAACCAGTTTCGAGCTTTGGGCCCAAACTGTTTTATCTGCTCCGTTCTAAGGTCATCAGTTCCAGCGGCCTTATTCAGTTTCATACTCTGAATGGCGTCTTCCAGTTCGGTTGCTGTGAATGAAGCATTGAGGAGTCCGTAATCTTTATGTTCTTGGGGTATAACTCTTTCCCTTTCTCTTTTCCCTTTGCTTTTTCCCATTCTTCAGAAGTTGGCTAGCAATCTGATTTGCTGTTACCCCGTTGTTCTTCTGCTGGTTGTCAGTTGGGTTCCCACTTGAGTTTTTCAGTAATTTCCATGCACGTCTGCTGTTTTGTTTCATGTCAAGATTCTCGACTAGTTTACACCACCGTGATCTCTTATCCTCGGCAACAGCCTGCATTAGTTCCTCCCCAGCCTCCATCGTATCTTCGCTGAAGGGGTCCTGAGTGAACAGGTTTTGGTACCTGTCAAGTAAGGCCTTGCTGCTGCCAGTCAGACCCTGGATGTACTGGGTACGGCAACCCCTTGGGATGTTTTTCCTTTAGATGCCTTTCACAAGATCGATAAATCTACCATACTCATCTGGTCGAGGAGGGATTTTCTCAATCTCTTCGACCAATTGCTCTTTAAATTTCTGCCAGTCTGCCTTTTTGAAATTAAACCGTCCTCGGGAAGGCACCTCCTCTGGTTTAACCATGGCATTCACAACACAAACAACGGGTCTGTGTTGTGTATTTGGGATAGGTTCTTCAACAAGCTTCATGCACTGTGCTGCCAACTTCCTACTCACAAAGATGTTGTCAGGATTATATCCCCTTCTCCATCTTCTGCTGTTGAACGATGCTGGCTGTTTTGGGTCTTGAATGAGTTGTAGGTCGTTAATGTCAGCCCAGGATTCAAGCTGTACACCATTCTCATCAGTATCATTATATCCCCATGCTTCACCATGGCAGTTGAAATCGCCCATGACAAAATTAATATGGTCATTTGTAAAATTGTTTGGTTCATGGAAAACAAAGTCAACATCTGGTGGTTTGTACACAGACGTCACAGAGAACTTCTGGGCGTGAATAGTAAGTACTTCGATGTTATTTACTTCTGTCATTGCGGCTGATGTTACGTTGAGCCCGGGTCTGATGAAAATCGCACCCCCATACTTGTCGTGAGGTCTTTCAATGGCCAAATCCATTCCTGCTATTTTAGGTCTGTGGCTGGTGGCTCCCGGTGGGTTTCTTGCAACAACAATACGTCGCATTTATGCTTATAGCACATGTCTGCTAATAAAACACTCTTATGACTAGAGAATCCCTCAATATTTATCGAGATCGTCACAAGGGGTGGTCTTGATAAAGACCGTTACATCTTGATGTTAATTTGGTTTTGGACTTTAACTTGATCTGGTGTTAGAAGGATTAGCCGGTGAAATCTTTCACCGTTTCCAGGGTACGCCCGATTGTGCCTGTCTTCAGTCTTTAGGCTCACAATCTTCTAGGAGGCTCCTTCTTTGTACCCCAGTCGATGTTGATGGTTGTCCCGGATTAACCCATGATTTTTCCGGTTTAGGATTCTTAAAATAAATCCATTTTCATGTCCAGTAACAATTCGATGCAAAATTGATTTTCTTTCATGTCTTTGGAGCAAAATTTGACAAATGGTTTTTCGGTTCTCCATATGTCTTTCATTCAATTCATGTGGCACCCGTTTTCCACACTTTTGGATCTTTCCCATAGCTTTCAAACGGTCAGAAATTGTTTGTTGTGCAACATTTAGCATTGCTGCCATTTGCTTCTGACTCAAAGTATCATCTTCATCCAATATTGCTTGCAATTTGGCGTATTCGAACTTTTTTGGTGGTCTTCCACGTTCTTCATTTCTTACATTAAAATCATTATTTCTGAACCGTTGAAACCATCTTTTGCATGTTGCTTCTGATAGAGCACGATCACCATATGCCTCGACAAGCATTCGATGCGAATCTGCAGCACTTTTTGCAAATGAAAACAAAAAATTAATGCTTTCCGCAAATCATCACTTTCTGGTACAAAATTCGACATTGTTAACACGATGAAAACATATGATGTTTTTTGTTCCATGACTTGATGTATACAAAATACACTCCTGGAAATTGAAATAAGAACACCGTGAATTCATTGTCCCAGGAAGGGGAAACTTTATTGACACATTCCTGGGGTCAGATACATCACATGATCACACTGACAGAACCACAGGCACATAGACACAGGCAACAGAGCATGCACAAAGTCGGCACTAGTACAGTGTATATCCACCTTTCGCAGCAATGCAGGCTGCTATTCTCCCATGGAGACGATCGTAGAGATGCTGGATGTAGTCCTGTGGAACGGCTTGCCATGCCATTTCCACCTGGCGCCTCAGTTGGACCAGCGTTCGTGCTGGACGTGCAGACCGCGTGAGACGACGCTTCAACCAGTCCCAAACATGCTCAATGGGGGACAGATCCGGAGATCTTGCTGGCCAGGGTAGTTGACTTACACCTTCTAGAGCACGTTAGGTGGCACGGGATACATGCGGACGTGCATTGTCCTGTTGGAACAGCAAGTTCCCTTGCCGGTCTAGGAATGGTAGAACGATGGGTTCGATGACGGTTTGGATGTACCGTGCACTATTCAGTGTCCCCTCGACGATCACCAGTGGTGTACGGCCAGTGTAGGAGATCGCTCCCCACACCATGATGCCGGGTGTTGGCCCTGTGTGCCTCGGTCGTATGCAGTCCTGATTGTGGCGCTCACCTGCACGGCGCCAAACACGCATACGACCATCATTGGCACCAAGGCAGAAGCGACTCTCATCGCTGAAGACGACACGTCTCCATTCGTCCCTCCATTCACGCCTGTCGCGACACCACTGGAGGCGGGCTGCACGATGTTCGGGCGTGAGCGGAAGACGGCCTAACGGTGTGCGGGACCGTAGCCCAGCTTCATGGAGACGGTTGCGAATGGTCCTCGCCGATACCCCAGGAGCAACAGTGTCCCTAATTTACTGGGAAGTGTCGGTGCGGTCCCCTGCAGAACTGCGTAAGATCCTGCGGTCTTGGCGTGCATCCGTGCGTCGCTGCGGTCCGGTCCCAGGTCGACGGGCACGTGCACCTTCCGCCGACCACTGGCGACAACATCGATGTACTGTGGAGACCTCACGCCTCACGTGTTGAGCAATTCGGCGGTACGTCCACCCGGCCTCCCGCATGCCCACTATACACCCTCGCTCAAAGTCCGTCAACTGCACATACGGTTCACGTCCACGCTGTCGCGGCATGCTACCAGTGTTAAAGACTGCGATGGAGCTCCGTATGCCACGGCAAACTGGCTGACACTGACGGCGGCGGTGCACAAATGCTGCGCAGCTAGCGCCATTCGACGGCCAACACCGCGGTTCCTGGTGTGTCCGCTGTGCCGTGCGTGTGATCATTGCTTGTACAGCCCTCTCGCAGTGTCCGGAGCAAGTATGGTGGGTCTGACACACCGGTGTCAATGTGTTCTTTTTTCCATTTACAGGAGTGTATCTTTTACAGATGTCATACCAAACAAACAAACAAAATTAAGGCTCGTTCACAACAAATGTTCCGTATCGACACATTTGTATCTTAACGTTAATTTCATATAGGTATATAAAAAAAACATAAATTATTTACAAACTGCGGCTCGTACACACCTTATTCAACGTGTAAACGTTACTACATATATTCGGATTTAGGTTATGACATATTTGATATCCTTGCCACCACTGGCGATGATGTGGCGCAAACAAATAGCGATATTTTGCATGACCCACTGACGTGCCAGAACATCGATGCTGTCGATAACCTCCTGAATGGCTGTTTTCAGCTCAGCGATGGTTTTGTGATTATTGCCACACACTTTGTATTTAATATAGCCCCATAAAAAGGAGTTTCATGTGTTCAGATCCGGAGAATATGACGACCAATGGAGGCCCATACCAGTGACCTCTGGGTACCCCAGAGCCAGAATGCGGTCCCCAAAGTGCTCCTCCAGGACAACAAATACTCTCCTAACCACATATTTTCGAAATCAGGGTCACTTCCGGTAATGGGGAAGAAATCATCTTCCAAAACCTTCACGTGGCGTTCGGTAGTCACCGTTCCAGCAAGGAATGTCGCACCGATTATTCCGTGACTGTAGACTGCACACCACAAATCGTGGAATGTGGATTCACAGTCCCCTAAGTGCTTCAATTTTCTTTATTGACGAACCCACCGAAATGAAAGTGGTCTTCGTCGCAAAACCAAACCATATTCACGTTATGCTACTTGCCGTCATGCCCCGCGACCAACCGTGCAGTTTCAACGTCCTAACGCAAACCTTTCAGAAGTTACGACGATTTTATTTCATATATTTCAATAACCATCACCTTATAAATAAAAACTTAAACGTTCGTCGGCCAGGGTGGCCGAGCAGTTTTAGGCGCTACAGTCTGGAACCGTGCGACCGCTACGGTCGCAGGTTCGAATCCTGCCTCGGGCATGGGTGTGTGTGATGTCCTTAGGTTGGTTAGGTTTAAGTAGTTCTAAGTTCTAGGGGACTGATGACCTCAGAAGTTAAGTCCCATAGTGCTCAGAGCCATTTGAACTTAAACATTCATTTGTTCAAAATAGTGTACCTCCGAAAGTTCTTGACCGATTGCTCATGCGCGTGGTGTCAAAATTTTGAAGCAATCTGTCAAAAACTTTCGGAAATTTATGATTAGGAACATATAGGGTACATTTTTCACTTAAGTACAAACGTAGATGTTCGTTTCTTCAAAATCTCAAATCTCCAAAGTCGTGATGCATTGCTCTGATATTTTGACTGAACGTTGCATTCGAATATTCAGGTGTATTTATATACCTATTGGAATGACATATAGTATATATGTAATGCATACGTAGAATAAAAGGAAAACGTTATGAAAATGTAAATGTCGATTTCTGTAAGATCGTTAATATCCGAAAGTTCTTGACCGATTTCTTTGAAATTTTGACAAGACGTTGAATTCTAACACGTGCATGTTTTTAAGAAACCTAATTCTGTAACATATGCATATTTTTAATAAACATAATTTCTATACACATATATTTATTATATAAAGGGAAAATATTGTTTCCAAAATCTCAAAATTACCTTTCCGGTTTACTTCAAATTTTTACAAGTTATTATAATAAAACGTGTAGACACATGTAGACGACATACTTTTTAATATATATATGGTGATCATAATAACATCACTGGTCAGAATGGCGCCAAATTGCAAGTGAATATTGTCGGAGAAGGAAGGAAACGCGTGGCAGAATAAAAATAAATAGTTACAAAATGCTGCAATAGATTGCACTGTAAGCATCACAATCTAATAGTGGTCGACTACAAATGACAAATGAATCATACAAGAATGCCTAAGGTGCATGTTTGACGTTAAACAAACCGCACTACTCATGTGCATGGGTGTACAGGTGTGATAGTGTTAGTTAAGTAAGCCCATCCACCACGGCATGGTCATATAACATCGTATGGGAAAAATCGGTTTTTGATTGTCCTGAGGCCAAAAACAGCATTAAAAGCATCAATCAAAATCAAATCGGATTATTAATTTCAGTGTGACTGGCGCAAAACATGTTTAATGTGCTGTCCACCGTTTTCTGCAACAAGTTGAAATCGAGAAACAGCATGTTCCACAGCTGATAGATGTGTTTCCGGGGTCACGTTCAGAATGTGTTGCGCAGTGCGTGCCTTCACTGCAGCTACGTTTGCAGTCGGAACACTGAACACAACATCTTTCAGATAGCTCCACAGCCAGAAGTCACACGGATTAAGATTAGGTGATCGGGACGGCCACGCTGCTGGGAAAGCGGCTGATAATTGTAGCATTTCCGAAATGATGCTTCAGCAACTGCTTAAGTGGATTTGCAAGGCGCGGAGGTACGCCATCTTGCATAAAAATGATCCCATCAACACATCCACCCTGTAGGAGAGCTGGAATGACGTGGTTGCGCAAAAGACACTCACATAGCGCTTACCAGTGACGGTACAGGTAACAGGACATGAAACACCAGTTTCTTACAAAAATTGTGGCCCTATGATAAATGATGCAGGAAATCCGCACCAAACATTGACCTTTTCAGAATGAAGTGGTACTGGTTGATATGTGTGTGGATTTTCCTTTGCCTATATTCGACAATTCTGTGTATTGACATCCCCTATCAGATGGAAGTGGGCTTCGTCTGTCCAAAAAATCTTTCTCGGCCAATCTTTGTCCACTTCCATGCGAGCAAGGAATTCTAAAGCAAAGGTCCCTCTCGCTGGCAGGTCAACAGAAAGGAACTCGTGCACATGGATAATTTTGAATGGATAGCATAGAGGAATGTTTCGTAGGATTTTACGTGCCGTGCTCACGGGTATGTCCAATGTTCGGGCAATTCTACGTGCACTACACGTTTGCACACCAACACTCGTCTCCTCCTGCATTGCTGTAGCCACTGCTTCCACTGAAGTCGAATCAATTTGTTTCCTCCCTCTACCAGGTTGCACACCAAAAGAACCCGTCTTATCGAATTTCCGAATCATTTGCTCCAGACTCACGGCAGTCGTCGATCCAACGCCTTTTTTCAAACCTTTAAATGTCCAGAACTTGTGCAGAGTGACGTGTGCAGTCATCATTCTTGTAATACAGCTTTACAAGCAGAGCGTGATCCCGCATTGAGACAGTCATGGCGAACGTCGCAGACACGAAAGGAGGAAAAGCCTTGTACCCGACGCGTTTATACCGGCTTCAATAGGTCGTACTCATGACAGGTGTTTTCACTTACGTATTCTGACACATAAAGCCAGTCGGAGATATGAACCACGTTCTTCGGAATAAGAGTTCAGTGTGTTGACCACTGCTCCACTTTGGCAGCTCATGTGTCACGGGCATTACTATATGAAGTCCCAAAGTTTCAATGTGCAACCATCCAGTCAGATCGTCATTACCGACAGTACCCACTCACCTGCCTTCATTCGTCGATAATATCTTTTCTCACAGAGTAGCTTGTCATAGGGCTACTCTTGAAATTGTTCTCGTGACTATTGGCAGTTGGCAGTTCGCGGTAGTAGCACGGTTCATAAGTAAAATAGCAATTGCGATACCATTGCTTTGGACAGGTAGGGTTTCCGATTTGAAATACTCATGAACAAAAAATACGGCGTACAGCTAGTTTGAAATGTCAATAAAAGACAAAATTATATTTGTCATTTTAATTCGTTTTCTGTGTTTTTATACAACTGGAAATTAAATTAGAAACGTTTTTAAAAAACTGTATCCGACAAATGACATCAAGTCAATGATTTACTCAAACTCTGAAGTTCTGTCCGACTCTTTCGAACATGGCGATGGCTTTGTGGGCTGTTGCTTGGTGGTGAGTATTCCCCCTTATGTTCAGAAGAGTACTGCAACTACTGGTGTAAATAATGAATTCTGCATATTCCTTTAATCAAAATTCATAAGAGGAAGAAATTTGGTGTTGTGGAAGATGTGAATGTAAATGTTGCATCACAGGATCTGCTCATGGCACCCGACCACACCAGCACACATGGCAGAACCTACAGTACAATGTCAGCCACACGTCGACATAGTATCCAGTTCCACCTCTGCGATAGTAATGAAGAGCTTTGAGTTAGAGGTATGTGCACAGCTCTGGTACTATAATTCTGTGCCACAAACGTTCCCTGTTATTTTCCGATAATGTTTTCGAACACAAAGAAAGTGATTATTACAACAGAGGTACCTTTGCTAACAGCACGACATTGCCTGCAGCAGCTCTCCTGGGCACATGACTATATCGGCTGGACCCTAGACAACTGGAAAAGCGTGGTCTGGTGAGATGAGTCCCGATTTCAATAAGAAAGACCTAGCGGTGTGACGCAGACCTCACAAAGCCATGGACCAAAGCTGTCGACCAAGGCACTGTGCAAGCTAATGATGGTTCCATAATGGTGTGGGTTGTGTTTACATGGCTCGTTGATATCAGATGATTATGTTTTGTTACTTGGAGACCATGTGTAGCCATTCATGGACTTCAGCTGTTCGCTATTGGTTTGAAGAACATTGTAGAAAATTGGAGCGGATGATTTGGCCACCTAGACCGCACGATATCAATTCAATCGATCATTTGTGGGACACAATCGAGAGGTTATTTCATGCACAAAATCCTGCAGCAGTTATGGACGGCTATAAAGGCAGCGTGGCTCAAATTGTCTGCAGGGATCTCCCAACGACTTGTTGACAGCTTGCCACGTCGAGTTGCTTCCCTACGCCGGACAAAAGCAGATCCGATACGACATTAGGGAGTATCCCATGAATTTTGTCACGTCACTGTATTTAATTTGGAAGGAGTTATTTTCCGAAACTCTACCGCACTTGTCCGCAGCTCGTGGTCGAGCGGTAGCGTTCTCGCTTCCCACGCCCGGGTTCCCGGGTTCGATTCCCGGCGGGGTCAGGGATTTTCTCTGCCTCGTGATGACTGGGTGTTGTGTGCTGTCCTTAGTTTAGTTAGGCTTAAGTAGTTCTAAGTTCTAGGGGACTGATGACCATAGATGTTAAGTCCCATAGTGCTCAGAGCCATTTTTCTACCGCACTTGTACTCCGTGTTTATCGTATGCCATCAACAAAAAAATGTTCAAATGTGTGTGAAATCTTATGGGACTTAACTGCTAAGGTCATCAGTAACTAAGCTTACACACTACTTAACCTAAATTATCCTAAGGACAAACACACACACCCATGCCCGACGGAGGACTCGAACCTCCGTCGGGACCAGCCGCACAGTCCGTGACTGCAGCGCCTAGACCGCATGCCATCAACATAAAATGTATTGTGACATAAGTAGTATATGCCTTGTGTAGTATGGAATTCGCAGTAAAACGTATTTTTGTTTATGCAGTAATATCTAGTGGTATGTTTTATAATTTTTCAGTTACATGACCTTAAAATAGTGACACACACAGTCTTTTACCAGCGCTTAAATTAATATTTGGGAGCGTGTGACGGGCGACGGCAAGCAGGAAGTCACCATTGCTGTGTCTTGGTTAATGCAACCGTTGGAAGACAGGTGTATTTTCGAAGCACTACCCGTAACAGGTAGTTCTGTTTCTCGGCGTTTCAGATTTTCATAAGTGGTAGTCGTCGAGCGGTTTTACGAGCTGACGAACGAACTGACTTTTTTTGATGTCGAAGAACTGCTTCATAGAGACGAAGTAGAAGGTGGTTCATTAGTAGTTGTCGAGACTAATGAATCTGAAACTGTTCGTAAGGTTTTATAAATGTCCACGTCGCAGTCAAGTTACGCTAGATTAGTTTCGGATGAGTGTTGTGAACCGGTAACTAAACGATAGAACTACGGAGCTATATTCCTTGGAGCAAAATTAAAAGTGGTAGCGTTAGCCAAGTAGCAACCAAACTGGAACCTGCAACCGTGGCAAAAGAAAGGGGAAACAACGACTCTTAAAAGGAAGTAAGATTTAAAACTGTGGGAAAGATTTATCGTTAAAGGAGGGACAAGACACGATAACGACTAGTCGATAAGTAAATGTACATTCTATCGATTTGTCGGATCTCGTCTCAACGAAAACGTGATATCGCGAATACTCCGGCAATGGGCTGCAGGAGCAGCGCTTCAGTAAACGATCAATACAGATTTTACGTTTGTTGCATCGTTATCTCGGGCAAAGAGTTTCAAATCTGAGCGTAAAATTCGTCACGGGCATGAATTACGTGTGGCACAAGGAGGTAGAAAATATCCACAGTATACTGAAATTTGCAGCACCTTACAGCACATAAACAACGACATTTATACTGGTTTTAATTGTGACTACGTGATCAACATCGAGCAAACAGGATGCAAGTATCGGACGTAAATTCTACGGACGTTATAAGACGAATTCTTTGTTGCAGCTAGTGGTAAACATAAAACATTGGGTTTGTACATATTCTATCACAACGTCTGGATACTTGCTACTTAAACTATTCCTGTGCTTACAAGGAAATAGTGATGACTTTCGTCCTCAAGTTTTAGAAGAAGTCACTCGTACAACCGACTTGTTAAAAAACTTTGACATCAATAACCGGAAATGCTGGAATCTGACAACTTCAACTGATAAAACATTTCTTGAGAATGTTTTAAAACTGTACGATGCTGATAACAAGTTTTCTCTGATGCTGGGTTCGTGGGGTGGACAATCCAATACTCTCACGCATAATATCAGGTTTATACATGGTGAGCGCCAACCGACTTGAAGAGTAAAAAATAATACCGTGAAGTTACCAATTGTGTGCCAGTCGTATGTATAACCTTTATTTTTATTGTCAAATTAAAAACTTTATTTGGAGGCTTCAGAACTGGTATGTCCTGGAAATGCAGCGGAAATTTCGCAACCGGAAAGATGCAACAACGACTCATAGTATAATTCATTATCAACTCTCAGCACCAATTTTTCAGGCGATGTTATCGTGTGCGTTGTACGTATCGAAATTAATTCCCTAAAAATATTTTAAAATGGAAACCAAGTCTGTTTTCCGCCGAAACTCTGGAAGAAACTTGCCGGCCGGTGCGGTCTAGGCGCTTCAGTCTGGAACCGCGTGACCGCTCCGGTCGCAGGTTCGAATCCTGCCTCGGGCACGGATATGTGTGATGTCCTTAGGTTAGTTAGGTTTAAGTAGTTCTAAGTTCTAGGGGACTGATGACCACAGATGTTAAGTCCCATAGTGCTCAGAGCCATTTGAATCATTTTTGGACGGAACTGTGCAGTTTCGCGAAGATTCATTCATTAGATGTTCTTGCTGCTGCGTATATATTTGCGTAGAATGTCTGAAAGGCATTCTAATTACGCGAAGGGAAAAAAGCACATGTAAATGAGTGAGTGTAAGAGCCACTGTGAAGCGACCAGGATCAAAATTTTAGTTTTTCGCTAACCCCAGTTGTTTAGGAAATTTATTTGCCTACCTCGTTACAATTCCTTGTTGATTCAATTACCTTATTAACCCTCACGTTTCTATTAATAAAATAAATGAAATTGCTGTATGAGTCTACGATCATTGTGAATATTCTGAAAATAAAACCATCCAGATATCTCAGTATAACTGCCTTCTTTATTACGTCGTCTCGGCTACTGCTGTCATCACATACCATAAAGCTTAGAGCTTACTAAACGAATGTCAACTTCAATGTCAATACTAAAAACCTACTCATAATCGGGGCGCCCTGAGAAAACAGGCATCAGCAAATAAAAAATCAACGTCATCATCGTCAAAAATTTGAGTAAATTTCTTTCCGATTCATATCGCACAAAGCGTGTAATGCCGGATATTGCTTCTGAATCTGCATTCATTATGCTGCGGATGAGCTAGGACCACCTTCTGTATACACAATGATGAGAGGAGTGTACCTAGTGTCAGTAGTTCGAGCCAGAGAAGTACACGCCAACAATTACTTTGCACAGCATTGCCTTTAAATGGATTTACAGTGTTTGTGTGACATCAGTAATGCGGTGGGCAACGGCCTTGCCGCAGTGGATACACCGGTTCCCGTGAGATCACCGAAGTTAAGCGCTGTCGGGCGTGGCCGGCACTAGGTTGGATGACCATCCAGCCGCCATGCGCTGTTGCCATTTTTCGTGGTGCACTCAGCCTCGTGATGCCAATTGCGGAGCTACTCGACCAAATAGTAGCGGCTCCGGTCAAAGAAAACTGTCATAACGACTGGGAGAGCGGTGTGCCGACCACACGCCCCTCCTATCCGCATTCTCACGTGAGGGTGACACGGCGGTCGGATGGTCCCGACGGGCCACTTGTGGCCTGAAGACGGAGTGAATAATTCGGAGAATTCCAAACAAGGCATTTGTGACACGTGCTTTCCGAGCGTCGCCAAAAGTATAGCAGCAATGAAGATTATCTCGAAAGTGTATAGAAGTAGTTTGTACCTTTACTTTTCTTTGATTAATGATACGATCCACCAGAAGTTTAAGACGCATCGTATTGCAACGCATACTTCGTGGTTGAATCTAGATCTGCGTATACAGGTATTAACTTAAGGAAACCTTCATCTCCAGTAGAAGTTCATGCACAAATATTGGGATATAACAATAAACTCTCATATGCTTGGAGCACTGCGAGGGAAACCGCATGGATTAGTGACTCACATGTAGATGTAATATTTGTCTGTGGAACATTATTCAGACCCGATTAACAACACATTCACGAGTCGCGTTACAAAATTAAGAGCCATTAGCTGGAATATGTGAGTGACTGCAGTAATCAGCTTGGGATATCGCGCTGTCAGGCGCAAATTCTACGGCCGTGATTAGTTAATAATCCCATTATAATGTTTTTGCTTCCTCTTTGCGTGACCTAAAGTTAAAATGCCAGAGGAAATAAGTATTCCTGCCATCTGTAAATTGTGATGTGTGATTCGTTCTCAAAATTGTTCATAATGCGACTGGTGATGAAAATATGTAATGTTGAAAGGAATCTGCTAGATCTCTTTCATATAGTTCGTTTCGTCTTGCTGTTGTTTTACTACCGGCGGCTGCTTGTTTGAAACAGCAGCTATCCTCGAGGAAACGACTCTTGATTCTTTATTTCTATCTCCGGGTTAAGAATACCGGCATTTCTCCTGTATCATAATCCCATGGAACCAAATGAATGATAAATATACGTGGAAAGTGTTTCTCACAGGTGACGGGAGTTAGTTGTCTGCTAGACAAGGATCTTCAGTCTTTAGTGTGCAGCAAATAAGGAAGAAGTTTAGCTGTGCCAGCAGGGCAGGCTGCTTCGGTCAAGAGGGTTCCATCCGCTGACGAGGGTGCGTTGTCTCTTTGAACAAACCCCCACCACCATTACTTTTCTCAGGCGAGCCGCTGGCTGGAACCACTCTGCAGAGTTAACAGAATTTATGTGGGAGATGCTTCGCGCTTAGGCCAAGTGCCCTTGTAGTACAGAGGAAGCATGTCTTTAATTAACGATTTTCAAAGTCATTTAACTGTCATTGCACTAAGAAACCTGAAGTAAATGCGCTTAATGCTGAACTGAATTACACGATGCCTTTGCTAACTAAGGAACATACAAGGCTGTGTCTTTGTCCTGATATCATTTTCACTTCAGAATGTTAGAGATCATTGGACGTGTTCTTAGATCGTTAACCAGTGGTCGTATTTCTTCACGTTTGTCTGCTGAGCATGAGAACTGTAAGATGCTCCTCCTTTTTGATTAAAAATATTTGCACTAATTTGGCTGGTTGAAATTTGGTACTGGACTTGTGGGTTCTCATAGCATAGAAGGACGAATTTACTCCTTGGGTACACTTGAGGTGTCATGAAAGTTTCTGACCGCGAGCCCACTGACATATATCCCATCTATCTCTCCAATAACTCTGTTCATAATTCGTGCTGCAGTTCTAGCATTAAAATGATGTGGTTGAATTTTATTGACATTGATTAGAGGAACACTCGGTTTATTATGTTTTGGTCACAAGTATTGTGTCCCCATATATTAATCGTCTCTCATTATACACTGTTTCGTTTAAGTTTTCCATTGCTTTTCAGCATATTACGGCCACCAGTGAATTACATGTTACTTCCTGAGTAAAAAAATACAAGCAGCTCCACAACTTACGAAATTTTCCCCATCTGTTAAAAACCATTCAGGCGTGCAACCTGCTGCACATAGCTACTCAATCTGGACTGACCGACTCTTTCATCTAAAGATTTGCAGGCGCCAAAGCCACTTCATGCCCGTATAATAAGACTTCCTGCCAGCAACACCACCTCACTGAAATAAGACGCGTAAGGGTAGATTCACTCCACCAGGGACGTCATCAGTGTATGTATCCTTACAACGTTTCCATTTTTAATGTAATTTTGTGGTAAAATAAGTAGTTCCGCAGTTTCTCAGTTTTCTTATGTCCTCCCACATATCCAACAAAGTATGTGCAGCCGCCAATAATATTGCTAGACGAAAAGATCTCAACACTCTGAGCACCTGTACCCATGACCAATTTTTATTCGATTCCGAAATACGAAATTAAAATCGTTTTCCTGAAATTGCTGATGTCCTCTCACATGTCCACCAAGTGTGTTTCTAGATGAATAGATCTCAACTTGCTGAGTATACCTAATGTCTCTATCTACAGTTAAATTTATTTAGATTCGTGATTTTCGAATTAATGAAATATTTTTGCATTCAGCCACCTGTACAGAACGTAGTCCAGCTTCTCTGCCAAGAGTGCTGTAGTGTTCTCCTATTCTGATTTTAAAAAGGGAAAAGTCCTTTGTAGTCTGTTTGTTGAATATATGTATGCATGACTGTTTTACTACTGTGCTCTGGTAATATAAGTTACCAATTGTCTATCGTGAAGTCACTAATTCAACAATGTATTCTACTTTCAAGATCCCACACCAGTTCCCCTTTTTTAACTTACTTTTTCCATTTGCTATGTGTTGTCTGAAAAGAAAATCAATTCAGACGGTACTGGCTAATGAAGACTACAAGGAAATGTTTTCGGACTACCCCTTGTCTACTTAAGATTACCATGTAAATCTTTATTCGTCGCCATCTTTAGATTCATTAAAAATTAATCTCATTAACTGTACTAGGGAGTCCAATCACGATATTATTGACTTCCATTGGGCGACTACAATCGACCTATTTGAAAGAAGCAGCTATTCTTCCCAGGAGATCTTTTTTATCTGAGTTCACTAATAGAGCCAATGAGAACTACCAGTTACATTTTGTTAGTCAAGCACTCGTAGGATAACTCTTTTCACATGATTTCTCAAGTATTTCTCAAGTATTTAGCTTTTACATTGTACACGGCAGCCATCTTTTAATGTTACTTTGAAGTAGAGGTTTCGTTCCAATACTCCAAAACCGTTCAACAAACAAAATCAGCATTGAAAAATCGAGAACTCTGTTTCTCGGGAAGAGAATATCTGCTGATGATGGCGTATCCATGCACGACCGTAGACTTGGTTTAACAAGAAACATAAAGCATGAAACCGCAGACACATCTTTGTTTAGAGTCTATTCATATGTGGTACGGAAGTCTACAGTGTAACATGCACACATTCTTTCAATTTATCGAGGCTTTGCTACCCAGCCACAGTTCCGTATAGTGATGAAACTAGTAACTGGACCTGGATTTTAAGCCTTAACGAAGGACTCCAAAGAGAACCCACATTACCGCAAGAGCACAATGCCCTTTAGCTGTTGCACTATTCTTCTATTGAAAACTCCACAGACGCTCTCCTGTTCATCACGCCAGTTTTGCATCCCTGACAGGGGCAGGGGTTGAGGCAGCGGAGGGGGTTGGGGGTAGGCAGGATATGGGGGAGAATAGCTTAGCTGTTGCCTGGGGCTGCTTCCAGAATGAAATGTCTCTTTCTGGGGAGGAGTGGACGCTGAAATGAAGCTCTGTGGTAGATTAAAGCTTTGTGCACGACGGGAAGTCGAACATGGGACTCCGGGCTCCACAGCCGCTGCTCTAGGACGAGGGAGATTGAAAATCTGCATTGGTCTGTAAGGCGTGTAAGAAGAGCCACATCATGTATCATTCAGAAAGACTCGTTTTGGTACGCAGACTTGTAGTCACGTATTTAACAAATTCTCCCTTAAAATTTAGCCTAAAAGCATCCATTGTAGTCACGTATTTAACAAATTCTCCCTTAAAATTTAGCCTAAAAGCATCAGCGCCTCTGGACGCAAATAAAGAAGAGAAAACTACCGGCGATAAAGCATTATGCCACTGCTATTCGGGGATAGCTGCTGCTGCTACTGCTATGCAGCAGCTGCTATTGCATATTCGTTACAGTCGGTAGCTTTGCTGGACAAGTGTGCAAGTTTTAGTACTAAGTTTAGCAGCATACAAAAATCATTTTTTAAGTTTTTCTCTTCCATTGTGTGTGTGTTCTCTTTCATAGGTAGAAGTAGTTTTCGATTCCGTGTTCGAAGATGTCGATTGTTCAATGGCGTCAAGACAAGTCTGAAAAAGCTTTACTCCTATCCAATTAAAGTCCACGAAGCTTGTCCGATAAAGGGGAGATTTCACTAGAGTTTTGGGTTGGAAGGTACGCAGAATGTGTGGTGTAAACAAGGTCGTGTTAGTGACTTACAGGCATGCAGTCCAAGCTGAGTAGGCAATTTCCAAAGGCTTTTGAATCGCGGCTAATGTTGATTATACTGCATGTATAATCAGAAAAACTCATCCAGTTTCTAAGATTATATCTTTTACACCTACATATATACCAGCGGCTACATGACTGCTCTGCAATTCACAGTTAAGTGCTTGGCAGAGGGTTTATCGAACCACCTTCAGAGTATTTCAATATCGATCCATTCTCGAACAACTCGCATGAAAAACGAACACGTAAATGTTTCCGTGAGAGTTCTGATTTCTCTAATTTTATTAAGGTGATCATTCCTCCCCATGTAGATACGGATCAACAAAACAATTTCGCAATGGGAGGAGAAAGTTGGTAACTGAAATTTCGTGAAAAGACATTGCCGCAACGAAAAACGCCTTCGTGTGAATGATTCCACCCTAACCTGTGTATCATATACGTGAGTGATACTGCCTGACCTATTTCGCTTTTATAGAAAAGAGTTTCGAGAAAACGTGTTCAGTAACTTTGCTTTAGTGGCACTGTCATCTGTAACATCACCATTGCTACCACTCAGTGAAGGTAACGGTTGTGTCTTGTCACTGGTGTACTTTACTTACGACCAGAATTTACTTGAATTTTCTCCCAGAATTGGAGACAGAGTTTTGTTAAGAGAACTATTAAAAGAATCACACATTGAAATCCGCGCTAAATTTTAAGCTTCTGTAAAATATCGCTCGTCTTGGAGACTTTGCGTTCTTTACAATCTGACGTGATTTTTTTTTTTTTTTGTTCTTATGCACCTGTGTTTTGACCTGTTTACTGTAACATGGAAGATTTGTTTCGATTCTTATTAATTATTTACGTATAAATCTCTTAACTCCCGTCGATACTATTTCTTTGAATTCAGGCTGCATCTGATCTACGATAACATAGACAGTTTTGAAGAAATGGAGGGTATCTCTTACGAAGGCGTTAAACGCATTTTTATCTGCTTTATTAAACAGATATATTTTGCGTGTATTTTTGGTGGTTCCTGGATGTTACGGCATTCAGCCTCGCTACAACGACCTCGTAGGCACTAGTCCCTGAATCCGCCGTGATGCTCCATATTTTCTCAGGATTATTTGTTGCTAAGAGATCAAGTATGTTGTGGCAAGCATTTACACTTCTAGCGGGCTTCTGAATTAATTGCTTGAAATGACTTTCGGAGAAAGCATTTAGTGCGCTTTCGGACGATGTTTTATATCTATCACCAACTTTAAAGATGTATTTTTGGTAACATATCAAGGGGCAAATATTGATAAAACCGAAAGCCTATAGGGATAGATTCCTGATTGGAAACGGAGGAAATAACGTTCTAAGAACATGTGTCCGGAAGTGCATCGTTGGCATAGTAACTGGCTTTGACGAATGACAGTTCCTCTGACCATGTGCTGTCAGCAGCAAGCTGTATGGTTCACGCAGAGTACTGCAAGCAGCAGAATTGCCCGGAATTCATTTCGGGAACAAGCCGAGATGGTTTCTGTGTACCGCCAAGCAGATGGAAACGGTCGAGAGGCAGCATCGCCATACCAAAAGAAGTGTCCTTATAGACACCAAACAAATGACACAACATCTAAAGCCCTTTTCGGACGTTAGTGTGATCCTGGGCCCTTTCAGACAGACGAACGTGCAGGGAAGCTGCTGGCTGTGCGTACACCCGATTTGGAGGACCCGGTTCTACAGGATATTGAGACAAACCCTATAACAAGCTCCAGGCTAAGTGGTCCACTAACAATATGGAACCAAACTACGATTATATGTATCCTGCATGACAACATCTACTATCCCTGTCACCTAAAATCCCATGGAAGCCACTTTTAACATTTATTGTGACGCAGATGTGATACAGCTCTGTAGCGCGTTCCGGGACCATTTGTTGTCGTTGGACACACACTGTCCATTTCCGCACACAAGTTCACAGGACATTCCTTCCTCCATTTCAAGACAGTAGTCCACCCCCGCACTTTATCGGTTTTGCTAATGTTCACCCTGTATATCATCTGAGTTGTAGGTCAGTAAAATGAAACAATAAATTATTCCGGTTGTCACACCTTTACCCATGCTAACTCTTAGGAACTATCTACTTCAGTTTCACAACAAGATAAACTACTTACACTACTGGCCATTAAAATTGCTACACCAAGAAGAAATGTAGATGATAAACGGGTATTCATTAGACAAATATATTATACTAGAACTGACATGTGATTACATTTTCAAGGAATTTGGGTGCATAGATCCTGAGAAATCAGTACCCATAACAACCAACTCTGGCCGTAATAACGACCTTGGTACGCCTGGGCATTGAGTCAAACAGAGCTTGGATGGCGTGTACAGGTACAGGTTCCCGTGCTGGTTCAGCAGAATTCCACAGTTCATCAAGAGCAGTGACTGGCGTATTGTGACGAGCCAGTTGCGCGGCCTCCATTGACCAAACTTTTTCAATTGGTGAGAGATCTGGAGAATATGCTGGCCAGGGCAGCAGTCGAACATTTTCTGTATCCAAAAAGGCCCGTACAGGACCTGCAACATGCGGTCGTGCATTATCCTGCTGAAATGTAGGGTTTCGCAGGGATCGAATGAAGGGTAGAGCCACGGGTCGTAACACATCTGAAATGTAACGTCCACTGTTCAAAGTGCCGTCAGTGCGAACAAGAGGTGACCGAGACGTGGAACCAATGGCACCCCATACCATCACGCTGGGTGATACGCCAGTATGGGCGATGACGAATACACGCTTCCTATGTGCGTTCACCGCGATGTCGCCAAATACGGATGCGACCATCATGATGCTGTAAACAGAACCTGGATTCATCCGAAAAAATGACGTTTTGCCATTCGTGGACCCACGTTCGTCGTTGAGTACACCATCGCAGGCGCTCCTGTCTGTGATGCAGCGTCAAGGGTAACCGCAACCATGGTCTCCGAGCTGATAGTCCATGCTGCTGCAAACGTCGTTGAACTGTTCGTGCAGGTGGTTTTCGTCTTGCCAACGTCCCCATTTGTTGACTCAGGGATCGAGATGTGGCTGCACGATCCGTTACAGCCATGCGGATAAGATGCGTGTCATCTCGACTGCTAATGATACGAGGCCGTTGGGATCCAGCACGGCATTCCGTATTACCCTCCTGAACCCACCGATTCCATGTTCTGCTAAAGTCATTGGATCTCTACCAATGCGACAGCAATGTCGCGATACGGTAAACCGCAATCGCGATAGGCTACAATCCGACCTTTATCAAAGTCGGAAACGTGATGGTACGTTTTTCTCCTCCTTACAAAAAGCATCACAACAACGTTTCACCAGGCAACGCCGATCAACTGCTGTTTGTGTATGAGAAATCGGTTGGAAACTTTCCTCACGTCAGCACGTTTGTAGGTGTCGCCACCTGCGCCAACCTTGTGTGAATGCTCTGAAAAGCTAATCATTTGCATATCACAGCATCTTCTTCCTGTCGGTTAAATTTCGCGTCTGCAGCACGTCATCTTCGTGGTGTAGCAATTTGAATGGCCAGTAGTGAATAACAACAACAAACACACCACCACCAACAAGGTAAGCTATTTCTAACAGCAACAAACACACCACCATCAACTTTATTTATTTCATCATTTTTCAACGTCGTTAAATGCTTTGTAACAATGTTGGCTAAACTTACCTCCGGCTTTAGCCAGCTTTCAATACCCATAACGATATGAACATTAGTGCTTTCTATTAGAGTTTGGAGCTCTGAATCTTTCCCTATACAGCTACAATTTACAACTACAGTACCTATGATTCCTCTGTCTACCTTCGTCCTGTGTTTGAAGTGCAGCTTTGAGACTGAAGCCCTTTCCGTAGTTTCCCAAGACCCTCTAACCTAAATAATGGTCCAGTTCACTTCACATAGTCCCCAGTACGATTGTAGCCGCCTCCTGTGTGATATTCGCATGTGACCTGTCATGCGGAACCTGACACCTCTGCAACCTATGTCTGCAGCCTGCACAGTCAATCTGCTCTGTGCTAAAGGTCCGCAGTGCTATAGATGGTGAGCTCTGTCTTCATCTTGCAAGACATTACCGCTTCAGATAACCTCTGGAACCCAGTGAGAATCTCTTCCGATCCAATGCGGGACAGATCATTAATCCCGACATTAGCCACCACCTGCAGTTGGCTGCACCCCATGCTACTCATGGCATCCGGAAGCACCTGTTCCACATCTGGGATGACTGCCACCAATACGCATACAGAGTGCACACTGGACTGCGTACTCTCCTGAGCAGGTGTATAATTAAGCTGTCCCATTTTGCGCCTAACGTTCGAGCTTCCAACTATCTATAAACCCCTCCTCTGTGAATTCCTGTACCTTACTGGTACGGCAAGCGACTGCATCTCGCTTAGGATATCAGGAACAAATACTGCCCGAAATCAGTTTGCTGTACCAATTGGAGAGGCCTGTTGTTTGGTCCTCCAGAAGTCTCGTACCCTGCCATCCACTGTAGGGAAGCAGCCTACTCACGCCATATAGAATTCATATGAGTTCCATTGTATGCCAACCTAATACACTGTAACCAGCTATGACATCACCAATGTTGTGCAATACCTTAAAAGTAAAGTAAATCACCTGAAAAGTTAACAGCATGTCAGGAGTATTGCTAAAATGATAAGGTGTTAAGTTTCAGTTTACTAACTTTAACATTTTTCGAAAATTTGCCATTGTGCATAAAAATCATCGGTGCAACAGAAAAGAGCTAGAAACTCCAAAATTTATATTCGGATTCCCTTTTCATTGTAATTTAATGGAGACAGCGTGCTGGATCTCACAAAGTAATATTTTGGCTGAAATTCCTGATTTTCTGCTTTGTGTCCTAAAAGTACGGAAGCAAGTAAGTGATTAGATAAAGCTAGGATGTTTAGATTTAGGTACGATGGAATACACTATAATAACAAAGATGTGAGAAGTTTCCAAAAGGTAGCTATAAAACTATAGCTGTAGCGTCTCTCCAAAGGGCAAGTTCAGAGCTCATCTATTGCATGCAGTGCAACTCAAAAAAATTCTCTCGCCAAAAGTATTTAGCCTAACCATATCAGAACTTTATTATAGATTCTTACCTGTTTGCTGACTGCACAACTAAATTGAGAGATTCATCAGCCTTCAGCGAATGAAGCAATTAATTATTTAGTAACTTGAAGTGGTACTCTACTAGCCCCAGCGGCTAGTCAGGAAGGCAAATTTTGTCGGCCGCGCTTACGGCAGTCCGCACCGTGGCTATACAGGTTGGTCCACTGATCATGACCAGACCAAATATCTCACGAAATAAGCGTCAAACGAAAAATCTACAAAGGACGAAACTTGTCTAGCTTGAAGGGGGAAACTAGATGGCGCTATGGTTGGCCCGCTAGATGGCGCTGCCATAGGTCAAACGGATATCAACAGTGTTTTTTTTTTTTTTTTTTTTAAATGGGAACCCCCATTTTTATTAAATATTCGTGTAGTACGTAAGGAAATATGAATGTTTTAGTTGGACCACTTTTTTCGCTTTACTGATAGATGGCGCTGTAATAGTCACAAACACGTGGCTCACAATTTTAGAGGAACAGTTTGTAACAGGTAGGTTTTTAAATTAAAATACAGAACGTAGGTACGTTTGAACATTTTATTTTGGTTGTTCCAACGTGATACATGTACCTTTGTGAACCTATCATTTCTGAGAACACATGCCGTTACAGCGTGATTACTTGTAAATACCACATTAATGCAATAAATGCTCAAAATGATGTCCGTCAACCTCAATACATTTGGCAATATGTGTAACGACATTCCTCTCAACAGTGAGTAGTTCGCCTTACGTAATGTTCGCACATGCATTGACGATGCTCTGACGCATGTTGTCAGGCGTTGTTGGTGGATCACGATAGCAAATATCCTTCAACTTTCCCCACAGAAATAAATCCGGGGAAGTCAGATCCGGTGAACGTGCGGGCCACGACCAGTCCACCTTTCATGAAATATGCTATTCAATACCGCTTCAACCCCATGCGAGCTATGTGACGGACATCCATCATGTTGGAAGTACATCGCCATTCCGTCATGCAGAGAAACATCTTGTAGTAACATCGATAGAACATTACGTAGGAAATCAACATACATTGCACCATTTAGATTGCCATCGATAAAATGGGGGCCAATTATCCTTCCTCCCATAATGCCACACCACACATTAACCCACCAAGGTCGCTGATATTCCACTTGACGCAGCCATCGTGGATTTTCCGTTGCCCAATAGCGCATATTATGCCGGATTACGTTACCGCTGTTGGTGAATGACGCTTCGTCACTACATAAAACGCGTGCAAAAAATCTGTCATCGTCCCGTAATTTCTCTTGCGCCCAGTGACAGAAATGTACACGACGCTCAAAGTCATCGACATGCAATTCCCGGTGCATAGAAATATGGTACAGGTGCAGTCGATGTTGATGTAGCATTCTCAACACCGACGTTTTTGAGATTCCCGATTCTCGCGCAATTTGTCCGCTACTGATGTGCGGATTAGCCACAACAGCAGCTAAAACACCTACTTGGGCATCATCATTTTTTGCAGGTCGTGGTTGACGTTTCACGTGGCTGAACACATCCTGTTTCCTTAAATAACGTAACTATCCAGCGAACGGTCTAGACACTTGAATGATGTCGTCCAGGATACCGAGCAGCATACATAGCACACGCCCGTTCGGCATTTTGATCACAATAACCATACATCAACACAATATCGACCTTTTCCGCAATTGGTAAACGGTCCATTTTAACACGGGTAATGTATCACGAAGCAAATACCGTCCTCACTGGCGGAATGTTACGTGATACCACGTACTTATATGTTTGTGACAATTACAGCGCCGTCTATCACAAAGCGAAAAAAGTGGTCCAACTAAAATATTCATATTTCTTTACGTACTACACGTATATGTAATAAAAAGTGGGGGTTTCTATTTTAAAAAACGCAGTTGATATACGTTTGACCTATGGTAGCGCCATCTAGCGCGCTAACCATAGCGCCATCTGGTTTCCCCCTTCAAGCTAGACGAGTTTCGTTCTTTGTAGTTTTTTCGTTTGATGCTTATTTCGTGAGATATTTGGCCCGGTCACTATCAATGGACCACCCTGTATAAGTAAGAGCGCCGCGAGCTAGAGGCAGGTCCCAGTTCTCTTGTAAATCGGTATCAGCGTGCACTCCGTGTCGGAAACCACATCGCGTCGGTGCAGTTGCAAGGAACAGCCTTGGATGCCATATTACGTAACTCGGTATGCATGTAACAATGAGTTCGCATTGTGGTATAGTGTTAACTGCAGTTATGCTAAAGGAAACAAGATGTGAAAGCCGAGGCTCTTAAACGTGGTGTTTAACAAGTTATGGTCATGAACAAAGCATGTACCAAACAAAGGAAGGTCGCAATAAAACAGATTGAAAAATCAGTGTCAAAATCACAGTAATATACAAATCAGTCGTACTCGCCGTTAGAAAAGTAAGAAGCTGAGTGAGTGGAATCGTTACCCATTCAACACACCTTCACGTTTTCAAGTACCTAGTTGAATGAAACAGTAGCCTACGAAATTACCTAAATTTAAAAGTATTTAGTACTCTCGATATACGAGGGGCGTTCAGAAAGTAAGCTCCGATCGGTCGCGAAATGGAAACGACTATGAAAATCCGATAAAGCTTTGCACAGATGTGTTGGGTAGTGTCTCTAGTATAACCCCAGTTAGCATCACGTCGCTCTTCTCATTTCTGAGCTCGCAGTGAGTGCGTAAAGACGTCTAGAAAATAGTGTCTGCCGCCAAGTACGAGGGCCTGGTGAGAAATTTCGCCTGAAGCTATGCAGCTAACATTACATAACTGTCGTGCTGTTTCGTCTTCACGACAATTCTCAGCCGCATTCTGCAGGGGCAATGAAGATGCTCCTGCATCGTTTTCAAATGGAAATGTGAGATTACCCACAATACAGTCCACAATTGTCTCCCCCTGAGTTTCATCCCTGGTCACATGAACCGCTGTCTTTGAAGACAACATTTTGACACAGACAACGAGGTGTAGGCCAGCGTGGAGAATTGGCGGAAAGCACTGGCGGCTGCCTTCTATGATGAGGCTATTGAAAAGTTGGTACAACGCTATGACACAAGTCTAAGTCAGAACGGCGACTACGTAGAGAAGTAGCTGAAAGGTGTAGCTAATTGTTACAAGTAAAACATTTCTGATGTTCACTGTGGTTTCAATTTGGCAATCAATCGGAGCTTACTTTCTGAACAGGCCTCGTAAAAATAAAATTCGTGACAAGAGCTAATAGACTATCAAGTTATAAGAGAAAAGCGCTAGGGCTTCCGCTACACTGGAAACTTACAGAAATTAAAGCACAACTGAATTATCGAGGAGAAGCTATTTCGAGCACCCGGTCAGTGATGAGCTCTCTTCATTAAATGGTGAATTGTCCTTCCAACGGGAGGGAGCAGATATCAGTCCAACAATATTATGCCAATCAAGACAATAAAGTTCGACCAAGGCATACAGGAACGTCTTTGCTACCCACCAAATATCTATTAAAGTTGAACATACTGTCACAGTGGCAGACTACTAGAACTCCCTGAATATACACATAGAATTCGTAAATGCGCACACACATTCATTAGTATTATTATTATAAGAAGGAAAAGAAAGGACAGGTACGTTTGAATATGGCACTGAGGCACTTGTAAACATGAGCGTGGGATTTAGAGAAGTAGCAAACCTTAATAGACTTTGCACGAGTGCATCTGAATTAGACTATTAGCAGACAAAATAAAATATGAAAAATGTGTAAACTGTACTGATACGAACGCATTCAGCTGGCCACGCCTCTGGAGGAAATTTACTAACTGCATCGTAAACTGAGGTGACAGAAATATTGAGATGAGGTTACTTTCAATAAGATCTCATGAAGAGGCTTACATAGATACCTTTTCCACTGATGTGAACAGTAAGTAAAATTTAGTTGCTTGATAACCTTCCTGGTGTTACAATGAAGAAAAATAATGAGGCAGTACGGGTTTCTCGAATAGATGCACAGTTTCTGCGTAACTGAGTGCACGGTGTCTGGTGGCGGATGAGCTCCAAAAATACTGAAATGTGAACGGTTCCAGAGACGCCCCACTTCATCAGAGAACGAAATGGAGGGAGACGGAGAAGGTGAATGGCTAACGTGTCACCCAACGCCTGCCACTGACAGCAGTGTGGGGCGAGGTCCATCGGCAAGCCGACACCCCCCTGGGACCGCTGAAAATTCAATATTGGACGAGAGAAGTCAACAGTCCACTCACAGGCGTAAGGGGCGAAAGGCTCCTAGCGCTTCTCGGTTACAGTCCCGCGCGCACACTGTTTGTGCAGGCCCATCCACGTCCCATCTGTCGCCCTCTTCTCATCCGTTAGCAGTGGCACAAGGTACTACCAGCGCTGCAGGTTTGATGTAGGTGAGATCTTATAATTGGACAACAAAATGAGACGAGCGTTTTCGTATCAAATAATACTCCGGTTTGAGCCTGTTTTTCGCAGCGGGAACTAGAAACCCCGTAACGGTAATCAATATCTTAGCGTTTCCCTGCGAAGTGTTTCGAGTATCAGATAAGCAACACCACTTGCAACAATTGAGCTCCATCTACAGCAGACTGCATTCAGAATCTGACTGTAGATTCCATTATAGCCTTTATCTGAAGCTCATCTGAAGCTGACGTCGTAATAACTTTTGACAATTCTAAAGAAAGTAACAATGTCATACTGTTGAAATTATACAATGGTTTTGTGCTCATCATAAAAACTGTCTAATACTGGAGATAAAATAATATGCTGTTACGATGATAAAATATAAAATGTCTGTCCTTGTCCCGGCGACAAGTGTAAAAAAAACATCATCTTCCTTGTCACGGCAGTTTGTTAACATATTTTTTGATGCTATCGGACTCGAGTATGGTATCTTTACTGAGAAAACACATTTCGTTACTAAATAACTTGACCATGACGCTAATGCAAAGACTTTGCCTCTTATACTTTTCAAATATTGGCGCTAATGGCTCTGAGCACTATGGGACCTAACGTCTGAGGTCATCAGTCCCCTAGAACTTAGAACTACTTAAACCTAACTAACCTAAGGACGACACACACATCCATTCCCGAGGCAGGATTCGAACCCGCGACCGTAGCGGTCGCCCGGTTCCAGACTGGAGCGCCTAGAATCGCTCGGCCACTCCGGCCGGCTTTCAAATATTAGTTTCTTATTTATGAAACGGAGAATGTCACTTTGGAAACAGTACAAATCAATATTACCTCGTTTATTTGTTACTTTGCCACGTAACACACTCTCCAACAACGTCTAAATGTATCTACTATTACATTAACAGTTAAACTCGTTAAAAATCCGTACTTCCTTTCAGCTTTAATTTAACGTTAGTTCCTGATCACTGAAGACTCTTCGTGTCTGTTTAAACTGCAATATATTCAGATAACGAAGTTAATAGTCATGAAGCCCAATGCTCAGATAACGAAGTTAATAGTCATGAAGCCCAATGCTGTTTCACACACAATTTTCAGTAAAATCCGGCGTACCTCTCCCCGTATAAACTCAACTACTAAAACATACTTTTACCCTACGATCCGGAGTAATAATTTCAACTATTACTCTACTCTTTAGCGTATTCTTCGGAAAATTTAAGTGTAACATGGCTTCGCGCGACTGCTCTTTACTCAAACCAAACGACGACTCACTGTTCAGTAGCTCGGCGCGTGACCAGTAGGGCTGTGCCGTTGATGAAGTTAAGCCTGCCAGTCAGTGACATCGCCAGAGGAAAAGCGTGCCCTGCTTCGAAAATTCCGAAAGTGGGAGATAAGTAAGCAGCACAAAATAACTACGCCCCGACACCTAGAGGTGAAGAAAGTTGAATGTGTTAGTAATATCCGAGATCTCCTATCGTTATATTGCAACTATCTTCCTCTTGTTCATCAGCGTATGCTGTCAACACTACCACAGTTTTCCTCGTCTAAGTATTTTTGTTCTTTCTTTTTCCTTCCATCTCATTTGCTGACTTATTTTTCATTTTTGATCATCAAGTTCCCCAGACCTAATTCCTTTTCAACTACTGCCATGCATTTCTGTATGCCATTACTCCCATTCGAAAGGAATATGGTGTTACAAGAAAATTATTGCAAACACTGCCACTAGAACTGATACGTCTGTAATATCATTTATTAATTATTGTAATTACATAGACGGAAAAACCGCAACACCAGAAACTAATTAACATGGAGTAACGAAATTTCGGAAACACATTTATGTAGGTAACATATTTAAGTGATTATTATTTGCAAGATCACAGGTTGAAGTAAGTGCGAGAGAGGTCATTACAAATGTGAAATGCTGGTACATTAATAACTGGTGTAACCGCCGGAATATTGAAGCAAGCGTGCAAATGTGCATGCATTGTGTTGTACAGGTGCCGGATGTCAGGAGTTCCATGCCTATTGGTCAGTCAATATAGGGACGGTTAATGCTGTTTGTGGATGACGCAGAAGTTGTCGTCCGATGATGTACCATATCTGCTCGATTGGAATTAGGTCTGATGATCGATCAGACAAAGATAACATGACGACACTCTATAGAGCACGTTGGGTTACAACAGTGCTATGTGGGCGAGCGTTGTCCTGTTGGAAAACGCCTCCTGGATTGCTGTTCATGCATCACCAGAGTGATGTACAAATTTGCAGTCAGCGAGCGTGGGACAACCACTGCTGTCGTGCGAAATCGCACCCAAGACCATAGGTCTAGGTTTATGTCAAGTTTGTCTGGTACGCAGACAGGTTGGTTTCTGGCCCTCCACTCCTTGTAACCAACATACGGCCACCACTGGCAGCAAGCCAAAACCAGCATTCATCAGAAAACACTTTTCCTCCTGAGCTCTCGCTTGACACCACTAAAGTTGCAAATGGCGATGGTTTCGGATCAGTGGAATGCACAGGACTACAGGGCATCTGACACGGAGCTGACGTTGAAGTAACCGATTTGTAAAAGCTTGTTGTGTCACGGTGGTGTCAACTACTGCTCAGATTGCTGCTGCAGATGTAGTACGATGCGCCAGAGCCGTACGCCGAACACGACTGTCTTACCTCTCCGTAATGCCACTCGGCGGTCCAGAGCCCGGTCATCTGGAGACCGTAATTCTCGTGACCACCGCTGCCAGCAATCATGTGCAGTGGATACATTCCCGCCAAGTCTTTCAGCAGTGTTGCAGAAGGGATAGTCAGCTTCTCGTAGCCCTATTTCACGACCTAGTTGAAACTCAGTGCGGTGTTGATAACGGCGTCTTTGTCGTCTTAAAAGCATTCTTGACTAACTCACCACGTCGAATCTCAAAGGTAACTAATGCCCACGACCGTTACAGCACGAATTTAAAGCAAACCTGATTTGCTACTAGCGCCACTCTTATGCGACTGGTGCGAAATTTGAACAGGCATCATCTGCCAGATGTAGAAATAAGTCTACCAACTTTCGTTTACGTCGCACAATTCCTTCTTGGTGCGATTTTTTTTCCTTCAGTATATTATTATTATTTTGGCTATCTATTCTTCGCGTAATGTGCACATTTAAGCGTTAACTTTCTACAGATACCTCGTTATAGTTTTACATATCAAAATTAATGCATACATCAAGAAAATACCATAGTATAATTTACGCAACGATAATAACATGTGTGGCAGTCAAATAAAAACCGGACACCTGTCTCGTCGGGATCATGGAATGTTTCCATTAAAAAGCTTCCACACACGTTAAGACATTTGTCCCACTGGGAGATGAGAGGATCAATACCTTGATCGTAGATCGCGATGGGCTGCTGACGAACCCACATCGGCCTCCACTCTCTGAAGCCGACGTAAACGAATGTCTTTCTTCAGTTTGCCAAGGTCGAAAAAAATCACTCTGTGAAAGATCCTGCCTGTGTGGAGGATGTTGTAGTGTTTCCCAGCGAAATAGTTAAAGTCTAGCCTTCATCCGATTGTGGTGCCACGCACAAGGAACTAGTTGCCATGTGATAGCCGCCGGATTGTAGCGAGTATGCGAGGAATTCAGACCACGTCTGCTACACAGCTGTCTGAAGGGTAGTCGAGACATAGGCGCTACTTGCACGATACTACGGCAGAGGTCAAACACTTTATGTTTGACCTCTGCTGAAGACAGTGTTACTACTCAGGTCACGTATTGTTTGAAAGCACCGATGATGGCTGTTAAGCAGTTGAAATCGATTTGCAAAAGTGAATAAATAAAACAAGATTTTGGGAATGGTTGCTGCATATTTGGTAATTTTGTGAGAAAGAATTGTTAAGAAAAAACTTTGATGCGTTGTGCCATTTCCGAGTTCAGTAGCTTTGGGGTTAGCCAGTCAGGATATTGCGCGAGGAAATTAAAGCGGCCTGCCAGACACTGTGTCGCCAAACGTGTTCTTCGTTTTGTTTCCTAAAACCGAACAAGACAGAACACAAAAACTGAACATGGCACAGTAGTAAGAATCGAACCGGAGCCGAAGGCTGAGCAGTCTTGTGCGTTATCATCTGCGCTATGAGAACAACTGACACTAATTGTACCTGGCGTGCAACGTGAATTTGTACGCTCAACGGCCTGACAAACACCAATCCTATTTAACTCTGAAACTGTGCAACGAATAAAATTTTTTTCTAAACAATTATTTCTCAGTGCAGCACTCTTACAAACTTTACAGACTGTTTCTGAACACCCTGTACGTGTATTTTAGCGATACAAAAATATCGTAGGTCGTGGAAGATTGTAAATACAAATGTATTTACAATCAGGTTTCTCTGACGTTCTTGCAGGTTTTTTACAACGTATAACCCTAAATTTTATGAGTCTCCTAACAGTAGAACGTTTCGTTGAATAGAAGGTACTCAAATAATTGTGTAGGCCCTTCTGAGTATTTGAATGAAGTACAGTGGAAACAGTATAGGTATGCCACATGGGATATATGCCAACGTTCAGTTAATTTATGCTGCACATGAATATGTAGCGTTGACTCGTGTGAATATCTATTGTGACTACAAGGATTTTTGATAACTAGGTATTAGCTAACATCAATAAATCGCATATTTCCATTTGAAGAAAAACAGTTTGATACTTACATTATGATTAATGAGATTCCGAAAACATGCTGTTCGGTATACTATGTGGCAACAGTGAGCATTCCTCAAAACATAAATGGATTATCAGTATGTTTAGTATAGTAAGTAGTATCCAAAGTGCAACAGGCGCCTTATCTCATACAATACGTCAAATCTGAGGAAGCGACGCCACCCGGTGAGTTATATCTGTTACTTTCTTTTACTCTGCTGTCTAAACACTTGAACAAACCAAATGTTTGACACGAATCAGTCCATATAGATATAACAGTAATATTTAATTTAAAATTCTGAATGTATAACTCGGTATTGTATTTCATTCCCTCAGCAATAAAATGTTTCCTAGATTAGGAGGGATTCTCTAATGCATCTTATCCGATTATGAGAATGCTATGTATATTATGCTACATTAACACACTGTGCGTTGTCATGATAATCTTTGTCGCGTACACAGAGAACTAATGGAATGTATAACTTGATCTTTGCATTAACTATATGCTATCTGTAGAATTGTACGCCGTATGTATTATCACGACAAATATGAAATGAATCACTTCTGTACTGCTATTGAATCCCAAAGGAACGATGTAATCTTATGGTATAATAAATTCTATATTGTATATTTGTGACTTTAATTCGGGTAGAGAATAGAGACCGCCTTGAACTTGAAGTTAATTAACTAGTTAGTTTTGAAATATATCATTTCTTTGACTGGTCACTGAAATACTTAGACACAATGGAACAACACCAGAGACAAACACAGCAAAAGCTTCAAAAGTTAGACACAATGGAACAAAATCTTCAAAAGTTAGACACAATGGAACAACACCAGAGACAAACACACCAACAGTTAGACGCAATGGAAAGGAAAGTTGAAAGGCTCTGAGCACTATGGGACTCAACTGCTGAGGTCATTAGTCCCCTAGAACTTAGAACTAGTTAAACCTAACTAATCTAACGACATCACAAACATCCATGCCCGAGGCAGGATTCGAACCTGCGACCGTAGCGGTCTTGCGGTTCCAGACTGCAGCGCCTTTAACCGCACGGCCACTTCGGCCGGCAGACGCAATGGAAGAAAAGCTTCAAAAGTTAGACTCAGTGGAACATACGCTTGAACAAACACGTGAAGATTTAACTACTGAGTTACATAACATTGAATCGAAATGTCAAAAAGTCTGTAATGACGTAAAAACATAAATTTGTGAGCATTTCCAACCTATTTTTTCGCGTCATGAAAATGCATTACAGAATCACAAAGCAGCCATAAAAGAACTGCAAACTATTGTTCATGAAAATCACGACACCTTTCAAGCTAAAATTGACTCAGTTGCATCTACCGATTCGGTTACGCAACTTGCAAAAACTCAAGAAAACTTAAAGGACACAGTAGATACGATTTCAACACAAATGGACACTCTGAAACTTGGTTCAGAAAAACACACTGAGGAAATAAGTACACTATCGGAGAAAGTAGCCGAACTTTCGGATCAGTTCACTAACTTATCTGCAAAGGTAGATGATGATCTGAATGACACAAGACCTGTAGCCATCACTGACATAGAAGAGTATGAACAAATTAAGAAATTCAAACAAAATCAGAATCAAATTAATACGCAATACAAAAGAGAAATCCGGGAAGTACAAGATCAGTTGGCACAAGTAATACAAAAATTTCATATTTCAGAGGACACTCGCGCTCCAACACGGGAAGAGGAACTTAGAAATACGGAAAAGCCACAAAATAATAACACAGGGCATTTCGGAAATTATGAAAGAAATCGGCAAGGTGCACCGAATTTTGAGATGGAACCGCCGACACGACGTAACAATGACCGATATGCGACTCGCCGACATGATGATTTTGACTATAAGCTGTTCATTACTACACGTAAATTCAAAACATTTAAGAATTCTGGCAACGACATTCATCCACAAGCATGGCTCCATCAATTCTCTCATTGTTTTCCTCCCAACTGGTCGTTAGAACACAGATTAGAATTTATGTGTGGCTACTTAGAGAATGAACCAGCTGTGAGAATGCGATCGGTCATTCACGATTGCCACAGTGAAGGAGAATTTTACCATGCCTTCCTCTCAGCATATTGGTCTCAAGCCACACAAGACCGAGTAAAACATGGCATCATAATGATGAAACATTTCGAACAATCTGAATTCTCCAGTCTTGTGAAATATTTTGAAGACATGTTGCACAAGAATCAGTACCTGTCAAACCCATACAGCCCATCAGAACTCATCCGCATTTGCTTAATCAAATTATCTGAACATTTACGTTGCAAAGAAGACATTGAGGCTTTTCAGGGACTGATACAAGAACTGGAAATTGACACTGACAATCGGGGAACGCGGAAACAGGAGCACAACAATTACAGGTCACATCTGTCACAATTCCGCGATGAAAGAAATAATAACTGGACACGACAAGGCTATTCTCACAACACATATGGTGACCAAAACAGACACCACTCGTATGACAACCGTTGGCAGAGTAGTAATAATTACAGGGAAAGATCACCTCTCCGCGGTAATGACTATCACAGAGACAATCAGAGAAACAGACAATATGGGAACCAAAATAATTATTATCAAGGGAGACAGAATAACTTCAGATGCAACGGTCCAGCGCGCAGTTACGATTCAGGGAGAAATTCTCCACCACGTGACCGACAAGAAAGAAACTGTGGAATCTACCGACATGACGACAGACGATATGATCGTAACGACAGACCTGAATTGCATCAGAACTGGCGGGATTCAAACAGAGCAGAGGCCTCTCGACAAGGTGAATTTGTAGAAGTTAGGCCTCCAAATCCCAATAACGACGCGCGCCAACAAAGACACAATAGGCAATGACTCATACCGCTGGCAGCCACAAAACGTACTTATGAAACAGAAGACGCAGCTGCCGTAGCTAGTAATTACGTAAAAATGGAAGACATGAGGGACATCTTACTCCAGGAACACGACGTAAAAAATAACAACATTGCATATCCTGTGATTCACATTACTGTAAATGACGTAAAATTTACGGCAGTAATTGACTCTGGCAGTCCCATTTCAGTAATTAATGAAACAGCTTTTAGCAAATGCAACAAATCGAACGATTGCCCCACACTTCCATTACGGAAGATTAAATTACAAGGTGCAATCTTTGGAAAAAGTGTAGATGTACGCCAACAAACCAATTTAGAATTCTTTTGCCAAAGCCACAGCTTCTCTATGAACTTTCTTATTGTTCCATTATTGTCGACGGAACTTATATTGGGAGTAGACTTTTTGAATGAATTCAAAGCAATCTTAAACTTTCACGATGCTGAAATAAGTTTAGAGAAGGAAGGTAAGTCAATAGCTTTGAAATTTGAAGATTTGCTCTCAAACCATGACGAAGAAATTAATCGGCTTTACCTTCTGTTAGACAACAGCTCGGAATTTTCTACGAAACTAGACACTAACAATCACTCTGCAAGTACTGACAGGGATGATAACGATGGCATATTTGAAATTAATGAGTTAATTCAGAATAAAATTCAAACAATTGAGAATTGTAATGACACTGGTAGGCAGGACCTTTTTGAGATTTTACATGCACATTCCACAGTTTTTACTCACAAAACAGGAACAATCAAGGGATTTCAATACCAATTTCGTGTTCGTGAGCATACTAAATTTTGTGTTAGACCATACGTAATTCCAGCACATTATAGGGACCGTGTTAGAACAGAAATACAATCTATGCTTGACGAGGGCATTATTGAGCCTGCAGTAAGCTCATACAACAATCCGTTACATGTTGTTGAGAAGAAAAATGGATCGATCAGGCTTGTCTTAGATTCGAGACAAATCAATACTATCATTATTCCTGAAACAGACAGGCCGCAGACGATGGAAGAACTTCTTCAAAATTTATTGGTGTAAAAGTGTTGTCTTCCATTGATCTCAGATCCAGCTTTTATCAGATCGAACTTCATCCAGAATGTGGAAAATACACAGCTTTCCTTTATTTCGGCGTTTGTTATCAGTTTCGGAAACTTCCTTTTGGTTTGAACATTTCTTCAGCAGCATTCATTCGTGGGCTAAATTCTATATTACCTGAGTTCTTAAAACGTCACATCACCTTATATATGGACGATATTCTAATAGCAGAAGCTTCATGGGAACAACATAATCGCATCCTCAACAGTTTGTTACGTATTTTTGCAGAATCTGGAATTACAGTTAACTTGGAAAAGTCTGAATTCGGTAGGACAAAGGTGAAGTTTTTGGGACATATTATTTCTTCTGAAGGCATTCAGCCGGATCCTGAAAAGTTAGAAGCAATCAGAGCCATTCCAGTTCCATCCACAAAAAGAGAAGTCCGCAGTTTTCTAGGTCTCGTAAATTTTTACCTTCGTTTTCTGAATATGCAAATTCTTGTTACACCAAGACTTTGTTCTCTCACTGGAAAAAATACTATTTGGAACTGGGACGAACAAGCACAGTTGGAATTCAATTCTTTGAAAGAAGCGTTACTTCACGCGCCAATATTAGCTCATCCAGATCTGTCACAAGATTTCTGCCTTAGCACGGATTCTTCTAAAGTCGGTCTTGGTGCCCATTTATTTCAAGAAGCCATAGAAAATGACATTACTGTTCAGAAAACCATTGCTTTTGCTAGCCGAGTGCTAACAAAATCTGAAAAAAATTATTCCGTTACTGAATTAGAAGCTTTAGCTATCGTTTGGGCATTTAACAAATTCCGTTTCTTTCTTTCTGGTAAGCACGTAAAAGTATACAGTGATCATCGTGCATTACAATTTCTTACGTCTTCAAAATTAAATTATGACAGGTTAAAACGTTGGGCATTGTTTCAGCAAGAATTCCACTTCACAATAGTCTACATTCCCGGCTAGGAGAACATTGTTGCGGACGCACTGTCACGCGCATCGGCTGGGCTTGAGAAAAGTAACACAGAAGGCAACCTCGAGAAAAATTTCAGTATTCTTTACATTCAGAAAGTCGCCTTTGAAAACTTCATCACCACATCTTTAAAGGGCATTGCTCATGAACAAGATAAAGATCCGGTTTGGAAAGACATCAAAAGTAAATGGCATGAAAAGACACACACTCAGATTCGGCATTATTACCTGGTTAGAAACAACATACTCTTCAAACGCTGCACTGTTGATGACAAGCTATGGGTACTTTGCATTCCAGACGATTTTGTTAATAAGTTCATTTGGTACATTCATTTCAGCTACGCACATTTTGGCCCACGAAAATGTTATCATATTCTTCGAACGACTTGTTATGTTAACAATATGGAAAAGCGAATTCGAAGGGTCTTGTCTATTTGTAAACTTTGTCAAAAGGCGAAACCATCTACTATCTCACATCGTGCTCCGCTGTTTCCTATCATTCCTTCTAAATTAAAAGAATTTGCTGCTGTTGATCTCTTGGGACCGCTTGTCAGAACATCTAATGGATTTTCGTACGTTCTAGTCGCTGTTGAACTTACTTCAAAATTTGTTTCTTTCACTCCGTTACGTAAAGCCACTGGACGGTCTGTATCCAACGCCTTTGTTAAAAATTTCTTACGTGAAGTTGGACACGTTAGTAAAGTCATTTCAGATAACGGACCGCAATTCAGATCTGCTGTTTGGTCACGCACGCTTCGGAATCATAAAATCAAACCTGTTTTTATTTCATCGTACTCACCACGTTGTAACCTGTCTGAACGGATTATGAAAGAAATCAATAAGCTTTGCAGACTTTATTGTCACAGAAAGCATCAGCATTGGGACAGATATTTACACTTATTTCAAAACGTGCTGAATGAAATGCCTCATGGTTCCACTGCTTTACCACCTACTCTTGTACTGAAGAATGAAGAACCACCGAACAGAATCAGAGAGCTTGTACCTTTCCCGAATACACGTAAACTTCGACACAAAGACATAATTGATTTGGCTCTTACAAATATAAAATCTGCAGCAGACAAAAGGAGAAAACTACACGGTAAAGCAAATGCAAAGAAATTATATATTGGTCAGAAAGTTCTCATTAAAGCTCATTCATTGTCACATAAGAAGAAACACTTGAGTCACAAATTCTTTCTAGTTTACAATGGACCTTACAGAATCCGACGTATACCACATGATAATTGCGTTGAAGTTGAAACTCTGCGTACTAGGAAGAGTAAAGGATTGCACCACATTTCACATGTAAAACCGTTTATTGAAAGATAATCTGCTTTTTAACTTAGTCT
This sequence comes from Schistocerca piceifrons, assembly GCF_021461385.2. Classification (NCBI taxonomy): domain Eukaryota; kingdom Metazoa; phylum Arthropoda; class Insecta; order Orthoptera; family Acrididae; genus Schistocerca; species Schistocerca piceifrons. The sequence goes on from NC_060138.1 coordinate 1,034,314,019, forward strand.
TTGCCATAAAATTTTTCACTTTACATTACTAGTATGCTTTGTCAGACAGAATCTGTTAATATACAACAATGTTTGAAGTTAAATATCCAGTCAAGAACCAAGAGAACTTATTTAAACAGAAATTACGAATGCATTGTTATTGAGAACAGACGACACAGTGTTATTGTGTGTGTACATTGTTGCTTGTTAGTTACACGATTATGTAACGACTATAAGACTTACATACTTAGAACATTTACCAGTACTGCTAATGAGATTTTAATGCAACATTTTGGTTTACTTGAAATTTGGAGTATCATGAGGTAAGTACATTGGCTTCTGCAGAACTTAGCTTTCGGAGGATGATAACTACGACACTTCGACAGAGATTATCTTACAGCAAGACGCACATTTAGCGCTACAGGACACGTATTTGAGTGATTAATTTCGCACTTAAAACATGCTTTTTTAAAGATATTTGAAGTACAATGATACAAGGGTTTCCCGTGATATATTTCATTCCATTGCTGTAATCTGTAACACCTGAGGGTATAATTACATTATTCCTCAGGGGGGTACACGCTTACTTTGTGTACCATGTGTTTGGCAAGCACAAGGAGCCCTAGCTAATATGGTATTTGCTTATACAACTTTATACACCGGTACCATATATTTCTCTAAGACAGAATTACACAGCTATCTGATCATTTAACTGAGAGACAAACATTTTTTTTCCTACGTCAGTGACAGATGTTTACATAATTACACAGTTGGGTAACTTCACTCTTACGAAATTGTATTTTGTCTGTACATTGTAAACTGCTCATATTTTTTCGGAACCATTGTGATACTATGAGAGCTTTGAATGATGTATTTGGTATGGGATCATGATTTTTGAAGTGCGTTTGAGGCAGATGACACTTTTGACATGAGCGGAGAATTTTTTTAGGTTTTGAAATTATTGGAGGAAGCTACAACGATTTTGAGAGTTGACTGAGGTGTTATGATGTTATTATTACGATGACTATGTGTATTATGCTCTTGCGGTATGTTTATGATCAGTAAGCTGATGCTATATGAGTTATTTGATTATGCTACATATCTGTAATGATGAAATATTGAAGAAGTGTTGACGAATAAGGTAAGGAATAATGAGTAGTGGTTAGGGACTCTGGTTTGTGAAAAAGGTTGTTGGAAAACAAGAATCGTACTTTAAGAGTTATGAAATGTATGTAAATGCGTGAATGTATTACAATGCCGACGAAAATTTTTTGGACACTGTTATATCAATTACAGATTTGTAACCCAAATTCTTGACCTGTGAAATATTTTTATATGAGACTGTCACTGTAGCGGAAACTGCTCTCCTAAATATTTCAGTAAGAAAGGTAAGTGACCGTGACGTAATTCGTTGTGAGCGGCCAGGTGTGCCAGCCGCCTTGAGAAAAAGCCATTAGGTGGTAGAAAAAAAAAAGGAGAGGCCATTATCCTCGCTATCAACATTCCTATGTAGAAAGCATCGTAAATACGACACCCTCAAACTTGAAAACATGATTACACTGTGGAGCTCTTAATTTATGATATATACTAAAATGCCTAATGAAATGATGAGAAACATTTCATGGCTATTGTCTTGCTAATTGAGAGAAATGCCATATGGCTTGCCTTTATGTATTTATTTACTCATTTTGTTTAATATCTAGTTTCTAGCTGCACTGCAGCATTGGTTAAAATAAAATTTTGTAGATGTACTAATATAAATATTTTCTGTCTACAGATCGAGTAAATAATAATTTTTTTCAAAAAAAATGGGGGAGCACAAAAAGACGTTTACCTTCACAGGAACTGCATTCATAATTTTCTTTTCAAGTACTTGGTAACTTTTTTGGTAGAATAACTTCTTGTGGTGCACCACTTTAATTACATAGACATTAAGATGTGAATATACATTTCCCTTGTCTGCATTGTTGTCTTTAGTGTAAATTTTTTTCTGCTTGAGCTTTGTCATGTTTAGGTACTAGTTATATCATTTGCTGCTGCTGTTTGCCAGGCATAGTGCTACTGAATTTTAATTTGTGTTACTCTGCTAAGCCAGTTTACTACAAATTTATTTTTCTTGTTTGCTGCTCATTGCCTTATATTAGTTGTAATTTATGCTGCTTGCTTTGCAAATCTGCATTTTTTTGTCATTCCTGTTCGTGTTAATTGTTTTGTGCTGCTGCATTGCCTCGTTCCTTAGTTTAGTATCTGAGCTCAGTAGATTTAAGTTAGCTTAAGAGGAGGTAGACTATATAAGAACCTAACTATGGAGAATAGGGAAAGAATGCATTGAGAAGTTATATGAAAACGATTTGGGCCAAAATGAGTATTGTACAATGAGCCATAATTATTTTGAAAGAAATATGGTTAGAATACAGAAAAGAGGTATAGATAGGACTTTTTGGGAATAATGATGAATGAAGGGAGATCTCCAAGAAGTAAAGAAAGTTTTGTTTGCAAAATACTGTAGTACAACAAACCCTGTCCTTTCCTTTTGTATTATTCCGCTATATGTTTGTGTACCCTTGTGTATTTGTGTTCATTGTGTCTTTATGTGTTTACCTGATACGATTTAGGTTGTAGAATTTTTCTAATACTCAGCTACATTTACTATGATGAGGAATACTGTTATCCTCAAATACAATTTGCATTAATAATATGTTATTTACTTTGTAAAGATGTTTAGACATTATTTATTCTGTTTTGTTTTAATGCTCATGTGTGAAGTTGATGTTTCAATAATTATTCTGATCTTTTATGTATGTACTTATGTCATAATTTCTGTAACACTGATGTATATGTCTATTTATATTCTTTTGTAAAGCCTGTACTACAAATGTTATCTGTATTGTTATGTTCTTTAATGATGTATTTTGTACCTTTGTTATTGTATTCTTATGTTATAAAATTGTAATTGACACCAGTTCATGAAATTAAGTAACTCGTAAGTTACATTTCACTGTACTCGTTTCTGTTGGTCATAGTATATGGACAATATGTGAGAAGTAGAGACTGTTAGTGTTTGCACATGTGTTAATAATTCAGCAAGGGACTGGATAACAGCATTGCTGGTTCTAAGGACAATGCCAAAAACTTTGTGAATGCACAAGTGGTGGTTTATGGACTTGCTCTATTATCCGCTAGACTCTTCAATGGTGATTGTGTACCTGCACAGTCACAACAGATGGCTGCTGGCCATCTCCACAAGGACTACAGTGGGTCTGCATCTTTGATGACCCACCAATACCATTATTTCTACAAGGACTGCAGTGGGTCTGCACCTCTGGTGGCCCACCAATACCGTAATCTCTACCAGGACTACAGTGGGTCTGCTCTGTGATGACCTAACTACCAATATTCTTCAAAACGTCGACTGACTCTGCTGTGGGTTTGCTCTGTTGTGGACCAATACCTGTCTGCATGTCAAGAGTCAGCACTGTCTTTCCATTGGAAGGACAACACTACTTCTTCAAGATTGCATGGAAATCCACTAATTCCGTGTGCATTTTCTTTTACTGCTCAGACTTTGAGAAAAACACTGCAACGTTACTGTGATGAATGATCAGGACTGTCTTTATGGACTGAGAGAAAATTTTAGCTTTCGACCAACAATGTATCAATAAGTGTGTGCATTTGATATCTTTGTTATTGTAATTACGAAAATTTTTATCAAATCATTATTGGCCACTGCCCAAAACAATTTGTAAAATATTTTGTGGTTAGCATGGGGGCTATGTAAGTAGGCTGTTTATGTTTTCTTATTGGCAACGTTACATAGCGCTCTGTATGAAAATCACTGGCTGTGCTGTGTGCAGTCTGTGGCTAGTTTGCATTGTTGTCTGCCATTGTAGTGTGGGGCAGCGGCAGCTGGATGTGAACAGCGCGTAGCGTTGCACAGTTGGAGGTGAGCCGCCAGCAGTGATGGATGTGGGGAGAGAGATGGCGGAGTTTTGAAATTTGTAAGACTGTCATGAAATGCTATATATAATATGACTATTAAGGTAAATACAGTGTTTGTTCTCTATTAAAATCTTTCATTTGCTAACTATGCCTATCAGTAGTTAGTGCCTTCCTTAGTTTGAATCTTTTATTTAGCTGGCAGTAGTGGCACTCGCTGTATTGCAGTAGCTTGAGTAACGAAGATTTTTGTGAGGTAAGTGATTTGTGAAAGGTACAGGTTAATGTTAGTCAGGGCCATTCTTTTGTAGGGATTTTTGAAAGTCAGATTGCGTTGCGCTAAAAATATTGTGTCGGTTTAATCAAAGTCCTTGTACAATTTTTCAAAGGGGACGTTTCACTACGTGTGCTTTCGTCTAGAGCTAACTGTTCAGTAATGAACTCTTATGTTTGGATTCGTTATTGTGGACCTCATTAGAACCTGTACTTCGTTTGTTTTGGGAACTTCAGTCCGTTAGCCTTTGTTATTTCTATTTTAACACAGAGATTGAATAATTAAGCAAATTTCTGTGTTACATTGTTGACTGCGTCCACCTCTCGAGATACCTCGTCTTTTTTTTTTTTTTTTTTTTTTTTTTTTTTTTTTTTTTTTACCTGTCGCATCCTGCTTCTTCAGTTATTTGATGGATGTTGTATGTTGTATGTATTCCAGTCCCTATCTTCCTCTACAGTTTTCACCCTCTACAGCTTCCTCTAGTACCACAGAAGTTATCCCCAGACGTCACACCAGATTCTTCTCATCCTGTCCCTTATTCTTGTCGGTGTTTTCCATATGTTTCTTTCCTCGCCGATTCTCCGGAAAACCTCTTCAATCCTTACCTTATCAGACTATCTAATTTTCAACAATCTTCTGTAAAACCACATCTCAAAGGTTTCGATTCTCTTCTGCTCCGGTTTTCACACAGTCCATGCCACTCTACCATACAATGCTGTACTACAAACGTACATCCTCAGAAATTTCCTCCTCAAATGAAGACCTATGTTTGATACCAGTAGACTTCCCCTAGCCAGGAATGCCCTTTTTGCCAGTGCTAGTCTGCTTTTGATGTCTTCCTTGCTCCGTCTAACATGCGTTATTTTGCTACTAGGCAACAGAATTCCTTAACTTCATCTACTTCGAAATCCCCAATTATCTTGTTACATTTCTCGCTGTTCTCATTTCTGATACTTCTCATCATTTTCGTCTTTCTTCGATTTACTCTCACTCCATATTCTGCACTCATTAGACTGATCACTCCATTGAACACATCCTGTAATTCTTCTTCACTATCAATGAGGATACCAATGTCGCCAGCGAATCTTACCCTGTTATCATTTCACCTTGAATTTTAATCTCACCCTTGAACCTTTCTTTTACTTATCTCATTCCTTCTTCGATGTATAGATTGAATACTAGGGTGGAAAGTCTACATCCCTGCCCTACGCCTATTTTAATCAGAGCACTTTGTTCTTGATCTTCTAGTCTTATTTTCGTCTCTTAGTTCTTGTTCATCTTATATGTTACCATCTTTCCCTGCAGTTGACACTTACTTTTCTGAGAATGTCAACCGTCTTGCACCATTTTACATTGCCTGAGAGGCACCCACATGCCTTGCTCATACTGTGGCATCAAGCAGTCAGGCCTGCAAGATGAGTGGTCTGCCAAGCGAGTGGATTCATTCTTATTTATCGAGTAACATGAACTCTCGTACTCACAATTAAGTTACAAATTATCCTCCTGTATGAATATTACGCAACGGATAACGCACATCTGACTGTTAGTAATTTACACAAGTCTGACTGTTCACTACGCACTGGCAATACCACGTTTTCTTTCTCATTCAACGGCTTTGAGCAACACATGGCCATCGCACTGAATATGAATGGCGCACACATTATAAATTCTGGGTATCATGACAACATACTATTCGAAGGAAAAGGCCACCAATCTCTTTCTTTTCACTATCTTATTTATTCCGATAAATTCTATAACCTAAACACACAAATTCTATAACCTATAACAATAACACATGAGAAATTTCGCCCAGTGGGCATGGCTTTACATTGGTGATTCTCTATATTGTGGTCTCGTAATTATTTAACGCTACAGTGCACTTTCTGGATAGGATGGTGGATCTTTTGCTATATCTCACACTTCGACTCTCACGCCCATCATCACGAAACTTTCCTCCAGACCGAGCGGTACAAAAAGGAACATGCATAACCCACTGCCTCTGAAACTATCTTGTTACTCTCCCATGCCAACCACACATACTTAAATTTCATGAAATATATCACACTGGTAACATACAATACAAAACAAGGAATAGTCATATCGTTATAATCACATCACTTTCAGCTTTCCCACTTCAATTAAAATTCATCCCAGTTTCACACGACACTGCCCCACTTCGTAACTTTTCTTTCCTACTACGAACTCTGGAGGATATATGCAGGTCTTTCTGTGCAATGCAAGCCAAGTGGCGTTGCCGGATAGACGGCTGACTCACCTTGCTTCACTCTCAGAGTGTTATAGTTTGAATCAAGCGTCACATGGAAACATAACACGCAAAGTAATATTAAGAACATATTCATCACACACGTGAGTCCTTAACTGATACCATGGACGAGTACTTCTCTTTATCCTTTGTCTCATACACAGATTGAGACTCACACAGTACTCACCACGTGGAAGTACTCGTCTCTAATTTCAAGTCCTGCACAAGCCATTTCTTAAATATTTCCAACTAATAGTACACACGCAATTAATTCATATTAACTTAAGCCCTCGGAAGTATTTCAACTTATTGCTACACGTGGTTTCATTGTGACCGTTGGTCCCTTCCGAAGATTACTACGATCCCCTTAATATTACCTGCCTGACATTTAATTCTCCCCACAAAAGTTCCTGAAATAGAGAAATTATTATTCCAAACTACTCTGAAGTATTTCACATGCATACCATGTCTCCACTCTTTTGTCTTTACGGAGCACACCTAAGACAGGTCTTACCAACACTAGATCCAGCGGTAGAGTGCCGAAACATGGCCGTTCTTCAGGTCCTCTCGCACCTCTGCCGAAGTGGGGGAAGACCATGCTACCCATTGGTCAGCCACATTTCAGGCGCTCAAAGTTCCGGTAAATTTCAGCTCTTTGGTTCCACCAAAGGTGGCCAAAAGATCGTCTCAAAGATGATCATATATTCACATTCACTATCTGCGGTTAGCAGACGACCATACATTCATTCATTTCACCGATCTCACCAAACTGGATGTAGGGATTTATTTTGTGGGAGTGCACATGTGATCAATTAAATAAATAAATTGTCATTCTTTCCCACACTGGTATCCGGCTTCGCTGTATTAATTGAAATTGAGTTATTATTAGAAAAAAATATGTTGTACTGACAAGAATAACGAAGAATGTTGTACCTGTTTTCAATGTCGGGCGGTACTGTACCCTTTCATGCCTAACGCTTTTCCCAGGCCAACAAATTCTATGAATGTATCTCGCTTTTTCTCCAGTCTTACTTACGTTGTTAAACGTAGCTTCAGAACTGCCTCTCTGGTGCCTGTACCTTTCCTAAAGCAAAACTGATCGACTTCTTAAAGATCCCCAATTTCCTTTTCCATACTTCTGTGTATTATCGTCGTCAGCAAGTTGGATGCATAATCATTATTACTAAATTGTGATCTGCGTCTATATCTGCTTCTGAGTACGCCTTACAATCCACTATCTTATTTCGGAATGTTTGCCTGACCGTGATGTAATCTAACTGAAATTTTTCCATATCTCTCGGCCTTTACCAAGCATACCTCCTCCTCTTGTGATTTTTTAACAGAGTATTCATTGTTACTAAATGATATTTATTCCATAATCCAATTAGTTTTTTCCTCTCTCGTTCTTACTGCCAAGTCCATATTCTTCCGTTACCCTTTCTTTTACTCCCTCACCCACTACTGCATTCCAGTCCTCCGTGACTGTGATATTTTTATCTGCCCTTACGTTCTAAATTATCCGTTCAATCTCTTCCATCTCTTCATCCTCTGCTTGCGACGACGGCTTACATACCTGAACTACCGTCCCGTAATCAGTACTATTTGCTAGTTACGAGTTGAACATCTGTTGCTGTTGAATCAGTGAGTCGCCGGTTAAGCGAAATCCCATACACGTTCGGTGGGCGTTGTACCAAAGAACTAGAGGAACAAGGAATAAATTGATATCCAGCCCGCGAATAAAAAATTATTAATATTTGTTCCAACATGTGATAGCGTTGGATGTGTTGAAACAAAGGGTCGTGCATCCATCGATGATGGAATATAAGTCTGCATCTCCAGCGGCAGTTACTTACAGCAATCTCAGATAGCAACCGCGCCATTCGCCAACGATACTCAGTGCGCCAAAGACCATCAAGACGGATTTAATTCGGTATGATGGAGTGTAATGCTCTGTGGGAGATGATATCCATCATATTATCAACGTTATTTCTTTTTTCCTTTTTGATTCCCAGGAGCATGCTCTTCTCTTCTCCAGACCAATCAATAGATGACATAATTTAAAAGAGTTCACGGTATCAGTCATCATTTGGACGCAGTAAGGAAATGCGTAAGTTCTGCGCAGTGTTGCTAAAAGCCATATTATTCTTATTGAAGCGACTGCCACCTTTTTTAACGAATGACGTAATATTTTCAACTGCTGTAATGCCGAATTTGAAGCAACATGAGCAGCCGAATCATTTAATGTGATTTACATTTTTCTTACGAGTTACGCCACAGATAGCTAACAGTTATCTTCAGCAGCTTTCAATATATAAGGTGTTTAAAATAAACACTTTCCCATATTATTGCAAGTGAGAGTACTGGTCAAAGCTTTAAAAACGTCCTGCAAACAACTATCCGGAAACAAAATCTCTCTAAGATGTGGATCATTTTACTCCTTTCGATGACGGCCAGTGTGTGGACTCTCTTCCTGTTAGTGTTCATCGCTCATTTCATAATGGCTGTTTTTGTCTCTACACTTAGATGCAGTTGGCCGACATAGTGCACACAATAGTTTCATGAGCCGCTCCCTGTTCATCATTTTGATTTTGTGCTGGCATCAGAACGATATTATCCATTATGTGGTGTTTGAACAATCTACTCATTAAGATGAAGTCATAGTATTTCCCTGTTATGCATGGCTCGCCACGAATTCCTCTCGCGACCCGGTGTGGCAGAACGGTTCTAGGCGCTTCAGTCTGGAACCGCGCGACCGCTACGGTCGCAGGTTCGAATCCTGCCTCGGGCATGAATGTGCGTGATGTCCTTAGGTTTAAGTAGTTCTAAGTTCTGGGGGACTGATGACCTGAGCGTTGTCCCATAGTGCTCAGAGCCATTTGAACCAATTCCTCTCCTCCGCCATCCTCTTCCTCTGGGGGTAGTAACGTCGCTCAACCATTTCCTGCATGTTTACCAATCTGTCTTTCCGTAGAGATTTTGCCCTCGAATGTCATGGTAGTTCTTTGACGTCTTAACACGTGTCCTATGATTCCCCCTCTTTTTCTTTATAAATGTTTTCCACATGTTGCTCTCCTCAACTACTTTGCCGAAAAACTTATTTCCTATCAACCCACCTAACTTTCAATATCCTTCTAAAGCACCACATCTCAAAAGCTTCTCTTATTTTCCAGGATTCCGGTATTCCAGTATTCTCACAACCAATGATTCACATCCATATAGTGCTATGCCTTAAATGTACGTTCCCAAATTAAATCCGCTGTTTAATACTAGGAGACTTCTTTAATCCTCGCAGAAAGACAATGAAAATTATTTATGCACAGCGGGGCATCACCTCAACTTCAACGTCTCGTTCTTCAGGTCCTCTCGCACCTCTGCCGAAGTGGGGGAAGACCATGCTACCCATTGGTCAGCCACATTTCAGGCGCTCAAAGTTCCGGTAAATTTCAGCTCTTTGGTTCCACCAAAGGTGGCCAAAAGATCGTCTCAAAGATGATCATATATTCACATTCACTATCTGCGGTTAGCAGACGACCATACATTCATTCATTTCACCGATCTCACCAAACTGGATGTAGGGATTTATTTTGTGGGAGTGCACATGTGATCAATTAAATAAATAAATTGTCATTCTTTCCCACACTGGTATCCGGCTTCGCTGTATTAATTGAAATTGAGTTATTATTAGAAAAAATATGTTGTACTGACAAGAATAACGAAGAATGTTGTACCTGTTTTCAATGTCGGGCGGTACTGTACCCTTTCATGCCTAACGCTTTTCCCAGGCCAACAAATTCTATGAATGTATCTCGCTTTTTCTCCAGTCTTACTTACGTTGTTAAACGTAGCTTCAGAACTGCCTCTCTGGTGCCTGTACCTTTCCTAAAGCAAAACTGATCGACTTCTTAAAGATCCCCAATTTCCTTTTCCATACTTCTGTGTATTATCGTCGTCAGCAAGTTGGATGCATAATCATTATTACTAAATTGTGATCTGCGTCTATATCTGCTTCTGAGTACGCCTTACAATCCACTATCTTATTTCGGAATGTTTGCCTGACCGTGATGTAATCTAACTGAAATTTTTCCATATCTCTCGGCCTTTACCAAGCATACCTCCTCCTCTTGTGATTTTTTAACAGAGTATTCATTGTTACTAAATGATATTTATTCCATAATCCAATTAGTTTTTTCCTCTCTCGTTCTTACTGCCAAGTCCATATTCTTCCGTTACCCTTTCTTTTACTCCCTCACCCACTACTGCATTCCAGTCCTCCGTGACTGTGATATTTTTATCTGCCCTTACGTTCTAAATTATCCGTTCAATCTCTTCCATCTCTTCATCCTCTGCTTGCGACGACGGCTTACATACCTGAACTACCGTCCCGTAATCAGTACTATTTGCTAGTTACGAGTTGAACATCTGTTGCTGTTGAATCAGTGAGTCGCCGGTTAAGCGAAATCCCATACACGTTCGGTGGGCGTTGTACCAAAGAACTAGAGGAACAAGGAATAAATTGATATCCAGCCCGCGAATAAAAAATTATTAATATTTGTTCCAACATGTGATAGCGTTGGATGTGTTGAAACAAAGGGTCGTGCATCCATCGATGATGGAATATAAGTCTGCATCTCCAGCGGCAGTTACTTACAGCAATCTCAGATAGCAACCGCGCCATTCGCCAACGATACTCAGTGCGCCAAAGACCATCAAGACGGATTTAATTCGGTATGATGGAGTGTAATGCTCTGTGGGAGATGATATCCATCATATTATCAACGTTATTTCTTTTTTCCTTTTTGATTCCCAGGAGCATGCTCTTCTCTTCTCCAGACCAATCAATAGATGACATAATTTAAAAGAGTTCACGGTATCAGTCATCATTTGGACGCAGTAAGGAAATGCGTAAGTTCTGCGCAGTGTTGCTAAAAGCCATATTATTCTTATTGAAGCGACTGCCACCTTTTTTAACGAATGACGTAATATTTTCAACTGCTGTAATGCCGAATTTGAAGCAACATGAGCAGCCGAATCATTTAATGTGATTTACATTTTTCTTACGAGTTACGCCACAGATAGCTAACAGTTATCTTCAGCAGCTTTCAATATATAAGGTGTTTAAAATAAACACTTTCCCATATTATTGCAAGTGAGAGTACTGGTCAAAGCTTTAAAAACGTCCTGCAAACAACTATCCGGAAACAAAATCTCTCTAAGATGTGGATCATTTTACTCCTTTCGATGACGGCCAGTGTGTGGACTCTCTTCCTGTTAGTGTTCATCGCTCATTTCATAATGGCTGTTTTTGTCTCTACACTTAGATGCAGTTGGCCGACATAGTGCACACAATAGTTTCATGAGCCGCTCCCTGTTCATCATTTTGATTTTGTGCTGGCATCAGAACGATATTATCCATTATGTGGTGTTTGAACAATCTACTCATTAAGATGAAGTCATAGTATTTCCCTGTTATGCATGGCTCGCCACGAATTCCTCTCGCGACCCGGTGTGGCAGAACGGTTCTAGGCGCTTCAGTCTGGAACCGCGCGACCGCTACGGTCGCAGGTTCGAATCCTGCCTCGGGCATGAATGTGCGTGATGTCCTTAGGTTTAAGTAGTTCTAAGTTCTGGGGGACTGATGACCTGAGCGTTGTCCCATAGTGCTCAGAGCCATTTGAACCAATTCCTCTCCTCCGCCATCCTCTTCCTCTGGGGGTAGTAACGTCGCTCAACCATTTCCTGCATGTTTGCCAATCTGTCTTTCCGTAGAGATTTTGCCCTCGAATGTCATGGTAGTTCTTTGACGTCTTAACACGTGTCCTATGATTCCCCCTCTTTTTCTTTATAAATGTTTTCCACATGTTGCTCTCCTCAACTACTTTGCCGAAAAACTTATTTCCTATCAACCCACCTAACTTTCAATATCCTTCTAAAGCACCACATCTCAAAAGCTTCTCTTATTTTCCAGGATTCCGGTATTCCAGTATTCTCACAACCAATGATTCACATCCATATAGTGCTATGCCTTAAATGTACGTTCCCAAATTAAATCCGCTGTTTAATACTAGGAGACTTCTTTAATCCTCGCAGAAAGACAATGAAAATTATTTATGCACAGCGGGGCATCACCTCAACTTCAACGTCTCGTTCTTCAGGTCCTCTCGCACCTCTGCCGAAGTGGGGGAAGACCATGCTACCCATTGGTCAGCCACATTTCAGGCGCTCAAAGTTCCGGTAAATTTCAGCTCTTTGGTTCCACCAAAGGTGGCCAAAAGATCGTCTCAAAGATGATCATATATTCACATTCACTATCTGCGGTTAGCAGACGACCATACATTCATTCATTTCACCGATCTCACCAAACTGGATGTAGGGATTTATTTTGTGGGAGTGCACATGTGATCAATTAAATAAATAAATTGTCATTCTTTCCCACACTGGTATCCGGCTTCGCTGTATTAATTGAAATTGAGTTATTATTAGAAAAAATATGTTGTACTGACAAGAATAACGAAGAATGTTGTACCTGTTTTCAATGTCGGGCGGTACTGTACCCTTTCATGCCTAACGCTTTTCCCAGGCCAACAAATTCTATGAATGTATCTCGCTTTTTCTCCAGTCTTACTTACGTTGTTAAACGTAGCTTCAGAACTGCCTCTCTGGTGCCTGTACCTTTCCTAAAGCAAAACTGATCGACTTCTTAAAGATCCCCAATTTCCTTTTCCATACTTCTGTGTATTATCGTCGTCAGCAAGTTGGATGCATAATCATTATTACTAAATTGTGATCTGCGTCTATATCTGCTTCTGAGTACGCCTTACAATCCACTATCTTATTTCGGAATGTTTGCCTGACCGTGATGTAATCTAACTGAAATTTTTCCATATCTCTCGGCCTTTACCAAGCATACCTCCTCCTCTTGTGATTTTTTAACAGAGTATTCATTGTTACTAAATGATATTTATTCCATAATCCAATTAGTTTTTTCCTCTCTCGTTCTTACTGCCAAGTCCATATTCTTCCGTTACCCTTTCTTTTACTCCCTCACCCACTACTGCATTCCAGTCCTCCGTGACTGTGATATTTTTATCTGCCCTTACGTTCTAAATTATCCGTTCAATCTCTTCCATCTCTTCATCCTCTGCTTGCGACGACGGCTTACATACCTGAACTACCGTCCCGTAATCAGTACTATTTGCTAGTTACGAGTTGAACATCTGTTGCTGTTGAATCAGTGAGTCGCCGGTTAAGCGAAATCCCATACACGTTCGGTGGGCGTTGTACCAAAGAACTAGAGGAACAAGGAATAAATTGATATCCAGCCCGCGAATAAAAAATTATTAATATTTGTTCCAACATGTGATAGCGTTGGATGTGTTGAAACAAAGGGTCGTGCATCCATCGATGATGGAATATAAGTCTGCATCTCCAGCGGCAGTTACTTACAGCAATCTCAGATAGCAACCGCGCCATTCGCCAACGATACTCAGTGCGCCAAAGACCATCAAGACGGATTTAATTCGGTATGATGGAGTGTAATGCTCTGTGGGAGATGATATCCATCATATTATCAACGTTATTTCTTTTTTCCTTTTTGATTCCCAGGAGCATGCTCTTCTCTTCTCCAGACCAATCAATAGATGACATAATTTAAAAGAGTTCACGGTATCAGTCATCATTTGGACGCAGTAAGGAAATGCGTAAGTTCTGCGCAGTGTTGCTAAAAGCCATATTATTCTTATTGAAGCGACTGCCACCTTTTTTAACGAATGACGTAATATTTTCAACTGCTGTAATGCCGAATTTGAAGCAACATGAGCAGCCGAATCATTTAATGTGATTTACATTTTTCTTACGAGTTACGCCACAGATAGCTAACAGTTATCTTCAGCAGCTTTCAATATATAAGGTGTTTAAAATAAACACTTTCCCATATTATTGCAAGTGAGAGTACTGGTCAAAGCTTTAAAAACGTCCTGCAAACAACTATCCGGAAACAAAATCTCTCTAAGATGTGGATCATTTTACTCCTTTCGATGACGGCCAGTGTGTGGACTCTCTTCCTGTTAGTGTTCATCGCTCATTTCATAATGGCTGTTTTTGTCTCTACACTTAGATGCAGTTGGCCGACATAGTGCACACAATAGTTTCATGAGCCGCTCCCTGTTCATCATTTTGATTTTGTGCTGGCATCAGAACGATATTATCCATTATGTGGTGTTTGAACAATCTACTCATTAAGATGAAGTCATAGTATTTCCCTGTTATGCATGGCTCGCCACGAATTCCTCTCGCGACCCGGTGTGGCAGAACGGTTCTAGGCGCTTCAGTCTGGAACCGCGCGACCGCTACGGTCGCAGGTTCGAATCCTGCCTCGGGCATGAATGTGCGTGATGTCCTTAGGTTTAAGTAGTTCTAAGTTCTGGGGGACTGATGACCTGAGCGTTGTCCCATAGTGCTCAGAGCCATTTGAACCAATTCCTCTCCTCCGCCATCCTCTTCCTCTGGGGGTAGTAACGTCGCTCAACCATTTCCTGCATGTTTGCCAATCTGTCTTTCCGTAGAGATTTTGCCCTCGAATGTCATGGTAGTTCTTTGACGTCTTAACACGTGTCCTATGATTCCCCCTCTTTTTCTTTATAAATGTTTTCCACATGTTGCTCTCCTCAACTACTTTGCCGAAAAACTTATTTCCTATCAACCCACCTAACTTTCAATATCCTTCTAAAGCACCACATCTCAAAAGCTTCTCTTATTTTCCAGGATTCCGGTATTCCAGTATTCTCACAACCAATGATTCACATCCATATAGTGCTATGCCTTAAATGTACGTTCCCAAATTAAATCCGCTGTTTAATACTAGGAGACTTCTTTAATCCTCGCAGAAAGACAATGAAAATTATTTATGCACAGCGGGGCATCACCTCAACTTCAACGTCTCGTTCTTCAGGTCCTCTCGCACCTCTGCCGAAGTGGGGGAAGACCATGCTACCCATTGGTCAGCCACATTTCAGGCGCTCAAAGTTCCGGTAAATTTCAGCTCTTTGGTTCCACCAAAGGTGGCCAAAAGATCGTCTCAAAGATGATCATATATTCACATTCACTATCTGCGGTTAGCAGACGACCATACATTCATTCATTTCACCGATCTCACCAAACTGGATGTAGGGATTTATTTTGTGGGAGTGCACATGTGATCAATTAAATAAATAAATTGTCATTCTTTCCCACACTGGTATCCGGCTTCGCTGTATTAATTGAAATTGAGTTATTATTAGAAAAAATATGTTGTACTGACAAGAATAACGAAGAATGTTGTACCTGTTTTCAATGTCGGGCGGTACTGTACCCTTTCATGCCTAACGCTTTTCCCAGGCCAACAAATTCTATGAATGTATCTCGCTTTTTCTCCAGTCTTACTTACGTTGTTAAACGTAGCTTCAGAACTGCCTCTCTGGTGCCTGTACCTTTCCTAAAGCAAAACTGATCGACTTCTTAAAGATCCCCAATTTCCTTTTCCATACTTCTGTGTATTATCGTCGTCAGCAAGTTGGATGCATAATCATTATTACTAAATTGTGATCTGCGTCTATATCTGCTTCTGAGTACGCCTTACAATCCACTATCTTATTTCGGAATGTTTGCCTGACCGTGATGTAATCTAACTGAAATTTTTCCATATCTCTCGGCCTTTACCAAGCATACCTCCTCCTCTTGTGATTTTTTAACAGAGTATTCATTGTTACTAAATGATATTTATTCCATAATCCAATTAGTTTTTTCCTCTCTCGTTCTTACTGCCAAGTCCATATTCTTCCGTTACCCTTTCTTTTACTCCCTCACCCACTACTGCATTCCAGTCCTCCGTGACTGTGATATTTTTATCTGCCCTTACGTTCTAAATTATCCGTTCAATCTCTTCCATCTCTTCATCCTCTGCTTGCGACGACGGCTTACATACCTGAACTACCGTCCCGTAATCAGTACTATTTGCTAGTTACGAGTTGAACATCTGTTGCTGTTGAATCAGTGAGTCGCCGGTTAAGCGAAATCCCATACACGTTCGGTGGGCGTTGTACCAAAGAACTAGAGGAACAAGGAATAAATTGATATCCAGCCCGCGAATAAAAAATTATTAATATTTGTTCCAACATGTGATAGCGTTGGATGTGTTGAAACAAAGGGTCGTGCATCCATCGATGATGGAATATAAGTCTGCATCTCCAGCGGCAGTTACTTACAGCAATCTCAGATAGCAACCGCGCCATTCGCCAACGATACTCAGTGCGCCAAAGACCATCAAGACGGATTTAATTCGGTATGATGGAGTGTAATGCTCTGTGGGAGATGATATCCATCATATTATCAACGTTATTTCTTTTTTCCTTTTTGATTCCCAGGAGCATGCTCTTCTCTTCTCCAGACCAATCAATAGATGACATAATTTAAAAGAGTTCACGGTATCAGTCATCATTTGGACGCAGTAAGGAAATGCGTAAGTTCTGCGCAGTGTTGCTAAAAGCCATATTATTCTTATTGAAGCGACTGCCACCTTTTTTAACGAATGACGTAATATTTTCAACTGCTGTAATGCCGAATTTGAAGCAACATGAGCAGCCGAATCATTTAATGTGATTTACATTTTTCTTACGAGTTACGCCACAGATAGCTAACAGTTATCTTCAGCAGCTTTCAATATATAAGGTGTTTAAAATAAACACTTTCCCATATTATTGCAAGTGAGAGTACTGGTCAAAGCTTTAAAAACGTCCTGCAAACAACTATCCGGAAACAAAATCTCTCTAAGATGTGGATCATTTTACTCCTTTCGATGACGGCCAGTGTGTGGACTCTCTTCCTGTTAGTGTTCATCGCTCATTTCATAATGGCTGTTTTTGTCTCTACACTTAGATGCAGTTGGCCGACATAGTGCACACAATAGTTTCATGAGCCGCTCCCTGTTCATCATTTTGATTTTGTGCTGGCATCAGAACGATATTATCCATTATGTGGTGTTTGAACAATCTACTCATTAAGATGAAGTCATAGTATTTCCCTGTTATGCATGGCTCGCCACGAATTCCTCTCGCGACCCGGTGTGGCAGAACGGTTCTAGGCGCTTCAGTCTGGAACCGCGCGACCGCTACGGTCGCAGGTTCGAATCCTGCCTCGGGCATGAATGTGCGTGATGTCCTTAGGTTTAAGTAGTTCTAAGTTCTGGGGGACTGATGACCTGAGCGTTGTCCCATAGTGCTCAGAGCCATTTGAACCAATTCCTCTCCTCCGCCATCCTCTTCCTCTGGGGGTAGTAACGTCGCTCAACCATTTCCTGCATGTTTGCCAATCTGTCTTTCCGTAGAGATTTTGCCCTCGAATGTCATGGTAGTTCTTTGACGTCTTAACACGTGTCCTATGATTCCCCCTCTTTTTCTTTATAAATGTTTTCCACATGTTGCTCTCCTCAACTACTTTGCCGAAAAACTTATTTCCTATCAACCCACCTAACTTTCAATATCCTTCTAAAGCACCACATCTCAAAAGCTTCTCTTATTTTCCAGGATTCCGGTATTCCAGTATTCTCACAACCAATGATTCACATCCATATAGTGCTATGCCTTAAATGTACGTTCCCAAATTAAATCCGCTGTTTAATACTAGGAGACTTCTTTAATCCTCGCAGAAAGACAATGAAAATTATTTATGCACAGCGGGGCATCACCTCAACTTCAACGTCTCGTTCGACAGTACCTAACACAAATGTCAATGAATTTGTCAGGTAGACTTACTAGCATGGTCTCCCTACTCATCTGACGTGAATCATTTAGACAATTGGTGCTTTTTTGTGAAAAAAATGTCGCATTGCATAATACATAAGACCTCTGGCATGTAAGATTATATAAATTGCCAGTCACGATACCTTGTAGTAAATTGCGCGAGAAGCCGTTTAAGTCATTATAAATTGCATTTCTTCAGTTGCACAGTGACGAACGTCAAAATGGCAGGTATTACTAACTACTAGGAGGAAGAGGTTAACATTGTTCCAGATTTACAACGATATCCGAGAACTCTTGAGAGATTTTAGTTCTGTTATGCTATGTCTATTTGGAGGTGACACTATATTTTGCCGCCGAATTTCGCCATTATATTCAGCACTGTTTGTACCCTTTTGGCGGAATGTATGACTGCTGTAATCAAGAATTGAGAAATGATAAAAAATACCATTAAAGCAGCCTTTAATTTTTCAGTAACACGGTAAATAAAATGAATTTTTGGTGTTAACACACTAAAAATTACTCTTTTATTTACGTAGAGTAACTCACAGGAAATCATTACATGTTTAGAAATGTTCACGAAATTGTAGATGTGTCATATTCATTTATGTCATCGTCCAGCGATAATTATTTTTACAGTAACCCACGGGAACAGATTCTCAGGAACTTCTCGTTATTTGTTTTAGCCACAATCATAGAACTACATTACAGTCAGTATCGTTGTCAGAATTTACAGAGGACAAAGCAAAATGGTGTACATTAAAATTTTCAAGTCTTAGAAATAATTTCACTTCTCCTTGTAAGTGACGTCAATTAAAGGACAAAACATATGTCGTCATATGCAGCAAATGGTGATAAAAAAAGGCTACGACATGTGTTGTGAAGTAACTCTGAGCAAAAATCCAGGGAATTATACCGATAAACGTTTGGTTGTACAACAACAATTTCCAGCACTTATTTATTACCTACGAAACACTTTTGTGGGAATGGCTCTGAACGAATTCTTTTATTTATCCATTCATTAACTAATTTCAATTTCAGAACTGTAAAATGCAGATGAGCAAGCATTGATCAAGAGATTATTTCGTAAGCTAGTGCTCTCATAAGAAGTCACACCTCTATAAAATTCCACCAATAATTGCACTTACTCTTACAGAGCAAATACCCCTGCATCGCCGGGATCGATAACGTACTCCTGCACGGTGGTGCTACACTCCGAGATAAGCTGGTTCGAATCCTGATGGTACATGAAATTTTCATTATTAGTATCTGGCCAGCAAGGGGAGGAGAGGTGACGGCGTGTGTACCAATGTATGCACATTTTTTGTATCTCTTCCTGAACTGGTTGTTTTAATCGCCAGGGAATAGGATAGTGTGTGCGGCAAAATGTCTTATGGGGCTTAATCTGTAGTGTACAAACATATCCTCTAATAATTCCGGGCTTTTCATCGAAAACTGACTCATATTCTGTTAATATATGGAATAATTGTTCCCTCTGACTACACGTTAGGCAATCTGAATCAGCAATCTTCTGTTCGACTGCTTGCCTGAAATCCTCTACTTGAATTGAATTGATCGGTAGTCGGTACATATTATTATTTTCAGCACAAATCAACTGCACAGCGGCACCACGGAAATATCGCTCATACACTGCCTCCTTTCTCAGTAAGATCAGTGTAACAAATTGATCTTCGATTTTAAAATGCACCTGTCCTTCTACCAAGTCCAACTTGCAATAGCAGGCTTGCAAAGTTCCAATGCCAAGAATACGATCTACTAACAACTTTTCCACTACAAGGAATGTGCATTGTTTAGTTACATTTCCCAATTTTATCTCTATAAGCGTTTGTATCTTGACGTTCAGGGATTTTGCTCCCACTGCACCTATAACTCGGCAATTTTATACTGGTAGGACAGGGGTTTTCTTAATTTTACTAATTCTGCGAAACAAAGTTCCGGATTCTACGTCTGTAGATGAAGCTGTGTCCAATACAACATTGGTTAAAATTCCTCCCACTTCTGTGATGATCTCAGACACAGGAACCCTTTTATCTTCGACTACACAGGCCTCTAAGTCTCTCGTCAATTCAACTGTCATTAATTCGCATTCAATATATCTCAACATTGCCACGGAATTAATTTCGTTTAAAACAGGTTTGCCCCTTTTGTATTCCCCGGCCGACTTTACGGAGCACAAAGCGGCCCTCTTCAGTTTAAATGTCGATTATTATTTCCTCTTGAATCACCTACTACTTCTGTTATGATTCGTTGTTGTTAATGACTGGTTGTGTTATTTGCTTCAAATCAAGGGTCAGAATTTCTGTACGCATTATTATTGTTTGAAAACTGCTGGTTCTGAAAATATCTTGCATTTCCAAACATTGTATTGTATCTGCGGCCTGTTCGATTGTCTCTGAACCTGCCCCTCGCAGCACTGTTATTGAAATTTCCATTTCCGTAGCAATTGTTTCCGTTGAATCTCTGACTATTCCTAGTATAATAATTATTAAATCCGTTTCCGTTCCGGTTTGCGTTTGGCGCCTCAATCGCTCTCCTCTGCACAACCGGTTGTCTTGGCCGATGTTCATCTTCCTCGATCATATCTATAGTGTCAAGCGTAGTCATGAAAGAGTCAAGGTCATGCTCATTAATATACAGCATTATATTTCTGATGCTGGCCGGAAGTCGAGATTTTAATATGCCAATCACGTCTTGTAGAGGCATAGGCTTATCCCAATACCGCGATTTGTTTATATATTTCTCAAAGTATTTCTTTAAAGACCCACGTGAAAAGGAAAAAGGTTCCGGGTATAATACCTCCTACCTTAAACGTTCTTGTACTCCATCGGACCAGTATTTGGATAAAAATACTCGTTCAAAATCTTCATACGTGTCCCAAGTTGATATCTTATCAGATGCCCATATAGCTCCTGACCACTGAATATAACCGGTCACGAAACTAACCTTTTGCCACTCACTCCAGTTTTTTTGCAATACTCCTCTAAAACTTCTTATGAACACTACGGGATGAACATTTTTCTTGTCTGGCTTGTGGATCAGGAATTGACGTTGTTTCAGCATTTTCTCCTCAGTTTTGCTTTTACAATTACAGTCATTATGACTACCCTCATAGTGTTGTGATAGATGTCGATTGCAAAAACGAACGTGTGCATTAATGTCCCTTTCTGTACTTGATCGGTTAAATAAGGTAGCTTCATTGATAGATGTTGTTATGGGTTCATTTCCTTACGTGGAACGCAAATCTTGTCGAGATAAATTTAAAGATCCCTCAATGTTTTCTTTCCATTGTTTAAGTTCTTCGCCTAGTTGTTCTCTGGCTTCTCGCAAACCTTTATTAAATAAATTTTCTTCGGAACTCTCGGTCATAGATTGCATAGCTGTTCTGACCGCTTGTTTAATATTGTCTGAACAAATGCTTTGCCTTTCCAAACTGAACTGCGAGAATTTTCCCGCGAGAATGTTTATCTTATGATCATCCTCGTCTTCTCTCCTTTATGTTATTTATGGATTTATCCAAATTTTGGATGTCCTTCGGAATCTTGTCTTGTGATTGTCTCAAATCCTGCATATCTGCTGACATCTCATTTACTTGTTGCTTTAATTCATCTAGAACTTCAACTAATACCGGAATTACCGCCATAGAACATTGCAACTGTTCTTGTGCTTGAACTATCTGGGATTGACTCGACCTGCTCTTTAATAGTATCAAGCTTAATAGCAACATACTCGGTTAGCTCTAGGCATAGCTTCTTCGCATTTTCATTACACTGTTGAGTGACTTGCTCAATTTGAGCAGCTGATTTTAATTCTGTCTTTTCATTCTGAATTTTCAATTCTTCCACAGTTTTATTTAATTTATCATCAAGTTTCTGAAAACTCTCTACTAATTTATTATTTAATTCCGCTTGATTAGCTTCTAATTGCTCATTCAACTTTGTTTGAATAGCTAGTGATTGCTCCTGGACTTTCACTTGATTGGCTGTTAATTGTTCATTCATTTTCCTTTTAGTCTCTATTTGCGCTTTAGTTAAGTCTGTTACATTTTTGGCGAACAGTGTTAACTGCTGCATGATTACAGTCAATGGGTTTATTTCGTCCTGCTCAGATGACATCGAAACACTTAAGCTTTGTTGTGGTGCCTGATTAATGCTGCCTCTAGACGCTACTTCAATTAAGCTAGTGTCTATTATTTCACTAACCTCAGAAACAGCTGAGGGCTGTTGTGATTCGCTCTGCTGTTGCATTGCCATTTTATAAGCCACCCTAGTAAGAACCATTAATACACAGAACAATAAATATATGAAGTCACTCGCATCTGAGTTATTAATGTCACTGACCTAAACTTTGCATAATATTCACTTATAATAAACACTTCCTATCTAAAGTTCAACCTAACAGTCACTCAATCAATCTGATTCAAAAAATATTCAAAGTCCACCGATAGACATTTAAATAGTTATTTTAACTACACATATCAAATTTATATTGAAAATGTCTGTCACTACTCAAGTATTAAAATTTCTATCTACAAAAATTTAATTGTATATTGTCTAGCCTGAACGACGTTCTCGTAGGTTGTGCCGAAATTGTGACTTCTGGAACAGGCCTCGTCTTCTTTTCTCTCGTGCACATGAAACATTAAATTCACACAATGTTTAAGTAATGCTCAAAAATGTGTCCTGTCACAGTGAAGCCAAATTTAATATTTTTTGTGAGATCTGAAATTTAAAAACCTCTCTCACTCCGGCCTGATTTAGCTTCACTGATCAGGATAGTAAAAAACATGCGTATATTAAGGGAATTTTCATTCACAAAGCAGGCTTATCACATTCACACAGTTCAATACTGTTCTATCCTGATGAAATTGAGCTTAACGTAAATTCCATAAGGCAGTGAAGCAATTTCGAAGTCTCGGTGTGACGAAAATTGTCAGTCGATCTCCTGAAAACATTTGTAGTAATTATTCACTTTCGGTGATCACTTGGGGAATACCGGAGATCTGCTGGTAAGACCGTGTTAGCCCATTTATTAAAAGTAATAAACTGGATATCTTGAGCGTACAAAACGGCAGGTTCGTCCAGTGTAAATCAGACGTTTCCCACTGATCCCGTGCAACACAGCGTAGTAAGCAGGCACTGTCTATATAATCAGTTAAATAATGCGCAAACACACTTACTTTAGTTTAGTTCATGTATTAAATTCCTTCTCATACAGAATCTCATCAAGATGGCGACTAGCTCAACAATACATACATATATATCTTCGTTCTTTCACGGCTAATCGGTAAGATCTCAATCATTCTTTTCCTAAGAGAAAACATACATAGCAGAGAAGCTATTCCATGGAGTAAATGCACACTCCAAGGAATAATAGGGCTTGAAACTACTTTGCATTGATAATCATCGTATATTAAGGTTTAGGAATCGGTAAGAGAAGAAGCGATATTTCGAGATATGTACTGAGTTATATAATTTATAAAATTTCTGAAAATATCGTGGAGAGACCGCTGCAAGAGACATTACAGTTATTATTATTATTGTTATAGAGCACGTGAGGGCCTGACCTCTTACGAAAGTACTAACATTTCACAGACACAATTGACGTAGTTTTATGATGCAAGTCATTATCTTCCAATACACTTCAGACTTTATCCTATTTTGAATGGTTCATGAGTTCAGTATGCAGTTCTAACTTTCAGCTTGCTTCCACGAATGTTAAACAGTTTGCAACATATCGAGTCTGCCTGCACCTTTGTGCTCGCCCTACTCTTGGCTATTGTGGATGCCAGATTATATATCTGGGGAGAGCGGAGGGGGGGGGGGGGGCGTCGTTCGAAATGCACATGATAGGACTGTCTTTCCATAAGCCTTCTAAATGGGTTGTGGTCCAAGCCTAATAAGTAGGCGTAAGGAACAGTGGCTTTCCATGATCGCAAGTGGTTTCCAGCAGCTGCTGAAAATAAAAGTTTGAAAAGTCTGTCCAGTAAGAGCACTTTGCAGAGAAATGATATTAATGACAGCACGAAATAGACAATGAAAATACCAGCATTCTGCTCCTGTGGGTCACTGACACAAGAGCATTCATTATAAAACAATTCGTGGAGTAGCTGGTAGCTCACGAAATTAGGAGGTGGTCGGCTGCACTCAAGGGTGAAAAAGGGAAGTTTTGTGGCATGTGAGGCGGATTTGGTGTTTAACGCATTTATCTTCTTGAAGTACTTTTCAATGTACATAGCAGTGCAAACATGTCTGTTTTTCAAGAGTTGAAAAACTGCAGATGTAAAAGTACTGTGGTGTGATATCCATTGCTGCGAGAATTCGGTATAGATTCGCTAAGGCACTCTTCCAGAGCTTTCAGTCAACCCATATATTTTGTGCATATCGGTCAGGTCTTTACCAGTTAACTTCCAGAGTGCTATTTTATTTTTAGTTTACTCGTCTAGTTCCGTAGGGCCAAATTTAGGAGTAAATCCCCAAGGTCATGGGACGTGTCAGTACATGACATTACAACAAAAAAAGTAATAACAGATAAAATAAAATATTTATGAATCCAAAAAAAGACAATCCTTAAGTTTATGTAAACGTAATCAACAATGTAACACAGTAATCAGCTTAATTTTTCAAGAAACTCCATCAGAACCGAAGGAGTGACCCATGAGGAAACACTTTAGTATTGATTTGAAAGCGCATGCATTACTGCTAAGATTGTTGAATACTTGTGGTAGCTTATTGCAAATGGATATAGCAGCATACTGCACGACTTTCTGCACAAGAGCCAAGGAAGTGCGATCTAAACGCAGATTGGATTTCCGCCTAATATCAACTGAGCGAAAGGTGCTCATTCTTGGGAATAAACTGATATTGTTAAAAGAAATGACAGGAAAGAATATATATATATATATATATATATATATATTGTGAGGCCAATGTCAGAATACCCAGATTAATGTAATGAACAGGGGTCGACAAGAGGTTCACGAACTAACACCACTTATTGCCAGAGCTGTCCGTTTCTGAACCAGAAACATCCTTTGAGAAAGGCAAGAGTTACCCCAAAATGTAATACCATACGCCATAAGCAAATGAAAATAAGCAAAGTTGACTATTTTTCGTGGCGGACTGTCGCTTACTTCAGATACCTTTCGAATAGTAAAAATGGCAGCATTAAGTCTTTGAACAAGATACTGAAAGCGGGCTTTCCACGACAGTTTACTATCTATCAGAACACCTATAAGCCTTGATCTTATGTCATGAACTACACTATTTGAATCAATACCGATGTTGCACACAACATCCTCTACTACCAAGCTAGTGTTATCAGCAGACAGAAATACTTTAGAAGTACCTGTAATATGGAGTGCATATGATTTATAAAAATAAGGAACTGGATTGGCCCCAGCACTGACCCCTGCAGCAGCACCCCCCCCCCCCCCCTTTTAACTGTGCCCACTCAGACCCCACATCATAGCCATTCTCAACACTGCGTAGGATGACTCTTAGCAGTCTACTATTAAAGCAAGAGGTGAACCAATTCTGAGCTACTCCCTGTATTCAATTATGGTCCAACTTCTGGAACAATATTTTATGATCGACACAATCAAACGCCTTAGTTAAATCAAAAAAGGTGCCTAGCGTTCGAAACCTTTTGTTTAATCCATCCAGTACCTCACAGAGAAAAGAAAATATAGCATTTTCAGTTGTTGAACCACTTCTAAAACCGAGCTGCACGTTTGGTAGCAAATTATGTGAAATAAAATGATTAATTGTCCTTACATACACAGACTTCTCAATAACTTTAGCAAACACTGATGGCATAGAAATAGGTCTAAAATTCTCTAAATTATCTCTTTCTACCCTTTTATGAAGCGGCTTTACTACTCAGTTCTTTATTCGTTCAGAGAACTAATCGCTCTTGAAGGAAAAGTTACAAATATGCCTAGGTACAGGGCTAACATGTGCAGCACAGAACTTTAATATTCTGCTAGGTACTTCATCATATCCATGAGAGTCCTCAGCCTTCAGTGATTTAATTATTGAATTAATCTCCAGCTTGTCAGTATCACAGAGGAGTATTTAAGACATCAGTCTCGGAAAGGCATTTTCCGAGAGAGTTATACGATTCCCTGCAGAAACGAAGTTTTTGTTCAATTCACCAGAAGTGCTCAGGATGTGATTGTTAAATACTGTACGTATATTTGACTTATCAGTAACAGAAATATTTTTACCACGAATTGACTTTATATTGTCGACCTTGTGCAGCTGACCACACACTTCCTTCACGATTGGCCAAATGGTTTTAATTTTATCCTGTGAATTAGCTATTCTATTTGCATACCAAGTAATCCTTCCCTACCTAATAACATTTTTAAGCAACTAACAATATTCTTTGTAATGGGCTACTGTAGTTCGATTGTTACCACTCTAACATCAGATATAATTCCCACTTTTTTCTACACGATATCCTTATTCCATTAGTGAATCACCCAGGCTGCCGTTTGCTGCTAGTATCCTGTTTAGGACATTCTAATGGAAACCAGCTTTCAAAAAGAAAGAGAAATATGCTAAGGAAAGCATTATAATTGTCGTTTATATTCTCCGCGCTATAAACATCCTGCCACTCTCGTTCCTTGACGAGGTTTAAAACTCTCTCTACTGCAGTTGGATTAGATTTCCCACATAGTTTGTAATTACATACAGCATTTGTTTGAGTAAAAAATGTTTCAGTGTTAAAATTTGTGCATCGTTGTCTGAAAGGCCATTCACCCTTTTACTAACAGAATGCCCATCTGGTAATGAAGAATGAATAAAAATATCGTCCATGGTTGTTCTACGGTTCTCCTGCACCCTGGTCGGAGAAAAACACAGTCTGCATCAAATTATATGAATGTAGGAGAGCTTACAACATCGTTTTTCTTGCACAGTCACGTACAAATTTGATATTTAAGTCACCACATATAACTGATTTTTGGTACTTCCTGTTGAGTGAACCTTGAAGAACCCTCTCTAGCTTGAGCAGAAATATTCTGAATCCAGAGTTAGGGGACCTATAAATAACAACAATTAGAAATTTAGTTTCACTAAATTTAACTGCGCCTGCACAACATTCAAATACATCTGCATCTACATCTACATTTATACTCCACAAGCCACCTAACGGTGTGTGATGGAGCGCACTTTACGTGCCACTGTCATTACCTCCCTTTCCTGTTCCCAGTCGCGTATGGTTCGCGGGAAGAACGACTGCCAGAAAGCCTCCGTGCGCGCTCGAATCTCTTTAATTTTACATTCGTGATCTCCTCGGGAGGTATAAGTAGGGGGAAGCAATATATTCGATACCTCATCCAGAAACGCACCCTCTAGAAACCTGGACAGCAAGCTACACCGCTATTCAGAGCGACTCTCTTGCAGAGTCCACCACTTGAGTTTGCTAAACATCTCCGTAACGCTATCACGCTTACCAAATAATCCTGTGACGAAACGCGCCGCTCTTCTTTGGATCTTCTCTATCTCCTCTGCCAACCCGACCTGGTGCGGATCCCACACTGATGAGCAATACTCAACTATAGGTCTAACGAGTGTTTTGTAAGCCACCTCCTTTGTTGATGGACTACATTTTCTAAGGACTCTCTCAATGAATCTCAACCTGGCACTGGCCTTACCAACAATTAATTTTATATGATCATTCCACTTCAAATCGTTCCATACGCATACTCCCAGATATTTTACAGAAGTAACTGCTACCAGTGTTTGTTCCGCTATCATATAATCATACTATAAAGGATCCTTCTTTCTATGTATTCGCAGTACATTTGTCTACGTTAAGAGTCAGTTGCCACTCCCTGCACCAAGCGCCTATCCGCTGCAGATCTCCCTGCATTTCGCTGCAATTTTCTAATGCTGCAACTTCTCTGTATACTACAGCATCATCCGCGAAAATGCGCATGGAACTTCCGACACTATCTACTAGGTCATTTATATATATTGTGAAAAGCAATGGTCCCATAACACTCCCCTGTGCCATGCAAGAGGTTATTCTAACGTCTGTAGACGTCTCTCCATTGAGAACAACATGCTGTGTTCTGTTTACTAAAAGCTCTTCAATCCAACCACACAGCTGGTCTGATATTCCGTAGGCTCTTACTTTGTTTATCAGGTGACAGTGCAGAACTGTATCGAACGCCATCCGGAAGTCAAGGAAAATGGCATCTACCTGGGAGCCTGTATCTAATATATTCTGGGTCTCATGAACAAATAAAGCGAGTTTCCGGAATCCATGTTAATTCCGACAGAGCAGATTCTGTGTTTCCAGAAATGGCATGATACGCGAACAACAAACATGTTTAAAATTCTACAACACATCGAAGTCAGAGGTCTAGGCCTATAGTTTTGCGCATCTGCTCGACGACCCTTCTAGAAAACTATAACTTCCTGTGCTCTTTTCCAATCATTTGGAACCTTCCGTTCTTCTAGAGACTTGCGGTACACGGCTGTTAGAAGGGGGGCAAGCTCTTTCGCGTACTCTGTGTAGAATCGAATTGGTATCCCGTCAGGTCCAGTGGATTTTCCTCTGTTGAGTGATTTCAGTTGCTTTTCTGTTCCTTGGACACTTATTTCGATGTCAGCCATTTTTTCGTTCGTGCGAGTGCCGTGCCGTGATACGTCTTCGGCCTCAAACGGAATACCGTTTTTTACGTACATGGCCACTTCCCCACTCCGCGAACTCGTTGAAAAACGGCCAGCTAATTTGTATCCTGATAAAGGAAGCCTCTGAACTGTCAAATCATTTACTTGGTGCTCCGATACACCAATCATGTCAGAGTCAACATCTCTAGCACATATTTTGATGAAATATGCTAATCCCTTCGCTCCTTTGAAGGTGATTCCTCTGTTAGAGGGACTTCCTTTAACCAGGGATACCTGTCAGCTGACTTCAATCTGAAAAAGGTGCAGCTCTAACACCAAATATTACAGGAATTTTTCCATGACTGATCCCCCGACCGCCCACTACACTGTCACTTTGCAGTCCCTCCTTCCCCTACCTATTGAGGCGCAGACCATCCCTAGTGAAACCTGATCAATTGCCTATTGATAGACTGAACTGGCACCACTGCCATGTGAGCCATGCCCTCCGCAATCACTGTCTTTCCAGCCCTGTGTTAACACTCCTAACAGCAGCATTAAGATGAGGCCGATCATGACGCTGAAATTTAATAAATGATCTCAACGCACAGACAACTCTATAAAACACAGTGGGCAAAAGATTCTGGAAGTTTATTAAACTTTTGTTTCACCAGAAACAGCACGAGACACCGTTGAAGACTACTAAAATTAATAACCAAATAAGAGTGCACAGACAATTTTGTCAGAACTTAACTCAAGAACCACCACCACTGCAACTGCACGCCACGAAAATAAACACACTGCTAATATCTGGATGAACGAATGAGAACT
The DNA here is from genome assembly GCF_021461385.2 of Schistocerca piceifrons. NCBI lineage: Eukaryota > Metazoa > Arthropoda > Insecta > Orthoptera > Acrididae > Schistocerca > Schistocerca piceifrons. The sequence goes on from NC_060138.1 coordinate 1,034,343,710, forward strand.
ACTGAATTTAATATTCGAATACAGTGCACGAACAACTTTGTCAGTACTTAGCTTTAGAACTGCCACCGCTGCAACTGCACGAAACGAAATGTAAAACCACTGCTAATATTTGGATGAACGAATGAAAACTACTAAATTTAATATTCGAATACAGTGCACAAACAACTTTGTCAGTAATTAGCTTTAGAACCGCTGCAGGTGCAGCCGCACACCACGAAATGTGAACGTACAGCTAACACTCCCAGAAAAACAAACCTGAGACCGACCGACCAGTACGTAACGCAAGCCTCAGGACGATATTACTGTTGTCAACTGAAAATACCATGACTGAATGGAGGAAACTTTGTTTCCACGCGCGACACACACTGCATTCCGTCGACGTTTGTACTGTTGTGCAGATATTTTTGGTTCAATACGGATACAAAGATAAATGAGATTAAGAAATCAAACGAAATGCAATCGCTATGGAGCGAGCTACTGGGGACCGTGGGCTACTCGTACAAAATTTTTAAAAAAAATCCCTCACCAGCTTCCGAAATTTTGTTAGTGGATTTCGGATTCACCGTGTACGCGCTTAGCAAAGATTTTTCTCCGCATAACAACGAATTCGTTTTGTCAGTATCCTGTTGAAAGAGACCGGGCGACGATATTATTTACAACACTTAAAAAAAAAAATTCGTTGTCACACTGCATCTCAAATACTGAAATATTGTTCTCAAAGGCAGAATATCTTATTCGCTGAGATCATTATTACTGTGGTACTGTTTTATTATTTTATTTACTTGTGTGCGTGTGAGTGTGTGTGTATGTGAGTGGGTGGGTGGGTGAGTATGCATGCGAGTGTACTGAAAGCGATATGGCACAATCGCGTTCGTCGTATGAAGACTGCCCCTTCTATCTGAAAACAAATCTATAGAGAGGGAAACGAATTTCATGAGCGTCGAGTGTCCCCTTTGTTTTGGCAAGCTATCCTACACGCATTGGTAGACGCGAATATTCTGTTCGGACACAGAGGACTAGAACAAAGGGCAGCGCAGGTAGGTGGATCCGCACAGCCTGCGGCGTTTCACGCGTGAATTAGCGCCGCGCCGATCGGCTGCGCTCGGCTGACCTCGGTACTCCTCGGGTGCCGCGAAGGGGAAAGGGAAAGGTACGGGGAGAGAGAGCCGTTTACGACCGAGCGGAGCAGCGCGCGCCTTAATCCGGCGAGGGCCGCTACCCGCGCCGCACGGACGACGGTTGGGCTGCGTTGGCGCCAGGCCCGGCGGTGCTCAAGTTTAGAGGCCTACGTAACGGCCGCAGCAGGCCGCAAACTGCCAGCGTCCCGTCCCCATAATTTATATATGCAAATATTTTACGAGTCACTTAATGAATGTATTGTACGCGCAGGGAAAATTAAAGCAGTAAAAGCGGCTACAAAACCGTGCAAAACGCACGTGCTCCCAGCGAGAGCCGCTAAAATTTCGAGGCTTAACGACGTTAATCGAACGGTGTCGTTTGGCATTACGTTCGCTTTTTACGGTGGAAGCAAATGTGTGCGCCAAGAGAGTTGCGCAATGGCATGAAATTCTTGGAAGTTTTGAACGTCTGTTTACGAACACGACACTCATTGCCTCGTCTCGAAATACATCTTCATAAAGGGCAGATGTATAAGGGGCAATCAAAAAGTTTCTGTTTGCTGCAGCTTATATGCAACTGAGTGCGACTACGGCGATGGTCTGTTAGCACCAACTTTTCGACCGCCTCTTGTATACTGTATATGGCTTAGAACATTCGAAGGTAGCCTCCCGAAAGATAAATATGCGTACAAACGTATAAACAATAATTTCAAACTAACCATGAAGTATAACAGCCCATTTCACGCTAAAATAACCCAAAACGCTTTAAACACTAGGAGATTTCTTATTGGACTGGCACGAAATGGATTTATTTTCGACTAGTCGCCTTTACTTCATTGACTATATAAATTCGAACATTCAGGAGAAAAGTCCGTCGTTTTTATTTTTCGTTGTTATACGTTATACATTAATTTACGTCGTCGGCATATCCTCACGTATTGTGCTAATATTGCTACATCTGTACATATACTACGTGAAAGGTTGTCGACAATTTGTTCAGCAAGATTAGAATCTTTGCTCAATACCACAATTTCTGCTCAACACTAATCAGCTATTCCTTACCTGTTTCATTTAGGAACTGTTCCTGTTTGCTCCTGGAAATGTGTCTTTAATTCGGCGCTTGTCGTGATATCGATATTCTGCAGTCGTCTTTCCTCGCCTGTAAAGTTTGTGTTAATAATGGATGAAATGTCAGTGAACGCCTCAGGATAAAAGAACAATTAAAGGGGCATGGAAAAGTGCAGGCCATTTACCGTAAGTCATTTGTACAGATAAATCTTATAATTCAGCTGCCTGTGGCAAAAAACACATTTCTTCTAATTCTCTTGTTTCATATTACCACCATAAATACAAAGCATTTTTCAAACATAAATTAAAAATGGAGACACTTCAATTCAGATTTACAGGTAAACAGAACACCAATACGTTCAATATAAATAATAAAATAATATTTATTTTGTAACGCTGGCCAAAGTTGATTCGCACAATTCTGAAAACATATTTGCTCAATGAGGGAAGGCTCTTGGGCTTATTCAGAAACTGACGTGGAAAAATAACAAAATAGAATTTAACAATTGAGCATTACATCAATATTAAAACTATCACGTTAAAAACCAAACTTTGGACAGGGAAACCATGGAACTGACAGGTATGGTTTAGATTAACGGGCACTGCTGGGTAAATTGACGCCTGACTGCTACGACATAGACACTCAGCGTGTGAAGGATGTCGTAGCAAAACAGGAGATCGTAACGTCCAGGGGCTGCGGTGAGACGAGAAACGGCACGCGGACCGCGCGCACACTTACACAGCCAATGCGGACAGACTATGCCTGATGGAGCGGTGGATAATAAATAACACTCCAAAGAAGCACCTACAAACGGTACGAACAGCTCGGACGGCCGAGAGAAAACAAGCAAACATGTAAGTCATGGATAATAATCATAGAACGTATGAAAATGCTCGGACCAAGGCAAGAAGCTCAAACTGCCCCAAGCCCCAGCCCTACCTTACGCGTAACGACAAGGATTTTACAATAAGAATTATTAAATGGATTAACCCTTTGATCTTAAATGAAATCTAACAAGTTACTGTAATAACCAGAAAATCATGTGGACCTCAGACACATTAACTTAAGTGGCTTACAAGGTAACAGGCAAATCTTGAGGGCGAACACTCAAACAACTACAATAGTAATTATATTTGAAACAATAAATATTAACTATTCTGAAGGGGGCAAAATCTCACCAGAGTTACGGGAATCAATTACCCAAATGAGCCAAGATTCACTCGGCCGCTAGCTTTTGCTTACCAGAGCGCTAGGTAATCTTATAGCCGCTATATCAGTCAGGGAAGCAACAACTTCCAATACAAATTAGAGTCAATTTCGATCGTGGCGGCCTAGAAATATGACAATTTTAGGCGCAGTGACAAATAAGCAGATATTAAACAAGTAATTAAAAGAAAGTTTAAAACACACGAATATGGCACTCAAATAATTTCATAATTTGAAGCAGAGGCGCCAAAAGGTAAACAACTCTTCAGACAGAGCGGGGGAGAACAACAGGCTATCCAGCGTAGCGGGAGCAACTTCAACACGGGAACACGTGCGTCAATCAAGTAACGAGTACGTCACCCCAAAGGGCGGAACAGACGACACCAGAAAATAAACGTTACTCCAACACCGACAACAGCAACTATGTCTCCTTATTCCATGGTAAATCGGCTTCGTCGACATTAGGCCCAAATATTGCCGACGAACATAACTTTAGCGATGACCAGCCGCTTGGACAATCATGCACCCGTAAGCTCCATGAACAGCCCACCGTACGTTACACGTGCCTCGTATCTCTCTCTCTCGCACTGATTACCACGGCCTGCCGACATGGTTAAAAACCTGCTCCAAGGAACTACAATCAAAGATTCAACCAACAAGCGACCGAAGTGCTACCTGTAGACTGGACAGAGACGCTTCGGACCAGTAGGCAACGAGGTAAAAACACAGAACGAGCCAACACAGCTCAATGGGTATTCCGATTTTAACTGACTAGCCATTATCAACAGCTCATATACACTTCTTGCACTACGGATGCGTCCAACAATGTTAGAAGTCAACGATTCATTGGAGTAGCTACAAGAGGTCAAAAAGTGTTCATGAGCTGCTGACAATGGCTAGTGAGTTGTAATTCGTATAGTCATATAAAATTTGTGTGAACATTGATTAAAAGAAGCTTTATTTTTTAAAATAATGTGCTCAATGATGAACTTCGCCAATAACATGCAAAATATGCACAAATTTCTTCAATTTTTCAGTACAAAATGTGTCTATTTCGTACGCCATCTTTTCATTTGAGTTTTAATAGTTGAAATAGTGTCAGTTTCTTTTTCTCTTTTTTCCCTCGGTCCACATTAAATGGAGTATAATAGAATGAACGGCTTCACGGGAACACGAACTTCTTAGTTAAGTCAATGACAGTATTCTGGGGTCAACGCAAAACTCAAATCATCTGAAATCATTTGTCTTCTTCCGTCCCTTACAACCGTTCTTTCATGATTTTCATCTCATTAGAAAAGTACTAGTACTCTTTTGCCCATACATTCGTTGTATTCGAAAGTAGTTTCAAGATATGCTACAAAATTACTTTACATTATAAGAAAGATACTGGTCGTACCAGCACTATTTGATACTACTTTGTAGTGAGGTAATTTATTGTATCGAGAAATAGTGTAAGATAAAGTAGATTCAGTATGGCATGTGTTGAATATATATATTTATTCATACACCGCACTTCGAATATCTTAGACATTTTCGTCAAAAATGAAAGAAATATAAGTTGTCCCCCATTTATTTTTCTAGGCTACCGTTTCTCAAGAACCGGCTGTCTCGTAAACTGACCAGTTACTATACGTTGCAAGAGAAAACTGTTATTGCACTTCACTAAACATAGTGATGTTGAGGTTTTATTCTTTCCTTAGGACGAAGAGCAGATTACAACAACAAATATTTTTCAAGCTTAGCCCCAGTCTATAAGGTCCAGTACCTTTATCTCTTGAAAGAAATAGTACATTAAGTCTGTTCCTACTTTCCTAGTATACCGTTATATTCATATTGTTTTATTATATGACCAACTTCGACGTTCCAATTACGTCATCTTCAGGCCTGTCGCATGAATGACACCAAGGACCATACGAACGTGCACCAATAGTTGTGTCTGGTTCCGTAGGTATCCGAACTTGATGAGCATGTATGCTCTGCACACATGATTGTAGGCACGCATGAGAAGAGCATACATGCTCATGAAGTTCGGAAATCTATGGAACCACATACGAATAACGGTGCCTTGTCTTTCACACGCACGACTGGTCCTTGTTGCCGTTCATGTGACAGACCTGAAGATGAAGTGATCGGAACATCGAAACTGATTGCCCTATACAACAATCTCAGAATAAAGGCTGTTGGTACAGTATGATTACATTTCATCGACCTGCCGCTGTTCCACACTCCTGAGCTCAAGATGGAGTTACATTTACAGTACCACTTCGTCGATTTCACACATGCAGAGCGATTGTTAACTAAAGGGATAAACTTCAGAAAATAATTTCAGACGAGAAAAGGCACAAAACGTTTCACATCAACGTGCGAGTGAGTCTGGAAAAAGGTGATGAGTTTGCATACACCAGTAATTACTGGTATGTTGCATTAGGCATTGCAAGGTTTTAATTTCCCCCACATTACAAAAATTTTAAATTTTCAACGTGGTCACGATGGGATGGAATACAAGCATTGGGGATTACTTCACCCTTTGAAACGTTCCAGGCTGAAGACGAATAGCGTTACACGGCATGTCAGCAACTGATACAGCATACACAACACTTTTCAGATGCCCACGCAAGTAAAAATCAAGAAGGTTTATTTATATCCTGTGATCGAGACAGCCAGGGCACGAGGGCTTCCTCATCCTACCCATCTCCTAGGAAAGACGTTGCCGTGGTGATGAACGATGAGATGGAAGTGGGCTGGTGCTCCACCGCGCATCAGCCTCTTTACTTGTCATATTGCTACACGCACACTTCACAGAAAACGGGCACTGCGTAAGCCCTCTCTGTCTTCTTTTCAGCTTCGGATTACATGCAAATATATATCCTGAAACATACCCTGAATAAAATTTCCTCTTCCATTCAGATCCATGAAATCATATAATAACGCTACCTAATAGCTTTTTTCTAAGTAATAGGGCAAGGCAATGAGTAGCTTATTTGCCCAAAATAATAACAGCGGGCATAAGTAAACACTTGACTGAATTCCATGAACGCAATGAGTTGTCATAAGCACATGAACTAAAATTAATAAAATGTAACTAACCCAAATTGAAGCTAAGTTATGCGCAGTGGGCATGGTTGGCCCAAATTTTAGCCTAACCTTTCTATTTAGAAATGTGAAATTCAAAGATACAAAGCAAACACCGAGCGAGGTGGCGCAGTGGCTAGCACACTGGACTCGCATTCGGAAGGACGGCGGTTCAATCCCGTGTCTGGCCATCCTGATTTAGGTTTTCCGTGATTTCCCTAAATGACTCCAGGCAAATGCCGCGATGGTTCCTTTGAAAGGGCACAGCTGACTGCCTTCCCCGTCCTTCCCTAATCCGATGAGACCGATGACCTCGCAGTCTGGTCTCCTCCCCCAAACAACCCAACCCAACCAACGAACAAACATGTCTTATACAAAGTGATGAACTTGCAACTCGGACTGCTCACTTACATCCTGGCCTGTAGAAACATACACAGTGCGCCGCTCACTGTAATTTTGAAAAATACATGTTGATTGCTACAACCGTTCAGAAAAGTTGGTATAAGCTGAAGGCAGAACGTTTACAACATTACTCCAGATAGTAGCTCTACGCGAACTGCAAACGGCAACTCAACCTTAAAGATATGAGAATTTTAAAATAGTGACAAGGGATTACGAATAAACCTTACAATATTTGAATAATGAAAGATATAGCTGCATTTAAAGTCACCATGATTCACTCACCATCCGACGGTGACACATTTGATACAATGAACCACTACAGGTTAAAGATATAAACAAGTAGAATTCTATATGAATCAGAGACTGAAAGAAGCTCACTAAACAGGTGTATGATAGATTCAGATAACTTAATATTCAGATGGAATAATGTAACCTCGATTCTATAACGCTCTTCGAAAGTTAGCCATCGCACCAAATAACGAACTTACGGACCCTAGATAGAGAAGTATAGATAAGTTTTGTTCAAGTCCTGAAAATATTGTGAATACCACTAAGCGAAGCCTTAAAATACGCACCAGAACATACACAGGCATTTATAGCACAAGAGCTGAAAATGAACAATTTCAATCTTCTGGAAGACTACCACCTTACAGGGCTTTTACAAATGATTGAAGCGATTTCATAAATTCACTGTAGCTCCATTCATTGACATATGGTCACGACACACTGCAGATACGTAGAAAAACTCATAAAGTTTTGTTCAGCTGAAGCCGCACTTCAGGTTTCTGCCGCCAGAGCGCTCGAGAGCGCAGTGAGACAAAATGGTGACAGGAGCCGAGAAAGCGTATGTCGTGCTTGAAATGCACTCACATCAGTCAGTCATAACAGTGCAACGACACTTCAGGACGAAGTGCAACAAACATCCACCAACTGCTAACTCCATTCGGCGATGGTATGCGCAGTTTAAAGCTTCTGGATGCCTCTGTAAGGGGAAATCAATGGGTCGGCCTGCAGTGAGCGAAGAAACGGTTGAACGCGTGCGGGCAAGTTTCACGCGTAGCCCGCGGAAAATTGGCTCATGCCACAACTGGAGACCGACAGCGTCGACTTCATCTTTCAACAGGATGGTGCTCCACCGCACTTCCATCATGATGTTCGGCATTTCTTAAACAGGAGATTTGAAAACCGATGTATCGGTCGTGGTGGAAATCATGATCAGCAATTCATGTCATGGCCTCCACGCTCTCCCGATTTAACCCCATGCGATTTCTTTCTGTGGGGTTATGTGAGATTCAGTGTTTAAACCTCCTCTACCAAGAAACGTGCCAGAACTGCGAGCTCGCATCAACGATGCTTTCGAACTCATTGATGGGGACATGCTGCGCCGAGTGTGGGAGGAACTTGATTATCGGCTTGATGTCTGCCGAATCACTAAAGGGGCACATATCGAACATTTGTGAATGCCTAAAAAAACTTTTTGAGTTTTTGTATGTGTGTGCAAAGCATTGTGAAAATATCTCAAATAATAAAGTTATTGTAGAGCTGTGAAATCGCTTCAATCATTTGTAATAACCCTGTACTGTGGCAAGGAGGTTTGTGAACTCTCGTATGACTCACAAAGCAGTGCTGGTGTGAGCTTAATCTGTTCAATAGGAAAGAGCCTTTGCTGGAAATGATGATAATGGTAGTATCTGGTTATTAGCAAGGGATTTAAAAGCAAGGATGGGTAACACCTCCGCAACAAATGTTATTGGTTCTGAAGGGGAAAATGTGATATTAATGGATGTAGACTGAAGTCTTTCTCATTAAAGAATGAGATGAGGATAACACACACGTTCTTCAGGCATAAACAGATCCACAAATACACCCAGTCATCCAGAAGCTGTGCCACAATTATAGACTACCTGATAGCAAATCAAAAGACTTGGGCTGTTTTGCAAGACACAAGAGTATGTAGAGACCCAGATGTTCTCTTCAGATGCTTTGCTGTTAGTCTAAAAAATAGAACTACTTAAAAGATGGAAGATAACTTCCAAACACAAACAAAATAATGCTAATAGAACATTTAAACTGTATTAACTTCAAGCAGAGGAAGTTCGGTTGATACATCAGAAAATGCTTGAATAGTATGTAAATTTAAATTAAAAGCGGGGAAGATCAACCAGGAATGGAATAATACAAATAAAGCGATAATTAAAGCAGCAACAGAAAAACTTAGCACGAGAAATCGAAGTTTTTTCAAGAGGGGTCTACAATACCGGAATGATGAAATTTATACTGTGATTGAAGATAAGAACCCACCTACTTAAAAATGTTAAATTTCCCGGATGACCAAGACTTGACACTACGATATAGGAGAGAATCAGTTCTAGTAAAAAGGTAAAAACCATGGAAAAATATACACTCCTGGAAATTGAAATAAGAACACCGTGAATTCATTGTCCCAGGAAGGGGAAACTTTATTGACACATTCCTGGGGTCAGATACATCACATGATCACACTGACAGAACCACAGGCACATAGACACAGGCAACAGAGCATGCACAATGTCGGCACTAGTACAGTGTATATCCACCTTTCGCAGCAATGCAGGCTGCTATTCTTCCATGGAGACGATCGTAGAGATGCTGGATGTAGTCCTGCGGAACGGCTTGCCATGCCATTTCCACCTGGCGCCTCAGTTGGACCAGCGTTCGTGCTGGACGTGCAGACCGCGTGAGACGACGCTTCATCCAGTCCCAAACATGCTCAATGGGGGACAGATCCGGAGATCTTGCTGGCCAGGGTAGTTGACTTACACCTTCTAGAGCACGTTGGGTGGCACGGGATACATGCGGACGTGCATTGTCCTGTTGGAACAGCAAGTTCCCTTGCCGGTCTAGGAATGGTAGAACGATGGGTTCGATGACGGTTTGGCTGTACCGTGCACTATTCAGTGTCCCCTCGACGATCACCAGTGGTGTACGGCCAGTGTAGGAGATCGCTCCCCACACCATGATGCCGGGTGTTGGCACTGTGTGCCTCGGTCGTATGCAGTCCTGATTGTGGCGCTCACCTGCACGGCGCCAAACACGCATACGACCATCATTGGCACCAAGGCAGAAGCGACTCTCATCGCTGAAGACGACACGTCTCCATTCGTCCCTCCATTCACGCCTGTCGCGACACCACTGGAGGCGGGCTGCACGATGTTGGGGCGTGAGCGGAAGACGGCCTAACGGTGTGCGGGACCGTAGCCCAGCTTCATGGAGACGGTTGCGAATGGTCCTCGCCGATACCCCAGGAGCAACAGTGTCCCTAATTTGCTGGGAAGTGGCGGTGCGGTCCCCTACGGCACTGCGTAGGATCCTACGGTCTTGGCGTGAATCCGTGCGTCGCTGCGGTCCGGTCCCAGGTCGACGGGCACGTGCACCTTCCGCCGACCACTGGCGACAACATCGATGTACTGTGGAGACCTCACGCCCCACGTGTTGAGCTATTCGGCGGTACGTCCACCCGGCCTCCCGCATGCCCACTATACGCCCTCGCTCAAAGTCCGTCAACTGCACATACGGTTCACGTCCACGCTGTCGCGGCATGCTACCAGTGTTAAAGACTGCGATGGAGCTCCGTATGCCACGGCAAACTGGCTGACACTGACGGCGGCGGTGCACAAATGCTGCACAGCTAGCGCCATTCGACGGCCAACACCGCGGTTCCTGGTGTGTCCGCTGTGCCGTGCGTGTGATCATTGCTTGTACAGCCCTCTCGCAGTGTCCGGAGCAAGTATGGTGGGTCTGACACACCGGTGTCAATGTGTTCTTTTTTTCCATTTCCAGGAGTGTATTTCAGACATGAAACATGCCGTTAGAAGAAGACAGAAAAAAGCATGCACAATACTGCAACATTTTTACAAAGAAGATAGGGACAGTCTAGAAATATACTCAATATCTGTAACTAACAGGTTATAAAACTACACTCTCGATAGATGTGCTGCATGTTCAGGTAGTTCTAGCTAAAGCAAACAGAACTTTACAGTTGATATAGGTGGAGGAAAAAAATGGCTCTGAGCACTATGGGACTCAACTGCTGAGGTCATTAGTCCCCTAGAACTTAGAACTAGTTAAACCTAACTAACCTAAGGACATCACAAAAATCCATGCCCGAGGCAGGATTCGAACCTGCGACCGTAGCGGTCTTGCGGTTCCAGACTGCAGCGCCTTTAACCGCACAGCCACTTCGGCCGGCCTCTAGGTGGAGGAACCACAGGACCCATTATAATGTCAGCAAAAACAGGATGCCTCTAGGGTATGATAAAATTAATGTAGAACTGTTGAAATAATTACCAAATATTGCAAAAATAAGAATATTCGATCTTGTCAATATATGATAGCAAAATGATTATATACCTGAGGAATGGATAGCCCAAATATGCCAAATTTCTAAAAAAACAAATTGATATGAACGTCAGAACTACAAAACTATGAGCCTGTTAAATGCAAGGTACAGATTTTAACAAAATACCTATCGACAATCGCTGAAACTATATTATCTGATGCGCAAGATGGTTTTCTCAAAGATCATGCTCTGACAGCTAATAGAAAAACACCGTTAATTCAGTTTACCAACCTTTCGAGCCTTCATCGACTACGAAACTGTTTTTGAGAAAATAAATCTAAGAAAAGTGTGGGAAATTTTAAGATACATTGTGATCCCATCTCATAACAGCAATACAGTGTTTCTATATGAATAACAAAATACAAATACAAATAGCGGTCATCATAGATAATACGGCTGAAATAAGCCAAGGAGTCCACTTCCACCCACTCTTTTTAATATACGTGGTGTCTCTTCCGAGATTTGTCAGGTGCATTTTCACTGTTTCGGCAGATATTTGCAGTTTTGTTTTTTCAACGTATATCTGGAGTTAGCCCAAAAAAATCCTACTCATTACGTCTCTCAGGTGACGCCCGATAACGCCACAAAAATTTGGGTAATAACAATAAAACGGTTTACAATTAACGGCGCGGACGTTAGTATAATGCACGTAATTAATGGTAAGAATGAAAATGACTTACAAGAATCAGTTTTTAAGTAAAATAGACAGAGAACAGAATCCGAACATCTCCACTACGAAGACAAAATCAGTGGGATTCTTAAGACACCAGCTCATGCGAGCTAAGATCTATATTGACAAACGGATCATACAGCCAGTTAATACATTTAAATATTTATGGTGGTAAATTACATAAGGACCAGTGACGAAACACAAAAAAGTTAAACTCATTCAACTACAAAATGAAGTCAAATGAAAACGAGACGGACTATATAATGCGCATGGCACGGACATTGGTATTGCAGGTAGGTGCGTGTACAGAAGTGCCTTCTGTTGAGAAACAGGAAGGAACCGAGGGAATGTTAATCCTGTTAGACGTTCCTGACGTGAGGTCAGCGAGTCGTACCTGCGACCGGCTTCACTATGGAAACAGGGAAAGACAGAGAGCGAGGTGTGGTGCGATTATTGACTGAGGAAGGACTGTCAAGAAGTGACATTCATATCCCAAGGTCCGCTGCGTATGACGAACACATTATGTCACGAGTGCGTGCGTTTGCGTGAAATAAATGATTTCTAGAAGATCGGATGTCACTGAAAGACAGCAGTAGGCCAGAACAGAGTGTCAGTACCCATTCTGTCAGTGCTTCGCTGAATGCTGCCGTCATAAATGACTGAGCAAAAGTTGAACAGCGTGTCGACACCGTTGCACAGCAGTTGGAACGCCATCACGATGATAATATCGTTTTCTGTCCCGCATGATGAAACATGGTGTCATTAATTTGAGCCGGGGAGCAGGCGTCAAAACCAACAAAGGGATCACGTGGATTCACCCCCACCGAAACAATTCAGACCCGTGTACGCCAAATACGAAGAGAAAGTCTTGATGACCTTTTGTTTTGATTACAAGGGCCGGCAAGTAATTGACTTTCTGGAACACGACGCCCCAATTAACGCACAGAGGTAGGTAGACTCTGCAATAATCAAGACCAGACGCCCAGGAATGTTGACGAACGACGTCCCATTGTTGCAGTATAATGCCTGCCCACATGTTGCCAAGGCTATTGTGGCGTTCACTGTGTTATTCAGTGGTTTAGTATTTAACTAATTTGTAAATAAAAATGATAATGATATTTCATTACAGTGAGTAATTACAAAATAATTTTTTCTCCCAGCTAAAGATTTGGGCAAGTTGCTAAAGAAATCCAAATTAACGTTGTGTTAAAGTGTTGTCTGTAATTTGTGTAAGCATCACTAAATCACAGTTCATACAATAGATTCTATACAACTATCGATTATATGGAAACAGTTATCTTCAGCAAAATGATCATTAAAACCACCGAATATCAGCCGCGCACAACACTGACGTATGTTACCTGAAACAATATTCTGCGCAACTCGTGCGTAATTAATTTCGGCTCTATACATCAGCAAGAAAAGTTTGTTGTATGGATCGTGCTATGAGCACTGTCTTTAAAGAACCAATCTGATTCGAATTATTTTCATTAAAATGAGTTCGGGACCACCAGTGCACACTTATTTTTACATATTTTTATTACCTTCGGCATTGATGTCTGCAGAGTTGTGTAATTTGAATTTGCCGCTGCGATAATTGTTAAGATGGCGGCAGACAATTGACAGAGACTTTTTATTGTTACAGCAAATTTCCTTTTAACAGGATAAGTATTTGAATTAATGCTTATTAAACTTTACTTTTATATCGTACACTATTTAGACTAATTTTCATCAAGTAAACCTTTGACACTTCCATAAGAAACACAGATAAAAATGCGATACCAATCGCTATGATCAATGGCTGCGCTCCTTGCAGCGGAAAGAAATAATTAACACAGATAATGCTTATTGAGAGAGGAATTAAAGTTACAAATAATTATTCACTCATATTTATAATAATAATACGCTCTATTCTCAAGTAATAATTAACAAATAATTACAATTTCTTAACAGACCTCATTTTGATATGCGTCTTGCGTCCGCAACCTACAAAAGCCAACCAAAAAAAGGTAAAAACAAGGGAAGACAAACGCAGATCATGAAAGGAATTTACAATTATCATTGTCTTTGTATGATACACATCGATATGTCCAATTACATCATAAAATATTATATAAATAATTAATGAGCATCATCGTTTTGTTTTATTTCACTGTTTTTCCATATGTCGGATAGATAATGTTTATAACTGTTAGAGGCATAATTTCCTCTCGTCGCACTGTAGCTAAAATTTATCTCGTGGATGTTACACTATTTCGAGTACGCTGCAGAAGTTAACGGTTGGAAGTCCTCCATACAGTCTCGATCTATCCTCATGCGATTTCCTTACTTTTAGAGCCCCGAAGAAAGTTATTCGTGGCCGTCAAAGATTTTTCCATGAAGGCATTGATCGTCTTGTCTCACAGTGAGATATGTGTGTTAACAGGTATGGTGACTACTTTTGAAATAATAAACAGTTTACTCACTTTTTTCCATGTGTCTCGATTTCATTCCTCCTCCTCCTCCCCCCCCCCCCCCTCCCTTACATTTCTGTGAAAATATACACAGAACGTTTAGAAAGAGTCCACAGAGATACTCTGCTGAAGTTGTATAGGGCTATACCTATACCAGCACTGCTCTGTGGATGTGAATACTGAACCCTAAACAACAGAGATGAAAACAGAATAGAAGCAGCAGAATTGAACTTCGTTAGATGCATAGCTGGATACACTTGCGCGGTGACCGTCGTTTTGTTTGTGCTTGCATGTTCTGCTTGCTTGCTTGTTTGGTGCTCATTCACTAATATGGCACTATATCCTTATCGAAATTTCTCCCCTACTGGATGCTGTGGTTGAGTGAGCATGAGAATTTCGTCGTGTCATTACCAATAACAACCCGGATTTTTAATTATTGACAAAACGCTAGTGCACGCAGCGGAAAACCGGCACACACACGCACAACACCAACGCACTTAGTAACCGAGGTGGCAACCGCTAGCATTATTCAGGCTTATGCTCATATTCCTACTGGATTAAAGAGGGGGGGCTAGCTGGTTTGGCACTATTTAATAAGGTAAAAATGGGGTTCTCACTCTTTTATAATTACGAATCTGAGCTTGATAACAATCATTTGGGATACGAGAGGTGATTGTCTAGAAACGCCAACACTTATTTCACGTGACTGAACCTTTATTGCAAATTAAGATGGCGTAAATGAACATAATCTGGAATCACTGGTCCAAATTTTTTATCGGCCCCGACAAGTACTAAGATATCTAATTGGTCTCGTATCATTAACCTATCAACTGTCATACTGCAGGAAAGCTGAAGGAAATTCATTATCACACACCAGGGCACAACTGCAATACCACAAGACGATTACCCTTCCATGCGTCGACACGCTGAAGCATAAAGCGAAGCACTGGGTAAAATGCTGCGATTGCAAGAACTGGGAAGGTACCCACAATGATGCCTTAGCACATAATTTCATGAAGCGCTCTGGCAGTACTGTTTCATCCTGTAATGGACATTTTAGCTAAACTGAATATGCATATTAACATAAAAAAGTTAATATCAGTAAAAATATGGATAGAATACATAAACCATTTGCCAGAAGCAAGAATGACTGAAACAATGAAACAGGCAAGAGGCAAAATATCTTTCATTAACTACTGCTGTTGCCACTGCCGCCTACCCGGGCGCTCCTTCCGATGTTCCTCCTGCCGTCCCGAGCCTACGCTGCCACAGTTGCAGCTACTGCTGTCGCCCTTGGCTGTTGCTGACCTCCATTGTTGATGCTGCCGCCCCGAGTCGCTGCCACTGTTGCTCTTGTTGATGCCGCCCCAGCTGCCGCCTACATCTACATTTACATTTATATTCTGCAAACCACCTTACAGTTCGTGTGGTGCCGGGTACTTTGTCACTTCCCCATATTACAGTTCCAGTCAGGTATGGTTTGCTGGAAGAATGATTGCTGGTACGCTAAGTGATCAAAAGTATCCGGACACTCCCAGAAACATACGTTTTTCATATTAGGTGCAGTGTGCTCCCACCTACTGCCGGGTACTCCATATCAGCGACCTCAGTAGTCATTAGACACTCCGTGGAACTCACGGACTTCGAACGTGGTCAGGCGAGCGGGTGTCATTTGTGTCATACGTCTTTTTGCGAGATTTTCACACTCCTAAACATCCATAGGTCCACTGTTTCCGATTTGAAAGTGATGTGGAAACGTGAAGGGACACGTACAGCACAAAAGTGTACAGGCTGACCTCATCTCTTGACCGACCAAGATGCCGACAGTTGAAGAGGGTCGTAATGTGTAATAGGCAGACATCTATCCAGACCAACACAGGAATTCCAAACCGATCAGGATCCACTCCAAGTACTATGACAGTTAGGCGGGAGGTGAGAAAACTTGGATTTCATGGTCGAGCGGCTGCTCATAAGCCACACATCAGGCCAGTAAATGCCAAACGACGCCTCGCTTGGTGTAAGGAGCGTAAACACTGGACGACTGAACAGTGGAAAAACGTCGTGTGGAGTGACGAATCACGGTACACAATGTGGCCATCAGATGACAGGGTGTGGGTATGGCGAATGCCCGGTGAACGTCATCTGCCAGCGTGTGTAATGCCAACAGTAAAATTCGGAGGTGGTAGTGTTATGGTGTGGTCATGTTTTTCATGGAAGAGTCATGCACCCCATGTTGTTTAGCATGGCACTATCACAGCACAGGCCTACAGAGATGTTTAAGCACCTTCCTGCTTCCCACTGTTGAAAAGCAATTCGGAGATGGCGATTGCATCTTTAAACATGATCGAGCACTTTTTCATAATGCACGGCCTGTGGCGGAGTGGTTACATGACAATAACATCCCTATAATAGACTGGCCCACACAGAGTCCTGAATCCTATAGAACCCCTTTGGGATGTTTTGGAACGCCGACTCTATGCCCGGCCGCGACTGACATCGATACCTCTCCTAAGTGGAGCACTCCGTGAAGAATGGGCTGCCATTCCCCAAGAGATCTTACAGCACCTAATCCAATGTGTGCATTACTGATGAAGGGCTCCAGAGACTTGTTAGTCATTTTAAGCCAGGTATCTGGATACTTCCGATCACATAGTGTAAGTCTCTGTGTGGACTCGAATATCTTAACATTGTCGTTTGTGCTCTTGATGCAACTGCCACTGCTAACTCCATTGCTGCTGTTGCTACCTCTGTTGCTGCTGCTGTTGCCGCCCCACCCAAACACACCTGCCGTCATTGCTGCTGCTGCCAATGCCCCAACTACCATGTGTGCTGGTGGTGCTGCTCTTGCCCCCAGGTGCCACTGCTGTTGCTACTACTGCTGCCCCACTCCCAGTTGCAGTTGCCGACGTTGCTGCTGCTGCTTCCAGCTGCCACCTGTGTTACTGATGGTGCTCCCATCCCCAGACGCCACACTGTTGCTTCTACTACCTTCCAGATGCTGCAGCTGTTGTTGCAATCCCTGTTGCTATTTCTCCCAACCACTGGCGCTGCTGTCAGTGCTGCCACCACTCCTAGATGCAGCTGCCGACGCTGCTGCTGGTTGCTGCTGCTACCTGTGCTGCTGATGCTACATCTACCCCCAGGTGAGACCACTGTTGCTGCTACTACTGCCACAACTTCCAGCAGCAGCCACCGCCGTTGCTGCTGCTCATGCTGCCCCTGGCACCATCGCTCTTGCTGCTACTGCTACCACTGCTCCCAGTCGCAGCTGCTAATGTTTCTGCTTCTGATGCTGCCCAGCTGTTCCTGTGCTGCTGATGCTGCTCCTGCCCCCAAAGGCCACCACTGTGGCTGCTGCCATCCTGCTGATGCAGCGGCTGCTGTTGCTAATCCTACTGCTACTGCTACCAACCACTAGCACTGTCAGAGCGATCCTCGTGCTATTCCCAGCTACCGCTTGCGCATCTCACAGCTGCTGCTGCTCCTGCTGCCACCACTTCCAGTGGCAGCCACCTACACTTCTGCTGCTTACGCTATCCCCAACTGCTGCCTGTGCTGTTGATGCTGCTCCTGCCCACATGTGCCACAGCTGTTGCTGCTGCCACCCTCCAGATGCTGTGGCTGCTGTTGCTGTTCCTGCTGCTACTGTTTCCAGCTACTAGCACAGTGATCAGTACTCTTGATGCTGCTCCCTGTCTGCTGGTGAGCTGTTGATGCTGCTCCCACCCCAAGCGCCATAGCTGTTGCTGTTACTACCACTGCTCCCAGTTGCAGCTGCGACCACTTCTACTGCTGCTAGTACTGCCTCCTGCTGCCACCTATGCTGCTGACGCTGCTTTCACCACCGTGTGCCACCACTGTTGCTGGTACTGTGGCAACCACTCCCAGTCATAACTCCCACTACTGCTGCCGCAGATGCTACACCTGTCCTCAGGTGCCACTGCTGTTGCTGCTTCTTGTAGTACTGCTTCCAGCTGCAGCCACAACTTCTGCTGATGCTGATGTTGCACCCCTGCTGCCACATGTGCTGCTGAGGGGCCATTCACACCCAGGTTCCAGCATTGTTGCTGCTGCTGATGCAGCTCCCATGTGTCACCTGTGCTGCTGATGCTACCAGCTCCAGGCACCACTGCTGCTGCTGCTTTTGTTTCCACTGCTTCCAATCACAGCTGCCACTTTGCTCCTGCTGATCGTACCCCCAGCTGCTGCCTGTTCTGCCGGTGCTGCTCCTGTTACCAGGTCCCACAGCTGTTGAATTCTGTTACCATTCCTGCTGCTACTGCTCCCAGCTGCTGGTGTTGTTCTCAGTGCTGCTGCTGCTGCTGCCTGCAGCTGCCACCACCATTGTTCCTGCTGCTGCTGTCGCGAAACCGGGCTGTCACCTCTAAAAATCACATTACAGCGTGTGGCGGAGGGTACTTCGTAAATCCGGGGTCATTCCCCTTTTCCCAGTTCCAGTGACACATGGTTCAGGAGGAAGAATGATTGATGCTCGAAGTTCTCACTGCCACTGTAACTCCTGAGTGCCACACATGCAGCAATCACCACTCAGCTCAGATGTTGCTGCACACTTTGGGAGATGTGGTGTGTTTTAAATGTGGCACAGGAGTAACTCCTATGTGCTTCCTATCCTGGAATTTACATTGCCACAGAGAGACACCCTACAAAAATGATGTAAAATCTGTGAGCAGTTGGATAAAAAATGCATGTAATGAACGAATATGCTAAGTCACGAAAATGAATATCTCCGATTAAATACAAGTATGAACAAGTAATTACTAACATTCAACTTACATGAAAAGAGTGAAATTAACTGGTGCTGGCAAAATAAAGGTAGTGGAGGAGTGTGTTTCAGGACTTTCTCCTTGATAAAACCAGCGTATAAAAACATGTGACAATAGGTAATACAAGGATGATTATGGATGTTAACCTAACTACCTATAAGCGTGCTAAGCTTGCAGGAATATGGGGCTGTGGCTGTCAGAAATGAAAAGTCTTTAGATGTAAATTAATGCCCAGGTGACATTAATCTGCCTAAGCTGCGAGTATCTCACCACTGTTCAATACAGACTTCAGTACAACTAGTACATTGCACAGTGCGTTGTGTGAGAACGAAGTCTCGGTCAGATGGCGGAATATTGACAAATTTGCTACAGTAGCCGACGCCCAGCTCACCTGACTAAGTCCACCCCATCAGTTCGCTCCATAATTTTTCGATGTTACTCCATGTGGAGTCGTCTGAAGAACGCTAGTATGTCATTGTGAGTGATGCCGCGCTTTTCTGCGAAAAAGCACATAGGTTCTAGCTGCAGAAATAATCCCCTCCGTTCAAATTTGGAGGTTCTCCTCTGACATGACATATCGCACACCCAATCTTTGGCCACCCCACCTGTATTTTTCCAGATACACGCTTGCGAGAGTCAACGCTGTCTTAAAAAATAAATAAATAAATAAAAAATTCCAACTGAGTGCTTCCACCCCAGTACGCACAAGTCTCCTCACAAGATTGCTCCTTGTGCTCACATCTCGTCTTACGTTGTTTGTGAGCTAAATGGATGAGATATGTCGAGGCAGTTTTTCTTCATAAATGTCTACGCTGTGCTAAAACCATGAAATTTGCTGGCGAAGCTTGCCTGCCACCCCTGCCTCGTAGTTGACGGAATCTTTCCAAGCAAGGGTGATTTGACACAAACAAGATCTTCCGTGGTACAATTGTATGAGTTTCTAGATGTTGTCATTTGGTAACTCCTTCGCCATCATGAGTGAAATTTGCAGTCATGTGGAAACAGTAGGAAAACCCACGGCGTTTCTAAACGTGGAACCAACAGAGAAAAATAAGAGTAGGTTCACTGATGACATTGCTATCCTCACTGAAAGTTAAGAAGAACTACGGGGTATGCTGAATGGAATGAATAGTTTAATGAATACAGAATATGGATTGAGAGTAAATCGAATAAAGTTCGAAGTAGAGAGAAATAGCAGAAAGAGGAATAGCGAGAAATTTAACATCGGGATTGATTGTCACGAAGTAGATGAAGTTAGGGAATTCTGCTACCTAGGCAACAAAATAACAAGTGACAGACGGAGCAAAGAAGGTATGAAGAGCAGACAACCACTGACAAAAAGGGCATTCCTGGCGGAGAGAAGTCTTCTAGTATTAAATATAGGCCTTCATGTGAGGAAGAAATTTCTGAGAATGTGCGTTTGGAGCAGAGCATTGTATGGTAGTGAGACAAGCTTTGGGAAAACCGGAACAGAAGAGGATCGAAGCATTTGAAAATTAGCTGGACAGATTAGGTAACCGCAGAATCGCAGATCCCAGAATCGGCAAGGAAAGAAACAAAAGGGACACTGCTAGGAGAAGGGAGAGAACAATAGAATGTGTCTCAAGACATCAGGGAATAACTACCATGGTACTAGAGGGGGCTGTAGAGCCGGCCGGGGTGGCCGAGCGGTTCTAGGCGCTACAGTCTGGAACCGCGCGACCGCTACCGTCGCAGGTTCGAATCCTGCCTCGGGCATGGTTGTGTGTGATTTCCTTAGGTTAGTTAGGTTTAAGTAGTTCTAAGTTCTAGGGGACTGATGACCTTAGAAGTTAAGTCCCATAGTGCACAGAGCCACGCTTGGGGCTGTAGATGGTAAAAACTGTAGAAGAAGACAGAGATAGAAATACGTCTCGCTAATAACTGAGGACATACGTTGGGATTGCTACTGTGAGGTCAAAAGGTTGGCATGAGAGGGAATTTATAACGGTGTAACACTACAATCAATATTGTTTATAACTTGTACTGATTAATCCTGCATAATGTCAAGTGTATATTCTTTATTATGAAATGTCTGTGTCTGCTGTAAGGAAGTGGAAAGGTAGTATGAATGTTTACTCCTTGCAAGTTAAGTTCTTTGTATTATTTGGAGGGAAGTGGTATTTAAATATGTATATTTGTGTTGACTTATGAATACGTTTAAATAATGAGATTTTTTAAAATATGTTTGCTGGCAACTATGTAATAACTGGTTCATTCATAGGGACTTTATACTGTATAAAGAGAAACCCAAAGTAGTTCCCATCTGTAACGGAAGTGAGTTGGCGCGCTAGGAAAAGGTGGATGTGGCGCTCAGTCTGGGCGGCACGTGAGAGAGCACAGTAGTCAGTTCTTAGTGCATCCTGTCCTGCAGCACCCTTACAAACTTTTCATATTGTTTATAACCACCCTGTATAATGAACATGGAGTAGACATTGGTAACCCAGATGTATGTGTGTGTGTGTGTGTGTGTGCGTGTGTGTGTGCGCGCGCGTGCGTGTGTGTGTATGTGTTTGTGTGTGTGTATATGTGTGTGTGTGTGTGTGTGTGTGTGTGTGTGTGTGTGTGTGTATGGAAGTACCCTCTATTGGGAAACAGGAAGGAAGAGAGGAAGCGTTCTCTGTCGTGCCATTGTTTGTATGTGATGTGTTCACATCGAGGTAATAGAATCTATCTCCTCTGGTTCAAAGACTATGTAAGCTAGTCAGTATCGATTTTGTCTCGCGCTGGCTAGGTATATCGCGCATGTCCGAGGCAAACAGTGTGGCTGACGGAACTGAGCGACCAGGAGGCGCAGCTGTGGTGCGCTGCGGCTGGAGCACAGAGAGCGAGAGAGGCGAGTGACGGCCCTCAGACGTCGGTTATGGGGCTCCGTTTCCATCTGCTGGAGTTTCAGTCTTACCGATAATCCTTCTAGTGAGCATCATTCCAACGACAACTGTGGTTATCGCAAACATTAACGAATTGCGCAGGCTCGTTCTTCGTATAAAAACTTTCTCAGTTCAGATTCAGATTGTGATACTGGTGCTGCTCATTACTTGTCGTTAATTAATATTCGACTAAGCCGGGACATGCTAATTGGTTGCGAAAGAGACATTTTGGTTTTCGTACTGTATATCAGTGAATGTTCTTTTCATTAGTTAAAGAGAGATGTGTAATTGTTAAGGTTTTTTACTCGTAATTAAGTTGCGGGGTTGTATTCTTAATTGTATGGCCACTATTTTATTGTGTTTTACTTGCATGTTAAAGACTGCAACGTATGTATAAGGCCGTGGGTAGCAATGTTTCTAATAGCAGATTTCTGTGTGTTCTAGAAGGCTTCTTGTTCGGAGGAGTACGCGGGTCGTGTGGGTCCGTTCGGAGAGCAAGAAGGGCATGTGTCCAGAGCAGGACTGTAAAATTCTAAATTGTCTTTTCTTCCTGTAATTTAGCACTCTTATTGAGCTATAATTATCTGAGTAGCTTATGCTTGAATGTGTGGTAATTAAGCTTGCAAAAATTTTGCTTTGTTCAAGGTTCGCTAAGATAATGTTGAACGTTCAATAATTTTATTAATTGGGTAAATATTTTTTTAATGCAGTTATGTTTGTGGCTTTTTTAACGTTGAATTTTTTAGTACATTTTATTTAAGGGAAAGGTTAACTTAAGCCTGGTTGTGAGGTGAGTTTCTTTCTGAGTTCACTTCGAAAGCCTCTGTTTAAATTTTTGGTGTTACTGAAATGGTTTAAAGAGAATCTGATAGTGATCGTATTTATTTCAAAATTTGTTTGCTAAAGTATAAAGAGTGTAATGAATGTAAACTGTACAGTATATTTCTTTGAGTAACAAGGAATGTGAACGTATGCTGAGGAACTACACTATAATAAAATTTATTATATGTGCAAACTTGGGCCCAGTCCTTCATTAATCAAAAGTGAGAGCCTGTTCTAAAGATTTTAAGTCATCGCTACAGTATATCCAATTTTGTAATATCCAGTTACAAGGACTTCTGCCGTTAACTATAAATTAAAATTAAAGCGGCTGCGTCTTTTGCATTTTATTTATTTATGTATCCAACTTCAGCGTTCCATTATACCATTTTCAGGCATCTTGGCAAGCGTACCACCCAGGGGACGTGTTTCACCATTGACTAGCTGGCCACACACGAGTGGATTTCTCTAATGGGCCAGAACTGCGTGCCAGTTCCGCGGATGTTTTTGTTGGGTCAGGCCCGCCGATCTCAGGTCCGGATTTGTCCACTTGAGCTTTGATCGATAGATGAATTCGAATAAAGTATTTCAGTCGTCCTATTTTTTATAACGTAATGTTCACGGATCACCGTTTTTGAGAATTTCAGCTGACGACCAGAAGGTGGTTTCTCCATTAACGCCAGGCGAGAACTACAGGTATTCTAGAATCCATCGGAAATAGCCCTGGTCACCTGGCCAGACACTAGAATCCACGCGGCCAGCTATGATTAGGAAACGTTCACGACGGACCCGTATCATTTATCGTTGCTGCTGCAAAATTCTCAAAAAAATCCGAAAGATCCGTCTTCTGACTAGTGTTATTGGACCCGCTATAACACTTAACACCCCATCAGAACAAATAGTCCTGTCACGGGAAAAATCACATATAACACTACTGGCGTCACTTGTGCTATTAATTACCAAAAATTGTTTGTAACGCACAGTAAATATTACCCTCTCTGAGGATTTTGAAATCTGACCGAGATTGTCTAACGGTAAATTGGTATCGAACCTAATTTCGCAAGAATAGCTGTGGGTAGTTAACAGAAAAAATAATTTTGCAAAAAGTGACAATAACTGATTACTGTTAATTGAAATGGTTATACGGTCGCCAGCCTAATTATGCATAATAATGGAAAAGTATTATTCATGAAAAACCTATTTTCAAATCGAACTTTCATTAAATACTTTTCTGTAATGTGCAATGAACACATCCAAATGGACAGATTACACAGTAAATAGCAGCAGTTGTCACTTCAGCAGTAAAGCAGTGTAAGTGTTTGAATTTCCGCTCGCCACGACCTGGTTGGCTAACTTCAATGCTAAATAACTCGGAAACGGCGCAAAGTATCCAACTGTTTCCTTAACAATTATTTTCCAGCAGAACCTCCCCTGCAACACCCTTAGAAGATTTTTGGACTGTTTCTGACCAACCTGTGTGTATGTATGTATGTATTAAATTGGGGAACTAGAAACGACGTAGAAGCTCCGTCCCGCCGTAGTCCTCAGTGGTTCACAACCCCACAACAGGCCACAGCAGTCCACTCACCCCACAGCAGCCTCATACCGAACCTAGGGTTATTGTGCAGTTCGGCCCCTAGCAGATCCCCCCGGGAATGTCTCATACCAAACGAGTGTAAGCCCAGATGTTTGTGTGGTAGATTAGTTATGGTGTAAGCGTACATGGAAATGGTGATTACGCAGCAATCGCCGACACAGTGTAACTAAGGCGGAATAAGGGAAACCAGCCCGCATTCGCCGAGGTAAATGGAAAACCGCCTTAAGGGGCTCCGGAAAGGCTCAAAATCATGAAAAGTTCAATTTTTACTTTTTTGCGTTTTCTGAATCTGCAGACTATTACCTTTTAATAGATATATAATTTATTCAATTCCGAAGACGACAACCATTTTTAAATTTTTTTTTGAAATGTGTTCTACATGGGCGTGACCCACTGTGGCGCTGTTAAACTGCAGTCAAATGGTGTTATTATTAACGTCCGTGTTCATCAGGTACATTTTAGTGATGTGAGATAAAGTATGTGTTGTGGCTAACCTGTGATGGTTCAATATATATCGCTGGTGTGATTGTCGATTGTTTCATGTTTACTTACTCTGTCGTTATCTCGAAAATATTCGTAATTAATTCTGTTTCTTGAGTCTCTGTTTTGTTGAAGTATAATAATGAGTAAAAGTAAAGTTATTAGAAATCCTCTGAAGGCTTTTAAGAAAAGGAGAAATGTTGGAAAGCCAAAGGTATGTGTTATTACTGTAAACAATAAAGACGATAACCAAGTGAGTGAACCTAACCTCTCAAGTACACCTGCCCATAGCAGTCAAAGTGGGAAAGAAAATACTTCACAGAAGAAGCTTGGTTCAATGAGTGAAAACTATGAATGTTTTATGGGCGAATCGGATGCGAATGAAATATTTGATATGTCGGTTCTCAAAGGAATTTTTTCAAACTGTGTAAGATGTATTCATTGTAGTGAAGTTGGTCTGGAACTCTCCACAATAAAGCACGTAGGACTTGCTAGTGAAATACAACTGAAATGTGATAAGTGTTCATACATGACCACCTTTTGGAACAGTGTTGGAGTAACTGCAACTGAAGAAAATGGTAGCAAAATCTACGAACACAACAACGAGCGATGCTTGCTTTAGACAAGGAACGCCTTCGGGCTGCAGACAGGGCTGTAAAGAGTCTAGAAATACAAGCAATAGTAAACAGGAAGAGGAACAAGAGGAAGCTGGAGGAGGAGTTTGCAGAGGATGAAGATAATCCATCCTATGGACCTGGAATGCACTAAAAAGTTAATCCAATCTTTGTCGCTCGATTCCCAAAACTTTCATTTTCTCATACTAATTACATGTTTTCTAAGGATCTTCCAAACATATTTGTTTCAAACTTTCAGTAAATGTTACACAGTACCTTCTGCATAATTTAACACAGCCTTTTTCCAAAAAACTGTATATTTTTGAATATATAAATAAAAAATTGCAAAACAATGTTGTGAATTTTCATTACAATTGAAAAAAAATCATCTTTAATAACTGAAATAAAATTTTGTAAAATCCCTGTGTTAAGTTGTAGCCCACATTCCAATAAATAATCTGTAAAAAGTTCAACTTCCTACCTCAAATACTTTGTGAGGAAAGATGTAATTTATAAGCGTTATTTTAACATTGCAAGTATAGGGCGTTCCGGAGCCCCTTAAAAACCATCCACAGGCTGGCCGGCACACTGGACCTCGACACTAATCCGCCGGGCAGTTTCGTGCCATGGACTGGTGCTCCTTCCCACTCGGGAATCAGCGAGTTAGACAGCGCGGCTAGCCGGGCAGGCGACCGCCCTGCATAGTCTGTCTCGTTTTCATTTCACCGTGCCTTGTATCTGTAATGCACTGAAAAGCTTATCATTGTTTATGATACCTGATTAACCTACACGACGATAGTGAAGAGAAAAAGAATTTTAATGCTTCCAAAATAACAGAAAACAAGACCACAAAATCGAAGAGCACGACAAGCCGTACAGTTTACGCTATATACAAGACACTAGAGACACAAAATAACTGATAGCGCCATGTGAAACAGGATAATTTTAAAAAATCCGTGGCATATAGCACATGAAATGTTGAAGCATGTCTTTGTAAAACAAAAACAAACTGTTCCGGAATTTCTTCCAGGTTTATTTTAATGTAACCCAAGTGGGAAATCAGTACATGCTGCATGATCACTAGATCTAATTCCTACATCAATTGGAGAATTTCTTTCGGTCGATGGGCCGTAGACGACGAAGACATTCGCCTTTACCGAGGACACTTCGCAGACATTGGCGCCCGCACGGGCAGTTTTGTCTGTACGCCGGCAGCGCAGCCGTTACGCTTTGGGTTAGTACAGCTACTTCCCGGCCGATGCCATAAAACTTTCCGGGGCGAGCGGGAAAGAACAGCGTAATTTGTTGTCTCAACGAGCAGCAGCGGCGGCGGCGGCGGCGGCGGTGGCGGTGGCGGTGGCTCCATAGCTCGTTTACGATTTCTTGAGGGCGGCGTTAAGGACCCACGCGGGCCTTTAGGGCTAATCAGGCGGCCCTAGTGCCGGCAGACGCGCCCTTAACGAGTCCCTGCGCCTTGGCGCGCTCCGCTACTCATTAGAACGGTGGGGTCCGCAAACACGCCGCTACTGTGCGGACACACGAGGACACAACCCCTGCAAACTTCTCCTGAATTTATTGTAAGCCACCCGCAGTCATACGCATGCTACGTTACGTACATATACTACGCCTATAGAAAATTCAGGACTTTTAAAGACTGTCTGTTCTACTTTAGGAAGGGTGAAACTTAATAACGGAAGCAAGGCCTTAGAGAAATCAGGACATATTCATGAGATCTGTCGACCTAGAAAATGCGTTCGACCACGTAAAACATTGCAACACGTTAGAAATTCTCAGATAAATACACTCCTGGAAATGGAAAAAAGAACACATTGACACCGGTGTGTCAGACCCACCATACTTGCTCCGGACACTGCGAGAGAGCTGTACAAGCAATGATCACATGCACGGCACAGCGGACACACCAGGAACCGCGGTGTTGGCCGTCGAATGGCGCTAGCTGCGCAGCATTTGTGCACCGCCGCCGTCAGTGTCAGCCAGTTTGCCGTGGCATACGGAGCTCCATCGCAGTCTTTAACACTGGTAGCATGCCGCGACAGCGTGGACGTGAACCGTATGTGCAGTTGACGGACTTTGAGCGATGGCGTATAGTGGGCATGCGGGAGGCCGGGTGGACGTACCGCCGAATTGCTCAACACGTGGGGCGTGAGGTCTCCACAGTACATCGATGTTGTCGCCAGTGGTCGGCGGAAGGTGCACGTGCCCGTCGACCTGGGACCGGACCGCAGCGACGCACGGATGCACGCCAAGACCGTAGGATCCTACGCAGTGCCGTAGGGGACCGCACCGCCACTTCCCAGCAAATTAGGGACACTGTTGCTCCTGGGGTATCGGTGAGGACCATTCGCAACCGTCTCCATGAAGCTGGGCTACGGTCCCGCACACCGTTAGGCCGTCTTCCGCTCACGCCCCAACATCGTGCAGCCCGCCTCCAGTGGTGTCGCGACAGGCGTGAATGGAGGGACGAATGGAGACGTGTCGTCTTCAGCGATGAGAGTCGCTTCTGCCTTGGTGCCAATGATGGTCGTATGCGTGTTTGGCGCCGTGCAGGTGAGCGCCACAATCAGGACTGCATACGACCGAGGCACACAGGGCCAACACCCGGCATCATGGTGTGGGGAGCGATCTCCTACACTGGCCGTACACCACTGGTGATCGTCGAGGGGACACTGAATAGTGCACGGTACATCCAAACCGTCATCGAACCCATCGTTCTACCATTCCTAGACCGGCAAGGGAACTTGCTGTTCCAACAGGACAATGCACGTCCGCATGTATCCCGTGCCACCCAACGTGCTCTAGAAGGTGTAAGTCAACTACCCTGGCCAGCAAGATCTCCGGATCTGTCCCCCATTGAGCATGTTTGGGACTGGATGAAGCGGTCTGCACGTCCAGCACGAACGCTGGTCCAACTGAGGCGCCAGGTGGAAATGGCATGGCAAGCCGTTCCACAGGACTACATCCAGCATCTCTACGATCGTCTCCATGGGAGAATAGCAGCCTGCATTGCTGCGAAAGGTGGATATATACTGTACTAGTGCCGACATTGTGCATGCTCTGTTGCCTGTGTCTATGTGCCTGTGGTTCTGTCAGTGTGATCATGTGATGTATCTGACC
The DNA here is from genome assembly GCF_021461385.2 of Schistocerca piceifrons. NCBI lineage: Eukaryota > Metazoa > Arthropoda > Insecta > Orthoptera > Acrididae > Schistocerca > Schistocerca piceifrons. The sequence goes on from NC_060138.1 coordinate 1,034,372,395, forward strand.
CCAGGAATGTGTCAATAAAGTTTCTCCTTCCTGGGACAATGAATTCACGGTGTTCTTATTTCAATTTCCAGGATGTGATAGCGATATTCACATATACCGATGGCGGTAGTATCGTGTACACAAGGTGTAAAATGACTGCCATTTGTACTCAGATGATTCATTTGAAAAAGTTTCCAGGTGATGATGGCCGCACGACAGGAATTAATAGACAGTGAACACGCAGTGGTAATTGGAGCTAGGAGGATGGGACTTTCCATTTCGGGAATCATTAAGGAATTCAATATTCCTAGGCCCGTAGTACCAAGAGTGCGCCGAGAATACCAAATTTCAGGCATTACTTTTCACCAAGGACATAGCAAAGGCCTACGACCTTCAAATAACGACCGAGAGCAGCAGCGTCTACGTAGAGGTGTCAGTGGTTAACAGACAAGCAACACTGCCGAAGAAATCACAGTGGGACATTCAACGAGGGTATCCGTTAGGACAGTGCTGCGAAATTTGGCGTTAATGGGCTATGGAAACAGACGACAGACGCGAGTGCCTTTCTTAACAGCACGACATCCCCTGCAGCACGTTTTCTGGACTCCTGACCATGTCGGTTGGGCCATAGACGACAGGAAAACTGCCACCTGGTCATATGAGTCCCAATTTCAGGTGATAAGTGTTGTTGGTAGGGCTCGACAGTGGTGTAGACCCACGAAGTCATGGACAGAGTTTGGCAACGATGCACTGTACAATCCTGTAGTGGCTTCATAATGGTCTGGGCTGTGTTCATATGGAATTGAACCGACCATTGACTGTAAATGGCTATATTTGGGTACTTGCAGACCATTTGCACCTATTTATGAACTTCAATATCCAAACAACAACGGAATTTTCATGGATGACAATGAGCTATGTCACTGGGCCATCGAACATTTGTGGGGCAGCATCGAGAGGTCAATTTGTGGACAAAGTTCGCAATTGTGGTTCAAATGGGACTTAACTGCTGAGGTCATCAGTCCCCTAGAACTTAGAACTACTTAAACCTAACTAACGTAAGGACATCACATACATTCATGTCCGAGGCACGATTCGAACCTGCGACCGTAGCGGTCGCGTGGTTCCAGACTTTAGCGCCTAGAACCGCTCGGCTACTTCGGCCGGCCTTCGCAATTGTGGATGGCTATAGAGGCAGTCTGGTTCTGTATTTCTGCAGGGAACTACTAACGATGTGTTGAGTCCACGCCACGTCGATTAGCTATTCTATGCTGGAGGAAAGGAAGTCGGACGCGATTAGTAGGATAGCAAAAATTGTGTTTCTCAAGCAGGTAAATTGAAGGAATTCTGCTACATTGGATACAAAATAATTCATGATGGACGAAGCTAGAAAGAGAGATTATCTCAGGAAAAGAGGGCACTGTTGACCGAAATAACTTCTATTAGCATCAAATATCTGCTTTAATTTGAGGAAAACATTTATAACAATGTTCGACTGGAGACAGCACTGTATGGTAGTCAGTCGTGGACTCTGGGAAAACCAGAAAAGAAGAGAATCGGAGAGTAAAGAATATGTTTCAGTTGCATATAATTTCATTTTATCTAAAATTCGAGTTCTGCCTTTCAGATTCTTACATTCTTTTCATTACACACTTAAACCCTGGAACTATTAAATCATCCTTCTGTCCTATATCTTTTTTATCTTCATGTATAAGCATGCAACATTACAGTGGAAAATGTCTTAATGGAGAGGTGTTATGATTTGCTGCTAACGACATCAAATTTAATGACGATAGAGAGGGGAAATAGGTAGCCATGCCTCAAACAAAGATGACGAAACAGTAATTACACTTGAATATGTCAATAATGTGGGTTCTAGGCAAGGAGAAAATCGGTATGGGAGAGTTTAGTGTCTAATGTACCTAGAAACACATGAAATCTTTTGGTCTGTTCTTCAGTATAGCGACTGATTTTAGAAACATATGAACGAATGCACTCTGGAGAGCACCATAAACAGATTCCACTATTTCTTACAGTTTTGTTATTAATGGATGTGAGGTTGCATTTCATGCAGCATTTGAAAATATTTGATTCTCTACAAGTTTGAACTTGTTGCCTGGTCACCATACAGATATTTTTGAGGAGACGAAGACTGTAATGCCTCTAAAAGAAACAGCCTGTATAAAATATGGAGACACATATTTCTCTAAATCCAACAGCTTATTTTCTTCAATACCCAAAGAAAATGTATCGAAGAATTAGGACTAGTAAAAACTGCTACTACTATTTGAATTGTATATATATATATATATATATATATATATATATATATATATATACTCTACCCATATATAACTGAACAATATTGAACCAATTAATAAGGTACATCCACTAAGAAACAAGAACAAGAATTAAAAAATTTAAGTATACAAGAAAGAAAACTTGAGTATTTGTATAAAACACAATTTTTAAAGGTAGAACACAAAAACATTTTGGGGAAGGAATAAAAAATACAAGAAAGGAAGAAGTTATAAAAAATTATTTTAAATGACTATGCATAGATTTTCCCATGAGTGGAATTTTCTAAATTATGCTTTTGTGGTTAAAAATAAAAATAAGTTTCCATATGTTGGTATTTTGGGATAAAATAATGGTAAAAAATCTGTATATATTGTTAAAGGCGCCAATGCAAATAAATTTATATAAATGAAGGAAAGTAGCAATATTCTTAAAAAAGAAGGGTTTGTTTGTATTCCATATAACAGTTCTAAATACAAATTAGGAATTTTTTACCATCCCAAAGAATAATTCTTTTTGGAAATAAAAACAGATGGCTTTTTGGCTTATCATGGAAATTCTTTCCCCAGAGTGGCTTACTTAAAAATAAATCCAATTTTCGAAAATTTTATTGTATACAGCAGAAGATAAAGAAATGATCAACCATATAAAAAACGTGTCAAATATTAGGAAATATAAAAATAAAAAGCTGTAAATGACCACAAGAGGGATTAGAGCTAATTGTTACCAATATTACCATCAAAAATTATTGTTGAATGGACAAATATATTTTTAAATTCTGATATATACCTGACTGTTATTGATCCAGTTATTGGTTGGAAGAAGAAATAAGAAATAAAAATACAGAACATAATTGCAAGATTCAAGTTGAACTTCATAAAATTAAAACAATGCCAAATAAAGAAAGGCTTGTGTTTATTGCTTAGTTTTTTATGTACATATGCTTACAATTGTATCTATTTTAACTGTTTCGAATTTCTCTGGAATAATTAAGTCCAGAGAAATTTTCTATGTATTTACAAATGTAATAATTTCCAAAAATATAACAAGGATGAATTAAATTTCCATTTTGTGCAAAATAAATATGGTAACAAAGACAATTCTATTTTGTAGTCTCTTTAATTACGTAAACTACTGCAAGTGTTTCCTAAGGTGCAATACCTTTAGGAGCAATTAGTTTTTCCATTTATTTCAATTAATGATATGGTTTTAATTTTCCAGAGAGTGGGATCCCACACACTAAATATTTAGTGCACAGAATACAAATGAATATTTTATTATTCTTACATGGAATATTAGGTATCTAAAAATTTAGATACCTGCAACAATATATGTTATCTGAACCATAAACAGAATTATAAAAGATTTTAAAAAATTATTAATTAATAACGATATTTTATTATTTTTGTGCAGAATTCCAGAGACTAAATATTTGGTCACTGCAACATTAAGGAAAAGTAAAGGACATTTGCTAGACTCTTTTAATAAATTTGTCATAATAAATGGAGGAAGACAGAAATGCTAAAATTTTAGATCCATTTTACAAGAATAAATTTTATTACCACGATTAAGAGAAAATTAAAAAGTTTGTTACCTGAAGAATATCAAGTGGAGTGTTTGGATTAAATGTAACTTAAAAATGGTTGTATAAAAGTTACTGTTTATGATAACAAAAAAAATGCTTTTGTAGAATTAAAAGATTAAAAAAAATAGTAGAGAGAAATATATAAAAAAGATTGTTAAGGCAATTAACAAATGTTATATGGAACATGAGTCAGATTCTAGAGAAGAAAATGAAATAGTGATAAATATTATAAAGTAGCAGTTTTTACTAGTCCTAATTCTTCGATATATTTTCTTTGGGTTTTGTAAAAAATAAGCTGTTGGATTTAGAGAAATATGTGTCTCCATATTTTATAAAGGCTGTTTCTTTTACAGGAATTACAGTCTTCATCTCTTCGAAAATATCTATATGGTGACCAGGCAACAAGTTCAAACCAAAAATAAATGAAACAAATTTAATTAATTTTTCTCTTTCTTCTTTATTATCTGCCTTAATTTTTATTTGTATTCCTGTCAATTTTTTTGTGTTTCTGTTGCCACAATAAATACATCGAAAGAGGTTGTTGTAAATAAGACAACACCTATTTTGCACAGCATCTGTTTATTTTTCACACATTTTTGTGAGAGGAACAGAATACTAAGGGCTTTCTCAAAACATTTGCTGTTATTTGCTATTAAATCTAAACACTCTGTTAATGGAGCAAATTCTTGTTACTTTTTGAAATCTAGATTAATATAATTAAAAATTGTGGCTTCTATTCTTGTGATAACGTTTTGTTAGCTATTTTAGAGGCCAATGTTTCCTTTAATCTACTGTATGGACGATTTGCAAAACCTATAATATGGTTACCAAGTTGTTTATTCACTTCTGGACTCAGTAATTGAAAAATAAATTTATTATATATTTGCACTCTAGAATTAGAATGAATCCAAGTTAAGAAGTCTTTACCAAGAGAATTGTTGTTAACTGTTATATTACAATCTTCTTTATAATCTCCTTGTTTTCGAAAATTAAAAATATTTGTTAAATTTTTGGACATTTCTTCTTTAATAAAAATTTCTGCAAAATCTTGCACTATGACTAAATCTGATAAATAATAGTGTTCTTTTTTAAATCCTTCCAAAATTTCTGATAATTCTCTTAAAAGTGTATCTAATTTAACATCTTCTAATTCTATCTTACAAGGAATAGCAATAGATTTTTATAGTTTTGTTTAATAAATTTTATAACTTTATTAATAATTTGTTTAGTACCTTTAATTATTTGTTTATTTGATTCTAATAAATATGGAATTTTGGGTTTAACTCCAAGTCTTTCCAAATTAAATTTAGAAAATTTAGCTCTTAAAACATTAAAACCACCACACACTTTCATTTATTTACAAGAAATTTTCCATTTTTCACTTCTCCTTTGCAGTCTATAAAATCTGTTATTTTAACAAGCATAATATTATCGCAAAATGGTTCTACAACAGATTTAATTCTTCTAATTTTCGTTCTTCATTTGTTAGCTAATATCTCCAATGTTTGTGACAAAGTTATTATTATTTAAATTTTCTGTTAGTAACCATAATCAAAATCTTTCATTATGAAGCTGGTATCTGTAAAGTTGCCATTAGTGATCTTACAGCTCTTGAAGAATGACGTTACAATGAAGTCCAGACTTTTAGCTGCTTACAGGCACTGATAAATTTCAACAAGGACAGTTGAAAAATATGTGCCCCAACCGGGTCTCGAATCCTTACCCGTACATTATGCATAGTATATGGGAACTACACAAGATCCCCCTATTCTGGAGGAATGTTCTTCTGAGAAAATAATTGACTAACAAATAAAGGTAGCAAGTGTTTGCTTGGAAATGATAACAGGAGACCGAATGACAAAATACTGGTGTTTGTCAGCAAAAAGCAAAAAGAGTTTTTATCAGACTGTGAATCATTCTTTGTATATGGAATGTTCAAGAGTTTCATGAAGCAGTTTGCACAATTGTTTACACTTCTCGCTGACCTTAATAGTCTGGAGGAGGAAACAAAACCACTCCAACTGTTTACACTTTGCTGCCAAATAAAAAGTGAAAAACATATGAACTTTTTTCTAAAGCTATTAAAACTAATGTACCTGAATGGAACGTTGCATCTGTGATGATGGACTACGAAATTGCCATTGACCAAGCAGCTAACAGCTTGTTTCCTGGGACAGAGTTTCTGGTTTGCAATTATCATTTTAATCAATGTGTAGGCTTCCCCTTTGTGATCTCGGTGAATTCCTTTTTATCAGCAGCCAAACACAGAACACTACTTGCCAGTCAGACGTCAGCTGCAGTACTGAACTCTGGGGAAAGTCTCACACACAACGAAGTGGTGCGGGGACAGGAAATTTTGTGCAGAATTGGGCTCTGACCTTCCCTAGAATACGTCTCAGGTAGTTGTAGACAGGACAATGCAGCCTACTTCTGGAACACCCTGTCCACTAACTACAGTGTCCTTGGCTCCGTGCAAGTGTCAACACATTCCCACTCTGTAAAACTGTCACTCCGTGCATACAGTGCATTACAAAAGTATTCGACTATCTTCATTGTTCCTGTAAATGTGAAGTTCTCTTGGAACATTTGTGGCCCACGAGGAGCAATTGTCGGTCCATTCTGTAATGTAGATTTGCATTACAAGACCACAACATCCAGTCACTTTATTATTCGGACACATGTCGTATAGGCGGCTGTGGTGCTAGCTGTAGACCGAATAGGCTCATTCTGTGCTGATTTTCCGTGTTGTTAACACGCATGGTGCACAGTGCGATGGGGCAGAAAGAAAACAATACGTTATTTGAACAGAGACAACTTGGTATTTCTAAAGGACGTTCCGAAAAACAGATTGCTGCATTGTTACAAATGAGTAAGAGTACTGTAGGTGACAGTATTCGAAGATTCAACAGAGAAGATAGAACTGAAGATAAACTAAAAACAGAGCGACTAAAGAAGCTGATTAGAAGAGAGGAAACCGGAGTAATAAGAAACATTGAAACAAATCCAAGGTTGTCGCCAACGAAAATTGCTGCCGCAGTGCGGCAGAAATATGGGAAGGACGTGCGCCCTAAAACAGTCCAACGAAGTATCAGACGAAAGGGGTATAATGGTCGAGTAAGCAGGAAAAAGCCTATGGCAAATGAGAGGAATAGAAAGAAACGACTGGACTTCGCGAAGCAGCACGTAAATAAAAGTGTCATTTGGTGGGACGAAGGAATTTCAATCGAAGCATCTGCAACCCACAGTTAAACACGGTGGTGGAGGTGTCAAGATTTGGAACGAATACTGGAATAATGGCGACAAATAAATCCTAATTATACGCGAAAGCTCTTTCACAGCATACCTAAACGCTTTGAACATGTGATTAAACAAAAAGGACTGCATACAAGGTATTAAAAAGTACAAGGTTGTGATTGGTATACATGCCGCCCGAAAACCTTTGTGGCTGTGATAGAGGGCATGAGTCTTTATGTATTATTGTTTATGTTGTTTAAGTTTGCAAATACGAAAATGGTGTTCTGTTATTTATTGCATAGTCCTATTCCATATTGTGCCGAGACTACTCCGGTAATATGTGATGCCTGTATATAATGAAGTAAAAATAAAACATAAAATAGCTGTTGGCCGAATACGTTTGTGAGTCACTGTATGTCACAAACTCGCTTCCAATCTCAGATGCTGACGTACGTGTTTCAGCCGACTCAATAAAGTATTTTGGATAATAATAATGAGAGATTTGCCGGGTACTCCATATAAGCGACCTCAGTAGTCATTAGACATCGTGAGAGAGCGGAATGGGGCACTCTGCGGAACTCAAGGACATCATTTGTGTCCTACGTCTGTATGCGAGATTTCCACACATCTAAACATCCATAGGTCCATTGTTTCCGATGTGAAAGTGAAGTGGAAACGTGAAGGGACACTTGCAGCAGAAAAGCGTACAGGCCGACCTCGTCAGTTGACCAACAAAGACCGCCGACAGTTGTAGAGGATCGTAATGTGTAATAGGCAGACATCTATCCAGACCATCACACAGGAATTCCAAAATGATCAGGATCCACTGCAAGCACTATGACAGTTTGGCGGGAGGCGAGAAAACTTGGATTTCATTGTCGAGCGAATGCTCAATGCCACACATCATGCCGGTAAATGCCAAGCGACGCCTCGCTTGGAGTAATTAGCGTAAACAATGGACGATTGAACAGTGGAAAAAGTCCTGCTACAAAAGAGAAAACAAATAACAGAACACCAGTAAGGAAAAGCGGAACCTTGCACTGAAATAAATACATAACACCTTACGTTCTGTTATAACAAAGTAGTTGATTTAGTAACATTAGAAGAGGTTCAATAGGTTGTGAAAAGTTTTAAAAATAACAAAAGTTGTGGACCAGATGCAAGCATGGGGGGAAGGGGAGTAGCTGGTTGAACTACGATACATTTATGTATCGAGTGTTGGAGATGTTATAAACTTCTTGATAGACTAGAAAATCGCTACAGTAATATCTGTTTTTAAATAGGGCCAAAGAAAAGCATCTGACAATTACCGAGTATAAGTCTCGTGAATACAGTCTATAAAGCTACGCAAAAATAATAAATAGTCGATTAAAACCATTACAAGATGCATATTTGGGAGAATAGGGTTTAGCAAAGGACGCTAGTGCAGTGATAACATTTTTAGTATCCTGAGAATTTTAGAAAAACTACGAGATATCAATTTAGAAATACTTGTTGCTTTCACTGACTTCGAAGAAACCTGTGATTCTGTCATCTAAAACAGATTATGGTTAATAATGGACATGAGAAGATAGCCCATACATCGTATCCTGGTAATCAAAAGCACGTGAAGACACCAAATTAATCACAAATACAGGTACTTAGACATAAAAGACTATAATAAACAGAGGTGTCAGACAGAGATGTAGCATGACACCAGCTCTTTCAATCAGCCATATTGAAGACCTCATAAGAAACTGGAAGGAGAAGTCCATGAAGGTATACAGCTGAAAAAGAATTACCATCTAAATGGTATGGTGCAAGCAGATGATGTAATTGTGTTACATAGGTAGACTTATAACACTCTATGTATATTATGTACGAATTGAGAATAAATCACTACAATCTAAAAATATCTGCCAATAAAGCAAAATTTATGGCCCATACCGAAAACTCCCAGTTTGATCTAAGATTGTTCTCGAAAACCAGATGATTGGAAAAGTCTCTAGTTCCAGTTATTTAGGCAGTGACATAAGTCTGGATAGAGACAACGAAATAGAAAGCAAAACCAACAAATTTCAACGGATAAGTGTAACTTTAAACAGACTTTTAAAAAATAAAGCCAGAAAAGCCAAAAAATTGAAACTTCATAAAACAATTGAACTGCCTTTGCTTCTTTAAGGCAGTTGATCCTGGATTGAGAAAAAAGGAGATGAAAAGAAATTTTCGGGGACTATCATTGGTTGCTAAAGGAGGGACCATATATAAAGAACGATGGCATCTGGGGAGAACTGGGAATTTATGATTTAAGTGAGAATGTTGAAGAACATAGGAAAGACTGCAGACAACACCTCAAGCTGATAGATGAAGTACAAGCCAATAGGAAGAAGCGATAGAGGACAACCGAAAACGAGATGGAGTTAGTTATGTGAAGTCACAACAGGCATACTGCCTAAACCATGAATTGTGGAAGAAGAAGGGGGTGTAAATGAGGTGGAGCTATCTAGGATTTGCTCTGGTTTTTGTTTTAGTCCTTTTGAGTACGAAGTGCATGTTGGAGATGGCCAGAGAATTAACGAAATATTAAGACTTTTTCTATGATTCAGCATCACACAGTGAATGTAGTAAATATGAAGAATCACTAATGATCCAGTATCACCGCGTTAATTTTTTTGTATGTGCGTTTCAAGAGATTTAACTTAATTTAATTCATAATTCAGACGTGAATCCATTTTAAAATACAAATATAAAACGTTTTATATTGGCTTCGAAAAGTGAATAAGAACAGTTATTCTTTATTTTGTGCAAACTACATAGAGGTAAAGAAAGAAGGGAGGTAGCACTATAGACTTACGCTGTACGTTATTTAGAAGTCAGAGTGTGCGGGGCCTGCCGCCATTTTAAGTAGCCCAAAACATTTGCAGGCTACCGTTTACGATTGCTCTTTGTTCGTTATTTCTGTCGTGTACGCGCAACAACTGTTTTAAACGCTAAAAATTACAGAGCTTACATGTCAGGAAGGCAACTTCGAATGTTTTTCTGTTCTTGAATGCGTATTTGCTCTAGTAACACGAGACATTTGGCCTCGTTAATGTAACTTGTTTTTTATTGAAATATTTCGAATTACCAGAAACAGAAGGAAGTGATGTGAAAAGCATGCTTTCGTGATCCATTTAATTCCACTTTTACTGTGTCTGTATTGACACCAAATGAAACTCGGAGTGCGAAACCAATGCTTGTTTGCTCACTGGTATCGATATTGCTTTTTGTCCGTTACATTTTCAGCTTTCAACTAGTATACACAACATTTTTAGTGTTCATGTTTTTTGCTGGCCCATAAATGTGCTCAACGAGGAAAGAAGCAAGACATGCTATTGTATCTTATGCGTCTCAACAAAGTGAATGGTTATTGAAATATCAAAGAAACAGAACTGCTTAGATTATACTCCATGCAGAATAGAAAGCTTTTTTTATTAGATTGTCAGTGCATTATTCTCGCTGCAGTTTACCCATATTTTCACTTTGAAATCTTACCTAGGATGCGTCATTCATTGCGTGGCCAATAACAGCAATTTACGGGGTAAAGAACAATGTTATTTTTAAAACAACTTCCAGCATTGTGGAATGCTATGAATGTTATTAAGGAAAAGGTCTCACACGTTTCAGACCCCATAAAATGGATATTTTGCTTTCACACGTATGTGAGTAACTTTTTAGTAATCATACCCTAACCTACGTAAGATGTAGGCCTTGCTTTCCAACAACAATAGCCTGTTTTCTTCTTTTCCTAGAATATTTCTCGCCAGTAACTCTTTCAGTTTTACAGGAATAACCAAACATAGCGCAACTGGAATGTGCGTCTACGTTGATCATCTGCGCTGTTAAATCTGATTTTGAGCTTTTCAAAGTATTTAACTCTACATCATTCTTTGTGATGCACCAATAGTTTGTAACGTAGTTTCATGTTCCATGCATAATTTGCACGTAATGATATCGAACGAGTCATCAATATTTTTTTTAATATGCCTCAATGCTGACCCTCTCTTAGCTTTTATGTTTTTTAATTAAAGAGAAAGAGATGTTAGTCAGCAATGCCTACCCATCACCATTTATACATTACAGTAATAGATAATCTTCCGCAGAATAGGAGAAATTATCAAAGACAAACGTTTTCAGTTTAGTTTCAAATTTTACTTTGCTGTATGTCATCATTTTATATCAATGTCTAAGTAATCAAAACTTTTGGTTTCAGCATTGTGAACCAGTTTTTGTGCCACAGACAAAATTAATGTGGCGCAATGAATGTCTCTTTTTCTTCTTCATTGTAATTATGTACATCAATGGTCCAGTTGTGGTGCAGTGGATTATTTACAACAAACTTCATGAGGGAATAATTATACTATGAAACTGATAGATGTCTATTCACACGCCGAGCACGAGGCAGGCACGACGAAAAGCGAGTTCACATAAATTTTCAGTCAATGCCTTCTTCAGAAAGGAAGAACAACACACATATACATTCATACACTCATACACACGAAACTCACGCACACGTTGACTGCTGTCTCCGACTGTTCTAGCCAGAATCTTTTTTAATGGGGGAGGAAATGTCAACAATCAATAATAATTATCGACGAGAGGAATTTAAGGCACCAGATGCTGCTCCAACAATCAGCGCAGTTACACAGCCGTGTGTTGTGCGGGGACGAGACAGTTGATACAGTGTGGCTCGGATGTTGGAACGTTTGCGATCTGGAAGACAATTAAAAACACAGGAAAGAAGAGAAAGTAGCAAACCGCTACAATAAAAGTAAACAGTGCAACAATTATTCATGTATACAAAAGAAAGTATTGCTTCAATTGCTCCACTTACGAATGAAATGTGATTCATAAGAACTTTAGATTACGATCGGATCGATTAGGGTACACCCGTAAACAACTTAAGCTGGCATTTTTGATGAGACAATACACAATCAGAGCATCCAACACGCCCGAAACTCGGCACGCCCGAAACTCGGCACGGGCACGTCGGAGTGACGTCACGGGGAAGTTTCGCCGCGGTTAACTATGGGGATATGGACGCGGCGAACCTAATGTTTTGGGCTAGTTAAAATGGCGGACATAGGCTTCAAGCTTGTGACGTAACGCCACCTCCCTTCTCTTTTTACCTCCATGGTAAAACACTACAAAGGGTAATCGCTGGCACAAAGTTAATATTCCGCCGAGAGCGGCACAAAAATAAAATTATCGCAATTTATTTACTCAAGGCAAGATTCACGCACGTTAAAACTAAAATCTACTGTTAACCTTTACTAAGACAGTTCAGCGGTGGTGGTACAGTTTTGATCATTTTCGTTAAAACGAAAATGAATTGCATTAGACGTACGTCATCAGTGAAGTAATTAGATGTACTTTCATGAGCCAAAAACTTTTGAAATTCAGTGATTTGTGAAATTTTATCACTGATCAAAGACTTTACTGTTTCTTTCTAGAACAGCATTGGATGGTACAGAATAGATAGGATATTCTGTATTAGGCACAGAATTTAAAAGAACATTGGAAGACCTAAGATTAAATAAGGCAGAAGCGATGGATAAACTTCCATCAGGTTTCCTAAAATCTTTAGGTGAAGACGCAACAAAACGACCGTTCACGTAGAATGTATGAAGCTGGCGGCATACCATCTGACCTAGAGAAAAACTTCACAGCACAATCAACATAACAGCCCGTACACCCAAGTCACTAACAAGAATAATATATAGAATAACGAAAAAGAAAATTGAGGGAGTGTTAGATGACGATCAGTTTAGTTTTAGAAAGGTAAAGGCACCAGGGAGGCAATTCTGACGTAGCGGTTTGGTAATGGAAGCAAGACTAAAGAAACATCAAGACCCGTTCATTGGATTTATCTATCTTGGAAAAGCGTTCGACAATGTCAAACGGCGCAAAATGGTTTAAATTTTGACAAAAATAGGTGTAAGCTATAAGGAAAGAGGGGTGACATGCATTACGTACAAGACCCCAAGACGGAAAAATAATATTAGATTCGCTGATGACGTTGCTGTCCTCAGTGAAAGTTAAGAATAAATACGGGATATGCTGAATAGAAGGAACAATCTAAAGAGTAAAGAACATGGATTGAGAGAAAATCGAAGACAAAATTAATGAGAAGTAGCAGAAATGAGAACAGCAAGAAACTTAACATCAGGACTGGTGATCACGAAGCAGATGATGTTAAGGAATTCTGCTACCTAGGTAGCAAAATAACTCATGACAGATGGAGCAAGGCGGACAGCAGAAGCAGACTAGTACTGGCAAAAAGGGCATTCCTGACTAAGAGAAGTCTACTAGTATCAAGCACAGGCCTTAATTTAGGGAAGAAAGTTCTGAGCATGTACAGCACTGTATCGTAGTAAAACATACTGTGGAAAAACCAGAACAGAGGAGAATCGATACATTTGAGAAGTGGTAGTGCAGAATAACGTGGAAAATAAGTTGGACTGATAAGGTGTGCAATGAGGAGCTTTCCCGCAGAATCGGCAAGGAAAGGAATGTATGGAAAACATTGACAAGAAAAGGGACAGATTGGTTAAGACGTCAGGGAATAATTTTTATGCTTCTATAGGGAGTTGTAGAGGGTAAAAACAGTAGAGGAAGACAGAGATTACAGTACATCCAGCAAATAACTGAGGACGTAGGTTGGAAGAGCTACCGTGAAATGAAGAGGTTGGCACAGGAGAGGAATTTGTCGCGAGCTGCGTCAGACCAGTCAGAAAACTGATGAGAAAAATATCTCCTTAATCCCCCAAGTGTTTAATCCTCGCGCGCTCGTCATTAGCTTGAAACGAGCCTTAGTTGTGTGTTCTCCACTTCGTCCTAAAAGGACGACAGTAAAAAGCTGGACATGGCCAACTGAAGCTGGAGGCCTGGAACCCTAAAGGGTTAACAATCTGTGGGGTTAACGGATTTGGCCTTCTAGCATTAGCCAACATGATCTTTCTATTATTCGTACTATGAACGATTTGGAGGCGTTATATTACCTCAGGACATACAGGAAATCAAGACAGCTGACAGTCTCCATGAGAATGTTCTCAGATGTTACATACAGCTAAACTGTATGGCGTGAAGAGCTGCTTCATACGTCTTGGGACACGAGACCACCAACACAAATACAATGAACATTGGTGTTGCAGGCTGAAACCGGTAGTGAAGACGATACAGCTGGTGCGACATCTCAGAGTTCCGTCATATTCTCCGCCATAAACAGGTGGCGCCTGCGAAGATCAGCTGCTTCTGTGGCTCCCACATCGCTGCGCGCCCGCTGGTGCTCCGGTGTCCTGGAGCCGCACATGGAAAGAAGAGTGGCCCCTGCCGTGTCCCCAGTGGGGGAGGGGTAAGGCGGAGGGGAGAGGGAGGGGCCACCCGCATTGTGGCCGAACAAAGGCCCGGCCGGCGTCCTCCGGTTTGTGGGTCACGGGGAAGGAAGAAAGCTGCGAGGGGTCGTTGACCCCGAGCAGTGAGCTGCAGCCGCTCCGCGCCGCCGCGGCCCGAATACCTCTCACCGCGCGAGCTCTCTCCGCCGGTCGCCAACGGTCAGTCTTCAGCCCGTCCGGGTTACGTTGTGACAGCAAACGTGTCTTAGTAATGAGTCACAGGAAGCACGCTCTTTTGGTAACAATAAAAGTACAGTTTTTAACGGTACGGACGTTGGCCTCGCACCGTGGTCAGACTAGCAAACCAGTGGCTTTGTAATGCTTCCTCCTATCTTTTCCCACGAACTGTGTTTTTAGTCATGGCTGGCTTGTCTTCAGATGATGGATGTTTACAAGTTCTTTATACAACGAGCAACTACGGTACAACCGCGTGCTTAATATGACTGTGGCCATCTTTAGTACAAAACAATGCCGCGTTTCTGTGTGGCAACGAATCCAAAAGTCCTTGATGGGTTTTCGGATGACGAACATGCGCCAAGAGATATATGGAAATGTAGTGAAAGACCCTTTTCGGATGACGAACACGCGCCAAGAGATATATGGAAATGCAGTGAAAGACCCTATCAAACTAACAACGTATCTGAAGGATGGAACCGAAGGATAAATACATGAATACCAGGAGATTCGTGCCAAACTTCCGCATTTTTACACTTTTAAATAAAGACAGTATTTGGAATAAGTGTAGTCGTTAGTAAAAGGATAGTCGTGGGATTGAAGAGAAAACAACTTTAAAAATGAACCGAACGATGTGAAATAATAATCATGACTTCATGCTACATCCTTGTATATCCATTTCCATGTACTTAATTTTGGACAAAATCCTTCACAGAACGTTACAATACCTCTGTGTAAACGATTCTCTTATTTAACGTAAGAATGTAGTTTTCATGTACTTTTCGTTTTTCATTTTCTCTCCGCGACACTAAAATGTTAGTTGATTTAGTGACGTTTCAAAAGGCTACATAAAACTGTCCGTGAATAAAGACAAGATTTAATGTAGATTAATTCTTACAGAGAAGAAAACAGCAACCAGCCACTATTAATACTGCTATTTATTTACCTAAATAAATAGCAGTATTAATAGTGGCTGGTTGGTGTTTTCTTCTCTGTAAGAATTAACCTACATTAATTGTACAGTCACTGTCTCACCATGTCAGTTTTAGAGAAAATAGCATAAGACAGGATTTGGTAAGTACAATCCTTCTCTTTGAAGTGTTTGTTCCTGCGACTTTAGTTCGTTGGGGATACTGACATCTGGAATTTAACTTTACCTTTGTGGCAGCATAAAGATGGTGATCCCTCCGAGACTTCTTCACTAAAGAGTTAAGCACCACAATATTTACAAAGTTTGTCGATAGGACCAACTGAGTGTGTTGTCGTCTCACAATCATTAAGCAACAGCATTGGTAACTTACCTCGCACTCGCCTTCTTTCAATGTCCACGTTGTACTGTTCGAATAGTGGAAAAGTTGTTTCCACGTTTGCATTGTCTTGTATGGAAGTTTCGTTACCTCTGCTGGTTGATGCCTGAGGTTCTGTTCTTCGCGGGCGTGATGTTTTCTGGGATTTCCGTAGGGAAATAATCTTTAAAGAAAATAAATTAGTGATGAGTTATTGCATCAAATTTTTATTTCTTGGCGACACGGGGAACCCACTGGTGTCCACCAGTGAACAGAGAAAATCATGTTAATTAAGCTGTGAATCATTCCTTTCGGTCAGACCGTTCAACAGTTTGTATCGGACAAACAGATTCGACGGTTGTTTATACTTCACGGCGATCTTACAAGTTCTTGGCAGGAAACAAACAACAAACATTATTCTCGCTGTCTACCTTACTCTACCGAACAAAAAGCGAGAGAGATATGATCATTCAGTCTTCTGACTGCTCTGATGCGGCCCGCTACGAATTTCTCTCTTCTGCCAATCTACGTAGCACTTGCAACCAACGTCCTCAATTAAGTGCTGGATGTACTCCAGTCTCTGTCTTTCTCTACAGCTTTTACCCTCTACAGCTCCCTCTAGTACCATGGCAGTTATCCCCTGATGTCTTAACAGATATCCTACCAACCTGTCCCTTATTCTTCTCAATGTTTTCCACACGTTCCTTTCCTCACAGATCCTCGGAGAACCTCTTCATTGCATACCTTATCAGTCCACCGTATTTTCCAAATTCGTCTGTAACACCATCTCTCAAATGGTTTGATTCTCTTCTCTTCCAGTTTTACCAAAATCCACGTTTCACCACGATACAATGCTGTGCTCCAAACGCACGTATCAGAAATTCCTTCCTTAAATTATGGCCTGTGTTTGATACTAGTAGACTTCTCTTACCCAGGAGTGCCCTTCTTGCAAGTGATAGTTTGCTTTTGATGTCCTCCTTGCTCCATCCGTCATGGGTTATTTTGCTACCTAGGTAGCAGAATTCCTTAGCTTCGTCTGCTTCGTGATGACCAGTCCTGATGTTAAGTTTCTCGCTGTTCTCATTTCTGCTACTTCTCATTAATTTTGTCTTCCTTCGATTTACTCGCAATCCATATTCGGTACTCATTAGATTGTTCATTCTCTTCAGATTATCATATGATTTTTCTTCACTTTCATTCAGGAATGTCATCAGGATAGGAATGTCATCAGCGAATCGTGTAATTGATAACCTTCCAGCATGAATTTTAATTCCACTCCTGAAACTTCCTTTTATTTCCATTATTGCTTCTTCGGTGTACAGATTGAACAATAGGGGCAAAAGGCTACATCCTTTTCCTACACCCTTTTTAATCCTGGAATTTCGTTATTGGTTGTCTACTCTTACTATTCCCTCTTGTTTCTTGTACATATTGTATATTACCCGTCTCTCCCTGTAGCTTATCCCTATTTTTCTCAGAATCTCGAACATCTTGCACCATTTTACATCGTCTAACGCTTTTCTTCGGTCGACAAATCCTGTGAACGTATCTTGATTTTTCTTTAGTCTTGCTTCCACTATCAACCGCAACTTCAGAATTGCCTCTCTGGTGCCATTACCTTTCATAAAGCCAAACTGATCGTCAACTAACACGACAGATGACAAAACAAAAAAAAACAAAAAAAAACGAATATTACTCCTGTTATACCGTTTTCTGCTGCTGTTAATATACCATATATTCATCTATTCATCTGACCAGAAATACTTGTCTTCTTTACATTTCACTTCACTGACCCCTAATATATCTAGACAGAGCCTTTGCATTTCCCTTTTCAGATTTTCTAGCTTCCCTTACACATTCAAGCTTCTTCCATTCCACGCACCGACTCGTAGAACATAGTTCTTTCGTTGATTATTCAATCTTTTTCTCATAGTCACCTGTACCTTGGCAGCCCTTCCCAGAGATCCGTATGGGACACTATTCCGGAATCTTTTGCCAATAGTAAGATCATCATGACACTTTTTCAATTACAGGCCGCATGTCCTGTGAATATAAGTTATGTGTCTTTAATGCAGTGGTTTCGTTTTCCTTATGCATCCTCATGCCGTTGACAATTGCTGAATTTTCCTCCTTTAGGGGAAGTTTCCCATCCCAGCAGCAAGAGAGTGCCCTGAATCTCTGTCCACTCCCCTGTCCTCTTTGACAGCGCTGTTGGCAGAATGAATGTGACTTCTTATGCCGGAAGTCTTCAACCGCCACTGCTGATTATTAATCAAAATTTAAGCGGTAGGACCGAGAACGTTGTGATTATAAACTCAAGACGCTACCCCTTTTTTTATCTCATTTTGTTCATTATTGTTCGTTCTACTTGCTCGCGGCGGACGTTCCATGACGCTTGGTCAAGTTCATCGTTGATTCATTAACTCACTTTTTGATTTTTATTATAGAGGGCAGCAAAACCTCTGAACAAACACGCTGAGCTACCGTGCTGGCAGCCCTAGACCACGGAAGACTTTCGTAATACGAATTTATAAACAGTTATATACTATTAAGCTAGAAGGTTGTTTCCATAAACAGAGATTGTGGGCTGCAATTTTCATTTTGATGAGTGTTTCTGGAAACAGGTTCAGTGTTGTCGCCTTGTTCCTACCTATAAGGAAAATGAAGAAAAATACTGTGACAGAAGAATTTGTTGAGTTCTAGCATATCTTCCCCTGGAAATGGTGGATGACGGTTGTCTCTCTCTTCAGGAGAGCACGTCTGAAAACCAAAAGCTCCAGAATTTCTACGTCTATTTCTGTACGATTGGTTTGATAATGAACATATGACAAGAAATATTTGGAATGTGGAATTAGGATGAAAGGCCCCATCGGGCTGAAAGTCCCACTGAGGATGGAACCGTAGCATAAATACATTAATATCAAAAGTTCGGCCAAGTATTTACTTATCGTAAAAATTTTTCGAGAAATACCACGGCAATCAGTTTGACAGATTAATTTTTAAATTTAGTTAGGAAAAGAAGAAATAAATCAGTAATGTTGAGACTGACAAGACTACTTCAAAGGCTTTAGAAAGTAGGATGAGAAGTTCCGTCTTATGAAAGACACCTTTTTCTTTCTGTTTTGTTTCACCCATACATGTTTCAGCGCATTAGTGCTATCGTCAATAGGTTTAATATTTATTTTTAACTTACATGATGTTATTGTCCATTTCTTTTGGCAGCTATTCTGCTACACAATATACAACTTGTCATAGTTTTGAAGTTGTGGTGCGTTCTCCTGTGTTGCTGGCGAAGTAAATAGGCTTACTTCCAGACCTACGGTCGCTTTGCACTGCACGCACTTCTTCGATTTCTCAAAACATAGGCGGAGTTTTCGCTGCCATTACGTATTGTTTAGAAAGACTCTTAATTGACGGCAACTTCAAATCATTTCTCACTTGTGTGGCCTATGCACAGACATTACTGTGAAAAAGAAAACGTCACAACCACTGAAAACTATGTAAACATTTAAAGGTCTTTTATTGCACTTCAGACTAATTTACAATGCCTTAAAATTGTAAATAATTTTAATGGGGGACGAAATGAGATTACCTACACGGTGTTTTGCTTGCAAATAACACAAAGTCGGCTAAATCTCTGCCGCAATTTGTAAAATATTCGGTAAGGAACACCGACAAGGCTAGCTCAAAGGCCATGCTCTTCTACGGAATCATCGCGGCGTTTCCTATAAGAGATTCTTAGAATCGGAGTCTGTGTGGGTGGACACTGAGTATAAAATCGTTGCAGCGGAAACTCAGGCAGATGTCCTGGGACCACGTCCATTCACTCTCCCTCGCCCCACTGCTCATCCTGCACGTAACATTCGTTCCGTTTCTTGTCACGTGTATTGATTACACAACAGTCTGTCAGTATACTGCCAAAGCAGTTATAGGCTGTGAATATAGTTGCTGTGACAACCAAAACGGAAATGTATTTTACTTTAACAATGAAGTAAATATTTATAAACACATTTGTGCAAGCTGTGCTGCATAGTATGTGATGTAGCAATTAATGTCGCTGACTGGCGTGCTGTGCGACGCCAGTTAAAACCCAATCACTATCAATTTTCTCTTTTTAGAGGGTAATTTATGATTTCTGAAAGGTTCTCAAAGTTTCTTATGTTTTTAATATTTGAGTATTCTGGAACGTTTGATGATTGCAAAAATAGCAGCACGCTCCCTCCGCCTGGGGGTTCAGCTCTGATCTGGTTGTACATTAGTGTACGAAATAAACGCGCTTTAGTGACAAGTGCTTCACTTCGTTTAGGTCCCTGCTTTCGGATTTGGACTTGGTTGTGGTTACGTCGTGACAATATATAACACTGTGATTTGTACGATTGGCGTCATGTAACATTACGACGTATGACTATCATCAGCAGCCATCATTTGATTGTAGCCGACAGTGAGATACCAGTACTGACGTACAGTCTTCCTTAAGTTTCGCGCTGTTACCACATTCATCTCTGGCAAAACATGATTTTCTGGCACAAACAAAACATTGATAACTTTTTTCTTTCGTGCATCCTAAGTTGTTTTATATGTTATGGATGACAGTGCTTAAACGAAAGTAGTTTGAAGGAATAAAGAATTATCATATGGCATCATCGATCATAAATATAATGTTGTTTTTAAACCTTATTTACCAGCTGTGAGAGGAAGAGTGCGTTTATTCAGGAATGATTCAACGGTTTGCTACATGCTGCATCAGATGAAGTCGACTTAATACAATGCTCAGAAACAGCTACTATGAAACGTTGCAATTTCGAAATTATTATTTTAACGAATTGATATATGTAGACCCTTGTGACCTACCTCATATGACAGCATATACAAATCCTTCTCCTTCATGAGATGAAACGTCAGTAACCACAACAAGGTAACGAGACTATAAGTATCCTGCATTCTGCCATGTCCTAGCGCATCATCTGTTCTTGTAATCTATGAAAGTAATAACAGAGTTCATGAGAAGTATGAACTAATGTGAGTGGGCTGATATTCGAACGTTCATCATTCTGAACACTTCTCTACTTATTTGCAACTGATTTATGTGATTCGACTGATTTGCTGGGACATGACCTTCAGGCTTGTAGCGAATGTGAGTTTTGTGGAAATTCTCAACGGGTTGACCACGTTCATTAAAGTAGAATATTGGTATTCAACAATGCAACGGGGTAAGATTTGTGCAACGTGTAGGTTCCTTTGCAAACCATCACTAAGTCCTATAGACGCTAAGATCATTAGAAACGGAATTAATTTTAAATCTGTCTGTATTACGTGGCGACAGCAGTTAAATTTCGCAATGTAACCGCAATGGAAACAGCTTGACAAGCATAAACAAAAATGATTATTTGTAAGAATGATTATTTAGCCAAGAAAATGAATTACAGAATGAGGGTTAAGAACTTTGTTTGAGTTTTGTAGATAGGAAATCGTACGTGGCATACACACGCGGGTGCAGTTTGTTTGACTGATAACAAGTCTCAGCATTTATTAAGCACACAGACAGTTTCCTTAAATATTAAAGAAGAGCTTTCAAGTGAGCGTTTGAAGAGGGACAACCTGTGGGGCGTGTGTTGCTTGATCCTGTAAATACATAAAAATGCTGAAAATCACAAAATATAAAACGAGAGTAGTAACACTGCAGAAAGTGAACAAATTTTTGAATACTGGTAGAGCGAAACACGACATGGGAGCCAGCATAGCGTGCGGCAAACCGTTAGCTTACTGAAGAACACTGTTAAAGGGGAAACAGAGGAAGTCTCCCAAAGCAGTTGTATGGATACATTATTTGTAATAAACTCTGCCCAAAAATACTTTTTACATGACAAGCAAATTCCCATTGAGGCCCATTAGTCAACACCGAAATTCTATAAAAGTAAGTCGATTTGCAAAGGAGAATAAAAAACTGAATCGAAAGAGCCGAATTGACTTGCTACCGAGGCGAATTTATAACATGAGCAAGGGTGCGCAGATACTCCTGCTCACATTGGCTCAGGACTCAAACCCATTCACACTCTGGTTTCAATCCGAATGCAGAAAGAAGAGAGTGAAATCTGGTTTCGCGGGACAGAGCGAATCAGGTTGTGGAAAGGGACCAAGGTCAGTTACTGTTAGTTATACAAGAACACACACAACTTTATTCCTCAAACCAACGCACAGTTTTTTCTTTAAAACAACAAGATCAATTCCCGGCTGAGGGCCTAAGTAACTTCTTCAGAATAAGTTTAAATGATTGCTTCTAAAACACCAGGATTTAAAGTAACGGCTGAAGACCTTACTTAAGCAAAATTACAATATCTTCTCGGCTAAAGGCCGAAATAATATCTCAGATCACCTAAAGAAATTCTTTAAAGTCCAGGCATTTAAAAATTCCGGCTAAAGGCCATATTACGGAAAATTCAAGTTAATTTTTCGGCTGAAGGCCCAATAAAAAACCTTTCTTTACATAATAAAAGAGAGGCTCTAAAGATAAGCTTTTACACTGTACAACAGTAAAAAAATCTTAAGAAAACTTGAAGTATCTTGTCGGCTGAAGGCCCAAACAATTACTTAAGAATAACTAAAGATAACCTTAAACATTTACAGAACACGGCTGAAGGCCGTTTCAAGACTTCAAGATAATTAAAGAGAAATCTTACAGACAAGGATTTCCATTTTAAAGCCACAGATTCCGAAACAAACGCGGCTGAAGGCCTAAATGCAGAGCAACAATAATTTTAAATGAAACACGGCTGAAGGCCTAATCTTGAAGTTGTTATAAAGTTCGGCTGAAGGCCATATACTAAACATAAAACAGACAATATTAATACACGGCTGAAGGCCTCGCACAGTACCTACGACCAAATAAAATGACAATCACAAGCAAGGGTTGCAGCACAACCTACGGACGGCTGACGAACTAACCAACCGCCTAATCAATTCCCTTCCGCCTGACCAACAGCATGACAATCAAAAGTACCAGCGAAGACAAGGATCGCAATATGATTATGTCTTAATGATTAGCGTATAAACACAGTCAAGGCACAATAAACACTCAAGGAGAAAGGGAGAACAACACCAAGCTGTCGAACTACACACCGTGCCGGACAGCATCGACACGGCGAGGAAAACACACTGCCACAAAACTAGGTGTCGGACATTTGCCACAACGGAAATTTGCCACACCGGACATTTGCCACGGTTTTACCTGCTCCGAAGGTCGGGTCCCTTGTCCCCCACCCGCTCCTCCTCCTCCTCCTCCTCCTCACGCGGCCGCCCAGTTTGCTTTCGAAGTTCCGAACGTGACATCAGTATGGAAGATATTACAACAAACAAGGGCAGGCCTCCTGCTCATTACAAAGGTTACGCGTATCTTAAAGAGAGGGAGTCTAAAGAAGGTGTTGTTACATGGATGTGTTTACCCTGAAAAGCGGATCATTGCAAGGGAAAGCTGCGTTCGAGGAACGCAGAAGTGTTGAGCGTATTAGAACATCTCTGTGGACCACATGACGATGCAGCTCTGAAAGTGACAAAGCAAGTGGAAAGGGCGGAGAGAAGATCTCAAGAAGAAACTACACAGTTATCGGAGATATACGCGGATGAAATAGGAAATCTACATAATACAGTTTATGACTTTGTTACAGTGATGCCTAATTCAGAATCTATGAAGAGAACCATGCGTCGTCGACGGAGTCAAGAGCGGGGGAACCAACAACAGCCTAAGAACTCTTATGAAATTGATCTTCAAGAAGATCTATTAAAAATGGGCGATGGCAGTAGTTTTCTTCTGGAAGACGATCGATTAGAGGCGAGAATAATGATTTTTAGTGGAAGCAAAGTAAAAGAAATTTTAAAAACATGTGCCTATTTTTTTATGGATGGAACATTTAAGAGATGCAACAAGCAGTTTGTACAGACCTTCACCATACACGTAGACTTAGGAGTCCCGATTAAAGATACAAACATTATTCCTATTGTATTTGCACTGGTCCCTAATAAGAAGAAAGACACACATGTTCGTCTGTTTCGTCTGATAAAACAGGCAGTGTCTGAGTGGTGTCCTAAACAAGTAAAGATGGACTTTGAGGCAGCTGCGATATCGACCATTCGTCAAGTTTTCCAACAACTGAAATACACTCCTGGA
The DNA here is from genome assembly GCF_021461385.2 of Schistocerca piceifrons. Lineage (NCBI taxonomy): Eukaryota > Metazoa > Arthropoda > Insecta > Orthoptera > Acrididae > Schistocerca > Schistocerca piceifrons. The sequence continues at coordinate 1,034,396,524 of NC_060138.1, forward strand.
AATGGAAAAAAGAACACATAGACACCGGTGTGTCAGACCCACCATACTTGCTCCGGACACTGCGAGAGGACTGTACAAGCAATGATCACACGCACGGCACAGCGGACACACCAGGAACCGCGGTGTTGGCCGTCGAATGGCGCTAGCTGCGCAGCATTTGTGCACCGCCGCCGTCAGTGTCAGCCAGTTTGCCGTGGCATACGGAGCTCCATCGCAGTCTTTAACACTGGTAGCATGCCGCGACAGCGTGGACGTGAACCGTATGTGCAGTTGACGGACTTTGAGCGAGGGCGTATAGTGGGCATGCGGGAGGCCGGGTGGAGGTACCGCCGAATTGCTGAACACGTGGGGCGTGAGGTCTCCACAGTACATCGATGTTGTCGCCAGTGGTCGGCGGAAGGTGCACGTGCCCGTCGACCTGGGACCGGACCGCAGCGACGCACGGATGCACGCCAAGACCGTAGGAACCTACGCAGTGCCGTAGGGGACCGCACCGCCACTTCCCAGCAAATTAGGGACACTGTTGCTTCTGGGGTATCGGCGAGGACCATTCGCAACCGTCTCCATGAAGCTGGGCTACGGTCCCGCACACCGTTAGGCCGTCTTCCGCTCACGCCCCAACATCGTGCAGCCCGCCTCCAGTGGTGTCGCGACAGGCGTGAATGGAGGGACGAATGGAGACGTGTCGTCTTCAGCGATGAGAGTCGCTTCTGCCTTGGTGCCAATGATGGTCGTATGCGTGTTTGGCGCCGTGCAGGTGAGCGCCACAATCAGGACTGCATACGACCGAGGCACACAGGGCCAACACCCGGCATCATGGTGTGGGGAGCGATCTCCTACACTGGCCGTACACCACTGGTGATCGTCGAGGGGACACTGAATAGTGCACGGTACATCCAAACCGTCATCGAACCCATCGTTCTACCATCCCTAGACCGGCAAGGGAACTTGCTGTTCCAACAGGACAATGGACGTCCGCATGTATCCCGTGCCACCCAACGTGCTCTAGAAGGTATAAGTCAACTACCCTGGCCAGCAAGATCTCCGGATCTGTCCCCCATTGAGCATGTTTGGGACTGGATGAAGCGTCGTCTCACGCGGTCTGCACGTCCAGCACGAACGCTGGTCCAACTGAGGCGCCAGGTGGAAATGGCATGGCAAGCCGTTCCACAGGACTACATCCAGCATCTCTACGATCGTCTCCATGGGAGAATAGCAGCCTGCATTGCTGCGAAAGGTGGATATACACTGTACTAGTGCCGACATTGTGCATGCTCTGTTGCCTGTGTCTATGTGCCTGTGGTTCTGTCAGTGTGATCATGTGATGTATCTGACCCCAGGAATGTGTCAATAAAGTTTCCCCTTCCTGGGACAATGAATTCACGGTGTTCTTATTTCAATTTCCAGGAGTGTATATGGATTCTATTTCCATATGAAGAAGAGTTTATGGAGAAGAATTAAAGTTTTCGGACTAACTGAGGAGTACCGCTAGAACGAGGATTTAAGACTTCACGTCAGCGTGTGTGCAGCGCTGGCAGTTGTAGAAGCGGAGGACGTAAGCAATGGATGGATTGAGATTCATGCAGAAGCTCCTTATAACGGAAGGTTCTCTCACTTTCTTGACTACTTTGTGGATAACTGGCTAGAGAATGAGGATATCGCAATAGAAATGTGGGACTGTTACGGAAAAAGCCACCGAACGACGAATGCTGTTGAAGGGTGGCAAAACAAAATAAATAGTATTATTGGAAACCCTCATCCTAGAATCAACTATTTGGTGGAGTGCTTGCAAAGGGAAGCAGAGCTCACAAACTGCATGTACATGAAATTGGAAATGAATCTTGAAGGTAAGAAGAGGAAGAAGAAGTACTTGGAGCTGGACGACAGGATAAAGAGAATCGTAAAGAATTATGAAGAGACTGGCAACATTAGGCCTTGCTTGAAAGCCATTGCCCACATTCAGAAACTGGACTAAAATACGTTAAAAATGTATTAAAAGCTATGAAGACCACTGAGTCCTCGCAGATTACTAAGATAAAATTATTAAAACATTGAAGCAGCATTATCGGAGCTAATATTAAGTTGTAATTGTAAATAGAGTGTAAATTAGTTCAGCGTGTTTAGGCTGATTTTACACACGCCAGAATGGTAGATGGTCATTTATCATTTTCACGGTCCAAAGCCTGTGCAAAGTGTGATGCGAATCAGCCTTTAATGTGAAAATTAAAAAGTGTTTCAAGCCTCACAAAAGCATCCCTATTGTTGACACGTTAAGATAACTTTTTCTACCTTCCAATATTATGGAATACTATTAAATAATTGTGAGCTCTAAAATAATTTTCTGAAGTTTCAGAATCGCAACGATCACCTAAAATATCATGGTTTGTTAAACTGATAGTATACGCTTTTGTTAAAGAAAATGGGAACTTAACATTTGAATTGCACCTAAAATTGACATCCCAAAACTGATCTGATCCTAAGGTTGACAATTTTGGCACCTCAAATATTTTTTATTTAAGTTTAGCTGCAAACATTTATAGTAGATGTAAATCTACTTAAGTACATTTAAATATAGTCCTTTAAAAATTAAAATTTCTTACTAAATTGTTGATTGTCTTTAAACAGGTTAGAAAAGCAAGGAGCTTACTACTGAAAATTAATTTCTACTAAAGAACATCAGATTCAAATGTATTAGGCCTACTTTTCTTATACATTAGAGACTTTTTGAAAAGATATTTGACCATTTCCTCTGTCGCTGACTGTGTAATTTCAGTTGCTTTGCAACACCAGGGATATCTACTCCTAAATCATGTTTCCAGCTGTTCTCATTTCGAATTCTGGGATATTTACTTCGTCTTCTTTGGTGAAGGAATTTCGGAAAATGCATTTACTAACTCCACTTTAGTGGCACTGTCTACAGTATCATTACCATCGCTGTCGCGCAGTAAAGGTACTTACTGAGCCTTTCCGCTGGTTTACTTAACATGGGACCAGTATCTCTTTGGATTTTCCGCCACGTTTCTAGAGCGAGTTGTGGAAGCCATTAAATGCATCTCGCATTGAAATCCGCACCAAATTTCGAGTCTCAGTAAAACTTCACCAATCTTGGATATTTTGCGTTCGTCTAAATTATACGTGCCTTTTGCGGTGCTCCGGCAACAGCTTTCTGTCGTTTTTTGTGTACCGTGGGGGATCAGTTCCGTCTCTTATTGATTTATTTGGTATGAATATCTCGAGTGCTGTTGATACTATTTCTTTGAACTTAAGCCAGGTGTGGTCTTAATTTACATAGTTTGTAAAGATTGTAGACTACCTCTTGGAAAGACGTCACCCGGATGTTTAGCTGCTTTTATAAATAGATAATTTCCCGTTTAGTTTTGGTGAATTTTTTTGTTACGGAAGTGAGCCTCGCTACAACTGCGTGTTCACTAATTCCTGTATCCGGCGTGATGCTCAGGATTATTTGTGGCTAAGAGTTCACGTGTGTTTTCGTAACCATTTAGAAATGGTTCAAATGGCTCTGAGCACTATGGGACTTAACATCTGTGGTCATCAGTCCCCTAGAACTTAGAACTGCTTAAACCTAACTAACCTAAGGACATCACACACATCCATGCCCGAGGCAGGATTCAAACCTCCGACCGTAGCAGTCGCGCGGTTCCGCACTGAGCGCCTAGAACCGCGAGACCACCGCCGCCGGCGTAACCATTTACAATTTGAAAGGCCTCGTCAACTAATTGTTAAAAATAATTTAAAAAAAGCATTTAGAACAATTACGGAACTTGTTTTCTATTTACAATAGGGTATGAAAACGTATTTTTGTCGGTCCGCAGCTCGTGGTCGTGCGGTAGCGTTCTCGCTTCCCGCGCCAGGGTTCCCGGGTTCGATTCCCGGCGGGGTCAGGGATTTTCTCTGCCTCGTGATGACTGGGTGTTGTGTGATGTCCTTAGGTTAGTTAGGTTTAAGTAGTTCTAAGTTCTAGGGGACTGATGACCATAGATGTTAAGTCCCATAGTGCTCAGAGCCATTTTGTATTTTTGTCAACATGCGGAAGGTAGATTGAAGTAACTGTCAACTATAATTGTATGAGTAGGGTACCTATTTGTGATGAGACTCAAGTTTTCCTTTCTTTGAACTGTTCAGCAAGTGTTTCATGTGAGACAGTGGGTCGGTAAAAGGAGCCAGTTATTAATTTATTCCGGTTGTCGAATATGACCTCTGCCCATACTAAGTCACCGGAACTATCTGCTTCAAAATCGATTGTGAGCTTACATTATTTTTCCTTAAGTTGTCCTTCTTGTTTCTGTTGTAGTACAGATAATTACAATTACGGTTTTTCCCTCCAGAACCTAAGATGCTTTCTCTGTGACCCTGTGAATACCAGAGCTAAACAATGTAGAACAACAATATACATTACAAGCGAAGCATTATGTATTACTTCATTTCCTTATTTTTAACATTTTAAAATTGTAAGTCGACTTTAGATGACATGTCAATCATAGATGTTCTTATCTCTATTTAGTGAACGTGTTTTCAGTTACGTTTTGAACATTGTCCCGCTACACTTCACTAACTAATGTTTTTAGAGAGTAAATTAATATGGAGTACGTCGTTCTTCTTTTCAAACATTCACAAACCCATTTATTCTTTCCCTATTGTCTTTGGGGTATGCAGTTGTACTAATTAATGTAGGCACAAATGCAGTGATCAGAAAGAAATGATTAGCGTACATTCGCATTCTCGTTTCATGGTGAAAGGAAGCTACCATATAGACAGAGGAATCTATATTTATACTTGGCAGAACTAATTACATACTGACATAATCGTCGGTATTGCTTTCGTTTCCCAAAAGTTATAAATATTTCGATTTCGGAAAAGAAGCTCTGTATTTGGCCAAGATGTCGAAGAAGAAGGTCCGTTACGTACTCGTTGTATCGAGTAAGATGTGGAGACGGCGGTTTGAAAGCGGACAGAGGTAGTGCGGGGAAGGGCGTCCCTTACCTGTGGGATCGCTACTCAAGCTACCTGGCGAAGGCAAGCTACCTGGCGAAGGGGCAAGTGTGGCAAATGTCCGGTGTGGCAAATGTACGGTGTGGCAAATGTCCGGCATTCCAAAGCTACGCTAACGCCCAGGTCAGGTAACCTGAACGTTGACGGCCACAAGGCAGAAGATACGCTGGTGCACGTCACTAATAAATTATAATCATTTCAAAGGTTAAACATCATACAAGGATACGTCTGCAAAATTTTGACGACTCCAACACACCATCACGCTGGTATTTGCGGGGACAGCCCAGGATGCAACAACCAGCAATCAACGAAGAGATGTCACAATGGTTGAGCTTTCATGACAGGTTCACTGATTACTCAACTCCAGTATGTAGGTGCGGTGGACGACGAACTTAGCAGTTCTCGCAGCTAGTGCCACACAACTCCGACGATAGTTTGTAAGAACGTACGAGTCTGGCGATATACCATCAGATTTTCGGGAAAACGTCATCCTCACAATTCCAAAGATTGCAAGAGCCACAACTGCAAGAATTATCGTCCAGTCAAGTTAGTAGCTTATGCATCCTAGTTGCTGATAATAATAATAATATACAGAAGAATGGAAAAGAAAATTAATGATTTGTTAGATGACGATAAGTTTGGCTTTATGAAAAGTAAAGGCACCAGAAACGTAGCTCTGACGTTGCGGGTGAAGATGGAAGCAAGGCTGAAGAAAAATAAAGACACGTTCATAGGATTTCTCGACCTGGGGAAAGCGTTCGCCAATGTAAAATGATGTAAGACTTTAAAAATACAGAGAAGAAGATGGGTAAGCTATAGGGAAAGACGGATCACACACAATATGTACAAGTACCAAGAGGAAACAATAAGAGTATAAGACCTAGAACGAAATGCTCGGATTGAAAAGGCTGTAAGACATGGATGTAGTCTCTCTCCTCTGTTGTTCAATCCATGCGTCGGAGAAGCAATGACGGAAATAAAAGAAAGGTTCAACAGTGCGATCAAAATTCAAGGGGAAATGATATCAAATGGTTCAAATGGCTCTGAGCACTGTGGGACTTAACATCTATGGTCATCAGTCCCCTAGAACTTAGAACTACTTAAACCTAACTAACCTAAGGACATCAGACAACACCCAGTCATCACGAGGCAGAGAAAAACGATATCAATTTTAAGATTCGCTGATGACATTGCTATCCTCAGTGAAAGTATAGAAGAATTAGAAGATCTGTTGAATGGAATGAATAGTTTAATAAGTGCAGAATATAGACTGAGAGTAAATCGAAGAAACACGAAAGTAATGAGAAGCAGCAGAAATCAGAACAGCGAGAAACTTAACATCGTAACTGGTGATCACGAAGCAGAAGGAATTCTGCTGCCAAGATACCACAGTAATCCACGATGGACGGTGCAAGGTGGATATAAGAAGCAAACTAACACTGCCAAAAAGGGTATTCCCGGCCAAGAGAAGTCTACTATATATATGGGTATTAATTTGAGGAAGAAATTTGTGAGAATGTACATTTGGAGCACAGCATTGTATGGCAGTGAGATATGGACTGTGGCAAAACCGGAACAGAAGAGAGTAGAAGCATTTGAGATGTGGTGCTGCAGAAGAATGTTGAAAATTAGGTGGACTGGTAAGGTGAGGAACGAGGAGGTTCTCCACACAATCGAAAGGGAAAGGAATATTTGGAAAACAGTGAAAATTAGAAGTGACAGAATGATTGGAGAACTGTTAAGACATCACGGAATAAGTTCCATGGTACAAGACGGAGTTGTAGAGGTTAAAAACTATAGACGAAGACTGAGATTGGAAAACATCCAGCAAATAATTGAGGACATAGGTTGCAAGTGCTACTCTGAAGTTGGCATAGGAGAGGAATTTACGTCAGTCAGTCAGAAGACTGATGACTCGAAAAATAAATACTTGGACACTAAAACACGAAGAATAGGCAGTATTCCAACGGCGACTCGTATGCTGCCCTGGCCAACGCTCACTGTGACCACACAGCGCTACTCAGTCACTGGCGAAGTACTGGCTGTTCTTCGTTTTCCACGGTCCCTGTCAAATGAACACGTAAACTACACTTTAAAATCTTTTATTCGTAATCGGAAACAAATCGACGGCTTCCGTCGACACTCAGCATCGCATGAAATACACTCCTGGAAATTGAAATAAGAACACCGTGAATTCATTGTCCCAGGAAGGGGAAACTTTATTGACACATTCCTGGGGTCAGATACATCACATGATCACACTGACAGAACCACAGGCACATGGACACAGGCAACAGAGCATGCACAATGTCGGCACTAGTACAGTGTATATCCACCTTTCGCAGCAATGCAGGCTGCTATTCTCCCATGGAGACGATCGTAGAGATGCTGGATGTAGTCCTGTGGAACGGCTTGCCATGCCATTTCCACCTGGCGCCTCAGTTGGACCAGCGTTCGCGCTGGACGTGCAGACCGCGTGAGACGACGCTTCATCCAGTCCCAAACATGCTCAATGGCGGACAGATCCGGAGATCTTGCTGGCCAGGGTAGTTGACTTATACCTTCTAGAGCACGTTGGGTGGCACGGGATACATGCGGACGTCCATTGTTCTGTTGGAACAGCAAGTTCCCTTGCCGGTCTAGGAATGTTAGAACGATGGGTTCGATGACGGTTTGGATGTACCGTGCACTATTCAGTGTCCCCTCGACGATCACCAGTGGTGTACGGCCAGTGTAGGAGATCGCTCCCCACACCATGATGCCGGGTGTTGGCCCTGTGTGCCTCGGTCGTATGCAGTCCTGATTGTGGCGCTCAGCCCGCATCTCGTGGTCGTGCGTTCTCGCTTCCCACGCCCGGGTTCCCGGGTTCGATTCCCGGCGGGGTCAGGGATTTTCTCTGCCTCGTGATGGCTGGGTGTTGTGTGATGTCCTTAGGTTAGTTAGGTTTAAGCAGTTCTAAGTTCTAGGGGACTGATGACCATAGATGTTAAGTCCCATAGTGCTCAGAGCCATTTGAACCATTTTTTGTGGCGCTCACCTGCACGGCGCCAAACACGCATACGACCATCATTGGCACCAAGGCAGAAGCGACTCTCATCGCTGAAGACGACAAGTCTCCATTCGTCCCTCCATTCACGCATGTCGCGACACCACTGGAGGCGGGCTGCACGATGTTGGGGCGTGAGCGGAAGACGGCCTAACGGTGTGCGGGACCGTAGCCCAGCTTCATGGAGACGGTTGCGAATGGTCCTCGCCGATACCCCAGGAGCAACAGTGTCCCTAATTTGCTGGGAAGTGGCGGTGCGGTTCCCTACGGCACTGCGTAGGATCCTACGGTCTTGGCGTGCATCCGTGCGTCGCTGCGGTCCGGTCCCAGGTCGACGGGCACGTGCACCTTCCGCCGACCACTGGCGACAACATCGATGTACTGTGGAGACCTCACGCCCCACGTGTTCAGCAATTCGGCGGTACGTCCACCCGGCCTCCCGCATGCCCACTATACGCCCTCGCTCAAAGTCCGTCAACTGCACATACGGTTCACGTCCACGCTGTCGCGGCATGCTACCAGTGTTAAAGACTGCGATGGAGCTCCGTATGCCACGGCAAACTGGCTGACACTGACGGCGGCGGTGCACAAATGCTGCGCAGCTAGCGCCATTCGACGGCCAACACCGCGGTTCCTGGTGTGTCCGCTGTGCCGTGCGTGTGATCATTGCTTGTACAGCCCTCTCGCAGTGTCCGGAGCAAGTATGGTGGGTCTGACACACCGGTGTCAATGTGTTCTTTTTTCCATTTCCTGGAGTGTATTTGATGAACACACAGCAAAAACCCAATTCTAAATAGCTACCGAAACATCAGAGGCAAACCGCATAACGACTCTTAGGAGGGACACTGTGCTTGCATGCCTCTTTGGAATCAAAATTTTGATACGCACTCAGCATCGCATGAAATATTTGATGAACACACAGCAAAAACCCAGTTCTAAATAGCTACCGAAACATCAGAGGCAAACCGCATAACGACTCTTAGGAGGGACACTGTGCTTGCATGCCTCTTTGGAATCAAAATTTTGATACGCATTTACCTAATTGTGACTGAATGCTGCAAAATGCCCATAGTTTCGAAACGACTGACACTGTACATGGTTGTCCAGAAACCTGTTATAGTCAGCACTATCTGTTAGCATGTGTAGTGGACACATCCTTGAATATCAGTAACTTTTTCACACAACCTTTATTAACATCACCGTACGTCGTACATAGCGAGGATGCACTGATTCGAATGGTCTGCACCACATTCAGATCCGGCCAACACCTCGAAATGATTTTTGCCGTGTTTTTTCTGAGCAAACCATAGGCCTATATTTTTGTTTCCTTATGGTCCTGTCACTGACTTTCCGGGCTGTGCTGTCTTGAAAGACGCGTCTGGTCCCGGCGGAGGTTCGAGTCCTCCCTCGGGCATGAGTGTGTGTGTTTGTCATTAGGATAATTTAGGTTAAGTAGTGTGTAAGCCGAGCGACTGATGACGTTAGCAGTTAAGTCCCATAAGATTTCACACACATTTGAACATTTTGAAAGACGCCCTGTGAGGCTGTTTATTGTGCGAATTTTAAGACTGGCGTGGCATGGCGGGGTGGTGGTGGTGGTGGCGGGAGGGGGACGGGGGTAGGAGCTACAACAGGAATTACAGATCGCCCCACAGTCGCCTCAGATACACGTCCAGCGCTTTCTTCAGCAAATTTCGATATGATAATAATTTAACTGTGGCTGACCATCTGGCTCAAATAGAATGTGTCGTAGCTCGCCATTAAATAAGCTGTGACAACAAGGTGAGCCTTGCTTGAGATATTTTTTTATACCGCTACATCACTAACTGCGAGGAGTTGCCAGAAGTTGGCGATGGGGGGGCTAACAAGAATGAATGAGCCAGATAATATCGACGCTTCATTGACTCTGGAGAAACGGAATAGTTAAAATTCTGATCATCATAGATCAACCTGTAACAATTAAGCATTTCTGTGAGGTGACAGACGGCTCGCTGTTCTCGAGGAATTAGCGTGTCGGATCTGCCAAACTAGAGCGAACTATAGTGAAGCGCCAAAGAAACTGGTATTGGAATACATGTTCAAATACAGTGATATGTAAACAGGCAGAATACGGCGCTGCGGTTGGCAACGCCTGTATAAGACAACAAGTGTCTGGCGCAGTTACTAGATGGGTTACGCTGCTAAATGGCAGGTTTCAAGATTTAGGTGAGTTTGAACGTAGTGTTACAGTCGGTGCACGCGCGATAGGACACAGCGTCTTCGAGGTAGCGATGAAGTGTGGATTTCCTCGTACGACCATTTCACGACTGTACCGTGAGTATCAGGAATCCGGTAAAACATCAGATCTCCGACATCGCTGCGGCTGGAAAAAGAACCTGCATGAACGGGACCAACGGAGACCGAAGAGAATCGTTGAACGTGACAGAAGTGCAACCATTTCGCAAACTGCTGCAGATTTCAGTGCTGGGCCATCAACAAGTGTCAGCGTACGAACCATTCAAAGAAACATGAGCGATATGGGCTTTCGCAGCCGAAGGCCCACTCGTGAACCCTTGATGACTGCACGCCACAAAGCTTTACGCCTCGCCTAAGCCCTTCATTGGACTGTTGATGACTGTGAACATGTTGCCTCGTCGGACGAGTCTCGTTTCAAGTTGTATCGAGCGGTTGGACGTGTACGGGCAAGGAAAAAACCTCATGAATCCATGGACCCTGCATGTCAGCAGGGGACTATTCAAGTCGGTGGAGGCTCTGTAAAGGCGTGGGGCGTATGCAGTTGGAGTGATACGAGACCCGTGATGCGTCTAAATAGGACTCTGACGAGTGACTCGTACGGAAGCATTCTGTCTGATCACCTGCTTCCATTCATGTCCATTGTACATTCCGACGAACTTCGGCTATTTTAGCAGGACAATGTGACACACCACACATCCAGAATTGCTACAGAGTGGTTCCAGGAACACTATTCTGAGTTTAAACACTTCCACTTACCGCTAAACTCCTCAGATATGAACATTATTAGCATATCTGGGATGTCCTACAGCCTGTTAATCAGAGGAGATCTCCACGCCTTCGTACTCTTACGGATTTGTGGACGGCCCTGCAGGATTCATGGTATCAGTTCCCTCCAGCACTACTTCAGACATCAGTAGAGTAGATACCACGTCGTGTTGCGATACTTCTGCGTGCTCGCGGAGACCCTACACGATATTAGGCAGGTGTGACAAAAAAAAATGGCTCTGAGCACTATGGACTTAACATCTGTGGTCATCAGTCCCCTAGAACTTGGAACTACTTAAACCTAACGAACCTAAGGACATCTCACACATCCATGCCCGAGGCAGGATTCGAACCTGCGACCGTAGCGGTCACGCGGTTCCAGACCGAAGCGCCTAGAACCGCACGGCCACACGGGCCGGCTACAAGTGTGACAGTTTCTTTGGCTCTTCAGAGTACATTTTAGCCATGCTATTGGGGGGGGGGGAGGGGTGGTTGTAGCTATCACGAAGTAAACCGCGGCTGTCGGAAAGGCAGCAGATAATCTGAAAGGTTATTGCGTGTAGTTTTTCCCTGGCGAGTGGCCGTTGGAAGGCGGTGTGCTGCGTGAGGGAACCATCACAGTGTGAACTCAAAGGCTGCAAATCATTTCACAGGTTCTGCATGAGTAAAACCAGTAATTAATGAAGCTGTTTGAAAGCCAGTGGTCCAGTGGTGCTCCATGAAAAACTAAGAACTACACTCCTGGAAATTGAAATAAGAACACCGTGAATTCATTGTCCCAGGAAGGGGAAACTTTATTGACACATTCCTGGGGTCAGATACATCACATGATCACACTGACAGAACCACAGGCACATAGACACAGGCAACAGACCATGCACAATGTCGGCACTAGTACAGTGTATATCCACCTTTCGCAGTAATGCAGGCTGCTATTCTCCCATGGAGACGATCGTAGAGACGCTGGATGTAGTCCTGTGGAACGGCTTGCCATGCCATTTCCACCTGGCGCCTCAGTTGGACCAGCGTTCGTGCTGGACGTGCAGACCGCGTGAGACGACGCTTCATCCAGTCCCAAACATGCTCAATGGGGGACAGATCCGGAGATCTTGCTGGCCAGGGTAGTTGACTTACACCTTCTAGAGCACGTTGGGTGGCACGGGATACATGCGGACGTGCATTGTCCTGTTGGAACAGCAAGTTCCCTTGCCGGTCTAGGAATGGTAGAACGATGGGTTCGATGATGGTTTCGATGTACCGTGCACTATTCAGTGTCCCCTCGGCGATCACCAGTGGTGTACGGCCAGTGTAGGAGATCGCTCCCCACACCATGATGCCGGGTGTTGGCCCTGTGTGCCTCGGTCGTATGCAGTCCTGATTGTGGCGCTCACCTGCACGGCGCCAAACACGCATACGACCATCATTGGCACCAAGGCAGAAGCGACTCTCATCGCTGAAGACGACACGTCTCCATTCGTCCCTCCATTCACGCCTGTCGCGACACCACTGGAGGCGGGCTGCACGATGTTGGGGCGTGAGCGGAAGACGGCCTAACGGTGTGCGGGACCGTAGCCCTGCTTCGTGGAGACGGTTGCGAATGGTCCTCGCCGATACCCCAGGAGCAACAGTGTCCCTAATTTGCTGGGAAGTGGCGGTGCGGTCCCCTACGGCACTGCGTAGGATCCTACGGTCTTGGCGTGCATCCGTGCGTCGCTGCGGTCCGGTCCCAGGTCAACGGCCACGTGCACCTTCCGCCGACCACTGGCGACAACATCGATGTACTGTGGAGACCTAACGCCCCACGTGTTGAGCAATTCGGCGGTACGTCCACCCGGCCTCCCGCATGCCCACTATACGCCCTCGTTCAAAGTCCGTCAACTGCACATACGGTTCACGTCCACGCTGTCGCGGCATGCTACCAGTGTTAAAGACTGCGATGGAGCTCCGTATGCCACGGCAAACTGGCTGCGCAGCTAGCGCCATTCGACGGCCAACACCGCGATTCCTGGTGTGTCCGCTGTGCCGTGCGTGTGATCATTGCTTGTACAGCCCTCTCGCAGTGTCCGGAGCAAGTATGGTGGGTCTGACACACCGGTGTCAATGTGTTCTTTTTTCCATTTCCAGGAGTGTATGTTCGTGGAACAGTAACTTCAGGTTTCTGTAGGCATCTTCTATATTTCTGATAGCGAAGCACGTTTCTACAGCTTTTCATTTCATCTCTAGCCATTTCTAGTTTATCATTTTTAATTTCTATCAGTTTCTATAGATGTCTGCATTCCCCTTTACCTGAATCAGAATTTACAATTTGGAAGATTTCAAATCAAATAAATCAAGATGTACACATAACATTCAATGAAAATTTCTAAAATCATTAGGAGTAGTGGCAACGAAACAACTATTCGTGTTTGTGTATGAGTCTGGCGATATACTACCATCTGACTTTCCGAAAATCATCGTCCACGCAATTCCAAAGATTGCAAGAGACGAGAAGTTAGAGAACTATCTTACAATCAGCTTCACAGCTCATACATCCAAACTGCTCACAAGAATAACACACAGAAGAATGGAAAAGAAAATTGAGGATGAGTTAGATGACGATCAGTTTGGCTTTTCGAAACGTGAAAGCACGAGAGAGGCAATCCTGACATTGCGGTTGATGGTGAAAGCAAGACAAAAGAAAAATCAAGATACTTTCATGGGTTTAGTCTATCTGGAAAAAGCGTTCGGCAATGTTAAACTGTCCAAGATGTTCGAGCTTCTGACAAAAATAAAGATACGCTGTAGTGAAAGAAGAGTAGAATGTCATATGTACAAGAACCAAGACGAAACAATAAGAGTGGATGACAAAGAGTGAACTGCTTGGATTAGAAAGGGTACCAGTATAAGAAAGTCTTTCGCCCTTACTGTTCAGTCTATACATCGAAGAAGTAATGTTGGAAATAAAAGAAATGTTCAGGAGTGCAATTAAAATTCAAGGTGAAAGGATGTCAATGTTGATATGCTGTCGACATTGTTATCCTCAGTGAAAGTGAGGAAGAGTTACAGGATGTGCTGAAGGAATGAACAGGCTAATGAGTATGCAATATGGACTGAGAGTGAATTGGAGAAAGATGGAAGTAATGAGAATTAGCAGAGATAAGAACAGCATTTGTGATGTGATGCTACAGAAGAATGTTGAAAATTAGATGGACTGTGAGGGTGAGGAATGAGGAGGTTCTCGGCAGTATCGGCGAGGAAAGGAATATGTGGAAAACACTGACAAGAAGAAGGGACGGGACGATAGGATACCTGTTAAGACGTCAGTGAACAACTTCCATTGTACAAGAGGGAGCTTGAAAACTGTCGATAAAGACAGAGATTGGAAATGCATCCAGTAAATATTTGATGACATTGGTTGCAAGTGCAACTCTGAGTTCAAATGGTTCAAATGGCTCTGAGGACTATGGGACTTAACATCTGAGGTCATCAGTCCCCTAGAACTTAGAACTACTTAAACCTAACTAACCTAAGTACATCACACGCATCCATGCCCGAGGCAGGATTCGAACCTGCGACCGTAGCAGTTGCGCGGTTCCGGACTGCAGCGCCTAGAACCGCGTGGCCACCACGGTCGGCAACTCTGAGTTGAAGAGGTTGGTACAGAAGAGGAATTCATAACGTGGCGCATCAAACCAGTTACAAGACTGATGACTAATAAATAAATAAAAGAATGTAATGAATAAGGTAAACAGGCTCAATTTTTCCCAAATATTGTTTGATGTATCTGTTTGTACATATTTTCGCTAGCAAATTAACGTCGATATTTACAAATGTTGTTTTATTTCTCATCAGTTAATCACTCACAGTTGGTGAAGGACATCCGTTATGTAGTTCACTTTGGCCATTAGCAAACTTTACCGTTGTTAGTTCCTCAATTCCGATAGTGTTCTCGGGCTTTCGTATCACCGACGATAACTCATAACCTCACTTTGCCCGTTCGGTATTCCGCTACGTGAACTGACGTGATGCGACGTGACATGTAGTGTGAGTATACCCTGACGTGAGTGTGCGGTGACGTGACTTTAAGTGACGGCCAGTGTGAATTAACCTTAACTCGCCCCTTAGTCTCACAGAAAATGACCGGGACTATTTTTAATGGCAGGTGGAACGTAACAATCAACATCCATGTAATTCGGTAGATCTTCAAGGTTCATGATTGACTTCATCTCTATACGGCGTACCCGGGAAAGCTTCCACACCGTACTGAGGACGTAATCAAGGCTATATGCAGGACCACTGTTCGGTATTAACGTAATATCGCTTGGGCGTAACTAATGTTATGTCTTGTGTGTTGAGATTTGTGGAAGATGTTAAAATGTGCCCCTACTGCTGATTTTCTATTATATGAGCCTTATGTGTCTTTCGTGTTCCATTACGCGTGTTCTTGCAGGACCACTCATCTAACCAAAGTAACAGGGCGTAAACAAGTTTACTTTGTGTATACCAGAAGCAGATGGTCGACCAGGGCACGCATGATTTTGTTGCTGCTGCGGTAGGTCTGCTTGATGACCTCTCGTGCGGGAACTTTACCAATGTACACTGCCGCCCCAAAACGTTAAGGTTCGACGGATATTTTACTTGCAGCAAACTCGGACACTGCTCGCTATAAAACAGAAAATAAAATTGATGTGCAATAAACAAACTTATTTTTTTACACATATTCTGACTACCTAATGGCAAAAAATAAACAGCAGGAAGTGTTATTATTTGCACATAAAATATAACATATTCGCATCAACCTGATATTATAAGCTATACGTAAAGGATAAAGTTGTAAGTTCGAAGTTATCAGACACATGCGGAAGTGATGCGCCACTGGGTTTTCTGTCATCAAAGGTGCTGCACGTTAACGTATTCATGAAATCGTAATAACGTGGAAAAATCTGATACAGAAACTCCGATTCGTCCATTCAAATTCGTCATATCAGCCAGTGATACACTCGTTTCTAAAATGCGTGGCCCCGCATTGGTCACATCGAAGTGAAATTTAAACGCATCGTGTCCGTCATTCCAATGAAACAAGCGACAAAGGCCACAAATACTTCATTACTGATGCCCGTACATCAAAGTTGTGCGCCCGGGTAATGAGATTACGCACCATGCTTGCCAGAACAGTTCACTTTATCATACTGCGCATCTCTCGTTGACATTCCGTATAATTGCCAGTAGCGTGTTTATTACTGGGTCGGTGTTCCCCTTTTCAAACGAAGATATATTTGCATCAGAATTAAATGTTAAAAAAGTATAATTATTGCTTACATTGTATGAAGAGAGCTACTATATACAACAACTATTCTACGTCTTGTACACTATTTTCATCGTGATATACTTCATACCAAAACATGAACAGCTGCTTGTTTTAAGTTTAACGGAATTAAGCTATACGAGCTCTTTTCAGAAATAATTCACAGTAATGTGAGCGAATCACTTTCTGATAGCTGCAGGAAATATTACTTCTACTCAACAGAAGTGATACTGAATGCAAAAGTTGTGCCTTGATGCAAAATATTTGTTTCAAGCAACTTAGTCTCTGTAATTTTTCTCCACTGTCAGAGCGCTCTTCATTCTGAGAATGTAGGACGCTTCGAAAGGCATACATAAACAGCGAAATTAAATTGATTTCTTATATTATTTATAGTTAACTAGCTACAAGGATCCGTTTCGGTTGCTCTTTTTTGCCATTTGTTTTCAGAATTTTCACCTGTATAGCACATAGCTTATGTCACTGTATTCCCATAAACCACATGTGATGTTTTGCTTCCGGGTGCAAAGACGAAAAGGTTTTGTGGTTGTCTAGTACACGACAAGCTACGTCTTGTTGCCCGTACGAGCAACACCATTCCTTTAAATTCACTCAGCGACGTTGTAATTTTTGCCCTTGTGGCTAAGCTAAGCTTACCGGAAATTCGGACCTTCTTATACTGAAATACTGAAGCCGTAATGTTTGTAATATATACCGACTCGCTTTTCTCTTCTACATTTAATATATAATGCATACAAGATCTTTTGCAGAGATCTAGTTGTAGCACTGAGCGACAGTACGAATTCAGTTGGGAAGTTCACGCTTTCATCATGGTTCGTCATTGTATCAATAGGTTTAAATATTCTCCTTCGCTGGTATAATTCTCCGTATTCGATGACTTGTTTGCTGAGCTACGTGGTTTTTTTTTTTTTTTTTTTTTTTTTGCTAACATCGTTCGTTCAGACAGTCATTCGCTCTTTACGAGTTTATCTTTATAAATGGATACACGTTTTGCATGAGCTGTTTCTCTGTGTTTAGTACGTTGCACAACTCATCAATCAAGTCTATTTTGCTGGAGTGCTGATCGATGTGATATACTGTATGTATTCCAAGCTGAATTTTAAAAGTTTTGAGACTAGGCTAGAACGCTGGAAAATACTCGTTAACATTTGAGAATATTCTTCAAATCTCGGCAACGTAAATCAAAAAGCTCGAATTTTTTTCCATGAAAAATATGTTGATGCGAAAGAGACAGAGTTCCTGGTGTCAGTCACGATGTGATGGCGATCACTTCTAACATCTTAACATACATGACAACTACCATCATACAACCACTACAGTGTATAACAGGGGACACAAAGGCAGCATCAAACAAAAAGGTCAGTGATTTGGGGGGGGATGTTTTAGTGATGTCGATAACTTCTCCCACCACGTAATTTACGGATAAATTGCTTGACAAAAAAAGTCCAGCACCCAAAAGACACGACCGATGTCAATGTAACTTTGTACACGCACAGACCAACAGTGGGAATGTAAATTGCAATGCTCTGTGTCAGGTAGAACGACTACCACAGTTCATGAGGGTTGTTAGTGTTTAGTATCGTTACTATGCCTAGTAAAGGGCGTGAACAATGTCAGTTTTTGAGTAATCAATGTGAAGGACATGAAGATGCTGCATACACGTGTGATGCAGCTTTACTAGCACCTAACATAGTTTGAAAACGACCGCATTCTGGTTCGCCATTTGGGCAGCTGGTGAAATCGTATAACATTCAGCTTACTGGTGGATCTGGATGTGAGAGTGGTCTGATGATGGGCACATGGGAACATGAGGCCAGTCACACTCTTCATAGCGGTTCCAGTCGACCAGATCCGATCACTACAAGGGAACATAGCCATATTGTGCACCAAGCAAGCATAACCCCTTCACATCGGCATCTGCCATTCAAGAATAAGCAATGGTCAGTAGTAGGGTAAAGAGAGACTGAACGTGCTTTGTTTGTGTGGGTTGCATACATTCAGGGATAACCATACATTCAGAGGAACACTTTATTGATTTATGAACTCCCCCCCCCCCCCCCAAGCTCACCTTAAACTATTGTTGTACTAATTGATTTTTGACATCCTGGGGGTTGATTTATGACCCTCTGGGGATAAGCCATCCTCCTGACAAACCCCCAACCCTCCCCTACCCCTCCTCCTCCAGCAACCCTCTGGCAAATCCCAAACCTCTCCCCCTCATCAATACAAGCACATTTTTTATATCAAATTAATTGGACAATTAATTAACCCCATCAATTACTTACAGCCTCACCCTTCTGGGAAATCCCCAGCCCTACCATCCCTTCCCCACCACTTTCCCCTTACCCACTCAGGAAAAAATTGGCAGAAAAATCGCTCAGTCTGTGCAGAGCTGTTGGTGTGAAAGGTGCAAGTATTATTGTGTCCAGCAACTATGTGTCCTAATCATGTAATTAAATTGATGCAGAATGGAAGTGCTGTCTCATTGGCAAATTTCTGTGTGTGTGCTCACCTTTTCATACATGGTTCAACTGAGCTAATTCACAATTCCACTATCAGAGGACATCATACCAATTGCCCCCTCCCTACTCACCCCTCGCAGAACAAAATTAGTGGGAAGAATCGCTGAGTTGGTCCACTGGAAGGATCCTTCAACAGGAAATTTAATTACACTGTAGAGGGAATTATAATATATTATTCAATTATATAACTCAATTTTCAGGGGTAGGATTTCTCTTTTATTTGGTGGGAAAAGCTCATCATTCCCTGCTGTTCTGGAGGATGCAGGTCTAGTAAAATACATCGAAAAAAGTAATTAAATGCATATGAATTTTCCGTTCACACAAGGAATACCCTCAACATAAAACAATCACAGTACATAATTACACTGTTACAGATCGACCTAAATGTATCTGTCGAAAAAAACAATGTTCTGATTGCACACACGTGCTTCTTCATGCATGCCATCCATAAAGAACCAGGCAATGATAAGGTCGTGGCTGCATGGGCATTGAACACAAGGCATTGGCTTTGGGAGTACCAGGCTGACATCAGTAGCAACCTCCAGTTGCTTAATCCCCAAACAAAGCATCAGGTGCTGCCCCCCCCTCCCCCCCAATACCAGACTCAATGCTAGTTTTGCTCTGAAATACACACCTTCCATACCAGACCAGTGGAAGAAGCTGCTCTTTATACTCACCCTGCTGTGTAGATACTGGCTGAGTTAGTTTACAATATCACTGGCAGAGGACACTGGGAGAAGCAACCTCCCCAACCCTCCTCCTTCCATTCCTCTCCTTCCTTCCCTCTTGCCCATCAGGTTACTTCCTGTTGGACAAAGCATCAGGTAGTGGCAACTTTTTTATATTGATACCTGAGAAATTCCTGTAAAAACATATGCTCTCTCTGTCTCTCTCTCTCTCTCTCTCTCTCTCTCTCTCTCTCTCTCTCTCTCTCTCTCTCTCTCTCTCTCTCTCTCTCTCCCACCCTCCTTCCCCCCTCCCCCCCAGGCATCTGTGTGTGAACCAATGTCTCCACACAAATGAAGGTTTTCATATCTACTCAGAATACTGTGTTCCTATTGGCTGCTACTGGGGAAAAAAGGGAGGATTGAAGCACTTTTGCTATCAAAACTAAAGGGAAATAGTTCATTTGCAGTACCCTAGCGAATTGATTGTTTAACAATTTACGTGAGTCAAATAGATCGCTTAAAGCACTCACCACCATCTTATAATGATTTTCTTAGCAATAAAATATATTTTCAATGTTTCAAAATCATATGCAATCATTTTGCTAGTAAAGTAATTAAATGTCCGTCACAAAGAGATTGTAGCGCTAAATCTGTTGAAGATCTTATATGCACCAATATTTGACATCACAAGCACCTTCTTCACCCCAACGTTCCCACTAAACATATCTGGGGGAACATCCTGCTGATCGCACACACTTGCTATTGAGAACAATGTACCATCTGCCGACTGTTGGGAGCCGTGGCCTTGTATCATCACATGTGCGCCGGTTGGAAGACATCTGCACATACATTGGCAGCTGCAAGCCCATCCCACATCATCTCTCAACTCCTCTTCCATCAAAATATCGCTTACCTACCGTATTCTCATTAAATTCAAAGTCTTCGATATACAGTATTTAAATCCAATTGATTTCAACTAGTAAGAGATGCCTCCCACCAAGCCATAGACCCCTGCTAATTCTCTCAGAATCCCATTACGTTTCGACTGCATTGTTCCATTACAAAGAATGCGGTCTAGTCCCCCACCTGTCACTGACTTCTGCAACATTTTTGAAGAAACCAAGAGCACTGATTCCTCATATTGGCAGGGCATATCGCACCCAGGTATATAATCACAGTTTCAATGACCTAGTTGGCGACCATCATGAGCTCCAAATCATTAGACTCTGCTTCTTTTCTTTTTATGGCTTGCAGTGTATGAATGTACGAGAAACAATGGGTATTCTACAGTACTTAAACCCATAGAGCACAAATGGTATGGGCAATTAATTGTCAATCACATTGGTGCAGGAATGGAATTATTTTCATAAACCCAGACGAGCAAGTAAGCATCCTCATACATCCATGTTTTTGTCGTATTTACCACAGTTTTACGTTTTTTTCATCAATTTTCGTAATTCTGCTAGG
Organism: Schistocerca piceifrons; assembly: GCF_021461385.2. Taxonomy (NCBI): domain Eukaryota; kingdom Metazoa; phylum Arthropoda; class Insecta; order Orthoptera; family Acrididae; genus Schistocerca; species Schistocerca piceifrons. The sequence continues at coordinate 1,034,417,539 of NC_060138.1, forward strand.
TTGTCCGTAATTTAAACTCATTATATCAGTTTACTCAAGATCCAAACCATCACTCTCGGCGACTTATCACGTCAGTGAAACGTCGTACATCGTCGATTTCGTCTTGCTATAATCCAATGACACTGCAGTATGATTCTCAGTTTCTGTCTCATTAAAAAAACACCCCTCTCCATTACCCCACGAGGACTGTATACATGTAGACACATCGCAAACCATGTTACATTGCATATACATCATAATGAAAATACTGTTTCGTAGTGTAGTAGGAAATAGCTAACAACAAAGAGGAGGTGCATTAACTAGGCTCTTTAGCCGAAACATTTTATAAATTCGGTAAGATCTTATTACAACTGGCCATCTCTCCGTATGTGGCTGGGCGTCACAAAGTATTTTCGCATTCGTGGATCTTTAGCAAAACTCTAGATGGTATCTCTATGCATCTTGTGACTGTTCCTCTGTCTTTAACCAACATTCCCATCAACACTGTCTCTGATGTTTGGAACCATCCAGAAGTAGGAGCGCACTATATCCACTACATTCGACATCTCATGAAGGAACAAACTGGTCTAAATTTCACATTATCAATACACTTCGATATTTTACTTTCTGGAAGAGCATAACACTTGTTCCAAATTTACACAACCGACTGACACCTGTGGTATAGACCGGTATTCTCATCCCAATACAGCAACTACCACCCCATGAAGAATGTTCTTCAACAATCTTACTCAAATCACTCATCGAGTTACACATGGGCTCTTTAGAAGCAGGCATGCTAAGGACATTGGCACCCCCCATTGGCGTATACCAGATATGAGCATGACATATTTGAAAGTGTTCTGGTGATATAACGAACGTTTAAAAAGAAGAAGAAACTTATGGTTTATGCATAATAGGGCTACAGACATAAGGTGTTATAAACATTTTATGTAAATAACTTGTACTATCAATTCTGTAGTATTGTTGTTGGGCTATTAACTCTGTACTATCATTGTAGAGCTTGGACTCGTACCAGGATGATATAGGAAGGGCTACTCCGTTCTGCACTTAAATATGCTGTAATATTAAAGCACCGTGGTTTCCGATACATGCAGTGCTGTTATTATGCCAACGCAGAAAATATATTTCCAAAAACTGACGTACATTCACCCTGAAAGTTTTCTGTCCCACTCACTATGGTGAGAATCTTTAAGATGGCAGATCGACTACTTTCTACATCAAAGAAAGAAAAACGTAGATTATTTGTGATACATAGCACTATATGGCTTTCCAGAGATGTAAATTATTCACTGCTCAGTGTTCACATCTTGTGACGGTTCGTCCTACAAATGACCATCTGCAATGGAAAATGCTTGAAACTACGATATCTTATGAAGAAAAAGACGAATGTATAGCAGTGGTGTTTCGCATGCGAAATCACACACCATTCTACACTAACCCCGTTAACAGTACACAGTCTCTTCCATACACACAACATCTGTCAAGTAAATGTATACACAGGGATTGCAGTACCTCAAGAATCCATTTCATCACCTTAGAATCACTGCAGTTATAAAACTGAAGACACGATTTGTATTCGACATGAGGCAGATCAATGGAGTACTTCACTTACATCTTTTTTCATCTAGAGGAGGTTGCCAAGATAGGTTTTCCATCGGTTTGGTGGAAATGATTCATCACCCATGAGCTTGCAAGTCCTCTGCTGGAAGTGGTATGCAGAGGGTTGCTGTTAATTATCATATGTACATAGCACTCCTAGTCACACACAGAACATGCAGTTGTGTAGAAGTAGACCGTAGGCTATTCCACACAGCATACACCCTGAGAGAACAACAGAAAAAAATGGTTGACTGCGTAGTAAATGCCACATCCATCTCTCCAGAATGCATCATCAGTCTGTCATCAAATCATACTTCATTACAACCCCTCCCAACTTGTTGCTCCTTCAACTTCCTATCGTGCTTTAACACAGGTCCACATCAATTTAGAGGCAAGCATCAAGACAGCAGTCAACTTGTTTGGAGACCTATGACCTCAATAGACATACAACAGAATTTTAGTCGCTGGAATAAATTGTTTAACTTAGATGACCACCAAATACAGAATCATAGCTTTATATATCTCAGATCACAAGCCCAGATGGGACCCCAAAGTTATCAGCTACCCCTTTATATCTTTTTATAAAGTACCCTAAGCTAAAGAGCATTTCATTACCAGCTTGTGGACTTTAATATACAAGTACAGAATGGATGTGTGTTTAATCCTGTGCAAGACTGTTTACGTGACATTAACTCTAACAACCAGAATTTACAATGTGTTTCGGTGTACTCTCTTTCAATCACAACCATGTAGTGTCAGCTATCAAATACGTTACAGAACAGTTGCTACATGGTTTTAGCAACATTCTGCTGTATGTCTATTGAGGTAATAGGGATACATACAAGTTGATTGCTGTCTCTGATGCTTTCCTGGAGAAGAGAACCATCTGCATCTAAACTGACATGGATCTGTGTTAAAGAGTGATAGATAGTAGAAGGAATAATCATTTGAGAGCGATTGTAACGAGGTATGGTAGTCTGATGACGCATTCTAGAGATAGGGATGTCATTTATTAGGCGTTTAGGCTCTACCGAGCAAGGTGGTGCAGTGGTTAGCACACTGGTCTCATATAGGAAGGACAATGGTTCACGTCTGGCCATCCTGATTTAGGCTTTCCATGATTTCCCTAAACCACTTCAGGCAAATGCCAGGATGGCTCTTTTGAAAGGGCACAGCCGATTTCTTTCTCCATCCTTCCCTCATTCAATGGGACCGATGGCCTTGCTGTTTGGTTCCCTTCCTCAAATCAAACAAACAACCAATTAACTTGTTGCTGTCTCAGGTTATATAATTTGTATGGTATAACCTGTGTTTGCCTCCTAGAAAACTGCATGTTCCGTGTGGCACTTAGAGCACTATCTACATACAACCATTAACAGCAACCCCCTCCATACCACAGTCACCAGAGGACTTGCCAGTGAAAGTGTGATATTTCAACACCCCCTCTACACAAACAAAGATGTAAGAAAAGTCCTCTATAGCCCTTCCCCATGTAGGATACGCATTGAGTCTTCAGTTTTATATCTGCTGTGATTCAAAGTTACTGACAGCGATCTGTCAGGCACTGGAAGCCTTGTGTATACATTTGCTTGACAGATTTTGTGCATGTGGAAGATACTGTGTTCTGTTCTGGGGGGATAGTGCAGCATGGGGTGTAATTTAACATGCCAAACATAGCTGCAATGCATTTGTCTATTGTCTCATAAAATGTCATAAATTCATACATTTTCCAAAGTTGATGATCATTTATATATATATATATATATATATATATATATATATATATATATATATTCCTTTGGCGTAGAAGATAGTTAAATCATCTTAAAGATTCTTGCCATAGTGAGTGGGACAGAAAACTTTCAGGATGAATGTATTTCAGGTGTTGGAAACATTCCTACATTGATGTATTAACAGTATTGCATGTATTGTAAACCACACTGCTTTAACATTATAGCATGTATAAGTGCAGAACTATGTAGCCTCAGGAGCGTTTGTTTATGTTCTACAATCATATCTCTGTTTCCATCATGTTCTTGGCATGGAATCCAAACTCTACAACAATATTACAAAATTGATGGCAGAAGTGATTTAAATCAAATGCTTCAAACACCTTGTATCTAGAGCTACATTATGCATAAACCGTAAGTTTCTTCTTCTTATTAATCGTCTATTACATCACTACAACACTCAACTATATCAGGCTCGTATCTGCTATAGGCCAATAAAGGTTGATAACCTCCTCAGCAAACCTGTGTCTAGAGATATCGTAACTGATTGAGTGATGTGAGTAAGATTGCTACAGATCAGTCTTCCCAGGGTGGTAGTTATGGTACTGGGATGAGAATAGTAGTCTATACCATAGGTGTCAATTGGTTGTAAAAATTTGGAACACATGTTAGGCTCTTCACAAAAGCAAAATATCGTTGTGATGTCTTCCACATTTTTGTTAATAAGAAATAATACCTCTGTCTTTTATTCCAACTATTCTGTATGTTGGGAGAGCAGCTTAACTTACACCATACGATGTCCAACTTTCTGTCAGATCCATTGGATCGAAATGTGTTAAATTCAGTTTAGCAGTTGACACAGACCTCAAAGTCATGGTGGGAAAACAAAACGTATGGCAGTGTACAAAAATGTAGTCACATATTGCTAGGATATGTTACAGCAGAAGCCCGCATCTTGTGGTCATGCGGTAGCGTTCTCGCTTCCCACGCCCGGGTTCCCGGGTTCGATTCCCGGCGGAGTCAAGGATTTTCTCTGCCTCGTGATGGCTGGGTGTTGTGTGCTGTCCTTAGGTTAGTTAGGTTTAAGTAGTTCTAAGTTCTAGGGGACTGATGACCATAGATGTTAGGTTCCATAGTGCTCAGGGCCATTGTTACAGCAGAAAAACAGTGTATCAATGTGCTTATGAAAGAACAACACAGGAACCCCCTCTTGTGGCTGATAGTCTGTGGGATATGGTCCTCCTGCAGCACGTGCGACAAAACTTCACACAGGTTTGTGCAAGTGACTTCAATCACTGGCAGTCTGCTCCAATGGGCCAATATGTATACATTCAATAGGATCACCACATATGCTGGATGTCAACACGCAGACGATATTTCTTTGTAATATACCAGAAGAGAGGGATGAGGTAATATCTTATTGATGTGACGTGACGTTAGAGTAGTTTTTATAGTGTGTTGTTTCAATACAGTGGGTATTATGAAAATAATGGGGGGAAAGAGAGAGAGAGAGACAGACAGACAGACAGACAGAGAGACTGCACTGACAACAAAGTCTATGACACCATTACACTGCCATATTTCTGATGTGGTAAACATAGGAATGTGATAAAGGAGATCATAACATGTACAGAGTGCTATTTATAGTCTGTCATTCGATACTGATGAATTTCAGGTGTTATGCTTCTGAATTTCTTTGTGCAGTTTGGGAATACTCTGCATCACTGTGAATTTTCCCCTTGTACATTAGTGTGCTATTTTTCTCATTGTGATAGCTCTCTACCTAGTCAGTGATGGGTGGGGGACTAGACAGCCTCCTAACTAATGGAACAGTGTTGTCTGAATGTGAAAGAATTATCAGAGGTCTATGTGTTGGAGGGAGATATAATTTGCTCGTGGAAATCTTGTGGATTCAGATGCCATATATCAATGAACGTAGGATTTGCGAGAATATCGTAGGTAAGCGATACTCTGACGAGAGAGGAGTTGAGAGGTGAGCTCTATAAGGCTTCTTTTAAGTGTTGTGGGTGAACATATTACAACCTTTCACGTATGTCTCACAAAGTGATGCAATGAGAAAAATTGGAGGTGATATGAAGATTTTTATCAAGAGGGATTCAGCAGTAGAAGTCCTGTCTTACGTTATCTCCATAAATAAGAGATAACTTTCTTCCATGAGATCTGAGTGTCTATAAATGGATAAAATGACATACTAGCAGGTACACTAAATTTACATTCACTTCTTTATGCTTATTTTGCAAGCCGTCGTACTGTGTCTGGCGGAGGGCACCTGTACCTCTACTAGTCATCCCCTGTCCTATTCCTCTCGCAAACAGAGCGAGTGAAAAAGATTGCCTATGTACCTCCTCATGAGCGCTAATTTCTCATATCTTATCTTCATAGTCTTTAGCAAAATGTTGTTGGTGGCGGTGGAATCCTTCTGCTGTCAGCTTCAGATGACAGTGTTCCACGAAGATAACATAACCTTCCCTCCAGGGATTCCCATTAGAGCTATAAAAAAGTGATTACTGTGAAAAGTGATTCTCACGATTAGTTTAATTAATTAGCCTTTTTTTGGTTCATGCTTTGATGCAACTATCCATGAATTCTTCTCCTGTGCAAACCTCTTCATCTCAGAGTAGCACTTGTAGATTATGTCCTCAGTTATTTGCTGGAAGTATTCCAATTTCTGTCTTCCCCTACAGTTTTTGCCCTCTACAGCTCCCTCTAGTATCATGGAAGTCATTCCCTGATTTCTTCCCTTCTCCTTGTCAGTGATTTCCGCATATTCCTTTACTCTCTGATTCTGTGCAGAACCTCCTCATTCCTTAACTTATCAGTCCACTTAATTTTCGACGTTTGCCTGTAGTATCACATCTCAAATGCTTCGATTCTCTTGTGTTCTAGTTTTCCCACAGTCCATGTTTCACTACCATACAAGGCTGTGCTACAGATGTACATTCTCAGATATGTCTTTCTCAAATAAAGGCCGACATTTGATACTAGCTGACTTCTCATGGCCAAGAATGGCATTTCATCCAGTGCTAGCCTGCTTTTGATGTCCTCCTTTCTCCACCTGTCATTGGCTATTTTGCTGCCTAGGTAGCAGAATTCCGTAACTTCATCTACTTTACAAACATCAATTCTGACGTTAAGTTTCTCATTTCTGCTACTTTTCATTACTTTGGTCCTTTTTCGACTTACTCTCAGTCCATATTCTATATTCATTAGGTGGTTCATTCCATTCAGCAGATCATGTAATTCTTATTTACTTTCAATCAGAATAGCAATGTCGTCAACAAATCGTGTGATTGATATAGTTTCACCCTGAATTTTTATTCCACTCCTAAACCTTTCTTTCATTTCCATCATTGCTTCTTTGATGTACGGATTCAACAGTAGGAGGAAAGACCACAACACTGTCTTACATCTGTCTAAATCTGAGCACTTCGTTCCAGGTCATCCACTCTTATTATTCCCTCTTGGCTTTTGGACATGTTGTATATTACATGTCTCTCCCAATAGCTTACTCCTGTTTTTCTCTGAATTTCGAACATCTTGCACCAGTTTACAGTGTCGAACGCTTTTTCCAGGTCGACTAATCCTATGAAGGTGTCTTAATTTTTCTTTACTTTGCTTCAGTTATCAGCTGCAACATCAGAATTGCCTCTCTGCTGCCTTTACCTTTCCTGAAGCCAAACTGATCGTCACCTAACAGATCCTCAATTTTGTTTTTCATTCTTCTGTTTACCATTCTTGTCAGTAATTTAGATGCATGAGCTGCAAAGCTGACTGAGCGATACTTCTCGCACTTGTCAGCTCTTGCAGTCTTCTGAATCGTGTGGAAGATATTTTTCAAAAAGTCAGATGGTATATCGCCAGACTCAAACATTCTACACATCAACATGAATAGTCGTTTTGTTTCCACTTCCCCTAATGATTTTAGATATTCTGATGGAATAGAATGCTATCTACACCTTCTTCCTTATTTGATTTTAAGTCTTCCAAATCTCTTCTAAATTCTGGTTCAGGCAAAGGGGAATGCAGACATCTATAGAAACTGATAGAGAATCAAAATGGTAAACTACAAATGACAAGAGATAAAATGAAAAGCTGTAGAAACATGTTTAACAGTCGGAAATATAGACTGTGCCTACAGAGAAATATAGATTGTGCCTATTCCACATACAGGGATTTTAGTCTGCTGTGGAGTGCCACTGGCTTTCAAATAACTTCATTAATTACTCGTTTTACTGATGCACAACCTGTGAAATGATTTGCAGCCTTTGAGTTCACACCATGCTGGTTTCCTCATGCAGTGCACCACCTTTGACAGCCGTGGTTTACTTCGTTGTTGCTACCGTCCACCAATAGCATGGCTCAAATGTACACTGAAGAGACAAAGAAACTGGTACAATTGCCTAATATCGTGTAGAGCCCCCACGAGCACACAGAAGTGCCACAGCATGACATGGCATGGACTCGACTAATGTCCGAATTAGTGCCGGAGGGAACTGACACCATGAATTCTACAGGGCTGTCCATAAATACGTAATAGTGGAAGGGGGTGGAGATCTCTTGTAAACAGAATGTTGTAAGGCATCCCATATATGCTCAGTAATGATCATGTCTGGGAAGTCTGGTGGCCAAGTCAGACTGGGTTCGTGAGTTAGCTACATCAAGACAGGTGGCAAAGTTTAGCTGGCTTGAGACTTCTTCACAGCAAGAAACTGTTATTCGATGCGATGATGGTTTTAAGTAAAGGAGCAAACTTTGCACGCACGCCCGAGGTTTTACCAATACCAACTTTCATCAGCACTGTTGAAGAAGATGTTCATCTTCTTTCTATGGAACTGGCAGAAAAAATTAGACACAAAACTTGTCGAGCAGTTATGAAGGCTCGCCCAAAAAGGGTGTTGGGTTGGGAAGTGGGAAAGGGGGCTGAGGAAAGGGGAGGGCTGGGGATTTCCCAGGAGCAGGAGGGTGTAATTAATTGATCAATTTCGTTAATCACCCAATTAATTTGATATCATTAGTGTACTTGTATATTCGATGGGGGGAAGAGAGTTGGGGACTTCCCAGAGGGTTGGGGGTGAAAGAGGGGAAGGTGGAGGGCTGAGGTTTCTCAGAGGGTTGGGTTATCCCTGAGGAGTCATAAATCAACTTCCAGGTGGTCATAAATCAGTTAGCATAACAATAGGTTAAAGGGTGGGGGAGGGGTCATAAAACAATCAAGTATGCCCCTGAATGTATGGTTACCCCTGAATGCATGCAACCCACACAAACAAAATGTACCTGTTCTCTCTTTACCCAACTACAATGGACTCCACAATATTCTGTGTAATCCTGCATCACCGGCTGGAGACTAGTATCAGCTGGGCTAGTGATATGTCGCAGTGTACATTGCAGTTAACATCAATGCAGATGGATGCAACTTGAATGGTGACATGGCGAGGAAGCATGAAATGCTCATAAAAAGCATGGTGACGTTCAGTGGTTAACTGTGTTTCTGCATTAACCCAGATGACCATCATTGCTGAGTAATTGGCGACCTAAGAACAGGTCTTATCCTTCTGATGATTTGGTGAAACACATTACTCCTGGTGTCATGGCGTGGGGAGCCATGGGATATGACATCATCCACAGCTCGTGGTCGTGCGGTAGCATTCTCGCTTCCCACGCCCGGGTTCCCGGGTTCGATTCCCGGCGGGGTCAGGGATTTTCTCTGCCTCGTGATGACTGGGTGTTGTGTGATGTCCTTACTTTAGTTTGGTTTAAGTAGTTTTAAGTTCTAGGAGACTGATGACCATAGATGTTGTAACCTCCCCACAAAATAATTTAAGTGTAACTTCCCCACAAAATTCTTTCTCATCTTAGTGTAACCTCCCCACGAAATTAAATAATTAATATTAAACAATATTCAACTTTAGTGTAACATCCCCACAATAGTGTAACCTCCCCACAATATTCTTTCTCCAGTGTAAACTCAAAACAGAAAAATTCCTAAACCTCTCAACAGTAAAAAATATAATTATGTCGTTCACATTCAGTGTAACGTCCCAACAAAAAATAAATTCAGTAACCTGGTAATAATACAATGTAACTGACCTCTCTATTAAATTGTCGCTCACTTATAATTTTTCAATAATTGACTGTGAATTTAACCTGGTAAATTTTGGACGTCAGCAGTGCTGCGTCATGGCCCTGAAAGATCATTCTGAATAAAAAAAAAGAGAAATTCTTAGCTCAATGAAGTCGCCGGATAACGCATATATATACCTGCTCTTACAATAAATTTTTCTGGCACAGCCCTGTGTAATGCTGGCCGATAGATTTGTCATTTAGGAAAGGAAACAACTGATTTTTCTTTTGCAATAATCGGGATGATCATGGATTGGAGAAATTAGTAAATTCTTTAAATTGAAATGAATGGTTGTTAAAAATTACTTTATACGAGAAAGATTATTTTTAAAACATTTACATGGGACTTCAGCTAACATTACTACATATGCGCGAGGCTGCTTTTTACCTTATACAATAATGCTCAGGCTCCGGCATCGCTGCACCGCGACTGGGCCAGCCAACACGATACACCAGACCAGACCAGAGCAGACCACTCACTAGTAACAACTTACTGCTACAGCTACACAGTTCGTACTGCAGCCAACACTGCTCTGTGGTCGGAGATTCTCTTATACCTTGCAGGCAGCACATGAGCAATACATCGAAATTACATCTGCTCGGACCTCTTACAATGTTAAGTCCCATAGTGCTCAGAGCCATTTGAACCATTTGATATGACATCAGGTTATGGTTGGGAGTGGCTGATCTAACTCTAATCTAATAATAGTACATCAATGTTATGCTGCCTCCTCATGTCACCCGGTGACCTTTTTCAACAGGACAGTGCTCATCCACAAGTGGCACATGTCTCCACTGCATGATGTCGAGGGACCCCCATGTACAGCAGGATCACCAGATCTGTTAGCAACAGTTGACTTCCGCAAGGCGTTCGATACAGTTCCCCACAGTCGTTTAATGAACAAACTAAGAGCATGTGGACTATCAGACCAATTGTGTGATTGAATTGAGGAGTTCCTAGATAACAGAACGCAGCATGTCATACTCAATGGAGCGAAGTCTTCCGAAGTAAGAGTGATTTCAGGTGTGCCGCAGGGGAGTGTCATAGGACCGTTGCTACTCACAATATACATAAATGACCTGGTGGATGACAACTGAAGTTCACTGAGGCTTTTTGCAGATGATGCTGTGGTGTATGGAGAGGTTGTAACAATGGAAAATTATACTGAAATGCAGGAGGATATGCAGCGAATTGACGCATGGTGCAGGGAATGGCAATTGAATCTCAATGTAGACAAGTGTAATGTGCTGCGAATACATAGAAAGATAGATCCCTTATCATTTAGCTACAAAATAGCAGGTCAGCAACTGGAAGCAATTAATTCCATAAATTATCTGGGAGTACGCATTAGGAGTGATTTAAAATGGAATGATCATATAAAGTTGATCGTCGGTAAAGCAGATGCCAGACTGAGATTCATTCGAAGAATGCTAAGGACATGCAATACGAAAGCAAAGGAAGTAGGTTACAGTACGCTTGTTCGCCCACTGCTTGAACACTGCTCAGCAGTGTGGGATCCGTACCAGATAGGGTTGATAGAAGAGATAGAGAAGATCCAACGGAGAGCAGCGCGCTTCGTTACGGGATCATTTAGTAATCGCGAAAGCGTTACGGAGATGATAGATAAACTCCAGTGGAAGACTCTGCAGGAGAGACGCTCAGTAGCTCGGTACGGGCTTTTGTTAAAATTTCGAGAACATACCTTCACCGAAGAGTCAAGCAGTATATTGCTCCCTCCTACGTATATCTCGCGAAGAGACCATGAGGATAATATCAGAGAGATTAGAGCCCACACAGAAGCATACCGACAATCCTTCTTTCCACGAACATTACGAGACTGGAATAGAAGGGAGAAACGATAGAGGTACGCAGGGTACCCTCCGCCACACACCGTCAGGTGGCTTGCGGAGTATGGATGTAGATGTAGATGTAGAATGTGTGCGACCAGCTTGGATAGCAACTCCACCTCAGTGCCAATATGTGGGACATCAAGGACCAGTTATAACAGCTATGTGCCAGTTTTGTCTCAGGAGAGATCACAATGGATTTATGACTCTAATCCTAACTGTATAAGTGCAGGCATCCAGGCCAGAGGGAGTGTAATGTCATACTGATAATTGGGCTTGTCCTGCTGAGTTATTTGTAATTTTAACTGAATTTTTCTAATAAATGAAATAACATCAGATACACTGTGAACCTGTGAAGTTTCATTTAATTTCCTATTCTCCTCGGTGCTTTTCTTTCTCCAGCAGGCAACTATAATGATTGTGTACTGCAGTTCTTGAGTTTTATCAGAATATATGTTTGGTAGCACAGTGTAACATTTGCAACCATTACAGTGGGAGTTTTTGTCATCGAAAATTACCAGTATAGTGGGATGTTTAGGATAAGACTGAAGTAAATAAGTTGAGCTACATAGTTTATTGAAATTGCTCCATTGTTTGTTTTTCACATTTGCCAAGTACAGTGTGATAGTTGAAAAACACGAAATTTGGATGCCAGTTTTCATATATAAATACATATACTTGTATGTACCTGATACGTTTATAACCATATTACAATGGTCAAAGACAAATTTCCTCTGTTTACCATTATTATCCATTTTAACACCTTTTCGCAGTTGTGATTCACTAGTGTAGCTCATATGCCTCGTATTTGTGATTAGTTGTCATTATATCTCATAATTTCTATACATTCTGTGTTGCGGTAATTACAAAGTATTAGGTACATTTAAGTATTCATGGATACTGAGATAAATCTGTCATTTGTGTAGCACTTTTATAATAGATACAAATTTAGATTTAGGTTTTGTTGGTGTCATCACCCACATCCCTATTGTCATCCCAATCCAACTGTGTCATACAAATCCTGCACACACACACACACACACACACACACACACACACAAAAATGTACTCATGCGCGCACACACACACACACACACACACACACACACACACACACACACACACACACACACACACATGTTATAACTGGATATTCGAAGATTGTTCTATCTTCAAACTGTCTATGCCTATCCTTTTTTGTGACGGTAGTTAGTTAATGTCTGAAGTCCGCATAAGCCGAAAAGACCTACAGTGAGCATGAAATAACACGACCCCTACCTGCTCAGACGACGTGGAAGGAGAGGAGAAAATGAAAATGGTGAGAGTTAACCCGTTAGAGGTCAGCCCGCGATGGGGTCACTGCAGTTCAACAGCTGAAGCTTATGCGCAAGCAGAAATAAAGTTCAACTAGCGAGTTTGCAAGCGATACTACTGAGAGGTAAAGGCAGTGCTGCATGTAATTCTAGAAACCGAATGAGAAATACAGCCCATTAACAACTCAGACTGCCTCCTCTGACACGTTATGTGCACAGCTCAGCAGGCTACAGCAAACTTAGGTGGCCATCCGTTTTGAACAAAGAGGTGGACTCGCTCAGTGCTGAGAACTAAAGTTCGTTTCTGTGCATAGGCCGTTATTTGTGCAAACACTGAACTAAATACAAGCACATTATAACTCCAGAATACCCACCTTTTTTTTTTAGTTATAAATACGAACCTTTTCTTCCAAGCAGAGATGGAAAATCCAATTAATCTGTTTTTATCAGTTGTGCCTTTGCTCCCAGCATCGGTGCAAACTCTAAACAAGCATATTTCATTCTCTGCTTCATTAACGGCTAACAATACATTGCATTCTGCTACAAGTTGCTAACTGAAAATTAACAGAACAAGACTACTGGTTTTGTGTTGAATCCAAATCAATCTTTCCGAGCGCTATGCTGTGGTATTGTTAACTTGCAAAGTACGTCAGGGCGTAAAACGTGGAGAGAAGACAAGTAACAACAGACAGTTTGGCAACGTAGTTTTGGAGTAGGTGGAAAGTGAGAGAAAGGAAGACGTGGAAAACATACGTTTAACCATTGCAACTTGTCTGCCTGGGACGGTATGGCACCGCCCGCAACTCGGGCGCTGGACACGTGCTGGCTGGAAAAACGTCCGCTCCGTGCGGCTAAACGCAATAAAGTAGCAACTGGCTTTGCAATGCAATCGTGTGAATGAAATTCAAACAGTGGTGGCCTGCACTCTCGCAAAAAGAGGGGAAAAAAGCGGGCGACGAGGTGAAGCGCTCGGCCCGATACGAGTCGGACAGGCGCGGTCCGCGCTGCCATTGCCGCCCGGCTGTCCTCTTAATAAGAAGATAACTCTCGCCGGCCGGCGCGTTTAATCGCAACGCTCCCCGCCCGCCCACGCTCGCTAAACACGGTACCAGAAAGCGCGCTTTTGTAGAGATGTGACTGCTGCTCCCGTATCGTGAAATTGTCGGGGCAGCTCCGGGGTATCACGGTGCAAATTACGTGTCAATCTCGTGTTCGCAACACTAGTGCTAGCGCACTGCTACTGCAGCATCAGTTTTTTCACCCAGCCGACGGGAGTCAGGATTATTTTTTTCCGCCGCTGGTCATCAGGTCAGCCCGCGCTGGCATCGGCTAAGGAAATGCCCAACCTGTCGTGTCGAAATACAGTGCGATACTGTTCCCACTGCTAGTCATCTATGCACCAAATTAGTACGCCAGATACTAGCTGCCGATACGAATTGGAATCTACTCAAAAAAAAATAAAAAGTATGTTACGTATCTCGTCGGTTCCACAAGAGAGATTACCCGAAGTATATCCGCAACCCCACCGAACACTGCAATCTCTTCCACTGCTTTCATTGGTTTGCAATGTGAGGTGCTCTAACCGCCGAGTAAAACCAACAGGAACGCTTGAGACGAGATTTTTCCTGCCATATTTACATACTTTTCTCCTTTTTTATTTAATTAACTTTTCCCGTGCTACCAGAAATGCATAAATTCTTGTATATTCAACTGTTGTGCATGTATAGTTTCTATTGTGAGGGAGCTGTACGCGCTTGAGAAATTCTTATTCGATTTGCCTCTAAACGCTGTCTGCGCTCTTCGTGAGTCTCATTGACTCGAGGGATCATGAAGTTAGCCTGCAATCCACGTGCGCCGACCGATACTTCGACGCCTCACTGAGGGCATTTTATCCAGAGAAATAAAACACGAGCAGAAATGAAATAAATGTTTGCAATGCACCAAATTACCTCGAACTGAGATCAATTTTATCTTCGCAACACACCAAAGATGTGGACACCGCCGGTAACATACCACAATACCACATCAAATTGTATTTTTTTTTTCAAAATATTAATATTCGGTGCGGAATTCGTTGTTATGAAACTGCTCACCACATTTCTTCCTTGAGATTTTCGTACAAAAATAGCATCCAGAATTCCAAAAATTTCCTTTCACACAAACCTTGTTCAGGTAATTACGAACACAAAAAAAAAACAGCGAAATCGGTCGAGCCGTTCTGAAATGATGATCCTTCATACATATGGCAATTGATTTTTATTTATAAAGATTATTCTTTGTTGCTTCCAAGCATGTCCTATGCCAGCACACTTTCTTATTCTACATCTAAAACATTGGAACTTGTGTTTTCAACTTACCATACGGTATGATTACATACTTTTTAGACTCTCACCATGTATGAGAATAAATCGCCATAGAAGAATTCAAATGGTTCAAATGGCTCTGAGCACTATTGGGCTTAACTTCTTAGGTCATCAGTCCCCTAGAACTTAGAACTACTTAAAGCTAACTAACCTAAGGACATCACACACATCCATGCCCGAGGCAGGATTCGAACCTGCGACCGTAGCGGTCGCGCGGTTCCAGACTGTAGTGCCTAGAACCGCATGGCCACTCCGGTCGCCATAGAAGTTGTATACCTAGAGTTTACATTTTGCTTGTAAGACATTTGGTGTTAATTATCACTTGGATTGTACAAACTCATACGTGAAACTCACACGTACCTCCCTCCTTTTTTACACACACACACACACACACACACACATATATATATATATATATATATATATATATATATATATATATTCACTACAGCATTTTAAGTACATGTATTTTACACTTTACCTTTTAACCCTTGATGTCTTCTTGTATGTTTATGTTTGTGCTATCTTTGTACTCCATCGTGCTTATCAATGATATTGTGATCATATGCGATTTTGTTGTTGCCTATTCTCAGCTAGTTTATTGTCTTCATTTTTAGTGATTAGCGTCTGCATTTTACGCACGTATTGTGTTCAGAATTATTCTGATTGACTTTAATTATGTACCTTGGATTCCGAAAAATGCATGATATTTAATGCTGGTTTTATAACCGCATATTTGACGTAAGTATCTTCTCATGAATGTTTTTATCGTAATTTGTGTCCTTGCAGGTCGTGTTGATCATTGTGCTTTTTGTTTTGTGTTTGCATAGTGCCGTGAACATGATCCTGGACTGAAACCGGCCAGTAAATAAATTTTAGTAAAGTCAGCATTTGTGTTATGCATTTCCTCATTATATATAAGCCAATATCTGTCTGCACAATATGTTTAAGTCATTGCCAACCACTGTAAAATAGGCAGTACTACTGTACCAACGTGCAAAACTTAAGATTCACCATCCATCTTCCTGGTTGCAGTATGACTGCTCTGAAGGTATTTTAGTAGTGACACTAGGTATCCTGGAACAGCAAACTCATTTAGCAGTTGCCGCAGCTTGTCCCACATGACATTATGAATGGCCTTTTTATTTTTAGGAAACAAAGGAAGGTAGGGACACGGAACTCACGACATTTTTCACTTATCTGCTCAGATTCGTGATTCGCTCTGAGTAGCATTGTCTGTCACAAAATCTGCTTGTTCTGCAGAAATCTGAGAGTGCAGGATTTTTTTAGAGGTTAGTTCATTAAGTATCGGACGGCTCTGCTAGCATTCGATATTAACAGCTGTTAATAGCAACTCCTAAAATGAAATTATTTCTGTAGTAGTTTCAACAACACCTACGACGAAACTGTCATGCAACCAGTTAATTATTCATATTGGGTTGCCGAAAGCAAATTCAGCCACGGTGCCACATTTTTATACTTTCACACACCTTGCATAGCTACAGATATCAAATTTTAGGAGCATATCATACTCCTTGACAGCCACAGTAAACCAAACTGACAATTCACCAATCTCTCGCCGAATTTGTCATATAGTTGATTCCAAACTGTAATACTAATTAATACCCTGGTTGGCATGTCATTGGGGGTTCTTTGCCCTGATACAATAATGTTCTTCCATTCTACATAGATTTCTTGTGGTGCCACCGCCAGACACCACACTTGCTAGGTGGTAGCCTTTAAATCGGCCGCGGTCCGTTAGTAAACGTCGGACCCGCGTGTCGCCGCTGTCAGTGATTTCAGACCGAGCGCCATCACACGGCAGGTCTAGAGAGACGTCCTGGCACTCGCCCCAGTTGTAAAGCCGACTTTGCAAGGAACAGTTCACTGACAACTACGCTCTCATTTGCCGAGACGATAGTTAGCATAGCCTTCAACAACGTCATTTGCTACGACCTAGAAAGGCGCCGTATTCAATTGATATTTATTATGTGAAGCATGTATCATCAAGAGAGATGTTCTACAATTCTGGATTAAAGTTAAGTATTACATCATCTACGTACTTTATTTGCAATTCTCAAGATATTGTCCTGTTCCAGACCTCACGCCAGTCAGCGTGTAATTAAACGCGTGCATTTCGGCCTCCTCTAGAAACACAGTGTTGGCTCTTCTGCCAACACTACATTTCTCCCACTATTATCTGTAATATTGCATCTAATGATCTTAAGTACCTAATTTTCCTCTCAGTCCTTTTGGCAAATAAATGATTTTAATTTCTAGTAACATATCATGTTTGACTTACGTAATACATACACCTTGATAACTACGGTGCGTATTGGCAGACTACTCACGTTGTATGAACAGTAAACGAAATTTATGAAAAACAATTTTGTCACAGGCGTAACGATTTGGAAAACGTTTATGATGTAATTAAGGTATATTCGGTTATTAAGACATTCATGTCGTCAAGGATCAACGCGGGAATTTTTAATAAAAGGCGAGTGCCAAATTCGTGCTGATGTAGGGCTACTTCTACTTGACAAGAATCAACATTGTTGTGTTACGCTGATTGCCGATGTGCACACCCTGCAGGGCTTCACAGAGTGCAGTGACCGGAACAACGACACTATGCCGAGCTGTTCCCTCAGCGCCGTCAACCGCACCTCATTTCTTTTGCATAGGCACGTACTAGAAACCAGATACTTTCATGATTGCGTATTACCGGATTCTTCACGTTCTGAAAATACTGTCACATAACAAAAGGGTAAAAGGGGTAACAAAGCGGATAAGACGTTACGTTATTACTCTGAAAGGAGGTAACGTGAACGATTGGCCACTTGTACCAAAATTCTAGGCTAATACTGCTCATCAGCCTCCAAAAGTTTCTCGGTGGAATCCAGGCACACCCTGTACGTGTCATTATTTACGCAAGCTGAGAAAGACAGTTTTGGGAAAGGAACCACCACGGCAGTCTTATAGAGCACTATTTTGAGGAAACGACGGAGAAACTTAATCTAGATATCAGGACGAAAATCTGTACTCTCGTTGTATCGAATATGAGTCCAGTAGCTTCAGTACAGCCTCCTCGCTAAGCGGTTTTTATCCGAGAAATACAACTGTATGAGATGGGCTTAAAAAGACTTCTCTCTGTGTCTGTCTCCTGTTGCAGCATCATTCTTACTGTCAAGCTGTGGCCAAGATTTTGACTCACCAATGCAGTTTTGCTTCTGCGTCTCACGCAGTCTGGTGGATTCTTCACTCAGTCTTGAAGAATATAGATCCAGAAAATTACCTACCTTCTTTTGTAGAAATTTTTGTGTATACAGGGTAAGTATTAACGGATGTGACATGCTTCAGTGTTCTTATTCACAGAGAAAAGGAACAAAAACTCATATCAATAAATTTCCGGAAATGTACGGTAATTCTACAATAAAATAAATAGCACTGGTACATTACATTATGCGTTACATGGTATTAATTTCCTCCATGTTACAAAAAGATGTTCATACGTCACATCGAAGATTGCCTCACTTCATCAAATTTTCCAGCCTCAAGCGAAAATCCAGCCAACACCGAAGAGTTTTTGAAGCCCACAGATGACGAATGTAGTCTATGATGCCATCTGTAGCAAAGGTCAACGTTTTGGTGTAAACTACTAACGATAGAAATTCCATAGTAAAGGTGATGCACTGTAAAACGAACTAAAAAGCTTGTTTCTGCCATTAATCCTTGCACATGTTGCAGATGATAGGGACAGCAACGGGTTTTCAACTCAGGACGTGCAGTACCGCCATTTGGCTTCCTCCATGCTGACGGACGTATCTAGTGTTGTTTCTACTAGGTTGGTTTCAGTAACACGTACAACTTAATGTTCCAGGGATGGTGTACGAGCATCACCCAGCCAACAAGAGTGCTCATCGCTCTGAGAGGACCCAAACTGACACCAACACCGCAGAAATGTCTGCAAAGGTTTTGTAAGTTGCGCGGTGCTGCCCACAATCGTAAGTGGCTCTGTAAATCCGTGCGGCCTTTCGACTGTTTCTACGAGATTCACCATAGACGATAACTTTCTCGGTTCTCCCCTGGAATGAAAATGGACCATTGCGCTTCGACTTAGCTGAAATCACACAGCATCCAACCCACAGAATAATGTTGTTCATCAAAGACATGTTGCTGTTGCGGTCTTCAATCCGAAGATTTGAAGCAACTGGCCACACTAGTCTATCCTGTACAACTTTCTTCGCCCTGCATAACTATTGCAACCTGTAATCCTTTGAACCAGATTGATGTATACGAGCCTTTGACACCCCGTAAACATTTTACTCCACAAACTTCCCTCCATTACCAAGTTTACGATTCCTCGATGCCAGAATTTTTTTTTTCCAGCACCTGAGTCAGTACCCCCTCGTTAGTCATTCCATCCACCCATCAAATCTCCAGCATTCTTCCGCAACACTCCACTTCAAAACCTTCCGTTCTCTTGGAATCATTTATCATCCAAGTTTCACGCCGTATAAGACTGCAAGCCACAAAAATATCTTCAGAGAAGCCTTCCTGCCGTATAAATTTGTATTATATGTTAAATATTTTCTCTTTCACAAAATTATTTCCTTGCTACTCTCCATTTCATATCCTCTCTACTGCGGCAATCATCAGTTATTTTGCTGCCCAAATGGCAGAACTCACCTACTTTTAGTGTCTTATTTCCTAATCCAATTCCCTCATAATCGCTTCATTTAACTGGGCTACATTCAACCTCTTTTCAAGGCACTATCCGAAACGTTCAACTGATCTTCCAAATCCTTTGTCTTCTCTGACAGAATAAATGTCACTGGCAAACCTTGAATTTTTTATTTCTGTTCCCTATACTTTAACTCATTTTTCAAATTTATCCTTGCTTTACTTTACAGTTTCATCAATGCACAGATTGAACAACAACACTGGGGACTGACTACAAACCTGTCTCTTTGCTGAACTATTGTTTCACTTTCATGGCAACTCTTACAACTGCAGTCTTATTTCTTTACATGTTATTTCTAACGTTTCGCTGCCTGTATTTGATGTCTGCAACCGTCAAAATTTCAAAACGTGTAGTCCAGTCAACATTGTCTAAAAGTTTCTCTAAAACTATAAATGCTGTAAACGTATGTCTCACTTTCTTCAAACTGAGCGAGATGGTGATATGGTTAGCACAATGGACTAGCATTCGGGAGGACCACGGTTCAAACCCGCGTCCGCCCACCCCCATTTAAGTTTTCTGTGGTTTTCCTAAATAGCTCCAGGCAAATGCTGGGATGGTTCCTTTCAAAGGGCACGGCTGACTACCTTCCCCGTCCTTCCCTAATCCGATGAGACCGATGACCTCGCTGTCTGATCTCCTTCCCCAAACAACCCAACCTCCTAAATCGCTTGAGGCAAATGCCGGGATCGTTGCCTTGAAAGGGCACCGCCGATTCCCTTCTCTGTCCTTTCCAAATTCGAGCTTGTGCTCCGTCTCTACTGACCTCGTTTTCGACGGAAAGTTAAACACTAATCTCTCCCCCTCCTTCTCTCTTCGATATGTCTTGTAGAGTAAAAGTATCGGCTCGAGTGTTCCTATATTTTTCCGGAACCTTAACTGAAGTTCCCCGAGATTGGCTTCTACAAACTTTTCTGCTCTTCCGCAAACAATTTGTGTCAATATTTTGCTACTGTTGTTGCTTTTGTGGTCTTCACTGCAAACTACATCCTTCTGAATCTGCTTGGTGTATTCATCTCTTGGTGTCCCTCTACGATTTTTACACTCCACGCTGCCCTCCAATACTAAATTGGTGATCCCTTGATACCTCAGAACATGTCCTACCAACCGATCCCTTCTTCTAGTGAAGTTGTGCCACAAATTTCTCTTCTCCTCAATTCTATTCAGTACCTCCTCATTAGTTATGTGATCTACCCATCTAATCTTCAGAATTCTTCTGTAGCACCGCATTTCGAAAACTTCTATTCTCTTCATGTCTAAACTATTTATCGTCCATTTTTCCGCTCCAATAGCTGAACTCAACGCGTTGGCATGCCACGCGTGGCGGGCCCGAGTTCGATTCAAGGCTGGAGTGGGAGATCTCCCCTCAGCGACGGGGTGTTGTGCTGTCCTCGTCGTCATTTCATCCCCATTGTCGACGCTCAAGTCGCCCACTGTGGCGTCGTACTCACTAAGACTTTGCACTTGGGGGGCCGAACTTCCCGCCTGGGACCTCGCGGCCACTGACGCCATACGATAATTTTCCATCGTCCATGTTTCACCTCCATACATGGCTACATTCCATACAAATACTTTCAGAAACTACTTCCTGTCCTTCAAATCTATACTTGATGTTAACAAATTTCTATTCTTTAGAAACGCTTTCCTTGCCATTGCCAGTCTATCTTTTACATCCTCTCTACATCGACCATCATCAGTTATTTTGCTCCCCATGTAGCAAAACTCATCTACTACTTTAAGTGTCTCATTTCCTAATCTAATTCCCTTAGCATCACACGATTTAATTCGACTACATTATCCTCGTTTTGATTTTGTTGA
Source organism: Schistocerca piceifrons (assembly GCF_021461385.2). NCBI lineage: Eukaryota > Metazoa > Arthropoda > Insecta > Orthoptera > Acrididae > Schistocerca > Schistocerca piceifrons. The sequence goes on from NC_060138.1 coordinate 1,034,439,089, forward strand.
TGTTCATCTTACATCCTCCTTTCAAGACACTGTCCATTCCGTTCAGCTGCTCTTCCGGGTCATTTTTTGTCTCTGACAGAATTACAATGTCATCGGCAAACCTCAATTTTTAATTTCTTCTCTTATTTTAATTCCTACTCCGAATTTTTGTTTTGTTTCCTTTACTGCTTGCTCAATATACAGATTGAATAACATCGGGGATAGGCTATAACCCTGTCTCACTGCCTTTCCAAGCACTGCTTCCCTTTCATACCACTCGACTCTTATAACTGCCATATCGTTTCTGTACAAATTTTGCTACTATGATTTATTAAACTGTTGTCCAGTAATACTCACACCTTTCAGCACCTGATTTCTTTGGTAGCAATGCATTCATTGAATAATAACACATTGTATTGCAATGAACCAGGATTGTTTTCTTGCGGACTCATCGTCCATTTGACAACGTAGGTTGATACGAACCTGTTCCTCCTTTTGGTGTCTTGAATCTCCTCCTGAAGTTAGTTCCCGTACTTATTTCTCAAAGATTTTCCCTTCTTGCTGAAAGCACATTTACTAAGCAGTGTTTTCGAAATAACGACGTAGAAAGATCCGTGGACATTCTCGACACCCACCTCAGTACATTCAGTTCTTAATTTATGACTTCCGGCGACTCGAATTTCCGTTCAGCGAATCTCAGTCAAGCTTAGCGCATTTCGATTACCAACTTCCGACTCAACTTGTTTAAAGAAATAAAGAAAACGAAAAAGAACTACCCCACGGTTATATCGGCTAAATGCTTCTGCAACGGCAAAATCAGAACCAAATTACATCCTGCAGTGCCTTCCCGGACGACAGTGGGAAGATGGGAACAGCTCCAGCCGGATGTCGATGCGGTAAATATCTGTTAACGAAAATAAAGCAATATCCTACTCAGTGAAAAAGAAGTAAAGTGCACTGACTCATTAAAGGCATGAGAATAAAGCAACATAAGAGACTTTCAGCTCCACCTATAGTGATAAAGTAAACAAAACGTGAAAGAAATACACATCGAAGTTTGAACACATCTTGTCAGCAAGATGGAAGTTACCGCATATAAAACTAATCCATAGGAATATTATAAAAACGAAAGTAACAGTGTCCGTTACGCTTTCATGGATAAACAGCTGAACCGATTTTGATGAAGTCTGATATGGAGATAGCTTGAACGCCCAGAGAAAACACAGGCTACTTTAGAAAGCGTGTACAAAAGTATTTTTATTGCTCTGAAGAATATGATGCGAAATATGGAATAATAATTACTCTCTGAGAAAGCTATATGCACTTTCCTTTTGAACTTTATCATATTTGTAAAAATTCTTTTATTGTTTGGTATGTTCTACATAATTTGATTCATCGTAATGAATGTAATGCATATATGAGCTTATACCTGTTTAATCCATACTTCCATATCAATCGCATTTTAGTTGCTGAGCATCAAGCGTCTGTTATAACTTCTAAGACGCGTTACGATTTTCAAGAGCAGCTTGTGATTCTGTGGTTAGTGTTACTCTTTCTACGGTAGGGGGTTCCTCGTGCTATTCCCCACCGGATTGCCTTTCTTTCCCTCTCTAGACTGGATCTGTGTGTTGTTATTATCACCATTTTATCAAAATCGACACGCAAGTTGCCGAACTGACGTCAAATAAAAAGACTTCCACCTAGCGTCTAGGCGTCTAGGCCAATGATCTCACGCCCATTTCATTCCATTTTACTGATATGCGAACGCAGCCACGGATAACAACTAGAATAAAATGCTTATACAACCCTCAATGTGTATCATCCATAACAAACCATACTTCCATACTAATTAAACCGCTGAAGCGATGTCTGTGAAATTTGGTATGAGATACCTTGAACCCTTAGGAAGAACTTATGCTACATTACAACGTGTGTAGTACAAGATATTTGTGCTTTGAAGAATATTACGTGAATTAACGAAAAACAGTTCCTCTCTGAAACAGCTATTTACTCTTTCATTTCTGAACTTTATCATGTTCCGCATAATATGATTCGAAGCAATCAATATAATACTTATTCAATTCTCAACGTTTTTAATTCATATTTCTATATAATATCAATACTATTAAATTCAAAAGTAACTCTGTCTGTTATGTTTTCACGACTGTACCACTGAACCTGTTCCAATGAAATCTGATACGGAGATTGCTTGAACACTGAGGGAGATTATGGGCTACATTATAAAGTTGTATAATTGACATTTTTAATATGGTATACGTGAATGGGATGCAGACGACACTGGCGTGACGGTCGGCGACTCATAGTCACTATGGATTATTCCGTGACACTGCAAATTCAAGCATAACACTCATTTCACAACACTTACCTCATATATGACGTCATTGCGAAGTCACGCGTAACATCGACGACAGCAAGGTCTGTTGTCGACTAAATGACACGGAAGAATCTGAATGTTATTGCTCTTCGATTAATGTGCAGCTATTTAAGCTGTCTTCTTAGGTTCCTGCCAGCACACACACTCGAAATCGCCACATATTCCAAAGCAAAGAGCCAGAAATTTGTTGCAGCTCGTTTCAGTGGCAGCAAATTAAGGTGTCCTCTTAGGTTCTTGGCTAACCACACTCTAGGAAATCGCTAAATATTTATTCCATCCTTCGTTCTCTAATCAAACAGAATCTAAATAACACCCAGTATAGCAGAACATACTTGTATTAAATTTATAAGGAAGTCCCAGAATGTGTTAACAACGCAGACATGAAATATATATATATATATATATTTGCAAAAGGCGAACCTACATCTTTCAACTCCAGAAGCCCAGACTTTATGTATTACGCTAGTATTTACTCACGGGACATTTGTGTTATAGTAGTAGCTGTTGAAGTCTTATTAAATTATTACTTTATTGATTGACATTTAATGATAATGGTGACGTAAATGTACTAAATTTTCAATGCTCTGTTTCCTTGAAGCGGCACTTTACAAATTATATACAACCACGTTTGATGCTTAATTTTACGATAACAACTCACTGCTAAGAAAGCACTCTTATATAAAAGCATTAATAGTCGATAAATCATAATGTGACATCTACTTATGGCAACAATTACAATAAATCATTCCAAGAATGACGTGTTTTTGTAAATCTCCGGTACGCATGCATCAGATCTTGTGAGAGGCCCATATCGAATGCTAACAAAAGTCGATAGCAGTTCCTGCCGTCGTCGAGACTGCAGAAGTAGTGTGAAACGAGTGTTACTCCAAATCCAATGTTACTGTGCGTACAGTTTATGGCATTGAGCTGCTACTAAATGGCATAGCTAGAGAGTTTTTGTGGAGATAAAAAATACGATGGGAAGCCAGAGGGCCATATTTAAAACCATTTTGATAAGCATTACAGACTTCAAGTTTGATTTAGTGCATAGTTCTAAGAGAGCTCGAGCTGCAAAAGTTAATCGAATCCTGAAAGCCTCGGAGCCGTCTCATGTCCGCCGGCACTTGGATGCAGAACGTCAAGTCGACATAAGAGCTTCAGAGGCAATAGAACAGCCACAAACTAGTCGCTTTTTAGACGCTGAGCATCACGCATCACTTGCAACTTCAGAAACACCTTTCACCTAAGATTGTACTTGTCGATGAGTATATTATTTCAGAATTTTAATTTCGGCCACTATTTAAATGAACTAGTGGAAACCAAATGTTTTGTTTCCTCTGGAAGCCGTTAGATAAGCAGCCTTCAACTGGAATTTGGTTCCACGCCGCTGGACTATTGCTTAGTAGTAAGAGTATAGATGAGATATACTGACATAATAAATGAAGCATTGTATAGAACTGACAACATGCAAAGAAATAATTAAAAGTGAAAAAGAAAAAAACAAAAACAACTACCACTCGAAACAACAGTACATTGAAAAACAATAAAACTCCCATCATAAACAAGTTTGTTTGTGTGGCCATCCTCCGCAGTAAGTATATCAACACTTTTTTTGTAAATAAAACTGCCTTTTTCTGCTGTTAGTTGCTTTATTTATCCAATATGCGTTTCGCCTTTTCCTTTTCTAAGGCGTCATCAGTGGAATCTACAACAGTTTTGTTAATTTTATTTACAAGAAGACGGATTACCAATAGGGTCCTCAGTTTCAGGAGCCTTAACAAATATTTTTGTAAACCAAACTGAACAGATCATTTTCACAAAAATAGTAGCAAAAGAATACAACATATTATATTGGTTCAGGTATATGGATGACATCATTCGCTTAATAGATGAACCACAAACAAAAGTTGAAAAATTACATATTGACATCAACAAGATGCATAAAAATATAAAATTCACAATTGAAAGAGAACAGAACAACCAAATTGACTTTGTGGATACAACAATCAAAAAACAAAACAATAAGCATATGTTTGGAATTTACCGTAAAACCACAGCAACGGATATTATCGTTCCTCAATCCTCGAACCACCCACACGCAAAAAAGCAAGCAACACTTCGACACATGCTCCATAAACTCAACACAGTACCACTCACCAAAGAAAGCTACCAAAAAGAAATGGACATAATAATGCAGATAGCACAAAATAACGGTTACAGTAATAACACAGTCACAAAGCTAAACAACAAAATTAAAAGTAAAACAAAAGCAGAAAGTTCCAAACCACAGACAACAACACGACAGAACCAGACACAAACATGCAGTCCCATAACGTCTACACAGGATAATGAGAAAAAGATGAAAGAAAGCACAAGATGGTCCACTATGACATACACACACAAACTCACCCATAAAATCACCAGCATTTTCAAACGACAGGGAATAAACATAGCGTACACAACAGACAATTCAATACAAAAATACACCCCAACACTGACAAAAAACAGAGATATATGTATCGGAAACCAGGTATATATGAACTACAGTGTAACACTTGTGAAGGCAGGTGCATAGGACAAACAGGTAGAACATTTTATGTTAGATACAAAGAACACATGAGAGACTGGAAACATGGGACAAACCATTCCACATTTGCAGAACACCTAAGAAAAAATGACCACAAACCAACCACTAGAGAAGATGACTTGAAAATGATTGGAATCGACAGTAAAAATCATCTCCTAACCATGCAAGAAAATTACCACATACAGAAAATCAAATCAGAAGGGAAAATCTGTTGAATGACGAATTACACATGCCAAGCAATGCATTATTTACACTAATAGATAAAATAATAGAATAACGCTCCCAAAATGTATTAATATGATAGTACTGTCCAATATAATAATAATAGCACGAAACATCTTTACACTCATTCATCCATGAACCCCTCCACAGAATATTGAAACGAAAAGACAAATCAGCTCTCACCAAAGTTATCAAAATAAAAAAAAGAAACTCATCGGCTCTATTCCTCTCTCTCTCTCTCTCTCTCTCTCTCGCTCATACAGACACACGGTATAAAAAGCATGAATAGAAGCTAGTCTCGAACATATACTTCGTTAGGTTGGCAACAAAAAGGTAAACATACCAAAGAGGAGGAAACACGTAATGGAGTCGCAATATTTACGTTGTGAAAAGCAGTGTCCGACGAAATTGTAGTATCGAGTGACAAAACAACAATACTACTCCTCAAAAAAGAGTGAAAAACATGGTGAGCAGTGTGAGCAAGGTCAGAACACAAAGCTGTGATGTGAGGAAACGAAGATCATCAAATAGTAAGTAATTACTTTTTTACAAAAAATCGCGACGTGAACTGTTTAATAAACTAAAACTAACAAAACTGTATCCTTTTACATCCCATTTATGATATGTTAGAAAAGAAAAAGGCGAAACACGTGTGGGCTAAATAAAGTAACTAGCAGTAGGAAGAGGCAGTTTTATTTACAAAACAAGTATTACCATAATAAAACTTCAAATTTCACAAAACGGCGTACATCAGTGAACTTGTAAGAAACGCAAGTGAGATGAAGGATTAAGATGTAAAAGCTGCAAAACGATATATTTACAACATTAAAGAGGACTAAAAAGTTGCAGACGTGCTGAACGATGTTAAAAAATATATCGGCTCAACCACGAAGATTCACGCGTTTCGGAAGTCAAGCTTCCATCATCAGAATAATAAAAAAGTAAAAGAACCTGTTAAAACTTGCTAAAATGGAACATACACCAGGCACAATAAAATTGATAATAAAATTAAAACTTCGTGGCTACTTCCCTTGTTGCAGCCGTGTCTCCCAAGGTGCATCTCCACATAGTCGTCAAAATATAAAAAACTCTAAAATGGTGTCACCTATGGTGTTCAACATCTAACCACATGGCTCTCTCCTCTATCGCCGTAAACCGCCCGTGCGTCTTCGTTGATACCACACACCACGTAGCCAAACACGACACTGAAACGCGAGTGAGCTCACGCGCAAGTAAACAAGGAATTCACAGAGATGTCTATACAAACAGATAACGTATACATTTCCAAGGACCTCATGAAATGATGGTATCCTACCAATTGCTAAAAATGTAGTTACTAAAAGAAACCAGTGAAATGTTTGAAAAAGTTATTTGTATCACCAGTTAGCTGTTTAGTTCAGTGTGTTCTGATTATCCACGCTGTGTATCGTAATTTCCAGCTGTTCTAGTACATCCAGCTTTTTGCCTTTGTCCTCTCTATGTAAAATAACGAGATCCTGACCTGCTCCCAACATGGGGTGTCCCGTTTCCCAAGTATGCGTGGCTACAGCTGACTTTTAGAAATTATTAAGCCGGAAAGCATCGCTATGTTCTTTGTAACGTACTTCAAAGGACCTACCAGTTTGGCCCACATAGCTTGCCTTGCACGTGTTACACTGAATTTTATAGACCCCAGCTCTCTCATACAGTATTTATCGCTTTCCTGCTGCAACTAAACTAAGGAATAATTTGCAACTAAACTAAGAAATAATTTGCAGCAGGAAAGCGATAAATATGAGAGAGCTGGGGTCTATAAAATTCAGGATAACACGTGCAAGGCAAGCTATGTGGGCCAAACTGGTAGGTCCTTTGAAGTACGTTACAAAGAACATAGCGATGCTTTCCGGCTTAATAATTTCTAAAAGTCAGCTGTAGCCACGCATACTTGGGAAACGGGACACCCCATGTTGGGAGCAGATCAGGATCTCGTTATTTTACATAGAGAGGACAAAGGCAAAAAGCTGGATGTACTAGAACAGCTGGAAATTACGATACACAGCGTGGATAATCAGAACACACTGAACTAAACAGCTAACTGGTGATACAAATAACTTTTTCAAACATTTCACTGGTTTCTTTTAGTAACTACATTTTTAGCAATTGGTAGGATACCATCATTTCATGAGGTCCTTGGAAATGTATACGTTATCTGTTTGTATAGACATCTCTGTGAATTCCTTGTTTACTTGCGCGTGAGCTCACTCGCGTTTCAGTGTCGTGTTTGGCTACGTGGTGTGTGGTATCAACGAAGACGCACGGGCAGTTTACGGCGATAGAGGAGAGAGCCATGTGGTTAGATGTTGAACACCATAGGTGACACCATTTTAGAGTTTTTTATATTTTGACGACTATGTGGAGATGCACCTTGGAAGACACGGCTGCAACAAGGGAAGTAGCCACGAAGTTTTAATTTTATTATCAATTTTATTGTGCCTGGTGTATGTTCCATTTTAGCAAGTTTTAACAGGTTCTTTTACTTTTTTATTATTCTGATGATGGAAGCTTGACTTCCGAAACGCGTCAATCGTCGTGTTTTATACTATAAACAAGTGGTAGAGCCGATACATTTTTTAACATTGACATTCACAACCACGATCTCTCATCCAGTATGGATAAAATCAAAATGCTGAACGAACTTTAGACATAAAACATCATCACATAGATAGAGAGACTTAGGTTCTGTGACGTATGCAGGACTTCGAAAAGTATGCTACGTACTAATGTGGCAGATCGACTAACTTCCACTGAACGCTGGACTACACTTCAAAGGGATACAGATACATGACACTATTTTAGAACACAGTCACGAAGTTTCTGTATACAACGGTCGAAACGTTCTACCAGTGTTGAGTTCCTCCACAACAGATATTCGCTTCTTAGTCACGGAGCCGTTCGATAACCGCTGTGTGAATGTCCTCATCTTTGGAGAACCTGCTACTGCTGGAGATCAGTTTCTCGATTGACTGAACAGTGTCGTCTCTGGTCGATGACCGCGGCCTTCCTTCTCAATCAGAATCAGCCACACCTGTGCTATAGTCGTCCAATTCTTGACACCATTTCTCTATAACAAGACGCGGCATCGCATTTCAGTTTTCCACGGCATGTAAACATTGCTGCAAATTTTCGTGATAGTGTAGCTCAATCGTTAAATGTTGGCAGTTTGAAGAAAAATCCAGCTTTGTGTTTTCCCGTTTTTAGTTCGTTGCCACTCGATCTCCCATTTGTTTCTAAAATCTTCTATTAGTATTTTCTTTATTATGCTTAAATATGCTTTTCTGCAGCTTACCGATAGTGTTGTCGGTGATTGTCTGCTCTCGTTGCCAGATTATAAACTAGTTCACAGCCTTGTACGGGCTGTAATCCATCTGAAATATATCTACCAGTTTTGCAATGGAGTCTTCTCATTTTGCATCGTATTTCTTCAATCAGGAAGTTATGATCATTCGGGTTTCTTAATTAATATAATTTTGCCCTGCTGTCGGTGTGGATTACAGCAATTCTGTCGATATTCCTTGGATTGTTAACTGATCAAAGTACAGTCAGAATGGCAAATTGTTTTGCTTGGTTACTTGAACATTCTTTGTCCAATTAGAGCTTTAACTGATGAGTAACATTTTTGTCAGTACATTGTTTGCATACTTCAGACGTGTTGAAACTTCCCCTTTGAAAGTTAAGAATGACAGTGCTGTAAAAACTCTTTCGTTATTTGATACAGAAACAGCTGAGTAAAAGTCAACGTACTCAGGCAGTTTTCTCTTTACTTATTCTTATCATCACTAAACTGACACACAATATTTTTGCGCAACGCAATCAGACTTTCAATAATCCATCAAAAAGAATGGCCCTGACTAACAATAACCTATACCTTTCATGAATCACTTACCTCACAAAAATCATCATTACTCGAAGTACTGCAATACAGCGAGCGCCAATACTGCCAGCTAAATAAAAGATTCTAACTACTGAAGGCACTAACTACTGATGGGCATAGTTAGCAAATCAAAGATTTTGATAGAGAACAAACTATGTATTTATCTTAATAGTGTTCAAAACTCATATATATATGTATATTTGTAACATTCAGCTAAACAAATTTCCTTTTTCTGACGGACACACGTCCAGATAGTCCGCTCATAGTGACCTCTCAAAACTGGCATTTCTCTCTCCACATGCACCACTGGTGGCGGCTCACCTCCAACTGCACGACGCTACGCGCTGTTCCCATCCAACTGCCGAACACTACACGAGCGAATATTCCAACACTGAGTCCAACCAGCCACAGACTACACACAGCGCAGTCAGCGATTTTCATACAGAGCGCTACGTGGCGTTAGCAACATAAAAACCTAAACAGCCTACTTACCGTGCTATAAATAAGTTATATACTATGTGGTATGTTCTTGCCTAATGTGTTCTGTATTTTGGCTAAGAATTGCTGCATTTGGCTAGTAAGACTTTTTAAGGAATGTATGAGAGTGTTCACAGAGAAAAGGATAACGCCATTATCTGTGACAGGACCGCTCCTTTACTTTTATGAACATTGTGTCTGCAGTACAAGGTGGTAGTATTTTGAGACTGTCTGCAGCAGTTTCAGACCGTTTTCTGACGACTTTGTTGAATATGGAAATTCGTTGTATTCGGATGACCACAGAAGTCAGTTGACCTTGAAAGTGTTTGGCGTGACAAACACTACCTTGCTTGAAACGTCGGGTACGACATTGCCGAAATGTGAGCGAGCATTGTCGTGGAGAAAGAGTGCTCCAGTCTCGATCAACTGAGGTCGGGTTTCGTGCATTTATCTGCGCAGGTTTTGCGTGAAGTTACGATAATACACTGATGTGGCTCTTGTTCCACTTGGGACTCTGTCATGAAGATTGCTTGGTGACCATATGCAAAATATGGTCGTTTGCTTGATCTGTGAACGAGGGCGTCGAAATTTTCTTGGGTGTGCAAAATCTGAAGTACTCAACTCATGGACTGTGATCTCAACTCCGGTTCAAAATCTCTAATTCACGTGTCATCAGCTGCGACATTTCGACACAAGAATCAGTGACTTTTACTGTCGAATCGTTGTTTGAGCAAGGTTGCAACGTCCAGGCGTTTCTGCTTCTCTTCAGTGGTCAAACAGTGTAGGATTCTTCTCGTAAGAGCTTTTCTCTTTTTGAAATCATTTGTCAGAATAAGGAGTAATTTTGTTGAGGGAATTCCCGTGGCTTCGGGGAGTTCCTCAAATGTCGCACTGCGATCTTCTTCAAGAGCATCTGCCACAAGTCTCACACTTCGTTCATCTGTTGAGGTTTTTGGCCTCCCGGGACTAGGATTTTCGTCTAGGCTCATACGACCAACACGAAAAGAATTATTAACTCCACGTGAAACTGTACTATGGTCCACTTTAAACTCACCACAGACGTCACTCGTGGATTTTTGTAGGGTTTTTGCAGCTTAGAGTTTCGATCTTGATGTACGACCTCTGCTCTTAGACATTCACAGTAGACGAGACCGCTGCATGGCCGATTAGTACCACTCACCAATTTTATGTTAGAGTACACTGCGAAAAAACAAAAACACGTGCTCCTTCCTCAAGCTCTCAACTACGTCTGACGTAATTTTCATTGTTTTGCATCAAACAGTGCACCCTAATACCAACCTGTGTATTGGTTATGAGATGTGCCTCGTAATTACATGTTGATTGGTAAGAGAAACATTTCTGAAATATTCGAACACCCGATAAATGGTTTGTCGTTTTTTTCAGCCACGTCGAATACATATCTGGGCGTAACGCTGCGAAATGACATGAAATGAAACTTGTATGTACACTATATCATCAAAAGTGTCCGGCCACCACTATGTAATGCGGAAATGAATCAGTAACAGCAGAATGGACCGGTCTGGAAAGCTCAGTGACTTCGAACGTGGACTAGTCATGGGATGTCACCTGAGTGACAAATCCATCAACGAGATTTCAGCTCTTCTAAAACCGCTCATATCGATTGTTGGTGTTCTGATTGTGAACCGGAGACACGAAGCAGCAGCCACAGCTAAACCAAGGCAGTACTCATGTACTGAAGGATAGGTAGCGCTGAGCATTACGGCGAGTGATTCTAAAACATCGCGTGAAACAGGTGAAAGGAATCACTTCTGGGTTCCAATATGCTATCAGCAGTCCAACTAGCACAATGACTGTTCGTAGTAGTTTAGTTATATAGAATGGAATAAAATAGTCCAGCAGCACCTCATAAGGCACACATTTCTATAAAATGTTAAGCGACGTTTCTGGTCGTGGAAAAAAGGACTCTACTGCATAGTTATGACTGATAAGGAGTGAACTCGAGTGATCAGTCACGCTCGCTGTACCCTGTGGCAGTCCGATGGAAGGGCTTAGGCTTGGCGAATGCCTGGAGATTTTTACCTGCCATCGTTGTATTACCAACAGAGAAGTATGGACGAGTGGTCTTAACCCTTTGGTGGTGCTTTTCGTAGTTGTGTTATCGTCCTCTTGCTGCGCTTAAGAAAACACTAACTGAGAAAGATATGAACGCATTACAGCACTGTTTAGTGCATAACGTAAATGAACAGCTCGGAGACGATGAATGTATCAGCATGGCAATGCACTCTGTCATGAAGAACCATCTATGAAGCAAAGTTGTGCAGGAAATAAAAGTTCCCGAACTGAACTGCACTGGGCACATTCACTACGTAAATGGATTTGACATCTTTGAGATAGGTGAGAACGTCGACTTCTCTTCAGACTCCATTTTCAACAGAAGTAACTTCTCCGGTTTCGGCTCTTACGGAAACATGGCGGCCGTTCATCCACAGACAATCACACATCTCATCGGAAGTATCCTCACCCGAATTCGTGCCCTAATATTAATGTCCAATAACTTGTGGAAGAGAGCTGGAGACACTGGAAGGTTTCAGATAGATTACATAATGGTACGACACAGATTTAGGAATTAGGTTTCAAATTTTAAGACATTTCCAGGGGCAGATGTGGACTCTAACCACAATCTATTGGTTATGAACTGTAGATTAACTGAAGAAACTACAACAAGGTAGGAATTTAAGGAGATGAGACATGGATAAACTGACAGTACCAGAGGTTGTAGAGAGTTTCAGAGAGAGTATTACGGAACGATTGACAAGAACAAGGGAAAGAAATAGAGGAGAAGAAGATTGGGTAGCTCTGAGAATGAAATAGTGAAGGCAGCAGAGGATCAAGTAGGTAAAGAGACGAGGGCTAGTAGAAATCCTTCCATAACAGAAGAGACGTTGAATTTAATTGATGAAAGGAGAAAATATAAAAATCCAGTAAATGAAGCAGGCGAGTACGGATACAAACGTCTCAAAAACGAGATTGACAGGTGGTGCAAAACGGCTAAGCAGGGATGGCTAGAGGACAAATATAAGGATGTAGAAGCATGTATCACTAGGAGTGAGACAGGTATTGCATACAGGAAAATTAAAGAGACCTTTGGAGAAAAGAGAACCACGTGTATGTATATCAACAGCTCAGATGGAAAACCCGTCCTAGGCAAAGAAGCAGAAATGTGGAAGGAGTATATAGAGGGTCTATACAAGGGCTGTGTACTTGAGGGCAATATTATGGAAATGTAATAGGGCGTAGGTGAAGATGAGATGGGAGATATGACACTGGGTGACGAATTTGACGAAGCAATGAAAGACGTAAGTGGAAAAAAACGCCCCAGGAGTAGACAACATTCCATTAGAACTGCTGACAGCCTCGGGAGAGCCAGCCATGACAAAACTCTTCCGTCTGGTGAGCAAGATGTAAGATACAGGCGAAATACCCTCAGACTTCAAGAAAAGTATAATAATTCCAATCCCAAAGAAAGCAGTTGTTGACAGTTGTGAAAATTACCGAATTATCAGTTTAAAAAGTCACAGTAGAAAATGCTAACGAATTCTTTACAGATGAACGGAAAAATTCGTAAAGGACGACAGCGGGGAAGATCAGTTTGGATTCCGTAGAAATGAAACAAGCGAGGCAGTACCGACCCTACGACTTATCTTAGGCTAAGGAAAGGCAAACCTACGTTTCTAGCATTTGTAGACTTACATAAAGCTTTTGACAATGTTGACTGTTCAAATTCTGAAGGTGGCAGGAATAAAATACAGGGAGCGAAAGACAATTTACAATATGTATAGAAACCAGATGGCCGTTATAAGAGTCGAGAGTCATGAAGGGAAAGCAATGGTTGAGAAGGGAGTGAGAGAGGGTTGTAGCCCATCTCCGATGTTATTCAATCTGTATATTGAGCAAGCAGTAAAGGAAACAAAAGAGAAATTAAAATCTATGGAGAAGAAATAAAAAATTGATGATTTGCTGACGACATTCAATTCTGTCAGAGACAGCAAGGGACCTGGAAGAGCAGCTGAACGGAATAGACAGTGTCTTGAAAGGAGGATACAAGATGAACATCAACAAAAGCAAAACGAGGATAATAGAATGAAGTCGAATTAAATCGGGTGATGCTGAAGGAATTACAAATGGGACAGTTAAGGTAGTAGATGAGTTTTGCTATTTGGGGAGTAAAATAACTCATGATGGTCGAAGTAGAGACGATATAAATGTAGACTGGCTATGGCAAGGAAAGCGTTTCTGAACAAGAGAAATTAGTTAACATCGAGTATAGATTTAAGTGCCAGTGAAAGTATTTGTATAGAGTGTCGCCATGTATGGTAGTGAAACAGTTTAGACAAAAAGAGAATAGAAGCTTTCGAAAAGTGGTGCTACAGAAGAATGCTGAAGATTAGATGGGTACTAATGATGAGGTACTGAATAGAATTGGAGAGAAGAGGAAGTTGTGGCATAACTAGAATAAGGGATCGGTTAGTAGGACACGTTCTGACGCGTAAAGGGATCACGAGTTTGGTACTTGAAGGAAGCGTGGAGGGTAAAACTCGCAGAGGGAAACCAAGAGATGAATACAGTAAGCAGATTCAGAACGACGTAGATTGCAGTAGTTATTCGAAGATTAAGAGGCTTTCACAGGATAGAGTAGCATGGAGAGCTGCATCAAACCAGTCTTTGTACTGAGGACCACAACAACAACAACAACTACTACTACTACAATATGTGCCCGACTACTTCTGATCAGATAGTGTAATGTCATGTGGGACGGCAACTGACCAACGGTTTACTGGAAGAGTTCTAAGGAAAGTGTAGCGCTTCTAGGATACAAAGTAAAGAATGCTTGTGCAACCCATTCGTGAGTACTACTCAAGTGTTTTGGGGTTCCCACCAAATCGGACTGAAGAAAACATCCAACCAACTGAGTGGCGTGCGGCTAGATTTATTAGCTGTCTGTTCGAGCAGTAAAGAATGTTCTGGAAATGTTTCGTGAGTTTGGATGGGAATTCTTGGATAACAGATCTTTTCCTCTGTGTCTATTGAGTAAGTTCAGAGAATCCGCACTCGCGACAGAATGCCAAACAGTTCTGTTGCTCTGATTTTCATCTCGAATAAGGATCATAATAATGAAATAAGGGACATGAGGGCGACAGGAAATTATTTACTGTCACTTCTTTTACAAGCGTAAAAGAGAAAGGGCTGACTGGATGTGGTATAAAGTACCTTCCGACAAGATTTGTATAGTGACCAGTGGAAGTATATACAAGTAAATGTAACATTTTAAATTAATGTTATTTAACGTTTTTACTTGATTAATGGAATACAGTGCATTTTTATAAAAGGAATGATTGTGTTTCACTAGTATCAATTACAAAAAAATACAACAAAGCTTTGGAAACGGTGTACCTGACATAGTTAATGCAATACTCGTTATTTGTGCATTCGCAACAGCAGAAGCTGCAGAAAGCTACGGTCATACGACGTAATGTATGTAAACAAACGTATCTGATTAATTACGCAGATTTTCCAAACAAGGATTATCGAATAGCTAACGTAATTAAACTATAAAGCAACTGCTTTGATTCAGCGTTAATAGAGTGGACGTATAATCAGCCATGACTGCTGGCACACAATGAAGGTATAATTGTTGATTGACAGACCTAATTAATATCGCGCAAAGTATAAATGGTTTAATTGAGCTTTCGTTATTATATTCTAGCCTGTAGGCGGAACGTGACACGGGAGCGTCCAATATTCATCATGACAGCTCCCCTTCTTCTGTTACCAGAGAGCAAGAATGACGATCGTAACAGCACGTGTCTTTCTTAATGTATTGTTTTAAGAAAGATGTATCTCATTTCAAAAACTAAAATCTTCTACATGAACTACTGCTTCCGTTTCCCAAGGAACCGTTCGACTTCGTAATTGTATATCTTCTACAAACATCCACATACCACCTAAGGGGTAGATTTTACAGTTGCCTTTAGGATATAAAATTTCTCTTACTACTAATCTTACCACCAGTCTTAAGGGTGCCCTTCATCGGATGCGCGACAGATATCTAGATGACAGTCAAACATGTCCCATATTTTTGCGAGCGAGTCTGCAGTTCCTCAAAACGGCTCTGAGCACTATGGGACTCAACTGCTGAGGTCATTAGTCCCCTAGAACTTAGAACTAGTTAAACCTAACTAACCTAAGGACATCACAAACATCCATGCCCGAGGCAGGATTCGAACCTGCGACCGTAGCGGTCTTGCGGTTCCAGACTGCAGCGCCTTTAACCGCACGGCCACTTCGGCCGGCTGCAGTTCCTCCATTCAACACTGCTGCAATGAGGCGGCGTCGCAGTTCACCCATGGTTGTTGGAATGGGAGATACGTAGACGGAGTCTCATACAAAACAAAACAAAATGGTTCAAAAGGTTCTGAACACTATGGGACTTAACATCTGAGGTCATCAGTACCCTAGAACTTAGAACTACTTAAACCTAACTAACCTAAGGACACCACACACATCCATGCCCGAGGCAGGATTCGAACCTGCGACCGTAGCAGTCCCGCGGTTCCACACTGAAGTGCCTATAACCACTAGGCCATCTAAAAAACACCTCAATAAAAACAGGTCAGGCGATCTTGGAGACAAATGGTGGAATGTAAGAGGGGCGTTCAATAAGTAATGCAACAATTTTTTTTTTATTTTTTTTTTTTTGCTGAAAGCAATTTGGATTTATTCAGGATTCCAGTACACTATATTATTCCCTACTCTTCTGACTACAAGCCGCTATTTTTCGACATACTTCCGTTCAATGCGACGGCTTTACGTCACTTTTCTGGGAGGGCCTGTATGCCCGCATGGCACCATTTTACTGGCCGACGTCGAAACCAATGTCTTTCTGCATCAATAAACACCCCATCATGCACGTACTGCCTCCTGCGGAATGCAGTCTTCATTGGGTCAAACAAATGGAAGTCACAAGTTTTGGGCTGTAGGTGAGGTGGCGCAGTGGTTAGCACACTGGACTCGCATTCGGGAGGACGACGGTTCAATCCCGTCTCCAGCCATCCTGATTTAGGTTTTCCGTGATTTTACCTAAATCGTTTCAGGCAAATGCTGGGATGGTTCCTTTCAAAGGGCACGGCCGATTTCCTTCCCCATCCTTCCCTAACCCGAGCTAGCGCTCCGTCTCTAATGACCTCGTTGTCGACGGGACGTTAAACAACACTAACCTAACCTGGGCTGTAGGTGGAAGAGGAAGAACAGTCAAATGAAGTTTTGTGAGCTTCTTTCTGGTGCGCAGAGTTGTGTGCAGTCCTCCGTTGTCATGGAGAAGGGGAAGTTCTTTTGTATTTCTATGGCTATGAACGCGCTGACGCCACTTCTTCAATTTTCTGAAGGTAGCACAACACACCTCCGAGGTGATCGTGGCATCACGGGGGAGGATATCAAACATAATAAGCCCTTCAGAGTCCCAGAAGACCGTCACCATTACTTACCCGGCTGAGGGTGCGGCTTTGTACTTTTATTCGGTGGATAGTTGGTGTGGCGTCACTCCTTGAGTTGCCGCTTTGTTTCCGGTACGAAGTGATGAACCCATGTTTCATCGCCCGTGACGATGTTCGCCAAAAAAGCTGTCACGATCAGTCTCGCAAAGCGCAAGCAGTCCAGCGCATATGTTCCTTTGTTGGGGTCTTCTGTTAGGCGGCTAGGAACCCTGCGGGACACACCTTTGAGTACCCCATCTGGTGGATGAGTGTGTCAGCACTACCAACGGAGATGTCCAGTTGTGCAGCGAAGGAGAGAGTCCGCATGTTCCAACATTACAGCTGTGTGCGGCCGGCCGACATGCGGAAGTTCGAGCAGATTTGCGCCACCTTGTTGGTAAAATGGCAGACGCCTTGCCCAAAGGCTCATCGTGCTTTAGCTCACTGCGAGGTCTCCGTAGACATTCCTCTCGGAAGATATTCATCAAGCGCCTGTGAACATCTCCGATGCTCTGGTTTACCGCCAAAAGAAACGCAGTGACATCTCTCTGCTTAGAACACACCTCCGTTGAAAACGTCATTTTGAAGGCTACATATAAAACCGCCACCAACTTGTTGAAGCTATAGGGGCTGAAACGGGAATATTCCATGATTTGCCACAAGAAATCCCGCAAATTTCAACAGAAATTGGCCGAGAAGGAAAATGTTGCATAACTTACTGAACGATCCTCGTAAGATCTAGATGACCATTACGCGACAGGAGATGCAGTGCCGTACATTCAACGTACGTAGATTCATTGTACTATATAGGGTGGTCCATTGATATTGACCGGGACAAATATCTCACGAAATAAGCATCAAACGAAAAAACTACAAAGAACGAAACTCGTCTAGCTTGAAGGGTGAAACCACATGGCACTATGATTGGCCTGCTAGATGGCGCTGCCATAGATCAAACGGATATCAACTGCGTTTTCTAAAAATAGGAACCCCCATATTTTATTAAATTTTCGTGTAGTACGTAAAGAAATATGAATGTTTTAGTTGGACCACTTTTTTCGCTTTGTGATAGATGGTGCTGTAATAGTCACAAACGTATAACTATGTGGTTTCACGTAACATTCCGCCAGTGCGGACGGTATTTGCTTCGTGATACATTACCCGTATTAAAATGGACCGTTTACCAATTGCGAAAAAGGTCGATATCGTGTTGATGTATGGCTATTGTGATCAAAATGCCCAACGGGCGTGTGCTGTGTATGCTGCTCGGTATCCTGGACGACATAATCCAAGTGTCCGGACCGTTTGCCGGATAGTTACGTTATTTAAGGAAATAGGAAGTGTTTAGCCACATGTGAAACGTCAACCACGACCTACAACAAATGATGATGCCCAAGTTTTTTTTTTATTATTATTAAATTTGGAACTGTCAAGGGTTTTTTTTCTTTTTCTTTAAATCTCATTTTGTTCGTTTTCGTTCGTTTTATTTGCTCGGTGCGGGCGTCGCAAGACGCCCGTTTCAGTTCGTCGTTGATCCATTAACTCAGTTTTTTTTATTACAGAGGGCAGCTAATCCTCTGACCGAACACGCTGAGTTACCGTGCCGGCATAAAGAAAATATTAAGCACAGTACAAGGTTTGAACTCCGAAGTTTATAGTTCATTGCAATTGTTCGTGGCGGACGTCCCCAGACGCCCGTTGAAGTTCGTTAGTGATTCATTCACTCAGTTTTTTTTGTTACAGAGGACAGCTAACCCTCTGACCGAACACGCTGAGCTACCGGCAAGTAGGTGTTTTAGCTGCTGTCACAGCTAATCCGCACATAAGTATCAAAAAAATTGCTCGAGAATCGGGTATCTCAAAAACGTCGGTGTTGAGAATGCTACATCAACATCGAGTGCACCCGTACCGTATTTCTATGTACCAGTAATTGCATGGCGGCGACTTTGAACGTCTTGTACAGTTCTGCCACTGGGCACAAGAAAAATTACGGGACGATCACAGATTTTTCGCACGCGTTCTATTTAGCGACGAAGTGTCATTCACCAACAGCGGTAACGTAAACCGGCATAATATGCACTATTGGGCATCGGAAAATCCACGATGGCTGCGACAAGTGGAGCATCAGCGACCTTGGCGGGTTAATGTATGGTGTGGCACTATGGGAGAAAGGATAATTAACCACCATTTTAGCGATGGCAATCTAAATGGTGCAGTGTATGCTGATTCCCTACGTAATTTTCTACCGATGTTACAGAAAATGTTTCACTGCATGACAGAATGGCGAAGTACTTTCAATATGATGGATGTCCGGCACATAGCTCGCGTGCGGTTGAAGCGGTATTGAATAGAATGTTTCATAACGGGTGGATTGTTCGTCGAAGCACCATACCATGGCCCGCACGTTCACGGGATCTGACGTCCCCGGATTTCTTTCTGTGTGAAAAGTTGAAGGATATTTGCTATCGTGATCCACCGACAACGCCTGACAACATGCGTCAGCGCATTGTCAATGCATGTGCGAACATTACGGAAGGCGAACTACTCGCTGTTGAGAGGAATGTCGTTGCACGTATTGCCAAATGCATTGAGGTTGACGGACATCATTTTCAACATTTATTGCATTAATGTAGTATTTACAGGTAATCACGCTGTAACAGCATTCGTTCTCAGAAATGATAAGTTCACAAAGGTGCGATTATCACATTGGAACAACCTAAATAAAATGTCAGACGTACCTACGTTCATAATTTTAATTTAAGAAACCTACCTGTTACCAACTGTTCGTCTAAAATTGTGAGCCATATGTTTCAAATGGCTCTGAACACTATGGGACTTAACTACTGAGGTCATCAGTCCCCCAGAACTTAGAACTACTTAAACCTAACTAACGTAAGGACATCACACACATCCATGCCCGAGGCAGGATTCGAACCTGCGACCGTACCGGTCACGCGGTTCCAAACTGACGCGCTTAGAACCACACGGCCACACCGGCCGGCCGAGCCATATGTTTATGACTATTACAGCGCTTTCTATCACAAAGCAGAAAAAGGTGGTCCAACTAAAACATTCATATTTCTTTTCGTACTACACGAATATGTAATAAAAATGGGGGTTCCTATTTAAAAAAACGTAGTTGATATCCGTTTGACCTACGGCAGCGCCATCTAGTGGGCCAACCATAGCGCCATCTGGTTTCCCCTTTCAAGGTAGACAAGTTTCGTTCTTTGTAGTTTTTTCGTTTGACGCTTATTTCGTGAGATATTTGGCCCGATCAATGGACCACCCTGTATATGACAAGGGCAGTCTATTTTTGCTGATCCTTAATCGTGGCACCCAAAACCCACTTGCGAACACTACACTGGGCAGCCTTGTAGAACGCGGAACGCACGTCATGAATAGATAAAGAAAAGAAATTTGCAACCAAAACTGTTCTTCTCGCCAAATTCTGCATACTGTTTTCTGTACCAACATGCTATGAATGGAAAGTCTGGCAGTGGGCTCACACCATTTCTCTAACGCTCCCATCTCGAACTTCCCGGGAAAAGCTAACGTATAATCTTTCCGTGTAAGCTCTGATTTCTCTTATTTTATTACAATAATAATTTCTCCCTACGTAAATGGGTGGGAATGAAATATTTTCGCATTCGGGGGAGAAAGTTGGTGTTCGAAATTTTGTGAATAAATCTCGCCTCTACGAAAACCACCTTTGTTTTAATGATTACCACTCCAACTCGCGGATCATGTCCGTGACATCAGTTCGACAGCTTCTTAGGAGAAGGTACCCAGGTTCAATTTCCGGCCGGGTAGATTTTCTCCGCTTGGGTACTGGGTCTTCTGTTGTCCTTATGTCCATGACGTCATAATTGACCGTCCACTGTTTATATGGTTCAATGGCACTCATCTAGAGTATATCGCCTGTTTTGCGATGATACAAAATGAATTGCCCATTCTTTTAACTTTTTCGATGTCTTGCGTCAAGTACCTTAGGAAAGACGGACAAACGTAGCGAAGATGTGTTTTGTGGATTTGTTGCATCTTCGAAGTGTTCTGCCAGTAAAACGCAGTCTTTGGTTCGTCTAATACACAACATCTCCTGGTGATCGTAAGAATTTACGTCGTCTGTGATTGTTACCTGTAGGTATTAAGTTGAATTGGCAAGCTTTAGATATGTGCGATTTAATAACCGAAATCCAACAGATTCCTTTGAGTACACATATGGATGTCCTCATACTTTTCAATTGTTAGGGTCAGTTGCCATTTTTAGCACGATACATATATTTTGTCTACATCACTTTGCAGTTGGTTTTAGAAGTCACGTTTCTGACACGAAATCACGAATCCAGTCGCACAGCTGAGGCGGTACTCCATAGGCAGGAATTTGATTGGGAGACGCTTGTGAGGAACGTTATCATATGCATTCTGGAAATCTAAAAGTAATTAATTTATTTGAGATCATGAGAATAAAGAGTTTGCTGCGTTGCGCAAGAGCGATACTTTCTGAATCCGTGCTTACTGTGTGTCAGTAGATCGTTTTCTTCGAGGTAATTCATAACACCCGAACACAGCATATGTTCCAATATCCTCCTGCGAATCGCCGTCAGTGACAGCTCTGTAATTCATGGGTCCGAAATTCAGCAGGTTACTCCCATTTACTTTCTTGAATACTGGTGTAAACTGTGCAACTTCCAAGTCTTTGCGTGCAGATCTTTCGTCTAGCGAGCGATTGTATGTGATCCCAGTGTAGGAGCTATTATATCGGCATACACTGAAAGGAGTCAAATCGGTATATAATCTGGAACGGAAGACTTCCTTATTAAGTGATCTGAGTTCCTACACCGAGGATACATAGTTTAAGCTTACTCGTGTTAGCAGATTCCTTTTCTTCGGTGAAGGAATTTCGGAAAGCCGTATTTAGTGATTCCGCCCAAGTGTCTCTGGCAGCGGTAATATAACCATTAGTATAGCGCTGTGAATGTGTTGATTACGTCTTGCCGATGGTGTACTTTATATGAGACTAGAATCTGTGTGGATTTTCTTCGAGATTTTGTGACAGAGTTTCGTAGTGGAAACTATCAAAATCACCTCACATTGAAAATCGCACTAAATTTCCAACTTTTGTGAAACTTCAGCAATCTTGATGGTTTTGCGTTCTTTTAAATGTGACCTGCACAATGCGTTGTTTACACCGAGCGCTCCCGTCTCCGGCCATCCTGCTTTAGGTTTTCCGTGATTTCCCTAAATCATTTCAGGCAAATGCCGGGATGGTTCCTTTGAAAGGGCACGGCCGATTTCCTTCCCAATCCTTCCCTAACCCGAGCTTGCGCTCCGTCTCTAATGACCTCGTTGTCGACGGGCCGTTAAACACTAACCACCACCACCACCACACCGAGGGAGGTGGCGCAGTGGTAAGACACTGGACTCGCATTCGGGAGGACGATGGTTCAATCCCGCGTCCGGCCATCCTGATTTAGGTTTTCCGTGATTTCCCTAAATCGCTCCAGGCAAATGACGGGATGGTTCCTTTGAAAGGGCACGGCTGACTTCCTTCCCCATCCTTCCCTAATCCGATGAGACCGATGACCTCGCTGTATGGTCTCCTTCCCCAAAACAACCCAACCCTTGTTTACAACCTTGGTCCATAACTTCATGGGGTCTGCTTTACAGCCGCGCGATTTGAGGCAACTTGTCACGGACTGCGCTGCCCCTCCCCCGGAGGTTCGAGTCCTCCCTCGGGCATGGGTGTGTGTGTGTGTGTGTGTGTGTTGTTCTTAGTATAAGTTAGTTTAAGTAGTGTGTAAGTCTAGGGACCGATGACCTAAGCAGTTTAGTCCACTAGGAATTCACACACATTTGAATATTTGAACATCCGATTCACGTTCGAACCCTATTATCAACTCTTATCAAAGGAAATCGGGACTCATGTGTCCAGGCCACGGTACTGCTCGTCTAGGGTCCAACTGATGTGGTCACGAGCCTAGGAGAGGCGCAGCAGGCAATGTCGTGCTGTTGGCAAAGGCACTTGTGTCGGCTGTCTGTTGAAATAGCCATTTAACGTCAAATTTCACCACACTGTGCGAACGGATACGTTCGCGGTACGTTCCACATCGATTTCTGCTGCTATTTCATACAGTGTTTCTTGTCTGTTATCACTGACATCTCTACGCAAACGCCGCTGCTCTCGGTCGTTAAGTGGAGACTGTCAGCCTTGCGTTGTTCTTTGTGAGAGTAATGCCTGAAATTTTGTATTCTCAGCACACTCTTGACACTGTGGGTCTCAGAATACTGAAATCCCTAACGATTTCTGAAATAGAATGTCCCATGCGTCTAGCTCCAGCTACTCGTTCCACGATCAAAATCTGTTAATTCCCATCATGCGGCCATAACCACCTTGGAAACCTTTTCACGTGAATCACCTGGGTGCAAACGACAGCTCCCCCAAATCACCGCCCCTTTATACCTTACGTATGTGCGACTCCCACCACCTGTATTCCTTGCATATTCGTAGCGCAAGGCTTTTGTCACCTCTGTATACGGCACGTGATGCTCCCCTACTGGCGAGATGTACCGACGTAAATAGCGGCTGTCGGACGGCAAGCATCTAATCAGAAAGGTTACTGCGAGTTCTTCTCCTCAGGCTGTGTGTGGCGTGAGTGGTCGTGTAAAATCGAACGCAGCAAATTATTACACAGTCACTGCTAGTAAAGCCGTATAACAATGTTTCAATAATGAGCCTTTAAATGGCATTTAACTATAAAACAATTTGAAAGTAGTACATATAGGAGTAGTATGTGGTAATAAACCAGAATAGCTACCTGCAGCTGTATAATTCTTCTTAGGCTTATATAGTTAGTGGTGAATTTTTTGATTATTTTAGCCAACTATAATTATAATTCAAGCAACTCAGAATCCATGTATCCCAGCAAAAACATGATGATACCTTGTATAATTCTTGCAGCGTTAAGTTTAATATATTTCATTAAATGCATGTCCCACATGCATATCTATATGCACTTCATTAATACTACCAGCTTTGGTTAACAGTTATCACTACAGTATCTGTTTAACTATTGCTGTTGAGATAGTAGACAATTGGCGTTAGCTATCTCACCTCGACACCGATATTTTTATAATTTAGCTTTACATATTTTCTTTTCTTCATCTATATCCCGGATAAAATAAAATATCTTTTATTGTTATCTTAAGGCTTCCTCAACTGTATCCATAAGCTGTTTTATGTATTTACTAGTCACGTTGTGTTATATTCTTAATGGTTCAAATGGCTCCAAGCACATGTCACGTCCTCAGTCCCCTAGACGTAGAACTACTTAAACCTAACCAACCTAAGAACATCACACACATCCATGCCCGAGGCAGGATTCGAACCTGCGACCGTAGCAGCAGTGCGGTTCCGGACTGAAGCACCTAGAACCGCTCGGTCACAAGGGCCAGCCATTCTTAACGACAAAAGATGTGTACTACTTTCAGACAGTAGTTGGACTCCGTATGTTTGATCACAGTCCACCGTCTTTGACCAACCCGTCCTGCAGTACTCTCACCGTTTTAATCTGCAGCTGACCAGAAGTAGACCGCTACATTCCGCGTCTCGTGATTGAATGGAACTTGCTTAGTCCTCACCCTTCCAAATGCACAAAATTTCTCCAGACGCGCCCATGTCGAGGAGGTTAGCACTCCTTATTGGTATATGGTAACAGATCTGAAAGTGTTATGATATAATAGCAAACGGTTAAGAAGAACAGGAAACGGATGATTTTTATGCTTAATGGAGCTCCAGACGGAGAGAGTTTGAACCAGTTTACGTAAATCAACTACGCTATCAATTTTAAAGTATTGTTCTAGTGTCTGGGATCAGTACCAGGAGGGTATTGGTGAGAGAGAACGTAAACACACGCACTCCTAAGTCTACACAGTTCTGCACTTAAAACAGGCTATAATGTTAGACTGCTTGAGTTCCCGACATATCAGTCATGTGGAATGGAGCGCTGTTGATATTCCAATGTAAGAAATATAGATACAGCGCATGACATGCCTCTTTCTTACAGGTTTCTCTACTATAAACTATAGTAACAAACTGTAAGACGAAAAAACTACTTCCTTAAAACAGAGGTTCCTGAAAACAGTGTCTGTATATGTGTCACGGATGGATCTTAGAACCTCCAGTAGACCCGAGTTAGTGTCCGAGTGTGGATGTGCCATGCATTATATCCAGAAAGATGTTTGGATGTGGATCCACAATATGCCACTTCCGGGTTAGGGTTTGAAGGTACAGGGGGGATGTTGGGATGCAGATCCACAATATCTCCCATCCGAGTTAGTGTTCGAGTATGGATCTGCCGCGCACTATATATCCAGACCGATGTTCGGAGGTGAACCCACCACACATCACATCTGGGACAGAGTTCGTATGGCCGGCCGTAGTGGCCAAGCGGTTCTAGGCGGTACAGTGTGGAACCGCGCGACTGCTACGGTCGCAGATTCGAATCCTGCCTCGGGCATGAATGTGTATGATGTCCTTAGGTTAGTTAGGTTTAAGTAGTTCTAAGTTCTAGGGGACTTACCTCAGATGTTAAGTCCCATAATGTTCAGAGCCATTTGAACCATTTTGAGAGTTCGTTAATCCGAAGACATTTTCTGTGCTCGAAGCTGGGTCCACTAGCAGGAGGACTTGGTCCTAGGAGCTGTCTGCGGCGCATGCACATACACAGCATACAGAAAACAGAAAACGCACTGCAAGTGTGGAATATGTGGGTGGAGGCGACTGGATGCAATCGCGTGCAGTGCTATACTGCGCCTCCCGATCAGAAAAATAGTGAATTTGGGCTAGGTGGTTGGCAGCTGTACTAGATTTACAAGCAGTTTTAGAACACTGAATGAGAGGTTATGTCATGATTGCGTGGGTAGAAGTGACTTAAAAAAATTGACAGAATTGCCAAAAATTACGGAAAATATGTATAAATTGAGGGAAAATTCGCTGAAATATGAGGAAATTTAGGAAGTAATTGCGTGTCTTCTGGTTGGCGCAGAACAATTCCTGTACAAGGGGACAAGTATGCTACAATAAGAGGAATCCGAGAAAACGTCGATATGGAAGCGAAGGGAACCAGGGAAACAGGTACCATTTTTTCCGTCGAGGAAGCATTATACTGTATGTCTAATGTGGTAACAGTGATACACGCGAGGTGACTAATGTATTTGACGGTTTTCAGGAAAACAGAGAACCATCTGCCTCTAAACTTACATGCATCTGCGTTAAATGATAACAGAGAGTGGACGGGCTGATCGATTGAGATGGAGCTGTAATGAGGTACGATTCAATGGCAGACTAATTATGCATAGAGGGAGGGAGATGCTGGCGCAGTTGAGAAAAAAAAAATGTTCAAATGTGTGTGAAATCTTATGGAACTTAACTGCTAAGGTCATCATTCCCTAACCTTACACACTACTTAACCGAAATTATCCTAAGCACAAACACGAACACCCATGCCTGAGGGAGGATTCGAACCTCCTCCGGGACCAGCCGCACAGTCCATGACTGCAGCGCCAGAGACCGCTCGGCTAATCCCGCGCGGCTGGCGCAGGTCATTTGACCATTTCTTCCGTTGTCCTGTCAGGATGCATCAGTCGCATGACATAGCCTGCGTTCAACTCGTATACAACCTTGTGTTCTGTATTTGACTTAGAGCACTGTCTACTTGCGATCGTTAACAGCAGTCCTCTCCGTCATCAGAGGACTTCCATCTCATGTGTGATGAAACGTGACAATACTGTTTCGACACATTCCTCTACACGAACTAAAATTTATGCGATGTACTCTATGCCCTTGTCTAATCTTGGGTATAAAACCGAGACTTCAGTTTCATAAAGAAGATGATTCTAAGTTAGCGATAGGTGTTTGTGAGACACTGCAATCGCCATATATACATCTGCTTGATAGGTGCCCTGTTTACAGAGTTACTGGCGGCTTGACGTGTAATTTCACATGTCGGACGCCGCTGCTATGCGTTCATCTGTTTCCTTGTAAGAGGTATTCTCCGTAATTAACGATCATTTTATATAGGACCGATGCCAACATAGTATAATTTCTGAACCTTGATCAGATGTGAAATGGTTCAAATGGCTCTGAGCACTATGGGACTTAACTGTTGAGGTCATCAGTCCCCTAGAACTTAGAATTACTTAAACATAACTAACCTAAGGACATCACACACATCCATGCCCGAGGCAGGATCAGATGTGAACAGTGGATGCTATACATCTCTGGAGAGTTACATTGTGCATGTATCACACTGAACCACTCTTAAGGAAGTAGTTTTTTCGTTTTACAGGTTGTTACTATAATTATCTTAGAGAAACCTGCAAGAAAGATGTATGTCATGCGCTGTATCTATATTTCTGACATTTGAATATTAACAGCGCTGCATTCCACATGACTGGTAGGTCGGAAACTCAAGCAGTCTAACATTATAGCCTGTTTTAAGTGCAGAACTGTGTAGACTTTCGAGTGCGTGTGTTTCTGTTCTTTCTTACCAATATCCTGATCCCAGACACTAGAACAATGCATTAAAATTTAGAGCGTAGTTGATTTACGTTAACTGGTTCGAACTCCATCCGTCTGGAGCTCCATCACGCATAAAAATCATCCGTTTCTCATTCTTCTTAACCGTCTGCTATTACGTCACAAGACTTTCATATCTGTTACTATACACCGATAAGGGGTGCTAACGTCCTCGACATGGACATGTCTAGAGAAATTTTGTGCACTTGGACGGGCGAGGACTCAGCAAGCTCCATTGATTTACGTGACACGGAATGTAGCGGTCTACGTCTTGTCAGCTGCAGATTAAATCCGCAACAGCGTTGCAGGACAGTCTGGTCAATGACATTGCGAGGCGGTCTAATTTTATCCTAAGTCTGCGAGATTGCTCTTTGACTCCCATCCACATAGAGGTTGTCAAATCCACGTCTAATAAAGTTGTGTCTGAAATTGATTTGTTTCAGATACATGCAGTAGAGCAGGGATCACGAGAGCAACATAAACACGAAACTAACTTTTCTCAGAAAGCAAAGACAAGAAGTAACCCGAAATTCAAGTCAATTACGTTTACCGCAGCTAGTGGTCTTGCAGTAGTGTTGTTGCTGCCCGTGTACCGAAGACAATGGCAAGCCACCTCCACTAGGGCTTTTGCCTCGTACGGCGGTGCGGGTCTCCCGCATCGTCCCCTAAGCTCCTCGGAGTATGGGACCTCATCATCATCATCACGTGTACCACAGGATATGTCTAACATGATGTCTGTTGAAATGTCAGTGGGCGCTCCAAGACAAAGGAACAACTGATTGGGTGTGGGAAAGTGCAGGCCATTTATCATAAGTCATTTGGTACTTCACAAGAGTCCAAAAATATTTTATCGCGGAAAAGAATTTATAATTCAGCTGCCTGGCAAAAGACACATTTCTTCCGAATCTCTTATTCCATCCTACCATCATAAATATAGAGCCTTTTTCAAAAATATATGAAAAATGGGAACTCTTCCTCTCAGTTTTACAGGTAAATATCATACAAATGGTTCAATATAAATAAATAAATATATTCCTTATAACACTGACCAAAGTGAATCTGATAATTCTGAAAAGATATTTGCTCAATCGGAAAAGGCTCTGGGCATATTCTAGTTACTGAAATACCACTTTACAGTTGAGCATTACATCAGTATTAAAACTGTGCTGTTTAGGACTTTCCCGGCGTCACTCGCGAGAAGCTCGGCTGCAAACAGCGGCCCAGCGCACGCGCGGGCAGAGTTTTGGCGCCCAGTCTAAGTGTGCGGACTTTGATTCTCCTCCGCGAAAGAGAAGCTCGTGGCCCGTAGTCCGGCTGGATGTCGCCGTGGTCTACGATGACGTTATATCCTCAACCCTTGGCGCATGCGCCTTCCTAGTGAGTCAGCTTATACAGAGTGTTACAAAAAGGTACGGCCAAACTTTCAGGAAACATTCCTCACACACAAATAGAGAAAAGATGTTACGTGGACATGCGTCCGGAAACGCTTAATTTCCATGTTAGAGCTCATTTTAGTTTCGTCAGTATGTACTGTACTTCCTCGATTCACCGCCAGTTGGCCCAATTGAAGGAAGTTAATGTTGACTTCGGTGCTTGTGTTGACATGCGACTCATTGCTCTACAGTACTAGCATCAAGCACATCTGTACGTAGCATCAACAGGTTAGTGTTCATCACGAACGTGGTTGTGCAGTCAGTGCAATGTTTACAAATGCGGAGTTGGCAGATGCCCATTCGATGTATGGATTAGCAAGGGGCAATAACCGTGGCGCGGTACGTTTGTATTGAGACAGATTTCCAGAACGAAGGTGTCCCGACAGGAAGATGTTCGAAGCAATTGATCGGCGTCTTAGGGAGCACGGAACATTCCAGCCTATGACTCGCAACTGGGGAAGACCTAGAACGACGAGGACACCTGCAATGGACGAGGCAATTCTTCGTGCAGTTGACGATAACCCTAATGTCAGCGTCAGAGAAGTTGCTGCTGTATAAGGTGGGGTTGACCACGTCACTGTATGGAGAGTGCTACGGGAGAACCAGTTGTTTTCGTACCATGTACAGCGTGTGCAGGCACTATCAGCAGCTGATTGGCCTCCACGGGTACACTTCTGCGTATGGTCCATCCAACAATGGGTCAATTCTCATTTCAGTGCAAATGTTCTCTTTACAGATGAGGCTTCATTCCAACGTGATCAAATTGTAAATTTTCACAGTCAACATGTGTGGGCTGACGAGAATCCGCACGCAGTTGTGCAATCACGTCATCAACGCAGATTTTCTGTGAACGTCTGGGCAGGCATTGTTGGTGATGTCTTGATTGGGCCCCATGTTCTTCCACCTACGCTCAATGGAGCACGTTATCTTGATTTCATACGGTATACTCTACCTGTGCTGCTAGAACATGTTCCTTTACAAGTACGACACAACACGTGGTTCATGCACGATGGAGCTCCTGCACATTTCAGTCGAAGTGTTCGTACGCTTCTCAACAACAGATTCGGTGACCGATGGATTGGTAGACGCGGACCAACTCCATGGCCTCCACGCTCTCCTGACCTCAACCCTTTTGACTTTCATTTATGGGGGCATTTGAAAGCTCTAGTCTACCCAACCCCGGTACCAAATGTAGAGACTCTTCGTGCTCGTATTGTGGACGGCTGTGATACAATACGCCATTCTCCAGGGCTGCATCAGCGCATCAGGGATTCCATGCGACGGAGGGTGGCTGCATGTATCCTCGCTAACGGAGGACATTTTGGACATTTCCTGTAACAAAGTGTTTCAAGTCACGCTGGTATGTTCTGTTGCTGTGTGTTTCCATTCCATGATTAATGTGATTTGAAGAGAAGTAATAAAATGAGCTCTAACATGGAAAGTAAGCGTTTCCGGACACATGTCCACATAACATATTTTCTTTCTTTTGTGTGTGAGGAATGTTTCCTGAAAGTTTAGCCGTACCTTTTTGTAACACCCTGTATATAGGCAAATCATTGCGACAACACGTCAGTAACCACCTGAAGATGAGGAGCAGCTGTCTCGTCGAAATGCTGTGCAGCTTCTACAGGATTATACGACGCGACGCCCGTGAATAAATGAAGCAATATTAAAACTGTTACATTATAAATCATTCTTCAGACAGGCAAACCAAGAAAGGAGCACGTACGGCAGGCCGGGTCTGAATAAGATGGTTTAGGATAAAAGTCACTAGTGGTTAAATTACGCCCGATTGCTACAAGATAGAAACTCAATTTATGAGGGAGGCCGTAGCAAGGCAAGAGGCGGTAACGTGTCAGAGGTTTCGGTAAGACGGGAAGCGGCGCGCCGCCAGTGCCCACGTACGCAGAAAACAAGCAAAAATATAAATCATGCATAATAACCATGGAACATACGAAAATGCCCAGACCAAGACAAGAAGATCAACTTGAGCGTGGCCTCAAGTCCCTACCAGACCTTACGTGTAACAACAAGAATTTTAAAATAAGAATTACTAAAATCATTAACCGGTGAAATTACAATAAAATAAATAAGTTCATGGATTAATCACACAGTCCTCAGACACATAAATTTAAGTGGCTTAGAAGGTAACAGGTGAATATTGAGGGCTAACACTCAAACAACTACAATCGTAATCATATTTTAAACAATAAATATTAATTTTCCTGAAAGGGCAAAATCGCATCAGAATTCTAGAACTCAGTTACCCAAAAGAGCCTAGATTCACTGGGGCGCTAGCGTTTGGTTACCACAGCAGTAGGTAATTTTACAGAGCTACATCACTCAGGGAAGCAACAACTTCCAATACAAATCAGACACTATCTAGATCTCAGTGGTCACTAACACACGTGGCGCCCTAGAATTTATGACAATTAATAAACAGTCCTTGAACACATAATTAACAGAAGTTTTATAACACACAATGTGGCACTCAGATAGTTTCAAACAGAGGCACCAAAGGGTAAATTCAATTCTTCAAACAGAGTAATGGAAAACCACAAACAATCCAGTGTAACGGGAGCAACTTCACCACTGGAGCACATGTTTCAGTCAAATACCGAGTACCTTACCCCCCAAGGGCAGAACAGACGGCACCAGAAAATGTCATGGATATGATAAGTGAGATATGGTGTCAATCATTACAACGCGGGCAATTTTCGTTCTGGTAAGATCTTTCCCAAAAATTTGAGTCACCAGCTTTATTTCTGAATGTAAGAATACTTTATTATGCTAGCTTACACAGCCAGAAATGATCATCCAAATAAAAGAATGGAAATTAGAGATTGTACAGAAAGATTTAAATGTTCATTTTCCCCATGCGCTGTTCAAGAGCAGAATGATGATAGAGAAGTAGTCTGAAGGTTATTTGATGAATCCTATGCCAGGCTCTTAAGTGGGAATTGCAGAGTAGTCATGTAGATGTAAAAGTAGATGTTGATGAAGGAATGATATGGCTAACTTCAACACTGGAGCACATGTTTCAGTCAAATACCGAGTACCTTACCCCCCAATGGCAGAACAGACGGCACCAGAAAATGAACAGCACTCCAACACCTAAATCAGCAACTATGCCTCCTCAAAGCAGGGTAAATCGGCTGTGGCGACAATAGGTCCAAGTATCGCCGACCAGCACAGCTCTAGCGACGACCAGCCGCTTAGACAATCGTACTCCCGTAAGCTCCGTGAACAGCCCGCGTACGTCACAAGTGCCTCATCTCTCTCGCCCTGACTGTGACCGACTGACTCCGATGTGGTCGACAAGCTGCCCAAAGAACTACAAACAAAGACTAAACTGATATGCTACCGAAGAGCCACCTGGTGACTAGACGGAGACGGATCGCACCAGTAGGCAAAGATGTAAAAACATAGAACGAGCCAACACGGCTCCTCCATCTAGACGAAGGCACTGACGTGCTCGACTTCTTGCCACTCTATGAATGATACGCGCTCTGTCTCATTCTACACAGTTGCACAGCTATTTTCAATTCGCTGTCGTAGCTGTGCTACATTCTGAATTGCAGCACCATTAACGAACTCCTTGAGACAGAAATTAGAATTATATTAATACCGTCGGCTGCTCGCGGGCATTGATATGTATCAACGGGGACAGGTGAAAATGTTTGCCCCGACTGGGACTCGAACTCGGGATCTCCTGCTCACATGGGAGACGCTCTATCCATCTGAGCCACCGGTGGCACAGAAAATAGTGCGACTGCAGGGACAATCTCGCGCACGTCTCCCGCGAGACTCACATTCTCACCTTGTAAGTCCACACACTACTTTGGTAGTGTCCCTTGAGACAGCCACAAGAGTAAAAGCCCAGGGAATAAGATCCGGAGAGGTAGTGAGCCAAGCAACTGGTCCTTCACGATCTGTCCACTTATCGGGATGAGCAACTCTGAGATACTCTCTTGCTCGCCGACTGAAACGTGCAAATGCACTGTCGACAAAGCAACACCAGTCGATACGCAGTACAACGCGACATGCCAAAAGCCTGCGCTGCAGCATATGTTGTGCCTATCACAAATGACATTATGCTTCGTAACTCAAAAATAAAGTAGCTTTAGCCAAAACTTTATTCGATATTTTACTCTTGTTTGATCCAGGTGATTCAAAAGTAATTCTGCATATTTCGCTGGTGTAATTACATTTTTATGCTAACGGCTCTTAGAATTTGTTTTTCTTTCGTTATACTGTGCTACAGCTATCTTGTGCATTTATAGTGTTATTATTTGTTTCATTTCCTATCACATTTATTTTTCCATGATCTGCTTTCATCGATTTTCAAAAGTATACTGTTGCATACGGCCTGCCATTGCCTGTATGTACTCTTCTTAACTGGAACGTATGCCAACCACAACAGAATAATGCGTCATTAACGTATGTTACATGCTCCTTAGTACTGCATGAGAAATAGCTTACATCATGAAAACTAGACACTGATATTGGAGATTTGTAATAAAGTTATTAGTGACTTTAGATTTGTAAAATCTTTAACCACAATCTAAATCTGTAAGGATTATTGTTATCACCATCATATCATTCAGAAGCGTTTTGTGGTTCTTAAAATGGGTATTTTTCATAATTACTTTTCACATACACGGTACCTCTTACCTTACATGATTACTTTAATGACTTCGAGACCTATACCAGGTCATATGCCTGTATTCAGCACAGAAACAGCAGCCTCACCTTTTGATTTTCTGCTTGAAAAAATATATTATACTATTTACCAAAGAATAGTGTTGCCAGTCTTGAAGAGACAACAACTGAGAACTGTTTTTGCATATTCACTAAAGATTGCTCACATAATTTTTCTTGAAATTTAACTACTTGACTTCAAAGAAGAAATGAAGTAAGCAAGCACAATTTGGTTTTGCTACTTTTGCAACCAGAATTACTGATTTATTCAAAAATAAATGTTCAAAATTGTTAATTCTGCAGTTTTTGTAAAGCTCGTAGAATTCCAAGAGTCAAATTTATCATGAAGTACGGCAAACTGACCATCCCAATAAATGAGCAACACTTCTGTTGGCCTTTAAACTCCCTCTCTTAGTTATTTTTCTAAATCACAGGAAGTCAGTTAACAACAAGAAATTGAATAATTACTTTTTCTGTATGCTGAAGGCTTTTCTTTGTTTCTTCCTTTGTGTCATATAAGGACCACGTACCAATTTCAATGCTTCCTTCTTTGTTGTTCTTTCTTTTTCTTCCAGTATTCTTTCATCTTTTCACTATGTATTCTTTTTCTCTCCTCGGACCATTTTGACCTTGTCTTCTTCTCCCTCCTGCCTTGGAATCCTTCCATTTTTAACACTTTCCTCTTGAAACTCTCTCTTTCTGTTGCATCTTTTTCACTTATGTCGTTTCTTTCCAAATCTTTCCTAACTTTCTGAATCCAGGCTATTGTTGACTTTTTGTCACAAAAATGTTTAAAAATCTGTTTGGTTATCCTGTTGCTGTTCATTCCGTATAAGTGTCCAAAAGACAGCAGTCGCCTCTTTCGTAGTGTTTCATTTATGTTTTCTGTGTTGCAATAAACTTCTTCATTGCTTCTTAATTTCCATACCTCTGTATTTTTTGGTGGTCCAAGTATTTTTCAAATTATTTTTCTTTCTAGGACTTCAAGTTTGTGTAATTTGTAGTTCAGTACTAAACATTCACTTGCATAAAGACATTCTGGTTTTACTACTGTGTTGTAGTGCTGTATTTTCAAATTGTTAGACAAACACCTTTTGTTATAGACATTCCTAGTTATTCCATAAGCTCTCTCCATTTTTTCTTCTATAGCGAATTTTTCTAAGCCATTTTCTTGGATAATTTCTCCCAAATATTTAAATTAATTTACGCTCTTTATCTGGCCAATATCTGCTGATAGGGATTCCGTAACATTTTTTTTATATTTGTCATAAATTTTGTTTTTTCTACAGATATTCTTAAACCTACTTCTAAGAGATTAATCTGCATTCCAGCATTTGTTAGGTTTTCAGAAAGAATCCCAAAATCATCCGCAAATGCTAAACAGTGAATTTCAATATCCTTGTTTTTAGTTCCCAGTTTGATTGGTGATATTTTCATTTCTTTTAGTTTTTGTTTCCATTCTTTTATTATTTATTCTAGTACGCAGTTAAAGAGGAGTGGAGACAGGCTATCACCTTGCCCTACACCTGTTTTTATATTGAATGCCTTCGATATTTGACCCTGAAACTTTACTTTTGATTTGGTTTCTGTGAGCGTTTCACAAATAAGGTTTGCTAATTTAGATCTGATGCCAAATTCTCTGGTCACTTTATCTAGTGTTTCCCAATCAACTGAGTCAAAGGCCTTTTTAAAATCTATAAATGTTACAGCTATATCTTTGGAGTTTGTAAGTCTGTGACGAATTATGGACTTTAGGTTGAACATCTGTTCTCAGCAAGATCTGCCCTTTCTAAATCCACTCTGATACTCTCCCAGTTTGCTATCAAGTGTTGCTCCTACCTTGTCTAGTAGTATTGTTGAAAACATTTTATAACCCACTGACAACAAACATATACCTCTGTAGTTATTTACATTTTGCTTATCACCTTTCTTGTGCAAGGGATGGATGAGAGCCACTTTCCAGTCTTCTGGCATCTTTTCAGTTTCCCATATATCTTCAGACATGACAATTAGTTATAATATAATAATAAAGGCATTTCGTTTATACTTCCATTACATCACAAAGCATTACTCGTCAAACATTTACACTATCGAGAACTTCTTCTTTGTTAACAATGTGAGTTGGGCAAGAAAGAAATGATAAGCCAAAACACGCAAATGTAAATCTTCTCAACATACTGTCCTGGACGAATCGACGTTTTTTCCTAAGGTAATCGATCTTCACAGATCTAAACAGAACAGAAAAGTGTTCCCGTCTTTTTTAACTGTAGCATACACATGTAAACCACGAACGGTTGACACATTACAATATCTTAATGCCTCAAATACAGGGCAATTACAAATGATTGAAGCGGTTTCTTAAATTCACTGTAGCTCCATTCATTGACATATGGTCACGACACACTACAGATACGTAGAAAAACTCATAAAGTTTTGTTCGGCTGAAGCCGCACTTCACGTTTCTGCCGCCAGAGCGCTCGAGAGCGCAGTGAGACAAAATGGCGACAGGAGCCGAGAAAGCGTATGTCGTGTTTCAAATGCACTCACATCAATCAATCATAACAGTGCAACGACACTTCAGGACGTAGTTCAACAAAGATCCACCAACTGCTAACTCCATTCGGCGATGGTATGAGCAGTTTAAAGCTTCTGGATGCCTCTGTAAGGGGATATCGACGGGTCGGCCTGCAGTGAGCGAAGAAAAGGTTGAATTCGTGCGGGCAAGTTTCACGCGTAGCCCGCGGAAGTCGACGAATAAAGCAAGCAGGGAGCTAAACGTATCACAGCCGACGGTTTGGAATATCTTAAGGAAAAGGCTAAAGCAGAAGCCTTACCGTTTACAATTGCTACAAGCCCTGACACCCGATGACAAAGTCAAACGCCTTGAATTTTCGGCGCGGTTGCAACAGCTCATGGAAGAGAATGCGTTCAGTGCGAAACTTGTTTTCAGTGATGAAGCAACATTTTTTCTTAATGGTGAAGTGAACAGACACAATGTGCGAATCTGGGCGGTAGAGAATCCTCACGCATTCGTGCAGCAAATTCGCAATTCACCAAAAGTTATCACGTTACAGGACACGTGTATCTGAACATGCTGGAAAATTGGCTCATGCCACAACTGGAGACCGACAGCGCCGACTTCATCTTTCAACAGGATGCTGCTCCACCGCACTTCCATCATGATGTTCGGCATTTCTTAAACAGGATGGATCGATCGTGGTGGAGATCATGATCAGCAATTCATGTCATGGCCTCCACGCACTCCCAACTTAACCCCATGCGATTTCTTTCTGTGGGGTTAGGTGAAAGATTCATTGTTTAAACCTCCTCTACCAAGAAACGTGCCACAACTGCGAGCTCGCATCAACGATGTTTTCGAACTCATTGATGGGGACATGCTGCGCCGAGTGTGGGAGGAACTTGATTATCGGCTTGATGTCTGCCGAATCACCAAAGGGGCACATATCGAACATTTGTGAATGCCCAAAAAAACTTTTTGCGTTTTTGTATGTGTGTGCAAAGCATTGTGAAAATATCTCAAATAATAAGGTTATTGTAAAGCTGTGAAATCGCTTCAATCATTTGTAATAACCCTGTAGAAGATGTAGCTGTTGCTAGTCATATAGCATCTAGTGCATCCCTTGGCCACAATCGTTACCGAACTTTTAGTGTGAAGAATTGCACATTTAACTTCGAGAAAATATTGCTTCCTTAGGATTTACATAACTGAGACAACTGGCTACTATAAATTCTGGAAGTCGAAATTTTCATTCACTGCTGTGCTATACATCACTGCACAAAGTCAATTGCTTTTTGTGCACAGTAGCCATCGGCTGCGCTGTAGCGCTCATAACTACGCGTTCAAGTCTCTCCACACGTTGCGTGAAAAGGCAAGAAAAAGAGGCACAATACATCCTCTACTTTTGGTGTTGAAAACAACGTTCATAAATTTGTTAGCAAATGATTCCCTCAGAAAATTATTTGCAAACATTAATAACGAAATTAATGTGCCAAATAACGTAGTTTCAATGAAGCAAATCAATACATATTGCAAAATTATCAGTCGACCAACATCATTAAAATACAAAAAATGTAGTTGACATTAAATTATGATGGAAAAAATACGAGATAATGTGCAAAATATAATGTTGTTGTGTTACAAATGGTTAAAATGGCTCTGAGCACTATGGGACTTAACATCTATGATGTCCATTATAATTATCCGGGCTGTTATGCCGTGGTCGGTTGATGAATTCTGTGGTGATTCCCAACGTTTCGTCTCCGACTGCGGGAGACATCTTCAAGGGGGTCCGTAGCTTGATGGAAGGTCCAACACACACGCTGGCTCGCTACTGACTGCCGCTAAATTCCGTGTCCGCGCGCCCCCGCGCCGCGGCGTGACGTCACGTGTTTTCAAAACGTCAGTGCAATTGGCCGCTGTCCGTCGCCGTCGATCGCCGTTGCCATCACCCAGTAGTGGACGGGTGGTACACATCTTCTTTAACACCGGCATCCATATACCGTTTAATTTGACGCCCTCCTCCTTTCGGTTGAAATTATTTGGGTGTTTAGCGATTTCGATTGACTCCCTGTAGAGCCTTTCGTAGTATCCGCTCGTGGCCGCTAGTACTTGCATCTCCTCGAAACGAATATTGTGGTTCCCTGGCTGGAAAGCATGCTCCGCAACAGCTGATCGTTCCGTTTCTCCTCTTCTACAATTTCCCTTGTCGTCTTCCAAACGTTTAGAAACAGTTCTTTTGGTGGTACCCACATAAACATCACCACAGCTGCATGGGATCCTATACACTCCAGATTTTTCCAATGGTTTGCGAGCGTCCTTGGCAGGCCTAAGGTATTCCTGTATCTTCCTGGTGGGCTTGTAAATTACGGTAATATTCCGCTTCGTCAAGATCCTCCCTATTCCTTCCGTTACATTTTTAACAAACGGCAGGAAAACCTTAGATTTTGCAGTAGCCTGTACGTCAGTATGATTTCTGCGTGGCTGCCTCAACGCACGTTTTATTTCGGCAGACGAATATCCGTTCTTCGTTAGTGCATTGTGGAGATGGTCCATCTCAGCGTGGAGCAACACAGGTTCACAAATATCTCTAGCTCTGTCCGCTAACGTCTTGATAACACCCCGCTTCTGT
This sequence comes from Schistocerca piceifrons, assembly GCF_021461385.2. Taxonomy (NCBI): domain Eukaryota; kingdom Metazoa; phylum Arthropoda; class Insecta; order Orthoptera; family Acrididae; genus Schistocerca; species Schistocerca piceifrons. The sequence continues at coordinate 1,034,478,033 of NC_060138.1, forward strand.
TGTGGGTGGTGGTTCGAATCCCGGTGCAAATAACGGTCCGTGTGCGTGGGTTTGCGGTACACTGAGTGGCCCAAACTACCATTTTCGTTTCTAAACACAATCACATCGAGGAAATGTAGTTTTCCGTCTACCTCCTCCTCCATTGTAAACTGAATTCTTGAGTTTATACTGTTCAGATGTTCGTGGAACCGGCTTAGCTCCTCCCTACCATGTCTCCACAACACAAACGTGTCATCCACGTATCGGAACCATACATTTGGTTTCTTGCTGGCAGTACCTAAGGCCTGTTCTTCGAATTTCTCCATAAAGAAGTTAGCAATTACGGGACTTAGGGGGCTTCCCATAGCCACGCCATCCGTTTGCTCATAAAACTGTTCATTCCACTTGAAGTATGTGGTCGTCAAACAACACTTAAACAGCTCTAAAATATCGGCAGGAAAAATTCGATCCAGCTGTTCCAATACATCATTAAGTGGAACCAAGGTAAACAGCGATACCACATCGAAGCTGACAAATATGTCCTCCGGCTGGACCACTATGCCATTCAATCTGCTGATGAAATGTGTCGAATTCTTTATATACGAGTCCGAACGGCCAACATGTTGTTTTAACAGCGTAGTCAAAAACTTGGCTAACGGGTAGGTGGGCGAACGAATGGCACTTAGTATCGGTCTTAACGGAACATTTTCTTTATGAATTTTGGGCAGTCCATAAAGCCTCGGTGGTAGCGCAACCGAACTGCAGAGACCTTTCTGCACACTCTCTTCAATGGAGGACTTTTTTATTAACCGCGACACAGTTCTGAGAACGTTGTTAGTGGGGTCCTTATTCAGCTTTTTTTCATTTTAGTATTAACATCTATGGTCATCAGTCCCCTAGAATTTAGAATTACTTAAACCTAACTAACCTAAGGACATCACACACATCTATGCCCGAGGCAGAATTAGAACCTGCGACCGTAGCGGTCACGCGGTTCCAGACTGCGGCGCCTAGAACCGCACGGCCACACCGGCCGGCTATGTTACAAATGGGGAGAGGTGACTCAAAGACGTTAATCATAATCAAAGCAGACAACCCCATAAATCCAGCGTTGTTTCATAATGTAGAACCGGGGGTAACTGACAGCACAGCGTTTGAAGTTGTGTTGAAAGCGCAGTAAGGCAACTAGAAGAGCAGTTATTTCTTCTGCCTTCTTTTTTGTGGTGTCCATAGACCAGCTGTTGATTACGTTACTTTGCTGTCGATGTTTGGCTTTCGTTGTAAACTGCAAACTAGTGAACACTTTTCCTCCTAAACATACCCCTCGTCATAACAGCAGAGTCGTCTCCTCACGTTTTGGACAGGAACCCAAATAACTCGATTTTTTTGATCATGACGTACTTGGCTGTTTATAAACGAAAATACGTGCCCCGTGAAAGTTCTGCTTGCGTTTTGACCCATAAATATTCAAATATTTCATTTTAATATGCACATTCGAATTTCCATTTTAACGATGGCATCTGATGGCTTTTACGCTGAAATTTAGATTTTGGCCAAACCGGTGTTTCATCTAGCCTCGGTCGGTGGTCACTGCGCGGAACCCTCTTTGCGAGTGCGTAATCGAACGAGAGGGACGTGTACAATTTACGAGCTCTGGGGTGAGGTGGCGCATTTGTGAAGTCCGTTAACAGGGGGCACTGCGCTTCATTACGTATACGTCTAGCGCTGCAGCGACGGGAATTACCGGCAAAAATGTTTTAGATGGCGAATATTTCAACTCATCCCAACGAAGTTGACGATGCGTTCTGCAGCAGCTGATTTTCACTTGCTCACATTGTCTCAATTCGAATTCTGGAATGCTCTTTCCACCGCACGTATCATCTACTATTAAATAAACTTATCCTGAAGTACAAGACAATTCACAACGAATACAGCGACTATGAGTGGCTATTTAATATGTGAGGATACATCCAAAAATTATGGGGTATGCAAAACAAGTTGAAAATTTCGATCGTTCTGCAGGCGCAAAGATTCCGAAGCCATCGCATGGGCGGTGATACGTAAGTGAGAAATTTCTGTGGCATCATTGAAAGTGGATCCCGTACAGAAGCCATTCTGCTTGTCAGATTATGATATTTATCATCCTGTCATCACAGTCCATAGAAGATTTCGTCAGCGATATAGTCAAGCACCTGGAAAAACCAACAACATTCGCAGATGATATCGGTAGTTTGAAATAGCAGGATGCTTCTGCAAAGGAAAATTTACCGGCAGACGACGTGTATCACCACAAAACGTTAAAAGAATTCGCCTATCATTTGAACGTACTCCACTCAAATTGACGAATAAAGCCAACAGATCACCAAAAACACCACAAACAACGGCTTGTAGTGGTCTCAAACAGAACCTGAAAATTAAACCGTTCGTAATTCGAATGTTACAGAAAGCGAAACAGAAGGACTACGGATTACGTAATGGCAATGCTTGAAGTCATGGAGAAAGAAACATTTGCTGACTTTCTCTTTTTTAGCGATGAGGCAACTTTCCACATAAATGACTAGGTCAATGGTCCCAAAATTCGAATATGGGGCACAGCACTTTATTTGTGCGTAATTGAATATAGAGACACTAATCGAAAGTCAAAATGTCTTGTGCGACGTCAGCAAATAAATTTTTGTTGTTCATTTTTCTTTATTGAGCTACGTGCCTCAACATGTATTTATCTGGACCTATTTGAGCAATGGCTAATACTGCAGCCTGATGTGGATTGCGTGGACTCTATATTTCAGCAAAGATGGAGCATTCCCACACTGGAGTATGAAGGCTCGCACATTTTCAAATCAACATCACCGGAACAGTTGTTCTGATCGTACTGGCCATGATAGCAATTTATTCTTCTCTTGGCGATCTAGACCACAGTGTATCGTAAAATTACACTGACCACCCATAACAAGAGTTAAAAAAAATAACCACGAAATATTATGTTTTAGAAGTAGCTGGCTTGATTAACTATTCTGTGATCGTGGAATAATTAAATATTTCTAGTGCGCCAGTCTTGTTTGCACGGGCGGATCGGACTTCGTACGTAATATTGCAAACAGGCTCTATATAATTACGACGATTAGTATTTTCCTCAGCGAGACAGCCAAAATGGCGGTTAGACATTTCGCATTCAAGCTGGCTAATTCTGATCATGTAACACTCTCACCAACGCTTCCAAAGGGTAGGCTCCTAAAAATACATATGTAGCATGTAACGGAACCTATTAAAGGCTTTATTATAACGAAGTATGCGATACCCTCCTAATTCAACCAGTTTAACTAGCATTTATGATTATAGAAAAGTAATTGTGTAAAATATAATTAATAACTGACCCATTCAAAAGTTAACATCACTTGAACACTGATACAGCAGACGTCATTATGTAAAAACACTATATTCAACTGAAATAATTAATATTAAATACGAATAATATTGGTCAACTTACGTATTTTGGATCTCCTTAAATAAAAATTACCCAGTGAAACCTTTTTATTCACTAGGACTGTTTTCACTCACTATTCACGTAAACACATCTGTTTTAAACGAGAACCACTGTACTTTTCAATAATTCACGTTATTTACTTATGTATGCAAATGAGAGAAATCAATAGATGTACCTTTGCAAAACGGCCTTTTTGCAACAAAGAATTGTTCTGACAAGTTGACAAATCTGTCTGTCATTTTAATGACCTGTTAAATTATGTCACTCGATGTAAATTAATAACTTTTTTGCACCAATTACGATAACAGATAGATGCCTGACTTATAAACCACATCTCTTCTTAGTAGTTCTTTGACGAGGTTATAAATACAAGCAGCAAGAAGCCTCGTCAGCTCAGTCTTGATAGAACTTTTGTAAAGTGTGTAAGTTATTGTCTTATGTGGAAAAACAGTGCAAAGATGTTGTAAAAGAAGTGTTACTCTATAGAGTGACAACGTCTTTGGGTGGTGAGCGGAGTTAAGACGGCTACCACGCCAGTAAATAGTTGAAGTTCACTTACGCTGTCGTCATTATTTATCAACAAGCACATCAACAACACGGGACCTCATCTTTTTACCCATAGACGAATACATATAGAGCCAACATTAACATCAAGATACAGCAGTGAACCAGCCAGCAGCAGCAACTACTACAATACAATTTAATGGCGCCAACCCAATTCTCTACATCAAGTGCTAACAAGCTTCGTATATTGGAATGATACAGTGCGAATATAGGAATATCAACGACTGGGTGACCGTTATAAGCATTAGTGTCAAAAAATGCAAAGGTATAAACCAATATGGCTGTTTGATGGTAATTATTACTATCCAAATTAACGTACGTAAGTACATTCGTATGTGCAGATAAAGGCTATGAGGAGAACAGCTAACGGATGGAGTGACAAGAGAGGGTCGCCAGAAAAAAGGTGAAAATATTTCACCGAAATATTTCCAGAGCTGTCACTATTGAAATCTTACACACTATGTCAGTCTCTTTTTATCATAAAAGAAAATACACTCCTGGAAATGGAAAAAAGAACACATTGACACCGGTGTGTCAGACCTACCATACTTGCTCCGGACACTGCGAGAGGGCTGTACAAGCAATGATCCCACGCACGGCACAGCGGACACACCAGGAACCGCGGTGTTGGCCGTCGAATGGCGCTAGCTGCGCAGCATTTGTGCACCGCCGCCGTCAGTGTCAGCCAGTTTGCCGTGGCATACGGAGCTCCATCGCAGTCTTTAACACTGCTAGCATGCCGCGACAGCGTGGACGTGAACCGTATGTGCAGTTGACGGACTTTGAGCGAGGGCGTATAGTGGGCATGCGGGAGGCCGGGTGGACGTACCGCCGAATTGCTCAACACGTGGGGCGTGAGGTCTCCACAGTACGTCGATGTTGTCGCCAGTGGTTGGCGGAAGGTGCACGTGCCCGTCGACCTGGGACCGGACCGCAGCGACGCACGGATGCACGCCAAGACCGTAGGATCCTACGCAGTGCCGTAGGGGACCGCACCGCTACTTCCCAGCAAATTAGGGACACTGTTGCTCCTGGGTATCGGCGAGGACCATTCGCAACCGTCTCCATGAAGCTGGGCTACGGTCCCGCACACCGTTAGGCCGTCTTCCGCTCATGCCCCAACATCGTGCAGCCCGCCTCCAGTGGTGTCGCGACAGGCGTGAATGGAGGGACGAATGGAGACGCCTCGTCTTCAGCGATGAGAGTCGCTTCTGCCTTGGTGCCAATGATGGTCGTATGCGTGTTTGGCGCCGTGCAGGTGAGCGCCACAATCATGACTGCATACGACCGAGGCACACAGGGCCAACACCCGGCATCATGGTGTGGGGAGCGATCTCCTACACTGGCCGTACACCACTGGTGATCGTCGAGGGGACACTGAATGGTGCACGGTACATCCAAACCGTCATCGAACCCATCGTTCTACCATTCCTAGACCGGCAAGGGAACTTGCTGTTCCAACAGGACAATGCACGTCCGCATGTATCCCGTGCCACCCAACGTGCTCTAGAAGGTGTAAGTCAACTACCCTGGCCAGCAAGATCTCCGGATCTGTCCCCCATTGAGCATGTTTGGGACTGGATGAAGCGTCGTCTCATGCGATCTGCACGTCCAGCACGAACGCTGGTCCAACTGAGGCGCCAGGTGGAAATGGCATGGCAAGCCGTTCCACAGGACTACATCCAGCATCTCTACGATCGTCTCCATGGGAGAATAGCAGCCTGCATTGCTGCGAAAGGTGGATATACACTGTACTAGTGCCGACATTGTGCATGCTCTGTTGCCTGTGTCTATGTGCCTGTGGTTCTGTCAGTGTGATCATGTGATGTATCTGACCCCAGGAATGTGTCAATAAAGTTTCCCCTTCCTGGGATAATGAATTCACGGTGTTCTTATTTCAATTTCCAGGAGTGTATGAACTGTCCACTTAAGAAATAATTCACGAAAGAAAACTGTGTGTCTTCAACTGCGAAATGCGTCAGTCCATTCTGGCCTGACACGTCTCATTTATATTTTATTTCTTTACTTCCATTTTCGCATCTGAAACAATACTACATGGTACTGAAATTTCAGTTCATGGATATCACTTTCCAGTTCCACTTCTAAGCGTGATAAAAATAATAATTAACAAAACCTTGCTCTGGGTCACGCCTCTTTGTTGTCCTTTATTTCCTCATATTTTCTTCCAGTTTTATATAGTCACAATGTGGGGAATAGCTCGGTGTTTAGCAGATCCAGAACTTCTGCAAAGAGTATGCGTGGAAAAACTCAAAATCCTACTGAAAGTTACAACTCTCTGATAGGAAAACAATGCCCCCAAGACAACATCTGTTTCCACAACTGCTGATGAATTTGCAGCGTGTGACGCTTGTTTAATTTTTAACTGTACCAGACTTTGCAGAGGCTAGGATTTGAACCAGGAGATTTCACACTGTCGTTATTGAAGGAAATCGATTGCAGGAGAACTGATGCAGCTGACATTATTGTTATTCAATCTGAAAAGTAGATTAACCTAAGAGGACAAGCAAAGAAAAGACTGCTTGACAATAAAGAGCAGAATGCACATGGTTTGCAGCAATTCACGCAGATAAGGTAAGACCTAATACAAAGAATGTTAGGCGGCTGATGTGACCGAGCGGTTCTGGGCACTTCAGTCTGGAACCGCGCGACCGCTTCGGTCGCAGGTTCAAATCCTGCCTCGGGCATGGATGTGTGTGATGTCCTTAGGTTAGTTAGGTTTAAGTAGTTCTAAGTTCTAGGGGACTGATAACCACAGATGCAAGGTCCCATAGTGCTCACAGCATCTGAACAAAGAATGTCACATCTTTGATCCAGGTTTCCAATAACTTACATTCGGGCAGTTGTATGTACCTTTTCCTGACAGACGACTGACATTATAGTACTTAAATTTGGCATACAATTAGTCAACACTATAGTGAAACATTCTGTGGAAGGAATTTTCATTTACTACTATAGTAAGGCATTTATGTAAGAAAAAAGCCCTAATGTTGTTTTTTTTGCACAGAAATTTTGAGATCTGCAAAAATGCAAAATAAGAAGATATCAACATCCTCTTTCACAGATATTTGTAATTATGGTGTATCAAACTTTTCACAAAAAGCATTTATTTCGTTCTGACATATTTTTCAGAAAAGGAACATACGTACTCGCCTTGTTGAAATACGTTAATTGTTTATAATTAAAATATATAACTTCAATATGCATGGCTACTTTTGTTTGTTTCCATACACCATTCCTTAACAACTGTGCCAAATTTAGTTACATTGCCTTGGAAACTTTGGGTTTTATAAGGTTTTTTTCAAAGTATTGCAACTTCGCATACGTCCCCCCCTCCCCCTTTAGCCGTCAATACCGGTTTTAAAATTCTCTCCCCACTGGGTAGCTATTGCATGTTGAGTTTTTCTGTACTGCCGGGTCACATAGTGAACTGAGGAAGGCGCAGGCGAGTTTAGGCGTCTCCAGGCTAATAGCGAGGAGACTAGAGAGAGTAGAAGGGCCGCCAAGTACATAGTCTCCACATTAAAACACCGATGCAATAAGCCGTGACGAAGACTTGGTCCTGTGCAGAATACTGCCCATTTTTCAAGTCCAAGCTATTCGGTCAGAGAACCGCTCATTAGAATTTTGTTTGCTATGGCCGGTGGGGAGAGAGTGTGACGCCACTCGCAGTTAAAGTTCTCTGTTTTTTTCGTCTGAATAGCAATGGCGTCAGTAATTCTTTTCTCCATTTGTGGAGGTGAGATGCCATCAATCAGATGCCTCCTCCACGCAGGGTGGTTGCTCTAAAACAGAATGCCAGAGAGTATGAGACAGCAGGCTTCTTTCTAGGAATTACTGACGTGGGAGAACCACAGACTGGCTGACGTACAAATACCGTATCTTTGAAGTGTAGGATTTTTGCGTCAAACATTTAGGAACTATTGACATAAAGTTTTTGAGTATCGTACAGCATCATAATGTAAAATCTATACTGGAGAAACCAACGTTTCGGACACGGCTACAGCGAGCTTCTTCTGTTATTAGGCCCAGCAGAAGGTTGGTTGGGAGGAAGGGACGAAATAGTGAGGTCATCGGTCCCATCGGATTAAGGACGGATGGGGAAGGACGTCGGCCGTTCCCTTTCAAAGGAACATTCCCGGCATTTGCCTAATGCGATTTAGGAAATCATAGAAAACCTAAATCTGGATGGCCGGTCGATAGTTTGAACCGTCGTCCTCCCGAATGCTAGTCCAGTGTGCTAACCAGTGCGTCACCTCGCTCGGTTGTAAGCGTGGCCGAAACGTTCGTTTCTACCGTAGTTTTGTTTACACCATGACGTGGTACGATACTTAGAAAACTTATATGACAACTGACTCTAGCCGCGGAGCCGATGCAATTCTTTTATCAGCTGTTTTCGTGGAAACATAGGCCATTGACTAGTTGATAAGACATGTCCTAGGAGGTGAATTGTTACGAACATTTTCATTGGCCAGTGTTCAACGGTTCTTGCCACTGGAGAAGAATAGTTCGGGGAGCGTAAAGTGCAGCCGTATCTGCGACAGTGCTTTGGATTGACAGTTCTCCAAGTGCACTCTGGTTTGACAGCCTTACAAAAGCACTGTGATTTACCATCTCTTAAAGAGCATTTGGGGCAGCTCTGCGTAACACAAGGTTTCTATTCCTCTGTAGAGTGCACTGTTTTCCATCTCGTTTTGTGACTCTGAGGAGACAGGGTTACTTGTGAGGGAAGACACTGCATTCAGTGCTCAAACTGTAAGCGGCCGTGCATTACTCCAACGCGCACCTCAATGTGGTTAGAATCTGCACGATGAGAGTTATCAATCATTTGGCAGGCAAGTGATTTGAGCTATCTTAGATCCTGGGCTCGCGATTCTTTTGATTAGGTGTTCCCGGACTCATTAAGCACCCAGTTATTTATGGCAGTTGCGTGTGACATCTTAGACCTCATGTAAATGCGTGGCATACTATTGATGACAGTTGCATCGGGACTTTTTGCGAAATAAGCGGCGACGAGTGAAAATACGTGTTGGTCACAATTCGAACCTGAAATCTACTGCTTACTAAACACTCGCATTAAGGGGAGGTTTAATATCTTTTGGTTCACAAAATCGATTTTTTAAATTGCATTTTTGGATCCATGAAAGTGTTTAGAATCTACCCACGAAATGGTTTTTCCGAATACGGAATGGAAATGTTTGTTATTCGCGGTCGAACAAAAAAAAAGCACCTGCCTGAAATCGACCTTTTTCACGCACCAGTTTCTCTCCTTCGGAGGACGAGGTTTTGTACCGGTGATTGGGAGGAAAGACACAAAATTCAAATGGAAGTTTGAACCCATGTGTTTGGAAGTTAGATCCCAAGTATTTGCATTCTGGTGCGAAGAGTGTGGAGGTTCCGACTTTCCTGGCTGTGAGCAGCTTCAGCGAAGGGTATTCAGCAATTCTGAAGACCATGACAACGATGGACGTCACCCTGGGACTCTATTCGACGCAGTTCGCCAAGCATTCGGACGACCACCGGATTCAAGCGGTTGAAAACCGCTTGTCACCTGCCGTACGAGCGGCTCTGGAGCAGCGCAGGATGGCCCAGATCGAGCAGGACGCCCTCTATGAGGAAGAGGAAGGACTAGTTTACGGACCCGGAACAGCAGATTGAACGTACGTTGCATAATATTGCATTTATATGTAGTCAAAACTTCAAACGCGTTTTTCTGGAAATGACGTTTTTTCTATAGCTCGGTATGGTAACTGCAAATCTACTGAACCGACTGGCATGATTCTTTGTTTCCGATGAAGCTAACTAAATTTTATTCCGATCCCTCAAATACAGATATTTTTAATTGGCCGACGAAGTCGAGAAATCGATGAAAAAGCACTTTTTCTTCAAATGGCCACCATTTTGTTTCCTATTGTCCAAATAATTTAAGCGAGGTACAACTCCTAAAGAATCTTATATACTTCGCTAACGTCAACTCAATTTTGATTTCAGACGATCCGGCTGACCTGTGACATACCGCGTGTGGAGGTCCACACCGAAATTTTGTTTCGTTTAGACGGCACTTCCGCCTTTACTCTTCAACATTTCCGGTCGAAAAAATTCCAGTTTGTAGAGGAAACATCAATAAACATTTTGACGTAATTTGACATTGATATCTATAACACATCTGGAGAAAAAAAATTTCAAAGAACATGCTTTTTTCGGGCCAAAGATAGTAAACCTCCCCTTAACCCTTGTACCAACCGGACACAATGTTTATCGTACTTGCGCGGATTTTCTCTGTACGCCCCCTGTCCGAAACAGATTCCCACCTAGCGCCGTAGATCCGAAGTCCCCTTCCGCGTCATCTATGGTCGCTATTTATAGATTCCCTCAGGACGTCGAACGCAAGTATGCATCCGCACTGATCTAAGTTTGATTTCCTGCAGTAATAAATTAGCGGGCATGAAGAACGCGGACGGGGACTGTGGAGTTGTCGCGCCAAATGGCAATTTGGGGCGGCCAGGAGGTGTACGGAGACAATCCACTCAAGTGTGATAAATACTTGTCCGGCTGGTGTAGCAGTTAACACAACTGCCTAATAAGCGGGAGATCTCGAGTCGAATCGCAGCCCAGCAGACAATTCTACTCGTCGCTGCTTATTCCGCATAACGTCCGATGCAGCTGACATCAACAGTCCCTTCTCTTTCCTGTCCCTGTCCCCCTCCACCCTAAATTTACATAAAATCCTATGCTTTCTGACAAAGTCGGTACATTCAATGTGCGGGATTGCGATCGTTTCTTTCTATCAATGTTTTGTAAGATGACGACTATTCTTCTTCTTTATTCCCTACTACGCCTGGGGGCCTGTTACTGAATGGGTTTACTAGTATAAAAATTTGATTTTTATTTTTCACTTGCTGTTCGTCAGTGCCTTCTGCCTGGCGGTAAGTTACACCGTCTCAGTCACGTTCCCCAAAGCCGGATAGAACCACCCTGAAACTCATGTGTTGAACCATCAGCAGCCGAAGTCACGTGTTGCTGACGAGGTAATGCTACCGAACTGCGCGTCTTACGACTTAGACTTTGTTTTATAAGACCAAATGAGTTATATGGGACACCTATAAAGTTTGTGAAAAGATTTTAACTTTGCTATGTATTCACTGTAATTCTTATTCATACACTGACGGAAAAATAAACCGCAACACCGAAAAATAATTAATATAGAGTAATGAAATTTTGTGAATACATTTGTCTAGAAAATTTATATAAGTGACTATCACTGCAAGATCACAGGTTAACGTAAGCACGAGATAAACCATTGTAAATGGGAAATGCTGGTACATCAATAACCGGCGTTAACCACCAGAATCTTCAATTAAGCATGCAAACGTGCACGCATTGTGTTGTACAGGTACCGAAAGTTAGTTCCTATGTTGCAATTCCACGCCTGTTGCACTTTGTCGGTCAATAAAGGGACGGTTAATGCTGGTTGTGGATGACGCTGGAGTTGTCGTCCGATGATGTGACATAGGTGCTCGATTGGAGGGAGTTCTGAAGATTGAACAGACCAAGGCAACATGTCGACACTGTAGAGCATGTATGGTTACAACAGCAGTCCAACCTGGAGCTGATACCAAACACTCGAGCCGTACTCAGGAATATGGTCGCATGAGCGTACGAAATGGTTCAAATGTCTCTGAGCACTTTGGGACTTAACATCTGCGGTCATGAGTCCCCTAGAACTTAAAACTACTTAAACCTAACTAACCTAAGGACATCACACACATCCATGCCCGAGGCAGGATTCGAACCTGCGACCGTAGCAGTCGCGCGGTTCCGGACTGCGCGCCTAGAACCGCTAGACCACCGCGGCCGGCCCATGAGAGTACGATATGCTGTCTCCTTTACAGGTGAACCACTCTTTCCTAAAACTTCCCAACAAACCGAAGTCGATCGTCGACCTGCCCTACCACAGTTCTCACATGCTCTGTCCACCTCATATCGCTTTGCAACGCACCCCCAGATATTTAAACGACTTGAGTGAGTGTAGCAGGACACTAGTAATACTGTATCAGAACATTACAGATTTTAATTTTCTACTCATCCGCATTAACTTACTTTTTTCCACGTTTAGGGCTAGCTGCTACTCATCATACCAAATGTAAATTTTGTCTAAATCGTCTGGTATCTTCCAATAGTCACGCAACTTCGAAATATTACCGTACACCACAGCATTAATAGCGAACAATGGGAGACTGCTGCCCACCCTGTCGGTCAAATCATTTATATATACGGAGAACAACAACGGTCCTATCACACTTCCCTGGGGCGCTCCTAACGATACCCTTGTCTCTGATGAACACTCGCCGTCGAGGACAACATACTGCGTTGTATTATTTAAGAAGTCGTCGAGATCTCACATTCCATGAGCTTATTCCATATGCTCGTAGCTTCGTTAATAGCCTGCAAATGGGCACTGTGTCAAACGCCTTTCGCAAATCTAGAGATATTGAATCTGCCTGTTGCTCTTCATCATAGTCCTCTGTATGTCATACGAGAAAAGAGTAGGCTGTTTCATACTTCCAATGCTTTCTAAAACCATGCTGATTCATGGACATAAGCATCTCACTTTCAAGAAAGGTTGTTATATTCGAACTGAGAATATTTTCAAGTAAATTAGGGAAATTGGTCTGTAATTTTGCGGGTCTGTTCATTCACCCTTCTTATATAGGGTGTCACATTTATCTTGACCACCCTAAATAACTGTTTGTTTAGATGCAAATTACAAAATTTTTCAAGCAAATGTTCTTTAGCCGTCAGGGGGACATCAATCAGCATGATTGCCTTCGTTGTAGCTTTGTTTTCTTTACAAAGGTATGAACAGCAGTGTGACTTTTTTAAATGGCACCCTGTATTTTTTATTGGGTAATTCATTTCCTCTCCTAATGACCTGTTCAAAAACGTCTCACAGTGTACCATTCACTGAGAAACAACGTTATTAATTACATAACACCACATTGACATTGACGCTCCCAGCGCTTAGTGCAGGTACTCAGTGTAATGGAACATATCCATGTGCTGACGTTGACAGAGGACAAAGGTAAACATAAGTAGAAGGCACATCCGTCATTCCGTCATCGACAGTTGAAGAGTTGTGTTAGTAGAATGTACACCAACGAAGAGAAGGTAGAAATGCTACTCATGTTTGGGGAATGTAAGTTAGCAGAACAGTAACTGCAATACTGTTTTCTTATATATGGCTACATTTAGTACAGTAGTTTAGTCCTTATAAATACTGTTCTGTAGAGTAGGCATACAGTAAACGCTGTCCTTCCTACAAACTGCATCGACATAACGTTTCTTTTAATGTTGTTGTTGTTGTTGTTGTTGAAGGTAGGCGAAATGCTACGCAGGCAGCGGAACTGTACAGAGAGCGAGATCCTGACAAGAACCCATCTCCCCGACGCATGTTTTCTCGTCTTCAGGAAACGGGAAGTTTCAACCCACGACAACGCAATCGTCGTAGCACTCGCACAGTCGGAGCTGCCGAAGCTACTGTTCTCTCTTCCGTTGCTATGAATCCACATGTGAGCACACGACAGCTTGAACACAAGACTCGCGTTCCTGAAATCAGTGTACATCGTATTCTTACACGTCACCGGTTCCATATTTACCACGTACACCTACATTAAGAATTGCATGGGAATGATTGCCAGAATCGTGTACAGCTATGTCAGTGAGCACAGGAGCAAATCCTCGCCAACCCGAACTCCTCCAACGTTATATTTACCGATGAATGTTCCTTCTCAAATAAAGGACAGGTAAATCCAAGGGGCATGCTTAGACAGGCGGGATATTAGCGTCAATGGAGAGTTAACGTGTGGTGTGGGATGCTTGGTACTACAATTATTGGCCTTTATTTCATCAATGGTAGTCTAAACGGCACAGCGTATGCCAAATTTCTCAAACGAATTCTGCTTCCTCTTCTGGATGAAGAGCCACTAAGAACCAGAATGCTTAAGTGGTATCAACACGATGGATGTCCAGCACATAACGCCTTGCAAGCACATTGTGTTCTGGACTGATGGTATCCTAAAAGATGGTTTGGTCGAGGAGGAACAGTTACTTGGCCTGCTAGGTCTCCTGATTTAAATCCTCTGGACTTTTTTCTTTGGGGATGCATTAGAGATGTTGTCTATCGCGGTACTCCAACAATTCCAGAGAACATGCAGGAGCGTATCGTGCTTGCTTGTAATTCTCTTCAGCAGGCAACAATGGAAGCAGAAAGCAATTCCTTCATTCAACGAGTACACCAGTGTATCGGTTTCCAGGGTCACCATTTTGAGCACCTTTGAATGTTCTGCTCCTGGGCAATGGTACAGGAGAGTCAAAGTAAATTTTGCGTTATGTTTTTACTTGGTTTTCGTTTGTTTTCTTACAACTCCAGCAAGTGGACGAGTTTGTGATCCTGGGCTCAAAGTCAATGTTGTGTTATGTAATTAATAACTTTGTGATTCAGTGAATGGTACACTGTGATACATTTTTGAATAGGTCTTTAGGAGAGGAAATGAAATACCGAATAAAAAATACAGGGTGTCATTTAAAAAAGTCATAATGATGTTCGTACCTTTGTAAAAAACAAAGCTGCAACAAAGGCAATCATGCTGATTGATGGCCCCCTGATGGCTAAAGAACATTTGCTTCAAACATTTTGTAATTTGCTTCTGGACAAACAGTTATTTAGGGTGGTCAAGATAAATGGGACATCCTGTGTACTGGAGTCACCTGCGCTTTCTTTCCAGTCACTTGGGACTTTGTGCTGAGCGAGAGATTCACGATAAATGCAAGATAGGCAAGAGGCCGATGCCATAGAGCACTCTTTGTAAAACTGAACTGGCATTCCATACGGACCTGGTGATTTATTTGCTTTCAAATCTTTCAGTTGTTACTCTGCACCCGGTATGCTTATTACTCTGTCGTCCATACGACAACCTTTCCGATGGTCAAATGACAGTATTTTTGTACTATTTTCCTTTGTGAACGATTTCTTCAACGTGAGATTTAAAACTTCGGCTTTCGTTTTGCTATCTTCAACTGCCACACCAGACTGGTCAAGAAGGGACTGAATGGAAGCCTTAGACCCGTCTAGTGATTTTGCGTAAAATCTGAATTTTCTCGGATTCTCTGGCAGATCTTTTGCTACGGTGTGGCCGTGATAGTTGTATGCTTCGCGCTTGGATATTTTCACAGACGCACGAATCTCTACAAACCTTTGCTTGACGTCATTGGTGCGTTCCTTTTTGAACCGAGAGTGCAACAGCGTCTGCTTGCTTAGCCTCCACCGCATTTCGTTATTAAATCATAGTGGGTCTTTGCACTCATTTCCTTTATCCACGTACTAGGCACTTAATCCTCCAGACCACGATTTACAATTTATTTAAACTTCGGCCGTAATTCCTCTACATCCATCTTACTGGAACTGAGTGATGCCAATTCACTGCCTAAATGAGATGCTAATAACTACTTACCTGCCATATCTAGCAGAATCAATCTGCTAGCCTTCTTGACTGATTTATTAACTTTCGCTATCATGGTTGCTATAATGACATCGTGGTCGCTAATCCTCAGTTCTATACCTACATTGTCGATAAGGTCCGGCCTGTTTGAATCTGCAAGGTATAAGATATTTCCGTTGCAGCCGAGTTAACTGCTCAAGACAATTTTCAGAAAACCTATTCAAAAGCATTTCGCATAACTGACTTTCTGTACCCACCGCAATGAATACATAGACATCCTGGTCTATACTCGACAGGTTAAAGTCGTCTCCAACTGGTATTGCTTGATCTCGGTATTTACTCGCTGTTGACAATAGACTTTCTTTGAATGACTCTAGAACTGTCACAGCAGAATCGGGTGGCCGGTAGAGACATCCAGCAATTAACTTGGTTTCATCTAGACCAGTTATGCGCGACCGGATGACTTCACTGCCACACTCAACTTGGACCTCAATAGAGACAATATTTTTGTCAGCTGCAATGAACACTCATCCTCCTATAGCCTGTAATTGTCTTTCCGACATACGTTCCACGACACGCTAAATATCTCAGAGCTTTCCAGTTCGTGTTTCAGCCAGATCATGGTCTCAAGAATAATTTGAGCTCGAGAACTTTCCTGGATGGCAGTAAATTCGGAAACTTTATTACGAATACTTCGACAGTTGACTACTAAAATTGTGACAGTAGAAGTGTCTTTATTCTAAATGCCGTTTGACTTCTCTTGCTCTATATCGACAGTCGAGTGTTCATCAGAGCTCCTCAAACTACTGCCTAACCTAAAAAGCACTCAAATGCATTACACAAGTACTCTGCTACCCGAGTAGCTGCTGCATTGTGTAGTGCACACCTGACCTATGAAGGGGAGTCTTATAAGTCCCCACACTATAACGCTGGTCTAGAAATCTGCAGCCAAGACCGTCACAGAGTGGACGAAGCCTTTGGCTTAGGCCCTCCACTCGGCTCCAAACCAAAGGAAGCCGGTCAACTCTGGGAACGATGCTGCACATTGCAAGCTCTGCTTGCACCCCGCGCACGAAGCCAGCAGTCTTCACCACTCCCGCCAGCCGCCTGTATGAACTCATGCGAAAGGCGTCATTGGTGTCGACGCGAGCCACAGCATGCAGGCAACTGCACCCTGCCGCTCTATAGCTACAGGGAAGGCCGCGTCCAAATCTCGGATAAGGCCCCTTGGCAGATATACCGAGTGCACATTGGCTTACTTTCCAGATCTGAACTCTATCTGCGTAAGGGGCTCCATAACACGCCTATCATTGGAGCTCCCAATAACTAGTAAACTGCCCGTGTGCCTGCTCCGAAACAGCGGAAGGAGCTGCCACCTGTAGACTCACATTGGCTCTCCTCCACGAGTGGCGCGATCGCGTTACCACCCGCCACTCACCCTACTGTTAGGACAGATCCATCGCGTCGGGTGCACGGGGAGCGGCCTCGGAATCATCAGGAAAAATAAAATTTTTAAAAGGTCTGCGTCAGAAACTGTACGTACTGCGCTTTATTGATGTTAAAGCCACGTGCTGGTATTACCCACAACGCTATCACTTAGATCATTTGCATCACATTCCACATCTTTCACAGCAGGACTTGTGTCATCCGCAACACAAAAGTTCTGGAACTATCTGACACGCTTAGTGGCATATCTAGAAAAGCTATGGACCCAGGACGGATACGTGAGACACCCCCCCTCCCCCCCCACTTTGCATGAACCTGTGAGATTGAAACATCTTCCTTTTGTCTGACAGTGGCCAAAAATCTTCTACTGGTTAATTTCTAGATAAGAAGTGCCTCAGATTGTGCAGTGGTATTTCTGCTAAATCGAAGAAAATACGTGCCATCGTCAATTTATCATCTAACATTGCTAGTACGAAGGGCTTTCTATAAAGAATGCAACACTTTCATCGGCCAGTTTCAGTTTAAAAAATTCGGAATTTTCTGTGGGACATCGTGGAATATTCGCGCTTACGTGAAATTCCCATAGCTAGTGGCGCCTTCAAAATGGCGTCTGTGACGGAGGCGCGTTCCATGCACAGAGCTGTCATTGAGTTCTTGGCGGATTCCCAGAGCATCCGAAATATTCACAGGTGCTTGCGGAATGTCTGCGGAGAGCTATCAGTGAACAAAACTGCGGTAATTCGTTGGGCAAGGTGTCTGCTGTCATAGCAACAAGCTCACGCAAATCTGGCCGCTCTGACGTGTGTTGGCCGGTCAGACACAGCTGTGACCGTCTCATTCGAAGTGATGGACGGATCACAATCAAGCATCTCGATGTTCAACTTGGTTGGTCGTACTGACGCCTTATCCACTAGTTGTGGTACTCAAAGGTGTGTGCCCGCCGCTTCCTTACTGTCACGTGCAGAAGATGAAGTATGGGTTGATCATCTCGAACTGTAAACAAAACTGGTAATCTATGGAGCGGCGCCATACCACTTCTCCATCTAAGAAGAATTTCAAAGGTGCACCCTCAGCAGGTAAAGTTATGGTGACGGTCGTCTTGGACACTGAAGAGGTTATTCTGTTTGATGTTCTCTGTCATGGTACACCAATTAATCGAAAGTGTGTTGTGCTAACCTCAGGAAATTGAAGAAACAACTTTAGTATATATGTCGCGCCAAAAATGCAAACGAACGTCTCCTTCTCCATAACAACGCAAGGGCTCACAGAAGTCTGCCCCAAGAGCGCTCAAAAAACGTCATTGGACTGTTCGTCCTAATCCACCCTACCACCCGGATCTCGCATCTTCAGACTTCTGCCCGTTTGGCCCAGTGAAGAATGCACTCCATGGGCAGCCGTACGTGGATGATGGGGTGGTTATTGATGCAGCGAGACGTTGGTTCTGACGTCGACCAGCTGAATGGTAGTACACGGTCACACAGTCCCTCGCAGTAAGGTGACGTAAGGCCGTCACGCTGAACGGAGAATAAATTGAGAAACAGGTTTTGTAGCCAAATGAGTGGGAATAATATAGCGCGTTTGAATCCTGAATAAAATCTACCTATTCTCTGAAAAAAAAGTTGCGTTACCTATTGGGCGCCATTCGTATCTCACACGTAACAGAATAAATTGCAGTTTCTATGGATTGTCCCAGCTAATTTTATATCCTGAGCTGAGCCAGTAATCTCACACAATTCTTTCTCGTTTCATTTTAAGTTCAAGGTTTTGATTTACGTACAGGTACTCAGTCTTGGTAGGTCCATCCCTGGCACAGAGAGAAATTTCCCACTAGCAGCAGCTCGCCAGCGATGGGGCCCTTTGAGAAGAGGGAGCGACGGAAGCTCTTGCAGCCACCCTGCTCCCTCCCCCTCTGTCTTTCCCCTCCTGGTTTTAGTGCTCGTAAACCGACAGTCGTGACGTCTCTGCGCTCAGACGTTCCCATTGTCATGATGGCAGCCAGTAAAAGATGAGAAGAAAAGGACGGTGGTAATGACAGTGATAGTGAAGGAAATCCGTATTAAAAAACGATTATCGTTGAGGGTCGTACCAAGCAGTTCCACTCAACGATTTCAAGGATGGCGGCCAGCATCTCTAATCAGTCTTTGCTCACCTACGTCCACTATCTTCAGAATACTCTATGACTATTTATTTATGTATAATTACAACGTGTAGATGTTTTTGGACCTCAGCGACAAACCTGAGGAGAATTAACATTTTTCTTCTTTTCGAAAATGTCCATTTTAATCCTTCGGTTGTGAGTTATCCATGCGAATGAGGCCCAGTGGCAAAGGTGAGTACTTCACAGTAGCCAACTGGTAGTTAGTTATTCTGCATTCACGTCTTCATTTCACAGAATAGTCGATTAATTTTTGGGGGTAGATGAATCGATTTATCGTCCAGGACCACGCTACGTAAGTTGAAGAGGTTTTACTGTGCAGCACAAGGAAGAATTCTAACTACAGACTCAGATTGCCTTTGAAGACCTCGAAACTATAGTACACTGATATTTTTCAAACTGTGTGTGTTTAAAGAAAGTAAAAGACAAGCACTTTTCGGTGTGAGGATTAATAACATCATATTTACTAACACTCTCCTACTTGCTAACGGCTTTGTCCACCTATGTGAAACCGAAGTTAAACTCAAAATGTTGCTGTACAAATTCCATATTATTGTAAAAGACTAGGGCTACAAGATCACTACTGCAAAACACAGTTATGGCATGCCATGGCAACTAAGCAGCTCGCTGAAAAATCGTAGTACAAAAAAAAAGACATCTAACTAGATAGTGAATACTATGAGAATAGTCTTTATTCTCCATAATAAAGGACAAGAATAGGTCTCACAGTTTAGGTACTTGAGATGCCACATGTATTACTTTCAGAGCAGAGACAAAGAGAAAAAGGCCGAAAGATATCAAAAGTATGTTCCACAATTATTAGAAATATATAACGAAACACAATGACTGAGACTGTCGTGGAATTCTTCAAAACAGCAGCTGTACAGACACTGACGTACAGAACGGAGACCTAAACGATCACGAAAAATAGTAACAATGTAAATAAATGTCTAAAACGGGAATCCCCAGAAGATGTAATCAGACTTACAGCTCACGAAACAAAGGTTCTTTGTATTAGAAGACAACTGTATACAATTGTAATTCATGATACATTACAGATTACAGTTAAAAATCACTGGGAAATGTGAAAGTGAAAAGTAATGACAGTAAGTAGTGTAAGTAGGCTATTTAGGTTTTCTTATTGGTAACGCCACGTAGTGTATGAAAATCACTGGCTGTGCTGCGTGCAGTCAGTGGCTAGTTTGCATTGTTGTCTGCCATTGTAGTGTTGGGCAGCTGGATGTGAACAGTGCGTAGCGTTTGCGCAGTTGGAGGTGAGCCGCCAGCAGTGGTGGATGTAGGGAAGTGAGATGGCGGATTTTTGAGAGCGGATGATCTGAACATGTGTCCATCAGAGACAGTACATTTGTAAGACTGGATGTCATGAACTGCTATATATATTAATATATATATATATATATATATATATATATATATATATATATATATTATGACTTTTAAACACTATTAAGGTAAATACATTGTTTGTTCTCTATGAAAATCTTTCATTTGCTAACTATGCCTAGCAGTAGTTAGTACCTTCAGTAGTTTGAATCTTTTATTTAGCTGGCAGTAGTGGCGCTCGCTGTATTGCAGTAGTACGAGTAACGAAGATTTTTGTGAG
The DNA here is from genome assembly GCF_021461385.2 of Schistocerca piceifrons. Taxonomy (NCBI): domain Eukaryota; kingdom Metazoa; phylum Arthropoda; class Insecta; order Orthoptera; family Acrididae; genus Schistocerca; species Schistocerca piceifrons. The sequence goes on from NC_060138.1 coordinate 1,034,498,801, forward strand.
GTAAGTGATTTGTGAAAGGTATAGGTTATTGTTAGTCAGGGCCATTTTAGGGATTTTTGAAAGTCAGATTGCGTTGCGCTAAAAAATATTGTGTGTCAGTTTAAGCACAGTCATGTACAATTTTTCTAAGGGGATGTTTCATGTGTCGACCCTTAGCCCAGGATACCTCACTGGAATCTTCTAATTTTTTCTTATAGTTTGTGTAATTAGTGTAGCTATTGTTTATTGCTAGCGCGTAATTGTAGAGAGAATCTCCTTTGTAGTTGTAGTTTTTCATTGTTGTACAGTAAAACTCTTGCGGCATGCATGTAGATTTGCACCTAGTATTTTGCAGCTGCGCTTGCAATTAACTAGATATTATTTTCAGTGCTATGTTAATGTGTTCTCTTATTTTTGCTCTTCAAATTGTGCTTTGCTGTGTTATCCTGCGACATATTGTGACAATAATGACGAGTGAAAAACGTAACACTAGGCTCCAAAGTAAACTGTGAAATAATAGTGATGACGAGCGTAGCTTATCATCACCACTGTGTAATGAATTAACAGACATTCAAAGTAGTAATTTGGCAATTGTGCACAGGGAAATGGAGCGGGCGGCAAATAATGATGTAGACAATGAAACAAGTAGTGAACAGGGAAGCATTATCGATCGATCGGTCGGCAACAGCTCGCCTCAGGAATCCGAAATGACAGAACACAATATTGCAAATACTGTAGACTCAGGTTTTGGGTCCTCACCGTTTTCTCGAATGAGTCAAGACACATTTTCTGTTTGTCAAAATGTGAATGTTACCCGTGAAAATGCACTGCCAAAAAGCATAGAGAAACAGATTCCAGACACAAATACATTATTATTGCAATTAATGCAACAAATGGAACAAAATCAGAGACAAACACAGCAAAAGCTTCAAAAGTTAGACACAATGAAACAAAATCTTCGGACGTTAGACACCACGCTTGAACAAACACGTAAAGATTTTACTACTGAGTTGCATAATATTGAATCGAAGTGTCAAAAAGTCTGTAATGACGTAAAAACACACATTTGTGACCATTTTCAATCTATTTTTTCGCAGCATGAAAATGCATTACAGAATTACGAAGCAGCAATGAAAGAACTGCAAACCATTGTTCATGAAAATCTTGAGACCTTGCTAGCTAAAATTGACTCAATTGCATCTACCGATTCGGTTACGCAACTTGCAAAAACTCAGGAAAACTTAAAGGACACAGTAGATACTCTGAAAATTGGTTCAGAAAGACACATGGAGGAAATTAGTTCATTATCAGAGAAAGTAGTTGAACTTTCGGGTCAGCTAAATAATTTGTCTACGAAGGTAGATGATAATCTGAATGACACAAAACCGGTAGTCTTTAATGACACAGAAGAGTGCGAACAAATTAGGAAATTCATACAAAATCAGAATCAAATTAATACGCAACACCAAAGAGAAATCCGGGAAGTACAAGATCAGCTGACACAAGTAATACAAGAATTACGTATTACAGAGGACACTTGCGCTCCAATACGGGAAGAGGGACATAGAAATACAGAACAGCCACAAAATACTAATAAGGGGTACTTCGGAAATTATGAAAGAAATTGGCAAGGTACACTAAATTTTGAGATGGAACCGCCGAAACGATGTAACAATGACCAACATACTACTCGCCGACATGATGATTTTGACTATAAGCTGTTTATTACCACATGTAAATTCAAAACATTTAAAAATTCCGGCAACGACAATCATCCACAATCGTGGTTTCATCAATTCTGTCATTGTTTTCCTCCCAGCTGGTCATTAGAGCACAGATTAGAATTTATGTGTGGCTATTTAGAGAATGAACCAGCTGTAAGAATGTGATCGGTCATTCACGATTGCCACAGTGAAGGAGAATTTTATCATGCCTTCCTCTCAGCATTTTGGTCTCAAGCTACACAAGACCGAGTAAAACATAGCATCATAATGATGAAACATTTCGAACAATCTGAACTTTCCAGTCTTGTGAAATATTTTGAAGACATGTTGCACAAGAATTAGTACCTGTCAAACCCATACAGCCCCTCAGAACTCATTCGCATCTGCTTAATCAAACTACCTGAACATTTACGACATATTGTTTTGGCAGGACGTTGCAAAGACGACATTGAAGCTTTTCAGGGACGCTTACAAGAATTAGAAATTGACACTGACAATCGCAGAACGTGAAAACAGGATCACAACAATTACAGGTCACATCCGTCGCAATTCCGCGTTGAAAGAAATAATAACTGGACACGACAAGGCTGTTCTTACAACGTAAATCGTGACCAAAACAGACACTACCTATATGACAACCGTTGGCAGAATAACAGTTACACAGAATGATCGCACTTGTGCAGTAATGAATATGACAGAGATAACCATAGAAACAGACAATATGGGAACCAAAACAATTATTATCAAGGGAGACAGAATAACTTCAGACGCAACAGTTCAGCGCGCAGTAACGATTCCGGGAGAAATTCTCCACCACATGACCAACAAAAAAGAAACTATGTAAACTACCAACATGACGACAGACGATATAATCGTAACGACAGACTTGAATTGCATCAGAACTGGCGGGATTCAAACAGGGCAGGGCCCTCTCGACAAGATGAATTTGTAGAAGGTAGGTCTCCAAATCCTAATAACGACGCGTGCCAACAATGAGATAGCAGACAATGACTCACACTGCAGGCAGCCACGTGCGCTGGCTGGCTTATCGAAAAATAACATACACGCTATCCTTTAGAAAAATATAAGCATTCTTTACTGACGTATACAACATGATAATTGCTTTGAAGTTGAAAGTCTGCCTACTATAAAGGGTAAAAGATTGCACCACGTTTCACATGTAAAACCGTTTATTGAAAGATAATCTGCTTTTTAACTTAGTCTTTGCCATAAAACGTTTCACTTCATGTTACTACGAGGGTTATTCCAAAAGTAAGGTCCAATTGATTGCCAAATTGAAACCACAGTGAACATCAGAAATGTTTTACTTGTAACAATTAGCTACACCTTTCAGCTACTTCTCTACGTAGTCGCCGTTCTGACTTAGACTTTTGTCATAGCGTTGTACCAACTTTTCAATAGCCTCATCATAGAAGGCAGCCGCCAGTGCTTTCCGCCAATTCTCCACGCTGGCCTACACCTCGTTGTCTGTGTCAAAATGTTGTCTTCAAAGACAGCGGTTCATGTGACCAGAGATGAAACTCAGGGGGAGACAATTGCGGACTTTATTGTGGGTAATCTAACATTTCCATTTGAAAACGATGCAGGAGCATCTTCATTGCCCCTGCAGAATGCGGCTGAGAATTGTCGTGAAGACGAAACAGCACGACAGTTATGTAATGTTGGCTGCATAGCTTCAGGCGAAATTTCTCACCAGGCCCTCGTACTTGGCGGCAGACACTATTTTCTAGACATCTTTACGCACTCACTGCGAGCTCAGAAATGAGAAGAGCGACGTGATGCTAACTGGGGTTATACTAGAGACACTACCCAACACATCTGTGCAAAGCTTTATCGGATTTTCATAGTCGTTTCCATTTCGCGACCGATCGGACCTTACTTTTGGAATAACCCTCGTAGTACGCTTTGTCAGACAGAAACTGTTAACATGCAACTATGTTTTAAAGTTAACTGTCCAGTCTAGAACCTAGGGAACATATTTAGACAGTAATTACGAATACATTGTTATAGTGAACAGGCGACACAGTGTTATTGTGTGTGTACATTTTTGCTTGTTAGTTGTACGATTACACAACAACTATAAGGCTCACATAGTTAGAACATATACCAGTACTGCTAACGAGATTTTAATGCAACATTTTGGTTTACTTGAAAATACATTCTGGATTTAAAGTACTTTCTGAGAGATACCAGATGACACAGTGGTTAGTTTATTTGAAAGCTACACGACTATATCATGACGCTACTAATATGTGACACAATTTCCATTGTTGCTTTTGCGGTGTATCTGTTTTATATCTGCACAGTTTTTCTGAATTCTTCTGGAAAGGAAAACATGTTTTAGTAGTAACTTTTGTGGTATAGCTACAATGAGACAGCCTTTTCCGTAGCACAAGAATACGTTACATTATAGTACTTCCTTGATCACAGTAAGGTATGTAATAGCTATGATATCTATACGCAAAGCATTTCACTTTCGTTTATGTGAGGTGAGTACATTGACTTCAGCAGAACTTTGCTTACAGAGGACGATAACTACGACATTTCCACAGAATTATCTTACAGCAAGACGCACATTTAGCGCTACAGGACACGCATTTGAGTGATTAATTTTGTACTTAAAACATTTATTTTTAAAGATCTTTGAATTACAAAGAAAGTTTTCAGTGATACATTTCTTTACATTCCTGTAATCTGTAACACCTGAGGGTATAATTACATTAATCCTCAGGGGGCTACATGCTTACTTTGTGTACCATGTGTTTGGCAAGCACAAGAAGCCTTAGCTAATACGGTATTTGCTTATACAATTTTACACATCGGTACCATATTTCTCTACCGCAGAATTACACAGCTATCTGACTATTTGACAGAGAAACAAACATTCTTTTTACTAAGTCAGTGACACACGTTTACGCAATTACACAGTTGGATAACTTCACACTTATGAAATTGTATTTTGTCTGTACTTTGTGAACTGTTCATATTTTTTTTGGAACCATTGTGATACTATGAGAGCTTTGAATGATATATTTGGTATTGGATCACGATTTTTACAGTACAATTGAGGTAGATGACACTACTGAAATGAGCAGAGAATTTTTTTAGGTTTTGAAATTATTGCGGAAAGCTATGACGATTTTGAGATTTTACTGAGGTGTTACGATGTTATTATTGTGACGACGATGCGTATTATGCTGTTGAGGTATGTTTATGATCAATAAGCTGATGTTATATGAGAAATTTGATTATGCTACAAATTTATTATGATGAAATATTGAAGAAGTGTCGACAAATATGTGTATGTGTAGTGAGGTAAGGAATAATGAGTAGTGGTTAGGGACTCTGATTTGTGAAAAAGGATGTTGGAAACCAAGAATCGTACTTTAAGAGTTATGAAATGTGTGCAAATGAGTGAATGTATCACAGTGTCGGCGAAAATTTTTGGGCGCTGTTATATTTATAAGAATTTGTTTCTACAGATTTGTAACACAAATATTTCGACCTGTGAAATTTTATTTGTATCAAACTGTCACTGTAGCAGAAACTAATGTCGTAAATACTTCGGTAAGGAAGGTAGGTCACCTTGACGTAATGCACTGTAAGCATCCAGCTGTGCGACAGTCGCCTGGAAAAAAGCCATTAGTGTGTGCCTTTCAGAGGCACAGGTGGAGAAAACAGGAGGCCATTATCCTTGCTATTGACATTTCTTTGTAGAAAGCATTGCAAATACAACACGCTCGAACTTGAAAACATATAATTACACTGTAAAGCTCTTAATATATGATATTTACTAAAATTGCTTAATGAAATGATGAGAAACATTTTTACATCCATTGTCTTTCTAGTTGAGAGAATTTTTACTGCCTTTGGAGACGCCATTTGCCTAGTGAATGACGTTTCACACATTGCTTTGTATATATTTGCTCATTTCGTTTAATATCTAGTTTCTAGCTGCACTGCAGCATTGGTTAAAATAAAATTTAATAGGTGTACTAATATAAATATTTTATGCCTACAGATCCAGTAAATAATAACTTTATGATCTAGTTAAAAAAAACGAAGCAGCACAAAAAGACATTTCCCTTCGCAGGAATTGCATACGTAATTTTTGTCAATGACTGGTAACTTTTTAGTAGTGTAAGTTAAGGTGATGCATCACTCTAGTGTTAAGATCTGACATAGTTATTAGACATTTCCTATCTTTACTGTGATATTTTTTTGCTTGAGCTTTGTCATGTTTAGGTATAAGGTATGGCATTTGCTGCTACTGTTTGCCATGCATAGTGCTACTGAATTTCACTTTGTATTACTCTACGAGGTGCATTCCAGTTCTAAGGCCTCCGATTTTTTTTCTAATTAACTACTCACCCAAAATCGATGAAACTGGCGTTACTTCTCTACGTAATCGCCCTGCAGACGTACACATTTTTCACAATGCTGACCCCATGATTCCATGGCAGCGGCGAAGGCTTCTTTAGGATCTGTTTTGACCACTGGAAAATCGCTGAGGCAATAGCAGCACGGCTGGTGAATGTGCGGCCACGGAGAGTGCCTTTCGTTGTTGGAAAAAGACAAAAGTCACTAGGAGCCAGGTCAGGTGAGTAGGGAGCATGAGGAATCACTTCAAAGTTGTTATCATGAAGAAACTGTTGCGTAATGTTAGCTCGATGTGCGGGTGCGTTGCCTTGGTGAAACAGCACACGCGCATCCCTTCCCGGACGTTTTTGTTGCAGTGCAGCAAGGAATTTGTCCTTCAAAACATTTTCGTAGGATGCACCTGTTACCGTAGTGCCCTTTGGCACGCAATGGGTAAGGATTACGCCCTCGCTGTTCCATAACATGGACACCATCATTTTTTCAGCACTGGCGGTAACCCAAAATTTTTTTGGTGGTGGTGAATCTGTGTGCTTCCATTGAGCTGACTGGCGCTTTGTTTCTGGATTGAAAAATGACATCCACGTCTCATCCATTGTCACAACCGACGAAAAGAAAGTCCCATTCATGCTGTCGTTGCGCGTCAACATTGCTTGGCAACATCCGTCACCATTCATGGCACCCACCTGGATGACACTTTTCGCATTTTCAGGTCGTCATGCAGGATTGTGTGCACAGAACCCAACTCTGGAAGAGATCTGTTCAACAGTCATTCGGCGATCCCCCAAAACAATTCTCTCCACTTTCTCGATCACTTCGTCAGACCGGCTTGTGCGAGCCCGAGGTTGTTTCAGTTTGTTTTCACACGATGTTCCGCCTTCATTAAACTGTCACACCCACGACCGCAGTTTCGACACATCTGTAACCCCATCACCATATGTCTTCTTCAACTGTCGATGAATTTCAATTGGTTTCACACTACGCAAATTCAGAAAACGAATGATTGCACGCTGTTCAAGTAAAGGAAACGTCGCCATTTTAAGTATTTAAAACAGTTCTCACTCTCGCCACTGGCGGTAAAATTCCATCTGCCATACGGTGCTGCCATCTCTGGGACGTATTGACAATGAACACGGCCTCATTTTAAAACAATGCGCATGTTTCTATCTCTTTCCAGTCCGGAGAAAAAAAATCGGAGGCCTTAGAACTTGAATGCACCTTGTATTAAGCCAGTTTTACTACTGATTTATTTTTCTTGTTTGCTCCACATTGTCTTATATTAGTTGTAATATTGCAATTACTTTCCTAATTTAGATATACTGCTTGCTGCTTGCTTTGCCAATTTGCATTTCTTGTCGTTGCTGTTTGTGTTAATTTGTTATGTGCTGCTGCATTGCCTCGTCCCTTGGTATATATATCTGAGCTCAGTAGATTTAAGTTAGCTTAAGAGGGGTAGACTATATAAGAAACTAACTATGATGAATTGGAAGAAATGCATTGAGAAGCTATAAGAAAATGGTTTAGCCAAAAAATTAGTGTACAGTGGGAAAATAAAACTATATTTGAAAGAGGATGTGAACAGAATACAGAAAGCATGCTTGGATAGGATTTTTTTGTGGAAACAACTGTTGAAATAAAAGGAAAGATCTACGGAATGAAGTTTTGCGTTGGACTGCAGTACCAAATGTCACACTGAAAACAAACCCTGTCCTGTACTGTTATTATGCTATGTCAATTTCTGTTTTTCCTGTCATTATGTGTTTATCTGATAAGACTTATGTTGTAGAATTTTTTCTAATACTCAGCTACATTCACTATGATGAGGAACTCTGTTATCCTCAAACATAATTTGCATTTATAATATGTTGTTTACTTTGTAAAGATGTTTAGACATTATTTATTCTGTTTTGTTTCAATGCTACTGTGTGAAATTAATGTTTCGAAAACTATTCTCATTGTTTTACATATTTACTTACGTCATAATTCCTGTAACAGTGATATATCTGTTTATTTCTATTCTTTTGTAAAACCTGTACTACTACAAATGTTATCTGTATTGTTATGTTCTTTAATGATGTATTTTGTACATTTGTTATTGTATTCTTATGTTATAAAATTGTAATTGACACCAGTTCATCAAATTATTAACTGCTAAGTTACATTCCACTGCACACGTTTTTGTTGGTCATATTATATGGACAATATGTGAGAAATAGGGACTGATAGTGTTTGCACATGTGTTGATAATTCAGCAAGGGACTAGTTAACAGCATTGCTGGTTCTAAGGACAATTCTAAAAACTTTGTGAGTGCACAAGTGGTGGTTTATGGACTTGCTATATTCTCTGCAAGACTCTTCGATGGTGATTGTGCACCTTCACAGTTGCAACAGATGACTGCTGGCCGTCTCTACAAGGACTACAGTGGGTCTACACCTTTGATGACTCACCAATAGCATTATTTCTACAAGGACTGCACTGGGTCTGCACCTCTGGTGGCACACCAATACCATACTCTCTACCAAGACTATAGTGGGTCTGCTCTGTGATGACCTACCTACCAATATTCTTCAATACTTCGAATGACTCTGCTGTGGGTTTGCTCTGTTGTGGCCCATTACCCGTCTGCATGTCAAGAGTCAGCATTGTCTTTCCGTTGGAAGGACAACACTACTTCTCCAAGACTGCATGGAAATCTACTACTTCCATGTGCACTCTCTTTTACTGCTCAGACTTTGACAAAAAAAAAACACTGCAATTTTACTGTGATGAATGATCAGGACTGTCTTTATGTACTGTGAGAAAATTTTAGCTTTTGACCAACATTGTATCAGTAAGTGTGTGCATTTGATTTCTTTGTTATTGTAATTGTGAAAAAATTTTAACAAATATGTATTGGCCAGTGCCCAAAACAATTTGTAAAATTTTTTGTGGTGAGCATGGAGGCTGTGTAAGTAGGCTATTTAGGTTTTCTTATTGATAACGCCACGTAGCGTTCTGTATGAAAATCACTGGCTGTGCTGTGTGCAGTCTGTGGCTAGTTTGCATTGTTGTCTGCCATTGTAGTGTTGGGCAGCTGGACGTGAACAGTGCGTAGCGTTGCGCAGTTGGAGGTGAGCCGCCAGCAGTGGTGGATGTGGGGAAGTGAGATGGCGGATCTTTGAGAGCGGATGATCTGGACATGTGTCCATCAGAGACAGTACATCTGTAAGACTGGATGTCATGAACTGCTCTATATATATTATGGCTTTTAAACACTATTAAGGGAAATACATTGTTTGTTCTCTATGAAAATCTTTCATTTGCTAACTATGCCTATCAGTAGTTAGTACCTTCAGTAGTCTGAATCTTTTATTTAGCTGGGAGTAGTGGCGCTCGCTGTATTGCAGTAGTTCGAGTAACGAAGATTTTTGTGAGGTAAGTGATTTGTGAAAGGTATAGGTTATTGTTAGTCAGGGCCATTTTAGGGATTTTTGAAAGTCAGATTGCGCTGCGCTAAAAAAAAATTGTGTGTCAGTTTAAGCACAATCATGTATAACTTTTTTAAGGGACTAGCTATTCTGCTGGAAACCATGCAAAGACCCGCCAGTCTCTTCTTTGGATAACCCTACATGGTGTGCGTGATATTCTGCTCATGTTGCAGGTACGAAGTAGCCTATGCCCCATCGAAGCGTGCTCCCCTTTGATAGATTGTGGCGTAGACTGAAACGACTGGGTTAGTGCCAACAAATCTGACAGCCTAACGGAGGGATCTAAAGCAACTTCATGGTTACTTGGTCTACTTCTGTCCACTCATTCCTGCCAATGTTCTTTAGAGCCACTATTATTATTAAGTAAGTTTACGTCAAGATTCCACATCAGGCGCAGCTCCTGCAGGCCTATAGGGGGCCCTGCAGTCCTACATGGGGAATGACTCTCTGGTATAGTATTTTTATTAGAGAGTTCTTTTTCCTGATCGGTGGAGGTGCACTGTGGACAATGGTAGCCAACTGACGGGTGCTGAACGAAGGCAGCGAGTTCCTGCACCTCGATTTCGTTTCTGTGAGTGCTATTCCGAGGAGAAGAAAAAGAAAAAAACCTGTACTCCACAGCCGCAAACACGAAGCCTCGAATCACTCAGAAGTGTCTATTCCTAAGCCGTTCCAAGCCCTATTATAAAAATTTACCTAATTTTATACACTGCAATATGTCTAGACTGGTTTAAAGGAGATGTCGGCTGTAAATTCAGAAATGAAAACTAACGTTACTAGCGGCTCCGAGTAAATGAAGCTGAAAATTGGAATAAGTAGAGTATGACGTTGTAGATTATAAAGGATACTTTCAGAACAACATTAAAGTTACAACCTGCGAGTAACAGCATCATCACCAACTTCGCCACACCATTCATCCGCCCTTTTTTCCCCTTTATTGTTATTTTAAAAACTTTACAATAAAGGTAGGCGGGCAGCGGCCTAACCATGCCGTTCTTCGGCCACAGTAAACACATACAGGAAACAGATAGACAGAAAAACAAACAAACATGGTGAACAAAAACGGGAGACAGACATAGTAAGAATGAATGAAGCCGTCAAGGGCGCACTGATTGGATAAAAAACGTTCATCAGTGTACACAACGGGGAAGAACGAGTTTACACACGTGAACGGAGAAGCACAAATGGAGAGACACTGAAGCACTGACGCGAAGACACACACCGGCATTGGCGACAACCTCTGGCGCCCGAAGATGCACTGTTCACACACAAAGCCGGGGACCTGCCAAAGGGAAGAGGTGTGGGTAGGAGGGAGAGGGGGAGGGGGGAGAGTAGGGGGCGCTGTGTAAGCCTGGGGGGAAGGGAGGGAGGGAGGAAGAGAGGAGGGAGAGAAGGGTAAAATGGAGGGAAAACACAGGGGGAGGGAAGGGGAGTATCAAAGTTGGAAGGAGGGGTTGATGGAGGGGATGAGGGCACCATCAGGTAGGGATAGTGGCGGAACCCATCTTGGGCAAGGGTATGTAGTGTGGAGAGATAGAGGGCAGGTGGGATGTGGGAGTACAGGTGCAGCAGCAGACAGGGGTGGGAAAGGAAGGGTAGAGACGAGCAGGTGAGGGGGATCAAGTTTGCGAGAGTCGTAAAGGATTCGTATCCATTCGAGGAAAAGGAGGAGCTGTGGGAATTGAATTAAGTCGTAGAGGATCCATGTGGGGGAGGGAAGGCGGATGCGATAGGCGAGTCGGAGTGCATGGCGTTCCAGGATTTGAAGAAATTTGTAGAAGGTAGGAGGGGCGGCGATCCAGGCGGGATGGGCATAGCAGAGGATAGGGCAGATGAGGGATTTATAGGTGTGGAGGACGGTGGAAGGATCCAGACCCCATGTGCGGCCAGAAAGGAGCTTAAGGAGGCAGAGTCAGGAGCGTACCTTGGCTTGGATCGTCTGGAGATAGGGGGTCCAGGAGAGGCGACGGTCAATGATGATGCCAAGGTACTTGAGTGTAGGGGTGAGGTTGATAGGACAGCCGTAGATAGTGACATAGAAATTGAGGAGACAGAAGGAAGGGGTGGTTTTGCCTACAATGATCGCCTGGGTCCTGGAAGGATTGGCCTTGGGCAGCCACTGGTTACACGAAGTGGTTAATCGGTCAAGATGGGATTGGAGAAGGTGCTGGGAGCGTTACAGGTTGGAGGTGAGGGAAAGGAAGGCGGTGTCATCGATGTTCTGGAGAAGGATTAAGGGCGGTGAAGGCGGCGGCATGGGTAAAGAATTCATCCACCCATCCATTCGTTCACTCATTCACAATGTTCCATAGATCCAGTCACGAGGCAAAACCTTCACTGACGTAGAGCGAACCAATTTACACATTGACAAAAATCAAGAAAATCGTAGAAATTTAATCTGTATGGTATATTCACAGCAAACTATCATAAAACTGTGTGCTGCCATGCGGCACATGCTACTTTCCATGGGGATCTTTGGCTTCGTGTGGTGGCTCCATCTGTAAACGATTGTAGTGAAGAGTGCCCGAAGGTGGCCTTGCTTGCAGACTGCCGGCTACGGTTAGCTGACGGAGCTATGGGAAGCGTGCCGTTTTTTGCTACACGTTGTTGGGTTACATTTGTACCAGAACCTGTGTTAGCTCTCAGCACCGTATGAATTGTAATTACATGTGGTAGCTTGGACTGTTGTACGTATACAGCTGAACTTCCAGGATGGAAAAACCTTTTGTGAATGGATACAAAGCGTTCCAAGTAATATGAAGTACAAACGGTCCGTTTCTTCTGTTGTTCAGAGCTCTGAGGCGGCGCCTCTGGTTTGGTTGTGGTTGTGACTGACGTAACCAGCTAGACAACGTGGCTTGGGTTTATAAACTTGCTACTCCTTTGGGTGCTGGGTGTATTAATGTTGTACGATTCATTGTAAGAAGTTGTATCTTGACGTTAAGTTCTTGTCTGGTGCTTGCCGTATTTAACTCATTCGATAGTCTGGATCACAGTAGTGGCCACGGATTATGATGTAAAAATCTTGTGTATTATCCCATTTGTGGTTTTAGAGTGTAAGTGGGACTCATCTTGACAATAGTCTAATGTGGTCCTGTTTTAATTTATTTTGTTGATATATTTGATAAATGTTGACCTGAGTGAATTTTCTAGTAAGGTATAGTCTTCTGCGTATAATAGTTTAACGGAGTAATGGTTGTGGATTTGTTAATGCATTCTGAGTAGTTAACTTCGAGTTGGGACTGCTTTAATATCCATATCAGGGGCGTGGCTGGAAAGAAATTAATAGTCACAGACGGAAGTTAGTTCTCTAAAAATTACAATCTTCAGTCTCGGCCAATGCTAACATGGTTTTCCAGATGATCAGAATTATTTCTTGATGTAATCTGCAACTGTTTCTCCAGTATGGAACTTAAGCACTGACGTCCTGCATCCCTCGGACGTTCCCTCCAAGTAGCTAACAGTGTCACTCCTTATATTACTGAATTTACTTAAATTTTTTCTCTATTTCTTGGCATATCAGCTTTGTTTCCAAAAAAATTTATCAACAGAGTATGTATATTTCATTAATAAATTCAATAAATGCTTTGATGTCACTCTCCGCTTTAATAATCAAGATCTAGCTCCACTGAACACCGTGAAACAACTGTTCAACACTACACATGCTAAATTTAATTCATGCATTCACACATCTCCGTCTTATATTTTGAAAAATCTTACGTCCGTCGCACAGGACACAGAAACGGCGAACGGCAGTCAGTTTGTAATTTTTTTCTGATTAAGTAGCAAGATAATTTACAGCAGTGACCCACGGTGGTCGACATTGTCCAGCGTCATTCATAAGAATAAACAATAGTACATTCCACTATCACCTGTAAGTAGTCACAATAATCCTATCTAAAAATAAACAGCGTGTTAAAAACCACATTATGACCATATTACTACAATGAAAATGATGTTACAAATAACGTTGAAAAATGGATGAGGAATTCCGTCTTATGCAAGACACCTTTGGAGTTTTGTTTTACTCATACATGTTTCAGCAGTTTTTGTCCTATCTTCAGTCTGTTACTTTATTTGCTTTCTGTAAAATTGTTATAACATATTAACGTTTAGACTAAACATTTGGTGCAAAATATTTACATTTGTGAATGAAGTGATTGTTGTCAGATATTATACATCGTCTGTTTGCAGTTCATAGTTGAGATATGTATTACTGGGCTGATGAATTAAATTCTGGTTTTATGGATTATTTGCTAAAGGGTGCATGTAAGCATTAGTTTACATGCCGTACATGAAGGTACTGAATGTTCAGTTGGTAGCTGTAAATCTGCTGCACAGTCTATAACTTGTGATCTCCAAATAGCAAAACGTAATTTTGTTTTTCTTTATTATGCATTTCCGAACGAAAATGAATATGTATCGTGTTATGGTGCTTGCTACGTACGGCTCTGACGTAGTGTTCGTCTCCTTTGTTTGTGGTGCGGTAACACGCTGTATTCTACCACTTTTTCACAGACATTTTCTGCGGTTTTTCGAACTTGTTCAGTGTTTTGGCCCGCATTACGTGTTGTGGCTGTGTAGTATTCATCTATTTCGTAGAATGTTTGTCTGGATAAGGAGCGCGGATTTTAAGTATTGTTGGCGATTATGGTGTTTGATTTGTGTGTTTGTGTGTGTGTGTTCAGCGCTGTGGGAGAGAGAGGTTGTTGTGGAAAGACATTAAAGAGAATGTTGTGCAGTATGGTGGAGGGAGAAATTTAGTTCTGGAACTGATCATGTGACGTTTTGATGTGAACGTTGTTTGTATAGTTCATCAATTGTGGGAAAGAGGATGTTATTATAGTGATAAGTTTTCATTTAATACTTTCTTTCCTTGGGCTATTAATTTTTGGATGTGATAGTTTCCTTCTATTGATAATTTATGGTATAGGCTGTTACTAGTTATAACGATGCTTAAGTTTCAATGTTAGCTGCGCGGTGATTCTATGCTGTCAGGATGCTGCGTGTGAGATACTGCTTTTCAGCACTCTGAAATGTTGTGTCTACCTGGTTCTGAAATTTTATGAAGTTTGGACCACGTATAGAGATCGACATCAGTTGCAAGTCAAATCATACCGTGTAGGCTTTCACGGCCGGCGTCTTCAGTAATTAAAACTTCCGTGCTAAGAGGCCGTGGTCCAATAGTAGAAATACTTCTCCCTGACGTTTCGTTGCCAGCTGCGGGCAACATCATCTGAGGTGAGTCTACGACTGGCTGCTAGGCCGTGGAGGTCCTGTTTATATAGAGCGCGTAGAGGGCGCCACCACTCGTCACGTGTGGTCAACAGTAAAACTATCTCTGGCTGGCGTCATTACTCTCGATCGATCTATTGTCACATCTATGGCACAGAGTCGATCGCCATATCTTATCTAGCTTCAAGCCTTCTTCTTTCCTGTTAAAATTATTGTGGTGTTTAAAAATCTCTACAGCCTCTCTATACATACGTGCATAATAATGCGATGTCTTAGGTAGCACGCTCGTCTCACTAAATTTTATTTCATGGTGACCCGTTTCAAAAACATGTTCCGCTACAGCCGATTTGTCCGTGTGTCCCAGTCGACAGTTCCTTTTATTTTCAGTTAGGCGAGTATTGATACTTCTTTTTGTGGTTCCAATGTAAACCTTCCCACAACTACACGGAATCTTATAGACACCAGGAGTAGCTAGAGAGTGTCGTGCATCTTTCGCCGATGTTAAGCATTCACTAATCTTCTTGGTGGGTCTGAAGATTGTTTCAACTCCGAACTTGGCCAGCACTTTCCCGATACGGTCCGTAATATTGTGGATGAATGGAGAAAAACTTTCCCCACCGATGGTTGTTGTTGTTGCACGTTTACGGACATTTTTCCTCTGGGATGGAGTGCTCTATCTATCTCCTTGCCAGCGTACCCATTTTTCTGGAAAGCGGTTCGCAATTGGTTTAGTTCGTCTTGCAAATAAGCTGGCTCACAGATTTTATTAGCCCTGTCCACCAATGTCTTGATAATACCTCTCTTCTGCCTGGGATGATGGTTTGAATGCTTATGAAGATAACGATCGGTATGCGTATTTTTTCTGTAGACTTTGTGACCCAGTGTCCCATCTGCTCCTCTAATTACTGAGACGTCCAAAAAATTTATCTGTCCATTACTTTCTGTCTCCATAGTGAATTGTATTTTTGGACTGATGCTATTCAAATGCTTCAAAAAACGGTTCAGTTCTTCTTCACCGTGATTCCAATGACAAAAGTGTCGTCCACATACCGATACCACTTCAAAGGCCTTTTTCTGGCTGACTGCAGTGCTTGCTATTCAAAAAAATTCCATAAAAATATTAGCAACGGCTGGACTTAGAGGGCTACCCATTGCCACTCTATTAATTTGTTCATAGAACTCATTATTATACTGACAATAAGTCGTGGAAAGGCAATGTCTAAACAAAGCTACTATATCAGTCGGAAATACACTCCTGGAAATGGAAAAAGGAACACATTGACACCGGTGTGTCAGACCCACCATACTTGCTCCGGACACTGCGAGAGGGCTGTACAAGCAATAATCACACGCACGGCACAGCGGACACACCAGGAACCGCGGTGTTGGCCGTCGAATGGCGCTAGCTGCGCAGCATTTGTGCACCGCCGCCGTCAGTGTTAGCCAGTTTGCCGTGGCATACGGAGCTCCATCGCAGTCTTTAACACTGGTAGCATGCCGCGACAGCGTGGACGTGAACCGTATGTGCAGTTGACGGACTTTGAGCGAGGGCGTATAGTGGGCATGCAGGAGGCCGGGTGGACGTACCGCCGAATTGCTCAACACGTGGGGCGTGAGGTCTCCACAGTACATCGATGTTGTCGCCAGTGGTCGGCGGAAGGTGCACGTGCCCGTCGACCTGGGACCGGACCGCACCGACGCACGGATGCACGCCAAGACCGTAGGATCCTACGCAGTGCCGTAGGGGACCGCACCGCTACTTCCCAGCAAATTAGGGACACTGTTGCTCCTGTGGTATAGGCGAGGACCATTCGCAACCGTCTCCATGAAGCTGGGCTACGGTCCCGCACACCGTTAGGCCGTCTTCCGCTCACGCCCCAACATCGTGCAGCCCGCCTCCAGTGGTGTCGCGACAGGCGTGAATGAAGGGACGAATGGAGACGTGTCGTCTTCAGCGATGAGAGTCGCTTCTGCCTTGGTGCCAATGATGGTCGTATGCGTGTTTGGCGCCGTGCAGGTGAGCGCCACAATCAGGACTGCATACGACCGAGGCACACAGGGCCAACACCCGGCATCATGGTGTGGGGAGCGATCTCCTACACTGGCCGTACACCACTGGTGATCGTCGAGGGGACACTGAATAGTGCACGGTACATCCAAACCGTCATCGAACCCATCGTTCTACCATTCCTAGACCGGCAAGGGAACTTGCTGTTCCAACAGGACAATGCACGTCCGCATGTATCCCGTGCCACCCAACGTGCTCTAGAAGGTGTAAGTCAACTACCCTGGCCAGCAAGATCTCCGGATCTGTCCCCCATTGAGCATGTTTGGGACTGGATGAAGCGTCGTCTCACGCGGTGTGCACGTCCAGCACGAACGCTGGTCCAACTGAGGCGCCAGGTGGAAATGGCATGGCAAGCCGTTCCACAGGACTACATCCAGCATCTCTACGATCGTCTCCAAGGGAGAATAGCAGCCTGCATTGCTGCGAAAGGTGGATATACATTGTACTAGTGCCGACATTGTGCCTGCTCTGTTGCCTGTGTCTATATGCCTGTGGTTCTGTCAGTGTGATCATGTGATGTATCTGACCCCAGGAATGTGTCAATAAAGTTTCCCCTTTCTGGGACAATGAATTCACGGTGTTCTTATTTCAATTTCCAGGAGTGTATGTCAGATATGCAAGCAAGAGCTTCGTTGACAGGAACCATGGTGAATAGAGACACCACATCAAAGCTGACAAGAATATCACTGGGGCTGACGGTAATCTCCTTCAATTTTTCGATGAAGTGCATAGAGTCTTTAATAAGATGATCAGTTTTTCCAATAGACAGTTGTAACAAGGTGGCAAAATGTCTAGCCAGCTCTTAGGTTTATGCACCTTACGTAGCCCATTTAATCTAGGAGGAGAAGCTTCCGTTTTACAAAGATCTTTTTTATCCTCTGAAGGAATAGAAGACTCTTTTATTAATTGATTGGTAACTGTCAACACTTTCGTTGTAGGATCCTTTTTCAACAAGCTCTTGCTTGCATATCTGACATATTTCTGACTGATACAGTAGCTTTGTTTAGACATTGCCTTTCCATGACTTATTTTCAGTATAATAATGAGTTCTACGAACAAATTAATAGAGTGGCAATGGGTAGCCCTCTAAGTCCAGCCGTTGCTAATATTTTTATGGAATTTTTTGAACAGCAAGCACTGCAGTCAGCCAGAAAAAGGCCTTTGAAGTGGTATCGGTATGTGGACGACACTTTTGTCATATGGAATCACGGTGAAGAAGAACTGAACCGTTTTTGAAGAATTTGAATAGCATCAGTTCAAAAATACAGTTCACTATGGAGACAGAGAGTAATGGACAGATAAATTTTTTAGACGTCTCAGTAATTAAACGAGCAGATGGGACTCTGGGTTACAAAGTCCACAGAAAAAGTACGCATACCGATCGTTATCTTCATAAGCATTCAAACCATCATCCCAGGCAGAAGAGAGGTATTATCAAGACATTGGTGGACAGGGCTAATAAAATCTGTGAGCTAACTTATTTGCAAGAGGAACTAAACCACTTGCGAACCGCTTTCCAGAAAAATGGGTACGCTGGCAAGGAGATAGATAGAGCACTCCATCCCAGAAGAAAAATATCCGAAAACGTGCAACAACAACAACCATCGGTGGGGAAAGTTTTTCTTCCATTCATCCACAATATTACGGACCGTATCGGGAAAGTGCTGGCCAAGTTCAGAGTTGAAACAATCTTCAGACCCACCAAGAAGATTAGTGAATGCTTAACATCGGCGAAAGATGCACGACACCCTCTAGCTACTCCTGGTGTCTATAAGATTCCGTGTAGTTGTGGGAAGGTTTACATTGGAACCACAAAAAGAAGTATCAATACTCGCCTAACTGAACATAAAAGGAACTGTCGACTGGGACACACGGACAAATCGGCTGTAGCGGAACATGTTTTTGAAACAGGTGACCATGAAATAAAATTTAGTGAGACGAGCGTGCTAGCTAAGACATCGCATTATTATGCACATATGTATAGAGAGGCTGCAGAGATTTTTAAACACCACAATAATTTTAACAGGAAAGAAGAAGGCTTGAAGCTAGATAAGATATGGCGATCGACTCTGTGCCATAGATGTGACAATAGATTACCTTCGATCGAGAGTAATGACGCCAGCCAGAGATAGTTTTACTGTTGACAACACGTTACGAGTGGTGGCGCCCTCTACGCGCTCTATATAAACAGGACCTCCACGGCCTAGCAGCCAGTCGTAGACTCAACTCAGATGATGTTGCCCGCAGCTGGCAACGAAACGTCAGGGAGAAGTATTTCTTCTATTGGACAACGGCCTCTTAGCCCGGAAGTTTTAATTACTGAAGACGCCGGCCGTGAAAGCCTACGCGCTATGATTAGACGCCTCTACGGGGAGGATATGTCGGTTATGGTACGACGATTGGAGAGCCTACGCAAGAAGAAGGCCCTGCAGCTTTGTTCGCTCACTTTCTTTATATGTTGTCGTGACGCCGGTACAGTTCCGAAGTTTTTGAAGGTGAGAAGATTGTTTCATTCAGCGCAAGGTAGCCGTATCTATTCACGCATGGAACTGGCAATGCTACGAGAACGGATCCATCAAACACGTCGAGGACTGGCAGTAACATGCAGTCAACTATTAAATCTCCATCTATTTATTAGCAATACAATGCAGGTTTGCGATTGGAATAAGGTGGATGGGCTAACATTTAGATCCATGGAACATAGTGCAGAAGTGTCTTCTATTAGACAGAAGAAGAAGGTTGACTATCTACGTAAGAGCAGACAGGAAAGACCGGTTATAGACAATTCTCGAACGGTTTTAAATTTGTCCGGAAAAGAGTTATCCAGGGAAGAAACTTCTGTTCTCTCGAAAGGAGGTAATTTTCCAATTACTCCACTGAAGATTCCAACGGAGGATATTGTAGCTAATATAGAGACGGGGATTCGGCTGTTACCATCACACACTGCTGATGAAGTTAGGATGGAAACAGCCAGGATACTGCGTAAAGCTAAGCCACCTAGTAGTAATCTGTCTCAAGGAGAAAAGAAAGCATTACTGGAGATTAATGGGAACAAGAGTATTATTGTGCTTTCTGCTGACAAGGGAAATGCTACCGTGGTGATGAAGAGTGAAGACTACCACAAGAAGATCAGTGACCTTTCGGATCTTACCACTTATAAAAAGTTGAAAAATGATCCTACAACGAAATTGTTGACAGTTACCAATCAATTAATAAAAAAGTCTTCTATTCCTTCAGAGGATAAACAAGATCTTTGTAAAACGGAAGCTTATCCTCCTAGATTATATGGGCTACCTAAGGTGCATAAACCTAAGGTCCCACTTAGACCGATAGTAAGTGCTATTGGATCCCCTACTCAAGAGCTAGCTAGACATCTTGCCACCTTGTTACAACCGTTTATTGGAAAAACTGATCATCATATTAAAAACTCTATGCACTCCATCGAAAAATTGAAGGAGATTACCGTCAGCCCCAGTGATATTCTTGTCAGCTTTGATGTGGTGTCTCTGTTCACCAAGGTTCCTGTCAACGAAGCTCTTGCTTGCATATCTGACATATTTCCGACTGATATACTAGCTTTGTTTAGACATTGCCTTTCCATGACTTATTTTCAGTATAATAATGAGTTCTATGAACAAATTAATGGAGTGGCAATGGGTAGCCCTCTAAGTCCAGCCGTTGCTAATATTTTTATGGAATTTTTGAACAGCAAGCACTGCAGTCAGCCAGAAAAAGGCCTTTGAAGTGGTATCGGTATGTGGACGACACTTTTGTCATATGGAATCACGGTGAAGAAGAACTGAACCGTTTTTTGAAGCATTTGAATAGCATCAATTCAAAAATACAATTCACTATGGAGACAGAAAGTAATGGACAGATAAATTTTTTGGACGTCTCAGTAATTAAACGAGCAGATGGGACTCTGGGTTACAAAGTCTACAGAAAAAGTACGCATACCGATCGTTATCTTCATAAGCATTCAAACCATCATCCCAGGCAGAAGAGAGGTATTATCAAGACATTGGTGGACAGGGCTAATAAAATCTGTGAGCCAGCTTATTTGCAAGAGGAACTAAACCACTTGCGAACCGCTTTCCAGAAAAATGGGTACGCTGGCAAGGAGATAGATAGAGCACTCCATCCCAGAAGAAAAATATCCGAAAACGTGCAACAACAACAACCATCGGTGGGGAAAGTTTTTCTTCCATTCATCCACAATATTACGGACCGTATCGGGAAAGTGCTGGCCAAGTTCAGAGTTGAAACAATCTTCAGACCCACCAAGAAGATTAGTGAATGCTTAACATCGGCGAAAGATGCACGACACCCTCTAGCTACTCCTGGTGTCTATAAGATTCCGTGTAGTTGTGGGAAGGTTTACATTGGAACCACAAAAAGAAGTATCAATACTCGCCTAACTGAACATAAAAGGAACTGTCGACTGGGACACACGGACAAATCGGCTGTAGCGGAACATGTTTTTGAAACAGGTGACCATGAAATAAAATTTAGTGAGACGAGCGTGCTAGCTAAGACATCGCATTATTATGCACATATGTATAGAGAGGCTGCAGAGATTTTTAAACACCACAATAATTTTAACAGGAAAGAAGAAGGCTTGAAGCTAGATAAGATATGGCGATCGACTCTGTGCCATAGATGTGACAATAGATTATTTTCGATCGAGAGTAATGACGCCAGCCAGAGATAGTTTTACTGTTGACAACACGTTACGAGTGGTGGCGCCCTCTACGCGCTCTATATAAACAGGACCTCCACGGCCTAGCAGCCAGTCGTAGACTCAACTCAGATGATGTTGCCCGCAGCTGGCAACGAAACGTCAGGGAGAAGTATTTCTTCTATTGGACAACGGCCTCTTAGCCCGGAAGTTTTAATTACTGAAGACGCCGGCCGTGAAAGCCTACGCGCTATGATTAGACGCCTCTACGGGGAGGATATGTCGGTTATGGTACGACGATTGGAGAGCCTACGCAAGAAGAAGGCCCTGCAGCTTTGTTCGCTCACTTTCTTTATATGTTGTCGTGACACCGGTACAGTTCCGAAGTTTTTGAAGGTGAGAAGATTGTTTCATTCAGCGCAAGGTAGCCGTATCTATTCACGCATGGAACTGGCAATGCTACGAGAACGGATCCATCAAACACGTCGAGGACTGGCAGTAACATGCAGTCAACTATTAAATCTCCATCTATTTATTAGCAATACAATGCAGGTTTGCGATTGGAATAAGGTGGATGGGCTAACATTTAGATCCATGGAACATAGTGCAGAAGTGTCTTCTATTAGACAGAAGAAGAAGGTTGACTATCTACGTAAGAGCAGACAGGAAAGACCGGTTATAGACAATTCTCGAACGGTTTTAAATTTGTCCGGAAAAGAGTTATCCAGGGAAGAAACTTCTGTTCTCTCGAAAGGAGGTAATTTTCCAATTACTCCACTGAAGATTCCAACGGAGGATATTGTAGCTAATATAGAGACGGGGATTCGGCTGTTACCATCACACACTGCTGATGAAGTTAGGATGGAAACAGCCAGGATACTGCGTAAAGCTAAGCCACCTAGTAGTAATCTGTCTCAAGGAGAAAAGAAAGCATTACTGGAGATTAATGGGAACAAGAGTATTATTGTGCTTTCTGCTGACAAGGGAAATGCTACCGTGGTGATGAAGAGTGAAGACTACCACAAGAAGATCAGTGACCTTTCGGATCTTACCACTTATAAAAAGTTGAAAAATGATCCTACAACGAAATTGTTGACAGTTACCAATCAATTAATAAAAAAGTCTTCTATTCCTTCAGAGGATAAACAAGATCTTTGTAAAACGGAAGCTTATCCTCCTAGATTATATGGGCTACCTAAGGTGCATAAACCTAAGGTCCCACTTAGACCGATAGTAAGTGCTATTGGATCCCCTACTCAAGAGCTAGCTAGACATCTTGCCACCTTGTTACAACCGTTTATTGGAAAAACTGATCATCATATTAAAAACTCTATGCACTCCATCGAAAAATTGAAGGAGATTACCGTCAGCCCCAGTGATATTCTTGTCAGCTTTGATGTGGTGTCTCTGTTCACCAAGGTTCCTGTCAACGAAGCTCTTGCTTGCATATCTGACATATTTCCGACTGATATACTAGCTTTGTTTAGACATTGCCTTTCCATGACTTATTTTCAGTATAATAATGAGTTCTATGAACAAATTAATGGAGTGGCAATGGGTAGCCCTCTAAGTCCAGCCGTTGCTAATATTTTTATGGAATTTTTGAACAGCAAGCACTGCAGTCAGCCAGAAAAAGGCCTTTGAAGTGGTATCGGTATGTGGACGACACTTTTGTCATATGGAATCACGGTGAAGAAGAACTGAACCGTTTTTTGAAGCATTTGAATAGCATCAATTCAAAAATACAATTCACTATGGAGACAGAAAGTAATGGACAGATAAATTTTTTGGACGTCTCAGTAATTAAACGAGCAGAATGGACTCTGGGTCACAAACTCTACAGAAAAGATACGCATACCGATCGTTATCTTCATAAGCATTCAAACCATCATCCCAGGCAGAAGATTGGTATTATCAAGTCATTGGTGGACAGGGCTAATAAAATCTGTGAGCCAGCTTATTTGCAAGAGGAACTAAACCACTTGCGAACCGCTTTCCAGAAAAATGGGTACGCTGGCAAGGAGATAGATAGAGCACTCCATCCCAGAAGAAAAATATCCGAAAACGTGCAACAACAACAACCATCGGTGGGGAAAGTTTTTCTTCCATTCATCCACAATATTACGGACCGTATCGGGAAAGTGCTGGCCAAGTTCAGAGTTGAAACAATCTTCAGACCCACCAAGAAGATTAGTGAATGCTTAAGATCGGTTAAAGATGCACGACACCTTCTAGCTACTCCTGGTGTCTATAAGATTCCGTGTAGTTGTGGGAAGGTTTACATTGGAACCACAAAAAGAAGTATCAATACTCGCCTAACTGAACGTAAAAGGAACTGTCGACTGGGACACACGGACAAATCGGCTGTAGCGGAACATGTTTTTGAAACAGGTGACCATGAAATAAAATTTAGTGAGACGAGCGTGCTAGCTAAGACATCGCATTATTATGCACATATGTATAGAGAGGCTGTAGAGATTTTTAAACACCACAATAATTTTAACAGGAAAGAAGAAGGCTTGAAGCTAGATAAGATATGGCGATCGACTCTGTACCAAAGATGTGACAATCGATTACCTTCGATCGAAGGTAATGACGCCAGCCAGAGATAGTTTTACTGTTGACAACACGTGACGAGTGGTGGCGCTCTCTACGCGCTCTATGTAAACAGGACCTCCACGGCCTAGCAGCCAGTCGTAGACTCACCTCAGATGATATTGCACGCAGCTGGCAACGAAACGTAAGGGAGAAGTATATCTACTATTCGACCACGGCCTCTTATGGCGGAAGTTTTAATTACTGAGTTGCAAGTCAGTTGGTACATACCAGACGCTGTATTATTTGTCAGTGTTGGTGGTATTTCTCACAAGTCTGTTTCGTATTGTATTGTATGCTACGCTACATCCTCTTTTGTTTAGTATATTGCTTACCTTGTGTATGACTTTGTTGTTGCAAGTCATAACTTGCCATTTGTTGCTGATTGTCTGCTGATTTGTTCTATGTTGTGTTTTGTTTGTTTGCGTGTACGTTTCATGATTATGTGTTGATTATTTTTATATTTTATCTACTCTCTTTGTATCATATCCATACTCCTGTGCTATTTGCTTTATTGTATTCAGTTCTTGTGTGGAATCATGTGCGTTCATGTGTGTTTCTCCCAGTCTGTGTAGTAAATATATAAAGCTGGCTTCTTTGTGAGTTTTGGGTGATTGGATTGGTTATGAATAATGGTTCCATTATTGTGGGCTTCCTGTAAATTGTGAGCTCACGTCTGTAGTTTTTCTTTTGTGTGAAGAGATCTAGGAAATTAAGTTTTTCATCTGTTTCAGTTCCAATAGTAAACTGTATTTGTGGGTGGATGGTGTTTATGTCCTCATGAAGTTCTTTTATGCGAAGCTGTATTGCAAATCACACTGAAGAGCCAAAGGAACTGGAGGCGAATTGGCGCGCTACCTAGACCAAGTGCGGGAATTAAGTTACACAGTCTGTAGGCAGCAGTGATTGAGGCAACATCTTTGTGGATCAGGAGAAGCTTTGCCTGCAAATTTGCACAAAATACCTCGGATAAAGACTGCAAACGGCTTACGGCATAGCTGGCAGTTGTTGGACTATTGTATGTAACACTGAAGGACACCAAGAACAGAAATTGTGCCCATACATCAAGATACTTGCAGGCCGTAATTGTTAGCTACACTCAGGCCTACAGCCACTAGATAAGATTTTTTTGGCATTTTACTTTTTACAGCGTGAACCGTTAATTTAACTGTGTTTTAATAATCACTCGTTAACTTTAAAGGCGGTGGCCGTGCGGTTCTAGGCACTTCAGTCCGGAACCGCGTGACTGCTACGGTCGCAGGTTCGAATCCTGCCTCGGGCATGGATGTGTGTGATTTCCTTAGGTTAGTTAGGTTTAAGTAGTTCTAAGTTCTAGGGGACTGATGACCTCAGATGTTGAGTCGCATAGTGCTCAGAGCCATTTGAACTTTAAAGAAAGTGGGCCACCCTGTTATTTCATCCTAATTATACATCCATATAGGGTTCCGTCCTGGTGTTTGATTATTCCGAGTATCCTATTTTATAGACTTGTGAAGTCCCAAGTTAATGTAAAGAGGCACCGTTTAAACTGTATTTGTGGAAATAATGAGAGTAATAGATTTTGAACATAAATTCCAATGAGAAAGAGATTTTCTTCTAATAAAATGTTAAGAGTAAAATGTGTTTGCTTTAGTATCTAAGCATTTTAGTATTTACGTTTGTTGGTTATGGAAAGTGCTTTTCTAAAGATTTCCCAGGGTCAAATATTTTTAGCTTCCTTCAACTTATCTACTGGGCTTTTTCTCTTTTAAAAACGTAATGTATAAGGGTGTAGTAGTCAAAAAGAAATACCAGCTTCTTCACCAACATATTTTACGTGGAGTACCATTTATTGTAAGAAGCAACTTAAAACATTAGCATGAAAGTAGGCAAAATTCGTGCTACTGCTTTTCCAGTATTTCACTGTTTCATTGCCTGAATAGGCTGGCGATCGCTAGTGCACATTTTAAACCACTAAATGAACTTGGAACAGAGTTGTCCTAGCTTCAGTATAATACTATTCATACTGCGTTTCTTTATAAGCGCTGGTAAGAGCTTAGGAAAATAATTGAATAGTGTGATTTACTTATCCATTAGACACCACACAAGGTCGAATCCTGTAAAAGGGGTAACTCTATTGATTAGCTTTTCCTCTTAACAGGACTATCCTCCCATAGTGTACATTCCTTGGATACTAAACTTTAGTAATAGGGCTATACGTGGCAACATAGAGACAGGGTTTCTGTTATTCAGGTAAAAGCATACTAAATTATAATAGTAGTGGTAGGGTTATAAGCCGAAGTGTTTAAACTCAGAAGAGTCTTCCTGGAGTCACCTTGAAACAATTCTGGATGTGTGGGTAGTTGCATATCCTGCTGGAACTGCCCATGTCCGACGGAATCCACAATGGACATAAATGGATGCAAGTGATCAGACTGGATGCTTATGCACGTGCCACCTGTCACAGTCGTATCTAGACGTATCAGGGGTCCCATATCACTCCCAACTGCACATGTCCCAAGGCATTACAGAGACTCTACCAGTTTGAACAGTCCCCTGCTGTCATGCAAAGTCCATGGATTCATGAAGTTGTCTCCATACCCGTACACGTCCATCCACACGATACAATTTGAAACGAGACTCGTCCGACCAGGCACAATGTTTCAAGTCATCAGCAGTTCAATGTCGGTGTTGACGTGCCCAGACAAGCCGTAAAGCTTTGAGTCGTGCAGTCATCACGGGTACCCAAGTGGGCATTCGGCTCCAAAAGCCCATATCTATGATGTTTCGTTGAATGGTT
Organism: Schistocerca piceifrons; assembly: GCF_021461385.2. Classification (NCBI taxonomy): domain Eukaryota; kingdom Metazoa; phylum Arthropoda; class Insecta; order Orthoptera; family Acrididae; genus Schistocerca; species Schistocerca piceifrons. Next base: position 1,034,525,725 of record NC_060138.1, read on the forward strand.
CGCATGCAGACACTTGCTGATGGCCCAGCATTGAAAACTGCAGCAATTTGCGGAAGGATTGCACTTATGTCATAATGAACGATTCTCTTTAGTCGACGTTGGTCCTGTTCATTCAGGATCTTTTCCGGCCACAGCGATGTCGGAGATTTGATGTTTTACCGGATTCCTTATATTCACGGTACACTCGTGAAATGGTCGCACGTGAAAATCCCCAGTTCATCGCTACCTCGGAGATGCTGTGATCCATCGCTCTTGCGCCGACTATAACACCAAGTTCAAACTCACTTCAATCTTGATAAGCGGTCATCGTAGCAGCAGTGACAGATCTAGCAATTGTGCCAGACACTTGTTGTCTTATATAGCTGTATTCTGCGTGTTTATATATCTCTGTATTTGAATTCGCATGCCTATACCAGTTTCTTCGGCGCTTCAGTATATATCGTTTACATATCTGTATCAGTATGTTATTTTCTGCTGTTTTGGTATTACTATTTTGTCAAAGATTTGCTTTTCTATCTGACTGAGGAAAATGTCAGCTAGGAGGCCACTGATTGGGGATCCCATGGGTAGTTCAACTTGTTGAGAGTAAAATTTGTTATTGAATGTTAAGTAGTTTCGCTCTGTGATGAGCCTGAGTATGGCTCACATTTGTTGTATGTTGGTTGTTGGAATATTTCCTTTCTATGAAGCTGATGGTTTCTTACCTTGACATGTGAGTGTACATGTAAATTATGTCAAATGAAATTATGCTGCTGTGTTTGATATGTTTTCGTTTCTTTTTGTTTCTGTATATCACTTCAGTTCTTTAGACTTCTGTTTTCAGTGTATTTGTACATTGTAGGAGAACTGCAATACCACAAGATGATTAATAACGTTGAAGTATAAAGTTATCTGAAGACGTCTCATGTTGGCTAAAAGTGGTTTCATGTTTGAAATAGTTTGTGATTGTCCCACGAAGTGAACATTTTAAACATTCAACAATTTATATAGAAATGTCAACAGAGTTTACTTTTATTGCATTTTAACACCCAAGGTATAACCTGTTTTGGTATTTAACAAATGGCTCTGAGCACTATGGGACTTAACATCTGTGGTCATCAGTCCCCTAGAACTTAGAACTACTTAAACCTAACTAACCTAAGGACATCACACACATCCATGCCCGAGGCAGGATTCGAACCTGCGACCGTAGCTTTTGGTATTTAACAATGTACGCAACAGTATCACTACTGTAAGTCTGCGTACAATAGGCTATGTAGTGGTAAATGGAGTTGAATTATCAGTAAAGAGGAAGAAGAATTATATTCACACGAACACTTCAACTTTTACCATCTGATCACCTCACCATCTTAACTGTCCCAGAACTGCCCCGCCGTCAGTACTCGATCTTCACTACGAGCAGCAGACCTGAGATTTTCTCTCGCCCTTTCCCCGCCACAAGTCAGTAAGTCATGTTGTAGGAATACACCAACATTACGCTTGAGTAATGTATTTTTATTATAATTTATTTACAAAAATATAAATTATTGTCGTTAATACCCTAACTGATAAAAGATATAGGACAAGTATTTAGCCGGCGCGGTGGCCGAGCGGTTCTAGGCACTTCAGTCCGGAAACACGCGGCTGCTACGGTCGCAGGTTCCAATCCATCGGTCATGGATGTGTGTGATGTCCTTAGGTTAGTTAGGTTTAAGTAGTTCTAAGTTTAGGGGACTGATGACCTCAGCTGTTAAGTCCCATAGTGCTTAGAGCCATTTGAACCATTTGAACGAGTATTTAAATCAAAAGACCTATATAGTTACGAGTCCTTTTATTTTGAACGTATGTCAAGCTAATAATGACATTAAACCTTAGTGCGGATCACTCATTTAACCCGGTTTCTGTCGCTCAAGTTTGTTGTACGAGACTTTTTGCCTGTCATTGGGTTTGTTACGGCCAGGGCAGGAGTCACGTTGCTATCAGGACGCCGGGCGAGAAGGGGTGTCAGAGATCCTGAGAATGCCGGAGCACTAATGAAACACTCCAATTTTTTTCTTTTTCTTTTTTTTTAAGTCACTAGTCTTCTGAATGGTTTGATGCGGCCGCCACGAATTCCTCTCCTCTATAGTTTCTATGCTCTACAGCTCCACTGACAAGGGAACCTCCCCATCGCACCCACCTCAGATTTAGTTATAAGTTGGCACAGTGGATAGGCCTTGAAAACCTGAACACAGATCAATCGAGAAAATAGGAAGAAGTTGTGTGGACCTATGAAAAAAATAAGCAAAATATACAAACTGAGTAGTCCATGCGCAATATAGGCAACATTAAGGCTACTATAAGCCCAGCAGCGTCGTGGTCTCGTGGCTAGCGTCAGCAACTCCGGAATGACAGGTCCTTGATTCAAGTCTTCCCTCGAGTGAAAACATTACTTTCTTTATTTTCGCAAAGTTATGATCTGTTCACTGTAATAAGTTTAGTGTCTGTCTTTTACGACCGCACCGCAAAACCGTGTGATTAGTAGACGAAAGGACGTGCCTCTCCAATGGGAACCGAAAACATTTGATCGCAAGGTCATAGATCAACCGATTCCTCCACAGGAAACACGTCTGATATATTCTATACGACACTGGTGACGGCATGTGCGTAGCATGACAGGAATATGTTGTCGACCCACCTAATTTGTATACTTGGCGAATGGGTAAAAAGTTTCTTCTACCTTGCCCGATTTAGGTTTTCTTGTGGATGTGATAATCTCTCCCAAAAAGTGATGGAAACATAAGAATTTGTCACATGAACTGCAACAAATGAATGTAACGGTTTCACAGTCGCACAATTTTCCCTGTGCTCTGTCAAAACATATGTTTTTAAAGTTTTCAGTTTTTTCCGTGTGTAGACCGTCAAATCCTGCATTTGTCCAAGCATACTGAACATGTCCTGGAATTTTGGAGATTTAAGTTGATTATGTGTGAGTGCCTGAACTTTGATAATTGTCTGAAAATAAAAAATTAAACTTTTCGCTCGATGGAAGACTTGAACCAAGGACCTCTCACTTCGGAGCTGCTCACGCTAACCACGGTACCATGGCGCTCCTGATCTATTAATGTCCTTGATGTTGCATATCTTGCACATGGACTACTCAGTATGTATATTTTGCTTATTTTTTTCATAGTTCCACACAACTTCTTCCTGTTTTCCCGATTGATCTGTGTTCAGTTTTTCAAGGCCTATCCACTGTACCAACTTATAACTAAATCTGAGGGGGGTGCGATGGGGAGGTTCCCTTGTGAGTACTGTGGAGGTTTTTCCTTAATGCCTTAATATATGCCCTATCATCCTGTCCCTTCTTCTTGTCAGTGTGTTCCGTATAATCCTTTCCTCCCCGATCCTGCGCATAACCTCCTCATTTCTTACTTTATCAACCTATCTAATTTTCAACATTCTTCTATAGCACCACTTCTCAAATGCTTCGGTTCTTCCCTTTTCCTTTTTTACCACAATACACGTTTCACTACCACAAAATGCTGTACTGCAAACGTACATTCTCAGAAACTTCTTCCTCAAATTACGACCCATGTATGATACTAGGACACTGCTCCTGGCCGTGAGTGCTCTTTTTGACAATGCTAGTCTGCTTTTGATGTTCTCCTTGCTCCGTCCGTCATTGGTTATTTTTCTGCCTAGGTAGCAGAATTCCTTAACTTCATCTACTTTGTGATCACTAATTTTGGTAAGTTTCCCGCTATTCTCCGATTTACTCTCAATCCTAATTCTTTACTCATTAGCCTATTCAGTCCATTCATCGAATCCTGTAACTCTTATTCACTTTTACTAAGGATTGGAATGTCATCAGCGAGTCGTATCATTGACATCCTTTCCCCTTGAATTTTAATCCCACGCTTGAACCTTTCTTATATTTCCGTCGTTGATTCTTCAATGTACAAATTGAACAATAGGGCTGAAAGACTTACAAACTATTTGCCGTCTTTCCCTCTATCTTACCCCTACTTCTCTCACAAGTTCGAAAATCTTACAGTGTTTGACATTGTCGAACGCTTTTTCTAGGTCGAAAAATCCTATGGACAAGTCTTGCTTCCATTATCGAACGTATCGTCAGACCTGCCTCTCTGGTGCCATTATCTTTCCTAAACCAACCTGAACGTCACCTAACACATCTTCAAATTTGTTTTCCATTCTTCTGTGTGTCATTCTTGTCAGCAACTTAGATACATGAGCTGATAAACTGATTTGCGATAATTCTCGCACTTGTTGACTCTAGCAATTTTTGAAATTGTGAGGTTGATGTTTCTCTGAAAGTCACATGGTATATCGCCAGACGCATACACTCATCACACCAACGTGCCCCCCTGCGGGTCCGGGGATTAGAATAGGCCTGAGGTATTTCTGCCTGTCGTAAGAGGCGACTAAAAGGAGTCCCACCCCCTCAAGGGGGTCGTTAGCGCCTGCGTCCGGAGACGGACGGTTCCACGACCTCTATTTGCGGTCATTTTGCTTTTTCACTTCTCGTTTCTTCCTTCCTTTGTTTGGTTCCTTTCTTTGCTCTTTTCCACCTCACTGTCTTCCTTACTCTTTCCCTTGTCTTCTTCTCCTTGCCTTCTCATTGCCTTCTTCTCCTTGGTTCTCCTTGCCTTCTCATTGCCTTCTTCTCATTGCCTTTTTCTCCTTGCCTTCTCATTACCTTCTTCTCTTTGCCTTCTCTGGTCTCCGCCTCGGCGTTTGAGACAGTCTGTCCTCTCTCTCCCTCTCTCCTTTTTCCTCTTCTTCCTTCCTCCCTGTGCGTGCCTGAAGGCCGACCCACGCGTTCGCACACGTAGCCGGTGACGGGGTAACGCGTAATTCCCCGCCCTGGGTAGACATGTAAGGCACGCGCGTACCCCCTGGTAAAGGCCAGGCCCGGGGAGGGGTGATTGCCTGAGCTGATATCTTCTGACCATGCCGATTGGTCCCTCCGTCTGTTTCTCGGGAGGTGTGACCTGAGGTGTAAACATTCACCTAAGGCGGGAGTGCCCTCTGAGAAGGTCCCCACAAGGAAGGAGCGCGCCATCGGAGACGCTGGCAATCATGGGTGATTCCTCCGCAATGGATTTCACTCCATCTGTCTCGACTTCTGCCCAAAAACGGAAACGTGACCAGCCACCAGTGACAAAAGTACTACCGCCTGCCCCACAGTTCCTCGTCGTTTCTCGATCTGAGGACGGAAAGGATTTTTCCTCTGTCAACCCTTTCGTTATCCAGAAGGGTGTAGATGCCATAGCCGGATCTGTCAAATCTTGTACCAGGTTGCGTAACGGTACCTTATTACTAGAAACTGAGAGCGCCTTTCAGGCACAAAAACTGCTTCGGGCCACACTCCTGTACACGTTCCCTGTGCGGGTGGAGGCTCACCGAACTTTGAATTCGTCTCGTGGTGTGGTCTATACAAGCTCCCTCGACGGATTGACTGACGAGGAGATTCAATCATTCCTCGCTGAGCAGGGCGTGACGGCTGTCCATAGGGTCATGAAAAAGGTCAACAATAACCTTGTACAGACCCGGACACTTTTCTTAACCTTCGATAGTGTTAAGCTGCCATCGCGCATCAAGGCGGGCTACGAGGTTATTTCTGTTCGCCCCTATGTCCCGACACCTACGCGCTGCTACCAGTGTCAGCGTTTCAATCACACTCGACAGTCTTGTTCCAATGCGGCTAAATGTGTCACTTTTGGCAGGGATGCCCATGAGGGTGACTGTCCACCTCCGTCTCCTCGTTGTGTGAACTGTCAGGGTGACCATGCCGCATCCTCCCGCGACTGTCCTGTCTATAAGGAAGAACGCTGTATCCAAGAAATTCGGGTCAAAGAGAAAGTGTCCACCTCGGCTGCTCGCAAGCTGTTGGCTAGTAGGAAGCCCACGCTGCTCCCAGCGGGGAAATACAGTACTGTCTTCGCCTCACCTCGGACTACCAGGGAGGTGGCAACCCAGACATGCGATCTGACCTTCAGCACCACGGTCGTCCGTTCGGCCAGTGCTAAGATCGCCCGGTCAACGTCTCCTCTTCCTCCCGTCACCCCTCAGCCACAAGCACCTTCATCAGCTTCTCCCAAGACGAAGACCCAGAAGTCCGATGCACGGGCCTTCAAGAAGGAACCGTCCCCTGCAGACTTCCTACGTACCTCGACCTCCCAGCCTTCGACCGGTACTTCCACCAAACGTCCTTCCAAGAAGGCTCATAGGAAGCACAGTTCTCCTTCTCCGCCACGGCGCATTTCTTTTCCTGCGCCACCCAGCGGTTGCCGCCCCGGCCGTCATCCGTTTCGCCTGGCCGCACCGCTGGTAGCCGAACATCTGGCCGTTCACCGGCGGAGGAAGCTCCCCCTCCCGGCCATCTTCCCACGATGGCCAATGAACCTATAGACCCCATGGACGATGACTGTCCG